>NC_064646.1:371253314-372551647 GCF_023864345.2 Schistocerca serialis cubense
TTTGCTAGAATTGGCCGCAGCCATTCTCGCGTGAAAGACCTCAGGTAGGTACTCCATGTAGCCCAAGAAGCCATGAATATGTCGCAATCAATGAACGAGCAGCAGATATAATAACAAAGATCGGTTGCCAGGCAATGCTACCTACAGACAGAATATAAGGAAGACGATCGATTATTACGGACATCGTACTAGTGCTATCGATTGCCTTTCCTGCTGTATTCATGAAGATAAATATCTCTGTTTTTTTCGTCGCCCTGTCTCTCCTACCTTTTTCTACTTATCGCGATTTACGTTGATGGTAGCACAATGGTTGCAGTCATCTGCAAATACAGAATCACTAAAATTACCCACAGCATTCTCGAAAACTGCGAACTCTTTCATCTGAGCATTCTAAGTTCACTGACCAACTCTGTTACACTTAAGTACGGGCTTAACGACGTTTTACGGCTCTACCAGGGCGTCTCTAAATTAATTAGCTGTCTATTGTCATGTCCGCTTGACAAAGATCTCCAACTAGGGAACAGAATTGTATAACTGATCGCTGTAGCGTTTTATATGCCATTTTCGTAACAAGTGTCCAGCGCTTTCCAAGAACCTTTCCAACAAATCTACGACTTCAGTTCGCCTATCTTGATGCTGACTAACTGATTTTTCCACTTCAGATTTCCACTTCATACGACTTCTTAGATTACCCCTAGATACTTTTATAACCTCCTACTCCTTTTTTGATCTGAACAGAATAGATTTTACTTCAGTAAAATGTTCTGAAAAGTTTTCCCCTTTTTACACAAAATTTTGACGAAAGAATAATTATTAACGCTATCTTACCTCTTTTCATTGGAGTATTCAGGAGCAAGAAGCGGATTCAGTGCAGAAAGGAAAAGAAAAGGTAGCCTCAAGTGAATATACGAATAAATGCAAGAATATGATTACACAATGCAACTTCATTTCACAGGCTGATCAGATGCAATGAGGATGTGCACACTCACATTGTGAGCCTAACGCCATCCAAAAAAAGCATACGAAATGGAATGGCAAAATTGTCTCGTGCTTCCTGCCACGTCTGCGATTAAAAATCACGAGCTTCGGCAATTTCCACGACGTTTCCAGGAACGAGCTCGTGTGGTGGCTGCTTCGGTAACCAAGGCCGGCGAACATTATGTAGTTGAAGGAGCATCGTAACATAGATATTTTCGGATATAGGGAAAGCGTAAAAGCCCTGTCCGCTAAGTCACAACGCTGACTAAAGTGTGTGTTGAGTGATCGTGACAGTCGGTCATAGAAGAGGACTGTAACGAAAAATAAAAGTAAGACGGCTGCAAAAGTCACTGAAGAACTCAGTGCAGCTCTCGCGAACTCTGCAAGTAACAAAGGAACAGGAAAGGAGCTCCATAACCAGGTAATTGCAGGGCCAGCTGGAATTTCAGAACCATTCAATAATTATGTAAATGCCAGAAATGATAAAACATGGTGCCGAAGACATAATACCTGTGCTCAGAAGCAATTGAACAATGTAATTTGGTCGGGTGAATCTTGTTTACGTCCCAAAGGTGAAACTTTGTGGGGGTTGGAGGTGATCTGGACACCCATCTCGTGGCATTCGTTACTCTGCAAGACGCATTGCTGCCAAGGATTGTGAAGTGAATGTGGCTGATACTGTTCTTCTCATAGTATAATTGTGATGTTATATTCCAAGACGACATGGTACCTCTTCACACAGATCTCATCGACGGTTTTCTGAGCAGTAGGATGAGCTTTCGCCTGTCCCTTGCCCACCACAGTAGCTAGATCTCAATATTGTTGGGCTTTTGTGGTCTGCTTTGGAGAAAAGGGCAAGTGATCATCATCTGGCTCCATCATCGTCATCTCAGGACGTCAGGACGTACTGTCTCCGTGTGAACAGTCCTTAGAAGGGTCAACAGCACCGACCGACCGCAATGTCATCCTCAGCCAACTAGCATAAAGTGACACGAATAAGGAGAAGTGACACGAATATGGAGTGGCATGGCATCAGCACACCACTCTTCCAGTTGTTATAGTTCTTCGTGACCCCGAGCCGCTACTACTCGGTTAAGTAGTTCCTCAGATGGCATCAGCAGACTGAGTGCACCCTCTTACGGCACCAGCGAACTGCGGTCCAGATGGTCACACATCGAAGTGGAAACCACGCCCGAGGATGGTTAACTTCGGTCGTTACCCGAACTTGCCACTATTTCGCAGTATTCCCATAAAAACGAAACAGGACCAGTATTTATGTATTCCGAGATGGCCAGAAGCTGTTGTAAATGCCAGTAATTTTCCTACACCTTATTGGGCATGGAAATGTGTAGTGTTTTTGGGTTCCCATTTTTGCCCACTCCATGGCCCTCGGTCCACAGAGTTTTCGACTGTTACGCTGTTCATGACGTTCTCTGGTCACTCACTCATCAAAGTATCGGGCCATCGTTTGCTAACAGAATTCAGGGCATATGGATATAATTGTTCTTATCTTCCGTAGAGCAAAGAATTAATCTGTGAATGTCATTTTAGAAACTGTGTTCTTTTATAATAACCATTTGCCTGTCGCTACAGGTGATGAAATCTGGCATAGATCTGATGTAGCGTGGAATTATCTACCAGGTGGCAACCACTGCAAAGCCGACATTCAGCTTTTTGTTTCACACTGGATTTTGAATGTTCAGACAACGTATGTACATGGTTTGACATTTCAGCAGATTACTGACCATACTGACAACCATTTTTACGGAAAAGCGTCAATGAGTTCACGGTCTAAACTTGAAGTGACTCTTCAAGACGTGTTGACAGGCTGAACAATGTCCACTAATCATATCTTCCCAGTCTCGCATGGAGACATAGTGCGAGCTACTGAACTGCACTTAGAGCACAGGCGTACATTCATCACCATCATACAGGCGGCTGTAGGTAACAATTTTTCTGGCCAAATGAGTATTAAGAAAACGTTTCCGATAAAAAAATACGAACTCTCCAAATCATGAGGTATTGAAAATCTATTTCTGAACAGTTTCCCCATAAATAATAGGACGGCTAGTGTGAAAACTTCCGGGTCTCTATCGATGATGTATTTGCTGTATTGTAACACTTATGTTCGATATCGATTGTATTTGTTTCATTTAACTTCTATGTTTTCCTATGTATCATTTAATACATGTGCTACTATATTCTTTGAGTCTGCAGTTCGTGGTCTTGCAGTAGCGTTTTCGCTTCTTGCGCACGGAGTCCCAGGTTCGATTCCCGGAGGGGTCAGGGATTTTCCCTGCTTCGAGATGACTTGGTGTTGTTGTGCTGTCTTCATCATCATCATTCATCCCCACTACGGTCGGAGGAAGGTAATGGCAAACCACCTCCCTACGACCTTGCCTAGCCGGCGGTGCTGGTCTCCCCGCGTCGTTCCATACGCTCCTCGGAGTATGGGACCTCATCATCATCATGCTCTTTGATTCAGGGCATATGGAAATAATTGTTCTTATTTTCCGTAGAGCAAAGAATTAATCTGTGAATGTCATTTTAGAAACTGTGTTCTTTTATAATAATAACACGTTAAAGCAGTGTCTGTTAATTTGGTTCAATGAACAAGGCATGTACAATAATAGTAAATGTAAAAGCTGGAGGGAATTCTTAGCACAACGAGAAACTGTACGCGGAAATGTATAAGGTGATTCATCTGAACCTCTGTTTCAGAGAATGTTCAAATGGCTCTGAGCACTATGGGACTTAACGTCTGAGATCATCAGTCCCCTAGAACTTAGAACTAATTAAACCTAACTAACCTAAGTACATCATACACATCCATGCCCGAGGCAGGATTCAAACATGCGACTGTAGCTGTCGCGCGGTTCCAGACTGTAGCGCTGTCAGACCAGCTTAATTAAAATGTCGGTTAGATTTTAGTTTTGACAGCAGTTGATCTCAACAGTCAACATTAGGTATTAGGTATATGACAAATTTATCAAAAGTGCATAACTGTGTTTCATTGTGGCAGTGTATTTACCCCGTAACTATTAGCAGTTCCTGTTCATATACTGGGTGATCAAAAAGTCAGTATAAATTTGAGAACTTAATAAACCACGGACTAATGTAGATAGAGAGGTAAAAAATGACACACATGCCTGGAATGACATGGGGTTTTATTAGAACAAAAAAAAGTATTGCTAGACGCGTGAAAGATCTCTTGCGCGCGTCGTTTGGTGATGATCGTGTGCTCAGCCGCCACTTTCGTCATCCTTGGCCACCCAGGTCCCCAGACCTCAGTCCGTGCTATTATTGGCTTTGGGGTTATCTGAAGTCGCAAGTGTATCGTGATCGACCGACATCTCTAGGCATGCTGAAAGACAACATCCGACGCCAATGCCTCACCATAACTCCGGACATGCTTTACAGTGCTGTTCACAACATTATTCCTCGACTACAGCTATTGTTGGGGAATGATGGTGGACATATTGAGCATTTCCTGTAAAGAACATCATCTTTGCTTTGTCTTACTTTGTTATGCTAATTATTGCTATTCTGATCAAACGAAGCGCCATCTATCGGACATTTTTGAACTTTTGTATTTTTTTGGTTCTAATAAAACCCCATGTCATTCCAAGCATGTGAGTCAATTTGTACCTCTCTATCTACATTATTCCGTGATTTATTCAGTTTTCAAATTTATACTGACTTTTTGATCACCCCGTATTTTGGCAATCTCGTGATAAATGATCAGGGAAGTGGGTATATAATCTAATGTTCCATGTTTTTCATATTATACTTTGTGACTTGGTCTACGCCGAAGGGAATCATCTCATTTTGGGTGTATGGGACGAAAACTGAATCTAATCTAATCTCTACCGCCTGAATCTAATTTAATCTCTACCGCAACAAGTTTTTTCGCACTTACAGTCAGTAGTTTCCATTCAAACAGTTAACGTCTTAAGCGCTAAAGGAGACATGGGTAGCAGCAGTACTGGATTAATCATGCCTGGGATGAGGATGTATAATTGCTACTAGATTATCGCATTTATTAGTTAAGTCTAAATCGTCAAATTCTGGCGCTAAGAAGAGAAGATACTGAGCAAATTTACATAAAGAGTGATTCACCTACGACTTCATTCTTCTGCCACAGAAGATCGATACAGGCACCACCATCACTACAAATGAAATTCACTATTGAAATTGTCATGGACCAGTAAGTGGCTTAATGTGCAAATAATAAGTGATCATAATTCAGTTTCATGTTTAGAACACTGATTTATTCGTCAGTCGTTTACCTGGACAGGTTCCTCTCCACAGTAATTTCACTGTCAGAAACTAATCAACTTGAGAATCATTAATTAGACTGGTGACCTATTTCATTTAGATGACTACAGTTTTACATCACAACCACAATACCATTGCTTCGAATACCGTTGAAATCACTGCCACACCATGTTAAAAAGTATTTTGGCTGGCGACGCAATCAAGCTCAATAAATTTCCATCAGCACATGGTAACGGTCAAACTTTAATTCCTTCCCAAAAATAGCATTGTTGGTGATTTACTCTCATAATAATAAACGGTAGTGTTACATACACAAGCTGAGCAGAAGAATCAAAGTGTCACTTATTTTGAACTCCCTAATTTTCCTCATTGCGAAGCAGAACTCTTAAATTTAGCTCAAAAATGTCTACAACCTTCCTTAGTAATAGGGCAAAAGCGTGGCACCATGCGCTATCACTCTCGTGCTTGGCGAGCCTTTAAACAGCAGGGTATGCGAAAAAAGAACATAGCTCATAAATTCATGGGAGGCGTGAGGTGGGTCAATTATGGTACATTAGCACGAAATTGCACCAGAATTCTGTTGAACGGCACTGTGGGCGTGTCACACGTTGGCGAGGCCGTCTCAAGCTGTTCCTCGTATTCAAATCTCATCGTTTCTCTTGGAACCTCTGCGATGGAGGTTGGAAATCATGCAGTTTACTTGTAAGTTTACGAGGAAAACATTCCTGCCACACGCAACCCATAACCAATAGAAAGGCCTCAGCAGGTGGTACTAAAGACGTCAATGAAACCATCCCTTCATGTGGGACGATAGCTTAGACACATTTTTCCGTTGAAAACAACAGTTTGCAGTGCGATGTGCAACACAACGAAATTCTTGATTGCATTTAGCACTGATAACAACTCCCGGACGATTCATCCCTTCTCTAAAGACATTGCATGGATGCAACAACACCCAAATTCCGCATGTCCACAAGCAGGCACTACAACAGCATTGTATAACCACACAGCTATAGGGCGACGAAGAATTTACCTGCCTGTCGGTTCTGAGGTATTGGTCAAGAGTTCTCCCTGCACAGTGTCATGCTCGACAAAGAAGCGTAGGCGGCAACAAGTGTTGTTTCGATCAAGGGGTCTTAGAGAAATTGTTTGCTACAGATATTTTATTTATGCACCCCCCCCCCTCCCCCGTTATTACGCCACAGGAGCATGCAGAACAGGTGGGCTGAAAATACACAAGTACCTTCGCTGCTTTGGATCACGTTCAAATTTCAGGAAATGGTTTTGAACAACAATTATTGCTTCCACCCTGAATTCCAGAGGAAAAATTGTGGTCGCGATACACACCAAAATGGTTAGATCACGTTAATTGGGGTTCCAGCTCTATGATGTCCTCAGAGAAGGACTGAATCATTCGGGGAGTAGCGGTGGAAGCAGTGTCAAAGGTAGGAAAGAACGGCATTCTCTGGCACATCACACTGAAAATTGTCGTTTATGAGCATAGAACGCGTGTAAATGAACGCCCGAGGAGAAGGGAAGCATCCATCAACGGCCTTTGCTTCACCTCCTAAGGCCTTTTCGTGGTGATTATGAGCGGCGGTGAGTCTGAAATGTTTTCCTCGTCCACCCGTAAAGAAATTACGATGGGCGTCGCTATTCGGACCTCCATCGCAGAGACGTCAGGAGAGGGGGTGAGTTGTGTGGGAGATGTTACGACCTTCCCATCGTGTAACACGTCGACTATGGTTTTGGATAGAATCGTTGCCAAATTTGGTGCAGACGTGAAGTGATCAACCCCCCTTAAACCCCACGTGAAATTCTCAGCTCGGGTCTCGTTTTCAGATGTGACGAAATCTAGCTGTTTCATGTACCGCCGAGCCCGAAGTTGACGTCGCATAGTGCCAAGGTTTTGCACCACTACAGAGGAATGTTGTTGACACTTCTGAGACAAATTTAAAACTTCTGCGTCGCTGTGTGGGACAATGGTAAGATTCACATGAGTGACCTATTTTGTTCGGTATAGGTGGTAGCAGTGCCTGGTCACGCATTGATATGTCAGTCCTAAGATGTACACTTAGAAGTTTGTTGCTGGGGCCCACAGGAGCCTTTGGGACAACACCGCTGGAGGCACTGTTAGTCGAACGATGGGTATGCCAGACAGGCATTACCATCAGATACGGAGTTACCTATACTGGCTTCGCAAAGGGAATCGTCCCAAGGTAAGGCAATAACCATACTAGAAGTAAAATTATGGATGTGATATGAGTGGCTGAGGGGCTAGGACGATACTACAATAGGTCGCGCCGGGCGAAGTGGCCGTGCGGTTCTAGGCGCTGCAGTCTGGAACCGCGAGACCGCTACGGTCGCAGGTTCGAATCCTGCCTCGGGCATGGATGTGTGTGATGTCCTTAGGTTAGTTAGGTTTAACTAGTTCTAAGTTCTAGGGGACTAATGACCTCAGACGTTGAGTCCCATAGTGCTCAGAACCATTTGAATCATTTGAAATAATAGATCGCTGAGTGCGTGACATATTTCCTAATGTGTAGAAAAGTATACTTATGAGTTTTATAAGTCCATCTAGACGCATGATTCACTGTTTGACAAATCATATAACATCTCCTGAATATTTATATAGAATAAAGAAAAGTGCGACTAAAATGTGTACATATGGCGAAGTGACTACATTAATTGTTACATGCAAGGGGGCTCTGACTCCTGACTGTGGAGAACTGTGGGAACGACTAACGGATCTTGGGACACAAAATGAGAATTTTTCGGGCAAATATATAAGGCATCTGGTGAACAAAGAAGCAAGTAATGTAATTTGGGAGGAATGCAAACAGATAATTTAGAAGATAAGGGCACTGAAGAGAAAATACGATAGTACATGTGAATGCTGAAGTGCATTCTGTGGGTGCAGTGAATATCACCGAGGGCTGACTGACGCTGGGCTTAATTCTACGCGGAGAATGGCCATAAGCAGTGGATATGTGACCAAAAACGTGTCAGATATGGCAGAACCAAATGGATGAATCAGAACTTTAGATGGCCTACGGGCGTGTCCCAGCTATAACAGCAGCGGAGGGTTGGATTTGTGGACTGGATACGTCTCATTGAACGACCTCTCTGGGACTGTGGGTGACATGGCTCCAACTCAGGGCTGACGCGCCGTAGGTTCGGGAGTGTTCGCGGATGGGATGTGTCCTCCAAAACTTTGGTTCTAGAGATTTAGCAAGCCACCCCAGATATCGGGGACATTATGGATGCAGAATTCCGTAACAAGGCCTTCCTAAGGAATATACCTTCTTTAACCCTGATGTGTTACAGTAGTTAAAATTAGGAACTGATAGTAAATCATCTGCTGCGATGGAAGTGTGAAAGATCAAAAGTTGTGGTACAATGGTATAAAGGTTTTCGGTGTTTCACTTTCAGCTAATATCTTATGAAATTTTTATTTCCGTTATATTTAATTTCTACATCTATTGAAAATGTTTAAACTACGTTACAAATCTTGTCGCAAATATGAATTACAGCTGTATCAGACATTCCGTAGCCATGTAAAAATACGACCTACATTAGTTTCCAGGTGATGGGTGTCGATATTATAAGCAATAATAAAAAATTATGTGTCTATATGTGTTTCGGGATTTTATAAAATCGTACGAAATGCAACAACTGCAATAGAGCAATAAATTTTCATTATTCTTTGAGTATATGGTTGGTGCTCACTCACTAGAAAGAGTTGCGATCTTAAAATGTCCAGTAATGTGGTCCTCAATGGATGTAAGAGTAATGAGGAGACCTTTCTAAAACAACGAGCAACATATAATGCACTAAATACGGATCTGAGGTAAAGTAATGTATAAAATAATGTAAACCTGTTTAATGGAGGATAACGACTCGCTTAAGATCAATATTTCAATATCGGAAACATGTCAGTTGCAGAAGAACTAAAAGAATTCTCTTAACTAGGAATCGAGCGAGGTGGCGCAGTGGTTAGCACACTGGACTCGCATTCGGGAGGACGACGGTTCAATCCCGTCTCCGGCCATCCTGATTTAGGTTTTCCGTGATTTCCCTAAATCGCTTCAGGCAAATGCCGGGATGGTTCCTTTGAAAGGGCACGGCCGATTTCCTTCCCCATCCTTCCCTCACCCGAGCTTGCGCTCCGTCTCTAATGACCTCGTTGTCGACGGGACGTTAAACACTAATCTCCTCCTCTTCTTAACTAGGACTTAATATTCCACAAGATGCCCGCACCCAACAGAACGTAAAAGTATGTTGACATAAGCGAAGAAATATTTCTGTGATAAAGTAACGATACTTATTAGTTATCGATATGAGAATGAAGAACAAGTGTACATAATTTTATGTTAATGTTGGTTGTGCTGTAAATAGTTTTATATGTGTCTCCTGCACTCTGCTGATAACGTGATAAAAGACAGTATGTCTATTGTATGTGATTTATAGGACTAGATGGGATTAAAACTGAAAATGATACAGTTGTGCAAGAAGTCAAGGAAGTAAGAAATAAGTCAAAAGTAGAGTGGCGTAGCGCGGAACAGTGTTTTTCAGTATAAGAGAGCTACTGGTGTAAGATACTGAAAAAAGAAGTTAGAAAGAAGTTACAAATACTCTTCTCGAGTTTAGCGTCGGTTATATTGTGCAAATCCCACAATATTTCGTCGATAGAGCTGGCAGACATCTTCAGGTGATGATAGCTACTGCTGTCAGTGCTACAAGGCACGACTGTTGATAGACGCGGCGGCGTCGAAATATATCGATCCGGGAGCAGGCAATACCCTTGTGCGGGAAGACCCTCGCATTTGGAGGAACGCGGCGCTCTTGTACCCCCTGCAGGTAGCTGTAGAAGGAAATGCCTTTATCGCGTGTGCTGTGGGCAATGACTGCGCTCCTAGACGCTCCTGCGGTTAAGAGTTGATTTAATCGCAGCAGTTCCTGAATGTGTATAAGAAGAGCGGGCATTGTGTCGACATGAAACGTGGATAATTGCAATACCGAAAAGAACTAAGGATTTTGAAGTGAGATGATGTAGAAGGGAAAATATTAATGGTATATATTATGTACGAAATGAATCTATGCATATTACTAAATTAAAATCACCAGTCGCATTTTTCTCCTCTGAGTGAAAATTAGTCTCAAGGACTACTACATTGATAGACTGATTTAAGATGAATGTTTGTGAATATAATTTATTACCACTTCGTCAGATAAGTTGTTCGGCCGTACAAACACAGCCTCGATAGTGCGATGGCAGGCTAAGCCTTTGTTAAGTATTACAAGAATGCGACAGAGCGAGGTGGCGCAGTGGTTAGCACACTGTACTCGCATTTGGGAGGACAACGGTTCAAACCTACGTCCAGCCATCTTGATTTAGCTTTTCCTTGATTTCCCTAAATCGCTCCAGCTAAATGCCGACATGGTTCCTGTCAAAGGGCACGGCCGACTTCCTTCCATAATCTGATGGGACGGATTCCCACGATATTTGGTCCCCACCCCCGAATCAACCAGCCTATCAACCAACAAGAATAGGCGAAAACTGAAATCCTTGGAAGACACTTACCAAAAGAACGGATGTGTTACAGGATTTTCTCCAGTGGCGGGCAGGTACCATGCAGATGAAGACCCTTGCTTGGGCGGCTGGCTGCCCTTGAGGTGGCACATGTGGGTGAATCCTGCATCAGCTGCTGTCGAAGTCGGCGGCTGTAATACTTCTGGTTCGGTCGGTCGATCGAACCGAACTGCTTAGTTGCTCGATCCTTACTGGTTTTGGTCTTTCGGATGGAACTGGGTCACTGTGATCGTGCGTCGTCATAATTACTTCAGAGCCGGAGGAATACAGTACAGCCTACTTACAGGCACGTGACCCAGTGGATACAGGTATTGCAGTAATTCTCTCTCGCCGCGATGAACACACCGACTGTTGGCGACCCAAGCGCCTCTTATTTCAGCGTCGGCTTCCATATTTTGTTACGACAACAATCCATTTCTGTTTTTGTTGTCCTGAATTGTTGTTTTTGTGCCTCGATGACGCGGAGTCGACAGGCCCACATAGCTATTATTGACATAAAGATAACGAGAGGCCGCACAGTGTTCCAACTCGTTTAAAATTTTGACATAATATAAAATGCATATAAGATCTAACAAAACTATGCTCTTTTTAGAGGATTGAGTTCGCCGATTACGAATCAGATGTCGGAATTACGAAACTGAAAATGGCGGAACTAACATGGCGGATCGAAAATTGTAAATTTAGCGGGTTCGAGTAAAACATCGGGTGCAAGGTGTTTTGAGGTCCCTAATAGTGAATTAGAGGTCGGGAACGAAGTATTAAAATCTTTTTATATCTTACACATTCACCGTTTACATTATTATCATATCAAAATTGTCACTGCCGGATCGTCCACTAGGAGATGGTCCAAAAATCCGATCATTTGTCAGATGTGGCACCTGTTTACCTTCTTCAGTTGTCACTCTCTGAAGGTCGAGACGATAAGGTCATAAGATGTCAGGAGCCAACGTGATACGTCATTTATCGTTTCCTCACAGGAATTTTCGCACGCAAAATCTTCTCGGTAAGGCGGGATACCCTTACTCCACGTCATTCTATAAGGAAAAATTTTTATCACACTAATATAAGAAAGTGGACTGTTTTCACCACTGATCTAATGGATCAGTACCACCACTGTTTACTTGCATGTGTAGTAGACCATACGTCCAATGAGTTTGGTTTCATCTCATCCACAATTTTGACAAAATCAATCGGAGTTGCTTTTTATTTTCAACAGTCAGTTGTAATGTGCTGCTACGTCATCTGAAAGTTTACCTGCTGCCCGTACATCTCGCACAGTCAAATAACTGCCATTGTGCGTCGGTTTTTGAACGGTGAATAGATGCGGAAAGGGAATTCATTCAAAATAATCAACGAAGAATCATCCACTACATATTGTTTATTGATAAATTTGCTGTTCAGTAATTCGTGAAGTCACTCAATTGTTTTTGAATTATGTTATGAATTACTGTGCCTTACTGCACAGTAATTTCCACATTATTGTGCATTGTTGAAGAATATCTCAAATTTTAGCAAAACAATTGCCTACCGTCGGTACTGCCGCAAGATAGAATGATGACCGTCCTCTAAAAACGAGCAAATATGCACTAGCAAATACATTTGAACTCGTTTACTATCCCGGCAGTAGAAAGACATTAACAAAAGTGGAGCTACGTGAAAAAACGTCTGTAGCAAACGATTTCGGATAATATCAGTAGCAGTGCAATTATAAGTTGACATACCTGATTAGTCTCGCAAAAATATGATAAATATTACTTATGGAATGCTTTCAATCTAATTTTATAGCAATTACTGGGCAGAATCGCTGTTATGTATTAAACAGGTCACATAAACAATATCTGAAGAAAGCGTCGTTGTCGGACTCACTGTTTACCACGAGTCGTCGGGGAATGTATCATACCGACTTATGACTGTAATGCCACCACAGCGTTGAGCAAGTATACAGCTTTGCTATCCACACAAATTTCGCGGGTGTGAAGTCGGAAGGTGCACTTTTGTCTATTGTGTGCTGTCAGGCCCGCGATTCGGCAACCCGCAGTAACGGTTTCTACTTCTCGAGGACTACGTGTGGCATACAGCACCACTCCTCCCCAAGCTAAAAACCATAGCCGGTTATTTCGGCTGCTTTGAGTCCGGTTGAGTCGGCACTGCATTCCTTGAGAAAACACAAATTGCCTACGGAAAATTCAGTGCACAAACCGCTCTATGCAAAAATTCTGGTTTCTTGGTCGTCAGTTTCGTCTCTTTACCTGGTGGGATAATTGGGTAGCTACAGAAGACGTACATTAGTAGGGGAATTTCTTCCTTGGTTCGTTGAGTAAGCGTGAGAGACTCATAGAAGTGCTCATCAAATTTAAGGCGCAGTCACTATAGCAGATACGTTATGTGTCACTCACAAGTTTCCATTTAAAATTACGAGGACGTGCATTTCAAGAAGAGTCACGTTTTAAAATATTACTTCTTCCTACGCATAGGTCGCGAAGTGACTTCGATTGGATATTCGCTGGCATGCAAACAGTCCTTTCTTGCTCAATCTATTCATGAATGGAGTTTGAAAGACTTAATTTGGTAATGGTACTCACTATTAGCTTCCGCAGGATGACTATTGGATCACAGATGTGAAAATGCCTGGCACTTTGGCTCTGAGAGCGCTGAATCGTTCTGAAAAGCTATTATAGCTTGGATTCGTAGGCTCCAATTAAAGTAAATGTTAATCTCGAGAAAAGAATTGGATTAGACGCTGTTTCCTAGGAAAGCAACTAAACTCACTAACAATCCGAATTATGTCATCCTGTATTAGCAGTTCTTCATACCCATCTAAATACAATGCTAATCATAATCCAAAGCACATCATGTTTATAATGTTTGCCCATCCTGTAAAATACTTCAAGTGATCATTTCCACTTCCATATCGATAAATTTAGAACTGTTACGTTGCTCAATAAGACGACGTGAGCGCGCCCTCTACCTAAATCGATGTAGTAATTATGAAGCATACAAACACCTCACTACTTAATTGAAAATTTAACTGTAGTAGATGATTATCAAAATATATAATTCTGTAATATATTCTAACAATTTGAAGGTTAATTAGTTATTCAACAATTTTTGGGGTAATCTTCGGATAGATTTTTGGGACCTTCCAACGCTACGTGCGCGATACAGCAGTAAAGAGCTTTTCAATACATTAGTTAATTACTACAACAGCTACTAAATCTTTGTAAGCCGTCCGTGTGCTATTTGCTACACTTTGAACGCCTGTTAAGGGGAAACATGTTCGTAGAGTTACATTATCGGCTTTTCTTTATCCATTTGACATTACTGCATGAACGTAAACAAGATGCACGAATTGCCAGAAGTTACTCCGTCTACTCTTACCTAAGCGGAGTAATCCCCTATTAGTGTGTGTATGCAGATGATACTTTGCTGTTATCGTTGTTGAACAACAACCTACTTCAATACTCTATTACACAACTTCTTGTCTTGAGTAATAAAATATGTCAGTGAGGTATGGAACCTGCGGTTGTCCTTTTCCAGTTGTCATTATCATATATCGTTCTTTGCAATTGCCTCGTTGAAGAACATACCTACAGAGGGGCAGTGTGGGTGAGAGGTAGATCTTGGACAAGAGCATAGTATGATTTTCAGAGAACCAAATAACTGAATACAATAATATTTTGGAGTAATGTATAGAAAATTGGACTTTATCTCATTACGCACTTTTTCAGACAACTGTAAACCTATGATACGGTGTAGGTTCTCATACATATTTTTCTTCTGTTTCAGGTGAGTTCTCTTTTACGCTATACATTCCAATCAATACTTCTATCAGACGAGGCACGCAGGTAAGTTGCGGCACAAGTCAGACACATTGACCCGGTATAGAATCTTTGGTGCTGCATGGCAACTTACCTTTGTCGAAACTTTGTCTTCTGTTACGGAATTATCTGCTGTTGTGTGGTAATCTCCGCGCTCCAGTGTAACCTTGATGCAAAGATAAATAGTGAGATCTGACTATTAGCTTTGATATATTGTTTCTGGGAACTAGTGAGTGTCCGCAGTTCCTGGTCTAGCGTTCCTGCCTCTGAATCACGGGGTCCCGGGTTCGATTCCCGGCCGGGATGATTTTCTCTACCCGGGGACTGGGTGTTTGTGTTGTCCTCATGTTTTCATCACCATCATCATCATTATTCGCGACAGTGGCTGGACTGGATTGTGAAAAAATTGGACTGTGTAAAATTTGGGACTATGTACGGGCTCTGATGACCGCGTAGTTGAGCGCTCTACAAACCAAGCATCCGAACTAGTGTAGGGACTCCCATAATCTCTGAAAACAGCAGAACAAAGATCTAATTGAAAAATAACGTGGCTTTCGTTATTTTGCATGAACTAACATATGAATCGTCACTAAACAGAAGACCTCGGTGGTAAGGACACCGAACTGGATTTTCGAAGCAGAGGGACTGCATTTTTCATCCGATAATTCCAATTTAGGTGTTCCTTCAAAAAGATAGGTTCATGGTTTGCAAGTAACTTGAAACGATACTTACAGTTTGTGATGTGAAGACGCGTAAATATGTGCATGTAGCAGCCGATGGTGCAGTGTTCTACGACCAATCGCTAGAAAAAGAATAAGACATGTAAGTCGTTAATGCGTTCATGTTAATATGTTTGCCACTGAGTGGTGTTCAAGCAGATATAAATATTAAATCCAAATTAAGTATAATCGGTTTATTCAGATGTTCTTAATCATCGTGATTAAGAACTACACTACATGATAAAAAGTATCCGGACACTCCCCTCCTCCTCCCCCGTTGTGTAATGCGGAATTGATGGCTAGATATTACGAGAGGTTGTATCGAACAGTATTAAAGTAAATAGTAGGGAAGAACATAGAGCAGACTCGGTAGGTTAGAAGAGTACAGTGACGTACAACGCGCACTAGCCACATGAGTAACATATTCATCAGGGATATCTTAACCATTCTAAAGCAGCCCATCTTCATTGTTGGTGGTACGAAGGTGAAGTGGAAATCGTGTCGACCCCCTAATCAGTTACTTACCCAATATAAATTTTGTGATTATGCAGTGCTATTCTGATACAGCATCCATGAAATATTACTTGCACTTGTCTTACTAGTCCCTTTCTCCTCCTGATCTTATTTAATACACATTGTTTATGTATTTTCCGGTTTAGGTGCTTATCATATTGGAGGCCTAGTTATCTTGCATTTTCAGTGCGTTCTAGAGGTCTTCCCCATAACGTAAATGGTATGTCTGTGATATCATGAGTCTTTCATTTGTTACATGTCTATCTTGGAACAAAATCGTTCCAGTATTGGTCAGCTTCAGCCATCCATTCGTCCACTTAGTCTAAATAGCTTCTGGGTTTTCGTTGTATCTTACCTGTGTGGTTTCCAGTAACCCAAAACGCCGTGCCGTGGGGGTAAAGGTCTAAAGGTCTCTTTCTTAATCCACCTCGGGGCTTTGGCTCATTGGCTGTGTATCGTGGGTACAGGAGTGCGGAAGTGATGCATCTTGGAGGTACTCATGCTCCTGACGTGAAATAGTTGGGCATTCCGTTTTCCACGTGCACTCTGCACTGCCTTTCCCTTAGTAGTTTTGTTATGACCATAATTAGCTTAGGTGGGATTCCAGTGTGTGTACCTTTTCTTGGAGCAGTGCACTGTCTCATACTTCATCAATGGCTCATTCGATAGTAAACAATTATAAAATTAATTTTTAGTATACCATGTTTTTAATCTGTATTAAAAAGTATAAAGTATTTTCTACTACGTTTATTCAGATTCCTAACCCATGAAGGAAATGCTGAAGAAATGTGATTATGAATTTTTAATAGCTATGGAAGTTTTTGTAACACTTAAAACAAGACACATGGGGTGCACGCTATAAATAACAGTAAGGAAATAAACTACCCTTGCATCAAGTAGTAAGTTGCGACTGGAACAGGGAAAGGACGCAATGGCAGTGACACAAAAAGTACTCTCCGCCACACACCAGACAAGAAAGCGATTTAATATTGCTTTGTCAAAAAGTTCTGAGCTATGTTGTATGTTTCAAGTCCCTAGCTCATTACGAAATGGCAGTGGTAACCAAAGTATCCTCTGTTACACGCCCAACAGAAAACGAGTTAATACTGCATTGTTACCCATTTCTGAGCTACATTGAAAGTTTCAAGTCCCTAACTCATCAGGAAATAACTTGAAAATCAATTCCCAAATTTGTGCGAAATAGACAGGTTCTATAGGAAATCAAATGAAAGTGTATGGTTCCCGAGACCTCTTCAACTCTCAAACATTTATGATGCATCTATGTAGACTAAGGTGACAAATGAAGCTTTGAACCAAGGCTGGAATTCTAACCCGGGTCTCCAACTCACTAGGCAGTTGTGATAACTACTACGGAACCTTGGCACAGTGGCTTTGAGCAACTTTTATAGTTTGAGAGGAATACCAAGTTGGTTTAGTCGTCAATCGAACTTTGGAGTGAAAAGGAAGGCTTGTTAGAGTAGTCCATACAGATGTGCAAAGCCATTGTGACATCGTGGTGTAGTGGTTACTGCCTCTGCATAGTGAGCAGGAGACTCGAATTCCAATCCTGCGCGGGGTATAAATTTTCACTCATCGCTTGTGTGTGGATATACGACGTATAGGCCAATAAAGTGGTAGCCATATCCTGTTTCCCACTCTCTATGTTCATCTCTGCCTGTGTGCTCGTATACCCCCAGGACAATATTTCAATACTACCCACACAACATACTGGCCAAGATATTAGGCAATAACTTTTCAAACCCTCCTCTTCCAGCCTACTCTACTGCGCAGACCGATAAGAAAGCAAGTTACTATTCCTTGTCATCCAGTTCTGAGGTATTTTTAAAATTTCAAGTCTCTAGATCATTGGGAAGTTACTTAAAATCAAATGCATAATTTGTACCAAACAGACAGACATGGAAGTGAAATGGGACAAAACATGTCTAGAGCACCGTGGCTGCGAATGAAGGCTTGCGACATTTATCATGTGATGATCTGTTATTATCCATTCTAGTGTCTTACTGATGACATCGAGTAAGGATAGTGGCCTACATGCTTTCGGATTTGTTTTAAGTTCGTCTGACTCTTGTAGCATTACTAGCTTGCATCCTACCCACGTTTCTGGTATCGTTTGTGTCTGTAGGCCGTTGTTACAAATCATAAGTAGCGCTTTACTTATTTGGGAGCACCTAATCCCAGTTTGACCTGTCGTTGAGATTATCGCAGCGATGATGGCTCCTCCCGTCTCATCTTCTAATTCTTTTGTATTTTTCTTTCTTTTTTTTGTTTTGTTTCGTAATTTCATCGACTCCTTTGCTGTCGACTCCTGATTTGAACCTTGTTAGGCTCTCCTCATTTTCTTGGCTTTAGCCTTTTTGGATCTGGGGTCTTGAGGATAAGCGTTGAATGGCGGAACTTACAGATCGGCCGCTAATTGTAGCTGGCAGTTGCAATAGTGTGTGGCTTCGGGCCGGACTACCCGAGCACTGGCGGCTACAAACGCTCTGCGCAGAGGTGGGGATCAAGTTCCACGCTCTCCGGCGGGCTTTCCGAGTCGCCAGGCCAGGAAACCAGAGCCGGACATTACGTATGTACGGTTTCTGTCCGACTCCTGTACTTTACGGTGTATTCAACATCTTTGAGAAGCAGATCACACACACACACACACACACACACACACACACACACACCAATACCAAAGTGACGATTCCTTGATGTATCAGCATGCGTTCAATCAACCTGTCCCTCCTTTAGCTATATAATGAAACAAATTTCATGTCTCCCATTTCTACTCAGTATTTCCTTCTTAGTTATGAGAACTACCCATCTAATCCTTAGCGTACTTCTGTGGCATTCCGTTTCAAAAACTACTGTTCTCTTCCATTTATCATTTGCGTACATGGCTACACTCCATACAATATACTCTTTATGTATGATGGTAGTAAACAACTAAATTTGTGTTCAACGTTAACAAACCTCTATTCCTCAGAAACGCTTTTCCTGATATCGCCAATCTTCATTTTATATCCTCCCTACTTCAGCCATCATCAATCACTTTACTGGCCAAATAAAACTTATCTACTATTTTTAGTGTGCCGTTTACCTATCTAATTCCCTCAGCTTCGCTCGATTTAAATCGATTACACTGCATAATCTTCGCATATTATACTCTTCTTTCAAGGCACTATCCAACGCGCTCAATTGGATTTCGGAATCTTTTGCGGGTTTCTGACAGAATTACAGTGTCATCGGCAACACTCAAACATTTTATTTCTTCTCCCTGAACTTGAATTCCTTCTCCAAGTTTTCCTTTGGTTTCCTTTACTGATTGAGTGACATCGGGGGTAGGCTAGAAATATGTTTCAGTTCCTTCTCAGCCATTGCTTCTCTTTCGTGGCCTTTGACTCTTATACCTGCCGTCTGATTTCTGCACAAGTTGTTCATAATCCTTCGCTCCCTATGTTTTAACCGTACTATTTTCACACACAGAACCAACATTTTCTCACCAGTAAGTATTAAAAGCTATAAATGTAGGTATTTTTTTCTTACACTAAGGTAATAAAGCCATGGGATAATGATCTGCACACATATAGGTGTCGTATGCAAGGTATATATTGTCAGTGCTTTTGCGGAGCTCTCATTTGTACTGAATTGATTCATGTGGGAAAAGTATCTGGCGTGATTATGATGCACGACGTGAATTAACAGACTTCAATCGCGGAATGATAGTTGTAGCTAGACGCAACGTACATTCCATTTTGGTAATCGTTAGGAAAATCAATATGCCGAGATCCACAGTGTGTGCCCAGAATAACAACTTTTAGGCATTAAGTCACATGACGAACAAAGCCGTGGCCGACGGCATTCTCTGAACGATCAATAGCAGCGGCGTCTGTGTAGCCAGTGCAGATAGACAAGCGATACTGCGTAAAATAACTGCTGAAATCGATATGGGACGTACGACTAACTTACCCGTCAGTATAGCGCGGCTTGGACTATAGCAGCAGATGACAGTTGGGAATGCCTTTGCTAACAGCACGATATGGTCTGCAGCCCCTCTCCAGGACTCGTGACCACATAAATTTGACCCTCGACGACTGGGAAACAGTGGTTTGGTCGTATGAGTCTCAATTTCTGTTGATAATATCTGACGATACGGTTCGAGTGTGGCGCAGATCCCCATGAAGCCATAGCTCCAAGCATTCAACTAGGTACGTTACAGGCTGGTATTGGCTCCCTAATGATGTGCGCTCTTTTTACATAGAATGTAAAAGCTCTCCTGTCCAACTGAACCAGTCATGGAGTGGAAATAGCTATCTACGGATACCTGGAGAGTATTTGCAGCTATTCATGGGCCTTATGGAACCAAACAACCATGGAATATTTTTGGGTCATTATGCATCATGACATCGGGTCGTAATTGTTCGCGTTTGGTTTGAATAACATTCAGGACAATTCTAGTGAATGATTTGCCCACTGAGATCACCTGACGTGGGTACAATCCAACCTTTACGAGACGTAATCGACAGTCAGCTCATGCACAAAATTCTGCATCAGCAACACTTTCGCAACCATGGACGGCTATAGGGGTAACACGGCTCAATATTTCTGCAGGGACCTCCAACGACTTATTGAATCCATACCATGTCGAGCTGCTGCAGTACGCCGATATTAAAAGATGTGCCATGATTTTTGTCACCTCAGTGTGTAGCATAAGTCATAGGCCTAGTATTGGTATTGACAGGCGTGTTCCAAAATTTCTCTGGAACGCAGCTGATTTCCCCGAAGTCAGCTCTTACCAGTTTCTCCATTTCCCTCTAAATAATTCGTGACAGTGTTTTGCAACCATGATTTATCAAACCGATTGTTCGGTAATTTTCACACGTGTTTGCAGCTTACTTCTTTGAAACCGGAATCATGGGATTTATTGCTTGAAGTCTGTGAGGGTATTTCAAGTATCTCACATATATATCACACCAGGCTGTCTCTGAATACTGTTTGCTGAGGAAACTGCTTTCATTCGTGACATCAAGAAAAACTCCCGAAACTCACATACGTGCCCCTGCCCTGTTACAGATCTGCGTTCCAGAGTTCTGGTACCTACACGTTGTTGAAAATGAGAATCCAGATTAAATCGAAGGAGGTTCCTTAGGCAGCTAATAGCGTACTTGTAAAGAGCACATAGTGCTTATTTCAGACCAAGCGATAGTCTGAGGTACTCTGATGGACGCTCGCCAGTCGATCACGTACAAAGTAGACACATTTCTAATCGCAAGATTATCACACTTAGTTATCGAAACATTCGTTACAAAATTTATGAACTCACCGCACTCCAGCAAAGCCGTTGCGAACAGATTATACTCGGAACAGAGAGATGCCTGAAACCCGAAGTAGGCAACTGCGAAATTTATTACGAGGTTTGAAACTTACATCAAAAGGCAGGTTAGAGGTCATAGAAGTGGGTGCGTTCATTGCAGTCGACAAAAATATTATGTTTCTCGACATCAAAATTAGGTCTGACTGCGAATATACGGACGCGAGTAACCGGCCTAAGGTGATCTCAGGTTAGTTGTCGAATGATTTTACTGACCACGCCCATCCATTCTTATAGTTGCAGAATCATTCATAGCAAGTCTGCGATTAGTAGGATGGAAGTGCTCCGACCATGCACTATTAGCTGAAGGCGACTTTAATCTAATGAGGGCGGGATGGGATGTCTATCGACGCTGGTGGTACGGACAGACAGTTTTGCGAAATAATTATAAATTCTGAACGCATCGCAGCAGCTAGTCGCACAATCCTCTGGCAGTGGAAATATTTTAGACCTTGTAACCACAAAACGGACTTGTCCTTTTAGACAGTGTTCTATTAGAGACAGGAATTACTTACCACGATGTCATTATAGCGACGTTGGTTACAATACTTAATAAATCTGTCAAGAAAGCTAAGATAGTATCTGTTGTGGAAAGAGCTGGTAAGGAGTTATTAGCTTCTATTGAGAAAATGAGTGAACATCATTGAGTTCCGATATGATGGACGTATAGAAATTAGGGGCAAAGTACAAACTGATTGTAAATCGCACTCAGGGGGGCTATGTACTGAGCAAGTGTGTTAACTCCTTGAGTAGGAATATTATAAAATATAATTTAATATTAAAATTTTACATAAAATTGACGTTTATCACCATAGTAAGCAACGATGACGAGATGAAATTAGTAAAAAGTAAATAGTCAATTGTTTTAAAGTTATGACTCTAGTTTTGTACCAAAGGAACATAGAATTTTCAAACGTTTATGACTTCACGAGATATGTTTCCCATTCTTCCTAGACTTAATCCCACATTTGAGACTATCATGAACTCATAACGCCTAAAGTAAATTATGGTCTTAATAACAAAATATCCCTAAAATTTAACAAATTTATATCAAACATATACGAAAGGTACTGGTTCTTGAAGAAAATTAATAAAATTATGGTCAGGGGCAAAACCCACTGGTAGTGAAAGGGTTAAAGACAGAAGAGACAAACCGTGGTTCAATAACAAAATTCAGAAAACGCTGAGGAAACACCGTCGGTTCAAAAACCGACACATAACCGTAAACAGATAAAAGTTATTGGAAATTAATACACCATTTAAAAATCAATGTGAGAAACATACATCTCCCACCGTCGTGTTAGCAAAAGATCTTGACCAGAACACGAGAAAATACTGGTCCTACATAAAATCGCTAATCGGGCCGAAGGCTTCCGTGCAGTCAGCTGTCGAACATTCTAATGTGGTAACAGAAGACATCTAAACGGAAAGTGAATTTTTAAAGCTCACATTTTAAAAATCATCCACATAAAGGAATCGCATAAGCCACATCATCGTCAGAGTGTTGCGGAGACTACACACGGCCGCCAAACGAATAGAACCAGCAGTAAGTCACCACGTCTGTATCGAACCCCAATTCATCTTTACAGAGAGTAGTCCTTGGCATTTGCCCGTAACATAGTATGAACTTGTGGACGTGTCTCATCATCCCAAAATCACTGTAAGTATTTGTGTCAGTTGCATTTTGCTCTGCCTCGTGATGACTGGGTGTTGTGTGTTGTCCTTAGGTTAGTTAGGTTGAAGTAGTTCTAAGTTCTAGGGGACTGATGACCATAGATGTTAAGTCCCATAGTGCTCAGAGCCCTTTGAACCATTCAGTTGCATTCTGACAACTGAATCTCTATTGGCAATAAATAATAGACACATTTTATATGGAATGTTTCATTAGTTTTAGTCTATACTGCCACCTCACCTACGGGCCACAAAAAAGTCACCGAGTATTTCTTTGGATTGCATCGTTACAAATGGTTCAAATGGCTCTGAGCAATGTGGGACTTAACATCTATGGTCATCAGTCCCATAGAACTTAGAACTACTTAAACCTAACTAACCTAGGGACATCACACAACAACCAGTTATCACGAGGCAGAGAAAATCCCTGACCCCGCCGGGAATCGAACCCGGGAACCCGGGCGTGGGAAGCGAGAACACTACCGCACGACCACGAGCTGCGGACTGCATTGTTACTGCTGAATCCCTGGTGTTAATAAAAATTATCCACGTTTAATTTCCTTCGAATTAGTCTATACTACCATCTCCTAAATTATTTATTATTTCGCGTGAATCGTCCAGCTAGCGAGGTGACGTAATAGTCAGCACAGTGAGCTCGTACCCGGGAGGACAAACGTTCATATCTGTACCCAGCCATCCAGATTTAGGTTCTCCATGATCTCCTCAAATCGGTTAAAGCAATGCCTGGATGGTTCCTTGTAAGGGGACAGCCGGTTTTCTTCCCCACCTTTGCAAGATTACGATCTTGTGCTCTGTCTCTAATGGCTTTGATGTCGAAGGGACTTCAAGCCCTAATCTTCCTTCCTTTCTTTCCTTCCTTCTTAAAACACTGTATTTTTAATTAAAAACTACAGCTGATGAAAAGTGTCCCGTCTTCAGTCATGATCAACGGCAAAATCTTTAAACGATTGCTGCAGGTAGCATATATGTGCCAGTGACCAATAAGAGTGCAGGAGATGTGAAATGAATCCTCCAGCGAGCATAACGGAGCACCTGGCTGTATTCAGAGCCTCCGCTAACCAAATTTTCCCCGGCGGCTCTACTTGGTTACGGATGAGACCGGAAGAGCAAGAGAGCGACCGCCCCTCTTTGTCTCGCGGCAGGCTGGACTCATTCGCCACTACTTAACGAGATTGCGATCCTGCCGTGTGGAACCGCAGAGCACCGTCTCTCGCAAAGCGAAATTGGCCCCACCAACACCACCCACTAGCACCACCACCAACGCGCGCCGCCTCCGCCGCCGCCACCACCGCCGGGGCATTTTATTTGATTTCGCCCGCTGCGCTCTGCAGATTGCGGAACGTCCTCAAATGGACTGCTTTGCCAGGAAAAGAGTGTGACCGGGGTTAATCGAAACTGCGAAAATTAAGGAACCGTGATATATCGTGGAAAAACGCATTCTAAATCATGAACCGGTTATTTCGGGAAACCTCATTCACAGATGATGGCGCTCTTTTGCATGAGCTCCAACATCATTCCTGTCAAACAGCTCTAGGGTTACTGTAGTGGCATTCACGAAAGTAGGCAGATCAAGGCCATATTACGGTCTTATAGCATTTTTAGTAAGTGATAACTACAATCAACGTTAGTAAAAATTCTGGAATATGAGTTTGACTTCTCTGTTTCTGGTCTAAGATATGATGGAAAGCTTTCCAAAACCAAATTATTGCCAGTCGTTATGACTACAATAAAAACTACATCTAATATTGAAGAAAAATAAGTTTTTGTTTTTTAGCGACGGAAGAAAAGGAGAATCAGTACCATATTTGCACTAAAAAGGTATATGGACAACCACAAAGTTTATAGATACTTGTGATACATATTTTATCACGAAAACGTTAAAGAATAACGTGATGAAAAATACAAATAAAGTTAATTTGGATAACATCTTCTACATCATAATTGAATAGTGTAACCTATGAACGCAGTGCGTTGACGAGAAACTGTAATAGCGGCAGCGCTCCTGTATTTTTATGCTGCCCCTGGTCTTCTCTACCGTCGCTCGCCTTAATGGGCGGATAATATTTTCTATCTCACGAAAATTTAAAATTTTGTAACTGTTGCACACCTAGCATTACTGCATCCATCCAACCAAAACGTTGATAAACGTTTTAAAAAGTAAGTGTAGCGACTTTATGGCCACTATTTCCACTGAAAGCGAACAAAACACACTGAAGTGACGAAAGGAGTGGGATACTCCCCAATATCGTAGTGGGCCTCCTTTAATCGACGTAGTGCGGCTTCTTGACGTGACATGCACTCAAGTCGTAGGATGTCCCCTGCAGTTACATTGAGCCATGCAGCCTCTATAGCCCTCCATAATTGCGGAACTGTTGGCTATGCAGGATTTTGTACATGATGCGACCTCTCGATTATGTCTCGTAACTGTTCGATAGGACTCATGTCGAGCGATCTGTGTGGCCAAATCATTCATCTAAGTGACTTGAATACGCTTCAAACAAGTCGCGTGTACTTCTGGATTGTTGTCACGGCTCTTTGTCATTCATAAGAGCTACACCGTCGCTTGGGAATATGAAGCGCATGAATGGTTGCAAATGGTCTCCAAGTAGATCAGCATAACCACTTTCCTTCACTAATCGGTTTAGGTTCCAAAAGAACACAGCCTGTTTCATGTAAACATAGACCACACCATAACTGAGACATCACCGACTTGCACAGGACTTTGTTGAGTACTTGGGAGTGGGAGGGCTAAGTGGCTTCTGAGACAGTTTGTTGGTGTGGGTTGAATACTTTCAGGGACAAACACACATTCAGGGGCGAACTCGATTGCTTTATGACTTTAGCCTATTGTTCAGCTACGTGTTTTATGATCCTCTGAGGGTTGATTTATGACCACCTGGTGTAGTCCTTCCTACTGAGAAATCCCCCCTTCATCCCCCACCCCCTGCTTCTCCCACACCAATCTCGTAAATCCTCTCACCAATATAGCCCACATTTGAAGTCAAATAAATTACTAATTACTGAAATCGAATAATTAATTACCACCTCCCCCTCCTGGGAAAACCCCAGCCCTCCCACACACACCCCTCTCACCATGAGAAGGGTTGGGGGAAAAGGACTCAGACTGTGCTGGAGAGGAGGGATGACACGATATAAATTCAATTACATATAAAGGATATATTATCTATTTAAGAAATTAAATTTTCTGCTATTGAACGTCTTTATTTAGCGAGAAAAACTCACAGCCAGCAACTACAAAGGGCATTCAAATAGATTTGCACAGTGTCTCTATTTTTTTTTATTTTGTGCATGAGGAGAACGAAAGATTTTGTAAACATACTTGTAACATTTAGCTATACATTGAGCCTACTCAATGTAGTCTCCATCAGCTGTGATGCATCTGGCCCATTGTTCTTTCCATGATGGAAACACACTTTGGTAAAATTCTATATAGGTGGGCCATGTCCGACTCACTATCAATCATAAGGGAGAGCTCATGTGTTGTCCTTTAAATACCAGTTTGATGCATTGTTTTTCCATGGTAAAAGTTTTTCATCCAAGCAGTATATGACTGCAGCTTTGTGCACTAGCATACCTTTTTTTATTCCACTGTGACTCTGAGGTGTGTCATGTGCTAAATCGACATGAGCACGTCACTATCCATTGGCTCTCACTGAAAGCTGGACATCGTATGGTGTAGAATATGCTGCTGCCACAATGCACAGGATGGTTGAACTAAAAAACAGAGTCAGGATTTCTCAATCGCAAAAATGTTGAGGACATTGCGACATAAGAAAACTGGAAGAGTCTGAAGCGCAGTGGAGCATTTTCAAACAGCTATTTGAAAATGACTGACGACCACTCCATGTAAACCTATGTTCCTTAGTGATGTGTCAGCACATACCTCACTGTTCTGTTTTTAAAGAGACCCTGAGCATTGATTCTTCGTATGTACATGACCACTGTTTTGGGGTCAGCCGATCCCAGAAGGTGTTGCTCCCTCCAAGACTCTCAGCATCTTAAATAAGCGGTGTCAGTTAATCACTGTATGGTAATCAACAGCGCACCAATGGAGAGATTTGATGGTAACTACACTGTCAGTGTTCGCTGATGTACTGTAATAAGCACCACGGTTGATAATGTAATCGATTTTAGCAATTTTACCACATTTTCCGTAACTTCAACACCAACAAGCGACCTGGCAGCATCGTTCTTAATTTCTGGTTAATCACTAAACCACCCCTTCACTACATTGTGAGTACTATATACCAGATTGTGAATGTAAATGGATGACATTGCCGTAGGTCGATTCCTGGTTATACTAGGTAGTGTCATATACTGCTGCTATTAGGTTATCTACGTATTTCTGGTACTTTGATCATAGTGCATAATTTATGATTACAACTGGCTACCTATCCCTATGTATATTGGAGTCACGAAGTATTGTCGCAGTAAGAGGATAAAGTTGGAGATCGAAAGAGCTCCCCAGATTGATCTTGACCGACCCTTCCTGCAATGCTGTAGCTGATTTAATTTGCAACTGACTAGAAGTAGTATATTCGCTACATTTCACATCTCGAAAGGGAACACAGGGAGCGGAGTCCATAACTGCTGTTCAGAGAAGACTCTTCCCCACCTACATTACTCATGCACCCATGCGAGTGCACAAAATCTCTCCAGATCTCTCCAGATGTGTACCTGTCTGGGAGGATAGCACCCCTCATCCTTGCACACTAGTTGTGAGAGTGCTGTGGTGATATATCAGATGATGAAAAAAGTAATATGTTTTTTGTGCACAGTGGAGCACTAGACAGAGTGAGACTGAAGCTTTTTACATAAATCAGTCGTGGTGTGTTGTTCCAGTGTCTGGTGTCCATACCAAGAAGGTATCGGAAAGGGAGAAATAATTTTCGAACATAAACACTTTCTAAGGGCTCCTCGGCAGTGCATTAAAAAACTCTGTAATACCAGCGCTTGCGGTTTCCGACCTATTGCAACGCTTTTAGAACTGTAATGCACGAAATATATTTGCAGAACATCACACACATTCTCTCTGGAATTTTCTCTCTGATAAACTATGTTGACAAACTGCGAGATGATAAAATAACTACCTAGAAAGCAAAAGAAAACATCGATTCTTTGTAAAACAATGGGTACATAGTTTTTGAAGGTGTATGACACCTGCTATTAACGAAGTTCAAGCATGATTGCGGTTGAGAAATTATATATATTCACAACAGTCCTATAAAATAATCGTCTGAAGCTAAAAATGGATACAAAGGAACAACAGCGTTTTACAAGGAAATAAACATCATTATCAGTGACCAGTGGAGGTCCAACAGTCTTACCGAAGTTAACCACCACACCTTGTAATGTTCCACTTGCACACCCAAGTCACAGCCTGATGTTACACAATCTTGCCCACGTGCCGTTTTGCCTTGACACTACATCTCTGGAATGCGACCTCTTTCCACTACTAAGGTGTGGTTATGTATAATCATACGAGAACACGCAATTTTATTGATTTAGGCCTGTACCCGTTTCATTGTATTTCGCTTTTAATTCTATGTATTCTCAGTCACATTCTGTAATTAGGCTAGGTTTTCGCGCTTTTACATATGTAATAATGTTAATAACACGGTGGAATGACACAAAATTTATCACTGTTCAACAGTTTGTTGACAGAACACTGATACAAATATTCCTGTTACCAAGTGCCAAGTTGTAGATGAACACTATATGGAAAAGTATTTAAAATAATGGTAGTTACTCCATTGTCCAGGAGGTGCAAGTGAAATACAGAAATCTGGCGGAAATCACAGGTCCATTGATTTACTAAGCCTAGTGAACGCTGAAATCCTAGTTACCGTATAGCATCCTTCATTAATGGAACTGCCAGCTTGGGTCGCTGTATATAATGGGCCGCCAATTGCTGAGTGTTGTAGATGGACAATCGCTACGTTTTAAGCATGCGCGTGCATGAGGGTGGCCTGCGATGTTCACAGCAGGCCGCGCACGGATAAGTGCAGCCAACGATGCATTTCTCGTCTGCGAATAATGGGAGACTCCGTTGCTCAGCGCAAAGATTTAATATTTGTGGATACCACAACATATTTCATCGTATCTCCCCTAATGTTATCTATATCTCTCCGTTGTACTTAGATTTTGGCGATTTTAGGTAATTTTTCATATTTATTCGATAGTTTTCCATATGTATATGGTCATATTGCTGACGTACACATGTGTTGTGAGATTTTATACGAGAATATTTGCACGTCTTATACACCAATATGCTAAAAGAACTTAATACTTACCCTCTTCCCATGATCCACATGCATGTATTTTGGATAGAATGACCATGAAAACCATAGTAACAATCGCTTTGCACCTTTATGAGGCTTAACGATTGTTGCAGATGATGGTTGTATTGAAATCTTGATGTCAGGAAACAAGTCTGTCTGCTCAAAGTCTTGAAACAGGTCTACGGGTTCAATTGACATCCATTCCATTATATAGGGATCTGCTTAGGGAATTGAGATGTGTTCACAGTTGGTTTCTGTTGCTGCTCAGATTTTTCTGTATAAGTATTTGGTCATAATGCTTACGAAATGTCCTTCTTTACTTCTGTTTATATATCCCAACTCTGATGTGTACCCAGAGCCCTGGCAGGATATCGACAACTTGTCGCTTATAGGTATTTATTTTTACTACCCCGATAATAAGGTATTCAGTAGTTGTCAATGTGTAGGCTGCTGATAGCTTCTTCGGCCATAAGAGTTAAACTTCTCTCTCTCTCTCTCTCTCTCTCTCTCTCTCTCTCTCTCTCTCTATACCTACAGAGTGTGTCTCCCTGGCAACTTCATTTATAGACAATTACAGCTGTACGCACACACACATAGAGACTCTGCACATATATTCACATATATTGCTAATTGCGATGTCTCGATTTCAACAACTCGTACGTTACTTTCGACAGTGCTACAGCTCTGGAAACAGAAAAATAATCATCACAAAACTGTTCCGCAGCAGGTGTAAGAATATTGAAATTCACCCTGCGAAGAAACATAACATCTTTAATGTAATCTATATTACGAAAATTTGTAACAAGATTTTCTACATTCCCCAGTCATAACAGGCATCCAATGTGTCCCGTTGAGCCTACCACACATCCGTTTATAGTCTAAACATCCGTGATGCCAGCCCGTGACTACCTCAATCACGCGATTTTGCGCGCTTCATATCTGTTGGGTGGAGAGAGATAGTCCTTCATGAGTATCATTCTTATGTACGAGGTAGCACAGCATATTAGTCAGATGGTATTGCACATCAGTCTTCTTCAATATGTCCCGTCGCTTCCAACAACATATTTACATTAGCAGTGAATTTTCTCTCTTTTCTGTATGTCTGTGAATATACGTGTGTTGCAGATGGTTCCCATGACATAGAATAAACACGAGTTATTGTATGAGAGTAGACCTGATATTCGTCATATCCACGTTCTATCCACAGCGATGGCGGATCCACAGTATAACACGTCCAGAACAGGGTTCACCACGCGTTATATCCAGAACTGTGTCTAGAGGTAGATCTGCAGTCTGTTACATGTGGGAAAGAGTTCGAAGGTGGATCCACAATACATTATGTCTAGAGGTGCGTTCTATGTCCAAACATGGATCAACCCAGCCAAGAGACATCTACCACAGGAAATGGCGTGTGTGAGGTGATCAGGCACTGTCATTGTAGATCTTTATAGTATAAAAGAATGTGTGATAGGCGCAATGGGACGCCTAGGGTCGTTGTTGTGGCTGTAGAACATAGAGAATCATGTTTCTAATATTGGCAATATAAATTGTATCGAAGATGGTATGCTCCTTTGCAGGGTAAATTTAAATATGATTACACCCGCTGCAGAACTGTTTTGCGAGGAGTATTTCGCTATTTGCAGAGCTGTAGCACTGTCGAAAACTGTCGTAACAGAAATCAACCTTTTACACGTGTCAACTCCATGTTGTAGATCCCTACACGATGCAGTGGGAGTCAAATGAACATGTAGAATTGCTTCAACACATCAATTTTCCAAGTGCAGCACTATTCGAGTGTGCATACAAACTCTCTGATCTGTCAGAGCAGTACACGGAATTGTTTCCTGGCATTTAGTTTCCAATACAACAACTATCTGCAACACACGTTGAGCGTCACACAGGTACAAAGTGGCTGTTACTATACTTTACATGATCATGCTATCCAAAACACATGCATGTGGATCATCGGGAAGAGGGCAAGCAACAGGAATATATTAGAAGCATGGTGCATAAGACGCGCAAATATTATCATGGAAAATCAAACAATAAATGTTTTTGTCAGTAATATGACTACATACATATCGAAAACTGACGAAAAAATATGAAAAATAACATAAAATCTGAAAAATGCGAGAGCACCCGAGTATAATCATCAGTGGGAAAGTTACGGGGAGACTGTATGTCACATGTTGCAAATATATTTCCTAGATTAAAGTATTAAGAGCGTTGCATTCCACTCAATTCATAGGCTGGAAACTGCACAGCTCTAGCATTACACATAAAACTGAGGGCGCTACAATGAAATACATAAAATCGCAAAACTTAACGAAGTTACTAATATTGACTAAGAAGACATAAATTAGAGGAAAGCTGCCGTTAAATGTGTACTGAACGAAATCAACTACATCATTTGTTCTCGACTGATGGTACATAAACATACCTTTATAGTGCCAACAGGAACCATTCTAGAGATGTGGTGTCAGGGCGAAATGGCCATATTGCCCCACATATGAGCCATATAACCTGACACTGGACAATGACATCTGTGTGCGAGAGGTAGGTTACCATGGATGGTGGTAAACTGTGACAAAACTGTTGCATCTGCTATGGCTACTGCTCATAGTATGATGTCATTGTTTCTTCATATGCAATTTCAACTTCCGACGATCATTTTATGGGACTGCTGTGAACAAACCATAATTTCGGAACTGTAATCAGGCACGAACTTTGTAAACAGTAGGCATTACACATCTCCGGATACCTATGTAGTGTTTGGGTTACAAGAAATCGACGCTTCCTCTGATGTGCAAGGTAGTTATTTTATCACCTTCCAGGGAGAACGTATGTCATGTTTTGAAAATATATTTCCTCCATTAGAGTATTCAAAGCATTGCATTACACATGACAAATCCGTCGGAAACCGCAGAGCTCTAGCGTTATAACACGTTTGTGTGCAGAAACAAGTAGTCTTTGGAATGTGTTTATGTTGAATGATCATTTCTCTCTTTTGGATAGCTTCATGCTATGGACACCAGACACTGAAACAATACTTCAGGTGGAACAGTCTTCGCTGAACAGCAGTTTGAGACTCAGCTTGCGCTGTTCCTTCTAGAAATGGGAAATGTAGCATGTATAGTACATTCCTACTTACGGTCAGCTGAAAATTACATCAGCTGCAGTGCTGCAGAAATAGTTTCTCAAAGACAATTCATGAGGATTTTCCAATATTCACTTTTATCCTGTGGATGCGAGACCACTCTCTGATTCCCTTCCACATAAGGAATGGTGGCCAATCGTAGTCATAAATTCCACCATATGATGGGAGTGCTAGAAGTATTTAGATAACCTAACTTCAACAGTATACGGTACTGTCTAGTATACTTTGATGTATATGTCTATTAACCATAAAGTGACCTACTACACCGTCATCTATCTGCATTTGCAGTCTGATATATAATACTTGCAAAGTAGTGGAGGGGTGGTTTATTGATGAACCGAAAATTAAGAAGAATGCTGCCACATCATTGGTTAGCGTTGAAGTTACAGATAAACTGGTAGAGTTGTTAAAACTGATCATATTATCAACAGGTCATTGCCCATATCGATCCTATCCTGTACCACCTGTCCACTGGTTTGCTGCTGTTACATAATGATTAACTGATATCACTTGTTTCAGATGAAAAGGGTCTTGAAGGACGCAATGTCTCCCAGGGACGGCCAGCACTGGAACACTGATCACGTACATGGATACCTTATAAACAGTGAACGCTCAGGGTGTCCTTGCAATTGGAACACCAAGGCATCTTCTCCCATGTCACTGTGAAACATAAATTGACAAGTAGTGGCCATCAATCACCTTCAGGTGGCTGGGTGCAAACGCCCCACAGTGTGACAACTCTTAAAGTTTACATGTCGCGTTGTCCTCTAAATTTTTGTCATTAAGAGACATCACCTCTGTTTTTTATTTCAACCATGCTGTGTGTTGTCGGAGCAGCATTGTCTACACCATACCATGTATAGAATTCTATGAGAGCCAATGGATCAAGAAATGTTAATGTCAGTTTAACAGAAGACAGGGACCTCAAAGTACTATTGGGAAAAAAGTATGGCTGTGTGTTGCAATAGGAAAACAGTGCATAAAACTGCTTGTAAAATGATGACACAGGAACATTCTAGTGTGAATGATAGTCTGTAGGATACAGTCCAGTCTTTGTATAATGCAGGCAACAAAATTTTACACAAGTCCGTGCAAGCGACTTCGAACACTGGCCACCTGATCCAATAGACCAATTCCAGTATGCTTAATTCAATTGCCACTTGCTTAATGTCTCCATGCAGACAGTATTTGTCATCGGTATGTCAGAAGAAAGAGTCATGGTAATAACTTACTGAGTTCTCTACCATGTGATATTCGTAAAATTTTCATAGTTCATAGTTTTCCTCTGTTGGATAGTGAAGAACAATGAGAAGTGAGAGAATGTTTGGGTGACAGACATGAATACACCCTGAGAGATGCAGATCTCCTTTGAACTGCAGTACATGTACGTAGTTTGGAAATGGGCTGTACTGTAGTAGCAAAATTCTTGTCGTTCTACCAGTTCCTGTATAATGTGAAGTCTTCTTAATATTTCCTGTAACAAACACCACAATAAGTACACATACTGTGTCCTCTAAAACCTTTTGTTGCAGGAGAAATCCTCGTATGTCGCTGGAAGTACACATACTACACAGTTAATAGAACTATGACAAAATGTTCCCATCCCTCTTGAGAGAGACAGGTACAGGAAGTGGATCTAGAATTCCCAAATCAGCTGATATCCACCACTTGGCACCTTTTTTGGGGGATGAGAGATCAAAGGAGTACAATATATGGTATGTGGTCAGTGGTATTTAGTATTGTGATCTGTAACTAGGGCACTGGGCAGTTTTTGACCTTCGTGGTGGCATCTGGACAGTTCAAACAAATGCAGGAGGCTCCAGAGGGAGGCTTCTATACCGCACTTCATTACATTCCCCAGCACTTTCATGTATTACATCTTGGGAAACGGGGTTCGGAATAACAGACATGAGCTCTACCCAAGTAGGGTAGCCTTGTCTCCCACAAACTGATTGAATAAAGAATATGCATCAATATAATATTAACACTGATTTGTTATTTGTGTCATGAGATCTTTAAATTCGAGCACAGAGTGAATATTTTTACTACCAGTTTTTTCTGGGAAGATGGGGACGAAAGAAGAAGAGGAGGTGGTGGAGGACGTCCTCCATTGGTGACACTGTGCAGTCCATCTCTGCATTTCAAGATGAGCACACACACGAAAATTTCCCAACAAGAGAGCCCCTAGAATCTATAGCAGTATAATTATACAATTAGGACATTTAACTGCCACATGTGAGCTTTTCCCGGCAAATAAAGAAATTCAACGAATGAAAACTGAATCTCTTAAATAAATGGTATATGCTTGGCGTTGTAATGAATTTCCTGTCATGGGATTCTCCTCCTCCAGCACAGACTGAGTCCTTTTCCAGAAAATTTTAGGAAGGGGGATGGGAGGGAAGTGGGGAGTGAAGCCCAGGGAAGGATTTCCCAGGTGCAGTAGAGGATAATTAATTTATCGATTTAATTAATAAGTCAATTAACTTGATATCAAAGGTGTGCTTCTACTGGTCATGATGACTGGGTGTTGTGTGATGTCCTTAGGTTAGTTAGGTTCAAGTAGTTCTAAGTTCTAGGGGACTGATGACCATAGATGTTAAGTCCCATAGTGCTCAGAGCCATTTGAACCATTTCTACTGGTGATTGAAGTGCCCAGAGGGGTGGGGAGGATGGGATGTTTCTCAGGAGGAGGGATTTTCTCCAGGGGGTGATAAACAGCTTAGCTGAACAGCAGTTTAAGGTCATAAGTCAATCAAGTTTGTCATTGAACGTATGTTTGTCACTAAATGTAAGCAACCCCCATTAACAAATTGTCTCTAACCCGCTTTGCCCTCCTACTCTTCGGTCTATGGGTTCATGGGGTCTGTGCCACATTCGAGCCCTATCATCAGCTCTTATCGACGGAAATCGAGACTTATCTGATCAGACCACGGTTTCCCAACCGAAGTGGTCGCGTTCCCATGACAGGTGCTGCAGGGGATTTCGTGCTGTTAACAAAGGCATTCGCCTCAGTCGTCAGCTTCCATTGCCAATGAACGCCAAATTTCGCCGCACTGTCCTAACGAATACAGTTGTACATCCCATGTTGATATCTGCGGTTCTTTGAAATATCGTGTGTTGTCTGCTAGCAGTGATAACTCTACGAAAATGTCACTGCTTTCGCTCTTTAATCGGAGGTCAGTTACCACTGCCTTGTCCGCAGTGAGAGGTAACGTCTGCAATGTGGTATTCTGGTCAGAATCCTGACACTGTGGATCTCGGAATATTGTATGCCCTAACAATTTCCGAAATGTAACGTCCCACGCGTCTGCCCCAACTACAATCCGCGTTTCAAGTCTGTCAGTTCCCGTTGTGTGGCCATAATCACATCTGAAACCTTCTCCCACGAATCACCTTACTACAAATGACAGCTCTGCCAAAACACCGCACTTCTTTATCTTGTGTACGCGATACTATCACCATCTGCATATGTGCATATGAATATCCCATAACTTTGTCATCTCGGAGTATATTTGTTCGTATGGTTCCGTGAAATCCAAATATTATCTAAGTACACTAAAAGTGGTTTGCATATCAGATAAAAGTGGTTCACTGGCCTTATAACAAGGATTTTGGGTAAATGAGCGCAAACTACATTCAAACAATATGCCCTGAGTGAACATCTAAGAATTTTTTCTGATTACTGGTCTTAGTCTCTAGCCTAAAGTTAAAAGAGCGAAACGAAATTTTAATTAGTGATGTCCGTAGTGAACAATCAAAGATCGCATATTATTAAATATATTAAACAATTTTCCTTTACAGGACACTAGGAATTAAAGATTACGCAAGGTCGAAGGGCGTGCTGCCTTGCGCGTTGTGGTGTGGTTTAATAAATTAAGTAGCTGAATTTGTTAACATTTATTTCGCATTTGGGACATATTGCTGAGCCTGCATTTACATAGAACAAATATGAAGAAACTAAGCCTAGGGTACTATACGACAAAACAACATTAAAGAATCGATCATTTGTTAGTAAAGGTGCGAGTAGATGTGGGGAGCGTGATATGCACGTGCATTTAATCACAAACCAAGATTCGAAAGCGAAATTCACCACTTTCTAACACTGACTGAAACATAAAAGACAGCACACGAGTCACAGCGAAAAGAATCATAATAACCAGTGGGCCACATGTTGCATGGAAAACTTAATGACTGGTCAAACGCCGAACGTGATTACATGAGAATTTATGAGAAACGACAGTGAAATCGGCATTTTTGGGGATCCCGTACTGCTCCTAACGATAGAGTTTGTCATAATGAGCCGCACGGGATAGCCGCGTGGTCTTAGACGTCTTGTCACGGTCCGCTGTGCTCGCCCCGTCAGAGGTTCGAGTCCTCCTTCGGGCATGAGTGTGCGTGTGTGTGTGTGTGTGTGTGTGTGTGTGTGTGTATGTGTGTGTGTGTGTGTGTGTGTTTGTGTGTGTGTGTGTGTGTGTGTGTGTGTGTGTGTGCGAATGCCGTCCTTAGCTTAAGTAAGTTTAAGTTAGGTTAAGTAGTGTGTAAGTTAGGGCCCGATGACCTCAGCAGTTTGGTCCCGTAAAACCTCACCACAAATTTCCAAATTGCATAAAGAGACCAAAACCGAAATCGAAAGTATCTCCCATCCAGAACCAGTACCCACTTGATCATCTAACAGCGACTACTTTCTGCGACTGCTGTCGTCCATGTCCCAGTAGGTTCTCCTCAAAAACGTAAACTGTCTCACCTCTGCATACAGAGAGCGACAAAACTTGACCGAAACACCAACTACCTCATTTAGAAAGATCGAGCAGTTCTTTCAACCAGAAGACAGGAGAGGAAACACCTACTGCTATTGGGCTAAAATTTTCCATTCCGTTCAGCCGTTGAAATTTTGAGTATGGCGTCCAAATGCTCGGTTTTGAAAACAGCCAACTTAGAGGCTCCAGACCCAGATATGAACGGCCTCGTCTACCGACACAGTGCCGCACAGACCTGATGCCACTATAGCTGACTTCTAAAATAATGTTCAACTCCCCTCCCTGGCTGGTACTGCAAAGATAAAGCAAGAACCTTCACCTGAATTTGCCTAGTTGCGTACATTTGTTGTTACATGTCTGGGACAGGTGGTAATTGACACACGTTATGATAACTGTCAGTTGTCACTATAATGGCATCCGTTCATCCTTGAGGGATGATGGTGTAGCATGCTTGGTTCAGAGTCTGCAGCGTCTGCTGTGGCTAAAAAGTCCCACTCTAGAGTTGCAGTCCCTACTGCAGTTTGGACATGTGAAATTTGAGGGACTTCGAACAGAAGCCGCTCTGTTTCTTCGCTTTGTCCTCTTTCTGATTTGTTCCTGTGTGCGTTCGTCCTCTGAGAGCTTGACACCGCTGCGCACAGTTACTCACCACTTGACACGGTCATCCCCAATGCTTTCCCAGCGACTTGGATTGATTCTGGTCTTGGTCAGGTCTCTCTTGCAGACATCCTTGAAACGAAGATGCGGTCGTCCCACTGGCCTCACACCCTCCTGAAGTTCTCCGTACAGCAGTTGTTTCGGTATCCGTTCAGGATCTATGGGCCTGACATGCCCCAACCGTCTTAGACGTCGATGACTCAGGAGTGCAAAGATGCTGTTTATGCTTGCAGATGAAAGACTTCGGTGTTGGGTACTCTATCTCTCCAAGAGATCTGAAGGATCTTCTGGAGACAGCGGAGATGGAAGCTGTTGAGTCGAGATTCATGCCTAGAAAGAGTTGTCCATGTCTCACAGCTATAGAGAAGGGTGCTTATAACACAAGCGTTGTAGACTTTTAAGTTAGTTTTTGTGGTAAGCAGTCCGTTGTTCCATACTCTGTTTTTCAATGTAGCCATGACAGATGATGTCTTTGCGATTCTGTTAGTAAGTTCAGTGTCCATGGACAAGTTGCTACATATTATAGATCCCAAGTAGGTAAAGTCATCAACTACCTGGAGAGGATTGCCATCAATGCTGATGGATGGAAGGTTGGTAGTGGTCTGCGTAATGATCTTAGTCTTTTGAAGGCTGATGAGTAGACCAAATTTTTCATAGGCATTTGACAATTTGTTGATTATATACTGCAGCCCATCTTCTGTTTTCGCTACTAGAGCTGCATCGTCCGCATATAACAACTCACGGATAACAACTGTATTTACTTTGGTCTTGGCCTTGAGGCGAGCAATGTTGAAAAGATTTCCATCAGACCTCGTATGTAGATACACTCCCTCCTCACAGTCTTCAAAGGCAAATCTGAGCAGAAGGGAAAAGAAAGTCCCAAATAATGTAGGAGCTAACACAGACCCCTGTTTCACACCGCTATTAACAGGGAATGCTTCTTATGTTTTACCATTGAAGCAGATTGTTGCTTGTGTTTTCTCATGGAAATAGACAGTTATCTGTAGTAGTTTAGGTGGGCATCCAATCTTCTGCAACAGTTTGCAAAGCCCATTTATGCTCACTAAATCAAACGCTTTAACAATGTCAATGAAAGCAATATAAAGTGGCCTCTGCTGCTCACGACATTTCTCTTGTAGCTGTCTTCAGGAGAAGATCATATCTACGATTAATCGGCCGGTCCTGAAGCCACACTGAGATTCTGGGTAGAGTCTGGAAGCTATGATTTGTCACTAAGGTGAGAATAATGACACTAAAATTTAGGTTCGTAGTGTAATCTTCGTTCCTAACTGGAAATATGAACACGGAACCTACCAGCAAATGATGGCAGGGGAAAGATACTCTATAAACCCGATAAGGTAAAACCAGCGAAATTGTATCAGAGGTAGATTCCATGACACTTTTCAATACTGGAAGGCTATTGCCCTCAATATGCAATAGTGCATTGTGCACAAAAACTTAGCTCTTGCTTCTGCAAATTTTCTGCTGTCATTTAAAATTTTCTTCCATCATTACATATTGTGTATCGAAAACGAAGTTAGCGAGACATGTCTAAATGAACAGACACCACACATATAAAGAAAACGTAATGCTGATTGTAAGTGATACTTGTTGTAGGAAACACACACTTGAATTAGTCGTAGTACTTATATCACGCAGAGGGATGGGGTCGTTAGAAAGAAAGGGATGAAGGAGCAAGGAGGGAGAGGCCAGCTGTCGGGATGACGCCTGCGGGACAAGTGAATTACATATAATCAGACGTATCATTGGCCGCGGGTCTGACATTTTACCGAAAGACACACAAGGTGCACGACATCTCGCATTTTATTCCAGCCAGATTTCCAATGGAGTTTAAGCTCAATACGCAGTGAGACAAAGTGCTACTGGCAGTTCACACAGTCACGTGACAATATTGCCAAATGTGCCGTACTGGATCCTAGTGGCTAGGACGAACGTACTCCAGGAGAGAGGAAAAGAAGGATATCATATCTGTAAATGTAAATTAATTTACATGCACTGTTTCCAACGCGTAAATCCGATACATATAAAAACCAAACTGGAAATCTTTAACCTGGCGTCATCCGTTACAGTTCAGTTTAACGTACTGATGAATAAGTATGAAACACATTTTCTTCGCTTACTATCCATCTCCTCAGAGCTGGGGCGTCTTGGCGACCCGAGTTCAGACACGTGGCCAGGGAAGTGACGGCAACATCTGGTGACGTAAATCCAGGTAAAGCAATTTGTCAGTGTACTCTAGCTGCCGTCGCTGTGGAGGAAGGACCTATTCAGCTCGTTAGAGGGATGGAGAGGGGGGGGTGATGGGGGGGGGGCGGAAAGGGACAGGCTCGCGGTGCCGGCATTCCAGTCGGAATGGAAACATTCAGTGCTGGAAAACATTCTTGTCGGGACTGGAGCCGGATCAGAAATCGTCTTCATACGATACTTCAGCGATCCATCTGGCGCCCTCTTCAGGTGTGAAAGATGCTTGCTAAATCTCTCTGGTACTAATACGTACCGTGAATAGCAGTCATTTTAGACGCCGTGAAAAACCAACAGCACATGACCCACAAGTTGCTGTCCTCTGACGCAAAGTGAATGCACAGCACACAAGTGATGAAGGCTGGCAGCAACATTCAGGTGACAAAATTCACGGGATACCTCCTAATAACGTTTCGCACCTTGGTTTGGCCGGCGTAATGCAGCAACTCGACGTGGGATGGACTCCACAAGTTATAGGAAGTCCCGTGCAGAAATATTCCGCCATGCCGCCTCTATAGTTGGCCACAATCAGGCCTGTTTTTCCTTTGTGGAATTTTGTGCATGAACTGACCTGTCCATCATGTCCCATAAATATCCAACGGGATCCATGTCGGGTGATCTGAGTGGCCAAAAACATTACTCGAACTGTCCAGAATGTTCTCCAAACTAATCGCGAACAACTGTGACTCATTAACATGGCGCATTGTGATATAAATTCCATCATTATGTGGAAACTGAAGTCCTTGAGTGGCTGCATATTGTGTCGAAGTAGACGAACTTTACCGTTTCCCGTCAGTGGTGGGTTCAGCTGGACAGGAGGATCCAGTCCATGCCATATAAACACAGCCCATGCCATTATGGAGCCTCAGATTTCACAGTGACTTGTCGACAACGTGCATCCATGCTTTCGTGTGATCTGCGACAGACTCGAACCCTATCAGCTATTAGCAATTGAAATCGGGACTTATCTAATCATGACGCGGTCTTCCACTCGACTAGGGTCTAATCGAGATGTTCATGTGCCTAGGTCAGGTGCTGCAGGGGATACTTTGATGTTTCTAAAGCCACTGCGTCCGTCATCTGCTGCCATAGCCCGTTAACTCCAAATTTCGCTGCATTGTCATAACATTGACTTCTGCGTTTATTTAACGTAGTGTTACTTGTCTGTTAGCATTGACAATTCTACGCAAACACCACTGCTCCCGGTCGTTAAGTGAAGGCCGTTGGCCACTGCATTGCCCATGGTGGGATGCAAAGCCTGAAATTACCAATTTTTGGAATTCTCGGCACACTGTTCACACTGTGAATCTCGGACTACTGAATTCCAAAACGATTTCAAATGGTCTGGCTTTTACTACCTTTCGGCATTCAGAGTCTGTTGATTCCGCTCGTGTGATCATAATCAGGTCGGAAACCTTCTCTCATGAATCACCTGAGTACAAATGTCATCTCCACCAGTGCACTGCCCTTTCACACCATGGGTACAGTATACTACCGCCCCCTTTATATGTGCAGGCTGCTATCCCTAGACTTCATCATCACAGTGTTTGGTTCCATCCATTCTGCCGGTCGAGTTACAGACTGTTGCCAGATAAAACAAGATCCCACAGTTTACTTAAACGGTGATCCTTGTGTCTCTTTACATATTAGAATGCGCCAGTCCAATTTCAGTCGATTTGTTTAAAACATGATGCGTTGGATTTGTAGATCACAGCTCATCGCACGTAGGCCTAATTCTTCTGCAAGAACTATCTCCCAGAGTCATATTACCCTTCGCCTGGATCATTATCTCCAGAGGAGGAGCCTTTCTAAAGCAAAGCAAAGCGAAGACAGATGCGCGACGTGGGAGCGGCAGTTTCAAACGTGGCGCCTTCCCCCTGGTGCCACCTGACGTCACCGCTGCTGCCAATGGCAACAGCTCCTATAGCTGTTCGTGTCGACTTGCGGGTGCGCGCCACATTGGGTCTATCTGATAGGCTGCTGATGGTGTCATCATGACTATACAAGCGTGAAACAGTAGCAGACCCGGCAGTCAGCGAACTCCTGACGACGATGGTGGAGATGGCCATCGAAAGCTCGAGGATTTTATTCGAATTGATGCAGCTTGAAAAGCAAGAACGTTTTATTCATTACTTTCCCTCACTTTCACTGTCTTCTACGTAGCTCTTATTTGTCTTATCAGCTCATATAACAGTCTGTTCTTACATGGAATGTAAGTAAGTACCTTACCTATACACTCGATCTACTCTCTGGCGTCGGAATTTTTTCGCTTTGAGCCACTTGTCTTGATATTTGGGATATTCCTGCTTCGTTCAGTTGCAGCAAGAAAGTGTTTCTCACCACACGATCAGTTAAATAAGACGAGGATATGTGCCCCTTGTAGGGAAGCAGCCTACTCACACTGTAGTAAATTCACATCAGTTTCCATTGTGTGCCAACCAGTCTGCTGTAACTAGCTCTGACGTCATAAATGTTGCGCAATACCTTAGAAATCAAGCAAATGAACTAAAACTTTTCTAGCATGTCAGGAATAATACTAAATTAATGTGTGTTGAATATCAGTTCGATAACTCAAGTCATTTTCGAAATTTGGACGTTTTTCTGAAAAAAATCATTGGCGCAACAGAAAAGAGCTAGAGACTTCAAAATTTATATTTAGATTCATCTTTCATAATGATTTAATAAAAACAGTACTTTGGATTTCACAAATTAAGATTTTAGTGGAAATTCATGATTTTGTGGTTTTCATCTCAAAACTGAAGGAAGCAAGATAGATTAAGTAGGCTAATAAATAAGGCTAGGATGTTTAGATTTAAATAGGTTGGAGGTCCGCTATGATTATGAAGATGTGTAAAGTTTCTTTTTAATACCTATAAAATTATAGCGATAGCGGATCTCAAAAGGGGCAGTTCAGAGCTCATCTACTGCGTGCAGTGTACTTTAATTAATTCTCTCGCCCAAAGTATTTAACTTAGCCACGTCAAAATTTTATTATCAATGCTTACCTGCGTGCTGAATGCACGTTTAAATTAAAAGCTTCATCGGCCATAAGCAAAAGAAGCTATAAATTATTATGTAACTTGAAGTGGTGCGTTACTAGCCCAGCGGCTAGTCGAGAGAGCCGAAAAGATCAGGCGTTCCCTTCGCCGTCCGCACCGCGGCTTTATATATAAGGACGCTACGCGAGGAAGGAAGGCCCCAGTTCTCTCCAGACGCTGAATGACACACCATCTGTGTCGGGAGCCGCGTCGGATCAGTGTCACTGCTACAAACAGCCTCGGGTGCCGTATTAAGTTACTAGAGATACGCGGAACCATGAAAACATTTTATGTGAAATGTTAATTCTGGAATGATTTTCATTATCTAGCTTCAGTTTGCGTATTGTCGTATTTTCACGTGCCGTCGTGGGACAGACATTCTACCAAATATTTAGCGTGTCGTTTGATGAAATATTTTCATCAAATTACGGCGAGCATTCTTTTTAACATTTAATTCGGACATTTATAGTTGCATCAGCGCATTAGACTCTGAACTGCTCTGTTAGTTAGGTTGTAGGGATACTTGTGTTTTTTATCAGTGAATTTCAGAATATACTCAACTATTTTGGAAAACCGTTTTTGATTAGAAGTCCCGGACAATCTCCTAATTCCTCAGAGCTATAAGTTGCAGCTATAATTGTATCTCAAATGAAGTGGGCACTAGGATCTCTAGTACTGGTTCCATGTTTTATTAAATCACTTTCTGGGTGCCAAAAAGTAAATAGAGAGCCAGTGTTGAGAACGGCGAAAGACAGCATTAACAACATTCTGAAAGCTAGAAACTGATCTACATGCAAGCAATTATACAGCAATTCATTAGTTATTTCTACAAACCTATCCGCCGCCCCACATATGGTGCATCGGCCGGGAAATCAACTAAGTGAAAGTGATTTTTAACTGTTCGGATTCACGAGTGAAATGCGACACGCAACTGAGTATAGAACAGTGAATGTGTTACGTGTGCATGTGGACGACGCAATTGGATTAACAACACATCTGGATTGACGGAGCTGGCACTGAGTCTATCGGTGCTGCCGGCATCGCGAGAAGCCAGTCTCGCCGCACCGCAGTCGTCCTCTGGAGCAGCCGGCGCAGAGCCTGCAATTGCGAGCCACGCAAACACACAACAGCCGTCGGAGAGCCGTCTGCAGTTCAACGTGCCACGTCGCATCAGGAATCCTGGTACGCCGCGCCGGCAACGCCATACGTCGTGCAGAAGGAACTAAGTTAAGTGAAAAGCTGTTAAAAATTTTACTAACCTGCACTAAAAGACTGTCGGCGATGGAACCGCCAAAAGAAACTGAGTTTAAACTTAAATTAGAACCTATGTCTGTTGAGGGAACTGTAAATTCAGACAACGGTTCAAGTGTAAACATGCATGAAAGTAGTAATGTTAAAGTGAAAAATGAAGTATTGTCTCCTGACAGTAGTGTGCGAAGGGGCAATGATTCAATAATAGAGACCCCTGTAGTAAATCAGAAAGTAGAAATTGTAAATTTATTGGATGATAGTTTCTCTGATGAATTAAAAATGAAACAGTCATCAGAGATGGTAGAGTTTAAGAAGGAGCAGTTAGATATGACTAATCAATCAGAAGTTTCATTTAGTTTTGATGATTCTGGTATTGGAGCTAGTTTTTCGTCACCTGAGTGTGATAAAAAGCCAGCTAGTGAGCAAACCAAAGATGCTGGGGCTGTTGATCTAAATGTTATATTACAAGCAATAGCTGCCAGTAATGCAAAAATGTCAGCCAGTAATGCTAGAATGACAGCTGAATTAAAGTCTGAAATAAGTGAGGTCAAAAGCAGTAATGCTGAATTAAAGTCTGAGATTGTGGCCAGCCAAACAAATTTTAATAAGCGATTGGAGGTAATGGACGATACCTTCAAGGCTGGTTGCAATAAGTTGAAAGAGGATCTAGACAGTTTGAATTATAAAATTGATTACAACCATGAGGATATTAAGAAAAAGGTTGCTCAACAATTTTCTGAAATGTATAAAACAGTAAAATCCGAAGTTGCTGAGGTTCGCAAGGACTTCCAAATGGAAGATGCGAAGCTGGAGCACAAGTTAACAGAAAAGATCGAGGCGGAATCTGAACTGTGCTCAGATAGATTTAAAGATGTTAATATTAAAGTAAACATATGTCAAGCAGACGTAGATGCAATCAAAACTGATACTACTCATATTGTACAAAGAGTAGAAAATGTTGAAATGAAAGTAGAAAATATTAGTACTAACATTGCTAACATTGAGAGTAAAGCAGCTTCAGTAACTTCTGGTAATGGTAATATACAAGTGGTAGCTGCAAACGCCGCTTTTATCGGGTGTCGGCAGTTCTTGCGGTTCGATCCAGATAAAAATATCCACCCGCTAGATTTCTGGAACGATTTTGAAGATGTAATTCCACCAACTTGGTCTGAACGAGAGGAAATCTCGTTTATTAGAAGCCATTTAGCAGGTGACGCCATGCGTTGGTCAGCTGATGTTATGTTGAAATGTAAAACATTAGCGGAATTTAAAACAGCTTTTATTAATGAGTATTGGTCTAGCAATAAGCAAAATGAAGTGTTGAGAGAATTTTGGAGTGGGAAACGCTTCAATGCAGGCAAGGAATCAATTAAAGAGTTTGCTAGGTCATGGATTTCACGTTTGTCACATTTGGCGGAAAAGCTAAAACCAGAAATGATTATACTAGGTCTTGAAGCCAAACTGCCATGGTATTGGCAAACTAGAATTATATCTGCCCCTAGAGACAATCTGGATAGTTTCATTGAGTATTTGGAACGTGTAGAACGTGTTGCTGCCAATGAGGAGCAAGCACGTAATAACCGAAATGCCAATAACAATAATAGTAATTTTAGGAACGAGCAAAGTGGCAATGTAAACATCAGAACAGTAGGTGTTCGCCGTCCTAAGAGAGGTAGGAATTGGGGAAATAATTATCAGAACCAACAATGGCGTCCAAGGGACAATAATTTTGTTCCAAACAGAAATATGCAGGTAAACAACAGTACGCAAAGTAATGCTATGCCAGCTAACTATAATGAAAATAAAGGAAATAGCAGTAGGCCGAGGCAGGAAAACTAGTTCCCGTCTATGAGGACACTGGCGCTCACCAAGTGGTTACTTTTCCTAAGCCAGTAGTTAAGGGAATTGGTAAGACAGATCAGAATACTCAAACTGAACAGGTGGATGAAGTGTCGGTAGCATCTAAGGATACAACAGAAATATTAGATCACTCACAGTATTTGATAGATACCGTGTTAGAGACGCTTTCTAAGTGGGAAGAGAAAGAGAAGGCGCAGCAGTGTAACGATAGGGACGAGCTACAAAATACTGAATTGTCAGGTGAAGAAGCGGAAGAAATTCATGCTTATATTTACGATGAGAATGATGTGCTCTTATCTAAAGTGCCTGTGCAGGATGTTGATAATGTACTAATAGATTTAGGACAGGAGATAAGTGAAAATGTAGAGGGTAGGCTGTTGAGGGTCGATGAACCCAGTAGCTGTGACCAGTTGTCACTTGAGTAGGAAACAGACGATAATGGTAAAAGTGGTTTAGCTGTAACTAGTGTTATGCCCGGTCTGGAGGCGCAGAATCGCTCAGACTACAGTAATTTGGGTCATGTTCAGCAAACTAAATGTAATGAAGTCGTGCGGTGTTTCGATTTAAAATTAATAGACCGACTGGAAAAGGCAGCTGAAAATGTAATTCAGGAAACCCCTACACACTGTGACCTAAATGTAATGAAGACAGATGTCGATCACTTTAGTTGGAGACAAATCCAAAAGGAACTACTAGATGAATTTGAGAAACCACCTGTACAACCTAGAATAGACCACCCTATAATAATAGTGAATATGTTGGGTATCAATGTACGTTGTCTCTTAGACAGTGGAAGTGAGGTGAGTGCAATATCGCAGTCCTTCTTTGATGCATTACCTGATAAAGACAAGCTTACAGTAATGAGGGTATCAGGACTAAGAATAATAGGTGCTACTGGCAAGGTGCCAAAAACGGTAAAGCAAGAAGCTTTACTACCCTTTAACATTAATGGTAATTTAATTGATCATCCATGTTTAATTGTAAACAGTCTCAGTATTGAGGTTTTAATTGGCATAGATTTCTTGTCGAAATATCAGAGTGTTGTTGACTTTGAAAGAAGCCAGTTAAAAATGGTCTTGCCAATAACCGGAGTAATTATAGTACCTTTTAGTGATAAGCATGTAGTAACTGATTATGAAACTTGGGAGCTGCCTATACGAGTTCTGAAAAATAGGAGGTATTGGGACGAAGGTGTTAATCTTAGTACAAGTAAGCTGAACACAGAAGAAGAAGAAGAAGCAATTATTTTGGACAAAATAGATGCTAAATTGCAGGAAATCGATAAGATTTCAGACAATCAAAAGGAAGAACTGAGACAGGTTCTAAAAAGGCATCATAAAGTATTTTCAGATCGACGTGGCGTGATCAAAGGTTATGAATGAATGCTGTAGGGAGGAGGTTGTTCTGTAACCTCTACACAGTGTGGCAGCTGTGCAGTCCCAGCTGTGTGAGATCTTCTTTCCCTTTCAGGTCTCACTCATTCTTCCTCTTTCCTGTCCTCAAAAATTTCGACATCTTCTTCCAACACATAATATTTTCCGTTATGGTTATCAAGCCAGCATTAAGCTAATGAATGCTGTAGGGAGGACGTTGTTCTGTAACCTCTACACAGTGTGGCAGCTGTGCAGTCCCAGCTGTGTGAGATCTTCTTTCCATTTCAGGTCTCACTCATTCTTCATCTTTCCTATCTACAAAAAATTTCGACCTCTTATTTCCAGACATGAAAATTGTCTGTCATGGCTATCAAGCCATGAGTTATGTAACCATTCTATCTACCGATTAGTGAAGAAAAATACCTAATGTGACAGACCTTATAGTGACAAACAATAGAGAAGTATGACGTAATTAAGATACAAATGTATTTGAGTAACAATTATGTATAGTACCCTGGTAATATAGTAAGTACAAAGTGTTGTGTTATTGGCAATGGTCCACCAAGAGTAATTTAAAAAGATATATGAATTCATGTACGAGCAGGATCTGAAGTGGTAGTGAAACCTAGTGTATGCATTAGAGCTAACTAAGAAATAGTAAAAGAGATTGCTTAGTGTTAGGAAAAATATGCGGATAAGTTGTAAGGATAAACTCACCTGGTGTAGCAAGGAAAGGTAGTGTAATAGAATTGAGCAGTGTTTGTGGTTGAGACGTGAAGAACACGTCCCTGAAGTATTTATAAGGTTGGAACTGGCCATTATTTTGGGTGTAGTGTGTGACAGGATACACCTACACGTATTGAGGTTATGAGTTGGAGGCGTGAATGCGACCATAGGTACCCTTATGTTAGATGAGACAGAGTAGCTCATGGTGTCCTATAGGTTTAAGGAATTTAGCATTACGCTCGTCCATAATTACTTGATGCACTTTAGTGGTAGGTCTGAGAGAGACTACATGAGGTTTCAGCGTCCGATCGAGTGGAAATGGATTGCCACGTGAGCAAACTAATCAGCTGCAGTACACTATGAATATGAAGTAAATGTGCTATCCTATGCTTTAAATATTAATAGAGTGAGTGTTAAATAAGTACATACACTAGCAAAATAAATAAATAACATACTGACAGACGTGAAATATTATTTTAGCTCTGCATAAATACACTTCAAAATAAGTAAGTACCTAATTCCAGATGTGGAACTGACAACAGCAGAGGACCAATATGTGGATTTTGTAGTCAACTAAACGTAGTGTGTTTTGAACACTCACAACTGTACTATTACCAAAAGTTACTCACATGTACAAAGAAGCTGAGAAAACAACCACTAATCATACTCATACTATCTCTAAGTATAAAGTAATCAAAGATGAGTCAGTTAAGTGCTTAAAATACAAATGTATCAGGAATGTACCGAGCATTGGTTCAGTGTTCCGGCCCAGAAATAAGAAATGCAGATTAAATATGATTTATGATTGTATGCCTTGAGCATAAATTTTCTCTAGTACGTGACTAACGGCGTTTTGAGCCATTTGTTTACCGATTTTATGACAGTTAAGTAACCACGAGAGTAAAATTGAAAAGGTTCTGTTAACTTTGTTCCAGAAAAATGTTGAAGGATAAAATGTATATATCCCCATTTCATTGTGACCCACCCATAGATATTAAGTGAACAGAGTCTGAGGCACTCTTTTTGTTTGTTCTACAGGACAAACCAGATAATGGCAGCCTGGTAGCTGCGTGAAAGCGTGGAGTGACTTGGACACAACTCACAGTGACCCCTCCCCTTTCCCCCATGAGAGAACGAGGAGGACGCACACCATAGCAACTTCCCCTCCTCTACCCTTGTGAATGGAAGTGTAGGACGCCAGCCAAAGCGGCTACAACCACGTGTGTAAAAATTATTTGTGAACTTTTCTTTCAGGTTTAGAAAAGACTGCTAAGAGATAATCATCTGTTTATGTATCATGTTATTTTCTTTGAATATGTGTATGTAAAGATGTATTTAATGTATTTAATGGATCTAAGATTTTCATAATTTTCAATTTGTATGTGTTTGTTTGTCTAAGGCAATATGTATGCCAAAATATTACATGACTTTGCTTTAAAAATTTGAGTAATGACATTGTTTAAAAGGCAGTGAACATGCCTAAAATTTAAATAATTAATGTAGGTAATCAGTTCTACAGGTTGTAACCTCCCCACCGTAATTTTATAAGAAATAAAGTGACAATACTCAATACAAATGGGAGCCGAGTGTAACCTCCCCACAAAAATTTGAAAGAAAGAAACACGACAATATTTAATTATGAATGCTAATGGACATTGCGCTAATTGTAACCTCGCCCACAATGAGAGGTATTGAAAATGGCAACAAAAACGTGAAATTCGCAATCTGACTCAAATATAAATTCCTCATGAAAAATTAAAGTCCATTCAGTGATAAGAAAATTTAATTAAACCGAAATATCGGTCTTTGGCCCTGTGTAAAACAATCAGAATTAAAGTCTTACCTCAGAATAAATGGATGTCACATTTCTGCTCTTGTTGTTGCGCACCGCTTGGAGGAACTGCATTGCAAATAATAATATTCTCTTTTCTCTGTAATTTTACTGAAAATTTTCTTTAAAAGAAGTGGAATGAAATGGGAAGTGCAACGAAATCTTTAGTTCAATAAAAAATTAAATTTTTGAAAAAATGCTTTTGAAATAAAAATTATTATTGGGGGACTTGTTGGACAATAATTACAATAAATAAAATTTTTCATTATCTAATGATTACATTAATTAACAGTATACCTTATTCACCATCTTGACCAGTGTTGCCGACCGCCTACATCACCCGCACTGGACTGCTATCACTGACCGACCGCTCTGCATGACGACTATTAGCGTACAGCACGCGACGACTACTAACAGAGTACTGCTCTCAACTAAACCGAGCTACCGACTCGCAACGACTGCTACTAACAGACTCGCAACGACTACTACGGACTCGCAACGACTAACTGACTGACTGAGAACCGCTCGCAACACTCGCGCGGTCAAGCGCATACTCTCTGGTCACAGATGCTACAATGCCTCGCCATCGCTGCTGCGTTACATACGTGTTTCATAACCCTCCACTGGGGGGGCAAAAATTTGGCAGCGATGGTGAGTCATTTGGACTTGCCAATCGCGGCAAAATTTTTCTTTAATTAACAAAATCCTACAACTTACAGAATATTTAAATGTTGTGCACACGCACTAAGTACAAAATATTATCAGACAAAGACAAAATGTGAATACTAAACATAGTAGCAAATCAGAAAAAAGTATATACAAATTTTTTGACAGATAAAGTGCACAGGCACTGAAAAAATTCTTTAGCATATTCAGAACAAATAAACAGACTGGCAAAAAATATTATGTTGACAAGTGACATCATTGGAGTTCAGCGAATCGAAAAATGTATAACCTATGAACATAAATGATGTTACCAAAAAATTTTTTCTTTATGTGACAAGAATCAGGATAGGAAAGGGAAGGATTGCATCATGGTTGTAGCACTTTAGATTGCACACAGCTGCTCTGAAAGTCCATATCTTTCCACAGAAGTACAACACCAAGTGACACAACTTGAAGTTCTTTTCCCATCAGAATTTATCAGTCTAACCAAGACACTGAACTGTCGTAGTAATGTTCCATGTTTTCATTTTGGCAGTACATTACGTACACCAAACAGTGGGACCATAATAATGTCTTCATCGCTCACGGTGGTGGACAGCATGTCGTGTCAACACCACACTCTTACAAGGCACACCAACGTAGAATTAGTGCAAAACCAAATATAGTGCTCCATGATCACTGGGATAAACAGGACAAATGGACATTGCAGTAATTCAGGGTAGTTAGCTTATGAGGATAAGCACATTATGTCACATAATATTGACAATTACAGACTTAATTAGTAGTTTGTGGCATTCATAGCCCAGTTATTGAACATTTCTGTACCAAGTATGTAGTATTACAGAAAAATGTTCATTAATTGTTTTACATAGAATCAGTAGTCTTCTTTTCCTAGTTACAAAGCATTATGAAATAATCGCATTCTTTTCAGTTACAGAGTATAATTAAGAATCATTAACCTTCTCCTAATTACAGTTAATTAATCATTTGTCATTCCAATAATCATTAGCCTTTTCCTAATTACAGTTAATTAATCATTTGTCATTAATTAATCATTTGTCTAATTACAGTTAATTAATTGATCATTTGTCATTTCAATATAGTAAGAATCATTAGTCTTCTCCCAATTACAAAGCATAATTAAACAGTAGCATAGTTAATTAATTGTCATTCCAATCTAGTAAGAATCATTAGTCTTTTCCTAATTACAAAGCATTATTAAACAGTAATTAAGATTCATTAGCCTTCTAATTACAAAACATCCTAATTACAGTTAATTAATCATTTGTCATTCCAATCTATTAAGAATCATTAGCCTTCTTCTAATTACAAAGCATTATTAAACAGTCACATTCTTTTCTGGTTACAAAGTATCAACATTGGAAACAAGAGCTAATCAATGGCATAATTAATCACAATTCGTGGAGTGACATTAATTATTGGCACTCAGTGGCCAGCAAGTATTGAATAGAATCATCATTCAGTATTATTCAGATTATTACGAAGTCATTATTAAAAATCAGTTAATTACAGTCAAATCATTAATAATCACAGGCATTATAAGTGGTAACATTACAATAAACAGTGGCAGTTATTAGCTAGTGACAAAGCATCATTTTGAATATAGTCTCATTAAGAGGTCATTACTCAAGTGACATGCTATTCAGAGTTGATCAGTATTATTCAGAATTTTCTCAAACTGGTATCACTATTTGGGACTGTTAATACTTTTTTTTTTTTTTGTTAGCAATGCATTGCGTTGGGATCGATAATTAATTGCTGAGGCATAATACTTTTTGCTTTTGACCTATTGCTGCAAATGAGGATAGGTAACGTCATTCGTCATGAGTCAGCTGTAGCAAGATTATGTAACAAGGCAGTACATGTGATCACATTTAGAAGTGATAAACACAAATGGGTAAAAAATAAAAATGCAAGTACTAGAACAGGTATAATAACTAACAGGTTTAGTAAGTGTCATGAAAAACTTCTCCTGGAAAAAATACAAAAACGGATTATTGACCTGAAAGAAGAAACGCACACTATGCTGAAAAGTAGTGAACTTCGAATTAACAGGCAGTGAAGTGTGTATAAAAATGTATTCCATAGCTGTCCTTTCCAAAACTTTCAGTCATCCTACTATGCAATGTAACACCTGCTGTCAAAGCAAACTGCAACAAATACTTAAATAACTACGTAGCATAAATACATTACTTCAACATTATCCTCATCTGTAAAGAAAAAAAACTTCATTATCCATATCATCATAACTTCACCATTATCATCACCTGTAAAGAAAAACTTCATTATTCATAATACCATTTCCTTCATCATTATTCATCAGTATTCACTATCATCTGCAAAAAATCACTTCATTACTCATTACACAACTATTCCTTATCACTAGCATAGTTCATCACTAAAACTAAGATGTGTAGTTCTCTCTGACAGCCTGCATCAATCACCTTGTATTCTGAAAGAAAAAATTAGTTAAGACTGCTATTCTGTGATGAGTATAGTATATTCTTGTTAATGTTTGTTAATCCTGATCCATTTACTCTTCCTCATAAAGTTATTGCATCTCCTTTCGTTTATCCCGTAGGTGAAATTCCCATTTCTGTTGAATTTATTTCTTACACGCACCATTTCTTACTGAAATTGATGCACAAAGATTAATGTCCTGTATTTAAATCATATACCCATTAAATAATGACTGGTTTATGGTAACATACTTAAGCATACAGCATAACATGACAGAAAACGTAATATGTTAAAGACGTTGACAGTGTTCAGATGCAAAAATGTACACAGAATAATACAATGCAGTAGCAAAAAAAAATGTGAAACAGTCACGATGTTGAGATGTCATAAGGCAAAAAAAAATGTCAAAGTCGACTGGTGTGTGTTATATCTTAACTATTTCATAGTCCATACAAACAAAATTGGAGTACAGTCATATACACAAAAAAAATGGAAAATGTGCACGGTCTGATGTGTAACGACAACAAAAGCGACCTGCTAACCTTACCTTGCCGGGCACTTGCCAAGAAAAAATACGATAATCATCAGTAATTAGTCACGTGAAATAATTGCATTAGTAAATGGCATCATAGTGTGTTGAATCATACAGTGGTTTCACTCAATAAACGGTTTAATGTTTGAGATATGGTGATTGCCTTTCGATTTTCTGGTTCTCAAAGTTTCGACGTGTACAACATTGGTGTGAGGGATGCTGCGAATCCGATATGGACCTGCGTATAGAAGTTCAAATTTACTGCACTTACCTTTTAATTTGCTGGATAAATAGTGTGTACGTACTAGTATCTTCTGTCCAACGTGAAAGTCGCGGCGTGTACAAACCTGTTTTTGCTGTCTTCTCCGGCGCTCTGCGGCACGTTTGATGTTGTTCAGCGCAATGTCAATTATTTCGTGGTGTCGTAGGCGACGGCTTTTGGGAAATTCTATTAATTCTTTAATTTTGTTCGGTGGTTCAACGTTTTTCAGTATAACAGACGGAGATAGCATAGTGGATTCATTTGGAATGGAATTAATTACATCTTGGAATGAGAGTATGTGTGTATCCCAATCAATATGTCTTTTGTGGCAGTATATTCGGCACAGCTTACCAATTTCTTTCATTAATCTTTCACAGGTGTTCGAAGAAGCGTGGTACTTGGATATATAGATCGGAGAAATGTTTCTGGCTCGTAACATGCGTGTCCATACGCTACTACGAAATTGTGATCCATTGTCAGAAATTACTCTCATCACATGCCCTACATGAGATAGAAAATGTTTTTACAAATGCTTTCGAAACAGTTTTAGCAGTAGCTTTGCGTAACGGAGTGAAAGTAACAAATTTTGAAGTGAGCTCAACAGCGACAAAAATGTAGCAAAAACCTCTGTTAGTTCTCGGAATCGGACCAAAAATGTCTACTGCGGCCATGTGTCTTAATTTAACAGGTATAATGGGATATAATGGAGGAATATGTGAAGTGGTGTCTGATTTAGCTTTCTGGCAAATTTTACAAGACGCTAAAACTCGTCGTATACGTTTCTCCATGTTGGCAAAATAACAGTTCTGTCTCAGTATAAGAAAACATTTTCGTGCTCCGTAATGTGCGTAGCTTAAATGAGTGTACCAAATTAATTTGTTGACCAGTTCGTCAGGAATGCATAATAACCAATTGTTGCTGTCAGGATGAGAGCGGCGAAACAGAACGTCATTGCGTACAGTGTAATGGTTTCTAATCGTAACATTTTTTCTATCTTGCCAAAGGTGTTTAATTTCTTTCCACACATTGTCTTTATTTTGCTCTTGTGCTATGTCCTGTAATGACGATGAAATAAAATTTTCAAATGCGACTTGCTGAATGTACATGACACTGAAATTTGTTTTGCAGAAGTTGGTTGCTACATCTTGCTGATTGTTGCCGAGAGAACGCGATAGTGCGTCTGCTATAACATTTTGTGTGCCGGGAATATGAACAATCGTAAAATTAAATTCTTGTAAATATAGTTTCCATCTACTTAACCTGTCGTGAGTAAATTTAGCCGAAAGTAAAAATTGTATCGCTCTATGGTCTGTGTAAACGGTGGTATGTCTGCCATAAAGAAAATGCCTAAATCTCGTAAAAGCCCATACAACGCATAATGTTTCAAGTTCTGTAACGGAGTAATTTCGCTCAGCAGGTGACAGAATGCGGCTTGCAAATGCGATGTTTTTGATTACTGTAGAGCCATCTTCTTCTATTTCCTGGAAAATATGTACGCCTAAGGCGGTGTTGGAACTGTCGGTGGCAATGGAAAAATTTGTAGTAAGATCTGGGTGCGATAATAGTGGTGCATTCAACAAAGCATGTTTCAGGTTCATGAATTCAGAGTGTGCTTGCTTATCCCAAGACCAAATAGTGTTTTTACCCGTTAATTGGCATAGTCTAGGCGTGTCTAAAGCAGAATGGTGAATAAATTTACGAAAAAAGTTAATTAAGCCCAAAAAACTGCGTAATTGTTTCTTCGTCGTAGGAACACTAATGTCACGTAGAGCCTGAAGTTTTTCCGGATCAGGTGCAATGCCTTCTGCTGAAATCACGTGTCCAAGAAATTTTATGGAAGTTTTGCCAAAGTGCGATTTACTAAGATTAACTGTAAGTCCTTGTGCATGGAAAGTTTGTAACAGTTGTTCAAGAATCAGATTGTGTTCGGACCAGTTAGCTTCTGCGATAAGAATGTCGTCTACATACGTCGTAATTCTGTCTTTAAGTTCTGTCGGAAGTATAGTGTTCAAACCGCGAATAAAAGCTGCAGAAGAAATAGTTAAGCCGAACGGTAGTTTGCAAAATTGATAACAGTCGCCGAAACAGAGAAAAGCTGTATATTTTCTGCAGTTCGGATGAAGTTGAATTTGCCAAAATCCCGATTTCAAATCTAGTGTAGAATAAATAGCTGTACCGTGAAATTTCTGTAAAAGTTCCTCTAGTGTCTGTGGTCGATCTGTTTCATTAATAATAATGTCATTAATGTGACGTGAATCAAGTACAAGGCGAAGTGAGCCATCTTTCTTCTTAACAATATGTAGCGGGTTTATGTATGGACTAACTGCTGGTTCTATAATTCCTTGATCAAGCATATCTTGCAGCTCTTTTTTAACTTGTTCTCTATGAATATACGGAATAGGATAATGCTTAGCTTTAAATGTGTCGTGCGGTTTGACTTGAAATTCATACATAAAGCCGGACATAGTACCAGGAATGTTGTCAAAAACTGGAGCTTGCTGTAAAAGAATTTTGTGTAACTGCGTTCGTTCGTCGTCTGTAGTTGCACTGCTCTCTTTAACTTTATCAGAAATCAATTGCATTACGTCGTAGTCAGCTTCGTCTGGAGTATCATAGTTGTGTACGTACGTATCCGTGAACAATGTGGGATTACAGTCTATGTTACGTGTTGCGGAAATGACCTCTGTGCGGTTAATTGTTTGTTCTTCCGTAGATAAAGAGTGCTGAAACTCTAAAGCCAATTGTACATTTTCATCCTTTAGCATTAAATAAGAATTCTGAAAGTCGATAACTGCGTCGTGTTGTACCAGAAAATTCGTGCCTAAAATAATGTCTGTTGTCAATAAAGGAACAATCCAAAAATTAGAGTGGAAAGTATGACCTCCAATACAAAATGATAAATGCGTCTGTAGTTTAACGTCTACTCCTTTACTCGGTACCGCTCCTTTCACTTTTGTTTTGCCTAATGGTAATGTCGGATACGTATTCTCTTTGTTGCACTCATTAAAAGTCTCTTCATTTATTACTGATATTGGTGATCCGGAATCAATTACTGCTGAAAATTTCGAAGAACCAATTTTGATTTCAATAACAGGATGTGAAATGGTTTTCTGAATAACTGGTCTTTCCTGTAAAAGAGTGTCTCTGATGTCGTCAAAAGTAATTACATTTTCGTGTACAACATTTTGCGTGTCTAAGGTAGTGCTTGTGTTATTAGAAGATGCGTCCTGTGCAGTATTTAGTCAGATTCTATCTGACGTGTTATTATTATTAGGAGGATTCTGTGGCATTTCGACTATTTGAACTGTCCTATTACTTCTTCCAGGCGTGTTACGATCTGGATGGTACCTACTGTCGGGTTCATTCATGAGAATATGTTCTTGCGTATGATTTTGCTGTTGGTGAGACCGACTGTTATTATATGTACGCTGATAATTGTGCTCGTCGTTTTTACGTCTGTCGTAATAGTCATTTCTATACGGCGTATTGCTATGCGAGTTGAAATAGTGTGTTGTCTGTACGTAGTTATTTCTTTGCTGCCATGCGTTACTATTTGTTGGAGCTGGGACTATACGTGCACGCGGCGAAACATTAAAGTTTGGTTGACCTTGCAGACTGCATTGTTAGTTAGGTATGCTAAGCGGCTTACTTTCATGCTGTTGTGGTGAAAAACATCTATTGTTACAAAAAATATTGCTGATAATTTTACACATACTGATGATTACGATTTTATCTGTAATTAAAATTACGGCGGTAGTTGTCATTACGGGAGTGCCTACTGAAAATTGTCACATTCGGTAAAAGTTAGTCACATCGGGTTTTCATTACTCGTTTCTTAATACTACGTAGAGCAATAGTTAAAGAGCAGTTTTGATAGATATAAAGGATAGTAGAAGAGAAGGCAGCAGTGCAGAAAACTAAAGATGAAACAGCACTACTACAGCTCGGGGCCCTATGCTCGCTACGGCACATATTCATTAAAGCGTAATGAATCCCCTGAGGTCATTTACGCTCTGCAAATAAATGTTAGATTTTGTGTTACAGGCAATAGCGGTAAAATTTCAAAGGCAAATTGTTGTATCCGTGCTAATTCAAATTTCTTCATTACAGGCAATGCTGTTGTAAATACAAAAATAAATTGTCGCATCTGGTTCAAAGCTAGCTTCTGCATTACAGGCAATAGCGGTGAAAGCATAAAAACAAATTGTCGTATACAGCTCAAAGCGTGTACCTGTGTTCTGTCATTATTAAATTCTTTACATTTTCTGGCGGATAAAAATTGCTCGTAATCTACGTTCTCGTCATTGAATTTGAAAACACGTTCGGGTTTGTGTGAAAGTCTGTTTGTCTGTGTCATTTCGTACTTCAAGTTGCGTATCTTTTCATATTTTAAGTCGCGTGGCTTTTCGGATTTTACATCTCGCAGTCTCTGTAAATTGCTCACATTATACACGCTGCGTGACTCTGACAAATGCTCACAACGTGGCGAATTCTGTGACGTATTGATGACTGAAATAGTTTTTAATTCTGTTACTTTAAAACTTTCGACATTTTGGTTGTTCTGTCGTTCACTTTTATTATTGACTTCCGTATTCGGAGTGTGTAAAACTTCCACTGACTCTAAATTAACTTCGTCGCAAATCTGTACTGCGTTTTTAGGGCATTGTTCAGTGATTGCATTAATTTCGTGTACCTGTGTTTCGTTTGCTGAACATTGTTCGGTGACTCCAATAATCTCGTCTTTATGTGATTCTGTTGTGCCTACACGTGTACTACTTAATTCCTGTGCAACAGTGCCAACTTCTTTATTACTGTTTTTAGCACAAGCCTCAGTATCCTCACGTAAATGTACTTTATTGTCCCGACATTGCACGGTAACAGCTGTAATCTGCTCACTAACTTGTTTCTTCTGTTCTTTAAGGTCGTCTTGTTTTTCGTTCGTCAGTTTGAAACTTTCATCAATTGTTTCGCTAAGTTGTTTGTAATGGTTGTCGAAACTTTCACTCTGTTGTCCGATCCGTTCAATAAGTTTGTCTAGTTTCTTGTTCCGTTCACTAAATAGTTGTTGTAACTCTTTACGACTGTTGTCTTGCTTTTCTATCATTTGGTTAATTAGTTGCAGCAATAGTGTCATACTTTGATCCGAACCAAAATTAGCATTTCTATTCTCTGTGGTGTTTAATGGTGGATCTGGAATTGTCTTGTTTTGCGTGACCATTTGGTCATTCTGTAATTTACAAAAAGGTTTCTCACTCGAGTCCGTCGTATTTTCGGTACACTGACCACTTTCACGAGAATTTTTCAAACCGGGTGTGTTAGGCTCGGCAGCGCTCATTACTATAGAGCATTCTGCGTCATCAATTGTCGTCAAGTTAACACACGAGACAACTGAGTTCGTTTGTTCATCATTAAGGTAAAAGTCATCATTAGTGGTTGGAATGCACAGATTGTTAGTGAACGCAGGATTGTCATCATTACACGGCGTGTCACATGTCCTATCGGTAAAGTTGTTTGGGTCGGTAATTTCATTCATAATACCTCGCGATACACTATTCACAGTCTTTCGCGGCATTTTAACAATAGTCAAAATTATTCACAAAATAAATAAGCACAATGCAAAAGCAACACACAAATACAATAGAGCAACGAATTGCCGTTGACCTGTAGAAAAAAAAGTTACAAGTTAATAAAAGCGTTGCGCCAAATCCTAATTATATCTAAGCAAACAAGAGCAGATATCTGACTGTTGCTCAAAAGACTCTCAACGAAATACGATCCTGGACTGGGTGTCGCCAAGTGTAACCTCCCCACCGTAATTTTAAAAGAAAAAAAGCAATACTTAATAGAAATGGGAGCCAAGTGTAACCTCCCCACAAAAATTTGAAAGAAAGAAACACGACAATATTTAATTATGAATGCTAATGGACATTGCGCTAATTGTAACCTCGCCCACAATGAGAGGTATTGAAAATGGCAACAAAAACGTGAAATTCGCAATCTGACTCAAATATAAATTCCTCATGAAAAATTAAAGTCCATTCAGTGATAAGAAAATTTAATTAAACCGAAATATCGGTCTTTGGCCCTGTGTAAAACAATCAGAATTAAAGTCTTACCTCAGAATAAATGGATGTCACATTTCTGCTCTTGTTGTTGCGCACCGCTTGGAGGAACTGCATTGCAAATAATAATATTCTCTTTTCTCTGTAATTTTACTGAAAATTTTCTTTAAAAGAAGTGGAATGAAATGGGAAGTGCAACGAAATCTTTAGTTCAATAAAAAATTAAATTTTTGAAAAAATGCTTTTGAAATAAAAATTATTATTGGGGGACTTGTTGGACAATAATTACAATAAATAAAATTTTTCATTATATCTAATGATTACATTAATTAACAGTATACCTTATTCACCATCTTGACCAGTGTTGCCGACCGCCTACATCACCCGCACTGGACTGCTATCACTGACCGACCGCTCTGCATGACGACTATTAGCGTACAGCACGCGACGACTACTAACAGAGTACTGCTCTCAACTAAACCGAGCTACCGACTCGCAACGACTGCTACTAACAGACTCGCAACGACTACTACGGACTCGCAACGACTAACTGACTGACTGAGAACCGCTCGCAACACTCGCGCGGTCAAGCGCATACTCTCTGGTCACAGATGCTACAATGCCTCGCCATCGCTGCTGCGTTACATACGTGTTTCAAGGTTTATATTTCAATTTTGATTTTTCATAGGGAGTTAAACTGTACTCTTGCTTCCCTTTTTGTAATTAAATTTTTTTTTATTCATTAACATTAATAAACAAAAAATTTAAGTAGAGGGTGATGTAGGGAAGCAGCCTACTCACACCTTAGTAAATTCACATCAGTTTCCATTGTGTGCCAACCAGTCTGCTGTAACTAACTCTGACGTCATAAATGTTGCGCAATACCTTAAAAATCAAGCAAATGAACTAAAACTTTTCTAGCATGTCAGGAATAATACTAAATTAATGTGTGTTGAATATCAGTTCGATACCTTAAGTCATTTTCGAAATTTGGACGTTTTTCTGAAAAAATCATTGGCGCAACAGAAAAGAGCTAGAGACTTCAAAATTTATATTTAGATTCATCTTTCATAATGATTTAATAAAAACAGTACTTTGGATTTCACAAATTAAGATTTCAGTGGAAATTCATGATTTTGTGGTTTTCATCTCAAAACTGAAGGAAGCAAGATAGATTAAGTAGGCTAATAAATAAGGCTAGGATGTTTAGATTTAAATAGGTTGGAGGTCCGCTATGATTATGAAGATGTGTAAAGTTTCTTTTTAATACCTATAAAATTATAGCGATAGCGGATCTCAAAAGGGGCAGTTCAGAGCTCATCTACTGCGTGCAGTGTAATTTAATTAATTCTCTCGCCCAAAGTATTTAACTTAGCCACGTCAAAATTTTATTATCAATACTTACCTACGTGCTGAATGCACGTTTAAATTAAAAGCTTCATCGGCCATAAGCAAAAGAAGCTATAAATTATTATGTAACTTGAAGTGGTGCGTTACTAGCCCAGCGGCTAGTCGAGAGAGCCGAAAAGATCAGGCGTTCCCTTCGCCGTCCGCACCGCGGCTTTATATATAAGGACGCTACGCGAGGAAGGAAGGCCCCAGTTCTCTCCAGACACTGAATGACACAGCATCTGTGTCGGGAGCCGCGTCGGATCAGTGTCACTGCTACAAACAGCCTCGGGTGCCGTATTAAGTTACTAGAGATACGCGGAACCATGAAAACATTTTATGTGAAGTGTTAATTCTGGAATGATTTTCATTATCTAGTTTCAGTTTGCGTATTGTCGTATTTTCACGTGCCGTCGCGGGACAGACATTCTACCAAATATTTAGCGTGGCGTTTGATGAAATATTTTCATCAAATTATGGCGAGCATTCTTTTTAACATTTAATTCGGACATTTATAGTTGCATCAGCGCATTAGACTCTGAACTGCTCTGTTAGTTAGGTTGTAGGGATACTTGTGTTTTTTATCAGTGAATTTCAGAATATACTCAACTATTTTGGAAAATCATTTTTGATTAGAAATCCCGGACAATCTCCTAATTGCTCAGAGCTATAAGTTGCAGCTATAATTGTATCTCAAATGAAGTGGGCACTAGGATCTCTATTACTGGTTCCATGTTTTATTAAATCACTTTCTGGATGCCAAAAAGTAAATAGGGAGCCAGTGTTGAGAACGGCGAAAGACAGCATTAACAACATTCTAAAAACTAGAAACTGATCTACATGCAAGCAATTATACAGCAATTCATTAGTTATTTCTACAAACCTATCCGCCGCCCCACACCCTTAGGTCAGAGGTATTGTAACTGAATGTGCTTGGAATCGAGAAAGAGGCCATTTTAAGGAACTTCGTCAGAATAGGTCTTTTTAAGGGATTTCGTCAGAATAAACAAAGAAAGCGGCAGAATCTGTTTTTACATAGTGTGTGGGGAAGACATACAACCTTAGGTCGAGGTGGGTGTTGTAGCAATAACCTCAATACCAGACAACTGAAACGTAGGGTTATAACAAAAAGTATGACATCACTTTGGAAACGACGAGCTATCACACTTTAAAACACCTATAATAATTACTATATCAATAACTATTATTCATTTTCGATCAATGAAGGTTATTTAAACTCAGACGTCAGACATCAAACATAAAACAGTACTCTGATGCGCAGCAAACGCGAGATTTTAAGCAGCTGAATAGTGACCACAGCGTCGTGGGTGATCGAACTCGGAACTAGGATAAGTGCCCTTCCCCGAACTAACGAGTGTTATCAAGTCCGATTAACCCATCTCATCACTGGCTTTTGTTCCTTTTTTTATAGTTCACACTGTGCATCTATATGCTAACACACATAGTATGGCGGTTGTACACTTCTTCAAACTTCCAACATTATTTTCTGATACTAATGTTCATTTATTGGAGTTCAGAGCTTGCAGGAAGCATAGCTGCCATTTATGCAATCCGTCCCGGAAATAGATTCTTAATGCTAATTAATTTTCACACATACATGGAGTCCAAAGAGGCAACCATAAATGACCATCAGTCCAGCCTCCTCATTAAATTTGAAACACCTTTAAGTTAATTGTTACACGTCATAATGGAAAATTGTACTGAAACTACGTAGCAGATAAAAATTATGTGCCGGTCTCGAACTCGAACGTTTAATCTTTTTCCTTCCGATGATGAGAGAAAGGGAGAGAAAGAGATTGTAATTTTGGTTACGGAATGGGGAGGAATAAACAGAAGAACTTTTCCCCCATTTTTTCGGAATTCTGATAGCTGGAAATAAGTGCCAAAGATGAGAACTGGAGTCGTTCAGAGTAAACTAAAGCCTGTCCGTCAGCAGAACTTGTCTATCGTTCGATAAAGTTCCTCCTTTAATTACAACCGCAATCTACATCTGAGTTGCCGCAAAACCACAGTGTCATAGCAGCTCATAGACAGGGACCCGATACTGCTGCTTGATATTCTGTGGTAAATGCTGTCAATAACAGTAGCTACATTACCACTGCTCATTCTGTACTTCCGGATACTGAGTCAGGGTTTTGCTAATTGAATGTTCTTGCTCTATTTTGACAGTACACAACTGTTACATGTAACTGCTCTGACTAGTAGAAAATAAAATCAATCTAGCTGAAAGTCCGTTGTCTGTAACTAAACGCAAGAACTGTCTGAGTTGTCATCAAAGAAACTAGTCTAGCATCGGGAGAAAGTAAGGAAGGAGGAAACTTATTTATTTTACTTCATTTGTCCAGGACATGAAATTATTACTGTACTGGTAGAGTATTAATAACATACAGAGATTAATTACAAAGTATCAGTTTCAGAGAAGATTTGGCAAACTAAAGACAGAAAGTAATAAGAACAACAACACAAGAATTGATGAAATATTGACAAAAGGAAGAGCAAGATGTATCTGTGGAGAGCCCAGATGGGTATAAGGGGAAACAATCAAAGTCCCCTTTTTACTATTACGTTGTTGTTGTGGTCTTCAGTCCTGAGACTGGTTTGATGCAGCTCTCCATGCTACTCTATCCTGTGCAAGCTTCTTCATCTCCCAGTATCTACTGCAATCTACATCCTTCTGAATCTGCTTAGTGTATTCATCTCTTGGTCACCCTCTACGATTTTTACCCTCCACTCTGCCCTCCAATACTAAATTGGTGATCCCTTGATGCCTCAGAACATGTCCTACCAACCGATCACTTCTTCTGGTCAAGTTGTGCCACAAACTTCTCTTCTCCCCAATCCTATTCAATACTTCCGCATTAGTTATGTGATCGACCGAACTAATCTTCAGCATTCTTCTGCAGCACCACATTTCAAAAGCTTCTATTCTCTTCTTGTCCAAACTATCTATCGTCCATGTTTCACTTCCATACATGGCTACACTCCATACAAATACTTTCAGAAATGACTTCCTGACACTTAAATCTATACTCGATGTTAACGAATTTCTCTTCTTCAGAAATGCTTTCCTTGCCATTGCCAGTCTACATTTTATATCCTCTGTACTTCGACCATCATCAGTTATTTTGCTCCCCAAATAGCAAAACTCCATTACTACTTTAAGTGTCTCATTTCCTAATCTAATTCCCTCAGCATCACCCGACTTAATTCGACTACATTCCATTATCTTCGTTTTGCTTTTGTTGATGTTCATCTTATATCTTCCTTTCAAGACACTGTCCATTCCATTCAACTGATCTTCCAAGTCCTTTGCTGTCTCTGACAGAATTACAATGTCATCAGCGAACCTCAAAGTTTTTATTTCTTCTCCATGGATTTTAATACCTACTCCGAATTTTTCTTTTGTTTTCTTTACTGCTTGCTCAATATACAGATTGAACAACATCGGGGAGAGGCTACAACCCTGTCTTACTCCCTTCCCAACCACTGCTTCCCTTTCATACCCCTCGACTCTTATAACTGCCATCTGGTTTCTGTACAAATTGTAAATAGCCTTTCGCTCCCTGTATTTTACCCCTGCCACCTTTAGAATTTGAGAGAGAGTATTCCAGTCAACATTGTCAAAAGCTTTCTCTAAGTCTACAAATGCTATTTACTATTATGCTGTAATTTAATTTGAAGTTTAAAAACGAAGACAAGAAGCGCATAAGACATACAGCAAATATTTTATATATATAAAAAAACAATTATCTAGGCAGTCATGAATGTGGGGCAATACTTACAGATTTCAGGAGTAGTCTTGCAGTGCCTATATTAACACTAACGATGTACACTACAAGTTACAGCTCTCTCCTTAAATGTTTATTGTGCATGTTATTATTTTAATCTCTACATCTAATTAATCATCGGTAACTGTGGACAAACTTGAACAAAACAATATAACCACACTCACTTTATGCAGTGGATTACATTACAAGACACCCTTTTCCTTAGATAATACAGTAATGAAATTATTAAATTATTTTATCTCTACACCGAAATTATCGTTGCTGACTACAGGTAATCTTAAAAAATAGAAGTATTCATTTTCGGGATATAATTTCATCAGGAAATTTTTTCTTTTGAATTTACGATGAGGAGTTAGCGAGAAAGTAAGCTGACGCAGTTGCGTCAGTCTCCTTTGACTTCTGCTTTTACCATACGGACGCGTTAGTTCGACTTTTGCACATTTTTGGTGATTCTTAACCCGCCAGAATAAAAATTATTTCATTATTCACCTCAGGTGTGCTATGGTTCACAAGTAGAGCAGTTTTTAATCAGTTAGAGTAACCTTTCGCATTAGAGTGCACAGTTACATTGAATGTAACGAAGGTATAGGTTTAATTAATCATAAAGCCTACACTGAAACCATCAGCGATTGAAACGAGCGCCAGCCGGAGTGGCCGAGCGGTTCTAGGCGCTACAGTCTGGAACCGCGCGACCGCTACGGTCGCAGGTTCGAATCCTGCCTCGGGCATGGACTTGTGTGATATCCTTAGGTTAGTTAGGTTTAAGTAGTTCGAAGTTGTAGGTGACTGATGACCTCAGTAGTTAAGTCCCATAGTACTGACAGCAATTTGAACCATTTTTTTTGAAACGAGCATATAAGAAGCTGCCACATGGAACGAAGTCCCATCGATGACATTGAATTTTCACAAGACAAATTCAAATCGTGGTATTCACTTCCGAGTACAAGATGCATAAAAAATGTGCAATGTAGATAAGACAAATGGAAGAAACAGCAATTAACGGAATTTTTTGTAGAGCTATCAACACTGACACTACTTACGAAGGCTCGCGGGCATTCTGTGTTATTGTTGACAAAAGTGTCATACACAGACTGAAAAACAGCCGAAAGCTTCTTATTCAATTATAATCTCGCTCTCCAAGGCAAAATACGAAGATCTTCAACTCCTGATATAATTCTGTCCCAAAAATGCATACTTCTATTTTTGAAGATTACCTGTAGTCAGTAACGATAATTTCGGCGTAGAGATAAAGTAATTTAATAATTTGATTACTGTATTATCTAAGTAAAAGGGTGTTTAGTAATGTAATCCATTGCATAAAGTGAGTGTGGTTACATTGTTTTGTTCAAGTTTGTCCACAGTTACCGATGATTAATTTGAATCTAGAGATTAAAATAATTTCATTTTTTATTATAGGTATTATTAAATAATATCCTACAAACGTTGTTTACAATTTTTTAAGTCTACCAATTCTCTGTTAAGTAGTACATTCTATAAAATGAATGGACTACGATTACTTTTGTTCATAAAGATGTGTACCTTGACACAATCCATTCCACTAATTTAAAAAGAAGCGTCTATTAGAAATTTTTTTCTGTATATCAGTCCAAACAGAGAGTGCTCGTCGCGTCTTTCATGTGACACTGTTGACGGAAGGCGTTGGTACGTTTACCACTACAAATAAAATTATTTTTTAAGCGGAATTTTATGTGCACACCCAAGAGAGGGCTGTCAGCTTAGTCTAGTTTGATATTCACTTTATCGAGACGTATTAACAGGACAGTAAAACACCAAGAATATCCAGTATTCCAGCAGCGACTGAGCAGCGCTGTTGCGCTGTGCTACTAGTCAGCGCGTGCCATGTCAGAGCTTGTCACTGCTGAAATACTTGTTTTTCTTCTTGTTTTATTGGCCCTGTTAGTTCATATCCTAAGTACCGTCGCTGATTAAATACAACAAGAACCGAACTGCAGTGTTCTCTTTGGACCATTGTTAAATTTTTTTCAGGTGAATTCCTACATAGCCTTTATATCACCTTTTACCTGGAAAACAGAATATGTGATTAGCATTTCTAGCCATTCTGAGCATCAGTTACATAGGTCGTCGTTTTCATTGCTGGAGTAAATTCCTTTCCAAAACTTTCAGAGTGGTTACTTTTCCAAAGTGCCTGCTTTCAACTCCTCATTTACAACAGTCTTGTACGGTAACATATTTTTTCGTCCAGCCCGACATTCAGAACAAAAGAATGTGAAGCCTCTGAATCTGTAGGTGCTGTTCAGCGTTATCTGTCGGTAACTAGCACTCTCTCAAACTTGCTGTCTCACCATTTATTGCGTGTGTCACGACTGCTCGCTGTAGCGCACGAAAGGTCTGCACTCGGCGGTCAGTTATTCACTAAGCTGAATGGTTTCTGGCTGGCTCCGCTGTGCTACCAACAACTGCAGTACCTCCTAGCTAACCTGCTGAAAGTTCCCCTTAATTGTGTTGTTTACAATATTTATTTAGTACCATACAAACGCGATTCATTCACGAAAAGACTGAAAACATATGGACTGTTTGTTAAATATGGAAAAAATGCAGTGAAATAATAATTGCAAATGCCATAAATTTTTCAGCAGAGAGAAGGCCTAGATAAGGCACCCCTAAATTAATTGTAAAAGTTTTCACGATTATAGTGAACTAATAAATAAAGATTGCAGATTATATCGCCAGTAACTGGCAGGGTTATGCAGCCACGACAGACTTACCTAAATATATGCAGAATGAGTAAATATATCGAGATTTTTGAGAGTTACAGCAAATATTGTGGCAAATTTTATGAAACAGGCAAATAAATCTCTATGTTTTTCATAGGCAAATTATGATACTGACTTATTCTTCTAAAATGAAACTGTCTTTATCTGCGACACTGGAAGGAGCGTTTGAAGATGACTTCGTTGACATAGCATGTGTAGAACTTCGTCAAACAGTAACATGATAACAGCGCAGCCAGCCAGTGTTTCTGTTGCACTCGCATTAGAGGATGACGGTTCAATCGCGACTCCGGCTATCCTGATTTTGTTTTTCCGTGATATGCCTCAATCGCTCCAGGCAAATGCCGGGATGATTCCTTTGAACGGACACGGCCGATTTCCTGCCCTGTCCTTCCCCAATCCGATGAGACCGATAACCTCGCTGTTTGGTGTCCTTCCCCAAACAACCCAGTCTTCTGTAGCTGGAGAAGAGGTCAAAGATACATTTGTCCTACTGTCCTGTATGTAAGCAGACACACAATTTAATTTATAATGTATACGAAAAAAGAGAGAAGCTTTTCATATGTCTATTATAAAAAAATTGTAATGTCTTAGTAACAAAAAAGTGATTCAGATACTCTACATTATACACTGGAAGTTCAAAAAAAACTGGTATAGGCATGTGTAATCAAATACAGCGACTTGTAAACAGGCAGAATACGGCGCTGCGGTCGGCAAAGCCGATATAAGACAAGAAGTGTCTGGCGCTGTTGTTTGATCGGTTAGTGCTGCCACAATGGCAGGATATCAACATTAAAGTGAGTTCGAACGTAGTATTTTAGTCGGCGCACGAGCGATGGGACACAGTATCTCAGAGGTATCGGTGAAGAAGAAATTTTCCCGCACAACCATTTCACGAGTGTGCCGTGAATATCAAGAATCCGGTAAAACATCAAATCTCGGACATCGCTGCTGCCGGAAAATGATCCTGCAAGAATGGGACCAACGGTGACTGAAGAGAATCGTTAAGCGTGACGGAAGTGCAGCACTTCCGCATATTGCTGCACATTTCAATACTGGGCCAACAACAAGTGAACCATTCAACGTATCACCATCGACATGGGCTTTAGGAGTCGAAGGCCCTATCGTGTATCGTTGACTGCACGACACAAAGCTCCACCAGTCGACTGGGCCCGTCATAGCAGACAGTGGTCTGTCGATGACTGGAAACATGTTGCCTGTTCGGACGTGTCTCGTTTCAAGTTGTATTGAGCGGATGTACGTGTATGGGTATGGAGAAAACGTCATGAATCCTTGGACCCTGCATGTCAACAGGGGACTGTTCAAGCTGGCTGGGGCTCCGTAATGGTGTGAGGCGTGTACAGTTGGAGTGATATGGGACCCCTGATGGGTCTAGACACGTCTCTGACAGGTGACACGTACGTAAACATCCTGTCTGATCACCTGCATCCAGTCATGTCCTTTGTGCATTCCGACGGACTTGGTCAATTCTAACTGGACCATGCGACACAGCATACGTCCAGAATTGCTACACAGGATCACTGTTCTGAGTTTCAACAGTTCCATTGGCCACCGAACTCCCCATACATGAACATTACTGAGCATATCTGGAATGCCTTGCAACGTGCTGTTCGGAAGAGGTCTCCACCCCGTCGTACTCTTATGGATTTATGGACTTCCCTGCAGGATTCATGGTGTCAATTGCCTACAGCACTATTTCAGCCATTAGTCGATTCCATGCGACGTCGTGTAGCGGCACTTCTGTGTGGTCGCAGGGGCCCTACACGATATGAATAAGGTGTACCAGTTTCTTTGGTTCCTCAGTGTATATGTCGTAAAGCACGGTTTCAAGTTGGTGAGATTGTATTTTAGTTAAATGTGTTATCAGAGGTTCGCAGAGTTATTTGATCTGAAACAAATTACTGTGGACTTGTAGCCGGAGTCGCTAAAGCACACATTTGTGGTTTCGATTGCATCCGAAGTTGCGTAGTTCGAATACTGATGAAGGTAAATATGTTAACCTATAGTAAGTGGCCAAAACGAAGACGCTAGCTGGTGGCTCAAAGTTTGTGATCACCAGTGATTGCACCAACGCCCTGGATCTATTCCATACATATCTCAGTGACCCATGAAGTGAGAGCGTGCAACAGTGTTGATGGTGGTCCTCTGTCCGTGAAATGTGGAATTTAAGGCCGGCGGGCCCGTTGGCGCTATTCGAGGAGTGTAGACTGTCTGGTGCCACCAGATTTCACACTCTCCCTTCTCCCAGCATAACACAAAATGTACAAGACCACAAGCTATATACATACCCGCGTTATAGTCACTTACGCTTAACAGACACAGTTTTCATAATCCGTATCTACGGTGACCACTGTGTGAAGTGGAAGAAAATTCTTTCTCTTAGGAGGTCCTACAAAGCATCAGGCTTACCCCAATCAACAATGTTATACTACTCTTTCCTTCTTTGTTACAAACTGTCACTTATTTTGTATATGACTGACGCACGTAACTTACAGTCCACCATTACATATCAGAAGGTTAAATTCCAGCATCCAGAATATTACATACTGTGCTGACAAAATTCATGGGATCTCTCATAACACCATGTAGGACGACTTCTTGCTGGCGTAGTGCGTTAGAGATATAGAAGAAATAGGGGATCCAATATGAGAATCCGTATTTATGAGAGTTTTGGAGGACTTAACATCAAATAAGGCAGGAGGTGTATATAATATTCCATCGGAATTTCTATATCGTCGGTGGAAGTGGCAACAAAACAACTATTCGTGTTGGCGTGTAGAATGTATAAGTCTGGCGACGTACCATCTGACTTTCGGAAAAATATCATTCACACAATTCCGAAGACTGCAGAAGTCGAAAAGTGTGAGAATGATCACACAATCGCCTTAACAGCTCATACATCCGAGTTCATAAAAAGAATAATGTACAGAAAAATGGAAAAGAAACTTGGGGATGTGTTACATGATGATTAGCTTGGATTTATGAAAGGTAAAGCTACCAGAGAGGTAATTCTGACGTTGCGGTTAGTAACGGACCAAGACTAAAGAAAGATCAAGATACGCTCATAGGATTTGTCGACCTGGAAAAAGCGTTCGACAGTGTAAAGTGGTGCAAGATGTTCGAAATTCTTTGACAAATAGGGATAGCTATAGTGAGAGACGGCTAAGATAAAATATGTACAATAGAACCAATAGGGAATAGTAAGAGTATACGACCATGGACGAAGTGCTGAGATTAAAAAGGGGTGTAAGACAGGAATGTAGTCTTTCGGCCCTACTGTTTAATCTGTGGATCGAAGAAGCAATGATGGCAATAAAAGAAGGGGTATGGAGAGGAATTGAAATTCACTGGTAAGATTCGCTGATGACGTTGCCATCCCCAGTGAAAGTTAAGAATAATTACACGATCTACTGAATGGAATGCGCAGTCTAATGAGTGCAGAATATGGAATGAGAGTAAATCGAAGGAAGACGAAAGTAATGGGAAGAAATGAGATCACTGTGAAACTCAACATCTGGATTGATAGTCACGAAGTAGATGAATTCTTCTACCTAGGCAGGAAAGTAACCAGAGACAAACAGAGCAAGGAGGACATAGAAAGGTGACTAGCACTGGTAAAAAGGGCATTCCTGGGAAGAGAAGTCTAGTAGCATCAAACACAGGCCTTAATTTGAGGAAGAAATTTCTGAGAATGTACGTTTGGAGCACAGCATTATATGGTACTTGAACGCCCTGGTAAACCTGCAGGACAGGACAGGTAGTTGGAATTGTGAAAAAGGGCCAATATGAGCGGCTGTCAGTTACACTCGAACACATATAACATTATCTATTTGACCAAACATTACAGTACTAATTCTTGAACTTAGTTTTCGACTGAATACGCCACACTATCTTTTTCCTTAAGGGCACAACCACTTAATTTTTTTAAAAAAAGCGTCCAAAAGTCATTAATTCAAAATTCTGACGCCAGAACGAATATTTAGAAGGCACTCACGTTAAGTAAGTTTTATAATTTGGCTGAAGGCCCAACAATTTAACACTCTAAAAGCAAAAACCTTAATTTAAAGACTGCTGAAGACCGATGATTTAAGACTCAAGGCAAAATTTAAAAAAAAAAGAAGGCAGACCTCCTTATCTTCAATTAGGCTAAAGGCCCCAAACAATTTAACACTTGAAACGCAAGAAACATTAATTTTAAAGCGGCTGATGGCCCATGACTTGAAACAGCACTAAAATCAATTGGAATTTAATTCAAAACCATCGGCTCTAAGCCATAGAAATACACACAACAGGAAATAAGAAAAGGCAGTGCAGCTAACGGCGCTCAGACATTTCGGGTGTCGGCCAGTACGTGAAATACTAACGTTCACTTTGGTGAGACAGGCAGTCGGCCCAACCATTCTCGATCCGACGACAACCCAACCAACAGACAGTCAACGGACACACCGACAAGGTAACTTGCGCTCCACTCGACCAGCACACAACCGGGAGTTCAATGCAAAACGTAAAATCCATGGACGCCCACAACCAAGCATAAATTAAGCTGTCAAACTACACACTGTGCTGGACAGCGACAACACATTGAGGAAGGACACTGCCTGAATTTACGTCAACGGCCAGGGCAGGTAACCGGAGCGTTGACGGCCACAAGGCAGAAGATTCCGCTGGTGCACTTAAATTGCAAATAACCAAATACAATTAGACTCCAGCGGAATGTGGCTAAACCTTCGCCAACTCGAACACACACGTTGTTGCTCTCGGTTAAGAGAGCCAAACGGCACAATGTGAGCAGTCTTGACTGGCTGGTAAATTAAATCCAAACTCAACTTTCGTGTCCAGGGTCAGTGAGCCATGGACCTCTTGGCAATGGGAACAGGAGCACACACTACGACACTGCGTAGAGACTGCCAGCGGACCCGGTCAAACAACGACCCGCGGAGATTTCCTCGCTGGTCCACGCCAACCGACCGACAGCCACACATCAGCACGGAGACAGCACTAAAATAACTGAGCAGTCGACATCACAAGCTACACACAGTTTCATGAACACTTGAACGAAAGACTAGACAATACGAACGGCAGCGACTGTGCAATAACAAGGACGAATCACGAGTCGGCACACGCAGGCAACCCACAAGCGATCGCCGGCCAACATACACGTCGACCGAAAAGACGACTCAAATGATATATATCGGCAACCGTCGGGCGAGTCATGGCTGTCCGGTCATCACTGCAGCCGCTCCCAGACTGCACTTCTTCCGCGTCCGAAGTCGAACACTGCCAGGTCCGAACTACACTGCTTGCGCCTCCCAACTCACTGGCAGATCCGAACTAACTACCAACACACGGCAACCGGGAAGTAATAGCAGTCAGCAAAGATAATACGCCAGGGATTATATCGATAAGCGCCGCTGCTGCCGCTCACGGGCGGGTAAGGCGGCAACTCAGTGACAACAGCAATTGAAAGTAACATAACGAGGTGGTAGTACAGTAAAAAAAAGGATATCAAATGAGATATGGCACGAACGCGAGCCACGCACGGCCCAGTAGTGAGACAGGGACTGTGGAAAAACCTGAACAGAAGAGAATCAGAGCATCTGAGATGTGGTGCTACAGATGAATGTTGAAAATTTGCTATACTGGCGAGCTGAGTAATGAGGAGGTTCTGTGTAGAATCGGAGAGGAAAGAAATTTTTTAAAACACTCACAAGGAGAAGAGACAGGATGATTGATCATCTGTTAAGACATCATTGAATCACTTACAAGGCACTAGAACGAGCTGTAGAAGGCAGAACCTGTAGATTAAAGAGACTGGAATACATCCAGCAAATAATTGAGGACGTCGGTTTCAAGTGCTACTCTGGGACGAAGAGGCTCCCTCAGGAGAGGAGTTCGTGTCCGGCTGCGTCAAACCAGTGTGTTAACCCGACTCGGCATGGACTTAACAAGTCTCTAAAAGTCCCCTGCTGAAATATTAAGTCGCACTGCCTCTAAAGAGGTCCATAGTTCCGAAAGTGTTGTCGGTACAGGATTTTGTGCAAGAACTGACTTCTCAATTATCTCCAATAAATGTTCGATCTGGGTGACCAAATCATTTGACAGAATTGTTCGGAATGTTCTTCAAACCAATACCGGGGAACGGGAGATCTAATCCATGTTTGAATGTAAAGGGTGCAGAAAACAGCTTGACCAAAAGCTTAGGTCAGAAATAAAGTATCAAACGAAATAATTTGAATTTACGAACAAGGCGTTGCGTTGCCGCTGATTATCTTCGGCTCTATATGAAAGTAATTGGAATGTGACGTACAGACGTCTTTACTCAAAATGAAAAGTAATTCACAAAACTTGTATACAGAAATAAAATCTTAGTAGAAACTAATGGTCATGACGAGAACAAGAAAATGTTAAAGCATCACTTAGGCATCTGTCGTAATTTGTTGCTGTGCCGTACAGCACTTCTTCAGAAATGGAAACAATCTCATGTCAATTTTAATGTTCCACCATTGCCTAAAAACGTCAAAGTAAATGAAAAATGAGTATTCTGTTGTACACAGACTTAAAACACTTAATTAACAAGAATATTTCGTAGGAAGTCTTCAAACTGACCACCGATTTTACGCTGGCATAGCGGCGATATAGAGATTGGCGCATTCCCTAAAATACACTACGAATAGCCTCAACCACTTCTGCTGCTACCATAATGTTAGCCATCATGTCCTATTCATCCTAAACTGGTCCTGCAGACATGCTTTCTTTCACTGTACCTCATAGGAAAAAACCCAGCGGTGTCAAGTCTGGGGAACGTGGAGGCCACTGCATTGGTCCACCGCGTCCGATCCATCTTTCGGCAAATGTCCTATATGGGTGACCTCGTACAGCATATGTAAAATAGGGAATTCCTTCGTTATGTTGAAATCCTCCATGAGTGCAGGCAATACTTGCCACGAAAACACAAGTCATGTAGTCATTAAGGCAACGTGTAGGGACCAGTGAACGAGTCATTCACAGTTCCCACCAATATGTTTATAGCTAGTCGCTCTTTATGCCTATGGACGTACGTTGCATGAGGATTCTGTATTGTTGTGGCTGTAGTAAGATTTAAAAATTGCTTCCTGAGTAAAGCAAGTCTGGTCCCCATGAACGCACGTTCTAGAAAAAGCGGATGTCGTGATACTCGTTGTAGGAACCAGTCAAAAAATTCCAGACGAATAGTGAAGTCGCCCCAAACAATAGCTAGCACATATTGTCGCTGGAAAGGGTGTAGAGCAATCTCATGGAGGAGATTCCAGACGTGAAGCAAGTCCACGCCAAGTTCATGAGCGTTTCATCTGGTATTTGCTGTTGGATCTTACTATATGCGATGTAACATAGCTTCGTCAAACTCAACTTTATCATAGACAGTATCCGCGAGGATCCTGTCTGGCTCATACGTCTGTCAACTGATACAATAGTGTTTTTCCGAGGCAGCTTGCGATGTGGATAAAGTCCTACGAGCCACCCTTGCATTGCCATAAGCAGCGCCCCACGTCAAGTGCATGTCACTTACCTCATTCTATGTAAAATCATATTCTATCTCGCTGCTTCGGAGCACTTACTCACTTGTTGGTACTTACTCTAATAGGACCACTGTACCTACTTAATACCAGGAAAGGGTACCTAAAAGTAACATTATACATTGTACATGAGTTCTACCTAGCGACAATGATTGAAGTGCAGTTTGTTTAGTCTGGTAGACACACTAGCTTGACCGTCACAAAGCCGAAGTTGACACTGATGCTGATAAGGCCGCAAATATGCAACTACGACACCTATTGCTTCGTTTCATCTTCTCTTTCTTACACTTTTATTCAGATTTGCTATAACTGCTGTGTAACGATTGAGAAACCTGATATGATGTAATGTGATCCAGAAGTAGAAAATTACATATGACAGGGAGAGTTGTCTGATAAAACTGTTTTTCGGCAAATGTGTGTGCGCCGTTGTAATATACGTAAAAATAATCGTAATTTTATTTGATTTATTTTTTGCCGTTTCAGTGGTATTCCCGCAGAAGTATTACACTCAGTTGATTTCAAGGATGTCCTTCGCGCCCTTAACGGCCGTACAGGCACGTATAAAAATGTGTCTAGTATTTGCTCTACGCTAAAACACATTCAAAGCGGGTCAAAATCAGAATATATGCCTTCGGTAGGCTTACGCTTGTTTCGTATGTCCTCTTGCGATTGGTTTTACCGATTAATTCGCACTATCATCTTTATCACTTCCACATCCATTGCATTACATCAAAGCTGAGGCTAGCATTCCGCTTCACAGGTGATTACCAAACTCTGTTACTATCTTTACTATCATCATAATCACGTAACGATTAATTATATCTCTAATGTTTCAGTCCATTATTATTATTAGTTCTTGTATTACTAATTGTTATCGTCTGTATCGATGTATACCTGGAAAAATCATGTCTACTATGTAAAATGAAACGGCCTGATTCAAATGTTACGCCTTTGCCAAGTGTTGTGCCGAGTAATGCAGAAAAAACGCTATGTTTTACTGGTGGTGAACCACACACAGTCGATTACATGTTGACTCATGGCTGGAAACATCGTATGCTCCGCGACCACTTTTGCGGACTATTAATTATGCGCTGCCCCATTTCTCCAAAAGCAGTCCTGGAAATAATTGCGCTGCTGACTTTGTCACGGAATGCACCGATACTTACAATTCCGTTTAGAAGACGCGAAGTTGATCTCCATAACTCAGGCCGCACGGTGTAGCCACGCGGTCTCAGGCTTCTTGTTACGGTCCGCGTGGCTCCCCACATCTGAGGTTCCGCTTCTTCCAATTCCGTTGAGAAAACGCGAAGTTGATCTCCATAATTTGGGCCGCGCCGTCTCAGACGTCGTGTCACGGTCCGCGCGGCTCCACACGTCGGAGGTTCCAGTCCTCCCTCGGGCATGAGTGTGTACGTCGTCCTTACCGTAAGTTACTTTAAGTAACATTAAATAGTGTATAGACTTATTGACCGATGACCTCAGCAGTTCGATCCCGTAAAACATTAACACAAATTCAGAATCTCCCATAACTTAACATGCAAAACACTACCCCAATATCAATTTCTAACAGCATTCATATGAGGCTTTTTTTTTTTTTTTTATTTGCAACTTTCATTCTCTCTCACGAGAGAGAGCGGGCTGGTGTTAGAGCTTTGCTCTTTTCAGCCGTGGGATATTTGTGCTGCTGGGGCTCCATTTATTTGTAATTTGGGAGAAGATGATGATCGATTCATTTGATTCATATTTCCTTATGTTATATATGCTTTATATATGCTGTTACTTTCTGTCTCTCTGAGGGGGTGGTTTTATAATCCCGACATTCGCCTTACAGGTAAGGGAAACCCCTCTAAAACCTCACCTGGGATTATTGGTTTCAGTTTAGATTGTCTTCTTGATGTCTTCTTTAATTCTAATTTAGTCTTCTTCTAGTAAGTGTCCAATATTATCTTCTGGTCCTGTCTGTAGGTTAAGTTCGTCAAAATCTTCTTGTGTGTGTCTAATGCATTGTATTATGGTGTGTGTCGGATATTTATATTGATATTTGGGGAAGTCGAAAGTGATGATGTTTTCTTGTAGCTGCTCAGTTGTCAATGTGCTGAAGTGCAGTCTGTTCAGGCCAATCTTGCTTGCCAGTTTGATAAGTCGACTTTTTAACGTTGTGATTTTTGCTGTGTCATAGACTTCACTGTTTCTTGTGTAGGTGCCGGATCTTGTGGCTAGTCTCAGGATGCGCCTCTCTGTACTTAGTATCCTATCGGTTTGGTATGCGTTTGCTATCCATACTGGTGCTGCGTATTCTAGTACTGGTCTGATGAGTGACTTATATGTATATACTAGTGTGTCGTTTGGGGCTCCGTTGAATCTGCCTTTGATCAACTTAAGCAGTCCTTCTCTCCTGCTACTTTTGTAATCACCTTATCAGTGTGTGGTTTCCATGAGAGGGTGGAGTCCATAATGAGGCCTGAATAGTTTGCGTTTTTTGTTGCTTTTATTTCTTGTCCCCATAACTGTAGTCTGACATCTTCTGGTTTTTGTTGCCGGTTTTGAGTGTAATTTCGGTGTCTGAAATCCACCAGCTGGCTTTTAAGGGCATTTGGTTTAATTAGCCATTGGCTGAGCCATTCTTCTAGCCTTTTTAGGTATGTGGTGTTTGTGAGTTGCAGTTCTTCCGTTGTTCTCTCGTGACACCAATATACTGTGTCATCAGCATATAGTGCAAGGCCTTCATTCCAATGGTTAGGGCGAGGTATGTCTGCTGTGTATATGCTGTATAGCAGCGGTGATAGTATGGCCCCCTGTGGTACACCGGCATCTGGTGAGAAAGTATTTGAAAATTTGCCTTCTACTGAAACTGCTGATGGTCTATTGTTTAGGATGGTCTTGATAAGCTGGACTAGTTGTCTGGGTACGCCAAAGTCTATTAGCTTGTGGAATAGGCCATTATGCCACACTCTATCGAATGCCCTTTCGATGTCAAGATAGAGGGCTGATGCACAGTCTAAGCTATTGATGGCTTTTGTTACATGGTTGACTAGCCTCAGAATTGGATCTATCGTAGAGTGTTGTTTCCTAAAGCCAGCTAGAATGTTCGGTATTATATTTTGTTTCTCCGTATTGTGTTGTAGGATGCTTTCGAAGCATTTTCCTATTACGGGTAATAAGGTGATTGGCCTGTAGGATGTCGGTTTGTTGACTGGTTTCCCCGGTTTAGGGATCATAATTATTTTTGCTGTTTTCCATTGTTTCGGAATTTGTCTAAGATTTAGTGCAGCATTTAAAAGACAGTGGAGTGATGTGGCTAGGGCTTTCTTTGGTGCCAGTCTTAAGTGTTGTCTGGTTATCCCGTCCAGGCCGGGGGCGGAGTTTTTGCCTTTATTTAACGCTAGTTCTATTTCTTCGTCTGTTATTTCTTGAAGGAGTGAGGTCTGTTCTTTATCGAGTACCTCTGGGGCCGCTATTGTGTTTTCTATTTGTTTGTCGACTTCATTTTTGTGAGAGAAGTTGAAGAGTGGGTCTTCTGGTATTTGATGTGTGTCCATAAGGACTTTTCTGAAACTTTCCGCTTTTTCCTGACTGTCTGTGATTATATTTCCTTCGTTTTCAAGTGGTGGGTCGTTTCTTGTTTTAGCGCCAGTAATTCGTTTGAAGGTGTTCCAGAATCTTGTTGATTGTTTATGGTCTAAGAATTGGCACGTTCTTTCCCATTTTTGGGCTCTGATTTCCGCCAGCTGCCTCTTGACTAGATTGTTAAGCCTGTTACATTCTGTTCTATGTTCGTCTCCTTGAGTTCGTTTCATTTGTCTGTATGTTCTTCTCTTTAATTTGATGGTGGCTAGTATATGTTCTGGGATTCTGCTGAGGCCTGGTTTAATCCTTTTTGTAGGTGCAGTGTCTCTTTCCGCTTGTGTTATTGCGGCTATTACGATTTTGTTATATTCGTTTAGTTCTTCTGCTGTGATTATGGATTCAGTTCCTGGTAAGTTTGTTTCTATTTTTTGACATCCATGTTTTTGATGTCGTAAATTATTTTTGTGTCTGTGTGAATCTTTGTGGCATTGAATAAGGTTGTTCTTATTAGAATAGGAAGATGGTCGCTTGTTATACTGTAAGCGTCCTTGTTAGGTGAATGAAGTGTTTATGTTCGTTTTTCCACCGATACTATCTGCGAGAAAAGTAGCGCCCACTGTATAGTCGTACCCAAATCAATCACTTCTCTTGTAGTTGTATAAAAACAGTGCGGGCTGTAGTATGACATGAATCAACGTCGAATACGGCGACATGCTGTTGGCCCTCGGTGCATCTGATAACAGAGCTGATATTACTTTCCGCGAAAATGCTGCTTGTCACCCTGATCGACGCCATCTAGACATAAATGTCGGGAGCTCCAGTATAGAGAGAGACAGATTCTTTCTTTTCACCTTCATCTACGAACTACCCTACTCCCACTAACGAAGAGACACAAATGTCGGGAGCTCCAGTATAGAGAGAGACAGATTCTTTCTTTTCACCTTCATCTACGAACTACCCTACTCCCACTAACGAAGAGACACAAATGTCGGGAGCTCCAGTATAGAGAGAGACAGATTCTTTCTTTTCACCTTCGTCTACGGACTACCATACTCCTACTAACGAAGAATGCAGAACACCAGTGAAGTACAGGTGAGATAGCGTGTTAATGCGTAGTCGTTGACGTGCAGCACGATGAAGGGCTGGATCCTTAGCATTATTTGTCATCATAACATCACAATGTTGAAGCCCACTTTCTACGGATTAAGTTTCGTGAATGCTTGCAGAGGAAAGGAAGCCACATTCAGCTTCATAAAAAGTTTTATGTTGTCCGAAGAAGCTGTGTTCGCACGTTAAGATACCTTCAATACACACATCGCACACAATTGGTGTTCAGTTACTCCGCACGTCGCCCGCAGCCGTGGATATTAAGTCCGCTTTGGCATCGACCAATGGACCGAAATATTAGGAGACGGTTTTCTGTGCTGCCAGACAGAATGTCTCGTTGAAGGTTCATGCATTTCTCAGTAATAATTTGCCTGACACACATGAAGGTATACTTCTTCTTGTTCGGCAGACATTTTGGTTCCAAAATGAGAGTGCAACTGCACAGTTTGGATGAAATATGTGACCGTATTTAAGCAGACCCTCTTCCTGGAAAAGGAATGCACGTGGAGGCTCTGTTTTGTGGTCTCAGCGTTTACTTATCATAAATCTCTTTGATTTCTTTGTGGGAGGATATTTGAAGGCACACGTTCTTATATGTTGTCGATGAATATGGACGAACTGGTTGCGGGCTTCCATGCTGCTCTTCTAACGATGTACGTATATATAGTGTGAAAAGCTCAGAAAGCGTGACCCTGCGAGTCGCTATATCTTTGGAGATGCCGCGAGGTCGTTTTGAGCTCCTGCCTTGAAAGTTATGTACATTATTTGAGAGGCAAACTGCTACTAATTGCGTCTTTAAAACATTACAGATGGCCTCACTTACTGACTGTAATGTGTACGTTTAACAGATCCAAATTGATAAGTTTTCTGTCCTATTAGAGTAAATTTATTTTTATTTGAGGTATATCGAATTGGAGTGATGCTAAATTATCTTCGCTTCAAGACCGTTTTCTACAGAAAGCATGTAAGGGACGAATTTTCGTTACAGATGTATTTATACAGTTAATATGCAAAGAAACGAGATGTGGTATGGGAGCGCAAGAGTTTTGGTTAGCCATGTACAAGTTTGTTCACACATAGTTCTGGCGTTTCAGAAGGCAACTAAGCGAAAACAACAAAGGATACAGAAAACGACGCTTGTCAGTGGGTAGAGCTTCTCTCCAATTTTCGATTCGCAGTACGCGCCATGACGTAGGTGGCGTAGGAGACAGGTGTGGATAGCATGTTGACACATCATTCGTCGCGTATTGTCGCATCGAAGTGATTAGCCACTGCTGATAGGCAAGACACAGTGCAAATATCCAAAGGGAGCTGCTTTCGCGTTGCTCTGGGCAATTCATACCAGAGACTGTAATGGGAAGCTGCACACAAGTATGACGTACGTCATCGACTTTGAGCACCCCTAATTTGGCTTACAAGCTTAGAGGGAAGCTCTATTCACTGATATGTGTTTATTTTCTGTATGTCCGACATCTTCGAAAGCCTCAGAGGAACTTACGCATAACCCTCACATTTATGACGCCTGGTAATGTTGCAGGTTCGAGACGCGCCCACGGAAGTACACTTCTCTGTAAAACATAAAGAGTAGATATGTAAAATAACACAACACATTAAGAACTCAGTGGAAAGGAATTAGAGTTACCAGACGCCTCTTCATTGTGCACACAAAATTGTACGCCACATGGCGTGATTTCAGAGGGACCATAGCTCCAAATGGTGCTGACGCCGTAACATGAAACAGCTGAAAGAGCACGTAAAGGCAGGAGCAGATGATCAGTACATTGTGCAACAGGCAGGAAGGTGCCAAAGTCAAACAGCGGATGCAGCTGTAACCTCAATTTACCAGACTGCCACGTACGCAGGCTCAAGCTCCACAGTGGCACAGCGACTCCATGGGAATGGTCTCTTTCTCCGACGACCAGGACATTGTGTTCCGCTGACACCGCACATCGGCAGCACAGTTTTCGATAGTGCCAAGAGCATATGGATTAGAATGATGAAGAGTGGTGTTGGATGCTCTTCTCTGATGAGAGCATTTTCAGTCGGAGTTGTGATTCAGGACAGACCCTCATATTATGAGAGGTGACAACATATAATGCACCCAATAACATTGTCGAACACGTTTGTCGTGGTGGTCCAGCTGTTACAGTGTTTCCAGCCACACTGTTGCATGGGCATACGGCCCTCAAATTCTCTGACTGTTGTACACTATCTGTCAGCGTTACTGTCTAAAACTGTTCCTTCTCCAGCACGTCTTTTCAGGAGTGCATTCAATCTTAACTTCATATTTAAGAATGATACAGTGCGCCTTGCCGTTCCCCCGACTTAAATCCGACCGAGCTTGTCTTGGATGCGTTCGCGAGGTCTATTGCAGCTCGCCCACACGTAGCAATGATCATCCAGGGCCAACCACGCTTCTGGAGGAACGGAATGTCATACTACAAGAGCTAGTTACCAACCTTGTCGACAGCATGGAGCACTTTGAAGAGCATTCATTGGTCTCCGTGGTGATCACACCCTATTAGGAACTTTGTTGTAATTTCCAGAGCACCGCCATAAATCGCAGTGACTTCAGGGTAATTTTCTCCTGGAATAAATGTGTCTTTTCCATTCACCTCACTGCTTATTTCTTTTAGTAACTTTCCATGCCATAATGTAGCAGATTTCGTTATGTATGGTCCGAGTCTCATATAGCTACGTTACTTGGCAGTGACACATCGCGCCAAAGTTACTGTTGTCCTCATGTTTTGCAGACCAGTGTATATAAGTCGAGCAGAGACGAATGAAGTATCATTCTGTCAACGATACACGCCACTAATGTGAAGTCTTCTGGAACAAGCGACTTTGATAGAGGAAAGATTAGTATAGAAACGGACAAGCGGGTCCACTGTTCGTATGCTATTGTTGAGAGTATGTGCAGAAAGTGGTTGAAGGACTTTGGAACCACGAATAGGCGGCTGATCGTTGGATCAACTCATCTTTTCACTGAACGTGGAGGTGGGACTGCTTGCTCCTCTGTAAATCAGGGTAGACAGTGATCTGTGGCCGGTATGTCATCAGTCCATAATGCTATAGCAGGCAGAAATGCCTCAGCTAGCTCGTTCAACGCTCGTAGTTGAACATGAGGCTCCACATCAGAGGACCATTATATGTTCCCATATTGACCCAGTTATATAGCCATTTGGTATATCTGTGGACAGAGGATAATAGAGGCAGACTTTATATTAGTGGAAATGTGTCGCCTGACCGGAAGAATCACGTTTCTCGCTACATATTTTCGGGGACACAGTGCACATAGGCCGTGATATAGGCGAAAGACTGCCGTAACATGGACCGTGCCACTGATGCAAGCCGATGGGGACCATATTATGCTATGGGGGCGGTCCTCTCTGGTAGTAACTAAAAGCAGCCTGACGGCTGTGGGCTACGTTAACATTGCTGCCGAGCACCAATAGCCGTGCATTCATTATTACTTTGCCGAAAGCGGTGGAATCTTGCGACATGAAAACTGTTTGTGTCATATGGCCAGAAACGTGCTAGAGTGGTTGAAGGGGCTGCTGTTATGACAATATCGAGACTTTACCAAAATACTTTGAGTAGCGCAGTGTGCTATTGAGTAAAAGAAGTCTATGAGTGATATTGAATTTGTGCATAATACATGCAGACATCCTTGGATATTACACTAACTCACACCGACTACGAGAAAGAGTCTTTCCAAGGACAGTAAATGAAGTTAGCAGTGAAATAAACAATAAGGCCCTCATATGACGCTTGGTGAAGAGAAAACATACACTACCTTATCAAAAACACGTTGACAGTTATTAGTGTACATTTTCATGGTTTCGGTCGATACCTGTCTTTCATGACGACTTGAACTTGGCTCGGGGACACCTTCAGTGAGTTACCTGATTACTTCTGTAGGAACGGCAGCCCATTTGTTATCGAGCGCTGGAACCAGAGTAGGTCGTCATGTTGGGCGGTGTGTTGTGGAACGAAGTAGACATTCAAATTCTAACCTATCCGAAATGTGTTCCACAAGGTTCTAGCAGGGGTATGCGCAAGCCAGTCCATTTCAGGAATGTTTTCACCCACAAACCATTGCCACGCCGATTTTGCAATACGGCATTGTGCTTTGTCATAGTGATACAGTCAATAATAACTTAGTTTTCAGACTAGTCCCCGAATGTGTACAATGCACAATACTGTAAAAATTGTTGATGTTGTTTTCGCAATTAGAGTCTTCTTAGTACAATGTAGGGACCGTACTCTAACTACGAAAAGGGCACCGTAACGTGAAACCAACTCCTCTGTACTTCACTGCTGCGCTACACATGATGGCAGGCAGCGTTCTCCAGGCATTTATCACTGCCAAGGTTTCAGCCGGGTTTCTGCAGGATATAGCGTGAATTATCACAGAAAATCCTTCGTTGCCAGTCATCCACTGCCCTGTGGCGACGCTCTTTGCATGAGCTCAAGCGTTTCTTAGTGTGCAAAACTGTGTGCCTTACGACCAGTTTCTCGATCGTTTTACTCCACTCTTTTTAAACCCTTCCCCACAGTCACTGTGCTGTTTACACTGCTGGATGCACCTTGTAACTCACAAGTGACTGTTTGCTCTGATTTAATGACAGGTTTTACAACCACCTCCTTCGGTGCCTAATGGACCCTGCCCGTCAATATTGGTCTTCTTGCTGTTGATATAGCTGGTGATGTTCGTTAACATTTTTTCTTGACAATAACATCACCAGCAATCGGCATGAGTAGCTTTAAAAGAGTTGAAAGATCCCGCTTTGATTTATTACTCAGGTGACATCCCATGAGTATATCACTTTGTAAGTCACCAAATACATCTGACTGAACCATTATGCCTGTTTCTGCTTTTTTACTGATAACACAGTACTCCCTCACCTGCTGTTTTACTGTGGGTCCACATCTCATGACATCTAGTGGACATTTCAGTGTTACGTTGCAGGTTTCGGATACTTTTGGAGATACGGTGTTCGTTTCCATCGATACCATCATCGACAAATTTCACGAATTTTGTTACCATGCATTGCTGCACTGAAGATTTGTTTCCAATCACATTGTTGGCGAGTATCAACTCACTGAATTCATATAATGACACGAGGCACTGCGTGAAAGAACCGCAGAATGATATCGTCGAGGACAGTACAATGATTCGCAAAGAAATAGGGAAACCAGAATTTATACCACGAATTTCTTTAATTCCTACCGAACTGACATTCACGTTCAAGAATCTGCAATACGGTTCACACTGTGTACAGTGTAGGGATCAACAAACGACAAGGGCACGTATACGTACATCATGATCATGACATGAACGTGAAGAAACTGTGCTTTACACGGCAACCAGTTACACGACTTTTATCTCCCGAACATTTATTCACAGACATATTGAAGAACATGTCTGCGAATATACAGTAGTAGACAAACAATTGTTGTACCTCTAAAATAAAAATGTGACAATGATAAAATAGAAATAAAAAATTAATTTTTTTATTTAATAATATGTAAAGAATCTCTTTTAGTCAGCTATGTCTGGGAGAAGCCGGGTAGGGCAGTTAGTAACAAAGACGACACTACAGTTTAAATGTCAGGTGATGATCCAGTCTGAAGAGTTTTGACAGCCTTAGGTAATAATTAGGTAATAATATCCTGTTCACAGGTGTTCTTGATGAACGGTGAAAGCGTGAAATAAGTAGTGCATCATCTCAATGACGTTCGCTATATAGATAATTTAGTTTGAATCCGAAAAGAATTTCTTCTTGTAGGAGCCAGAGCACCAATGACTAAATAGAGATCGTGGTATGGTATTACGGTACTTCATTCCCTTGTCTTCAACGGAGACAAGGGGTGGTGCGTCATCCGTTTACTATTTGCGAAGTCTCGCAGATTGAATGTATTAACGATCAATAATCTGTCTATAATCAATTACGTACACCTAAAAACTAGAGTCTGTTTTTGTTACGTATACAATATCTTCCGCCACCCTTTGTAGTCTCATGTTACGACTGCAGCGGACGAAGCGGTTCCCTTTAAGCTGTCAGAATTACTTTTCTGCAGACACAGGAAGGGCGAAACTCGGTTGTGGCTGCCAGATGTTGTTACTTGAAAAATGGCAGCCTGGCTGCCAAAAGTTCAGGGAGACCAACCACAGCATCAAGAGGTCATGTGTAACGGCAGCGCTAACGGAACACCATACGCAGCAGTGACAGCCCTCAGAGATTTTCGAGGATAAAAACGGATACAAAATCAATACATTTTCGTATGTGGGACAGTTTCCATCTGTAGAATAGTGTTGTTTCGTCTTTCTAAGGGGAAACTTCTGACGTAGCCGTGCACGAGTTTAACTAATTATCAATGGCACTGCAAAACACTATACAGGGTGTAAATTTTAAGTTGACGAACTAGAATAACTCGAAATATAAGCTTCACGCGAAGAAATGTGTAGAATCGAAAGTTGATTATTTTAGAGGAAGGACATCTGCTGGTGCTAAAATTAGCCCACCACCCCAGACCAATGTGGATGGGGTGGGAGGCAGCTTTAAAATTTCAAATGGGAACCCCCATTTGTTATTGCAGAATCAGATTCTACATAAAAAATTACGTACATTTTGTCTTAAACATTTGTTTTGTTTCTTGGTAGTTGGTGCCATAATTCAAGAAAATCCATGTTCTCATTAGGTTCATGAGTCAGTTTTTTTAGTTAATAAGTTCACTCGTTAGTAAGTAGAATGTTTCGTTAGTTAGTTAGATAGTCAGATGATTTGTTTGAATATAAAAATTAGTGTGGCTTCATGACCACGTAACAAACAAAACTTACCCGAATCTGCTGGTAAAATTAATATTTGGGTAAACATTTTTAAAACTCTAATTCCTCTCTCTCAAACCGCACCCTGTGGGGAGAGAGGGAGAGTCTTAGTTTTATCGAATCAAAATTTACGAAGTAACTAAGAATTTTTTATTCATCCGTAACCATTTTGCCGTAAAAATGAGAACATGGATTTTCTTGAATTACAGTGCCAACTACCAAGAATCAAAACATATGTTTAAGACAAAGCGTATGTAGTTTTTCATGCATAATCTGATTCTTCAATTAAAGTAGCCTCCTGCCCCATCCCCAGGGGGATGGGGTGGCGGGCTAATTTTAGCGCCAGCAGATGTCCCCCTCGAAAATAGTCAACTGTGGATTCTACACATTTTTTTCGTGTGAAGCTTATTTTTCGAGTTATTCTGGTTTGTCAACTTAGAATTTTCACCCTATATATATCCAACTATATATATATCACCCTATATAAGTGGCGCAAGGCATGTTCAGTACACTGCCACAAGGTAGAATAGAGAAACATCATGTTCCACAACATGTCGGGGTGTATCGCGGATCACAGTCAGAATACGTTGCGCAATGGGCGCGTTCAGTTCAGCTACTTTCGTAATTCGAGCACTGAACACAACTTCTTTCCTATAACTACACAGCCAGAAGTCGCACGGATTGCGATTAGCTGATATGGATGGACACTCCGTAGGGATATAACGGCTAATAATTCTAGCATTCTCGATATTCCTCTGCCGTAGCAGCTTCACTGGCTGCACAATGTGCGGAGGAGCGCCATCTTCCATTAAAATGGCCCTACCCACACATTCACGCTGTTGAACGGTTGTAGTGACTTCGGTGAGAAAAAGACTCTCATAGCGATTACCAGTGACGGTGCAGGTTACGGGAACTGCAGAAATTATCTCCGCGAAGAAATTCGGCCCTACGCTAAACGATGCCGTGAATCCGCACAACACAGTCACTTTTGCAGAATAAAGCGCTACCGATTGATGCGCGTGTGGGTCTTTCGCTGCACCTATTCTGCAATTCTACATATTGGTATGTTTTTGGATTTGGAAGTGGACTTCGTCAGTCCGCTGAACGTGTCTTGGCCATTCACTATCCCCTTCCAGACAAGCTTGAAATTTCAGAGCAAGTGATTGTCTTGGTGGGTGGTCGGCAGAAAGCAACTCCTGTTTGTGGGTGATTTATTTGCGTAGTAACGCAGGAATTTTCGTAGGATTTCATAAACTGTAGTCACAGGCATGTCCAACGTTCCGGTAATTTAACGGGCACTCTGTTTGCGGCATCGCTCGACCCCTCCCGCAGTGCTGTGGTCACTTCTTCGACGGACGTCGGATCAATTGCTTTTCTCTCTTAGTCACATTGCACTTCAAAAGAAACTGTCTTTCGCATTTTGTAATCATTTCTTCCAGGCTATTAGCAGGCATGAGCCCAATGCCTTTTTTCATAGCCTTCAGTGTTTGGAACTTCTGCAAGGCTACTGGCGTACAACCACCGTTCATGTAAGAGAGCTTTACTAGCAGCGCGAGAACATTCATGGAGACAGTTTTGTTGGGTATCTCGGAGACAAACTGAGAAGCAGCCATGTGGTGCGCGTCTGTTGGCGTTCACAATCTGACTCTCACAGCGCAATCTATTGGTCAAATGTTCGTTAAATTTCCCTTTGTTCCATGACATTTCCCTCTGCGACAGTAAAATTCCATTTCAATTTGACGTTATTCGGAGCAGTGGCTCCCTTTCTACAGCATTTTAAAACTGCAACTTTGATTATGAACACCATGCAAATACTGGGTGAAGGAAAAAATGTCACACTTGGAGGTAGGCATGCGAATCATCATCGAGGTCCAAGACAAACGTTCATCTAGAAAAATCAGATCGGCTGCCTTTTGGAAACACATGTGATAAAACAATAGCTGACACGTCCAGCGCATCGGAAGGTAGGCAGAAATAGTACCAGCTATCGTAGCTCACTGAGCTGACTGTTGGGACGTCAATCTCACGTCCACCAAGGAACCATCGTCAGTTTCATTCTTTACATTTTTTAGACGTGTGTCACCATATTCTCTTCGTTTATAATCAGGACATCATTTTGTCACATAACAAAAGCCTATCACATGACAGTGGGATTCATAAAACTGCGTGCATGTGTCTACAGACCTTGCAGCGCACGACCATAACTGATCCTGTCGATTTCATCGGCTTCCCGATGGAGTAAGCAAACGACGAATTCGTCGATATGCTTTTGGTGCCGGATGCATGCGATACCCAAGATGCTCCTGTTCGTGCAAACGCTGCACGGTATGCTCAAAGACGACGTTTTTCATGTATTGTTCGATGAAGAACAATGTATTGTTCGATGGAGAATTATATCCATCTCATTACAAACTAACTCAACAGCATTGGTTGGTAGACGGAGTTTGATACGCACAATTTTGTGAAGGCGAGGATGAAGCTAAGGGACATTTTATAAAAGAGGTGATATGGAACGACTAATTTCATTCGTGTGGGTATTTTGAACCTCCAAAAAAGTCATTGTTGGTTGGCACACAGCCCGCGTGTCACCTATGAATGTGGCTTTCAGACATGCTTTGGCTTAAACCTAGGGGAGGACTACTTTTGTGCCCTTGTCTATTGTTGAACAAGTTCAATGTGCCCCTATAAAGTACATTTCGTTGCAATACTTTACCTGACGCATTATAAAACGTTCCACTTTCTATTCTATGGCACCTTTGCTTTCAGCATGATGATGCACCGCCACACTTTGGAATGAATAAACATAACTATTTAAAATGAGGTGTTTGTAGGGGAGTGGATTGGTTGTCGAGGTACAATATTCTCGCCTCCACTCTCCCCGGACCTTAACCCACTCTTTTGTTTGGGGGACACTTGAAGGAACAGCCTTATAACACTCCACGAATGGATGGACATGACCTAATAGCTCCCGTGCATCCCGCTTCGGCAATGGTGGCTGCAGACATTTTGCGAAGGATTCAGCACAGTGTGATCCAGATAGTGGCGAAGTGTCTGCAAATGCATCATGGTCCCTTTGAACAACTGTGAAGTAAACGTTGCTTGTATGTGTACGTACCAGCACTGCGAAGACAAGCCTGGATTTCAAAATAGCATAATGTGCAGTCTCGTGCTGCGTGCCTTTTTGCGCCTCACTGGATACAGACGATGTTACTGTGCATACTATTATTTTCTATTGGCTTTGTGTCGGCGGCAAAACAATGTGATTATCTACGTCTGTAAGAAGTTTATGTTAGACTTTAATGTTTAAATAAATGTAACAGTAACGGAAAGGAATACACAAGACACCGCATTGTGTTGGTGTACACAGGATACACTTTGATACTTTCAACAAAAGAGAAAGTTTGGCGCGAATACGACTCGAATATCAGCGAGTCTGCATATTCCTGGGAACGCATTTCTTCGTCTCAGTGGCCTGACGAGACATCTCCACCACAGTTCCGAGTTCAAGCTAACCGCTCTTGGCTACTCTGCACGCAATTAAAGTGTTGCCAGAGTCCCATTTGTTAAATTTCATTCCTATTAAACATATTGGTGGGGGGGATTTCTGTTTTGAATTGGGGTGAGGAATCGCATGTCAGCTGCCAAGTGCGGTATATTTTCTCCACCCAATACCCACCCCCCCCCCCCCCCCCCACACACACACACACAGTGAGCAGCCAACATTATGACCAATGCTCACGACGACACTGGATGCAGCCTGGTGGCGTTGGGGGCACGTGAAGCGGTAAGGAAGGTACATAGGCGCTGCAGACGCGGATGTGGGTCGCCCCAGCGAAAATATAGGCTGCAAATGGGGAAATAAGCGACTCTAGCAAAGGGCAGGTTATTATTACGCAGAGCCTGTGAACGAGTATCTCGGAAACGGCGAGTTCGACGAATGTTCACGTGCTACTGTCGTGACCATCTACGGAAAGAGGTAAAATACAGTGAAACTACCAGTACACGTTGTAACACCGAAAATTCAGATAAAATACCATTTGCTCCATTCAAAATTTTTCGCCGTTTAATATCTGGTGATAAATTATAATAAAGTTAATCTGTCAGCTTTGGTATTGATACTATATTTAATTTGTAGTGGATGTAATAGTGCATGTATTTCTGAATGCAAGTAATTGGTTGTAATCGTAATGTAAATGTTGTAAATTGCTGGGTAATCGCCAAGGGAATTGTCTTCATATGTATCGATAGCAACGACGAGATGGTAGAAGCTCAGCCATTGTTTATCTTTGCGTATAGAGAGTCTGTCGCGCTGCGAGCAGAGAGGAAGTAGAGCAACTTGAATCTTGAAAAAGTGAGGAGATCTTCTTTTTGGGTGTATCCGCAGACGCGGTATGCAGCTCTGACAGCGTCTGTGTAGGTGCATCTAATTCCTTAACCCGCGAGTACTGAGAACATGGCAAGAGTGGATAGGTGGAGGAACCTGCAGTTCTAACTGCGGCCTGTCCCATGATTATGGTTGGCTCTGGAGACGTTGTTCTCAACCTGCAGCTGCGACAGAGACAGCTCGCCAATGCCGTCGGTTACACTCTTCTATGTCCACACACCTACAGAATCGTAAGAATGTTAAGTGACAAAATATAACTAATATTGTAGAGGCATTAACCAGTGGCATTTCTTTCATAAAGTACAACTAACCTGACTAGTAGCCACCCGCAGTTAAAACTGTGTTACCATTGTCCTCAGACGTTGTAACCAGTGTCCAGGGTTCCTTCCCTTTCCATCTAATCTCCAAATGTAGTAAAAATATTTAAATTGATTAAGCATTTATTGTCAGTTTTGTGTGCCTGCTAATGACCAATTCCAGTCTAAATTTTGCCACCTCACTAACTGCTCATTCTCATATTGCATAACAGAGGCTTAAATAATTTTCAGTTTTGTGTATTAACTTCAGTCACTTAATGTAACGGAAAATTTCGAAGGCAAAACTAGTAACTAAACATGCAGCACAATTAAAATCGCGCAATTTCTTTTATTCTGTATTTAGCTTACTGAGTGACTTTTACTGGCTTGGTATGTTTTTTATTGTTATTATATTAAAAGTAAATCAGTTGCTCATTTGCTTGAAGTAAATTCAGTTTAATGTTTCAGAATTAAATTTCTTGTCTTTTTCCCAGCTTTGCATTTACTCACGCTGAGGTTACTGAGAGTAATTTTTTTTTAAGTGGCAAAGCTTCAGTTACAATCAGTCATATGCTTGACCAGCAACTTCAATCAATTTTGCTATCAAAATTTTGTACTTCAGAATAAATAACCGCAAACTCAATACTTTCTAATTAATTTACTTTCTCGTCAACTGTTGTGTTGTGGAAGAGCGTGACTACCTTCTGTTACCACGCCAGTGATTAATTGCTTAATTTTCTTTGCAGTTATCTTTCTTAGGATTCTGGATATTCATTTCCCTAGTGGGTTGGTGACCGTTTAACTATCCCTTTTGTGCTAATCGGTATTTTTTATGTTAAATATTACGTGGCACCCATTTCTCCTCCTATGTGGTTCGAGAGCACCTGCACTATATTCCATCATTTCAAAATTATCAGTATTTATGTTATGGTTAGAATACATTGATTCTTCAGAAGGGCCTGTTCTACACTTTCGTCCTACTAGCAGGTATTATTTTTATTCGGTAACGATAGCGTTACTCACAGTAAAATTTCACCAGGCCCACAGGATCACGATCATTTATATCGCAATCCAATAGGCCCATTAGGAAAGTGAATTTTTATAGCGTCCAGGGCTTTTCACAGTGCGTGGGATTACGAGGCTTTTCTGTTCTGCAAAGTAGAACAGATGGTGGTCTATGGTGTCCCTGCCGAAAGAGCACAATGCTCGGGCACGCACAAATGTTTCGTATCGCACTGTTAATGATAAGTTGTTCAACATCGAAGTCGACAGCAGACGACCGATATGTGTTCCCATGTTGGCACGCGACCATCGGGATTCAACCGTGGATGATTGGAAACGTGTCAGTGATTCGGATGAATCATATTTCTTGCTACAGTAGGTCGATAGTCGCCACCACAACACGGCGTCTCCAAACATGCACAGCGCCACGGACGCAGGCTGGTTAGAGCAGTACTATGGTATGGGAGACCTTCTCCTGCGCTTCCATGGGAGCTGTGGTAGTAACCAAAGACATCTTTTCAGCAACGGACTGCCTGCGTCCCTACATGCTTGACGTCTCCTCTGACAGCGATATAATATTTCGGCAGTACGTGTTAATGAAATCACGTTGATGTCTTGGTCACTAAATCCACCTGACGTGAATCCGTTGGAACCCTTATGGGTCAGTGTCGCCCGCTGTCACCATGTACACAAGTCATCCAACCGTTGTTTACGGGAATTACATGACTTGTGTGTGTACATCCAGTGCTCACACCTCCACAAACAATATATATTTTAAATCCACACCATGTATTCTTTTCTTACGCAGTCAATAACACGAAAAATCACAAAAGGAATGGCGAAGGTAGCATTTCAATATGAAAATTACAGCCCAAAATATTGCGTAGCGAAGCTGGCGCTTAAAATAAACGAAACGAGCCGCTGTTGCCCATCCCAAGATGTAAGCGTCAATCCCAAGTTGCTTCTGGTCGCGATGTGGGTGTCATACTACGATGCAACAAACCCTATAGTTATTGCTATTTACTGTGTTATTAAGTGGACTGGAAAAAAATAAGATGGCCAGTCACAAAACTACGTACAACTACCATTCACCCTATGTTAGATCCTTGGTCAACGTTACTTACATTTACGCTGGCTGGTGCAATTCGGTTTTTCATTACCATTATGTCCATTCTAATACTGCAGTAAATATCAACGAAACAGAAACTAGAAACGCTTTCCTTATTTCTCATTGTGCGTGACTGGACATCTGAATTGTTTCCAGTTCATTCAATAACACTCTATGTAGCAATAAATAAAGTATTTGTTCATAGTAGTACGTCAAACACATCACAATTACGAGCAATGAGGTGTTCACGCTTGCATCGCGAAATGTACTGTAGTAGCGCGTTCGTTTATTTCAAGCGTCACTTACGCTTTGCAATTTCATGGGATGAAATTGCTGTATTTCGATGCAACCAACACCATTCTATTTGCGATTTTTCGTATTATTCATTGCGTAAGAAATAATAAGGGGTATCCAGTTAAAAGTCATTAGTTTTGTGTTAAAAATAATATTTTATTACGTTTTAGAAAGTATCATAGCATTCCCTTTCTTGAGCCCCTGCTTCATATTCATATCAACCACAACTTTTAACTATTTACAGCCGTTTTCGAAGCAAGCACCACCAAAAACGCATATGACTATTATTTACATCACAATGACAGTCAGTCTCCCCAAGCGCAGTGGAAAGCGAACACTTGAGGACAGGTATGAATGGATTAGTTAGTATTACGAGGGAGTGGTGAAAAGCATTGCCTCGGGATTTTTATGTGAGAATTCTTACAGTTATTTAAATAAAGCAAATGTCATTAACACACATCTTTATTCTTCATGTCTACATATTTATTTCTCAACAGTCAACCTGGCGAAAATCGCACTTCTCCCAACGAGGGATCTGTTTGTTGATACCATCACTTTATAACGCTTGACTTTGTTGACGGACGCACAAACGCACCTCTGCTTGTACTGCTTCATCACTGTCAAAACGAAGTGCTCTAATGTGTTATTTAAGTTTACTGACTGGTTAGCGCATGTACCTAATACTAAGAAAATTGCTTACAGTATCATCATTTAGAAGAAAGTGGTCCAAACTGACATGTGGAAATCGTGCCTGAAATACAACCAACCGAACTCATTGTCCAAATTTTGCCTGCTTAGACACACTGCAAGTATTTTTAATAACATCTTGAAAACTGCAAGCGCTGCTATTGGCCAGGCAACTGTACAATTTAACACTATACACGCAGCACAAATGGTGCACAACTTTGGCTCCCGGTGCATCAGTTGATAGGAAACACGACAAATATGAATCGTAATTGCTAACAACTTGCAGCTTAAGTAGAGTACAATAAATTTCTTTTATTTCACGTCCATGATCACTAACTTGTAAGTCCCTAGACTGCTGGTTTCGGTGAGCAACGACCATCTTCAGATCTGTTTTGTAAAGACATGTTCTAATATACTCAAGCCGTAGTGGTATTGTCAAAAGCTAAACACAAAATCATCGTCATCATCGTCACACATACGTAAATAATAGTATACACAAGAGTCATCTTGTCGGCATCACTACTGTTCAAACAAACAGCAATATTCCACGTCACATCTCCTAAAAAAATTTGCCGTACAATGATACATTTTTGTAGATACATTTGGTGACATACACGGATACTGTCTGATCAGTGTGTTACGAATAGAGTTATAGTAAAGAAGTAAATAACTAAAACGTCATGTAGGATGCGAAAGTTTTCATTCATCGTTTTTGGAGTCACATCTCGTGAACTATGAGACGTAGAATAATATCTTTTGTAGGACATTCAGCAACAGACGCGAATACTGTCAGCGTAAACTGTTGTGATTAGTGTGAGTACCAATGAACTAATACATTTAAACTTCTTGCATTATGTGATAGCTTTCCACGCATCTCAGTGTTCATGACGTCGTATCTCCTGATCGTAGTGTCATTTATACGACACTATATTTTTTTCTGGAAAGTGCTGTGGGAAGTATGAACATCGTCTGCCAAATTTATCGTGAACACGGTTATTTGTAAAGAAGCAGTAAATTAAAACGTCTTGCTTCATACGGTAATTTTGATGCATGAACAGCGAGAATGTGGTAAGCGATAAACTTTATTCCATTCAACATTTTTTGGGGGTTGTCATCGAGAAGCAGCGGTAAGGAATGGGAAATTATGGATAGAATTTTTTGCACGTCTCTAAGCAGTCTCATTCCCAAATAAAGGATGACTGAAGTGCTGTTACACTCTGCACCCCTAACCCACCCCAACCACCCCCCTCGCTCCCCCATCCCCCTCCCCCCGCCCCACAACCACACACGCGACTCTTTGACAGGTTGGTGGTTATTACCACCACAGGGATGATTTCCAAACAGTAGGTTTTGTGGATACCAAATCTCTTACAGTGACCCAGTGGTTTAGGACGAGGTATGGAACATACATGCGTAAATTCATAAATACTTTCATAGATACATCCATTTTTATAACATGTATGATTATGTATGTAACCAAGCATAATATTTTTTAATGTGAAGAATGTACTAATAAACCGTCAGAAAATATAAAAAATATTATAATTTTGCAAAAGCTTAGTGTCAGAAAGTGCCTGACCATCCCCTACGCCAGTGTTTCCAAACCTTTCTGAGACCTTTACCCCCAAGTGTAATCACATTTTAGCTAGTATCAACCCCCTCACCTCTTCCTCTCACCAACATCATCATAAGCGCCTAACTAAACTTTAGAATAAGCAAGACTTTTCTTCGAGCACTTTTAGTCTTAAAATGCCAAAACATAAATGGTACCTATTTATTATTGTTGTTCTTTTAGCAAACCATGAGACAAAGTTTCAATGAGACAATTGCACTGCTCATTTATAACAACATTTTTATAAAGTGATGAGGCAATTCTAAGTGCTTCGTGTTGCCATCACTTACTACAAAATGTGAACCCTGTCCACCACTCCTCGCTCTTGCTTCAACCACTCCCAGTACCCCATTTAGGATCAACCATATTAAAATGTGTGCGCTATACTTAGGACTACTGTTTCTCAATGACTCGGTTGTTGGATTCCACACTTCTGAACTGGCGGAAATTGGAAGACTTAATGCGGCCTAAGATTTGTCCGACCACTGCCTCATAATAACAATAATAATAATAAAATTTAGTCTTTATGACAGCTTTGTAGCCGCTACAAAGTGAGTGTTGTGTTCTGCCTCTTTGTCCGTTTAAAGTTGTGTAGTGAACAACGAGGTAGCTTATGGTCCACTGGGGGTACTCTTTCCTACTCCGGGAACATATTGAAGCATATATCATATATATGACTTCTTTGCTGTTACGCAATGTGCAAATTAATTATGTGGGTAATGGGTGGACTACGCGAGGAAGACGTTGTTCATACATTCGTTTCTTAAGCTGTAACATCCACCACATTGTGTCACGAATGAAAGGCGGCACTGAAAAAAACAAAAGAAAAAAAAAGCAAGTGGGGAAATTATGTAGGCACAAAATTGGAACATTTTTGTCTGTACTCCAAAAAGGTACATTTTTACCATACACAGATTATTTACCCCAAAGCTGAGAACCACTGACCTACACAAACTGTATTTGCTAATGCTCAGCTCTGCTCTACCGTAGTTCCTAATCTCAGATCCGACACGCTCGGTAGTTTTAGAAACATATTTGTTATTGCTCTGACAGGAAAGTGAGTTTCCCTGTAGCTGATCTCTTCGCAGTTGACTCCAAAACCTTGTGGGGAATAATTAAAACTATTCCTGAGACGCAATATATACTCCCAAATTTTCCTCTTGTGCTTGCATACTCTTTCATTCAGCTCTTTAGAAATATGAAATTAATTAAAGTACATGCACAATACAGATTCAATGGTAATTTCGTGAAGAGACTTACAATTCCCTTGAGCTACCTCAGTTGAAAGTCCTAATCCAGTGACACATTTCCACTTTTTCGGGATTCCTCCTGTACGACGTCGCCTTTTAATCGCGCAGCGCACCAACCTCATGCAGTGCCGTAATTAGCACGGAGCAAAGCTTTCAGACGTGCTCGACAAATTTGATTACACAAGATGAAAGCTTCAGTAGGCACGGGAACGCTACCCGAGAGATCTGCGCCGATTACTTGCCCCTGTATTCTGTCTCGCCTTTGGGCGATGTCGCATCGACTCTCTCACTAATTAAGGGCACGAAAAGCCTTTATCTTTCCCTATGTACACTCTACCGTCCCTACTGTGTTCTGTTTACAGCCGCGTCGTAGAGTGCTACAAACATTAGCGAGTTTCTTAACGGATGGGCATAATGGAGCCTCTGATGAGAATGCAAACGAAAGTGGTATGTCGTAACCTGTGGTATCCACTCTTATCATTTAGGCGTCGTGTTAAAACTAGAGAAAAAACTCGTCACTATCATCATCATAGCCCCCACAAAATTTTTGCGTATTGATTTTATTTTTTGATCGTTCACAATAGTTTACTGAACTTTCCGTTCTTGTTTATTAACCGACAATATACTTCAGAGGATTTCAGTTACAAGTTTTCACGCATCTCATGCCAAAACGGGATGCTCATCGTTGAAATTTGTGTAACACATCCATTAAAATAATCTTGTAAGGGTCGCAGACTCAAAATTATCGTGAATAGTTCCAACAAGTGTTTGGCAAGTCACATCTATCGAGGATGAACATTTCCTTAACATTCTTCCTGTAAATCTCAGCCTGGTATCTCCTGTTTCTACAATTTGTTGTATGCTGATTTATTTATTTTTATTTATTTTCACGTCAAGTTCTGTAGGAGCAAATCTCCAACATCATGGAACGTGTCAGTACATGAAATTACAACGTAAAAGTAATAACAGATAAAAATAAAATGTCCGGAAAAAGTCAGTCCATAAGTTTAAGTAAACGCAATCAACAATACAATAAGAATCAGCTTAATTATTCTAGGAACTCCTCGACGGAATAGATGGAACGACCCATGAAGAAAGTCTTCAGTTTCGGTTTGAAAGCGTGTGGATTACAGCTAATATTTTTGAATTCGACTAGTAGCTTATTGAAAATGGATGCAGCAGTATACTGCACAACTTTTTGCACAAGAGTTAAGGAAGTCCGATCCAAATGCAGGTTTGATTTCTGCCGAGTAGTAATTGAGAGAAGACTGATTATTCTTGGGAATACGCTAATATTGTTAACAAGAAATGACGGTAACGAATGTATATATTGAGAGGCCAATGTCAAAATACCCAGACTCGTGAACAGGGGTCGACAAGAAGTTCATGAACTTACACCACTTGTTGCCCTAACCGCCAGTTTCTGAGCCAAAAGTATCCTTTTAGAATGGGAAGAGTTACCCTAAAATATTATACCATACGACATAAGTGAATGAACATAAGCAAAGTAGACTAATTTTCATGTCGAACGATCACTCTCTTCTGATACCGTTCGGATAGTAAAAATGGCAGTATTAACTCTTTGAACAAGATTGAACGTGGGCTTTTCACGACAGGTTACTATATATCTGAACACCTCGAAATTTGAACTGTTCAGTTTCACTAATCATATGCCCGTTCTATGAAATTAAAACGTCATTCCACTACAGTTAATGCTGGATAGTTACTTCAAGATATTTTATTGTAGATACTTTTTCCAGCAGTTTGTCATCACTAGTGTTGTTGTACAGTGCTGGATCTCTTTTCCTGTGTGCCGGCCGAAGTGCGGTTAAAGGCGCTGCAGTCTACGGTCGCAGGTTCGAATCCTACCTCGGGCATGGATGTTTGTGATGTCCTTAGGTTAGTTAGTTTTAACTAGTTCTAAGTTTTAGGGGACTAATGACCTCAGCAGTTGAGTCTCATAGTGCTCAGAGCAATTTTTCTTTTCCTGTGTATGCGCAATATGTTACATTTATATACGTTCAAAGCTAACTGCTAGAGCCTGTGCCGTTCATCAATACTCTGCAGGCTGTTTTGCAAATCGGTGCTATCTTCTGTCGTTACTACTTTCTTATAGACAACCGAATCATCTGGGAACAGTCTTAAAAATCTTCCAACTATTTCTACTTGATCGTTTATATACATCGTCAATAGTAAGGTCCTATCACACTTCCGTGGAGTACTTCTGAAATTACGTCTATGTTTGTCGATTTTATTCCGTTCAAAACAACGTGGCCAGTTGCATCTACAAGGAAGTCTAGAATCCTGTCAAAATCTACTCCAACACTCGACGCAGTCGTAGTTTTTAACAAAACGACATCTTGGACCTGTAGGAAATGCCTTCCTGAAGTCAAGGAAAATAGTGTGAACCGGAGAGCCCTTGTCCACACCACTATGAATCTCAAGGAAAAGCAGTGCGAACTAAGATTCGAAAGATTATTTTTTTTTTTTTTTTTTTTTTTTTTGAATTCATATTAATTTCTACAGAGAGGAGTTTGCGTCTCCAAAAACATCACAATAGGTATGCATGAAACGCGTTTCGTAATTCCACAGCAGATTTAGGTCAGCGATATAGGCATATAGTTAGATGCATCTGTCCAACGAACCTTCTTGAACATGGGAATATATAAGGAAATACTGCACAGCGTGATTCTCAATCATCACTCGTATTTAAATGTTGGGGAATGTAAGAAGAGGATTCCACGATACTGCAGCTCTCATTGGTCAGGAAAACACCACTGCCATGGAGATAGGCAATTTACGGTTGTAAGTGGGTCATACTCAACTCCATTTTGTACTTTCGTCGCCTTATGAGTCTAGCGCCCGAGAGGACGGACATATTGTTCGCTTAGGTCTGCGTGATCGTACAGCCAGATCACGACGAAAGCCTTCCTTGCTGCAAGACAAGCGTCCATATCGACAGTGTGACGACGTCTGGAACAACACATATTGTCATCAAGGCGACAACTCTTGCGGCCTCCCATCATGACACAGAAGAAGAGGTGCGCTCATAGTAAAGGGACGACCACGCTGGGCGGACACAAGACTGCTGCTACAACCTCGTTTCTTTGGAAAAGTTCTGACTGGCCATATCGAAGTTTGGAGGCTCTGAAAATGAGGAAAATTATCAAATTTCATTCGTCGTTATCGTAGGGCCCCCGAATCTCGAATGATTGTATGCAGTGCTTTTTTTTTTCATTGAGTCATCATTCTTCTGACTGTTTTGATCCGGCCCAGCACCAATTCCATACTTGTGCCAACGTCTCCATCACAGAGTAACACTTCCAACCTGTGTCCTCGATAATTTGCTATCTGTATTCCAATCTTCGTTTTCCTCTGCTGTTTTTACCCTCTTAGTTCCCTCTTCTAGCGCCAAGGATGTTCCTTGATGTCTTAACAAATGTCCTACCATCCCGTCCCTTCTTGTCAGTCTTCTGCACATATTCCTTTCCTCGCCTACTCTCCTGAGAACAGCCCCATACCTTTCCTTATCAGTCCACCTAATTTTCAACATTATTCTGTAGCAGCACATCTCAAATGCTTCGGTTCTCGTCTTTCCCTGTTTCCCACAACCGCTGTTTCACTACCATAGAATGTTGTGCTCCAAACCTACATTCTCAGAATTTTTTTTCTGCAATTAATGCCCATGTTTGATACTAGGAGATTTATCTTGGCCAAGAATGCCATTTCTGTCATTGCGATTCTGCTTCTTGCTGCATGCGTCATAGCTTATTGTGCTACCTAGGTACCAGTATTTCTTAACTTCATCTACTTTGTTATCACTTCTGATGCCAAGTTTTTCGCTGCTCATATTTCTCCTACTGCTCATTTTTCTCGTCTTTCTTAGATTTACTCTCAGTCCATATTCTGTACTCTTTAGACTGTTCATTCCATTCAGCAGATACCGTAATTCATCTTCGCTTTGAATGAGTACAGCAATGTCAACAGCAATTCTTATCATTGACATCCATTCACCTTGTATTTTAATCAACTCTTAAACCTTTCTTTTATTTCCGTCATTGCTTCTTCTTTGTAGCTGGAGTGAACGGTAGGGGCGAAAGCTACATTCCTGTATTACACCCTTTTTAATCCGAGTGCTTGGTACTTGGTCTTCCTCTCTTATTTCTCATTCACCCCCTGTTGGTTCTCGTACAAAATTGTGTAAAACGCGTCTTTTCATACAGCGTACCCTAATTTTTCCCAGGATTCGCACATCTGGCACCATCTCAAACTGTCGACCTTTCTTCGAGGTTGACAGATCCTATGAATGTCTAATGACTTTTCATTAGTCTTGCTTCCATTACCAAATGCAACGTCAGAATTTCCCCTTTACTTACTTTACCCTTCACAAAAGCAAAACTGATTGTCATCTAACACATCCTCAATTTCCTTTTCTATTCTTCTGGATACTATTCGTGTCAGTAACTTGGATTCTTGAGCTGTTAAGCTGGTTGTGTGATAATTCTCCCACCTGTAGCCTCTTGTAATCTTCTGAATTGTGTTGATGTTCATTCTGCCGTATTCGATTTAAGTCTTCCAAAGCTCTTTTAGATTTTGATTCCAGCACTGGATCCTCTATCTCTTCCCGGCCGACTCGTGGTTCTTCTTCTACCACACCACCAGACAAGAATTCCCCTCATAGAGGCCGTCAACTTACCCTTTCCACCTGTCCACTCTCTTCTCTGTATTTAATAGCAGAATTCCCATTGCGCTCTTTATGCTACTCCCGTTGCTTTTTATTTTCATCGAATGTTGTTTTGACTTTTCTATATGCTGAGTCAGGCCTTTCAAGAATCATTTTTGTCTTTATCCCTTGAAAATTTTCATGTAGCTATTTCACCTTTGCTTCCCTGTACTTTCGACTTGTTTGATTACTAAGTGACTTGTATTTCTGAATTTTCTTATTCTATTTTTTTCTTTCTTATAGATTGACTGAAGTCTTTGTTTGTTACCCATGTTTTCTTCGCAATGACTTCTTTGTCGCTATGTTTATCTTTCCAACTTATGTAATTGCTGTTTCTATAGATTTCCGTTCCTCTTCAGTTGTACTTCCTACTTAGCTTTCCCTTATTGCAGTGTCTGGAGCCTCAGAGAATTTATAGCGTATCTCTTCATTCCTTATTTGTGCAATGATTCTTCCTGACTAGTCTCTGAAACTTCCGCCTACTGCTTCATCACTGCTAATTTCTGATCTGAGTCTACATCTGCTCCAAACGACGACTTACAAACTAGTATCCGATTTCGGTATCTGTGCCTGACCTAAATTTATCTAACTGAAATCTTTCTTTATCTTGCGATCTTTTCAAGATATGCCAATTTATATTGTGATTCTTAAATAGAGTATTCGCTATTACAAGCTGAAATTTATTGCACAGCTGAAATTTATTGCAGAACTCAGACTTTCTCCTCTCACATTCCTAGATTCAAGCCCATATTCGCCTATAACCCTTTCATCTATTTCTTCCCACACAGCCTCATTCCAATTCTCCCCATGGCTATTAGATTTTCATCTCCCTTTACGCACAGAATTCTTCCTCCATCTCTTCGTCTTATGCTTGCGACGTCGGCGTGTATAGCTGAACTATTGCTGTCGATAATATTTTGTTATCGATTCTGATGAGAATAACCGTATCACTCATCTGTTCACAGTAACTCATTATCTGTCCTACCTTCCTATTCATAACGAATGGTACTCCTTTTATACTATTATCTGCTGGTTTTGATATTACCCTATACTCATCTCATCAGAAATTCTTGTCTTTCTTCCATTTCATTTTACTATACCCCACTATATCTAGATTGAACCTTAGTATTTCCTTTTCAGATTTCGCAGCTTCCGTATGACATTCAAACTTCTGACATCCCATGCCCCAGTTCGTAGAACATCATCTTTTCGTTGGTTATTCCATTTTTCTCTCTCCGCGTTGGTAGTTCCCTCCTGGATATCCGAAAGGGGGACTAGTCCGGAATCTTTTGACAGTGGAGAAATCATCATGACACTTCCACAATTACTAGCTGTAGTAACCAAGTAACACACGAAACCATTCCAAGTAACACAAATATGTCTTTATTCAAAAACCTCTGACCAATAACGGATATAAGTGTCTCGTCACTCCATATGTAAGAAGACAAAAGAATCGTACATAAGGTGCCACATAAACGATACATGTAACAAGTTATGTGAGCAGTACATACTAAAAGAAATTAGTGAAAATGAGTCAGCGCTGCTCTGCGCGTATAAAGACGCGCGAGTCGCCAGTAGACGGCATGGAGGAGACCGTACCGTGACTACGCTTCCTACAGGCGGCCTGTATTGGGCAGAACACGCTCATGGAGTTGGCGGTTTATTTAAGTGGACTCGAGCGGTGACACCACTAGCGGCCAAGTGAAATGCACCAGTAGCAGGAGACAGCACACCTCTCCTGAGAGCAAAGAGGTCACCCAGGTGACTGAGAAGACGCTGGCGGCGCAACGAAAGACACTTCCACCACCTTGCGCCGGAGCATTGGGCCAGAAGTCACGGAGACGCGGGCACGACCAAGGGTGGAGTGCCCGCCCAGAGCACGACGACAGCACTAAGGCGGAGGATGCCATCGCCATCTGTGCATCATCATCATCAGCAGCAGGAAGGACGCAGTGCAGAGGAGATGAGGCTGGAACCACCGGCGACGGTTGGTGAGGTGATGATGGTGAGGGCGGCCGTGGAGGCGGCCCGACCGGAACAGCGGGCTGTGGCAACAGACTCAGGCCACAGACGGACCGGCGCCCGGCGCTGCTAAGCTGGAACCCCAGGTCGCCGCACGTGGAGGCGGCAGCCAATGAGACGGGGCTCCACCACAACAGGCGAGGGCGAGTTCGAGGCGGAAGGTAGCAGGGAGGGACGCAGTGGTGGGAACCGCACCCGCAAACCGGCTCTTCCTGCGTCGAGCGCCGGAGGCATTGCTGAAAGCGGCACGCTATCAGCCTGTCGGCCGTACGGACATTGCAGAGACAGCGTCTCTGGCAGCTGACAACAGTGACCGGTGTCCACTTGGGCCAGCAATCAAATTCTCGCGCCCATAATGGTGACTCTGGCGTGAAGTGGACGGACAAACCTGACTGTAGCAGGTACGGCACAGGCTAGAGAAGGTGGAGTAGCGTGGTTGGCTGCTGGCCGTGAAGCAACTCAGCCGTGCTCGGCTACGCATGAAGCGGTAAGTGCTCATAAAACGGAGAAGGGCTTCGTCTGGCTACAAATCCTAACAGTGTTTTTCATTTGGGACTTAAACGTATGCTCTACTCGTTCCGCCTAGTCATTTCGTTGAGGTTGGAATGGGAGAGCCATAACATGACGGCCGGCTGGAGTGGCCGAGCGGTTCTAGGTGCTTCAGTCTGGAACCGCGCGACCACTACGGTCGCAGGTTCGAATCCTGCCTCGGGCATGGATGTCTGTGATGCCCTTAGGTTAGTTAGGTTTAAGTAGTTCTAAGTTCTAGGGGACTGATGACCTCAGCTGTTAAATCGCATAGTGCCCAGATCCATTTGAACCATAACATGACGAGTGGCGTGACGGGAACAAAACAGCTGAAACGTGTGAGAAACGAACTGGAGCCCACTATCGGAAACTAAGGTGCAAGGCATCCCCTCAATAGACGAAACCCTAAAACGTGTACAAATTGTGACCAATGCCGACGTCGACTTACTCTGTACGATTTAAGGAAACGGGGAAAATACGTCCACAAGCATGAGCCAATAGGAATTCCAGAAGAGTATTCCCATGGCTGGCGTTGAACGGGCCAGGGGCTCACAGACGCCCTGGGAGTTGCCGGTTGTCTGACACACAGCTCGCAAACCGCAACAAAACAGACAATTTCGCCATCAATCCATAGCCAAAAGACGTGTCTCCTAGCTAAGAGATTAACGTGTGAAACTCCCAATGGTCCTGATTGATAAGGCATAGAACCTCACGACGGAACCCGGCAGAACGGACTAATCTGGGAGAGATCCGTGGACAACATAAAAAGACCATTAAAAACGGAGAGGCGTTACCGTTAGGAAAATAGTTGCTTAGGGGGTCCGAAGCGCAATCCTGCGGTTTATCTGGCCAGCCGTGTTGAACAATTCGCACGACCTGGCGGAGAACCGAGTCCACGGCCATGACAGCTGTTACGCTCGAGCACGTAATTCGGGAAACCTAGATCATGGTCAGCGTTTCATTATCAAGATGGAAGTAAACCAATTACTCGCGTTCGAAGTCAGGATCAGGACGCAGAGGAAGACAGAAAGAGGTGTATCCATTGAAATGTTTGGACGTAGATCGAAAATGGATTTCGTGATTGTAGCAAGACAAGAAGAGCGTCTAGCGTTGTGGGTGCAAGGAAGAGTGAGTGTTAAATAAGGAATCCAAGGGTTTATGGTCAGTAACAAGGTGAGACTTGGATCCATCAACAGAAAACACTAAATTTTTGGAGAGCATAGACTAGGGCAAGCAACTCTTTTCCTGCTTAAAGTGAGACATTCAGAGACATCGGCATATCAGTGCGTTAGGACCACGCTGGGGCTGTATTGTGAGGCGAGGGCGAGCTCCTTCGTGGGCAACATCGAGGCATAGACCTAACAGCGAAGATGTGGTCCGGAAGAGGGGGAACCCAATCTAGCGAGACTTCGAACCGGAAATAAACAATAGAAGGTTAAAGAAACTGAGGTTTCGCGAGGCAACGCCGTAAACCTGCGGACTGAGAAACAGAAAACAAAGTGCAAAAATTTTTTGGGTGTTCAGCCGTGCAGGATCCGGCCGTGATAACAATATCATCCAGATAATTAATGCAACCCGGTACAGCCATAATCAGCTCCACTAAAAATCAGTGGAACGTAGCAGATGCGCTAGCCACACCAGAAGGAAGCCGCAAACATTGATAGAGACCAAAGGAATTAATCAGAACCAGAACTCGCCGAGACAGCGGCTGTGGCCGAGTGGTTCTAGGCGCTTCAGTCCGGAATCGTGCTACTGCTACGATCGCACGTTTGAATCCTGCCTCGGGCACGGATTTGAGTGATGTCCTTAGGTTAGTTGGGTTTAAGTAGTTCTAAGTGTATGGGACTGATGACCTCAGATTTTAAGTCCCATAGTCCTAAGAGCCAATTCTGAAGAACTCTGTTCTTTCGGACTTGTCCAAAAGAACAGATGCCATCTTCACATCGTTTAGTATAACCGGCTGATGACCTCTTTCAGTGCGGATGCACACGAATTGCCTGAACTATTACGGGACTCGGTGGATTGTATACCGCGAGTATTGGGTGTAATGACAGGGGCACTAAGATTATAGTGTGTGGACATGACAACTTTAGACCTATTTCCATGCCATCGGTGTTTGCTAAAGTTATCGAGAAGGTTGTATATACAAGGTTACTGGAGCATTTAAATTCATATAATTTGCTGTCAAATGTACAGTTTGGTTTTAGAAATGGTTTAACAACTGAAAATGCTATATTCTCTTTTCTCTGTGAGGTTTTGGACGGATTAAATAGAAGGTTGCGAACGCTAGGTGTTTTCTTTGATTTAACGAAGGTTTTTGACTGTGTTGACCACAAAATATTACTGCAGAAGTTGGACCATTATGGAGTAAGGGGAGTAGCTTACAATTGGTTCGCCTCTTACTTTAAGAACAGAAAGCAGAGGGTAATTCTCCGCAATATTGAGAGTGGTAGTGATGTTCAGTCGCAATGGGACACTGTTAGGTGGGGTGTTCTCCAAGGGTCAGTGCTGGGGCCACTGCTGTTTCTTATTTATATAAATGATATGCCTTCTAGTATTACAGGTGATTCAAAAATATTTCTGTTTGCTGATGACAGCAGCTTGGTAGTGAAGGATCTTGTGTGTAATATTGAAACTGTAACAAATAATGTAGTTCATGAAATAAGTTCGTGGCTTGTGGAAAACAACTTGATGCTAAATCACAGTAAGACTCAGTTTTTACAGTTTCTAACTCACAATTCAACAAGAACTGATATTTTGATCAGACCTAATGGGCATATTATAAGCGAGACGGAACAGTTCAAGTTCCTAGGCGCTCCGATAGATAGTAAGCTGTTGTGGAAAGCCCATGTTCAGGATCTTGTTCAGAAACTAAAAGCTGCTTTATTTACCATTAGAACAGTATCAGAAATAAGTGACAGTTCAACACGAAAAGGAGTCTACTTCGCATACTTTCATACGCTTATGTCGTATGGTATTATTTTTTGGGGTAATTCTTCTGATTCAAAAAGGGTATTTTTGGCTCAAAAACGGGCTATTCGAGCTATATGTGGTGTAAGTTCGAGAACCTCTTGTCGACCCCTATTCAACAGTCTGGGAATTCTGACATTGCCATCACAGTATATATTTTCTTTAATGTCGTTTGTTGTTAGCAATATTAGCCTATTCCCAAGAGTTAGCAGCTTTCACTCAGTTAATACTACGCAGAAATGAAATCTGTATGTGTAATGCACTTTCTTGACTCTTGTGCAGAAAGGAGTGCAGTATTCTGCTGCATCCATTTTAAATAAGCTACCACAAGAACTCAAAAATCTTACCAGTAGCCCGAAGTCTTTTAAGTCCAAACCGAAGAGTTTGCTCATGGCTCATTCCTCCTATTCTGTCGAGGAGCTCCTGGAAGAGCTAAAAAATTAAGCAAATTCCAGTGTTACATTGTTGTTACGACTTGTCGCCTGAATATGTTTTTTATATTTCATTTTATCTGTTTCTACTATCGTGTTATAATTTCATGCATTGACTCGTTCCATGACCATGGAGATTTCTCCTTAATTTGGTCCCACGGAACAATAAATAAATAAATAGAAATAGAAATAAAAATAACTAGAATGTGGGTCTCACAGGGAGCGTGCCAGCGATAAATCCCTGCAGTCGTACTATCCTCTGTGCCCTCGGTGGCTCAGATGGATAGAGCGTCTGCCACGTAAGCAGGAGATTCCTGGTTCGAGTCCCGGTCGGGGCACACATTTTCAACTGTCCCCGTTGGTGTATATCAACGCCTGTCAGCAGCTAATGGTATTGATTTAATTGTAATTTCATTCTAGACAGCTGCACAGTCACCAATGGTATCTGTCCTTTCGGGCATGTCCGAAAGGACAGATGTCATCTTCATAGTGATAATGAGTCAGCGTTGGTCCGAGCGTATAAAGGCACGAGTCACCGGTAGACGGCGCGTCGGAGACAGTGCCGCCGCACGCTTCCTACTGGCGGTTTCTAGTGGCCGTCCCCAGGGTATAGGTTGAATGAAGTACACATGAGCGGCGACATTACTCTCCGCGCACTTACACTCACACGCAATGGAAGTGGGACACAGAGAAGTCCACGTGTCTTGAGGATGCACATTAAGTGTATTTAATGCAGTGGTTTCCATTTTCTTCCGCATCCTCTGGCCGTTGATTGGGGCAGCTTCCCAGCCGAAGGACAAGAGAGTGCCCTGAAGATCTGCCCACTCCTCGGCAGTGCCACTAACAAGGGAAACTCCCCATCAAATCCCCCTCACATTTAGTGGTAAGATGACACAGAGTATAGCCCGTCAAAAACTGAACACAGCTCAATTACTAAAACAGGAAGAATCTGTAACGGAGTCTGATAGGAAAAGAAGCAAAATAAAAACAGTGAGCACCCCAAGGTCAATGTGCGCAGTATCAAGCAAATTTCTAAAGACACGGCGTCGTGATCATGTGATCACGGTGTTGCACTGCGAAGGGGGAGATGCATGTTCAAATCTCCCTCGTATCCCGTTATTTTCGTGCCAATATTACTGCTAAATTTGAGGAGAGTGTGATGGGAAGTTTTCTTTGTAACTCGGTTACGTCCGGTTCGCACAGCTCGTAATGTGGACCGTAGTCCTCATTTTTCTGAAATTTTAAAGCCGCTGGTTCCGTGACGTTATGTTTCAACACGACAACATGATCCTTGTGCTGACCTCAATGACATGGATACACTCGGTGGACCATTACCATTACCAGGTGGCTCTCCAGACCCATCACCTATTGAAAAAACTTTGGTGCGATGCACAAGGACTGACACGCCATTGGTCAGTACTCACCAGAACTGATGAACTGCGACGAAGAGTTGATAGGGCATGGAACGACGTATCGGTATCTTCATTCAAGCTCACTTCGACTACGGGTTAGACGGGTTAGAGCAATCGTTGCTACCACAGGTGGTAGCGTTCTGTGTCAGATTTCGCACTCTACATCCCTCAAATCATCTGAAAGTTTTGCTACATTTCTCCAATTATCGTGTATCCGGACAACAAGTAAATTTCACAATCGATGTACCCTATAGTGTAGAAATTTTAACGGCCAAGTGTATTTTGGAACGGTATGAACGTATTAGATCTGTTCCGTCCAGTGTGGCTGAGCGGTTCTAGGCGCGTCAGTCTGGAAGCGCGCGACCGCTACGGTCGGAGGTTCGAATCCTGCCTCTGGCATGGATGTGTGTGATGTCCTTAGGTTAGTTAGGTTTAAGTAGTTCTAAGTTCTAGGGGACTTATGACCTCAGATGTTAAGTCCCATAGTGCGCAGAGCCATTTGAACCATTTTTTTATTAGATCTGTAAAAGTAGAGACTAAAAGAGTGCTAAAACTGTTAGCGCATTTATGGGGATATGCCATGAATATATCAAAACACATATACACAAGATAGAAGTGAGACCTACTATAAATCTAGCATTAGGAATCGTCATCGAACAGAGAAGACAGCAAAAATGCTGGAATTTCCAGACTTTCTGCTAGTATCGTAACTAGTCAGATAATTGTCAAATGTAATGAAAAGCGGTAAAGAGTAAAAATACGAAATTTTGATGAAATGTTGATGTTTTTATCGTGTAATACTCTTATGCTGCTCACAGTTTCATAACAGAACGAATACTGCCGTTCTTTCTGCAGCACCAGTTGGTTATCCTTGGTAGAGGCGATGAGGAGAGTAAATTGAGAAGGCCTGAAACAAGATGTATATATACAGAGCTATTTCCATCAATCGTTACGTGAATATAATCAGATAGAATGTTAGTTGCTGGTAGAGTGTACCAGTGGATGTACATCTTCATCCACTTCAAATCGCCTGGGGACTAGACAGTGCAAAAGTAGTGCAACACTGGTTATAAGTTCCTTATCGACAGGCATAGGTGGAATTCACACGTGCCTGGAACGACACTTCCCTACGCAGGTGTTCTCAGATTTATTTCCCTCTGTAGTAAAAATCTCATTAAAGTTACCCTGGCCACTCTCGGCTGTATCAGTCAGACTATAACATGTATTCTCATATTACTTTCTAACTAAAGTTACTATCGAAGCATTAATGTCATACGGAATCACCATCAGCTACCGTAAAGTATCGCTTTCAAGTGAAACCAGTATCACCTTAACAGACTGTCATAAGACACGAAACTTTTCATCTCAACACTTTAAGGACTATTACTACCCTCTGCAGCACGAATAGGCTGACAGTCTGCATGTGCACCATTGATTAATTCATGTCGACGTACAAAACAAGATACACATATCGTCGCCAGAGTTACCAGTCACCCACAGCTAAATCTAGCTGCAGTAAAGAAGTTTGAAACGTAACATGCTGAGAGATAGAAAATTTGTCATTAATAAAAGATGTACGCTTAACAAACTTGACTAATTTCAAATGAAGTAATAGGGGCTTCAAATAAAATTACATTGATGCATAAGGCACGCTTATTTGCACTTCCAATGATGTGTGGTTGATGGAAGATAGTATTAACACTAATTGAATGAGTTTTACGTTTGGTTTGGGAAGCACGGTGGTGAGGCGAAACATTATGATGAGCTGCGAAGTACTTGTTGGTACACTTTGGGTGCACTAAAGAGCAGCGATTCTGAGTCACAAATTCTTCGTACGGTCCCGGAGGTGTGTGACATTAGATTTCGTTGTAGTGATCATACAGTAGTCGTTACGTACGTGCCCGTGGTTTGTAGGCACGGAGATGGTATCCAATGGATTCTCTGTAGAGTTTCGTCGGATGCAGATCAGGCGAATTTGGTGATTAAACTAGAATCGTTCTGACATGGGGAGCCATTCTACTAGATGGTCCCATCGCCGTCCAGAAAGACATTAGGCATCCATCGATAAAGGTGGTCTGCAGTCCACAGCTCTATGGCGCCTTCGATTACTACCATGGTTGTTCATGTTCACGTTTCGATTATGCTACGTTCCGTACCTATGATAGACAGCGGACACTGCAACTAAATAAACAGCTCAGAACTTACAACGTCACTATTGTTAAGACCTGTTCATTCTCACTGTTGATTAATTTACGGTTGCCTCCTTGTTCGACAGTGCTCCTACACAAATATTTTCATTTGCTGGGTTCCTCAATCCTGTGTGAACCTCATTCGTATAAGTTTGAAGTACAGCGAATCACAGCATTCACTTCTTTTCTCAAGCTAGGCCAAAGGAGACAGCCTGGAGTGGTTATCTTTCTCCACAGCATTCAAACACTTTTGTATACAGTGGCTTATCTGCGAAACTACTGTCTTCTAATATCATTCGAATCACAGTTATTATTATTTCAGTAAGTTCAGTAATACCATTTCCAACGTGTAATGTTGTGAGGGAAAAAGGGCTAGGTTGCTTGCCAGGCGTTGTCAGTGCTGTCTCCTGTCTTATTCAGACAACTTCGCACCGCGTGTGGCCAGAGTGGGAGAAGCGAGAGGTAGCTGAGAAAATCTTCCGCCCGGCGCAGACGTCACCCCGCGTTCCACGAACAGAACAGCGGCGTCGCTGTCACAGCAGGGACTCGATTATTGGAAGCCCGTCGCAGGAATTTCTATCTCTGCGATCTGGTGTTTCGCTTCGGAATGTTGGCAGCACCCGTTTCCCATCCTACACTACACCTCCAGATTTTATCTGCTAGCGGAACATGAAACTACGAAAAAAGGCCGGCCGGGGTGGCCGAGCGGTTCTAGGCGCTAAAGTCTGCAACCGCGCATCCGCTACGGTCTCAGGTTAGGTTTAAGTATTTCTATGTTCTAGAGGACTGATGACCTCAGAAGCTAAGTCCCATAGTGTTCAGAGCCATTTGAGCCCTTTATGAGAAAAGGTATTAAATTGTTTCGAAAGTTCTGATTGGAGCATATCAAAAGTGATAGGAAGTTTTTCCAAACAGAGCACATGCTCTAGAAAGGTGTAAAACGCCAGTGCAGTTTGTAAGACTGGAGGGAGTGAATTTAAGGCGTAGTAGTCATACGTTTTCTACACATACCTTTGTGGAGGCTTGCAAAATAATGTTTCTGAACGAAGGCTAAACTAGAGCAGAAGTCCAGATCCTTCTCTGTGAACAAAATTCATTAGGAGGACGACGAATTGTATGGAAGCTTCCACGACTGTGACTCGTCAGTGGAGGAAGGGCTGACTGTATCAACAATATGGTAAGAAATGGTTCAAATAGCTCTAAGCACTATGGGACATCTGAGGTCATCAGTCCCCATTAACTTAGAACTACTTACACCTAATTAACCTAAGGACATCACACACATCCATGCCTGAGGCCGTATTCGAACCTGCGACCGTAGCGGTCGCGTGGTTCCAGACTGAAGCGCCTAGAACCGCTCGGAAACAAAGGCCAGCAATATGATAAGATGCAAGTGTGAGTATACGGCATGTTACAATATGCGCTTCAAGTTCCTCCCTTTACGGACGACTTTTCTAACACTTCATGGCAACGTGTATATCACATATTAATTTTATTTTCATTTTACGGTTTATCAGAAATACAACCTTACCAGCACTGACACATGTAACACAGTATTTGTAAAGTTTCTGTCGAGGCAGCAAGCTTAACGTGTGAGACTTTGGATAACGTAATGATCCGCACTAGAAAACTTTTATGCGGTAACTACTGTATAGCGCCACAGCACAGCACTGCAGTGGAGGAAGTGCTTTGTTGTACTAGAGACCACCGCCAATTTAAATTTCTAAAGCTGCTGCTACAGCATACTGCGTTCCCACTGTCAACTCTGAAGCGTGGGTTCCAGAAAATTTTACGGCAACTCTGTATCCGACGGGACTATTTAGCGCACAATTAAGAACATTAACACCTCTCTACCCACAGGCGGATGGAGCGTAGTTTTCCTGATTACTGAGCAGTTTATATTATGAAACAATTTTAAAGCGCACCAAAATACATATGAGATAGTTTTGAACTGTTGGCACTGTACTTGTGCGTAACTGAATATCCATTCTTTAATTGATAACCTAATTGTCAGTCATGATTACAGTTAATAGTTTCTTCAGAAACGAGTACTTCGGTGAACTGTTCATTTCACGTTCTTGTATCTGACGTAGTGCACTTTCCAGTGATGGTGTATTACGATGAAACTTGTTAGGTTAATCCTGGTATGAGATTTTTAATCAAGAACAGCTGTATTGTTAATTGTGTGAAAGTGTCATTTACAGTACCTTATGTTCTTTGGAAAGTGTGAAAATGGCTTCATGAATAAAATTGTCAGTTAAAGGGTGACACATATTCATCCAATCGTGGAAGAACATAGTTTTCCAAAAAGAAATATGGTGGCTGAATAGCTGTCTAAAAAAAATTGTATGAAGTTTTGATTGGCACAAGAACAGTTCGACATTGCCTGAGCGAGTAATCGTGTTGCTCTTCTCCGTAATTAGATTTATTGCAACGAGCTAGAGGATTTGTGGCAGGACTGACTTTTACCGACTGCGGGCAAGATTATGATGTGAATCTTGTAAATAATCCATTCTCAAGAAAGCAAGTAGGAACAGGCTTTAATGTCCCGACGAGAATTAGGCCATTGGAGGGGACTTTTCAGCCTTCAAAGACTAAAGAATGGAACAAAATGTGGATTGTTTTGCCTATCTGGCATTCGCCTGAAGTTAATTGGGATAGCCACTGTGATACCGTACAGTGGCCGCGTTGCAACGCCGAAGTTGGCAATGCGAGTCGTTACCACAGTCTTAGCGAGGGCTAGCTCTAGTCCGCTACGATGTACAGGAGACACTCATAAAGACCACACCTCTTCCCCAGTACCGCAGCACCTTCGCACTGGCGTCAGTGTAGTGTAGCACACGCAAGAGCTCCGCCACGTTTGAGACATCAGCTACAACATTCATCACCACTGCCGAAGACCAGTCTACATTTTACATCCTGCCTACTTCGACGATTATCAGTTATTTTGCTTCCCAAATAGCAAAACTTATCTACCATTTTAATTGTCTCACTTATGAATCTAATTCCCTCAGCATCACCGTATTTAATTCGACTAAATTCCATCATTCTTGTTTTGCTTTTGTTGATGTTCATCTTGTACCCTTCTTTCAAGACATTGTCCATTCCGTTCAACTGCTGTTTCAAATCCGTTCCTGTCCCTGACAGAATTACGATGTCATGAGCAAACCTCAAAGATTTTAATTCTTCTTCCTGTATTTTAACTCCTACTCAAAATTTCTCTTTTGTTTCCTTTACTGTTTGTGTAATATAGATACTGAATAACATCGGGGATAGGCTACAAACCAGTCTCACTCTTTCTCTATCACTGCTACCCTTTGGTGCTCCTCATCTCTTGTGGCTGCTATCTGGCTTCTGTAGAAACTGTAAATAGCTTTCGCTACCTGTATTTTACCCCTGCCAGAATTTGAAAGAGAGTATTCCAGTTAAGACTGTCAAAAGCTTTCTGTAAGTCTACAAATTCAATAAATGTAGGTTTGCCTTTCTTCAACCTATCTTCTACAAAAAGTCGAAGGCCAGTATTGCGTCGTGTGTTCCTTGGGTCCACAATCCAAACTGATCTTCACCGAAGTTGGCTTCTACCAGATTTCCATTCTTCTGTAAAGGATTAGTGTTAGTGTTTTGCAACTGTGACGTATTACACTGATCGTTCGGTAATTTTCACACCTTTCAGCACCTGCTTTCTTCGGAACTGGGATTAGTATATTCTTCCTGAAGTCTGAGTGTATTTCACCTGCCTCATACATCTTGCTCGCCAGATGGAGGAGTTTCGTGATGGCTGGCTCTTCAAAGGCAATCAGTAGCTCAAACGGAATGTTGTCTACTCCAGTGATCTTGTTTCGACTTAAGTCTTCCCGTATTTTGTTAAATTCTTCACACAGTATCATATCTCCCATTTCATCTTCCTCTACGTCCTCTTCCATTTCCATAATATTGTCATCAAGTACATCTTCCTCGCACAGACCCTCTATATACTCCTTTTGCCTTCTGCATTCCCTACTTTGCTCTTGATATCCATACAGATAAGTCTGTTCTCTCCAAAGGTCTCTTTAATTGTCTTGTAGGCGTATCTATCTTACCCCTAGTGATGGATGCTTCTGAATCCTTCCATTTGTCCTCTAGTCATTCCAGGCCGTATCATCAGCGTATATGTACGTGCTTGTTGTTGCCATTCATTTCGTGACATTGTGCGTGAAGATGTTAAACAACAGATGACTGAGTGGATCACGTTGGAGGACGCCGTTCGTCTGTGGCAGTCAGTCAGATATGCATATTCCGTCAACAATCTGCATGCGGTTTTCTGCCAGTATATTCGATATCAGAGTCATTGAACTCGTTCTTCCAATTAGTTCCTCCAGTTTTATTATTAAAACCTTCCCGTTGATCACGTTGAAGGCTTCTGAGTAGTCGACAAACACCACATATAGTTTTTCTTCGAGCCTTCCTATCGTCTGTTTTATTTGTTCCAGGAGATTTTCTACTGTCAAGGTCGTGGACCGCCCCTTCCTAGAACCGAACTACTGCTCTGGTGGAAGGGGTTCAAACTTCTCTGCAAGCCTCTGGCGAGGATTCCCATTAGGAGTTTCAGTAGCGTGGATTCCAATCTATACCTCTGTACGTGTTTGGGTTCTCTGTGTCTCCTTTTACTTTACATATTACTATGATTTTTGACCTTCTCCATTCTCCCCATTTGCTTCCTAGTTGTATACATTTATTTAGAAGGGAGGTCCATATCGGCAGGTATTCCTGTGCTGTGGATTTTATGTGTTCGTTTCTTATTCCATCGTCTCCTGGTGCTCTCTTATCCCTCATTTTCTGTATCGCTCTCGGAAATTCATATGTGGTAAGTATCTCATCAGGCTGTAGGATCCTAGATGTCCTGTTCGTAGACCTTTTTATTTTGAACTAATCACTTTTCTTATGTGGTCCTTCCGCGTTTCCATGGGGATGCTGGGCTGTATTTATTGCCTTTTCGGTCTCAGATTTCCGTATGGGTCTTCTTCTTCCTCTAGCATTTACTTCTGTTCTTCTTGCAGGTTTTGCTTTTTCTTCGTTTTTATTAGGTCCTTGTATTTCCTCCGCTGTCGTTGGTATTCTGCGGTGGTTGCGCTTTCCATTTGTGCTTTAGTTTTCTGTAGCGTTGTCAGCGCCTCGCTCTCCTATCTGTGTCTTGTACGGTGGCCAAATTTATTATATTTTATCTAAGCCATATGGCAGCTTTGTCAATATTTCCTACTCTTATTGCTCTTTCAACCTTATATTTTTCTGTCATTTTCCCTTTGATTATTTCCATGTCCAGGACCTTGCCAAGTGTTACATTTCGCCTTTCTTCTAATTTGATGGTTCTGCCGTTTTATTTATTTATTTGTACTAGAATGTACTTAGGAATGACTGCTTCTCCCTTTTTCAATGTAGTGGCAGGGCGGTTTGTTCGGATGCCCTTTGTGATTATTAGATCTATTTTGCTGACCCCATTGTGCCCTATGTCTATCCAGTCCTCCTTTCTGTTGAGTACTGTGAGGCTCTCCTTTACTAGATATTCCATTACTTATTTTTCTTTTCTATCTTGCCTATTTATCGCGCAATTCAGGTCTCTCACGACCCCTGATTTATCTGTTATGTCTGTTGCGGTGTAGTTTGGGTTGAAGCAGATTACTGCTGTAACTCCAATCCCTATCATGACAACCTACATGTTCTCTTCTCTTAATAGGAAGTTTTAAGGGGGCCGTTTGTGGTTTAATGATGCATAAGAAACCCCCCCCCCCCCCCTCGCTGGTCTTCCTCTTCTCTTGCACTGTCGCGCATAGGCAAAAAAATTGTAAGATTCTGGGATCTTCAGTTCTGTTTCCTCTTTTACCATTGTCTCTGTGAATACTCCAGTATCGTAATCGGCCATGATATTTCTCGGGAGCACCTTCAGAACTCCGATGAGGCCCTCTACGTTCCATCTTGTTGTATTAGTCCCTGGTTGCCGGGCTTCTAAACTTCCAGTGTTGCCGAAAGGGCCGGAATATTACATCTTCTGGGCAGAAATTTAAACCGTGGAGTAGTTCGATGTCTTGCAGCGGAATTCCTATTTTGAAAGCTCTGCTTCCTAGTTTTTCATTCACCAGGTCGATTAAATTAAATATCTTTTGTGTTACCCAAGTTCACTATCTTCTCTCATGGTTCTTGAACCAAGTTTTAGCTAAGATTAAATTATGCTCTGTGTAAAGTTCTACCAGGCGGCTTCCTTTCTCATTCCGTTTCCTCAGTCCATATTCACCTACTACTTTCCCTTCTCTTAGTTTTCCTACTACGAATTCCAGTCCTCTATGACTCTTAAATTTTCGGCTCCCTTAACTATAAGAATAATTTATTTTATCTCAACATACATTTCCTCAATCTCCTCCTCATCTGTGGAGGTAAATGTCATATAAACTTGTACTACTGCAGTTGGTGCTGGCCTCGTGTCTATCTTGGCAACAATAATGCATTCACTGTGCTTCCCATTCCGGCTTATCCGCGTTCTTACATTTTTCTCATTATTAAACCTACTCCTGCATTATCTCTAACAGATTTTCTATTTGTAACCCTGTATTCACTTGACCAGAAGTTCTGTTCCTCCTCCCACTGAACTTCACTAATTTACACTATATTCAACTATAACCTATCCATTTCCCCTTTTACGTTTTCTAATCTATCTTTCCGATTAAGGAATCTGACATTCCATACTCCTATTCTTAAACGCCAGATGTTTTCTCCTGATAATGACGTTCCTCTGAGTAGTCCCCGCCCGGAGATCAGAATTGGGGGCAATTTTAACTCCAGAATATTTTACCCATCATCATTTAACCTCACATGAGAGCTTCATGCCGTCGGGAAAAAGTATGGCTTTAGTTTCCCCTTGCTTTCAGCCGTTCGCAGTACAAACACAGCAAGGTCGTTTTGATTGATGTTACAAGGCCAGATCAGTTAATCATCCAGACCGTTGCCCCTGCAATTACTGAGGAGGCTGTTGCCTCTCTTCACGAACCTCACGTATATCTGGGCTCTCAACAGAAACTCTCAGTTGCGGTTGCACCTACGATACGGCTATCGGTATCGTTGAGGCACGCAAGCCTCCCCAACAACAGCGAGGTCTTTGGTTAATAAGACTGGAGGGCATTATTGCTCAACAGTATCTAATTCCTTCTGAGTTACCAGTTCAGTTTATAAACCTCCCAGCAAATAATAAAAACCACTTTTGAATAGCCTCCATGCTTAGCATCTCCATAATTAACCACGTGCCCTCACTCAGTTTTGTTCGATCCTGTTACTTCCTCCATGCCTCTTCAGTGGTGTCAGACTTTCCTACGTGATATCATTTAGTGAGAATTACGGTTCTGACTGCCAGTCACTGATCTCCGACGTTATATATATTTTGTAACATTTATACCGTCACTAATTTCTGGAAGAAGGTTGTAAAATAAAAAAAAATAAAAATCGAATGTTTCTGAATTCCTAAGGGACCAAACTGCTGAGGTCATCGGTCATAGACTTACACACTACTTAAACTAACTTTCGCTACGAACAACACACACACACACACCTATGCTCGAGGAAAGACTCGAACCCCCGGCGGGAGGGGCTGCGCATATCCGTGGCATGCCGCCTCAAACCGTGTGGCCAATGCGCACGGCGAAGGTTGTCAGATAGAGAATTGTAGGATACGTTATGGGTACACTACACAAAGGAAGCAGCAGTCGGGTAGCAGAATACCTGTGGAGTAAACATGGGGTCTTTTTAGGGTGGGCGGTTTTCTCGGGTAATCTCATGAACATCTGCCTGTTGACAAGGAGATATCAAAGAGAGACGATGTTTAGAGTAAAGGCACTTCGAAAGTAAAAATTTTATCAGTAAATTGCGGAAATATTTACACAAGTAACTTCCCAAATTTACTGCACACAAGGAAATTTGTCGCTGTTAGATTATACTCGAGACCGAGGGCTGGAGGAAACGCGAATTAGAAAGCTCTGAAAAACTAATGTTTCATGGAATGCACATCGAAATGACAGACGGGACACGGTGGGAGGTGGAGTGTACATAGCAGTCAGCCAAATATTGTTCTATTGAGCCGGCCGCTGGGGGCCGAGCGGTTCTGGCGCTATAGTCTGGAACCGCACGATCGCTACGGTCGCAGGTTCGAATCCTGCCTCGGGCATGGATGTGTGTGTTGTCCTTAGGTTAGTTAGGTTTAATTTCTTCTAAGTTCTAGGGGACTTATGACCTCAGGCAGTTGAGTCCCATAGCGCTCAGAGCCATTTGAACCATTTTTTTTTTTTTTTTTTTTGTTCTATTGAGGTGGAATTTGACTGTGGCTGTGGAGATAATTCGACGCTTTTAACAGCTGTAGGTGAAACCAAGGTAATTTTTGCATGTTTCACCGGCCGCCAGATTCCGCCGTGAATGTTTTGGAGTCATTCAACGAAATTCTGTGATCTGTAGCGCGGAAGTAACCAGCTCTGGAATTATTACTTTGGTCCGACATCAACCTACCGAATGTAGACTGTGACGTCTGTTATTTTGTTGTACGGGCTACGGACAGGCACCTTGTCAAGTACTTTTGAACATGTTTTCCGAGAACTGTATTGAACAGATTGTTCGAAATCCTACACGCAATGGATGTATTTTGGACCTCATTGCTACAAACAGCCCTGACCTTCTCGACGGTGTCAGTATGGGGACAGGGATTTTTGACCATGATGTCATCATAAGGGCGTCGTTACTAAAGTTAATAAATAAATGACGAAGGCTTCGAGATTGTTTTTGCTCGAAAGAGCAGATAAGCTGTTGTTGGCATCCCACTTAGAAAATGAACGTGTATTATTTACTTCCAGCATGATGGACGTAGTGTAATTAGGGGCAATGTTTAAACTAATTGTAAAATGCGGTCTGGAGAAATACGTGCCGAGTAAGTGGATTAGGGATTGAAAAGACACGTGGGTGAATACCGAAATTCGAAATGCTGAAGACCCAAAGACTGTTGCCCTCTCAGTTCAAAAGAAATCACGCAAAAGACAACAGCCAAAAGATAGTAGAAATACGTACGTCTATAGAAAGATTGAGGCACAAAGCTTACAGCAACTATCATCGTCATATCTTAGAACATCTAGTTGAGAATCCGAGAAAACAAAGGATGAAGTTTAAAATTTATCGTTAAAGAAATTGTTCACGTAGGAGGGTCATACAAACATAGTTTCATTTGAATATCACCCACACTCCCCCTTTAAGGACATAGATGGTTCAAATGGCTCTAAGAACTATGGGACTTAACATCTGAGTCCCCTAGACTTAGAACTACTTATACTAAAATAACCGAAGGATATCATACGCATCCATGTCCGCGGTAGGATTTGAACCTGCAACCGTAGCAGCAGCACGGTTCCAGACTGAAGTGACTAGAATCTCTCGGCCACAGCGGCTGGCGAAAGACATAAAGATAGGGATAACTGACCTAGAGATGCAAGTGAATGAGTTGAAAACAGAAAAGTTCCCAGGTGTGTATGGAACTCCAAATCGGTTTTAAAGAGTGCTCTACTTCATTGGCCCCTTTTACTTCATTTATAGCGAATCCCTCACCCAGTGCAGAGTGCCATGCGAAAGGTAAAAGAGCGAACACGCAGAATGGCAGATCAATACCATTAACATTGCTGCAGAATTCGAATATAACAAATTCCCTTCAGAGGGAAAAGATGCTATCCAGATGTTAGCATAGTTTTAGCAAGCATCGCTCCTGCAGTACTGAGCTTGCCCTTCTTTCCCGTGATATCTTGCAAATGACGGATGGAAGCAGACAGATAGCTTCTATATCCCTAGATTCCAGAAAAGTGTTTGACATGGTATTCCGCTGCAGACTGTTAACGAAGTAATAGCATACGTAATAGGTATCCACATATGTGAATTGCTCGAAGACATTTAAGTCATACAACTCAGTACGTTGTCCTCGGCGACGAATGTTTATCTTAGAAGGGTATCGTCAGTAGTGGCCCACGGATGAGCCGTTTTTATTCTCTACATACATAAAAGATCAAGTGCGTTAGTTGCTGATGATTCTACGATGTACGCTAAGTTGTCGTCCTTGAGTGACACTAGGAGGATACAGGAAGAGTTAAAATTTCTAGACAGTGTGATGAATGACAGCTTATTCCAAATATAAAAAATTAATGCTGATGCAGGTGAGTAGGAAAATCAATCCCGTAATGTTCGAATACAGAGTTAGTAGGATGCGGCTTGACAGAGTCACGTCGATTAAATATCTAGGCGTAACATTGCAAAGTGATATCAAATGGAAATATAACAAGAGGATTGTAATAGGGAAGGGGCATTCTCGACTTTGGTTTACTGGGAGAATTTTAGGAAAGTGTGGTTCATGTGTAAAGGAGACCGCCTGCAAACACTAATGCGACCCATTCTTGGGCACTGCTCGAATGTTTTGTATCCGCACCAAGTCGGATGAAAGGAAAATATCGAAGTAATTGAGAGGATGGTGCAAGATTTGTTACCGAAAGCTTCTAGAAACACGCAAGTATTACGGAGATGTTTTGGGAGCTCAAATGAGAATCCTTAAGGGACGGAAACATTCTTTTCCTGGAAGACTATTACGAAAGTTTAGAGAAGCGTCATTTTCAAGTGACTGCAGAACGACTCTACCGCCACCAACGTACATTTCGCGTAAGGACAACAAGATGAGAGAAATTAGGGCTTCTATGGAAGCTTATAGACAGTCGTCACTTCCTCGCTCAATTTGCGAATGGATCAGAAATGGAAACGAGGATTAGTTGTACAAGATACCCTCCGCCACGCACCATACGGTGTTTTGAAGAATGTGAACGTATATGTAGATTCAAATGTAGATAGGGGGAATTTTTCGCATTAATAAAACTTCATTTTGGAAGGGAACGGAAACGAGCATACGTAATAGGTATTGTGTATCTCTAATTACAAAAACGGGCATTGCGTTTACGAGACAGAACGACAGTTACGAATTAATGTTCAGATGAACAGCCACACGTCGACCAATGTTTTTTGCTTCACAACTAGCTTCATTCGTCAGACGAGGGCATCTCCCAGTATTCATCGTCCTGATAGCAGCACGTTAACGTTTCAGAATTCTGTTCGGCACCATTGCCAAAACGGAACAGGCCAATGGACAATTTGCAAGTCGTACATTAAACTACAGACCACGACAATCCGTCTGAATTTCCTTCAGCTTCATCTATGTTTTCAGAATTGAAGTACTTTCAGGATAAATTTATCTACGAATTTATTAAGAACTTCGGTAAAAATCTTTAGAAAACAAAAGAAAAATCGCTCTCGTTATCTTCATCACCTTCTTCATCTTTGAGGAATTACTTTATTGCCTATTCCAAATTCACAAAGAAAGTCACTCCCATGTTTTCCAAGGTCTTTCAATACGTATTTTCCTATTTGGCTTGTAGTTCAGGACCGTGTAAGGAACTCTGTGACTTGGCAGTCTCTTGAGTTTGTCTACAGTTTTGAAAATATTTTAAATTTTTTCGTTCATGTTAAGAATATTTAATCCTGTTGGAACATCATTTCGAACCATGTCTATTATTGTGAAGCAATTCCTCCTCAGCGACCTCATTTCTGCTGTTTGAATTTTATTTTGTTGTTCATTTTTGTGATAAGCTAGATTTCGCTTCCATTTCTAAGAGAAAGAGATTACTATTGCAATGTTTACGAGATATTGTCATGCACCCAGCAGTCATTAATTCTGAAAATATTTTTTCTAGTGACAAGCATCCACATTTAATTAATTCGGCATTTCTTCCACCTATTCCGGTAACTTTCTTATTGTTCAGTCTCGAAAAAGGAATCACCCCCGTATTAATTGTACAAACACAAAAAATGTAAATAATTTATGATCAACTGAGAGTGTGTCTTCTGTGATAGATAGTCTTCATTGGCGGAGTCACTGCTACAAGTTAATACATTTTTCTTTTTATGTATGTAAGTGAACCAAGGATTTGTTTGGTCGTTATAGTAGTGAGGTATAGTGGTTACAAATTTCAAATGCTTCGTAGTCATAATGCACCCGTACAAAACCACTGTATTTTCGTTGTAAATTGTGAAGGAAATTCTGAAGTGTTCTCTGAAGTTTACATTCATAAAAGCACACCGAGTTAACAGCCTGCTCTGTTTCACCAGCCTGGCTTTATTTCACAAATGCCGTAACGGTGCTGGAGGAATTTTCATTTCGTTGTCCATTCCCCAGAATGGCTCAGCTCACGCTCGTATTTCTCACCGGCAGGTCTGCTCAATTCGGCGCCAGTTCGTGGTGTTTTCCATTTCTCTCATTAACAAAACTATTTGAAATTTCAGTATTTTCATTTTTGCTGCTGGGTTAACCTTTCAATGTACAGTATACATTTAGCCTATTCTCTAGACGTAAATACGATATTTCACTTTTTCAGAGCATGAAGACAAAGATACGCGCGTCTGTTAGGCCAATTAACAGTAATGGGACGGTGATCATTATAATGCTTTGGTTCGTCATTGTGTAATGTAAATATTGTTTTGCATTTTATTATCCATATGACCGAATAACGTGTAGCTCAAGCCATTGCTACACTAATTCGTTTATGCGTATGGTTTAACTCGTATCAGACGAAAACGTTTAATTTTTCTTTTCCAATGATGTACTCAGTAGTGCAAAAGTATCGCACAAAAGCCTCAGTAAACAGTAGGGAGATAAAGATTGTGATGTTCATCAGAAGAGACTGACCTCATTATATATCACATGAGTATGGGCGCAGTTATCTGGAATTTCACAATGCAAGTTATTACCATATGAAGTATACAATGCTAGCAGACAGTGTGAGGTCATTCAAATATAGAGCACCGAGCTAGCCGTAGGCCACACAAATCGTAGTCAGGTATTATATACTTTTATGCTAGTCGCATCTTAGATAACATGCATAATTCAGCATAAGACGTCGTTTTGAATGTCAGTTTATCAAAAGTAAATCATTAATAATCAAACAAGTGACAAGTTCCTATATGAAACGTACGAGTGTCAAGAATTAAGTCGTCGAATCAGAAACTAATAACTATTTGAAACGAAACACCTACCTAATAAGTTAAGATACTAATGTTTTCATCAACGTTCGTAACAGGTTCCTTGACCACCTAACTCAAGGTTCTAAAGAGATTTAAATATTGTCATTATGTTCAAGTAATCAGCTGCCGTCGCCCGTAATTTTTGCCTACCTGTGACAGTTAACTAATTTTTGAGCAACGCTTTCCTGCAGTTATTCTGACCATCGCTTTCAGGACTCGAATCTTTTCGTCTTGCATAAAATGTGGCTATATTCTTCTAGATCAATTTCTCTAGTATTAACAGTAATTTTGTAGCTGAATAAATTAATAGCTGATTCAAAATATGAGGCGACCATAAGTACAGGTGTCCACACGCTCAGCTGTTGTACACAATCACTGAAACTAAAACCAAAGGTGTCGTTTGCTCAAGATAATAACTACGATCCTATTAAATTTATGTTTCACTATAAGCAGGAGTTCAGTTTCAAATAACGCCAATACCTTTATAATCTTACACGATAATTTATTTCAGCGCAAAATCTAGTATACAGCTGATGTATAAACTCAGTTGGCAGTTGTTTGACTCCGCTTCTTCATATACAAAATGAGACACTTGTTGAAATCTATCTGCCGTAGATTAAGGTCTGCGTGAATAAGAAAAACGAGATCAGTATCCACATCGACATGCACAAGTCCCTTTTTCGCACACAAATTTGCATCTACATTTACCTCTACTAGTCATTCACATGAAACCACATCCCTAAGTCCCCTATCGGCATCCACATTTGCATCTACATCTACAAGTTCCTCATCAACACCGAAATCTGCATCCATAAGTTCTTCATTCGCGACCGAGTGAGGTGGCGCAGTGGTTAGACACTGGACTCGCATTCGAAGGGACGACGGTTCAATCCCGCGTCCGGCCAAGCTGATTTAGGTTTTCCGTGATTTCCCTATATCGCTCCAGACAAATGCTGGGATGTTTTCTTTCAAAGGGAACGATTGACTTCCTTCCCCGTCCTTCCCTAATCCGATGAGACCGATGACCTCGCTGTCCGGTCTCCTTCCCCATGCAACCCCCCCCCCCCCCCTCCCTTCATTCGCATTCACAAATCTGATATCCATATTCACGTCAGTATCCAAAAATCCTTCATGCGCAGCCAGACCACATTTTAATACAACATAGAATACCGTATTTTTGATATGTTACGTAAATTATAAATTTCTGTTGTGATTACTGAAAATTGTATTATAAATTTACGTTATATTGCGAAATCATATGAAATTGTTTTACTAATTCTCATACCACACTGTATATTATTAAAAGTTTCCTTGTGGTTTGTTTACCAAAAATACGTCTATGACGGCAATGTGAAATCATGTTACTGCACTGCACTTCTCTACATAGTAAGCGTTGCATTCTGTACTTACACGAGAACATGTATTATCAGAAACGTTGACGTATTCGTAGTTTTTTTTTTATCCGACGTTATTCATGTTGGTCTTGAGACATGAACAACAGACAGACCATGAAGAAAATATTCCAGTGGGCGGAGCATGTTTATTTGTGATGGCTATCGGCAAATCGATTACCTGCCTATGTTACTGCAAACGAAACTGCGTGGACCGAAGGCTGGTATAGTCAAACCGAATATACCTTTAACAAGTAAGGCAAATAACAGACAGAGGCTCACTTTATAAATCCTCAAAAAGTATGCTCCTCCCACGAAGATGTTAGCTCAGGAAACCTTCATTCGACCAACATTTCCTTATTTCTCCTTCGTCTAGATTCATATAAAATAGGACTGACAGAGAAAAGAGAAATTGCCGAAAGACGAGTACAGGTTCGTTTACTACGTGCGTAGACGTCACTGAGATGCTTGTCCCACTCCAAGGGGCAGACGGTACAAGAGAGCTGTACTGCATCACAGTGTCGATTACAGTTGAAACTCCTGGTGTTTGCAATCCTAAATGAGCCGACCAAAACAATGCTTCCTTCTGTCTATATATCGTGAATAGATCATGAAAGTAAAATTAGATACCATATTGTGTGCACATGGACCCACACATTAGACGTATTTTATTTTTCGTTATGGGCAATACACATACAAATTTATTTATAAACTGCGCAGTAAATAGCAGACAATATTGTCTTTAGAGAAACTAAAGGAGTGAGATTCGTATTCACAAGGAGGCTTAATAATAGTCGGTATTTCTGCGGACCAGTCTGGACTGAAATAGCAAACAGTTGTGGGGGAGGGGGGATCATAACAGCGGGAGTTTAATCAATGGTACCAACAGTACTCTCCACTACATATTACTGTCTAGAACTGGAGTGGATCATTTGACAATATTTCGCAATAAATCGAAACACAATAATGATAATATTTGTGTGACTGTAGGCTGAAAATACATGTGAAAGAAAAGTAGACGATGTAGTTATTGTGTTTCTGTACTGATGTACACCTAGTCTGCGCCAAATATTTGAGTAATAACAGAACTGTTTTCCCTAATTATACGCGATTTTACCGTTATAAGTGCAGATATTGTGATCATTGCTGACTAAATACGTAACCACTTCATTGTGTCAGAGTTTGTTTACCCGCAACTAACAGTCTTCCAGCAAGAACGTCACATTATTTTACTCTAATTGCTTTGCGTCCATGTATTCTACTTCAACATCTTACCTGCTGCTCAGGGGAAATAAGTATTAATTGCTTGCTCTTGCCATAAGTACTTCGAGGCACTGACCAACTCCTAACAGCTGTAATGATTAGTCTGCAACTGATGTAAATACCGATGTCATAGCCGGCCGGAGTGGCCGTGCGGTTCTAGGCGCTGCAGTCTGGAGCAGACCGACCGCTACGGTTGCAGGTTCGAATCCTGCCTCGGGCATGTATGTGTGTGATGTCCTTAGGTTAGTTAGGTTTAATTAGTTCTAAGTTCTAGGCGACTGATGACCCCAGAAGTTAAGTCGCATAGTGCTCAGAGCCATTTGAACCATTTGAACCGATGTCATATAGTTCACCACTCTGTCCTCAGTCACCAATTATACCCCTAACACTCAGTATGATGTACGTGGAACTTAATTCCCGATGATCATGTAGGGCGTGACTCCACTTCCTACACTACTGACCATTAAATTGCTACACCACGAACATGACGTGCTACAGACGCGAAATGCAAATGAATAGCTTTTCAGAGCATTCACACAAGGTTGGCGCCGGTGGCGACACCTACAACGTGCTGACATGAGGAACGTTTCCAACCGATTACTCATACACAAACAGCTGTTGACCGGCGTTGCCTGGTGAAACGTTGTTGTGATGCCTCGTGTAAGGAGGAGAAATTCGTACCATCATGTTTCCGACTTTGATAAAGGTCGGATTGTAGCCTATCACGATTGCGGTTTATCGTATCGCGACATTGCTGCTCGCGTTGTTCGAGATCCAGTGCCTGTTAGCAGAATATGGATTACCTGGGGCATCACCCTGCGTGATGGTATGGGGTGCCATTGGTTACACGTCTCGGTCACCTCTTGTTCGCATTGACGGCACATTGAATAGTGGACGCTACATTTCAGATGTGTTTCGACCCGGGGCTCTACCCTTCATTCGATCCCTGCGAAACCCTACATATCAGTAGGATAATGCACGACCGCATGTTGCAGGTCCTGTACGGGTGTTTCTGAATACAGAAAATGTTTGACTGCTGTCCTGGCCAGCCAGTACATTCTCCAGACCTCTCATCGATTGAAAACGTCTGGTCAATGGTGGCCGAGCAACTGGCTCGTCACAATATGCCAGTCACTATTCTTGATGAACTGTGGTATCGTGTTGAAGCTGCATGGGCAGCTGTACCTGTACACGCCATCCAAGCTGTGTTTGAAGCAATGCCCAGACGTATCAAGGCCGTTATTACGGCCAGTGGTGGTTGTTCTGGGTACTGATTTCACAGGATCTATGCACCCAAATTGCGTGAAAATGTAATCTCCTGTCAGTTCTAGTATAATGTATTTGTCCAATGAATACCCGTTTATCATCTGCGTTTCTTCTTGGTGTAGCAATTTTAATGGCCAGTAGTGTATATGCAGGAACCATGTAGAAGTCTGGTCTCTCTGTGGAATAGAACTAAGTACAATCGAGTCCCTACCTACGGCTTGGACGTCCCCTCTCGCCTATCAGATCAAAAGGGAATAATGTTATTTTGTGATTTGCTGCCTCTATCGTCTTTTAGAGGTTAAAATTCATTTGGAAAATTGAACAAAATAAAAAGTTAAGTTGGTTATTTGTTAGGTTTAGAAATATTATTTTTGTCTGTCTACTTACAATTATATTGTATCTACTTCATTACACACATTATCACACGTTGGAGACAGAAAAGGTGTAACTAGATAGCCAGAAAAACTTTTGTAACATTAGCGTATAAAATCATTGCAGAACCCATTTTGTCCGATTTTGCGATGTCAAAAAGAGAATGCAGTGAACGAGATGCAGACACTCTCACACACAAAAATGACAAGAAATATTTATCTAAAGAAATGCACTTGAAAATAACAATAACTTCTCAAAACTCGTTTTGTTAAGCACGGAAGAAATACCCAGTTTTTCGTTACTTATGTGTTGAAATCGTTTCATTAATCAGCTAATCATAATATTTTGGTTAATGACTGTAAAATGAAGTGTAGTTCTAATTCTTGATTTTAACTCTTGCTTGTTGTTTTTGCTAGAGCTCCAGGTCTTTCGATTCTATTCCTTGTAGTTTCATACAATTTAGTCTTCTACGTGTTTCCTAACTTCAAGAAGAATGATGACCTCTCTTAGAAAGCAGGCCATTTGCAGTCGTCCTAAAGACGACGACTCACGCCCACCCCCACTATCAGGGAGTACAGAATCACCTGAACAGTTTGTGAACAGCGACACGCACTTGCCATTGACACAGACAGCAGCGCGTCGGGCGCCAGTCAGCAGCTGCGAGACCCCTTCACCAACCCTGAGGCCGTGAGCGCCTACACAGGGCAGGGTGCGCTACCCGCACGCCACGACCGCAATATCGCAGCGCATCGGACCCAGTGTGGCTCGTGACGCGAGACCAATAACGCCGGCCTGTGCGCTACTCTGCTGCTCTGTGCTGTGTTGCAGATTGCCGCCCGGATTGGAATACGGCCGCCAGGCCTTGTCCCTGTGTGAGAGCGTAGCCTCTGCTCGCAACCGCCACCTCGCTCCGCAACTCTCATGAGCGAGACCGAACGCCAGTCTGGCATTTCTATTTGACGATGACTCCGCCCACGGCAGAGTATCGAGTGTCGGATTGTCTGGTCACCAGTGTCTGACAGTTCCTCTTTGCTGCTACTCGGAAGCCATTTCCTGCCGAGGCAGATGCTCTTGTTTGGATTGATACGCTTGACATTGTGGCAGTTCCATTTGTCTGTCTCCGTGGAGTAGGCAGCCTCGATTCCGACAGTTAATTTCTGAATAAAATACAATACACACTATATAATCCTGATTGCGTGAGGGACGCTGTTAAATGACCCACCCAAAAATGGTTCCGAAGATCCATTTTTTCCAAAACAAAATACACTGCCTGAGAATGAAAATGAGGCACCCTCAATGGGACGAGGAACGAAACGAAAGTTAACGGATTGGAAGTGCGTGTGATGTTATATCATTGATTACAAAATCTACTCAGTATTTCCTTACACCTGCTCTGATCTGGATGAATGCACTTACAGGGTTGGGATGGGCGTCATGAATCCGTTGTATGCAGTGGTTCTACATATCCCGGATATTGCCACTGGGAGAGACGACGTCAGAGCTCGTCCCACCCATGGAACAGGTCTGGGAATCTTGCTGCCGACTTTGTACCTCAGCCTTATTAGGAAAGTTCAGACCAGCATGTCCTGTGTGTTGACGAGCTTTCCCCTTTAGACAAATAACAACACTATACTATCGTTGGTGAGTTAACACACGAGGACACATGACGTCGTTGACGTTCTGTTTTAACATCGTTACCAGCCGTGACCTGAATCATAGCCCATGGATCTCCATACCGTGACGCAAAGAGTACCACTGCTGAGACTATCTAAAACATTGGAAGAATTGGACCTTTCCGCAGATCGCCATCGTGACCAACGACGATGATCATTCGGAGTAGTGTAGAACCGTAATTCATTCCTGAATACTGTGTGACGCTATTCATGAGCTGTCTACGATTCCCACTCATGCCACCACTTCAAACGCAGCCGTTAGTGTTATGATAACGGAGGCCAATACACGTGACACCAAGTCCATTTTGCGACTGCTGTAAGGTTCCGACCAGTGAAGCAGGATGACACAGAATGTTGGAAAACAGTCCATTACAACTTCTGGGATGGCAGGTCCCAATGGAAATGGGTTACGTTGTATTTGGTGCTCAATATGGGAATCTCTATTGTGGTGGTCAAACGTGGTCGAACGGAACCTTGACGACAAGTACGCCTGCCCTCACTTGCCGATATAGCCCAAAATCGGGCCACGGTCACATCCGAATGCCCCTCAAATCTGGATATTGCAAGATTCGACAGGCCGGCCACGCGAGGACCCACACTGAGGCCCATTTCAAACTCCGTTATTTGCTGATAACGCTGTCTCACACAGGTGCGTGGCTTCTCCGTTTCTATCGCTGTGATCACTTAAGATCTGATACTATTCACGTCCTTCATGTACCGTACCAGGCGTGGTAACAACAGTAACGTACTCTGGCAGCCATTCCACTTGTCACAGAGAATTACTACACTCATAATTTGCACATTATCTTGGAGCTGCACTTTTTTAAAGTCAACGTACGTTTCTGGGACCCTAAATCAGCTTCTGAGTACGTAATGTGGGTATCCCACTGGTTTATGTTCTCTCTCCTCAACCAACTGAGTTAAAAGTTGAAATTGCAAAGAAGAAACAACTGTCAGCGTTGATAATTAATCTTCGTTTTATGGCCGTATATCACTTGATGGCATTTGTAAAAGCTGGAATCACTCTTTCCTCATCAGTTCACTGACATTTTTTAAAATACAAAAGCGATGAAAATAAAAATTTGATGCACTGTTCATTATTTGTGCAGGTAATGCGATTCTTTGTATTTCCTAACCTTCGTAATGTAAATCAGTAATTCAATACAGTTCTAGCGTGGGGAAAGTAAAAGTCACAAGTGCAGTTCGAATTCAAAGTAATGATAGGCTCAGTTACACTGAAATATCAGCTGCTGGCTTTTGAGTTTGCCTCATCATATTCTGCGTCGCATCCGCATCACTTTCCCGTGCTCTCATATTACCAGTATACGACGTTGGGTGACGGCTTAGAGATTCTTCGCCGGACAGAAACACGATTCATTTTTGTACACGCTAATTAATAACTGTCCCGCTTGTTCCCCGTTTCCTATCGCTCAGCAACGTATTCGTAGATATAACTGGACCATTATAATATTTCAGTTGTGGCCTGCAGGAGAATTAGCTATGACAGAATACGGCAGTTCGTCGTCGTTCCATCCAAGAAGAGCAGTAATAAATTCTGCCCCCTCTGCGGTTTGTCCGGAGTCGATAGTTTTCGATTTCCACTGATTGATGAGCGATTCTCTGACAGTCGTCCTCTCTAGTTGCAGTGCACGATTAGCATCACTGTCTAGAATCTCAAACCATATAGGATGAGCCAATTGTTCAGTTTTGGTGTTTTCTTCCATACACTAAGGATTCATCATCTAACAATAGAGTGGGTAAATTTTTAACTGCTGTGCTGTGCATTACTTCGATGTTTAACGTAAGTGTGGGTACTCCATTTCTAAGAGTACTAAAGTTTACTCTCTTTACCATCCTATCTCCCTGTTTCTTTGACGTGAACAGGCCCGTGCTGCCAGATCAACAAGTTATTCATTTCATTTCGCCAAATTATAAGACGTGTTGGAAAAGTAAAACCTTCTAAGAAGCATTTTTTCACAAAACGCGGTTTCAGTGTACTTGTGTTCTCGCTACTATTTTGCATGCCCCTGAACCTGCTCTCTGCTTCAGATCATAAAAAAGATGTTTCAGACATATAGCGCTAGATGTCACAAGGCTCTATATGCCAAGCGCTTGGTTTCCCAGTGCGGTTCGTGGTCCAATGTGGCAGTGTCTCTTGTAATGACTTCAAGGCAATAACACATTAGGAATCCTACGATACCAGCATTTTATACACCATTTAGTAAATTCATGTCCATTGATTTTGCTAAATATGAAGCAGAAATTGTCTGCGACGAGGATGCTAATTCTTTGGTTTGTATAGTATCTCTTCTTTTTCATTTTGTACATATTTGGCGGAGAGTGTTTATTTATGGATGTCGTGTAGTCCTTTAAGCTACGGAGAGCAGGTGACTTATTACAGGTACGTGTGTTTGTTCAAAAAGTGCCTTCGTACTACGAGAAATGGTGAAGCATACGTACGTTTAAAGGTCCAAATAAATTACTTCACTCGATACATCGAGAATTAACCGATTTTGCCTTTTAAATTTTTTTATATCGATACGTTTTGTTTTTTTATTTTATTTATTTATTTATTTATTTTTGCTGCGAAATACGAGGATTGGCACTTACAACCGTGTCCATTTCCATTATTTCTATATTCTTCGCATTTAAACTATTTACTATTTAAGAAGCATGTGCTTCTGTCACTAGACGAACGACTGAGACACCGTCAACCGAATCGGCTAAAATTGAGAAAGTCGCTTCTGCACAACCTAAAATGACACGATCTAAGACATTTTTGCTAAACACTGCCATGTTTTGAGAAAACCACCCACAAGTTTCATTCCACGCAATCGACACGTAATTGACGCTATCGACAGATAATTGAGCATTTTTCATCATCACATATGTGGGCAAAAACGCATATTTTCTCGGAAATACAGAAAAGAAATTTGGTTGACTACCGCTTATGTTTCCATAAGGTAAACAGTTTGCGGCGAATGCGCTGCTGGTGTAGCGACAAAGGCCTCTGTCTGAGGAGCAGAGAACATGTGTTAGAGTCCCAAACGCATTTTTTTTAAATTTAAATAGAAACGGTGGAGTCAGTGAGGCAAGTAAATCGAGAAGGATTAATAAAAAAAACAGGCAAATAAATTTCTGAAACGACCTTACACTACTAAAGAATTAAAAATTTTAAGCCTCGTTACGTAAGAACATTACCGAGTGGAGTGTTGCGAAGACGAGTATTCGACATAGCTTAACACATGTGGGGAAACAACGAATCCTCGTCACAGTTGGTAGTATGCATGTTATAACGCATTCCTACAAGTCGCAATATTCCATCGCAGTGTCTGGAAAATGTTTCTGGATGCTATTATGTGCTTCTAAGTAATTAATGAGAAGGTCGGTCTATTAACCGAATTCTCGAAAAATGTTTACGTCACTTGCTCCAAATGCTGTAATACGACGTATTAAACTTTTAAACGTATGCTGAAAACAGCTAATAAGCATACGATGCTGATAACAAGTATCTGCTAAAGAGATCCTGGGATGGACGAAGTAATGCAATACGAAAGCATGTTTGAATTAGACAACGGTCAACCGACTTGCACGACAGAAGTAACACCATCAAACCACACCTCTCTACCAGCCATGTGGTGTTCCCTTTCACCACCAACTTGAAAACTTTATTTCGAGGTTTCACAATTGCAATCTACTTCTGGAAACCCAGCTGTAATTGCACAGCTGTGAGGATATTGTAAAGTTTCACAGCATAACTCATGATGAAATTCAGCAGCGATTTTTCAGGCAAAATTATCGTACCCGTGAAAGGTGAGGAGAAATATTTTTTCACTATAGGCCAAGTCTGGTTTTCGCCTAATCTTCTAAAGCAACGAAACAATTGCGCTATGATTGCATTTGTTATTTGCTCCTGCTGCCTTGAGTGGATTTGCATCGAATGTTTCTATGACAAGTACCATCCATTTAGTTCTTCGAAAGAAGTGAAGAACACCTAAAAGAGTGAGAGAAAGAGCCGTTGTAAAGCGACCGGGATTAAATTTCTAATTCCTTACTAATCCAAGTCGTTTGGGAAATCTATTAACCTGTCTTACTGTTATTCCTAATTTACTTACCCTATAGCCGGCCGAAGTGGCCGTGCGGTTAAAGGCGCTGCAGTCTGGAACCGCAAGACCGCTACGGTCGCAGGTTCGAATCCTGCCTCGGGCATGGATGTTTGTGATGTCCTTAGGTTAGTTAGGTTTAACTAGTTCTAAGTTCTAGGGGACTAATGACCTCAGCAGTTGAGTCCCATAGTGCTCAGAGCCATTTGAACCATTTTTTGAACTTACCCTATCAGTGCTCATATTCCTACCAATTTCGAGACGGAAAATAAGTACAAAAGAGAATGAAGTTGATGCATTTGGGAATCGAACACAGGTTGTTTACTCCCCAGCTATCGGTGCTTTCGGTGCACAGTATTTACAATATGAGTACATACGCAGCAGTAATAGAAGTTTCTTTCCTCGAATTAGCCCTGACAGCAAAGACAATGGCGATACCAAAGATAAGTTACTGCCAACTTGCCCGGGAGAATCGTGGAACCCATTTTTTACTTTACACTCCTAAAGGCAGTTAGTGTATTCCATACGTCCGCTAGTGATAGCAGCGCGGTGTAGCCACGTGGTCTGAGGCGCCTAGCCACTGTTCGCGCAGCTCCCCCCATCGGAGGTTCGAGTGCTCCTTCGGGCATGGATGTTTGTGTTGTTCTTAGCGTAATTTAGTTTAAGTTAGATTAAGTAGTGGGGAAGCCTAGGGACCGATGTCCTCAGCAGTTTTGTCCCATAAGAACTTACCACAAATTTCCAAAAACTCTGCTAGTGATGTTTGAAAATTTGTGCGGGACCGAGACTCGAACTCGATTCGGTATATATTTTCACATGTCACTAATATTCTTAACACGTCTGATACCACAATATTTCCAGTTAGCGAATTTATGTAGAATTACTTTCGTCGGCTGTCTATCGTCATTAATGTCTGTTCATCCAGACACGCAAGTTAAAATATTCCATACATGGTAATCCGATGTAAGGGAGCCTGCATCTCTCTCAGCTGTCACGCAGTCGTTTATCGAAAAGGCTGCGTTAATTACCGCGGCACCCCCTGTGTGAAGAGACGGGCGACGCCGCGGTGAAATGAAGTTCCGCTCACGGATGGCGCGCAATTACGCGTGTAAACAGCAGCGGCGACCGGTTTAAGGCCGAGCTGCGCCGTGATCGATGTCGCGTGTCGTGACGTCAGCTGAGGCACCCCGCTTTCGTGAGCGTTATCATATCGCTCTGCCTCCCGCACTCAGCAATCTGGCATTCACGGTTCGGCTGTCGCAACAAGCTGCACCCGGCTTATCTCGCCCGTACAAGATAAGTCGCCTGGGAATACCACACTGCTCTGCTACACGTGACTGGCAGTCAGCATCACGTTTATTGTCACGCATTGCCTTGTACTGAGTAGCGCATTAAGAAGAAACATCCAAAAGCTACAATGTCATGCAAAAAATTTCACACAATCTTAGCTACGTATTTCTCGAATCAGTCTCTTTCAGAATGTCAAAAACATTGCGATCTGAATTTACTCGACACACACAGAAACATACAGAGACACACACACACACACACACACACACACACACACACTTTAATGACATCCTGCAAATGGTTCTGGGAGACTTGACGACGGCTTTACCTATTTGGTAGCACATATATGTACTGCCACGGAACGCAATTTCATGTAGCATTTCCAAGTTATTTAGAATTCCACAATAGAATTTTAAGTTCTTATGTACGTTTCACATAACTATTTAACAAATGTGATAAGCACATTTGATCTTAGAAAATGAAACTAGGCAGTAATTATAATTAATAAAATGTTTCACGTGTTTGGGTCATTTGCACTATACATGTACATGCATTTTGTGAATTCCTCTCTTAGCAAGCAACTGTTAAGTCCCATTATCCTCCTTCATTTTGTTCCTGATCATAGAAGAAAAGGCGATATAATTCGTAAACGTGACAAAAAATAGTGTAAAATGAAAGGAGCAAGGACGAAATAATGTTCTCAATGAGAGATATCTGAAAAGTATTCAGAGAGCTGTTGAATTCTAGCAACTCAGTAACAGTTACGCTCATGCAAATGCTTTCAATATCAGTATCATATCTCCATATAATGAAATTATGCACTAATATGAATCAATACTGACCGTTTCCATGACCAAAGTTAAGGGGAGCCGGAACGATCTATCTTCTCCATGTTAATTTTAGCATATAGAAGGAACCTTTTTTCTAAAACCAATTAACATATCACTCTGAAATTTGGACTGCATATTTCTCTACAAAGTAGTAATGCCATGTTGAGAAACAATTATTGGTTTTGATTTTACAATTTTTTTTATACAGATGCTTATCTTTTCTCTACATTTTAGCACTTTTTCTTCTATAGCTCTTGACATATACAATATTTTTCTACAATTTGTTATAAAATGAAGGAAAAGAAGTAAACAATATTGTGTATAAACTCCATTGATATACAGTTAGAAGTTTTTGAGAAAATGTTCCTCAAAGACGAAAATTTCAAAGTTATGGGAAATGGTTTCCAAAGATTTTGATATATTCTTGCCCCATATGATGGATTATCAGCATCCTCTTCTTTTTCCAGTGTTAGTTTCCTTTTCACTGGTCTTTTCTTCCCTTTTGCTACGTGTTGTAGACTTTTGTCTCTTCTTCCTGCACCTCTTAGTCTTTCTTCATCAATTAGGCGCATTGTAGATATGGTGTTGTGTCCAGGTTAGAAACCTAAACGTTTCAGCACATCACATTTGACAATGTTTCCTTCATTGTATGTTGCTACTGCATCATACACTCCGAAATGCAATGTTTTTATCTGTACAGACTCTCTTTTTGGAATCCTAATCCTATTTTAATTATTTACACTTTCATTTGGTTTCTGTGTTTACCCATGTAAACACTTTTCCAATAAACTTGGCTGTGATAAATCTCTGAATATGGGCTTCATTACATCAATTACAGCATTTGGTAAATCGTTTATATGGTTGTATTCCTTTCCTGATTGATACTTGCACCGTGATTCATCACCTGTGGGACACAGTGCATGTTGTGGGTGCTCATTTGTTGATGCAGTATGAAAAAATAATGCCCATACTGCTCTCCTCATATGCTCAATGCTTCTGTTATTTTGCCTAATTGCATACCCATAATACCTCTGCAATCTATCAATTGCTTCTTTTGTCAATCTTCCTCTTCCTCCACGGGGCTTACAATCACAAAGATTCTGGGATCCTAATGTCTGTTTTAGTTTGTGATAACGAGCCCCCATACCCTTGTGCACATGCCAATGCATTCCTGTTTTTATAATGCAAATTTCATTGCCATAGGGTTTGAGTTCCTCTACAGCTTTATATCCCTTTGAATCATCACCTCATAGATAGTTTGTGTATCGTACATTATACCACTCCTGTGATCTGGAAAAAAATGCATTCACTCCCTGTACTTCCATCGCTCCACTCGTGCCGTGAAAATTTGCTTCACATCTTTCACTATGTTTGTACTTGGTATTGCTCTTACATCTACAATGTTTTGAGAGAATAGCAACATCAATTACTTTACAACTGTATCCACTGGTAGCTGTCACAACTCCATTTACAGATTTGTGGCCTCTACATTGCCGTGCTCCATCGAAAGCAACAGTTAGAGCTCTGCAATTCCCATTATCTGTCACAGCTTCTTCAGCTGGTTTCCTCATTGTTGCTTGAGCAATATCTTCAGCAGAAGATCCCACAAATTCATTATAAAATCCAAACTTGATTGGTGGTTTTGGAAAGTTCATAGTTCCACATAACCTTGTCCCTGCAGCACTGCCCTTTCCAATGCAATGCAAGCCATACAGTAGCCTAACATTTATATCATACACCTTCTTTCCACTATTACCACTACGAGGAATACTGTTAGAATTAGAAAACGAAACTTCTGCAGCACATTTGTTACACTTCAGTAACATTTTACATGCCAAACCAATGTGTGAAGTTATTTTCAATTCCAGTTCTCTTTCTTTCCAAACTTGGCATAATATGTTATATTTAAAAATATTAGAGAGTAAGGGAATGTTAATTATTTCATTCACATCATTACTGTCACTTTCACAGCTTTCAAATTTTTATTTGCTGTCACAAATTTTCTTGCTAGATGAAGTTCTGTCACATTCATTTGGAGTAGTCGGTGAAGCAGTTTGTGCAGTATCTCCCTTCGAAACCACAAAAGATTTCTTCTTCAACTGATTGTGCCATTTCTTAAAAACTCGATTGCTGAAACGGGGCATACTGATTTTCTCAAGCCAAATACGTAGAACACGTAAGGGCAAAATTCGTCAAATACGCAAAATTTTACAGCTAAACAACACAAAGTAAACTCCACAAGTCAATACACGCGGTGTAGCGTTTATGATTACCGATATGAACAGTCACCTGTCACAGAGATAAAGTCATACTACGTTGAAAAACAAAACACTGTCTAATTCCGCAAAGATACCCTGCATGCAGCCAGCCAGCGGCGCCGCCAGAGGTGACACACCAAGTCGCTACAACCGTTTACAAGGCGCGTCAACTTTGCAGTGATAAACAACACACTTAGAATTTACTTAGAAGGGTGAAACTTGATTTGTGTTATTCAGAAAACTCCAAATAAGTTTTTAATAAAAAAACCAGAAAACGTTAATTTCTCATTTTTCGTCTTTCCGGCTCCCTTTAACGTGCTGTAACGATGAGCTATGCTAATATCATTAGGTAATGAGTAGCAATTAATTATTAAGTATTGCTGACATAGTTGTTTGACATGCCACTAGAATGGATTATTAGAAATAGGTAGACATATCCACGAACATCTCTGGCATGAAGCTTCCTTCTGTAAGCAAATTTTTGTTTCATAACCACACGCCAGAGCGAGCGCGTGTGTGTGTGTGTGTGTGTGTGTTATGTGTGTGTGTGTGTGTGTGTGTGTGTGTGACCTCACGCGTGCGTGCTCGAAAAGTGATTTACTCATATCTCACGATGTCTCTATAGGCGCCCTGGCTCAGCAGCTGTTGTGGCTGAGCACCTGAAGGATAATTCGGAAAATACTTCGAGTAGATTTCCCCACCATGTTATAGTTCTGGGTGGAGATTTTAATTTGCCGGATATAGACTGGGAGACTCAAACGTTCATAACGGGTGGCAGGGACAAAGAATCCAGTGATTTTTTTTAAGTCCTTTATCTGAAAACTACCTTAAGCAGTTAAACAGAGAACTGACTCGTGGAGATAATATATTAGACCTTCTGGTGACAAACAGACCCGAACTATTTGAAACAGTTAACGCAGAACAGGGAATCAGCGATTATAAACCGGTTACGGCATCGATGATTTCAGCCGTAAATAGAAATATTAAAAAGGATAGGAAGATTTTTCTGTTTAGCAAAAGTGACAAGATGCAGATTACAGAGTATCTGACGGCTCAACACAAAAGTTTTGTCTCAAGTACAGATAGTGTTGAGGATCGGTGGACAAAGTTCAAAACCATCGTACAGTATGCGTTAGATGAGTATGTGCCAAGCAAGATCGTAAGAGATGGAATAGAGCCACCGTGGTACAATAACCGAATTAGAAAACTTCTGCGGAAGCAAAGGGAACTTCACAGCAAACATAAACACAGCCAAAACCTTGCAGACAAACAAAAATTACGCGAAGCGAAATGTAGTGTGAGGAGGGCTAGGCGAGAGGCGTTCGATGAATTCGAAAGTAAAGTTCTATGTACTGACTTGGCAGAAAATCCTAAGAAATTTTGGTCTTATGTCAAAGCGGTAGGTGGATCAAAACAAAATGTCGAGACACTCTGTGACCAAAATGGTACTGAAACAGAGGATGACAGACTAAAGGCCGAAATACTAAATGTCTTTTTCCAGAGCTGTTTCACAGAGGAAGACTGCACTGTAGTTCCTTCTCTACATTGTCGCACAGATGACAAAATGGTAGGTATCGAAATAAACGACAGAGGTATAGAGAAACAATTAAAATCGCTCAAACGAGGAAAGGCCGCTGGACCTGATGGGATACCAGTTCGATTTTACACAGAGTACGCGAAGGAACTTGCCCCCCTTCTTGCAGCTGTGTACCGTAGGTCTCTAGAAGAGCGTAGCGTTCCAAAGGATTGGAAAAGGGCACAGGTCATCCCAGTTTTCAAGAAGAGACGTCGAACTGATGTGCAGAACTATAGACCTATATCTCTAACGTCGATCAGTTGTAGAATTTTGGAACACGTATTATGTTCGATTATAATGACTTTTCTGGAGACTAGAAATCTACTCTGTAGGAATCAGCATGGGTTTCGAAAAAAGACGGTCGTGTGAAACCCAGCTCGCGCTATTCGGCCACGAGACTCAGAGGGCCATAGACATGGGTTCACAGGTAGATGCCGTGTTTCTTGACTTCCGCAAGGCGTTCGATACAGTTCCCCACAGTCGTTTAATGAACAAAGGAAGAGCATATGCACTTTCATACCAATTGTGTGATTGAATTGAGGAGTTCATTGATAACAGAACACAGCATGTCATTCTCAATGGAGAGAAGTCTTCCGAAGTGAGAGTGATTTCAGGTGTGCCGCAGGGGAGTGTCATATGACCGTTGCTATGCACAATATACATAAATGACCTGTTGGATGACATCGGAAGTTCACTGAGGCTTTTTGCAGATGATGCTGTGGTGTATCGAGAGGTTGTAACAATGAAAAATCGTACTGAAATGCAGGAGGATCTGCAGCGAATTGACGCATGGTGCAGGGAATGGCAATTGAATCTCAATGTAGACAAGTGTAATGTGCTGCGAATACATAGAAAGATAGATCCCTTATCATTTAGCTACAAAATAGTGGGTCAGCAACTGGAAGCAGTTAATTCCATAAATTATCTTGGAGTACGTATTAGGAGTGGTTTAAAATGGAACGATCATATAAAGTTGATTGTCGGTAAAGCAGATGCCAGACTGAGATTCATTGGAAGAATCCGAAAACAAAGGAAGTAGGTTACAGTACGCTTGTTCGACCACTGCTTGAATACTGCTCAGCAGTGTGGGATCCGTACCAGATAGGATTGATTGAAGAGATAGAGAAGATCCAACGGAGAGCAGCGCGCTTCGTTACAGGATCATTTAGTAATCGCGAAAGCGATACGGAGTTGAGGGAGAACCGATAGAGGTAGTCAGGGTACCCTCCGCCACGCACCATCGGGTGGCTTGCGGAGTACGGATGTAGATGTAGATGTAGATGTAGAATCAATTTACGGTTGCATTGTTGTATTGTTATCTTCATTTTCTAAATAATTTATATGATTTCACTTGAATTATTTTCGTTATGATTTAAAGAATATCGTATAAGCGAGGACTAATATTAAACGCTTGAAACTCAACTATCGATGATGTTTATTTGGACTTCAGGTTACTCTTGAAGAAGTGATTATGCTCGGCATTGGAACGCTTGTTGCGTACTGTACCACTTGTCTGCAAAACTGTAAGGAAATAATATTTTACACTATATACGTAAAATCCAGAAATTAACGATGACTATGACTAAGAAAATTCTGTTTTAATTCCCGGTAATTAAGAGTACCGGTGGTCTTCAATTTTAATGTCAAAGTGATTAACATACATCAGAATGTGGAAATTTTCTCCCCAGCAGACGCTAAATGCAGCATAGGGGCTTCTGTGTTAGTAGCTAAGCTCTTCGCGGCTTAATTAGTGGCTGACAGAGGCAGGCACAAAATGGTCGTCCGAATGTTCGTCCATCGCACTGAGCATTTTGTAACCGTACCTTTGAAAATATAAAATTTTATTCTGCAGTGGGAATAATATTCTGTTACCTGACAACAAAAGGTAATTAACGGACAGGAAATTTTATCCATTTGTAAGAGAACGAGTGTAAAATATTGGAAAAGACAGATTTCAGTTGCTTCATTGTGTTGCCTTTTGAATGCACACCTGAAGCAACATGAGAATTTTGCCTGAACACGGATTCTTCTGTACTGGAATCGTATGGAATTTTTCTCCGTTGGAAGTAATATTACAGTACCTTTCTTTCTTGTGGAAAAATGTGTAAAACGATTAATACCTGACTCTGGTATCTACATCAAGAGCCACTGAGTGGGCATATATAAGTGACGATGAAAATTTTCGTTGGTGCAGCGTTTATGCAAAGTTGCAGCCTTCGATGCGTCTGTGTAAACACTGACAGGTAGGCATTAGTGGGGCATTTCTGTCTATCCGACATGCCTGTGATAAATGCGAAAACGTGAAGTATGGCGATGTTATTGCGTAATGCGCCCGAACAAGACAAATGTGCTATTATTGCTTTCTTGGCTGCCGAAGGACAAACAGGGTAGGCATCCGCCAGAGAATGAAAAATGTGTATGGGCAGCGTACATGTCAAAAACCACCGTTGTTGAAAGGCGCGCCATGTTCCTTATTGGGTGCTGCTGCTTCATGATATTGCATATCCTCATGTCGCAAATGTCATAAAGCGTAAGTTAGACCAACTCATGTGGGACACAATTGAGCATCCACCCTATAGCCTTGATCTCTCCCATCAGATTGTCACGCTTTCGGTCCCTTAAGAAGCCCTAGAAAGGGCTGCCATTCCTGCCGGACGAAGCAGGAGAATATACGTTTTATGAAACAATATCTTTAGCCTCGTGCGTCGGTGGAATGATTGTCTCAACGCCCACTCGATTCTGTCTAATTGGCGTACCGACTGCACGCTTTTCGACTTTTTATCGCCCCTTATTATTTAATATATTTCGAATCTGTGGAAGTTTATGGGATACTAACACCCATTGAATGATACTGGTATATCTATTACCAATGAGTTAACACGTCTACCCGATAGGATTCACACCTAAAGCAGTCCTATCAGAAAATGTTTATCATAAAAACACATTGTTGTACGTTAAGAGCAGATGTAATGTAGGCACCATTCGATCTGAAACTTTGTAAAGAGAGAAACAATTAATGTTGGTGACCGTCGCGAATGTCTTGTGTAGATAGAGAGATCAATATCAGACACGTGGAGGTGGATACCATGAAAGTGAAGAACAGTGATCACTAATGACCGACTTGCATCTTTATTTACCTGGGAAAATCGGCAAACAGCCACACATTTTCAAAAGTTATTTTATTTTATTTTATTTGGACAACCAGTTTAGTCATTTCAATATCTACATCTACATCTACGTGGTTACTTTGCTATTCACAATAAAGTGCCTGGCAGAGGGTTCAATGAACCACCTTCAAGCTCTCTCTCTACCGTTCCACTCTCGAACGGCACGCTGGAAAAACGAGCACTTAAATTTTTCTGTGCGAGTCCTTATTTCTCTTATTTTATCGTGATGATCATTTCTTCAAGTTCCATATGCATTTCATGCCCGAAGATGGCATATTGAATTGCCGAAAATTGTAATTAAAGCAATATAACGTCTCAAAACGTACGGCTGTTTGGAGATTTTCCATGGTAAATATTTGACCAGCCACTGTCCTGCGTCCACAGTAGATCAACAGAGACTTGTATCTTCGTTCCCATGGTAACCGAATAATTTCAGGATGGTCCTCGTTGTTTGCAGGATACCTGTCATAGCAGCAATCAACCACACAACTAGTTTGGATGCGTTTTTTTTTTACGCGAATCGCTGTAATATCGCTTTGATAGCTCAGGACATGTTTAACAAAGACAACTGCAGACCACAATCATGCCAATAAGGCAATTCTCGGGATTAATTTCGATTAGTTCTGTGTTTCTTGTACTAATTCATTATAGCATCATACAATAGACGGTGTGGAAATAGCAGCAGAAGTGAGCAGAAAGCTCCTAAAACGCTTACGATGACGTTTGTACAAAACGAATCCCAAGCTGCTCGTGAACAGTGGAACCATGTTGTCTCCAGAATAGAAGGGTATGGCTCTGCTGGTAGAGCCACACTGCTCCCTGATGTGACACGCGTGCAAACATAAGCAAAGAGGACAAAAAACTCTTTACCGCCATGGAGACCATGCACATACCGTGTGACATAGCCTGTATCTCTCATATTGTCCAGAGCTCGTTGAGTATCAGAGTCCACAAGGTTCTTCAGGTATATCATACAGAACTGAAACGTCTGATGTATGATTAGATCTCGTAGAGGTGCCAAAGTACGACGATGATGATTGTTACGTATCACACATGGATCCAGATCGTCACAGGCATTTTCTACAGGATTAAGATCCCATTCCTTAGCAGCCTAGTCTGAACGTAATTGGTTTGATGCCTGAATGTTCGTCAGTCCAGGAGCGGATGTGAGGTGCCCAGTGACCACGGCTGTTGTCGTCTGCGATGACGGGAGTGTCTACAGCATACCCGTTGTGAAGGTCTCCAGGGTGGAGGAAACACGTGTTTTGCACTATTGAATAACGGAAACTGGTTTCATTAAAAATTTTCCATTCAGCAATAGTACCTTTACTGCATTTTTGAAGTCTACATACCTGAACTAGATTCGGAATTAATGTCGCTAAGATGACGTCTTTCGTGCCGGACACAAATCTGGATCGTGTCCTGGAGGTTACGCACGGCTCTCTCAATATTTCATTCGGCACAGCTTAAGTTTCCTGACGAAAGGAAATCTTGACGTCGTCGACGTTGCGCAGCTTGTTCACGTACATTCTTGATTTCAAGTAGCCCAATGAAAGTAAGTCACGGATGGATCGGGTGAGCATGAGGGCCATGGAACATCATCATATCGTGAACTGACATGTCCTCGGAACATTGGCCGCACTATTTCCATGGCTGCTCTCGCTGTGTGAGCTGTGGCACCACCATGTACTATCCGCATTTCCCTCATGCTCACCTGAAGAATTTCAACTTAAGTATGAATAAAGTTGTTTAACATTTCGATGTAGCGCGGTGACGTCACATTAAGTGTGGTTCCTCCATCTTCAAAAAAGTAAGGTTCAACAATTCGTCTCTTTCAGATACCTCATCACACTGCTACTTTTGAGCTATGGAGAGATTTTTGGTGTGGTTCACCAACTCCCAGTACCGACAGTTCTGTACGTTAACATAACAATCCAGACAAAAAGGAGCTTAATAACTTATGAATACTAGGACACCTGCAGCTTCCATAAGAAAAGCGTCCATTATGCCATACAAGTCTCTGCGCTGCACAAAATCCGTTTCACTTAGCTTCTGGACAATCGTTATTTTCTACAGTTGAAATTTGAAATCATCATGTAAGATGCCATGTACAGAACGATGTGACATAACTAGTTATAAAGCGTGTCTCCTAGCGGCTCTGCATTTTTCGGATTTCGATCTGAATGGGGAAGGCAAGGTGGTTTCTTTTTCATCGCGTATCCAGCCCTTCCAGATACTGCAAACCATCGGAGTATAGAGTTTAGATCTGGAAATGACGACCGTCGTTAAACGTCCGAAGAAAAAGACATTGAACCATGATCAAAGAATAATTCTTCCTTAAGAACTGCTCGATCATGAACACACAATGGTCTAGGGTCAAACACTCCATAGCTTCTGAAACTACGTGGTCTGGGCTGTCTGTCAACGCTCACTCAAGGTCAGTACCCCTACTCGTCGTCGAGTGCTAGTAGTTTACCTCTGCTCCACACTGTGGATGAGAGGACAATCCTTGCTCAACGGGAATATTGAAATGAACATCCTGGTGAATGTTCACCGTAACCTGCGTGAGTGGTCTCATGCCATGGTACGGAAAACACCTGATAAGCCACCTTCGGCCTGAGCTACACCTCACTTGACCGTCAGATCACTTTGCTGTCTTTATTTTCAAAACCGAAAAATCTTAACTGTTGGACCACTCCACACGCCTTCCCTCAGGTGCTGTCCCGTTACTGTGCGTTCGGCCTTTATTAAAGAAGTTCCGCTTCATCTGTCGCTATAAGTCCTAGAAATATGGCTGGTACCCAACACCACACGTCACTTCACAACTCGCTCGGAAGCTGGATGAGATGGACCTGTATTTGCTGCCAGAATCAGGTCCTTTTGGGTTTGGAATCGAAAGCAATTGACACAGCATGACATTCATCTCCAATCCCGTTCGGCTAAATTCTCTCTCGATGTTATGTTGATGGGAGTGGTCCACCATTCCTTGGGTATATGTTGACCAGTCCATGTCGATGCGTCAACGATTCGGATAATTTCATTCACGGTGCATTAGGACGCGTAAGTTACCCATTTCGAGCCAACTTACCGCACAACCGATTCACATGTACGCACAACTTCACTTCCATGGTTTACGTCAGTGGTGGAGGCAGTCACCCCAAGATCTGCTAAAATTCTAAGCCATTCACAGCTCTCATAAGCAGTCAGCGTAATCTTTCATGGAGATAGCTATATTTTTATCTGGTGACCTTACGTCTTCCTCTTAGCACTCAACACAAAAAGTCCGTAACCGAAGCTAATGGACTTGTACAAAATGTATTTTAATAAGTTTGTAAGTAAAATCCAGCTCTCACACGTTTTAGAACTGGTGGTTTGTACAGTCAGTTTAGAGGAAATTGAAGTTTAGGACTTCGTTAGTAGTACAGAAGTAAACGAAGAAATGCTGCTACTTAATGTAACGCTTAGTGAGAAGTAGTGTAGGATAAGACAGATAATGGTAAACCATTGTATCTGTTTTGTGAAACTAGTGAGGAAATGGAAACATGGTTTGAAACTAGTCCGCTGTTTAGCCCAACAGTTATCTTTTCCCTTATGCGAGAAATTTTCGTTTATTATCACTTTAAAAAATATTATTGTTATTATTAATCTCAAAAGAGAATTAATTTGTTAAAAAATAATAACAAAAGACAAGGTATCTATCAGCAGGGCACGGAAGATTCCTTAGACGTTATAGATAAATATAGTCAGTGGTTAAATCTGTGGGAGCAAATATTATCTTAAATATTATCGTATGAACGTTACTGTTACCAGAAAAAAAGAGATAATTTAAAGAGTAGCTATTTTCTCTGTGTGCTAAACTAACAAAAATAATTTTAAAAGAAACGTCCTTCAGACTGGGGTTAACGTCCGAAGCTCAGCTCCCGCTCCTAACATGCCCTTACATGTTTACGCTTGAACTCATTCCCCTGTTAAAATTCTTCACCGACACTTGTAACGTTTATTACCTTTTTATCGTGCCAGCCTCGTCTCTTATGCTCTACAAGGCAAATTTTCCCTAATCCTTAGGACTGCAGGATTTTACAGAGGAACTGAGTAGTAAAAATATGACATCTTTGTAAGTATGACTTCAGTGCGGGATTATCGTTGCGTAAAACTGCACTACGGACTTACTTCTTCTAAAAAGTGGAAGCCAAGGGAAAATTCTCGTTTTCCACTCCAAGCTCACTGCTCTTCAGTTAACCTGTTTCATGCTTCGAAATTTTAGCGGTTGAGTCACCGGCACTTTTCCACTAGAACTACTTCTTACTGGAATATGGTGTCCACTTTTTCCGAGAATTATGTGAATATTCCTCGGTGTTGTTACAATAATTCTGTCAGGCATTTTCTTAGTATAGCATCGAGCGGCAAAATTTTCCTTAAATTCAAGACAGACTACTTGTAGGACGTACAGATACACAAAATTGTACGCCCTTGCCAATACATACTTATAGGTAATAACAAACTGAGAAAACGAATGTATTCGTCAAACCGATTAAATGATTACGGCAAACCATAAAATACAATACAACAATTTGTATTGTTAATTTTTATTTAAGTTGTGAGATCTTTACTATTTCTGTTTCTAAGACCTCTGAGTGAAAATAGGTGACACCGAACGTAACTACTTTGCCGAAACATTTTCCTTTTTATTGTCTTTATACCCATTCCGCACAAGTTGTGGTAAGGTCGTATGGGACCAAACTGCTAAGGTCATTGGTCTCTAAGCTTACACACTACTTAATCTAACTTAAACTAACTTACGCTAAGGACAACACCCACACCCATGCCAGAGGGAGGAATCGAACCTCCGACTGGGGGAGCCGCGCGGACCGTGACAAGGTGCCCCTTGACCACGCGGCTCGTTCCACACAACCAGCTAGAAATCATCATGTGTATTTTAGGCAGCCCATAATCCTTTCCTTGAAGTAAGTGTAGATGTGAGGTTGTTGTCAAAGTATCATTCAGTACTGTTGAGGATGAACGAGGATTGTAGAGAAATTATCTGCTTTTATTATTATTATTATTATTATTATTACTATTTCTTTTTTTTTTTTTTGGCAGATTTCCATTTCTGCTCTCACGAAAGATGAAATTCTCGCGGACAACTTAAAAGCAGATAGCAATTTTAACCATGATTAAGGGTTATAATCAGATGAGTAAACCAATTTAATTTTTACAGTTGGTGTATTTTTTCATAGCTAGCGATAAGAAATAAAAAGAAGCCGTGCTGAACTCTATCCGATCAAATGTATCCGGACAACTCTATATAAGGCAGAACTGTCGACTGGATGCCACGAGAGGCTGATCATCAGTATACAAGGAGACTCGGAGAGTTCTTTTGTCACTAAACAAGCAGTAGTACTGGGATGTTTCGGCTAGATCAGTGACTTTAAACGTGGGCTAGTAACTGGATGTCACCTGACAAAGAAACTCGTCAAGCACATTTCAACTATTCTACTGCTGCCCATATCAACTGTTGGTGAGTGATTTTGAAGTGTAATCACAAAGAAACAACCACAGGTAAAACAATATCAGACAGATCTCATGTACTTAAGGCAAGCATCGCATAAAATAAGCCGAAGGTTTCACTCGTAAGTTCCAAGCGTTACGAGCAGTTCATCCAGCGCAATGACTGTCCGTAGGGTTTTAGAAAGATGAGATACAATGGTCGAACATTGCACCGTAAGACACATATTTCTGCAGTGAATCATAATCGACTATTGAGGTGGTGTAAATAGCAATGCCACTGAACGGTACATGAATGTAAGCGAGGGATTTTGAGTAATGAATCACGCTCTACACTGTGTGAAAACGATGGAAGGGTTTTGGCGTGGCGAATGCTATTTGCCGTCAAGTGTAGCTGTGAAGTACTGAGAAGGTGGTGCGACGAAATGGGGGTGTCCTCCGTAGTTAGGGTGTGGTCTTGTAATTAGGTTTCAGAAAATTCTAAATGCAGAGGAATATGAACACCTTTTACAGCAATGTATGCTACGTTTGGTAGGGCTTCATTTCGTAGACGATAGCTATTTGCATCGGCATAACAATCTACTTCCTCATAAAGTAATGTCAGGGAGGCAGTGGTTTGTAGACAGTAATTTCCCTACGATGGACCAGTACGCCTGCAGTCCTTAACTGAAGCCAGTGTAACAGCGTTAAGATTTGTCCCAGCGTCCAACATCACTACTTTCTCTGGTTTCGAGCCTTGAGAAAGAATTTGCTGCCTTTCCTCCACCGACATTAAGACACCTCACTCAACCTATCCCCAACATCAAACATTTCTGGGATGCTACTGAGACCATTTGTGTTTGCACAATCCACCGTGCCGTACTTCACGGGAATTCGTGACCTGATTGTTGAGGTCTGGTGTCATGTAACCTCCGGAAATGTACCAAGGATTTATCGAATAGCTGCCACAAAGAGGCGATGTTGTGCTCCCTTCCAAATTAGACTAACATACTATTGGTCATAATAGTTTGGCCAATTACTGCCTATTACCAGTACTAACTTACCGAAGTGGAACATGGACCTTAATTGCGATCAAAAATTGAGTGTTTCCTTACGAGAAGCTTAAATAGTCAAGACTGGACAGAAATACGAAAAGATAGAACGAAGATAGGGAGGAACGGTGCAGTAATAAGGAATAGCTTGAACGGAAGTTGTTGGTTGGTTGGTTTGGGGAAGGAGACCAGACAGCGTGGTCATCGGTCTCATCGGATTAGGGAAGGATGGGGAAGGATGTCGGCCGTGCTCTTTCAGAGGAACCATCCCGGCATTTGCCTGGAATGATTTACGGAAATCACGGGAAACCTAAATCAGGATGGCTGGACCCGGGATTGAACCGTCGTCCTCCCGAATGCGAGTCCAGTGTCTAACCACTGCGCCACCTCGCTCGGTGAACGGAAGTGGTCATAGGCTGCGCATACTAAAGGATGAATCGACTGGTGATGGACCAAGGAGATTCTATGGGACTATGTTGGATTCCTTGTACTTTGAAGAATCCTTGAAGACGATCTAAGGAAAATACGTTGACGATATAACGAAACAAGCAAGACGAAATTGGGTAGGTGACGATGGACATCGTAGTGTGCGAAGAAGACTGTAAGAGGCTTATGGCAATCAGTGGGCTGCACAAGGATGCTGATGCTGAGGCAATTCACCTAACAATGTCATAGTTCTATGAGTTGAGTTGAGGAGTACTTCCATTGCGGACCAGCTAAGGATCTTAATGTTCACATATGTGTAAATTTTTAAGGGACCAAACTGTTGAGGTCATCGCTCCCTAGACTTCCACACTACTTAAACTAACTTATGCTAATGACAACACACACACCCGTGCCCAAGGTAGGACTCGAACCTCCTACGGGAGAGGCTGCGAATCCTGCCTAGGGCATGGATGTGTGTGATGTCCTTAGGTTAGTTAGGTTTAAGTAGTTCTAAGTTCTATGGGACTGATGACCTTAGAAGTTAAGTCCCATAGAGCTCTGAGCCATTTGAGAGGCCGCGCAGTGAATGACATGGCGCCTCTAAGCTAAGGATCTACGACAAATTTGTCGATCTTATTGGTTAACGATTAATTCCAGGCAGTTCACACTGACGTCCGAGAAATTAACACAAATATTGTAGGAAAAAGGTGTAAGCAGCGAATTCCTTTCACCTCATGAACTATGAGAAATTACACTATTAAAGCAAGAAAACAACTTACAGTAGAATCTATATTTCACTGAGGAAACTGTTCTTCTTTCTACTTTGTAAGTTAGCCCGCATCTCGTGGTCGTGCGGTAGCGTTCTCGCTTTCCACGCCCGGGTTCCCGGATTCGATTCCCGGCGGGGTCAGGGATTTTCTCTGCCTCGCGATGGCTGGGTGTTGTGCGCTGTCCTTAGGTTAGTTAGGTTTAAGTAGTTCTAAGTTCTAGGGGACTGATGACCATAGATGTTAAGTCCCATAGTGCTCCGAGTCACTTTGTAAGTTACATAATCGACGCACAGTGACCAATTGCTTGCAGAGAAGGCTGTAACTAGAGGTGGCAACCATGACTGATTCTAGTAGCTTACCATATGTGTCTGTGTGCCAAACCCGTCCTTCGTACTTCACAGCTCTGTTTATAATCGGATATTTAACGTGATCAAACTCAAAGTAGTTACATTAGAATCTGAGGCCTGGTCTAATATAAATTTGGCATCCTAGTGAAGAGAACCGGTTTTGGCGGACAAAACGGAGACATTAAGGCAGTTACTTCGTGATCAATTTTCGTTATCCAATATAGGATGGTAGGCGGCAAGAAAAAAGTGACAAACGGGCAAGTTCAGCATTCCAGAAGTAGTTGGTGAGGTACCCAGGCGGTCGGGAACAACTGGACAGGGAAAGGCATAATCCTCTAAGAAGCCACTTTGTGTCCCAAAATAGTGTCAAGTTTTTTCTTTTGATTAGGGGATGATTAGTATGGAAATTGAATAACCTCTGAAGCTCCTAACGGTGACCGGCATCACTTCAAGACTTTGAACGGCCTGTTAATGTCCTAACGTTCAAATAGAACAACATGAATGCTCCAAAGTACCAGGAAGACTAATACGATCCCTCGACGATAGACGGCGGTTCGAATGAACCTGATGGGCAGCTAGGGTAGCAGCTTGTGCTACGTCTGTGCTAATCGCTATCCCCATATCCCAGGCCTTCCAGTCATGGACTTGGCGAACCGAGCTGACAGCCGGAGCATGTAGCAGGTTCGGTCATCACTGCTAACGGAGATAATGTGTAAGGCGACAGTGTTCATAAGTCATCTGAAAGACAATGTAATATCTACATAAATTTGCGCTGATTGAAAAAAGAAGGAAGGAAGATTGGGTTTAACGTCCCATCTACATGGCGAACACTAGAGACGAAGCACAAGTCGGTTTGTCAAGGATGGAGAAATGAATCGGCCATACCCTCTCAACGAAACCACCCCAGAATTTCCATGGAGCGATTTAGGAAAATCATGAAAAACCTAAATATGATTTTAACTGTCATCATCCCAAATGCCCGTCAAATTTGTTAACCATAGCGCCACGTAACTCGGTGCACTAATGATAGTTCCCTTTCCCATCTGTAAAAGCTGACATACAAAAAAGGACACTGTTCTAACATAATCCGACATAATTTCATAAATAACAGAGCGCAGGCAGTACTTACTTCGCTCAATGTGTACATTGGACGTAGAGAATCGTTAATTCACGTTGGTGACTAACTTTTGTAATAAAAGAAGTTGAATTTCACCTAGAAAAAATTGAAATATTTTCACCTTATGGGCAAAACATTTGCACTCAGACAGCTTGGCTCATAAACGTGATTCAAAGCATCTTTCTACAAGCACCTGAAAACTTCGAGTTCTTGTTGTAGTGATCTTCAGTCCAAAGACTGGTTTCATGCAGCTCTCCATGCAACTCTATTCTGTGCAAGCCTGTTCATCTCCGAGTAACAACCGCTACCTACATCCTTCTGAATCTGCTTAGTGTATTCATCTCTTGGTCTCCCTCTGCGATTTTTACACTCCACCCTTCCCTCCAGTATTACACTGGCGATCCCTTGAGGCATCAGAACTTGTCCTACCAACCGATGCCTCCTTCTAGTCAAGTTGTGCCACAAATTTCTCTTTCCACAATTCTATTCTGTACCTCCTCATTAGTTATGTGATACACCCACCCAATCTTCAGCATTCTTCTGTAGCACCATATTTCGAAAGCTTTTATTCTCTTCTCTACTATCGTTTATCGTCCGTGTAACACATTCATACGTGGAGTACTCGAAGAATATTGACTGGAATGTATGTTACCATATGTTTCCCCGACAAGCTCGAGGAAAATTTCCTTTCTGGAACCTTTCAAAACGTTGCTAACCGTACTCCATATAATCTCAAGTTGAATGAATGTGTTCAGCACACAATAATGATTGTTATTGAGCAACTAACAGTACTGAAGACAAATGACCGCAAAGGCTATATACTACTGAATAATTTTTAAGAGCCACATGGCTCTTTAAAAAATTTGCCACGGGTAAATATTTATTTTAAAATTAATAATGGAAGGTGTCTGAATAATATGTAGAGAGATTTCATATGATCTAACTGTGTGTGGCGGAGGGCACATTCATTACCACTATCTGATCCCTGCAACCCTGTTCCACTCGCGAATAGTGCGAGGGAAGAATGATTGTCGGTAAGCCTCAGTATTGGCTCTAATTTCTCGAATTTTCTCCTCGTGGTCAGTACGCGAAATGTATGTGGGGAAAAGTAATATGTAGTCCAACTCCTGAAAAGAGCTGTCCTGAAATTTCAACAGTAAATCTCTCTGTGATGCCCAACGCCTCTCTTGTAACGTCTGCTAGTGGTGCTTGTTTAGCATCCCCGTAACTCTCCCTCGCCAGCTAAGCGGTCCCGTTACGAAAAGCGCCGCTCTTCTTTGGATCTTCTCTATTTCTTCCATCAATCCTACCTGATAGAGACCCCAGATAGATGAAAAATACTCAAGAATCGGGCGAACAAGCGCTTTATAAACCACTTCTTTCGTGGATGAGTTACAATTCCTTAACCCTCCGCTACACGGGCGCGGACTGAGAGTCCACATTGCGTTTTATACCATTTTCGTGAACATTTCTAACATTACAGTTGGCAAATATAATATATTCGAGTCTGGATAACATAAATAAAACAACGAATTCGTAAAAACAATGTATTTCAAATCAGTAGTGTACATAAAATATTTTAACTCATAATTTACCCGTAAACCAATAAGAACATTTACTGTACTCGCTGAAATTTACGTTCATTCTGTTTTTTCACTGTTTCCCCAAATGAATATTAACCAACACTTATCTTAAGTAAATTAGTTCAGAAACGTTTTCAGAAAACTGTAGTTTACAGCCTCACTGTTAGTTCGAGTAAATCACTCGTGGTGGTTGCCATGTTCACTGCACTCACTCCACAGATATGCACCGACAAGTTCCAGGCATACAAATTTATTGCACATATTGCAGGAAAATCTCGTCAGTCTGTTTTTTTTTTTCGTATCACAGAAGTTGCATCATCCTCGAGATGTTGTTTGTGGAGATCTAGGAAGAGCTTCAGCTGTTGGTAATCTCAAAATTTCCTTGATACGATTCTTTATGTTCGCCGGTGTACTTAGATGATTGACCTTCACTGTCATATAATCATGCAACAGTTCTTTGGCAACAACTTTTAGATAGTGTTTTCTGTGAATTATTGAATCCTAATTGTTCTTGTAAATTATGTATCCATTGATTCCAGCAATATTTAGATGAGGGGAAAAAATTATAAATGGCCATCTTCTGGTAATTATTGTTACAGAATATGTACATCTCATCTCATCAACTTTATGCACACCAGATTTAGTCTCGTTGTAAAATGCTATTATTTCCGGCTTGTACACTTCCGAATCACTGTCAATGCTGTCATCATCGTCTAAGGTAGATAGTACCAGAACTACCTTGTCTTTCTTAGGTTTATATGAAACCAGTGTCATATTCTTCCTAAATGCAAAAATGCTGGATTCCACAGGACGATCTTTTGCTAGTGTCATAAATGGAGGAATTTCGCGTTTATTTTTTCGAATTGTTCCAGCTTGTCGTTTTCCAACAATTCAGCCGCAAGTCGAATTAATGTGAACCAATTATCACATGTTACATTTCTGCCAGATTTGGATATGCATTTCACCATTCTTTTGACAATAGCATGAGGTGTGTTATCACAGAGATAAGGCCCATCCACTTCCTTTCCACAGTATATTTCTAAATGGCTGCTATAGATCATCCTTGCATCTGTAAGTGCAAACATTTTTATACAATATTTTGCCGGTTTTGATGGAATGTATTGCATAAATCCACATCTGCCCAAGAATGTATCCAGCATTTCATCCACTGTAACTAGTTCTGGTAAACTATAATGTTTCTGGCCGTTTTCATTGAACTGATCTATCAAGAATCGGACAGCAGCTAATTTGTCTGTTTCCTTCCGATGAGCTCTGTTCCTGACGTCATCAAATCTCAGACATGTCAGCAAGAAACGAAAACGGTTTATGCCCATTGAAAGTCTGAAGTACTCCACTCCAGTAGCATCTGCATCCCAGAGATCTAGTAAATTTGTGTGTGATGTTCGTAGCACAACAGCCAAGAAAAGAATTCCTAAACAAGCTTTGATTTCTGTAATGTTAGTGTCTGCAGCATCTCTTTCTCTGGAATATTTAGAACGGATGGTAGCAATGTAAATATTAGTGCAGCGAACAATCTCTTCTAAAATGTCATCTGTGAAGAAAAGTTTTAAACAGTCAATTAGTTACTTGGCACTTTTTGCTTTGCCTATGACTCCCGGTAAATGCTTGACAATATTATGTTGAGGTCATCTTACTCTTCTGTTTAGGATTAGAGGTCGATGGCTCCATTGCATACCGTCATTCCCAAAATACAAGTAAAATTTTTCGATAGAATCACTTTCGTCCAGCGACTCTTCACTACCTGAGTAGTGATCACTTTCGAATATTAACTCCAGATCACTACATTCTTCATTACCAAGCTCTTCGTCCAACCACTGCAAAACGTGATCGTCATCCACCGTTCTTCTGAAAAAAAAAGTGTATAACTAATTTCACTAATCGGAGTTGGTCAATGAAAAGGCTGATAATTGTATGACAGTTTGGATAATCCATACATAAAAGAAGCTTCTAAACGTAACTGTCTATGTTTTGTAATATTACAAAGGAAGAAACCTCCTTACCTGCAATACATCGTAAAAGAACTGATCATAGAACCGCGCCACACGAATGCACACACGTGGACTGACACTCCGCACCTCACGAGACTGCTGCTTCTGGTAATAATGACTAACTTCAATTGTTGCCAATAATTCGTTACGGAAGGAGGGGAAGGTAGAAAAAGCCACTAATGGAAATCTTGAATTTATAAGTGATTGTTGATGGAAAGATAAAACTGCGTGCTCACAGTCCGCGGTGCGTGTAACGGAGGGTTAAGATCCTTCCGATGAATCTGAGTCTCGTCTCTGCTTTTTCCACTATGTGTTTTATATGGTCATTCCATTTAAGGTCGTTCTGGATAGTTACGCCTGGACAGACGCTGTCTGCAGCTGTTTGTCATCAATAGCGTAGCTGTACAGTAGTGTATGCACAATATGTCACATTTATTTAGGTTCAGAGCCTGCCAGAGCCTGCACCGTTCATCAATTCTCTGCAGGTCGTTCTGCAAATTCTTCCTATCTTCTGGCTCTGCTAGTTCGCTATAGATAACGGCATCATCTGCGAATATCCTTACAGAGAATCCGACATTTTCTACTAGATCATTTATAGATATTGTAAACATGTGGTTCTCCGGATATTACCTTTACATCTGTCGATTTATTTCCCTTAAGAGCGACGTGTTGAGTTATATCTGCAAGAAAGTCTTGAATCCAATAGCAAGTCTGCTCCGATACTCCGTAAGCTCGTATTTTTTTTTTATTAAACTTCAGTGCGAGGCGGTGTCAAACGCCTTACTGAAATCAAGGAACACGGCATAAACCTGAGCGCCATTGACCACTGCGCTGTGGATCTAATGGAGGAATCGAGCGAGCTGATGTGAGATTTAAAACTTTCCCGGCATATATATTGTTCCACAAAATTTCGGGAGAACTGCCGGATGTTTGTAACTTTCTGCTACAATATTTCGGCGCATAGTCTTCTGGACATCTTTGCGAGTATCTCCTGACGATGGTCAGAAGTTTCACAGGATCTCTGTTTGCAGAATCCATGTTGATTTCTGTAGAGGAGATGTTTATTTCCCAAAATCGTCATAATTCTTGAGCATAAAATATGTTCCATAATTGTACAACAGACTGGCGTCAACGATATTGGTCTATGATCGTGTGGATCTCTCTTACGGCGGCCGGCCGGAGTGGCCGGACGGTTCTAGGCGCTACAGTCAGGAGCCGTGTGACCGCTACGGTCGCAGATTCGAATCCTGCCTCGGGCATTGATGTGTGTGATGTCCTTAGGTTAGTTAGATTTAAGTGATTCTAAGTCTAGGGGACTGATGATCTCCGAAGTTAAGTCCCATAGTGCTCAGAGCCATTTGAACCTTTTTTTGTCTTACGGCCTTCCTTAGAACCGGGAATGACCTGCGAAATTTCCCAGTCCTTACATACTTTTCGTTTCTCAGGCGATCTACGATAAATCACTGCTAGAAGGGGGGCAAGTTCTTTCGGATAATCTTTATAGAACATTATAGGTATCCCATCTGGTCCTGACGCCTTTCCACTATTAAGCGATCGGTTATTTCAACATCGGCCATTTCGACGTTCGTACGACGGGTGAAACGAGGGACAGTGTTACGATCTTCCGCGGTGAAGCAGCTTCGGAAGAACGAATTCAGTATTCCGGTCTTGTCTCTGTTACCTTCCATTTCGGTGCCGGTGTGGACGTTGAGAAAATAAATAGATGATCTTGACCCACTTTCTGATTTTATATAGGACCAAAACCTCTTAGGAATTTTACTCAGGTCGGTTGACAACGTCTTACATCTACATCTACATCCATACTCCTCAAGCCACATGACGGTGTCCCTTCTATTCCAGTCTCGTATTGTTCGTGGAATGAGAGATTGCCGGTACGCCTCTGTGTGGTGTCTAATCTCTCTGATTTTATCCTCATGGCCTCTTCGTGAGATATGCGTAGGAGGGAGCAATATTCTGCTTGACTCCTCGGGAAGGTATGTTCTCGAAACTTCAACAAAAGCCCGTACCGAGCCACTGAGCGTCTCTCCTGCAGTCTTCCACTGGAGTTTATCTATCATCTCTGTAATTCTTTCACGATTAGTAAATGCTCCTGTAACGAAGCGCGCTGTTCTCCGTTGGATCTTCTCTATCTTACTTTCAAAATCATTTAACGCTTCTCTCATTGCTCTCCTTAAGCTCATTTGCGCTTCGTTCAGCTTTTGTTTCTCAGCTAGGTTTTCACTTCTCTTGAATCTCTTTGTTTACGTAGCGCTTTTCTAAAAAATGGCTCTGCGCACTATGAGACTTAACTTCTGAGGTCATCAGTCCCCTAGAACTTTGAACTACTTAAATCTAACTAACCTAAGGACGTCACACACATCCATGCCCGAGGCAGGATTCGAACCTGCGATCGTAGCGGTCGCGCGGTTCCAGACTGTAGCGCCTAGAACCGCTCAGCCACTCTGGCCGGCAGTGCTTTTCTAACTAAAGCCTTACATTTAGTGCAAGTCCATTTTATGACGCTAAGTGAAAGAGTTTTCACAATGTACATAACCTGCTGACACGTTTCTCCCCTTCTTGAGCTATTTCCCTCGGCTAATCAAAAGTAATACGAGAAGAGAATGCCACTACTATCTTCTGCGGGTGCCTGATAGGTCCAGACGACTAACCAGAAAGTCGTATCAATATGCGATCTAGCAAATATTAGCTTCTTTCAACACTAACAGGTTCAGCACCAGTCATACAGATACCGAATACAAGCGGGAGAGAACGCCGCGAGCAGAATCAGGTGCTTGTTTCCTTTGTGTTATTAAATTTTTAGTTGTATGACCACCGCTGAACAAATGTGTTCAATTAAGCAATCATGTTATCGAGATCTTAGTGATGCATTTCTGTAGAAGTAATCGAAAGGGGATCACGATCCTAGCTATTGCTAGGAACTATTGCTGTTATTCGCGCCTCGCAGTGGCGAAGCAGTTAAATTCGAAATCGCGCAGGTTATTGGCTATTAAGAGCGATTCGCGGCCTGTTAACATTTGGTGCAGGGGATGGGGAGACATTTACGATGCTGGAAACGCGCAGAGGTCAAAAGCAGGCGCGGCGTTCGTTTTGCAGTAAACAGTTTGCCATCCGTGCCGCCAGAGGCGGGCCCGCCGAATAGCAGTTACGCAGCAAAACGTTTATTGCCGCCGGGAGCATATCGACGCGCTACGCTGTGAGTTAACGGCAGGGCCCGTAGCCTGTTTTCAGTGATGAAGGTCTCCATGTAAACCACAGACTAATTCGTAGTTTTTGTGTTAATTGTTGTGAAGGTTCATTACATTTTCCATCACAGTCCTTTGTTTTACACATACAAGGTGGTTATAATTAATCTTTTACTATTGGAGCCAGTGTGGACGCAAAACAATTTACTGCATGAGCGGAAAATTTTGCAGGAATGATGTTCACACGGCCCACTGCAGAATATGTGTTGTTAGGAGGGTTAGTGTCACGACTTGCCATTAGGCGCCGATTCCGGTACGGTGACGTAGGGTTGAAACACAAGACTTAGTGTGGATTATACCCTGTGGCGCCAAACAAATTGGTTTAGGCACGCGTATTCATATACAGAGATATGCAAAGAGGCACAATATGGCACTGCAATCGGCAATTCCTATATAAGACAACAAGTGTCTGGCGCAGTGGTAAAACGGTTACTGCTGATATAATGGCAGGTTATCAGGATTTAAGTGAGTTCGAACGTGGGTTATAGTCGGGGCACAAACGATGGCACGAAGCACATCCGACGCATCGATGAATTGGGGATTTTCCCGTAGGACAATTTCACTCATGTATGGTGAACGTCAGGAATCCGGTAAAACACCATATCTCCTACGTCGCTGCGGCCAGAAAAATATCCTGCGAGAACGGGACCAACGGCGACTGAAGAGAATCGCTCAACGTGACACAAGCCCCCCCTTTCCAGAAATAGCTGCAGATTTCAATCTTGGGCCACCAACAAGAGTCAGCGTGCAAACCATTCAACGAAACATCATTGATATGGGCTTCCGGAACCTAAGGCCCACTCTTGTACACCTGATGACTGCAGTACACAAAGCTTTACGCCTCGCCTGGACCCGTCAACACAGACATTGGACTACTGATGACTGGACACATGTTGCCCGGTCGTACGAGACTCGTTTCAAATTGTATCGAGAGGATCGACGCGGAAATTTACGAGTATGGAGACGGCCTAATGAATAAATGGACCCTGCATATCAGCAGGGGACTGTTCAGATGGTGGAGGCTGTGTAATGGTATGTGGCGTGTGCAGTTGGAGTGATATGGGACCCCTGATACGTCTAGATACGACTCTCACAGGTGACACGTACGTAAGTATCCAGTCTCATCACCTGCATCCATTCATGTCTATTGAGCATTTCGACGGTTTGGGCAATTCCAGCAGCGCAGTGTGACACTCCACACGTCCAGAATTGCTACAGAGTGGCTTCTGGAACACTCTCCTGAGTGTAAACACATCCACCACCCACCAAACTAACAAGACATGAACATTAATGAGCATATCTGGGATGCTTTGCAGCGTTCTATTCTGAAGAGATCTCCACCCCCTTGTACTCTTACGAATGTATGAACAGCCCTACAGGATTCATGGTGTCAATTTGTAACGCCAGAAATGCATATCCTCCTATTTCCATCTGATGCAGTATAAATTTTTTTCCTTATTTTGTTACCTGAAGATATAACACTTCTGTGTCTTTGTATACTGTAATTGTTTTACTATTTGTATATATATGCATTAATGTCGATGTATAATTGGTTTGTTTTGTGAATATTATTTGTATTTATACGCTGGGTCTGGCCTAGGGGAAACTATGCTATCGAACGAATACATCGATAGGTCGTGTGGAGAACCAAAGAGTTTAGGATCTTTGGTAGTGTTAACTCTGTCGCGTGGAGCGCGGGCAGAGAGAGAGTCTGGCTGGGGTGGTGCAGTGGAGCAGGTGTGTTGAGTGAAGCTCCCGCGAGTTGCCGCACTTTCGGGGTTTGGCAGCATGTAATTGCGCTCAACTTGCGATGATAGTTTCTGACATGGTGTCGCGGACGGGAAGCATTAGCTGGCGCACGTCAAGAGCCCGTTTCGTCTGGTGACCATGTCGAGAAGAAGGTGCGCCAACATCCAGCTTCTGCAACAGCGACGGCCGACAATGAGTGACTGTCGCCACCTCCTCGATCGACGGCTTCAAACTTTCAATCAGCCAACAAGGAAGACTGGAAGCACGTAAAGTTTTAGAACTGTATGGCAGACCTCAGCTTTTCAAACTTTTAAAATTGTTGCACCACAAAATTACAGCAACTTAGCATGAACCTTTGTTGCTCATTGTGCCAATTGCATTGCCAAGCAGGGTCCCTTCCTTTTCCGAAATGAGCCCGAGTGTCGTTGAAATTCAAACGCCAGCATCATTCGATTTCACTGCTTTAATTTCAAAGTTCAGTTGAGGTATTCATAGCTGGCTACAATATTTAGATTGCACAAGCACAAATTAAGAGTGCGAGTTTTGTTACCGTATTTTAGTTACCTGTGACTGCAGCTCAGCTTGGTACGTACTAAATTTTACTATTGTTAATTGTTCAGAATCATTTAATTCAAGTTCAAAGCTAAATCTCTTATTTCTAAATTTCGTAGATTCAAGTAGCATTTAAAATGATTGTTGAGGTAGTCCAAGACTAACCGTATTTTACTGAATTTCGATGTGCTTCAGAAAGAAAGCTCACTATTAAATTCAGTCACTAAATTAACTTTCGATTTTCCGGTTTTATTAATTCTTTTGCTAAATTGAGTCAGAGTGTAGCGAAATTTATTACTTCTGACAAACTTTCAGTTTTCATACTACACGTGTCAACCTTCAGTTGCCACGCTTCTAGTGCTAATTATATGTGAAAATAACCTTTCTTTTTTCAGTTACTATAGTAATTGTCCTTAGGACTGGCGACCGTAATTTCCCCCAAATCTCAAATATCTAATTACCGCTAGTTAATTGTTAACGTAGCGGCCGCACATTTACTTTCTTTATTAACTTTACCCCTTTTCAAACTTAATTTCAACCAGTTTAATTTGTATTTTTCCTTTCATTTAGATGTAACCGTTTCCTCCATCTTTACCGACAAATTGACTTCGGTGACGATTGCTTTTCCCAAATTCCCATTAGGTACAGGCGGTTTAATTTTTCACTGTCATTAAGGTCGATAAATGAGGGGGAGGTTACACGTGGCAACCTGGTGTCAGGACAATCTTCAGATTTGAGGTTGTTCTGGACACGAATTTTGCTTTGTGCAAATCTCGTAACAAAGTACTGGTTACGAAATGGTCTCATTAGTGTGAGGAATCCTAATTAGATTTGAGATTTGGCATTTATATTTAAAATTATTAAAATGAGTGAAGGCAACAATTGCCAAAATTTGGTAGACTTGGATACGGAACAATCGGTCGAACAGTGGGAAACGCGCACCGTGGTACCCATTGTTCAGGGGCAGGCGGCTAGCATGAAAGACGCGACCGCCGAAACGCAACGAAGAGCAGAAATGGAATTCCAAACTTTAAAAAATGTCTCGGAATCGGAAGTGAAAATCAAATCTGAATCCCTTGATGACGAATACGGGGGGACAATTAAAGAGGAAGCCGCTACGGAAGTAAAACCGGGAATTTAACTGATTTATTGAATGTTTTGATTAACGAAATCAAGAGTCAATCGGCAGAAATTAAAGCTCTGTCTTCCAAGCAATAAGATCAGGCTGCCAAGCAAGAAGCTTAGGCTGCCAAGCAAGAAGCTCAGTCTGAAAAAATTTAACGAAAGCTACACAATCAGAACAAAGCTATTAATGTTGATAACAACAATTTTGGAGTTGTTAACACAAAAGTTGATAAAATCAAAGAAGATATTGTTGTGATTAATACCGAAATCGGTAATCTTAAACGGGAAATGATAGGCGTTCAGGCGGAAATTGCGAGCATAAATACTCGTTTTTCTTCCGAAATTAGCAGAATCGAGAAAAGTGTAGGAGAAGCAGTTGCTCCGGTCATCGAGAATAAGGTGACGGAACAAATTCAATTAGTGAAGAAAGAGGATCAAATGAAGGTGGAAACTTTAAAGGCTTTGGTATCCGAAGTAGATACCAAAGTGACGAAGCAGACTAATACCTGCGAAGAGAAAAAAAGGGAAGTAGAAACGCTTGCGACAACCACTTGCCAAGTAATTACGAGAGTGTCAGGATTAGAAAAGAAACTTGACGAAAAACAGAGCTATGTGCCAATCTGTGCACATAGTTCGGAATTGTTGACGAAAGAGGAGAGGTTCGACCCCTTAGTAAAAGGCGGTATACACGCGACGGATTTCATTAAAAATTGTGAAAGAGTTTTACCCAGATCATGGACTAATGAGAGAAAAATTAATGCGGTTATTGATGTGTTGGCTGGTGATGCCAAGCGTTGGGGCTTAAACCTCAACATTACGGACCTGACTTTTGACGAGTTTAAAAATTTGTTTCTGGCTGAATACTGGTCAGAGCAAAAACAGCAAAGTGTCTGGCGCGAATTTGTCGTATCAAGGCCTTTCGATGCGAATTCGCGCGGCTCGATGAAGGAGTTTTGTGAGGGCTGGATCCGCAAGTTGGAATATTTGCGTGATCGCCGCACGGAATCCGAAATAGTCTGGGAACTCTACAAGAAGCTTCCAGATGATACAAAACGCTACGTAGGAAGCAATTACAAGACAATCAATGATTTCCTGGAAAGAGTTGAGGACGAGGACAATTGGCGCAATAATCGCGACAGTGGTAGAGGCCATGGTAACAACATCGGGAACCACAACAACGATAACCATGGGAATAATGCATACCGCAACCATGGCAGCAATAGTGGTTCGGGCCGTAATGACAATCGGTACAATGCAAATAATAACAGGAATGACGGAAACCAGTATCATACTAGCGTGATACGGGCTTCGCAGAATAGTAATAATGCCAGAAATGTGATCAGCCGCCTCAGCAGCGTCCGGGGAGCGTATCTGCTGGGACGAGACAGGGAAACCATTAGCCGCGCCGGTGAGGGGCCGACCGGGCGTGGAGAAATTTTGGAGGCCCAATAACAAGAGAAATCCCTGGTGTCGTCGTTATGAAAATTCCGTATGGAATAATAAACGGCGGGAGAGTGTGCCAGTGTTAAGAGAAAGGAGTGCGCCCACAAGTAGTAGATCAGCTGTATACACGGCAGTAGAAAGTACATTCACTGTCAGTGAGAACAATTAAAGTAGTGTTCCGGAAATCGATTATAAAGTGGCAGCTTCAATACCCACAGCGGAACTGGAGATTGAGTTTAAGAATGATTCGCAAGTGTTGACAGAAGATCAGATGTCGGATAAAACGTCCGTCATCGAGCGAGGGGATGCAGAGAGGGATGAAGTCTGGTTAAGGCAGTTAGGTCGCTTATGCGACGAACTAAGAGATTATAGGGGCCTGTATGGGAGAAGTGTTTATGGGGAGCGCGTGCAGGATTTTCCGCGTCTCGTCCCGCAGGAAGATAGTGTTTGTGAAATGAAAGAAAGTTCTGGCCCTAACCGGCAGACTTTACCAGAAACAGTTGATGTTAATGGGGAGCACGAGCAAGATAGGTCGTGTTTCGTCCCGCAGGGGTTAGATGTTGAAGTAGTAGCGGAAAGTTCTGGCCCTAACCGGCAGACCTTACCGAAAGTTGTAGTGGTAGAAGTAGCCGACCCATCCGACGCAAACCTCCAGTTTAAACATTGCGAGAGTATTAAGGAGAAAGATTACGAAAATAATAGTGATAGCCGGTCACGATTGGTAGAAAAGCACATAGATACAGCGTGTATGGTGTTAGAGCTGACATTATAGGGTCAGACGATAGCAGTGTGGGTTGCGCAGATCTAGAGGAAGTAATTGCAGATACTACTGGGCACATTCCTCCAGGTAGATTGGCAGATGAGATCAATCTGACCAAAGAGGAAGGCGACAATTAATGAATTGATAGCAAAGCAACACTCACTAGTTGACGAGTTACAGTAAAGGGTTTCGGTATTGGAGGCGAAGCTACAGACTAAGCCTCAGGACAAAAGTGTTGAAATTAAAACTGTATGTGAACAGAAGCTGAAAAGGCCGCCAGATAAGCCGGATTTAGGATCAAAGCCGGATGCTTTTTTCTGCATTGACCTGGATATAGACGAGGATTTACTTTGGGAAAATAAAGAAACAGTCGAGGACAAGTGGAGACAGGTAGTAGTGTCTGTTAATATGCACGATCTACAACTAAACGTGTTGATTGACACCGGTGCAGAATTGAGTGCTGTATCTGGGAAAATATTTGAGTTACTGAAAGACAGACCCGGCATCGTAGTTATGCCAGTAACAGAAGTGAAAATTATCGGTGCTACTGGGAAGGCCAGTAAACCGGTCACAAAACAGATTTTTGTCAACTTCGAGATATGTTGGGCACGATTTGAACAAGAGTTTGTCGTCGTGCCAGACTTAACTACGGAAGTAATTATCGGGTTAGATTGGCTATTAAAGTACCGTGCAGTGATTAATTGCGAAAACAAAACTTTGACATGTATGTCACAAGATAAAACAATAGTAGTTACTTTTGACGAGACAGGAGACGGTGTGCATAGGCAATACCAGCCTATACACGTTGTTAACTGACCGGATACCATTGACGTAGGTATGAATTTGGGCTACTGTAACGTGAGAAATCTCAGCATTGACAATAGCGTAGATAGTGCTTTGGAAAGTATTGTAGACGGTGTGTCAAACGTAACACACGAACAAAGACGAGGCCGACGTTCCCGTACCTATTGCCATCACAACCATAAGACATGGGGCAAATATGCAGCAGTATTTGATAGAATTATGAACACCTTGAGACATGAATCTACGGGATTTTCTCTAGAGGAAATCCTGTTAGATGACAGAAGTAAAAGTTTAGTGGAAGAGATAATCAAATTCCCTCCACGGATTGATATTAGTATTGGTGTGAAAAAAGATCGTTTGCGAGAAGTAATGAAGCTAAAGGCCGATGCTCGCATACGTGGTCATGACGCTAAAGCCCGTTTTGCTAAGTTTGCAATCGGAGACTTAGTACTTGTAAAAGCTCATGAGAAATCGAGCGAGATAGACAATGAAATCTCGAAATTTAAGTTTGTTTATAATGGACCATATAAAGTCATTGGTATACCTCACACAAATGCTTATTGCTTAGAGTATCCAAGCTCTGGAAAACTATTAGGTATACGGAACATTGTAGACCTGAAATTGTACCAACCTAGGATTGATTAATACCACAGAATTGGTAATTTGTACAGTATGTAAATATAGAGTGTAAGATTTAAGGTTTGCTAGATTGCCATGCTTTTGCGTGACCAAGAGGACATTAAAGAAGTTGTAATTAACAAGTAATTAAATTTTACTAAATGATTTAAGAGAGAGTGATTATTAATCAATCGAAAAATCCAAGCTGCTAGTTTGAGTTTTCAGCTGAGTCACAGTAGATTAAGGAATGTAAATATGATTTTGTAACTAGCTGTAAGATTTCATGAATTGTGTGTTTTACTAGTCATTGCCGATGTACTTAGACGCTGTTTTAAGTTTCAGGCTAGTACATGCGTGTGATGATGGACAGTGTTGAGTTATCCACTGTGATAGTGTTAATGGACTCCTTGAGATTACTCGGGAGTGTGTTTTTCCGAAAGAATTCAGTGATACGGACGTTCTGGAGATGCCGTTACAAGGGGGAGTGGGATCAAGCGTGACGCACAGGCGGGCGCAACAATACTGGCGAGGCGGAGCCGCTGTCGGCTCTTGTGCCGCTGTCGGCTCTTGTGCCGCTGTCGGCATTTTTTGCACTGGCGGGTACGGAAGACGGAGTTGTTTTTCTTCCCGGACAGCTGATGTGAAAGAATTCTGCTGTCAATATTTATGTTTTCTCGATCTGCTGTATATTATTTTCTTGTTTAGCGTCAAGTGGACTCTCATGACGAGAATTTTAATTATGAAAAGGCTATATAAAATGTGTATTATATGTAATTAATTATTAATTTGCGTATTTTGATATACCTGTTTTTTATGACCATGTATCCTCCTATTTCCATCAGCTGCAGTATAAATTTTTTTCCTTATTTTGTTACCTGAAGATATAACATTTCTGTGTCTTTGCATATTGTAATTGTTTTACTATTTGTATATATATATATATATATATATATATATATATATATATATATATGCATTTATATCGATGTATAATTGGTTTGTTTTGTGAATATTATTTGTATTTATACGCTGGGTCTGGCCTAGGGGAAACTATGCTATCGAACGAATACATCGATAGGTCGTGTGGAGAACCAAAGTGTTTAGGATCTTTGGTAGTGTTAACTATGTCGCATGGAGCGCGGGAAGAGACAGAGTCAGGCTGGGGTGGTACAGTGGAGCAGGTGTGTTGAGTGAAGCTCCCGCGAGCTGCCGCGCTTTAGGGGTTTGGCAGCATGTAATTGCGCTCAACTTGTGATGATAGTTTCTGACATGGTGTCGCGGACGGGAAGCATTAGCTGGCGCACATCAAGCGCCCGTTTCGTCTGGTGACCATGTCGAGAAGAAGGTGCGCCAACATCCAGATTCTGCAACAGCGACCGCCGACAATGAGAGACTGTCGCCACCTCCTCGATCGACGGCTTCAAACTTTCAATCAGCCAACAAGGAAGACTGGAAGCACGTAAAGTTTTAGAACTGTATGGCAGACCTCAGCTTTTCAAACTTTTAAAATTGTTGCACCACAAAATTACAGCAACTTAGCATGAACCTTTGTTGCTCATTGTGCCAATTGCATTGCCAAGCAGGGTCCCTTCCTTTTCCGAAATGAGCCCGAGTGTCGTTGAAATTCAAACGCCAGCATCATTCGATTTCACTGCTTTAATTTCAAAGTTCAGTTGAGGTATTCATAGCTGGCTACAATATTTAGATTGCACAAGCACAAATTAAGAGTGCGAGTTTTGTTACCGTATTTTAGTTACCTGTGACTGCAGCTCAGCTTGGTACGTACTAAATTTTACTATTGTTAATTGTTCAGAATCATTTAATTCAAGTTCAAAGCTAAATCTCTTATTTCTAAATTTCGTAGATTCAAGTAGCATTTAAAATGATTGTTGAGGTAGTCCAAGACTAACCGTATTTTACTGAATTTCGATGTGCTTCAGAAAGAAAGCTCACTATTAAATTCAGTCACTAAATTAACTTTCGATTTTCCGGTTTTATTAATTCTTTTGCTAAATTGAGTCAGAGTGTAGCGAAATTTATTACTTCTGACAAACTTTCAGTTTTCATACTACACGTGTCAACCTTCAGTTGCCACGCTTCTAGTGCTAATTATATGTGAAAATAACCTTTCTTTTTTCAGTTACTATAGTAATTGTCCTTAGGACTGGCGACCGTAATTTCCCCCAAATCTCAAATATCTAATTACCGCTAGTTAATTGTTAACGTAGCGGCCGCACATTTACTTTCTTTATTAACTTTACCCCTTTTCAAACTTAATTTCAACCAGTTTAATTTGTATTTTTCCTTTCATTTAGATGTAACCGTTTCCTCCATCTTTACCGACAAATTGACTTCGGTGACGATTGCTTTTCCCAAATTCCCATTAGGTACAGGCGGTTTAATTTTTCACTGTCATTAAGGTCGATAAATGAGGGGGAGGTTACACGTGGCAACCTGGTGTCAGGACAATCTTCAGATTTGAGGTTGTTCTGGACACGAATTTTGCTTTGTGCAAATCTCGTAACAAAGTACTGGTTACGAAATGGTCTCATTAGTGTGAGGAATCCTAATTAGATTTGAGATTTGGCATTTATATTTAAAATTATTAAAATGAGTGAAGGCAACAATTGCCAAAATTTGGTAGACTTGGATACGGAACAATCGGTCGAACAGTGGGAAACGCGCACCGTGGTACCCATTGTTCAGGGGCAGGCGGCTAGCATGAAAGACGCGACCGCCGAAACGCAACGAAGAGCAGAAATGGAATTCCAAACTTTAAAAAATGTCTCGGAATCGGAAGTGAAAATCAAATCTGAATCCCTTGATGACGAATACGGGGGGACAATTAAAGAGGAAGCCGCTACGGAAGTAAAACTGGGAATTTAACTGATTTATTGAATGTTTTGATTAACGAAATCAAGAGTCAATCGGCAGAAATTAAAGCTCTGTCTTCCAAGCAATAAGATCAGGCTGCCAAGCAAGAAGCTTAGGCTGCCAAGCAAGAAGCTCAGTCTGAAAAAATTTAACGAAAGCTACACAATCAGAACAAAGCTATTAATGTTGATAACAACAATTTTGGAGTTGTTAACACAAAAGTTGATAAAATCAAAGAAGATATTGTTGTGATTAATACCGAAATCGGTAATCTTAATCGGGAAATGATAGGCGTTCAGGCGGAAATTGCGAGCATAAATACTCGTTTTTCTTCCGAAATTAGCAGAATCGAGAAAAGTGTAGGAGAAGCAGTTGCTCCGGTCATCGAGAATAAGGTGACGGAACAAATTCAATTAGTGAAGAAAGAGGATCAAATGAAGGTGGAAACTTTAAAGGCTTTGGTATCCGAAGTAGATACCAAAGTGACGAAGCAGACTACTACCTGCGAAGAGAAAAAAAGGGAAGTAGAAACGCTTGCGACAACCACTTGCCAAGTAATTACGAGAGTGTCAGGATTAGAAAAGAAACTTGACAAAAAACAGAGCTATGTGCCAATCTGTGCACATAGTTCGGAATTGTTGACGAAAGAGGAGAGGTTCGACCCCTTGAAAAAAGGCGGTATACACGCGACGGATTTCATTAAAAATTGTGAAAGAGTTTTACCCAGATCATGGACTAATGAGAGAAAAATTAATGCGGTTATTGATGTGTTGGCTGGTGATGCCAAGCGTTGGGGCTTAAACCTCAACATTACGGACCTGACTTTTGACGAGTTTAAAAATTTGTTTCTGGCTGAATACTGGTCAGAGCAAAAACAGCAAAGTGTCTGGCGCGAATTTGTCGTATCAAGGCCTTTCGATGCGAATTCGCGCGGCTCGATGAAGGAGTTTTGTGAGGGCTGGATCCGCAAGTTAGAATATTTCCGTGATCACCGCACGGAATCCGAAATAGTCTGGGAACTCTACAAGAAGCTTCCAGATGATACAAAACGCTACGTAGGAAGCAATTACAAGACAATCAATGATTTCCTGGAAAGAGTTGAGGACGAGGACAATTGGCGCAATAATCGCGACAGTGGTAGAGGCCATGGTAACAACATCGAGAACCACAACAACGATAAACATGGGAATAATGCATACCGCAACCATGGCAGCAATAGTGGTTCGGGCCGTAATGACAATCGGTACAATGCAAATAATAACAGGAATGACGGAAACCAGTATCATACTAGCGTGATACGGGCTTCGCAGAATAGTAATAATGCCAGAAATGTGATCAGCCGCCTCAGCAGCGTCCGGGGAGCGTATCTGCTGGGACGAGACAGGGAAACCATTAGCCGCGCCGGTGAGGGGCCGACCGGGCGTGGAGAAATTTTGGAGGCCCAATAACAAGAGAAATCCCTGGTGTCGTCGTTATGAAAATTCCGTATGGAATAATAAACGGCGGGAGAGTGTGCCAGTGTTAAGAGAAAGGAGTGCGCCCACAAGTAGTAGATCAGCTGTATACACGGCAGTAGAAAGTACATTCACTGTCAGTGAGAACAATTAAAGTAGTGTTCCGGAAATCGATTATAAAGTGGCAGCTTCAATACCCACAGCGGAACTGGAGATTGAGTTTAAGAATGATTCGCAAGTGTTGAGAGAAGATCAGATGTCGGATAAAACGTCCGTCATCGAGCGAGGGGATGCAGAGAGGGATGAGGTCTGGTTAAGGCAGTTAGGTCGCTTATGCGACGAACTAAGAGATTATAGGGGCCTGTATGGGAGAAGTGTTTATGGGGAGCGCGTGCAGGATTTTCCGCGTCTCGTCCCGCAGGAAGATAGTGTTTGTGAAATGAAAGAAAGTTCTGGCCCTAACCGGCAGACTTTACCAGAAACAGTTGATGTTAATGGGGAGCACGAGCAAGATTCGTCGTGTTTCGTCCCGCAGGGGTTAGATGTTGAAGTAGTAGCGGAAAGTTCTGGCCCTAACCGGCAGACCTTACCGAAAGTTGTAGTGGTAGAAGTAGCCGACCCATCCGACGCAAACCTCCAGTTTAAACATTGCGAGAGTATTAAGGAGAAAGATTACGAAAATAATAGTGATAGCCGGTCACGATTGGTAGAAAAGCACATAGATACAGCGTGTATGGTGTTAGAGCTGACATTATAGGGTCAGACGATAGCAGTGTGGGTTGCGCAGATCTAGAGGAAGTAATTGCAGATACTACTGGGCACATTCCTCCAGGTAGATTGGCAGATGAGATCAATCTGACCAAAGAGGAAGGCGACAATTAATGAATTGATAGCAAAGCAACACTCACTAGTTGACGAGTTACAGTAAAGGGTTTCGGTATTGGAGGCGAAGCTACAGACTAAGCCTCAGGACAAAAGTGTTGAAATTAAAACTGTATGTGAACAGAAGCTGAAAAGGCCGCCAGATAAGCCGGATTTAGGATCAAAGCCGGATGCTTTTTTCTGAATTGACCTGGATATAGACGAGGATTTACATGGGAAAATAAAGAAACAGTCGAGGACAAGTGTAGACAGGTAGTAGTGTCTGTTAATATGCACGATCTACAACTAAACGTGTTGATTGACACCGGTGCAGAATTGAGTGCTGTATCTGGGAAAATATTTGAGTTACTGAAAGACAGACCCGGCATCGTAGTTATGCCAGTAACAGAAGTGAAAATTATCGGTGCTACTGGGAAGGCCAGTAAACCGGTCACAAAACAGATTTTTGTCAACTTCGAGATATGTGGGGCACGATTTGAACAAGAGTTTGTCGTCGTGCCAGACTTAACTACGGAAGTAATTATCGGGTTAGATTGGCTATTAAAGTACCGTGCAGTGATTAATTGCGAAAACAAAACTTTGACATGTATGTCACAAGATAAAACAATAGTAGTTACTTTTGACGAGACAGGAGACGGTGTGCATAGGCAATACCAGCCTATACACGTTGTTAACTGACCGGATACCATTGACGTAGGTATGAATTTGGGCTACTGTAACGTGAGAAATCTCAGCATTGACAATAGCGTAGATAGTGCTTTGGAAAGTATTGTAGACGGTGTGTCAAACGTAACACACGAACAAAGACGAGGCCGACGTTCCCGTACCTATTGCCATCACAACCATAAGACATGGGGCAAATATGCAGCAGTATTTGATAGAATTATGAACACCTTGAGACATGAATCTACGGGATTTTCTCTAGAGGAAATCCTGTTAGATGACAGAAGTAAAAGTTTAGTGGAAGAGATAATCAAATTCCCTCCACGGATTGATATTAGTATTGGTGTGAAAAAAGATCGTTTGCGAGAAGTAATGAAGCTAAAGGCCGATGCTCGCATACGTGGTCATGACGCTAAAGCCCGTTTTGCTAAGTTTGCAATCGGAGACTTAGTACTTGTAAAAGCTCATGAGAAATCGAGCGAGATAGACAATGAAATCTCGAAATTTAAGTTTGTTTATAATGGACCATATAAAGTCATTGGTATACCTCACACAAATGCTTATTGCTTAGAGTATCCAAGCTCTGGAAAACTATTAGGTATACGGAACATTGTAGACCTGAAATTGTACCAACCTAGGATTGATTAATACCACAGAATTGGTAATTTGTACAGTATGTAAATATAGAGTGTAAGATTTGAGGTTTGCTAGATTGCCATGCTTTTGCGTGACCAAGAGGACATTAAAGAAGTTGTAATTAACAAGTAATTAAATTTTACTAAATGATTTAAGAGAGAGTGATTATTAATCAATCGTAAAATCCAAGCTGCTAGTTTGAGTTTTCAGCTGAGTCACAGTAGATTAAGGAATGTAAATATGATTTTGTAACTAGCTGTAAGATTTCATGAATTGTGTGTTTTACTAGTCATTGCCGATGTACTTAGACGCTGTTTTAAGTTTCAGGCTAGTACATGCGTGTGATGATGGACAGTGTTGAGTTATCCACTGTGATAGTGTTAATGGACTCCTTGAGATTACTCGGGAGTGTGTTTTTCCGAAAGAATTCAGTGATACGGACGTTCTGGAGATGCCGTTACAAGGGGGAGTGGGATCAAGCGTGACGCACAGGCGGGCGCAACAATACTGGCGAGGCGGAGCCGCTGTCGGCTCTTGTGCCGCTGTCGGCTCTTGTGCCGCTGTCGGCATTTTTTGCACTGGCGGGTACGGAAGACGGAGTTGTTTTTCTTCCCGGACAGCTGATGTGAAAGAATTCTGCTGTCAATATTTATGTTTTCTCGATCTGCTGTATATTATTTTCTTGTTTAGCGTCAAGTGGACTCTCATGATGAGAATTTTAATTATGAAAAGGTTATATAAAATGTGTATTATATGTAATTAATTATTAATTTGCGTATTTTGATATACATGTTTTTTATGACCATGTATCCTACTATTTCCATCAGCTGCAGTATAAATTTTTTTCCTTATTTTGTTACCTGAAGATATAACATTTCTGTGTCTTTGCATATTGTAATTGTTTTACTATTTGTATATATATATATATATATATATATATATATATATGCATTTATATCGATGTATAATTGGTTTGTTTTGTGAATATTATTTGTATTTATACGCTGGGTCTGGCCTAGGGGAAACTATGCTATCGAACGAATACATCGATAGGTCGTGTGGAGAACCAAAGTGTTTAGGATCCTTGGTAGTGTTAACTATGTCGCGTGGAGCGCGGGCAGAGACAGAGTCAGGCTGGGGTGGTACAGTGGAGCAGGTGTGTTGAGTGAAGCTCCCGCGAGCTGCCGCGCTTTAGGGGTTTGGCAGCATGTAATTGCGCTCGACTTGCGATGATAGTTTCTGACATGGTGTCGCGGACGGGAAGCATTAGCTGGCGCACATCAAGAGCCCGTTTCGTCTGGTGACCATGTCGAGAAGAAGGTGCGCCAACATCCAGATTCTGCAACAGCGACCGCCGACAATGAGAGACTGTCGCCACCTCCTCGATCGACGGCTTCAAACTTTCAATCAGCCAACAAGGAAGACTGGAAGCACGTAAAGTTTTAGAACTGTATGGCAGACCTCAGCTTTTCAAACTTTTAAAATTGTTGCACCACAAAATTACAGCAACTTAGCATGAACCTTTGTTGCTCATTGTGCCAATTGCATTGCCAAGCAGGGTCCCTTCCTTTTCCGAAATGAGCCCGAGTGTCGTTGAAATTCAAACGCCAGCATCATTCGATTTCACTGCTTTAATTTCAAAGTTCAGTTGAGGTATTCATAGCTGGCTACAATATTTAGATTGCACAAGCACAAATTAAGAGTGCGAGTTTTGTTACCGTATTTTAGTTACCTGTGACTGCAGCTCAGCTTGGTACGTACTAAATTTTACTATTGTTAATTGTTCAGAATCATTTAATTCAAGTTCAAAGTTAAATCTCTTATTTCTAAATTGCGTAGATTCAAGTAGCTTTTGAAATGATTGCTGAGGTAGACCAAGACTAACTGTATTTTACTGAATTTCGATGTTCTTCAGAAAGAAAGCTCACTATTAACTTCAGTCACTAAATTAACTTTCGATTATCCGGTTTTATTAATTCTTTTGCTAAATTAAGTCAGAGTGTAGCGAAATTTATTACTCCTGACAAACTTTCAGTTTTCACACTACACGTGTCAACCTTCAGTTGCCACGCTTCTAGTACTAATTATATGTGTAATAACCTTTCTTTTTTCAGTTACTATAGTAATTGTCCTTAGGACTGGCGACCGTAATTTCCCCCAAATCTCAAATATCTAATTACAGCTAGTTAATTGTTAACGTAGCGGCCGCACATTTACTTTCTTTATTAACTTAACCCCTTTTCAAAATGAATTTCAACCAGTTTTATTTGCGTTTTTCCCTTCATTTAGATGTAACCCTTTCCTCCCTCTTTACCGACAAATTGACTTCGGAGACGATTGCTTTTCCCAAATTCCGATTAGGTACACGCGGTTTAATTTTACACTGTCATTAAGGTCGATAAGTGAGGGGGAGGTTACAAATTCCCTCCAACTCTACTCCAGACTCTAGTCGAGTCCATGCCACGTCGTGTTGCGGCACTTCTGCGTGCTCAATTGAGCCGTGCACCATCTTAGGCAGGTGTACCAGTTTCTGTGGGACTTCAGCGTAGTTGCAGACAGTCAACATGGGTCAGAGCAAAATGAGCAGTACTTTGCTGGTAAAATTTTTGTATCAAACAAACACCAATTATGGTGCTGGTCTTCGTGAAATTCGATGCACTTAATGAATACGAGAAGTCCTTTTTCAGCACTGGGGTTAAAGAAGTTGGTTCGGAAGTTCGAATTAACTGGAAATTTGGAAACTGTCTGGGAGAGGCCGACAGTCAGTCCCACCACAGACTGTTGAAGAAGTTACTGTTGCCATGGCTGTGAATGCTGGAAGCAGTGTGCGACTTGCAAGCAGTGCACGAATTGTGTCACATTAACAGTACATTCCACTTGCTGTGAACAATTGTGAAGTCATATTGGTAAAAACTTCCAATGACGTGGATACAGATGGTCGTTACATTGAGCAATGTTTGTAACCTGTAAGATAAACACGGTACGCAAGTATCTAGTATTATCCTCACATTTGCAAATTAAAAGCCAGCCGAAGTGGCCGTGCGGTTAAAGGCGCTGCAGTCTGGAACCGCAAGACCGCTACGGTCGCAGGTTCAAATCCTGCCTCGGGCATGGATGTTTGTGATGTCCTTAGGTTAGTTAGGTTTAACTAGTTCTAAGTTCTAGGGGTCTAATGACCTCAGCAGTTGAGTCCCATAGTGGTCTGAGCCATTTGAACCATTTTTTTGCAAATTAAAGTTTGTTTCTTTCTCTGGTTTATTTGTTGTTTCTGTTCTGCATATCCTTACAAATGATTTCACAATGTTTCATCGTCCTATGATAGCTCGTTTTTTATGAGGGCGCTTTGGAGTAGCGAAGTTTAATTATAACTATTCTGTATGTACAAATGACAAGGCAGAACACGCGTATTGAATTTACACACATCAAGTGCAGGATACACGCTCACCGGATTAAATAATAGTCGTTCCCTTAAAATAGAGCACTGATTCCTTTGAAGGGCTGTAGGTGGTGGAGAACTTCTTGTTTACGGCTTTTTACATAACGGTAAGGGGAAGATGGCTACAGAATGATGCACCAGCTGTCGTAGATAAGCTGGACAGGGGCAGCAATGATTAGCGGATTAGCGAACATGATAACACAACAAACACATGATTTACTTAACTTGTACATCTCCAGGCTTACGAAGACTCATTACAAACGCTGCAGCAAGAAAGAGAGTCCAGGTAATCAATGTGAACATGGAAGAGTCTGCTGTACTAAGCACGAACTATGGGGTTCAAGCGGCTCCGCACACGAGTGGACGAGTGGCTACTGCGGCCGTCCTGTATCGCGGCGGTAGAGGGCGCTCGTGGTGCAGAGCCATTGGAGGTGTGGCCCAGTGGATTCGCACCATTGGGTCCGCCCGATCACACGCGTCCGCTGCCGGCGTCGAACGGAAACTGGCAATCCTGTTATCAAAATAATGACATCTGTGGTATGGTATCGGTATATGGCACCGCAGAGCTAGTATCAACGGGCATGCAACCATCCACTGCAGATGAGAAACATGACAGTGAAATGGCGTGTTTCTGCCAGTTGTTTGTATGGAATTACCTCTGTAAAGTGGACCAGTGTGGAGACATGACAGGCTGGCGGATAACAGCTATCGTGTTTGCGTTTCACTGTGACAACACTGTGATTGAAGTTGCCCAATTTGTTGCCCAATTGATGTTGCTCGAACTATAAACCATGTCTACAAGGAACTGTGTATCAGTCGTATCAATGCTACTCAGCATACGAACGATATTATTAAATTATCCTAACTAGCTGGCGACAGGGTTGAGTATCACACTTTGTCGTTGACAATCGATTACAGTCATAAAGAAAACTGGCTGCTGTCGGTCATTGCAGGTGCATCCCGTACAGTTCCGAAACAAGCATTGTGAAGGGAGTTGCTTGCTCTACTCATTTGGAAACTGATAGCCCACTGCTCACAATAGCATGTTGAAGCAGAATGTTTTTAATGGGCCAAACAATACAAATATTCGACAGCAACTAACTGGACCCGTGACGTTTGGTCTGATGAGATGTGATTTTGGCTCTTTTCGAATAATTCGAGGTCTCCGAAAACACCGAAGGCCCAATCAAACATTTTACCTGCAGTAATTGGAGGGTGTAGTTCTGGCTGGAGATATTCAGGAGGTATTATTCGAATCGTGCTTTGTGCAAACTGATTCAGGTTACCGTAAGTGTGAACCAGAATGACGATACATCATTCTCAGTGAACAAGAATTGCAATTTCATTAGCATCTTCAGAATGAGTATGGTCTGGACAGTCCCAGTTTCCAAACTGTAAACAGGGGTGTTCACAGGACTGTATGAATACGTTCATGCTTTGATGAAAACTCATACAGTGTATCGCCCTTCGAATTACTCGCTTAATCAGACGACCTTAATTTCATTGAAACTGTCAGCGACTATTTCCAACAATAGGAGAAAATTTGCAAGCAATATCCCCTCAAATGTGGTAGGGCATCAGCTGTGGATGGCGTTTCTAGAGATACTTATGGTTCCCTTGTTTAGAACAGCCAAGGCCTTATCAAGGTTAGAGGTGGCATTACGATTGTTTATCATGCTGGCTGCTGAGACTAAGTAACTTTTTGTCCTTGCTACTGTAGAAATGAGGTATTAACTGTAGCTGGCCGTGGTGGCCGAGCGGTTCTAGGCGCTTCAGTCTGGAACCTCGCGACCGCTAAGGTCGCAGGTTCGAATCCTGCCTCGGGCATGGATGTGTGTGATGTCCTTAGGTTAGTTAGGTTTGAGTAGTTCTAAGTTAATGGGGACTGATGACCTCAGATGTTAAGTCCCATAGTGCTCAGAGCCAATTGAACCACTTTATTAACTGTAAAGTGACAGCCAAGAAGCAACTTATCGCTATGCCTAAAGATTTTAGAGACTTCCTGTAGCCCTGATGGTGAAGAAACGTTTCTAGTCAGAAATCCAATTGACACCTTGTAGTATAGCAAGTGGATTGACGTACATTAGGAGCAGAACTGATATGGGAATACTACAGGTGATAAGCTCCGGGAGATTTGACCTTCGACATTATCGTGACCCATCCATCTGAATGTGTCGATTACTAAAAACATCACCAACACAGTCAAAATGGAGGCATGAGGTATGTGTAACATGACAAATTGCAAACTGTGAGAAGCCGCGAATTTCAGCACTAGAGATAAAATGTCGTAAACGTGACTAGAAAGTCCTTATATGCTGTTAATGTCTCTGTAAAACAGTCGTGTTTGTCTGTTTGTTTGTTTCAACATGCTTCTCCACAGCTGCTTGACGTATTCTGAGGGTGTTCGCGGTTAACTGTACAACTGCTTGTAGCGCCGTATAGCCTTTATTTAACCAAAATCGTCTCCCAGAGAACAAGTTACAAATGAAACTTTTATCCATACGAGTATTATAAACAGGAAATTATTTCTGTCTGTTACGCGTTCGTGACTTACCGATTGAACCTATTTCAATGGAATCTGATGTGGCGATAGCTTTAACAACGAGAAAGAATTAAGGCTACTTGATGAAGTGCATAGAACAAGATAATTATACATTTAAAGAACTTAACGCGAGTTAGGGACAAGTATTCACGCTTTGAAGAAGCTATTTTCTCTTTCACTTTTGATCTTCATCATATCTGTGAAAGTACGTTTATCGATTGATACGTGATATGCGATACGATTCATAGTAACGAATATAATACTTATAGAATCTTCAGTGTCTTTAATCCATACTTAAGGGGCTCCGGAACTCCCTATACTTGCAATGTTAAAATAACGCTTATAAATTACATCTTTCCTCACAAAGTATTTGAGGTAGGAAGTTGAACTTTTTACAGATTATTTATTGGAATATGGGCTACAACGTAACACAGGAATTTTACAAAATTTTAGTTCAGTTATTAAAGATGATTTTTTTTCAATTGTAATGAAAATTCACAACATTTTTTGCAATTTTTTATTTATATATTCAAATATATACAGTTTTTTGGAAAAAGGCTGTGTTAAATTATGCAGAAGGTACTGTGTAACATTTACTGAAAGTTTGAAACAAATATGTTTGGAAGATCCTTAGAAAACATGTAATTAGTATGAGAAAATAAAAGTTTTGGGAATCGAGCTACAAAGATTGGATTAACTTTTCAGTGCATTCCAGGTCCATAGGATGGATTATCTTCATCCTCTGCAAACTCCTCCTCCAGCTTCCTCTTGTTCCTCCTCCTGTTTACTCTTGCTTGTATTTCTAGACTCTTTACAGCCCTGTCTGCAGCCCGAAGGCGTTCCTTGTCTAAAGCAAGCATCGCTCGTTGTTGTGTTCGTAGATTTTGCTACCATTTTCTTCAGTTGCAGTTACTGCAACACTGTTCCAAGAGGTGGTCATGTATGAACACTTATCACATTTCAGTTGTATTTCACTAGCAAGTCCTACGTGCTTTATTATGGAGAGTTCCAGACCAACTTCACTACAATGAATACATCTTACACAGTTTGAAAAAATTCCTTTGAGAACCGACATATCAAATATTTCATTCACATCCGATTCGTCCATAAAACATTCATATTTTTCACTCATTGAACCAAGCTTCTTCTGTGAAGTATTTTCTTTCCCACTTTGACTGCTATGGGCAGGTGTACTTGAGAGGTTAGGTTCACTCAGTTGGTTATCGTCTTTATTGTTTACAGTAATAACACATACCTTTGGCTTTCCAACATTTCTCCTTTTCTTAAAAGCCTTCAGAGGATTTCTAATAACTTTACATTTACTCATTATTATACTTCAACAAAACAGAGACTCAAGAAACAGAATTAATTACGAATATTTTCGAGATAACGACAGAGTAAATAAACATGAAACAATCGACAATCACACCAGCGATATATATTGAACCATCACAGGTTAGCCACAACACATACTTTATCTCACATCACTAAAATGTGCCTGATGAACATGGACGTGAGTAATAACACCATTTGACAGCAGTTTAACAGCGCCACAGTGGGTCACGCCCATGTAGAACACATTTCAAAAAAAATTTAAAAATAGTTGTAGTCTTCAGAATTGAATAAATTATATATCTATTAAAAGGTAATAGTCTGCAGATTCAGAAAACGCAAAAAAGTAAAAATTGAACTTTTCATGATTTTGAGCCTTTCCGGAGCCCCCTAAGCAATATTTGTGGCATAATGTAAACATTGATTATCGTACAGCTCCTTCAACAGCACGATGCACAAACGCACGTTCCTACCCATGTTCCTTTATACTCACTTCTTGGCAGTGGCAACGTGTGCGCAGATGCATAGTGCTACGGAACAACTTGGGAGGGAAAAAGTGGGGTGCTCATAACAAACTATGCTTACCGGAACAGACGAACACGTGAGGGCAGCTGTTGTTATTGCACGTACAGTAGCTTATTTACCCACCTTCACTCACCAAAAGAAAACTACTTAATTGCAAGTTCAGTCGTGGGTAACAGCTAATATAGGATACGTTGTTGAAAGAGGTATGTCATACGAGAACAGCATTGTAACAAAGGGCATAATAGGAGAAAATATGTACATGTGTTACGCCCAACAAGTTGAAAAAGAATACATGCGTTATATTGCGAAAGAGACACACGATCTATAGAAGCAACCATAGTTGCAGAAAGATTTCTTACGTTACTAGTTCGCAAAGGGAACCCGCTGGCAGCAGTGTCTGATATTCTAGAACCAACAGTTACTGCCGCTCTCGCGTTCTGTCCGAATTAAGAGTCTGATACACCATAACAGTCTCACACAGTGAGTGAGAGCCTCTATCTCAAACATATACTTCAGCAATTCTCCCTCCTAGGCGGACGTTACGACTAGACGAACTACAATAGTCAGGCCATATCTGGGAGATGATTCATTGGAACTATACTATATCAAATGTTAGTTCACTTTATTACATTAATGTATAAAAATACTGACACAATCGTTTGCCACAGAAGCGACTAATAACTTACAACCGTCGTTGACTATATTAGCATCACGTGATATACTAATTAACAAACTCTCCTTTTGAAGTTCAAAGCTCAAAATTTACGAAATTGCATGTCCATTTTAATGCTGAATTACTCTTTAGTCCTACTTGATGAAGCTGTCTGCTTCACCAGAGGTCACGAATTGGGACACAGCGCTTCCATGTTCGGCTCTATATTGACCTCCGTGCCAGTGCTCTGTTGCATGAGACAGAGGGCATGTCTTTTTTATCTTCTCCCATTCGTCGTTGTGGATTGCAACGAAACATCGCTAATGTCGGTGTTACTGATGTGCGTTGCCGACTTTGGTGTGGTATGGTGATCTCTGCATGATACCACAATGGACTTGCTCCAAGTGCCTTCTAAAGCTGCATGAATCGTTCCACCGTTTGCTAAAAGCAATCCTATTCAAGGGCATCTTCACCGAATATCTTAAAGAGTTCAGGAAAGATTACAGAAAGGTGAACTTGACAGATGCTTCAGAGATAAATCATATCGGGCACCATTACAACAAATAATCGAAAATACATCTCTCTAGTGTAGAATCAGCGATCATATTGAGGTGTAAGAAATCTGCAAGTAAAAATAAGTGCCTTCATCGCATAGGTTGATTCGACCACCATTGAGCTTTAGGAGGTATCATTCTGTTGGAAGTTATAAACTCATATCCTCCTGAGACCTCTCAACTGATTTGCGAGGCAAGTTAAAGGGGACCTATAATTTAATACGGCTTCCAAACTGTAGAGCTCTAGATATTTTTTCCACTAACAGATCGTTATTCAGGTGCAACAAACGATAAATGACTGAGAAAATACAGCAATCGATTCGCGCTAAACCCTAGCCTATGATTACTTTTCCTGTAGTTCTCAATATTTATTTTTAGAGCGTTCATCCTCGCCTTACAATCAATATTTCGCAAACCAGAAACATCTTCTACCACAGAAACAATTTCTTTTGCAAAATGTTAGTCTGGATCATATAAGACTTCTGAGAGCTAATACTAAAAAATTGTTAAGCTATCTAACTAATTAAAATGGAGAGTAATTAACAGAAGCACATACATCCTACAAATGGTAACATCCTAACTGTAAAGAATAGAGAGCGCTTATACGTAGCCTTCTTAAAATAATTAACTGGAGCTACTTCTTTTCGAGAAACTAAAACTCACAACTGTCTGTGGGCTGAATTGCAGAAGTTGCCCACTCTTTTTCTTCTTTTAACGAGAGAAGCGGGAAAGAAAGTCTAGTAGTTCTAACTTTTGGTCATTTATAAAGGGATGTAAATCCTGGCTTGATTTGAAACAAATTAAGTATCCTTCTACAGGAGAGCACTTAAAGTACGAAGTTTCTGAAACATTGCTTGCGCCTGTAAGAGGCAAACTTTCATCCGAAAAGATAAACGAAAGTCTTCGAAAGGGCACGCTGATGAGGCAATAATTAATTACACTTCTAGCGATAAGGTCACGCGTCGGAAGTACAGATACAAGAAATTGTTACAACAAGAATTTTAACTTTATGTACATCCACTGTGCTGCTGACCAACTCAAACGAAACAGCGTTACACTTCTCTGTTTTCATGAATCTAATACTTCAAGTAATATTTTGCTATAGTAATCATTGTGAAAACTGATAACAACAGCAACATTGATTGGAAATGACGATACAATGCCCTAAATTCGATGTGACTAATGCGTACCTTTTGCGGATAATAAGCTAGGTGTCATGGGTTCGAACCTCGCCAGTGCTTCAGTACTGAATGAAAATCTTCAGCAATGGTGGCCAAAGACCCTTAAGAAGTTAAATTTGTTCTACAAAGCACTCTCTTGCACTTGGGGGTGCGAAAGTTCCCCTAAAATGCGGAAAAAATCAGCAATGATAAATGCTGAGGATGTAGAAGGCGATGGAAATAGCTACATTTAAGTTTTATAAGGTAGAGAAAAAGTTTTACGACTCCGGAATAGCCCCCATTTCGATATCCAGGAGAAGGCTGCCATGGGGGAGGTGACCCTCATAAAAAAATTGAATAACCAAGGAAAGGATAACGTTCTATTAGTCCATACAGATATAGTGCGGATCAGAGAAATGAAATGGGAAGAAGACAAGGATTTCTGGTCAGACGACTACAGTGTAATATCAACGGCAGCAGATAAATTGATACAGCAGCAGCGGGATTCATTATGAACGAGAAGGTGCCACAAAGAATGAGTTACCGTGAACAATTCAGTGATAGGGTTGTTTCCGTCAGACTCAATAGCAAACCAAAACCAACCACCTTAGTTCAGGTAAACATTACGAGGTCTGAGCCAAAACATGAGGAGGTAGAGAAAGTATATGACGATACTGAACGGATAATTCAGTACGTAAAAGGAGATAAAAACTGGGTTGTGGTTGGAGGGGAAGGAGTAAAATATGTGGTTATGTGAGAGTATGGGCTGGAGAACAGGAATGAGAAAGAAGAAACATTGAGTTCTGCAACAAATGTAAACTAGTAATATCGAATACTGTGTTAAAGAATAGCAAGACGAGGAGGTATACTTGGAAAAGGCTGGGAAACATGGAAAATTCCCCTCAACTAGATATTCCGAAATAAGATACTGGATTCTAAGTCGTGCCCAGAATCAGAAATAGACTTAGATCACATTTTAGTAATGGCGAAGAGAAGTCTGATGATTTAGAGACTAGTCGAGAAGAATCATTGCGCAAAGAAGAGGAGCTCCAAGGAATGGCTGGGTGGTTTGAGGCGTCATGTCACGGACTGCGTGTCCCCTCCCGCCGGAGGTTCGAGTCCTCCCTCAGGTATGGGTGTGTGTGTGTGTGTGTGTGTGTGTGTGTGTGTTGTTCTTACTATAAATTAGTTTAAGTAGCGTGTGAGCCTAGGGACCGATGACCCAATCAGTTTGGTCCCTTAGAGTTCGCACACATTTACACACTGGAAAGATGTGTAATACGGAAGTACTCAGGCATGAACAGAAGACTGAAGTTCTCTGAGGCTATACATACAACAAAAATGAATAGTGGTGTGGGCAGTTCAGTTGAAGAGTAATGGACCTCACTAAAACGGGCAGTCACAGAAACTGGAGAGGCAAACGTAGTACAACGAAGGTAAGTGCGGAGCAATGGATCGACTAAAAAGGGAACAACAAAAATGTTCAGGTAATTCAGGAATAGAGAAGTACAAGTCACTTAAGAATGAAATAAATAGGTATTGAGGATAAGCTAAGGCGAAATGGCTGCATTAAAAATGTGAACAAGTGAATAAAGGAATGAACGTGAGGGCAGTGGCTCAGCGTATAGAAAAGTCAAAACTACCTTCGGTGAAATTAAAGTCAAGGTTGGTAACATTAAAAGGGAAGATGGGACTACTCTGTCAAACACAGTATTCGCTATTGAACGCCTCTATGAGGAAGTGGGCTTGTCTGATGACGTGAAAGAAAGAGAAACTTGAGTCGAATGGGAAGAGATAGGGATCCAGAGAAGAGATAGGGCTCATGATTTGAAGGACTTTTGATAGCTTAAGATCAAATAAGTTATAATAGATCGATGACATTCCATCAGAATTTCTAAAAGCATTGGGATGAGTGGCAACAAAGCAAATGTTCTCACTGGTGTGTAGAATGAATAAGGCAGGAATATGCTTTCAGACTTGGGAAAAACATCATCCGCACAATTCCGAAGACAGCAAGAGCAGACAAGAGCGAGAATTATGGCACAATCGGCTTACCAACTCATGTTTCCAAGATGCTGAAAGAAAATTTAATATCTGTTAGATGACGATAAATTCGGTTTTAGGAAAGGTGAAGGCACCAGAGAGGCAATTCTGATCTTGCGCTTGATAATGGAAGCAAAACTGAAGAAAAGTAAAGTTCATAGGCTCTGTCGTCCTGGAAAAAGTGTTCGAGAATGTAAAATGTGCTAGATATTCGAAACTGTAACCAAAATTGGAGTAATCTAAAGGTACAGGCAGGCAGTATACAGTACGTACAAGAATCAAGAGGGAACAATACGACTGTAAGACCAAGAACGAAGTGCTCGAATTGAAAAGGGTGTAAGACAATTCATTCTATGCAGTATACATCGAAGAAGCAATGACGGTAATTAAGGAAACGTTCAAGAGTGGGATTCAAATTCAAAGTGAAAGGATGTCAATGATGAGGTTTGCTGGTGACATCGCCATCTTCAGTGAAAGAGAAGAATTACTGGATCTGTTGAATAGAATGAATAGTCTAGTGAGTACGAAATATGGATGGTTAGTAAATCGAAGAAGGAGGAAAGGAACGGGAAGTAGCAAGAAGCAGAATGAAACTCAAAGTCAGGACTAGTGATCATGAAGTTCATCAAGTTAAGAAATTCTGTTACCTAGGCAGCAAAAATTCCATGAGGAATGGAACAAGGAGGGGATAAAAAGCAGACTAGTACTGTTATCAACAGCAATTCTGGCAGATACAAACCTGCTAGTGTCAAAACCTAAGCCCTAATTTGAGGAAGAAATTTTCGAGAATGTACGTTTAGACCACAGCATTGTACGTCAGGGAAACATGGCCAGTGGAAAAACTGGAACATAAGGGAACCGAAACAATGGATATTTGGTGTTTCAGAAGATCCTTGCAAATTTGGTGGACTATTAAAGTGAGGAACGCGGAGCTTCTCCGCAGCATCGTCGAGGAAAGGAATAAAAGGGAAACGCAGACGAGAAGAGGGAACAAGATGGTAGGACATTAGTTAAGCCGTCAGGGGATAACTCCCATGATATTAGAGGGAGCATTAGAGGTTAAGAACTCTAGCGGAAAACAGTAAATAATTGAGGTCGTAGGCTGCCACTGCTACTCTGAGATGAAAAGATTGTCACAGGAGAATAATTCGTGGTGGACGTCATCAAAAAGCTACAAACTGCACCTCTGAAACTCATTTCAGGAATCCACATGTGTCTGTGCAAAGCGAGAGCTGCTTAGGGTCATTAAGCTTGATTATACGTATGGAAACATTTGGGGAAGCTAGGGATGGCAACTTAAGCTACCCTTGCAGCCCGATGGTCAGCAGTGCCTCGTTCTCGTTTTAAACAATTCTCATCAGTTATCGAGAAATACCCAAAAAACGTCATTTTAAGTACCAAAACTGTGGTATCGATAATTCCAATGCCACAGCGTAGATTGGGACTACGAGAGCGTAAGATCTTCGCCGACGACAGCGCCCTCTAGCCGACGCTGTGCAGCTCGACGAGCGCCGCTCGACTTCCGTCCAGTTCACGGAGAGGAGACGGCCGAAAACCATCGCTTTAGCTTAACTTGCTATTGCGACTTTGCATCAGTTATTAGGGTCTACGACGTCGCACCTGCATGCTCATCACCTAAAGCTATGTAATATGTTTGCATATGTTTATACACTATTAAAACCACTTTTACTTTACTTTCAGTACCGAAAGCTTTACCTCAACTGCTACTACTCGCTTCTTTTCATTCAGCCTCTTTTTCAGATTACAGGAGCAGACCCACGCAGGATACAAAGAAAAAACCAAGCCACGGATTTCGAGGCAGTTATGCACAGTAGATACAGAAAATTACTGTAACGTTTTCGATATACTCTTAAGTAAACGTTCTCGAGAAAGCTTACAACTCTTGTTAATATCTTCACCCCTTTTGGGAGATAGAAAGATTCAGAGTTAACCTACGTGTACATAAAAAATCCGGTATGATACAAAAACGTAATTAAGTGAAGTATCACGGAGAAGTATTGTGTAAAATGTCTCCGTTATCATCGGAAGAGTTCTAGAAGCCCGTGTTATAGTACTAGAGGACGTCCAAAAGTTTTGTGTAGGTAAAATCGGGGGTGAAGTGTAAAATTTAACATAAATTTACTCTCATAATCATATCGAAAATCTTTTTCTTTTCAGTGATACACACTGCTGTAGAAAGGAAAAAAGGGAACCAGAGGAAAATGCTCCTTTCGGAGCACCAAAAAGGCGAATAAGCTCCTGTTTGAAAGACGGACTAAATAATGGGCTACCAGCTGACTCATTCTACCTTACTCAGCATATTTAAAATCGTCCAAAGCTTATGGAATGCAAAACATATTCACGCTATCTTTCTGAGAGAGAAGGAGGCAATGGCTGAAGGAAATATATGGATAAGTAATAAATACTGGAAGACAGTGCACAGTGATTGTGGTATACGAAGAACGAAGGAGAAAAATTCAGTGTGAGAGAAAGAGAGGGACAATCGACAGTGTAAAATAGTTGATGGTGAATGATCAGTGTTAGGAAAAGAGTGAAGGGGACAGTGCCAGTGGGAAATGAAATAATCCTGCGCCATTGTTAGCAGGCAAGCCCCATCTACCGGCCGAAGTGGCCGAGCGGTTCTAGGCGCTACAGTCTGGAACCGCGTGATCGCTACGGTCGCAGGTTGGAATCCTGCCTCGGCCATGGATGTGTGTGATGTCTTTAGGTTAGTTAGGTTTAACTAGTTCTAAGTTCTAGGGGACTGATGACCTCTGAAGTTTAGTCCCATAGTGCTCAGAGCCATTTGAACCATTTTTTTAGCCCTATCGGGTAAATTCGGCCACTGGGTACAAGTCTTATTTGAGGTAACGCCAAATTGGGGGATTTGCACGTCGGTGAAGAAGAAGTGATGATGAGAACAAGAGAAGAGCCTGTCTACGAGCGGGGAAAATCTCGAACCCGACCTGGAATCCAATCAGGGCCCAATGAATCGTAGGCAAATATGTTATCATTCACCTAAGCAAGCGGACTGTGACGGTGGGAGAGGGATGAAGAAAAAGAGAATGTGAAAGTGGGTGACAGAATGTGAATACGAGACAGAGTATATCACAATGAGAACGAGGAAGGAAGAGACGGATGGCGAGAAGAGATAGCAGCAGTGGGAAGAAATGAAATAGATGATAGCAGTAAGAGAGAGAAAGAGAGAAATAGTGACAGGACACCGCAATAGTAGGAATGAGTGAAGGAAAGAGTGAGGCAGGAGAGAGCAACTGTTGAGAGAGACACCATGAGATAATGAACATGAGTTGGTTTGAATGAGTGAGTGAAAACAGACAAGTGGGAATGGATAGGTATGAGCGACGGACAGCGATGTTTTAGTGGGTGTGAGTGAGTTACAGCTAGAGGAGCTTGTGGAAGTGAAACGGAAATTTCGTGTTTGAAAGAGGGCGCATATGTTTCCATGCCAAAAACTTAGGGAAATTTCTTAAAGGTGCTGAGCAAGGAAGAATAAGGCACCTAATACGTCACTTTTCAGTCAGTGTTCTTAACAGCAATATATTTGCCTTTATTGCTCTCTGATGGGAGCATTTTTCCGCTAGTACGCATTTATTGGTCATCTCCCCATTTTTTTAATTTTTTAATTATTTATTTATTTTTTTGCCTCGCTCATATTTCGACTTACCAGGCGTTGTACCCTCGTCGATGTGACTGTGGGTGAAAAAGAGGAAGATATAAAATGTTAGAGAGCCTAAAAGGGTCAATGATAAAGATTTAGCAGCCACCTCCAAAGATACAAAATCAGCAAAATAAGTAACATATATTTGGTTTCAAATTTGAAATGGCTCTAACCACTAAGGGACTGAACATCTGACGTCATCAGTCCTCTAGAAATAGAACTACTTACACCTAACTAACGTAAGGACATCTCACACATCCATGCCCGAGGCAGGATTCGTACCTGCGACCGTAGCAGCAGTGCGGTTCCGGACTGAAGTGCCTAGAACCTCTCGGCCACGACGGCCGGCCGTGGGGGGGGGGGGGGGGGGGGGGTGGAAAGGGGGGTGTATCAAGGCGAAGCGTCGCGAACGGGTTGCTCCACAGCTGCACGTCGATATCTTCTGCTAAGGACACAGTCGAAAATGTTGCTTCGCTGGGTTATCAAATTTTGCAACACCCCCACATTGCTCTGAGTAAGCAACCAATGACTTCTTACTCTTTCCGTGAATGAGTAAACCATAACGTGACAGGTGTTTACAGGTTGACCACGAAGAGAAATTCGAGGTGGATTTTTTTCTTTAACACACAATATGACGACTACTACAACTTTCGTCTCCCCAAAGTCTTCCACAGCAGGAAAACATATTTCTCACTTAAGAGACAATTGTAGGGGTGGGTTCATGGTCACTTTTTTCGGGGTGATAACGGACGTCTTTTAAATATCCGTTGTTATGTCTATCTTCCATATACCAACGTACTGATTATTAGAAAATTGTTCCACCACTAGAAATCGTACTAACCCTACCCCAATCGACCATTGAAGCTGCTGACGTATACGTCTGTAGGCTCGCAGGAGCAGTTTCTTTTTTAATAAAGTTATTTTGCATACTTTGCCGCATCATTATAAAACACTAAGAACAATACAGCCGACATTTCGACCGGCTTATTGCGGTCTTCTTCAGCGCCGTTAACGGCTGGATACTGATAACTCTTTCCCTAAATACTAAATACTTCGGTTATTTGGCGGCAGCCTACATCACGTATCTGGGAAATCACTAGACAATTTGAAGGAAAGGAATGGTTGTAAGGTAGGAAAGTCCCTGTTCTACCCTTGTGGCTCATTGTAATGTAACTCTAGTATCGTGTGTCAGTGATCTCGGCGCCAGAGTCGGGTATTGGGTATTATACGCCTACAGTGAGGTAAGAGAGAGGGATTTGGAAAACGAGATGACTTGTAAGCTCTTCACATTTAAATCATAGAGCGTCATTAAAGTGAAATTAGAAAGTATAAACAAGGTACGAGGGTTGGAACTTTAATACTCGCGACTGTATATTTACAGCTAGTACAAAATACGAGTAGATACTTATTCAAATTTTTACTGACCTTCAAAGTTCTCACCAGCATTGTGTGTAGCCCGTTGCCAGCGATGTGAAAGTCGTAGGATACTCTTAGCAGTGCCAGTTGTGTTGACAGTTCGAGCGGGGCGGTCTATTGCCCGACGAAATTGTAGCAGTTCTGAAGCGAATGCCGTGAAGAATTTCCTTCAGTTCAAAAATCGAGTTGAACTCACAAGAGCTTAAGTCAGGGGAGTGCAGTATGTGGTATAGCACTTAGCAGCCCCATCAGTCAAACAAATCAGTAACAGCTTGCACTGTGCGTACATGAGCATTGCCCTATAAAATGATGGTCAGGTCCTACAGAAAGTGTCATCACATCTGTCTCTAAGCTGGTCGTAGGTTCTGTTCCAAAAATGAACACCATAGCGACGGAAGTGATGACACTTTCTACTGATCTGGTAGGCCGCTGGAGAAATTTTGCATCACATATGCACACACACGTCAGATAAAAACTAACCTATACTCCATCCGAACAGGCCTTGGAAGGCCGAAAGGAACCGACCGGCCGCCGTGGCATACTCAGCCCACAGGCGTCACTTGATGCGGATATGGAGTAGCATGCGGTCAGCAAACCGCTCTCCCGGTCGTATGTTACTTCACGAGACCGGAGCCGTTACTTCTTAATCAAGTAGCGCCTCACTTTGCCTCACAACGCTCCGCACACTGAATGGTCTGCTATCAAAGTGCTATCCCAGCCCGCCTTATCTTGACTTCGGTGATCGGACACACAAATCAACTAATTCCCACGTTCTGGGGAGGGCGGTGAACAGCCATGATGCCACAGTCATTTACGTCTCAGATGTGTTAGATGTGGTTGAGATGTGGAGAGTAGAGGGGCCAGCACATCATCGACTGGGACTCGCCACTGTGTTCCTCGAACCACTGCATCTCACTCCTGACCTTGAAACATGGTGCATTATCTTGCTGAAAACTGTTGCTCTCCTTGGGAACATGGTCGTCATGAAGGGATACACCTGGTCTGCAACCAGTGGACGTTATGTCATGGCTGTCATGGTGCCTCGCACGAGCTTCGCTGGGCCCATGGATGCCCACATAAACGTTCCCCAGAGGATAACGGAGCCGCTGTCCGATTGTCTCTGTCCTGCAGTGTAGGTGTCAAGGGGCTGTTCCCCTGGAAGACAAAGGATTCGTGTCTCCCCCACCGGCATGAATAAGAAGGTTTCGGGATTCATCAGATCATGCAACGCCCTGCCACTGTGTCACTGTCCAGTGCCGGTAGTCACGTGCTCATTTTAGTCGTAGTTGCCGATATTGTGATGTTAACATTGGCACATGCATGGGTCGGTAGCTGAAGAGGCCAATCGTTAGGAGTGTTCGGTGCACTGAGTGTTCAGACACTTGTACACTCACCAGGATCAAAGTCTGATGTTAGTTCCTCCACAGTTCGCAGCCTGTGATCTTTTAGCCGTCTTCCCAGCGTACGACGTCTAACAGCTGTACTAAAGCGTGGTTTCAGCTTCGTTTCGCCTCTTGCTGATGACAAACATCACAGCACTCTTCCAACACCCGACAACGTGCGCAACTTACAAATGCTTTTGACGAGCCTACGGGCCATCAAAACCCGCCCTGGGTCAAAGTCTGATAGATCGCGCGCCTTCCCCATTCTAACAAAGGGAGCACGCTCACTGATCCACATGCACTGCGCGTGTCCCTGGCAAGCGGCAATTTCTCGCCAAGTGACGCTGCTGTTGCCTGGAAGCGTTTATATCGATAGTAGGTCGGTATTCAAAAAGTTCTGACTGATCAGCGTGTTATATGATCAGTATCTTACTAGACTCCGATAGGTTCCGGGAGTGGTGAAAACAAGCAACTGAGTAAGAATATTTCTGTTCTACATGGTATCCTCCCGTTTTTTCTTAAAAGTAGACGATATTTGTACCAAAATTGATAATTTCAATGTATAATTCAGGTTTCATTCGAAAATTGTAACGTGAAACTGACAGATATTGTAGGAAAAACAGAAAAAACAATAAATATTTATCATGTAGCGTTATAAAACACAATTTCATCCAACACAAAGTTACAATAAAAGAAAACTCTTGAATGTATCAAACATTCGTTAAATACTTCATCTAACTTACATAAATATGTTTGTTGCTCAAAAAAAACTTCCATGTTTATCAACAACAACAAGCAATTCCTGCCCTCCATCTTGATTCAAATGGTTCAAATGGCTCTGAGCACAATGGGACTAAACATCTGACATCATCAGTCCCCTAGAACTACTTAAACCTAAGTAACCTAAGGACATCACAAACATCCATGCCCGAGGCAGGATTGGAACCAACGACCGTAGCGGTCGCGCGGTTCCAGACTGTAGCGCCTAGAACCGCTCGGCCACCCCGGCCGGCCTCCATCTTGATGACGAACGTGCTATTGAGTACAATATATATAATTTTTATCTATGTAACCTGTTCTTGAATCAAAAGTATATCCTGTCGTTACATAAAATGGCAAAAGTTACGCGATCAAGCAACATTTATCACTTTTAATATGCTGTTTATATTCTGTAAGCATATAAAATATACATTGGACTGCCGGCCGAAGTGGCCGTGCGGTTAAAGCCGCTGCAGTCTGGAACCGCAGGACCGCTACGGTCGCAGGTTCAAATCCTGCCTCGGGCATGGATGTTTGTGATGTCCTTAGGTTTAACTAGTTCTAAGTGGTAGGAGACTAATGACCTCAGAAGTTGAGTCCCATAGTGCTCCGAGCCATTTGAACCATACATTGGACTGAAGGATGGACGGTTGTGATTGCGTGCAAAACAAACAAACAAACAAACAAACAAAACAAAGACCAGTCGTCTGCTCAAAGTTCCACTCTTACACATTCATTTGCGTTTCTTTCCCTGCTAGTGCTACCAGCGACACAGGTAATCGTACTTATTTATGTAGAGCAGCAAATCTACCAAAGTGCAGTCTGTGTAGAACGCAACTCTAGTTAGACATAATAAGGGTTTGCAGCGTGGTTGCATCTCGCTTCTACGGATGGGGCTGTTGTCGTGGCTACAGACACGAAAGTACCAGCAAATACCGCGGTTCCCACTTGTCCCTCATCTCCTCGTAATTCTCTGAAGCCTTCGGTATGCAACGCAGATAACAGAGTGATTTGCCTTGCCTGTGTGTACTTTGCTCGATTCGACGCTCCCTGTGAACTAATACGCCCACATTTACGATGGTTTTCCATACTATCTGGACATTGCTTCTAGCCAGTCATTTAATTCGTGATCTCTGCCGTCATTATCCACAGGATCTCCCTGTCAGTTCCAGCTATATCTGCGTGAACATCAGTCCGAGTGAACATAATCTGTGTTGTGCCTACGCAGAGTAGGATACAAGAGTTTTGCTACAAATATTAGAAGCTGTCATGAAGAAACAAAGCGATTAACACAGAAGGAAGTGGTTTCTTGTTGTAACAAAACCTCAGATAAAGTTTACTGTTTTCCTGAAACTGGTTAGATATTTTAGTCTCAAATTTTGGATTTTTTGAGGTTATGCTTACGAAGGAACTCGGGAAACAAATAGAAGATTGCGGAACTTCACAACAAATTCAGGCAGTAGACACTGCTGTTAAAATAGGAAAGTCTTATGCTACAGGAGTCATCTTCGTGAGTCAATCGCGATAATACACTTTTAAGCATTTCTTGAGACCAAACTGGTCAACGAGCGGAAAAGGTGGAAATACTACACTAACTGTTATTAAGGAGAAACGATATTCCGAGCTAGATATTGCTGCTGAAATTTGTATAATGCGCCTCTATAGCGCACAACTTTTGTGCACAACACTCTTAAAATTCCGAAGATGTCTGAAAATACACCTTTAGTCAAATGGATATTATAAAATCGTAATTAGAGGAATCTTATCTGAACAAAGGCAAAAGCTCGGAGCGTATGATGAACAAATGTGGATTACAATTTATGCAACAGCAAGAGATGCATTTTTCTTGGGTCTCGGTGTTCGAAAATAGTATATCACTATAGACGCACAGGTCACAATCAACACTAAAATTTCTTTTAAATGTTTTTGCCTACTGACAATCTGCTGTGAGTGGTATTTAGACCTATATGAAATGCCTACAGATGCTGCCATATAGATTTATAGCAGGTTTAATCATGTTGGGATACGTTTTCGTTTTCCTTGCATGGGTCGATGTAAATGATCGCTTAATACATATCTGTATGTAGTCCCGACGCAACGACAGAGAGCGCTACGTTGCGGCATTCTAATGGTGACGCGCTGGAGGCGTCATTGTGCCTCCTGTATAGTGTACAGGATTCCGCACTTAGTGCAGAGAGCGCGATGCGTGTTCCAGATTTCCCTACAAACGCTCTGGTCCTTTGATTGCATCTAGATCTACTGGTGTTCACGTACTCAAGGTACGACTGCGACAGCATTAGCTCTGTGGGATTCTAAACCTCCCTTTTTCGTGTGCTATAAGACGCTTCTGTCATGATAATTATGCAGAAATGATTCCTTTGCTGTTTAGTGTACGCCGTTTCTATATTGACTGTGATATAAGTTCTATGAATTCTGTCTGAGTGTACATTGAAGCAATTTTATGACTTTTCCTCCGCGACGAACAAATATAAACACAAAAAGTAGCCCAATCAGCCGAGAAGACATCAAGCTGATACCGCGTAACAAACACACCAATCTTCATAAGGGACTTAATTTGATGTGTTATGAGAGCGTAGAACATTCTACAGGTATGCCATACTAAGTGTTCAGAAATAGTCTGAATAGCACGTAAGAGTGTAGATTGTGATGAGAAATAGCTGTTAAGGAAAAGGTTCTATGAGTTGCGCCGTTCTCGTGATAATTAACATTCAAGTTACCCATTAGGCCGTTGCGCGGACAAATACATGCTGTCCGCCCAAGACGGTGTCATATATGTGTGAATTCCTAAGGGGCCAAACTGCTTAGGTCATCGGTCCCAAGCTTTTCACACTAGTTAAACTAACTTAAAGTAACATATGCTAAGAACAACACACACACCCATGCCCGAGGGAGGACTCGAACCTCCGGCGGGAGGGGCCGCGTGACTGAATGGTTGTCGCCTAACGTGTGCTTCGTGTGGTTCTCTTATACCTAACAAGAGAGCGATACAAAAATTGGACATGGGGTGATAGAACGAATCGAACCCGAGCCAAATGCTGAACTGTATAGCTACTCCATCTTGTACGGTACGAGAACAACTGACATTACCGTAACTGACGGGCCGCTTGAATATGCACGGGCAACAGTACATTTCGTTAAGTTCGACGCAGATTAACTTCGAAACTATGAAACATAACCAACTTTTTCTTAACATCATTTTTCATCACAAAGTACCCTATTTCACCAATACAAGCTTTTCAGTCTGTTTCTGACCACTCTGTATACAGATAAATAAAATGTCGTGCGAGTAGGGCCTCCCATCTGATGGACCGTTCGCCGGGTTCATGTCTTCCGATCTGACTCCACTTCGGCGATTTGAGCGTCGATGGGGATGAGATGATGATAATGATTAGGACAACACTTCACCCAGTCCCTGGCCGGAGAAAATCTCCGACCCAGCCGGTAATCGAATCCGGGCCCTTACTTGGGATTGACATTCTGCCGTGCTGACCACTCAGTCACCGGGGGCGGACTGTATACAGATGAAATCATTGATGATTAGGTACCGCAGAAATGTCAGAGTTTGAGATGTGTGTTACTGTTCCAAATAGTCTCAAAAATTTTCCATCCTACTTCGGACGGGTGGGAACGCATGCCATTCAAGGTGCGATAGTGTGCAGAGGTATTCGCGAAACCGGTAACGTACGTTTACAGGCCTGTGAACACAGCTGTTCTCATCTTGGAAGACGGAAGCGTCCACAGGAGATATGGAAGAAAGGGCAATATTTGATTGATGATAATGTTGAAAGAAACGTCCTCGCTCATGTTAACCGAAGCTTCAGCCCGACTCATTGTTTCAAAAACAACTTCGAAAACACCACAAGACAACGGGCGTCCAGAGCTGCATCAACCACACAATGCAAGTTATGCGAGTCACTGGGCCGTCGACGTACTGGAAGCATTACTTCATTTGCAAAGGTGAATAATGATGACACGTCGCACCGCGCTACACGCCTCCTGCCGTCTACGGTATTTGTTCACCCAAGTGGTGCAGCCTTGTTTTGGGCTGTCAGCGGTGACCTTTCGCGCTGTACCCACTCAATGTTCATCGAAAAATTCACTGACAGGAGCCATTCCTGTCGGGTGTGAAAGCAATTGTCACTGAGAAGGCGTGACAATCGTCACTGGTCTCTATCAATTCCGAAACTTTTGGTGCGCAATTCTTCACGGCTGCAAGCGGTACCGCATTCCCTGCCGACATGTTTGATCACCAACGATGATATATCGGCAAATCGGCGGCTTCATTCGCGGTGTTGTCATAGGCACGTTCAGTCATGGTAGCTCTGTTCTGACAATATTTACGCCAACCCATGCTACTGGCTGGTACATACACACACTCCTTCACTAGCATGACATATGTTATTGATGGTGAAATCTAGATCTTCCTGGTATCAGTCCTGCATCACCTATAGCGCTCCCAAGCGACCAGTGCACTTTCGTAAAGGGCAACCAAATCTTTTTCACTATGCTTAATTAAGGCACGTTGCAGAGGTCATTTGCAATTTGTCGAAGCAGGGAAAACGAATTTTTAAACATTCGTGAGAGCAAACAAAATAATTTTAGAATATTTCTTTTGACATTATGAGGTTAAAAATTTGTAAAATATATGTGCATATGCATCTCAAAATCAGAGATTTTTCGATAAACGAATTTATACGGGCGATTTTTTTAAAGCTGAGGTATCTGTTATGGACGACATGTAAAATTGTTCCTTATACATTCGTTGTGTCCTGCAGACAATACGATGGTTGATAGAGTGTACCTCTGTTTGCGACTTTCTGTGCTTTTCTGTTCGTGTATAGAGCGGCTTGAAAATAACTATCTATGCCTCGGTATACGACCAATCTCTTCTTTGTTGCCGTTAACGTAACAAGTCATTCTAAACGGAGAGAAGTCTGCAGACGTAATAGTAACCTCGGGCGTGCCCCAGGGCAGTGTTACAGGACCATTACTTTTCACAACAGATTTCAAATTTTCAAATGTGTGTGAAATCGTATGGGACTTAACTGCTACGGTCATCAGTCCCTAAGCTTGCACACTACTTAATCTAAACTATCCTAAAGACAAACACACACACCCATGCCCGAGGGAGGACTCGAACCTCCGCCGGGACCAGCCACACAGTCCATGACTTCAGCGCCTCAGACCGCGCGGCTAATCCTGCGCGGCACACTACAGATTTAAATGGCCCAGCAAAAAGCATCGGAATTTCCACGAGTCTTTCCGTGGATGACGCTGTTGTACACGGAGAAGTCGCGGCTCTAGAAAATTGTAGAGAAACTCAGCACGACCCGCGGAGAATCAACGCTTTGCGCAGGGAGTGGCAGCTGACCATAAGCATATTCAAATGCAACATATTACAAATGCACAGACAGAAGGTTTCTTCTTTGTATGATTACAAAATTGCAGAACAATCGCTGGACGCATTTAGTTCCAGAACCTATCTAGGAAAGACCACATAAATCTAATAGGAAGTAAGCCAGATGCTGGACTGAAATTCTTTGGAGAAACCCTTGGAAAATGTACTCGATCAACAAAAGAAGTATCTTACAAATGGTTCAAATGGCTCTGAGCACTATGGGACTTAGAACGAATTAAACCTAACTAATCTAAGGACATCACACACACACATGCCCGAGGCAGGATTCGAACCTGCGACCGTGGCCGTCGCGCGGTTCCAGACTGAAGCACCTACAACCGCTCGGCCACACCAGCCGGCAAAGTTTCTTACAAAACAGTGTTCCGACTATTACTTGAATATTGTTCATGCGTACGGAAACCAAATAGGACTGATGGAGAAAATAGAGAAGATTCAACGGCAAGCAGCATGGTTCGTTACAGGTTCATTTTGCAAGCGCGAAAGCTATACGGAAATACTCAGCGAACTCCGGTGGCAAATAATGTTAGAGAGGCCTTCTGAATCACGTTATGTTCTAATGTTAAAATTCCAAGGACGTACATTCCTAGAAAAGTCAACCAATATGTTGCTTCCTTCTACATGTAAGTCGCTAGAAGACTACGAAGATAGAATTAGACAGACTGGACCCCACATGGAAACTTTAAACTGTGGTGCACACCAACAGTGCTTCACAGTCTGGTTGGAGTCAAGACAACGAGTTCGTATAACAACGCAGCTCACAGACGGTTGTAGCGATCGTTCCTAAATTGTGCATAAAATTGAATCAACAGCTCGGAGTAACTCTAATGGTCATACGAATATTGCCCACCACGTGTGTCCTGTGTCGACCTGTGTCAATGGAAAAGATCGGTTTGCTTCTCGTTACAAATGAAGTGTTTATTTTCACTGAAGTTTTATGAGCGCATTCGGCTGAGCAGTTCCAAATTATTCTGCTACCATTGTCAACGGAAAACATTGGTTTGTTTTTCGTTATAAACAAAATCTTTCTCGGGCAGAAATTTTTTGTGGTTGATTGACACGGCAGTCCCGTATTACGCTAGTGCAGTTTCGATTTAATGGTTGGTTTCACAGGAGCAGAAAAATAGGTTAAGCGATCTTTTGGCGTATGCTGACGTTATTGGCTATATTACAGATTGCTTTCAGTAGCTGTTCCGCAGTTGCTTAGCATCATTCCATTAACTGTCTATGCGTATGAGTCTTTGGCGATTTAAATTCCAATAACCATATACAAAAGAAGAATTCCTTCACGAAATAACATGAAATAAACATTCAAGAAATCAAATCGAGAACGGTGGCCAACACGAAAAATTTATAAATACATAGATACCATAGGTGTAGCGAAGCAGCTTAAAGCGCTTAATAAAGTCAAGTCTTCCGATCCAGATAGGTTTACCAAAATGGCGCCTCTCAGAGTAAACTGATGAAATAGCTCCACCCTTAGCTATCATGTACAAGCAACCGCTCGCTCGATGATAGATCTGCACCAGCAGACTAGAATGTTGAATTGGTTACATCAATACTCAAGAATGGAAATAGGAGTAATGTGCTGAATTACAGCCTCAAATCACTAACATTGCTTTGCAGTAGAATTTTGGAAAGTTTACTGTTTTCGAACATCATCTATTACCTGAATAGCAACGACTGTCTGTTGACACACATAGTGAGCACTGATTCAGATAATATTGTCCTTGTAAAAATACAATTAGCTCTTTATTCTTTCGCAATAATGAGTGCTGTTGACAAGGGATCTCAACTAATTTCCATAGATCTAGATTTCCTGAAAAGCTTTAGAGCCGGCCGTTGTGGCCGAGCGGTTCTAGGCGCTTCACTCTGGAACCACGCGACTACTACGGTCGCAGGTTCGAATCCTGCATCAGGCATGGATGAGTGTGCTGTCCTTAGGTTAGTTAGTTCGAAGTTCTAGGGGACTCATGACCTCATATATTGTCCCATAGAGCTCAGAGCCATTTGAACCAAAGACTTTAGACACCGTTCCACACAAGAGAGTTCTAACTAAATTGTATGTCTCAGGAGTATCGCTGCAGCTGCGCAGTTGGATCGGTAATTTCCTCTGACAAAGATGATACTGACTAGCAATCGACGGAAAATCGTGGAGAAAACTGAAGTTTATCCGGCGTTCCCCAGGAAAGGGTTGTAGGCTGTCTGCTGCTCCTAATCTGCATAAATGCCCAAGAAGACAACCTGGACAACCCTCTTAGATTCTTTACAAATGATGCTATCAGAAGATCAACAGCAACTGCAAAATGACTTTCACACCATATCTGAATGGTGCGAAAAGTGGCAATTTTCTCTCCATAAAGAAAAGTATGAGGTCACCACACGAGAGAGAAAATAAATTTGTTAAATATCAGTTATACGATAAATCAGACGAATTTTGAGGCTGTCAGTTCGACTCAATACATAGAAACTATAATTACGAACAACATAACTTGGGACTACCACGCAGAGCATGTGGTGGGGAAGGCAACCAAACATTACATTTTACTAGCAGAATACTTAGATAATGCAATAGGTCTGCTCAGTAGACTGCGTACGCTACTCTTGTTCGTCCTTTGCCACGGTATTGCTGTGCGGTACGGTGTAATTACCAGATAGGATGGCCGCGTGGTCTGAGGCGCCACGTCACGGATTGTGCGGCCCCTCCCGCCGGAGGTTCGAGTCCTCCCTCGGGCATAGATGTGTGTGTTGTTCTTAGCGTAACTTAATTTAGGTAGTGAGTATGTCTAGGGACCGATGGCTTCAGCAGTTTGGTCCCTTAGGAATTCACACATATTTGAACATTTGAACCAGATGGGATTGATGGAGGATATGGAAAATTTTCCAGGAAGGGCGGCTCGCTTTGTATTATCGCGACGCAGGGAGGGATTGTCACGGATATGGTAAGTGCATTGAGATGAGAATCATCATAATGAAGGCGCTTTTTGTTGCGGCGCAATCTTTTCATGAAATTTCAGTCACTTACTTTCCCCACTACAAGTAAAAATATTTCAATATCGCCTACTAACATAGAAAAAAATGATTATCGGAATACAATAAGTCAGAGCTTTAAAGAGATTTAAGTGATCATTTTTCCTTGCGTGCTGTTAGAGAGCGGAAGTTTACAAAATTATTCGGAAGGTGATTCGATGAACGGTTTTCCGTGCACTTACGTGTGGCTTGCAGAAGTAAATGTGTAAGTACCAGCAGGCTTTCCTTCTGTGAACCTTACGTAACAGTACCAGGAAAAACTGCATGTTACACTGGTACAAAACGTACACTCCGCCACACGCCGTACGGTGGCTCGTGGGGTATAGACGTAGATGTAATTAAGGAGGAAAGAACAGAATCATTCCAGCCACTCTTCACTACTCTGACAGGTATTTGTGAAACCTACGCCACGTTAATTCCTAAGGCCGCAATAAGTTTCCTGTAGTATCTCAGTCACAATTTTATCTTTGTTGCACTCACTTGTCACGGTTCTACCACCACATCTGTAAATTCGTTCCATGTTAACTGCCAAGTGTTATTAGTATGGAGTCCGAGCGGTAAAACGCTACTCTAGATACCACCACCCTATGGTCCAGTATGCAATTTCTCTTAAAGATGAATCTCTTTTTGCAGAGTCTTCCACATACATCAAAGACTCTCTTTAGTTTTGCGTAATAGTGTTTTCATGTGTTCTTATGACGTTATGTGGCTTCGTGTTAAATAAGGCAGTGAGGATAGTGAGCAGAGTGGAGAAAGTGGATGTGGTGTTGGCGATTGAGAGACATGTTGAAGCAAAATAATTCTTCACATAATTTACAAATTCACATTAGTATACACCAGGAAAACGGTCTTTGACAAATTTTAGCCTCGCGGACAACAGGGATAGGTGACAAAATTTAAAGACTTTCGACAAAAACAGTGTTGTTTGTAGGTGAAGATGATACAAACTGCTGGTCATTAAAATTGCAGCTTGAAGAAGGCCATTTAAATTTTGTTTATTATGGATGGACAGTACCGCACGAAGAATACCTGCCTAAAATTGTACTTCATTCGGTAGGTATAGAGCAAATTATGTGTAGTACACAGAACATCCACCTCTGGTACCTGAGAACTCTGTAGAATCACACTTGGATGACAGACAACTTTACGTCACTCCATACTGATTCTACTCTGCGCTTTGTTTAATCGATTACAGTGACTGCTATCTCTCGTGAACCTATGACTGGATGTTTTTAATGCCTGAGAGAACTGGAGAACGTACTGGCCACCTCTGCACCCGCCGTGTCGAGTTACGTCAGGGCACTTTTGGCAAAATGCTGCCGTGCGTCATCTTGCTGAAAAATAGCGTCACAGAGACCTCGAAGATCGATCACAGCCATAGACATTAACACGTACAAGCAGCAACAACAGATATTCAAATCACCAGCTGTGTGAATGTTAGGTGATCGTGCTGTATGCCCAATGGCATCCCCATACCGTCATTGTGATGCTGGGCTCGCATAACAATGATGAAAACGGTATCAAAATTTCGTTTTCTTCGGACCTCCCACACATACGATTCCCTGCGCCAGCAGTCCATAATGCTCCATACGCCACTGCACACGCGTATGACGTGGAACGTGCGGACAAGCAATAGCATGATCTCCCTTCTTGATACTACGGCTTTACCCTTACACCAAAGTCCTCCTAATTTTCTTTGTTTCCACTATGTACCCAAACATCTAACATAATCTCTAAATATGCTACCCAACGGACACTATATTTACACTCACAGCCTTCAGCTCTATTGATTTCTTCTTTTCTCCAAATCCCTTTTTCTTTTCATTACAGGCTCTTCAGCTCTTAAGTGAAAATGCTGCGTTCCTCATCGTTTCGGCAATGTATTTTAAATATCTATATATTTGTTTTCATTTTTACTTTTCAGCCGGCCGAAGTGGCCGTGCGGTTAAAGGCGCTGCAGTCTGGAACCGCAAGACCGCTACGGTCGCAGGTTCGAATCCTGCCTCGGGCATGGATGTTTGTGATGTCCTTAGGTTAGTTAGGCTTAACTAGTTCTAAGTTCTAGGGGACTAATGACCTCAGCAGTTGAGTCCCATAGTGCTCAGAGCCATTTACTTTTCATTCCTTTGATTTTGACACAAACGACAAATAAATCAACTGCTTAATGTCAACAAAACACAAAAAAATCTTTTTATGGCGTTTAAAACATTAGTAAAAAGTATTAACCTTTCAATCATATGTTTTACGTCAAAACTTACGTTTTTAGAGCTTTTGTTTGAATGTTAGATTGTTGTGCCGCTGGCAGCCATCCCTCCACCCATATGGGCGTGTTGGATGAAATAATCGCAAAAAAAAAATCTCTGATGGTGACTAAAAAGGATTATAGCCAAAATATCAGCAATACCTAAAGTTTGATTACGGCAAAACCCCAGAAATTTTATGCCCCATAAGAAAATAAAAATTCACAAAGTAAATCAAGTATGGTCCAATGTAAAGTAACAGGAACTACAAGCTTCGGCAAAGTAGCGTAAGTAGATATCAGTAGGAATACAAAATAAGCCCTAAAAGTGTTTAAGAAATGAATTTGAGTCAATTTCTGGACAAAATATATAGAAATAACTGTCTGCATATTGTCTGAAAAACTCAGATAGTTCTGCAGTGTACTGTGCTGCCGCACTATATCCAATTTGATGTTGTTTTACCGCAAACAGAATTGTAGCAACGCGTGGCAGGTTTCATGAATAACAACTAGGAAACTTCCAAATTGGGAAGGTCCCTGAGTGGCCACACAAATGTGAGGTGAAATCGTATTCCCCGGTTCGGTGTTGTCGAAAACTGAGCAGGCGGTGGAATACAGGGATCTGAATTGTGTAGCACAGATAGGGAGAGAGACTACTGTGAATTCGTATTCACTGGTGACGCATTTACTCATTCATCACTATAACTCTGCTCCAAATAGTAAACTCAGTGTATCCGAGATACTTTTAAAAATATTGTAGGCATTCTCCTCTAGCTTGGGGGAATGTACTAGAATTCAACTACAGCCTAGAAAAGAAAGAATGGTAGAGAGAAATTACTGGTTTATCACCACTTAAATTGCGAGAATGTGTCACTGTGTAGTCGTGAAAATTTCATCAAGTTACATCAGCGTTGTAAATCGACAGTAAGAATGTTCTTTATTAAAGTTTAACACTAACTGTATGATTTAATGAAATATATCACAGTCACTTTAGACGATGCCGGATGTGTAAGTTTCACAGTAGTCAGTCGAATTTTTATAAACTGTTTATTTGTTTGACTTATTTTTTACTATTGGACGCATTCAACATCAGACTACTACAGACAATATTTATGGACATGGTACTGCCGATAACCGTGTCCATATATGAGACGTGTCTTCTGCATCTGCTACTACTACTCACCAATATAATTAACTGAAGGAACAAAGTAGCATAAAAATCGATCTCTAAACTAAACAGTTTGTGGTTACCACTGAGTTTATTGTGCCTTGAGGTCATTAAAGGGACCCTATGTCGATCTCAAGTCCATTTAAAGTACATGCAAAAGCTCATTACTTACATTCTCACTCGACTTAGCCAGTGCCCATTAAAATTCCGTTCGGTCGTAGTAAAGAAAAATGTACTTTTCCATGTTACACAACAATAATCAAAAAAGAATCACCCTTATACGTTCACTTCATGAGACGATCTAGCAGAGTAACTTCCAATGTGCCTTTATTGCAGGCACCAAGAGCTCACCCCACTGCCACATGACTGCGATCTTGGGCCCAAAAGAAGATGGGTAGGATTCAAATCATCGTATTGGAACCGATATCTGTACCATTAAAAACGATAAGTTATTTGATTCGTGGCGATGCCTATGGGGTATCGTCTCAGATGTGCGACTAGATTCGTGATTTCCTGTCACGAAGGTCGCAGTTCGTAGTAATAGACGGCAAATCGTCGAGTAAAACTGAAGTGATATCAGGTGTTCCCCAGGGAAGCGTCTTGGGACCTCTGCTGTTCCTGATCTATATAAATGACCTGGGTGACAATCTGAGCAGTTCTCTTAGGTTGTTCGCAGATGATGCTGTAATTTGGCTACGAAGGCTTTCCCGGCGTAATAATTGATAATATTCTTCTCGGGTATGCAGCCGGATCATAACGTCTTCATGACACAATATTTCCGCGGTCCATCTGGCCGCCATCTTCAGGTGAGAGTGCTGGTGCACGAACTCGCCGGAACTGACTTCCTAGCGCAAGCTGCGGCCCCTATATAGGGCAGCAGAAGACCCACAACGCGTGCGCGAGAAGGTGCCGTAACTGCCCTCTAGCGAAGTAAACATACCGCGCCGCCAGTGGTGGAAATAGGCGAAATCGAGATACCGCTGTCAAAAATTAAAATAAATTTTTATTCCGACGATCGAAACACAGACCGTTGTTTTTTGATGTCAGATAACACCGGGTGCCAAGTCTTACTTAAAAGATAGCCCTTGTCTCTATTAAGAAGCTTGTCAGATAAACGAATCTCTATGGATTCTTTTAAAACACAGTCCCAATAGCGAGATGCAGGGGCAACCATTTGGGTCTTGTCATAGAGCATTCTGTGTCCTTCGGTGAGACAGTGCTCCGCCACTGCAGATTTCTCAGGTTGAAGCAGCCGTGTGTGCCGCTGATGCTCAACACATCGGTCCTGAATGGTCTGGTTTGTCTGCCCAATATAAGCCTTCCCACAGTGGCAAGGGATCTTGTACACACCGGGCTTCCTCAAACCCAAGTCATCCTTTACAGTGCCAAGGAGCGCACTAATCTTGGCTGGCGGACGAAAAATACTTTTTATATGGTATCTTTCAAGAATTCTTCCTATCTTCGAGGAAATGCTCCCAGCAAAAGGCAGAAAGGCCACCGATTTGCAGGTATCTTCTGGTGGTTCAGGCGAAGGTCTATACTGGAAAGCACGACGGATCTGTGTATCTGTATAGCCATTCTGCTTGAACACAACCTTAAGATGGTCCAATTCTTGTGTCAAGCTTTCTCCATCTGAAATGGCATAAGCTCTTCTCGCCAACGTCCGCAGGACCCCCGTACGCTGGAACGATGGATGACAGCTAGAAGCATGCAGGTAACGGTCCGTGTGGGTAGGCTTTCGATAAACACTGTGTCCCAGTGTCCCATCATCCTTTCTGTACACCAGAAACGGAAGCTTCTCATCACTTTTCACCTCCATGGTAAACTTGATGCTAGGATGCAGGGAATTAAAATGATCTAGGAGGCGGTCAAGAGCTTCTCTCCCAAGAGACCACACCATAAACGTATCGTCAACGTGCCTCCAAAAACAAGTTGGTTTTAAGGACGCCGTCTTCAGCGCCATGTCCTCAAAATCTTCCATAAAAGGATTGGCGACTATTGGGGACAATGGGCTCCCCATAGGCACTCCGTCACTCTGTTCAAAATATTTGTCATTAAATAAAAAGTACGTCGACGTTAGCACGTGGCGACAAAGCCTGGTTGTTTCCTCATCCAGTTTCTCACCAATTAATTGCAAGGATTCTTCCTGAGGAACCCGGGTAAAAAGCGACACGACATCAAAGCTCACAAGTAAAGCCGAGGGACTAAGAGACAAGGACTTCAATCTCTGAATAAACACCATAGAATTGGGAATGTGATGTTCGCATTTACCGACGTGAGGGCCAAGAACAGATGCTAAATACTTGGCTAGATTGTAGGTAGGAGCACCCAAATTACCCACGATCGGACGAAGCGGGACCCCTTTCTTATGAATCTTGGGTAGACCGTATAATCTCGGTGGCACGGCGGCACCAGGACGAAGTTTTTTAAGAACGTCGTCTGGTAAAGAACTCTTCTTCAGCAGTGAAAGCGTCTTCCGTTTTATCCGTTCAGCTGGGTCGTCCTGCAATGTTATGTATGCTGAGTCTTCAAGTAAGAGATCCATCTTTCCCAGATAGTCATCACGTGACAGAAGAACCGTTGCGTTGCCTTTGTCTGCTGGTAGAACTATCAGATCTTCGTCTTCTCTAATGGACCGGACGGCTGCCCTTTCGAGAGAGGAGATGTTACTCCGTGGAGGCGGCGCCCGCCGCAATGTATGTGAGACCTCTTGCCTAATCTCTTCAGCTTGGTCCTCCGAAAAGCTGGACACTGCTTGTTCGACTGCGCAGATGACTTCGGTGATAGGCACATTCCTCGGTGTAGGGGCAAAATTCAGGCCTTTCTCCAAATTTACCGTCTAGTGAGGTCATCCGAAAACCCGTATCAGTTGCAAAGCGATTTAGAAAAAATTGCTGTATGGTGTGGCAGGTGGCAGTTGACGCTAAGTAACGAAAACTGTGAGGTGATCCACATGAGTTCCAAAAGAAATCCGTTGGAATTCGATTACTCGATAAATAGTACAATTCTCAAGGCTGTCAATTCAACTAAGTACCTGGGTGTTAAAATCACGAACAACTTCAGTTGGAATGACCACACAGATAATATTGTGGGGAAGGCGAACCAAAGGTTGCGTTTAATTGGCAGGACACTTAGAAGATGCAACAAGTCTACTAAAGAGACAGCTTACACTACACTCGTTCGTCCTCTGTTAGAATATTGCTGCGCGGTGTGGGATCCATACCAGGTGGGATTGACGGAGGACATCAAAAGGTTGCAAAAAAGGGCAGCTCGTTTTGTACTATCACGCAATAGGGGAGAGAGTATGGCAGATATGATACGCGAGTTGGGATGGAAGTCATTAAAGCAAAGACGTTTTTCGTCGCGGCGAGATCTATTTACGAAATTTTAGTAACCAACTTTCTCTTCCGAATGCGAAAATATTTTGTTGATCCCAGCATACATAGGTAGGAATGATCATCAAAATAAAATAAGACAAATCAGAGCTCGAACAGAAAGGTTTAGGTGTTCGTTTTTTCCGCACGCTGTTCGGGAGTGGAATGGTAAAGAGATAGTATGATTGAGGTTCGATGAACCCTCTGCCAAGCATTTAAATATGAATTGCAGAGTAGTCATGTAGATGTAGATGTAGATGCAGAACTGTTCGTATTTGTGTCCATGAGACATTGAAGGCTGATCTGTTAGGCTCTAAAGCACTGATGGACCCCCAAGGCTGGATTGCAGGTGTCCCATGGTGTATAGGAATTGTGACCTCAAATTGGCGGATACCGGTTCCTGAGAATGACTTGTCTTCACAGAAGGGAGTGTCGAGATGCAACTTGTGCGGTCGAACAGTGGACCAACGTTCTTTTCACAAATGAGTTCTAATTTGGTCAGGAGAGTGATTTTCGACGAATTCACATCTGGAGAGAACGTGGAACAAGATTTAGGGACTCAGACATTGTAGAAAGAAACGGATATCGATGAGTATCCCTCATGGCATGCGCAGTGATTATGTTGACCACTCGAACACCTCTTCATGTAATTGTACGGCTAAGTTGGCAATTTTAACCGGTGTTAGGTATCGTCACGAGATCGTGGGACCTGACGTGCCGCTTTTTGCAAGTCCTGTGGGCCCAGACTTCGTACTGAAAACGATAGTGATCGATGTTATCGGGTACGGGTGGTTGATGTTTTCTTAGAAACAAAAAATACTGCATGTTCGCTTGCTCGCTACTCAGATTTGAATATCATAGAACATGTTTGGGATGCACTAGGGACACGGATGCATCACTCAACATCCACCAACCACTGTCCGAAATTTGCGAGCACCTCTGCAGATAAAATGGACGTTATTGCCTCAACATGATACTGATGACATCATTCACAGCATTTCCCGTCGTTGTCAGGCCTGTATTGGGCCAAAGGTGGTCACACCAAATACTGAGCACATTAACCAACTGTCGGATAGGAAAGTGTGTGACAGTGCGTTAAGCTGGTAAAGAGAAGAACTTTTTGCCTACCGTTACGCATGTTACAGTTGTTTACGTTCTGTATGCTTTATGTTGTTTCTATTTTACTGTCACTTGTGTGTACTGTTTTGTAGAAAAATAAACGCAATCTTGCAAAATTTCTGTTTGTTTGTGTAATTTTGGACACTAGTGTATATGTTAAAATCCCCCCGACGCGTTTTTATGTCTGTATTAGAAGGATAATCTCAGGAACTTCAGTAGGAATTTGGACAGAGTTTTCACTAATAGACTGATCGACGAGGAAGGTTTTGTGTATATCATTACATATTATAAACATGTCGTCCCGCTGCTACCTGTGCGAAACCGGGCTAGGTCAGTAGCCTAACACAAAGTAAAATCTTAAGAAATCTTATCTGAAGATATATGTCTAAAATGTTGACTTGAAGGGAAGTGATGCGTGGGCGATAACCAATACAGTATATTAAGCCCATGAATGAACGAATTTTAACGACGTATTGCATGTTGAAATGTGTAAGCAGTCGTCCATTTAGTGAGCATAATTGATTATGTGTGTGTCGCACTGTGACTCAGTTAGTAAGCATCAGATTGCAAATTCATAGATCCAAAGTTTAATCCTTGCCTCGTACAAGAATTTTTTCTAGCACTTGCCGTTGGTTTGTCCCCTATAAATGATTCATAACCAAACATCTTGCTCAGATTGGAAGCTCTTGTTTATGGGTTTTCCGTGTTTGTGAATTAATCTTTTCCTAAAGCCCACCTTGTGCAAAATACGTTATATTCCTTATCCATTTACCAAGACCTATTTAAACAGCTACCTCTCCTCGAATAATGGATAGGTGTCAAAACATACCTGAGTAAATAAAGAAGTAGTAAAAAATGAATCATCAGAGTAGCACAGAGATCCACGTCAAGCGGTAGGTTCCCCTGTGTCTGGCTGGACGGGTGACCTCAATGATCATAGCCAGGGAGGACCCTCACGTCATTTACTATTACCATGCCCAGTAAATCAATTTTGTGTACAAACCGAAGGAAGGTTTGTTGATCGCTTTACCTTACTTACAGATGACATCATCACTGTATCTCCCATCCAGAAAATCAAGTTGCCTCCAGCAAAATAGCACGAGATTCTTGTAGCACGAGAACAGGTGAATGTTGTGCATTACACACCTCGTATGATAGTATCGATCAGATACAAAGCAGTTTGTCTTCTGCACTCCCCTCTACTGGAGATAAAGTTAAATTACAACACTGTGATACATTGTAAATAAATTGCCTATGCAAAATAAAATAGCCGCCATTGAATCAACAATTCATTTCTCGATGTTGTTTTTTATACTTATCCAAATCCCAATGGCACTAACATTCTGCCACCTATAATAACATCTTTGGAAGATTTGTGAGCCAGAAACAACGTGACATGATGCTAGTGTTGCGATGACGTAGTGTTATACAGGGCTTCACAGACATCTTGTGAGAACCATTTGTCGATCGCTGCTTAGTTGCCGCACACTCGACAACTGCTGAGTTATCTAGGACTATCCAGACCTATGTTTTTCTTGAGCTACACATAGTAGGACAAGAGTTGCTATCATATCCATAGAGACAAGAAAGCACGACGTTATAACAATGTCACTATTCCGAAGTCACTAGTCACTACAGATTACTTCAAACCTAAGAGATTTTAGTACTAATGAAGTACGCTGTTTGTGGAAACGTATAGACCTAATTTTCCCCATCGAATAGATTTCATTTACATTACTTTCTGCAACAGGTGGGATTTTTGTGCTGCGAATAATAAAACATTCGACTTTCTAATGCCGAAAATGAAGCATTAAGCCACTAAACCAAATTTACAGCTGAACATGAATTGATCAGATGTATAAGAGAATGAAGACAGTGAAAATATATGCCGGAAGAGGACCACAACGATGATTTTTCGCTATACTCGAGCTATCACCTGAATCGCTTTGTCTATCAGTTCTCGTCTCACGGTCAGACACAAACTTCCTTATGCCGTCGTTCCTGCGTTACATCCTATGCTCGCACACACAATATCCAACTCCCGTATAGCAGAGGTCATTTTAACCGAAATCAGTGTATAAATACGATATTGTGATGTCTGGGTTGTTAAGAACATTCGAGCTGCATTGCAGCATCCGGCTCAACAACACAGGCACTGCAATATCGTAAATTTCCAGTTGTTCAATAAGATTTTGTTGATTGGAAACGAGTTTTATTTCTTTAAAACGTTAATCATTGTTTTTGTAACAGTCGTTACACTGCTACCACACGGTTGTAGTTTTCCTGTTGCTATATGGCTGTTACGTATTATTTAGAATGAGAAATAGATCGCGAATGATTATAGAAGAAAGTAGCGCGACCCTAGCTTATACAGGGTAAACTTGAAAACCGACAAACTTTTAGACGGTTTCAAGCACTTTTGACGAATATTTCATTACAGTGAACCTTTGTTCTCCAGCCCTCGTTTAAGAGAAATTGCATTTAGTTTATTTTCTTACTCTCTTTTATCCATATATCGCCACTCTACGCTACTCAGAATAACTACAAAAAAGATGGAAATGTCGATGCTATGTGTCCTGTTTTGAAAAAGGAAAAAAAAATGCTTTCACTCGCGGTACGTCATTCTAACAACAAAAATTCCCATTTTGCTCTTTGTACTAAAACTTGCATTCAGTACCGCTCGCTTGTGCCTCCTGTTTGTTTGTCCGTTTGCGTTAGTTGCGCGTTAACAATGATATAGAGCAGTTTACTGATGGATAGTTGGCCGAAATCCACCTTGTGTATTGGTTCACTGAATGCCTTTCAAGAGCGCCAATTACATCACAGTACACCGCTGAGTGTTACTTAATTACTCTGTATGTTGTGTTGTAAGGCCGGCCTGTGTGGCCGAGCAGTTCTAGGCGCTTCAGTCTGGAACCGCGCGACCGCTACGGTCACAGGTTCGAATCCTGCCTCGGGCTTGAATGTGTGTGATGTCCTTAGGTTAGTTAGGTTCAAGTAGTTCTAAGTTCTAGGGGACTGATGACCTCAGATGTTAAGTCCCATAGTACTCAGAGCCATTTTTTGTGTTGTAAGATTTGGTGGTAACACGTAGCTAGTTTTTTTTTTATTTTTCTTTTTTTCTTCGCCGTAAGAAGCTATTTTACAGATAGCGTGCTAACTGAGGTAATAAAGCACTAAGTGATAATGTTGTTATTTTCTGTAATGAAATGCCAGAAGCTATAGGTCTCTGTTACGAGATTACTCAGAAGGCCTCCCCCAACAACTTCTGAAATTTTGAAATTGGAGTTGTGTTCGCCCTTGCGATTTAGAACAGTATTGCTTAAAGAAAAAACATGTCACGAAGGGCGATAAGTAAATGTATGGTAAGGACCGTGTCTGTGCATCAGTACCGAGCGAGACGTGAGTGCAAAGGACACACACACACACACACACACGCACACACACACACACACACACACACACACACACACACACACATGGAGACTGTGACCTGCTCCGCGAGAATGAAATTGTTCCGCGTCCGTTGGCCTCATGAATAATGCAGGGAATTAGTATGCGGGCCTTAAAACACGGAGCCACCGCTTTTCCAGCGGTATCGGCCAGCCATATTAATCACCAAACACCTGCGACCCACCCCAACGCCGCAATCTCGTGGTTCACTGAACCAGTAAAATGCTGGGATTGGAACACGTCTGCAGATTAACATGCGGCGACAAGCAGCTGTTTTAACAAAATAAGGGATGCTGACGGAGCAAATGCTTTTATATTCAAGAGGATAAGCAGCTCAGCTATTTTCTTTAACAGAAAGTCAGCATCCTTGACCTGAACGTACGTACACCGCAGTGGAAAACACAAGCACAAAACAATATTTCGCATACTGTATCACCGCCCAGCAGCAAATACCCATGAAACTTGGACCGTACATATAAATAACTCATGCAGTAACTTGGGCCACAGATAGTAAGTACTACAACACTGTAGGACAGAATTAACTTAAAGAAATATGCATTGAGACGAACAGAAGTGACAGTTTTTATCAAAAATAATAAATAAACTTAAGTCAATGCGATTTTAGATGGTACCCTAAACATTACAATAGGTGGGAATTGTTTTTCGGCAAGGTGTGTAAAAGCCACGGACAGAAACGCTTGCTCTGCAAAATACTGAGGTTTCGTAATGTATTGTGGTGAGGCGTTCCACTCTTCCACAAGTGCAGTTGTCAACTGCTGGATGGTTGATGGTTCACGTCGAAGTGCCACATACTTATCCCCAACGCACTCCAACTCTTGCTCTATGGGATTTAGGTCGAGATAACGGGCAGGCCAGTCCATTTTCCAAGTATTCTCTCGTTCGAAGGTCTCCTCCACCTGCGCTGATCGATGCAGTCATCGAAAAAAGTAAAGTGTGTGCGGCACGTAGGGAAGGGGTGCAGTGTCACAAAAACATGGACCAGTGTGTCTATCGTGTTAAACGATTTGGAGGTCAGCATGCCCATACAACATAATACCTCCCCACACCATGGCTTCTGGACTGGCAAAACGATCATGTTCGGCAGTTCGCCCTTTCAGGGTACGTCCGGAATCACCACTCTGACTGAACCAGCTCTCATCTGAGAGCAGTACGAGACCCGTATCTCGTTGGTCCAGTCCCTGCTCCCTTTGCACTATTGCAAACGACGCCGCCACTGTGCAGATGTTAACAGAACACAATGTACTGGCATACCACCATCATGCAGAACCTGTGGCATTGTGCAGCGTAAGACTGCGTGCATTGCATTCACGTTAAATGTGGTCGCAGTTGCACTCACTGTTTGACATGGTCGCTTTCTTGCCAGGTGCTCAATGTAGTGTTCATCTGATGCTGTAGTTGACCAAGGTGGACGACCTCTTGTCCTTCTAGAAGCTATACCTTTGGTTCAGAACACTCCTCATGCGCGCGAAAAAATGCTGTACGGAAAATCAATCTCCTGGATTACACTCGTCATATTTCGTCCTTCTTCCAGATTAGCGATGTTTCTTCACCATGTGAAGTCGTCTAAATGTCCCCAGAAGGTATTTGATGAATAGTGTGGTGGCGTTAGCTGTCGCCAGCACACCATTCGCAAAGATGCAAAGCAAAGATCGATAGTAGGCGCTCGATCAAGCGCGCCTATAGGAGAAGCCTCGGCAACGAGACCAGAGCAGGTACTTCTCAATCAAGTAGCTTCTCAGTTTGTCTGACAAGGGCTGAGTGCACCCCTCTTGCCAACAGCATTCAGCAGACCGGATGGCCACCCATCCACGTGCTAGCCCAGCCCGGTAACGCTTAACTTCGGTGATCTGACGGTAACCGGTGGTACCAATGCGGCAAGGATGTTGGCTAAGTAACTAAAGAAACGTATTAATACGTGTACGTTGTGTCGTACAAAGGGGACACAAGTCTACCATATCATCCTCTCTCTTGTTTCCTACGGAACAAGGCACAACATTGGTGACGAGGTTACAACAAATAGTACCACCACACTGCGCTTTAACTGCTCACTGATTGACAGACACTGTTTTTTCTAGTTTGCCCAACCACCTCGAGTTGTGTGACAAGCTCTACTTGTCTCTGTAGTCATGCAGCTCTCACGCTATTTGAGATCCAACTACCTGTGAACAAATGGGACACCTCTGGAAACATGCTTCCGCATAGTCATTCATTTCCACAGCTCAGTTAGTATGTTGTGTTACGTATCTAGCTGGTCTTTAGATTTTTGCAGAGAAATATACTTTCTTTTGGTTGCGCTGCGTGCTTTCTTTTGCTTGAAACGTTAAGTTTTCATAGAGTAATAACGATACATATCGTTCATAAGGTTATTGAGTATAAGATACGACCACTTCTTCTAGACCTGTTACAGAGCTGTGTAGCCACACTCTTTTTAGTACATTGATAATGTAATGCCAAAGAACGCTTTTACCATTTTTCGTATATTCTTCACGATGTTTCATGATACATTGGTAGTAATTATTAATTCGTCCAATAAGTATAATCATGTCATTCAAGCAGAATCTGAAAGAAAAGATGTACGTGTAACTGGATGAAATTGCTAAACTTGCGCTATAAAATTTGTGTTTACTGAAAGAGGGAGAGAAATATTTAATACTTGGAGTGACTGAAGGCTGTAAAAGCGTCCGTGTAGAAATGTGTAGAATTATTGTGTATAATGGAGAAGACTCTGCTTTATGCGATGTGACTGGCGACGTGCGAAAAGAAACTTGGTGCATGTTTCGTTGTGCGACAATTGGAAACATATTTCTTTATCAAAGTACATGTTTCTAATTTTGGCATGATAAATTATAATTAACATTCTCATTAAATCAAAAGAACAAGTTATTAATTTCGGTCATCGTTCTAACCGTGGGTGGGAATAACGTGGTACGAACATATTACCCTGTCTGCCGCGCTGAGTAATATATCGGTAGATTCCAGAGCACGATTTGCTGATCTAGATATTAAATATTCCTGGTAACTGATATTTATTTAGGAAACTGATGTTTGAGTAGTAAGTTGATAATGGACTGTGAAATGAGTGGAACCACTTTGTGACTGGTACACGTGGAATAAATGACGTTAAACAGCACCATAGCGCAGCAATGTAGGTATAGTAAACGAATGAAAATTTGAGTTAAATGGGGATGGGGTGCTACATGGACAGGAAAAATGAGACTTTTGACGTTTTCGCTCTACGTCGCTGTAAAGAAGCTCCACTCAATTCGCGCACGTTCTTGCGTGTTGAAACGAGTGTGTTTCATGTTATTCCTCTTTCGAGTTTGCTCATTCTATTGGCAATAATAACGCCGAACTGTGTTGTGGGTGTATATGAAAACTACAGTCAGAAAGCGAAATACAGTAGCATTAATATTCTTTTGCATATAATGCTCCAAAGTAGTTGCAAATTTGTTGAGGAAAGTCATTGTCTTGCTTACGCTCTTTATATCATGCTTTTTCGCTGTTGGATAATGGTGTCCCCTTAGCAATTTTACAACTAGCTGCGTCACGGTGATAAACTGTTGTCACTTTTCTTCCACATTCTAGTGTAGAGGAAGCGCTGTCTATTCGTCCCACTAACTGAGGTTGTTTGTGAACGTGCTGGTAAGGGGCACTGTTCACACAGATGTGAATTCCCTAAGTCAAGGGTTGCATTCTATCATTTTACATAAGGAATTCACCTCTTTGTAAGCTGTATGCGTTACCACCACGTTCACGTATAACTTTTATTAGAGAGTGCATTGAAGGGGCTTCCTCAACACTAAAGTGCGGAAAATGAGACGTGCGATCACTGTTTCTCGCTGTAACGGAAATAGCTTGAATATGCACCAGGGAGCGAAAGTAGCTAACAACGAAAAAAATCATGGATTAGAGTGTTTACTTTAAAAATAATAACAAATACGCAGAATAATGATTTCTTTAAAGGTAATCATATTACCTATCATAATTTTGCCAAAAATCAAAAGCATATACTCGGTGGGTTCAACTCTGCAAGATGAGTGATGGCATCAACATGAAAAATGGTGCTATCTGTAGCATACATTTGAAACAGGACAATTATTCACGAGTTCTCCAGATTATTCAGATTTCCTTAAAATATTTTAAAATTAAATTGTCTTATCTACATTGCTCCTTGCTGTTCCATCCTCTAACCGGCAGGGGTCACAAAGAAACGACAGTGCTGGTCGTGAAACTCGTAAATGTGCGCTCAACACACTAGTTTTGTCGTTACCGAAAACGAAAACATGGAACAAAGAAAAAGGTAACATCCAAGATGGAACGCAGAAAATTGAAACAGAACTTATGCTCCTGAGAGAAAGAAATCATAATTTAATAACCAAGGACAGTATACTGATAACAAATAATAAAATATCGGTTCATGTTTTACTCAGACAGACGAATCAATGCCAATGTCTCCAGTTTCGACACAGTGCTAAATTATTTACTAGCACATACTAGATTTTACGGACTCTTTACAGAAAAATCCATTAAATATTGTATCAGATGCAATAAGAGCAGCCATTGGAATTGAATGAGCAAAATCTTACTGTTACTTTGTTTGTCCATGGAAACATTCATTTTCATGAAAAAAACTTTACTGATTCATTATTAGAGTGTTTTTGCAATTGAAAAGATAACTGTCGTTACCTAAATGTTTTCTGTGTCGTCCTGTCATTTTGATTAATTTGTGTACATTTATCTCAAGGTTGTGTATAGCAATGTCTGCTTCAAGTAACTGGAATTATGTGATTTTCTTTTAACTTTGTGTGTGCATGAAAACTACGAATACTAGTGCCATTTGAGACACATGAAATGTGTTGAGTACACTGAAAACTTTCATACTTCTTCAGTATTACTGAAATAGAAGGACTACATTTCAGAAGTTATCTAACAGAAACTACAGAGTAACAGATTATAGGTGTCAAGTATAGTAGTAATGTACAGCTTCTCTCTTGTCATTACAAAAAAAAGCAAAATGAGTTTCAAGGCTGTACGACGTAGTAAAGTTCAGTCGCTGTCTTTTTAATGTACCAATAATATTCATTACACAGCCCATCAATTTTCGTGAAACTGATGTTAGTTTAAGGGCAGTAGTGGAATACGCGAACCTGAGAATATATTCTGCGCTGATACCGCCTCTCAACATTGACGTCACTCGGAAAAACCCGAACTGTGCCGAAGGCACTGGTCCAGCCATCTATGCAAGAATATTACACCACAAACATGGGACAACTGAGGACATTCTATCAGAAATTCACTGACGGAAATAATTTGCAGGACTAAAAAATAATAAATGTGGTAAAAAGAAATTTTGGGAAATCATTTGACTAGGTAAAATATTCAACTAGATATTATAGCAATAATCTAGGCGCGAGACAATCCATTGCAAATGTGAAATGCTGGTGCATTAATATCCGGTAAAAGAGTCAGAATTTCGAATGCAAGCATGCAAACGTGCATTAATTGTGTTGTACACGTGCCGGAAGTCAGTTTGTGGGATGGAGTTCCATGCCTGTTGCACTTGGTCGATTAATATTGGGACGAATAATGCTGTTTATGGATGACGCTGGAGTTACCGTCCGATGAAGTCCCATTTGTGCTCGATTGGATACAAATCTGGAGATGTAGCAGGCAAAGCCAACATGTCGATACACTGTAGAGCACGTTGGGTTGTAACAGCGGTATGATGACGCGTGTTACTTTCTTGGAAAAAAAACTGCGATGCTGTTCATGAATGGCAGCGCAACAAGTCGAATCATCAGACTGACGTACAGACTTGCAAGTCAGGGTGCGTGGGATACGCACGAAAGTGCTTCTGCCGTCATACGAATTCACATTCCTGATCGTAACTCAAGATGTAAGTCCAGTGTGACTAGTACGTAAAACGATTGATTGCATGCCTGAACTAGTCTCCTTATGACCAACACACGACCATCTCTGGAACTGAGGCAGAACCCCTTCGATCAGCAAACACAACAGAGCTCCAGCCTGCCCCCCTGCCCCCCCCCCCCCCCCAACACCCCCGCCCCTTCATCACATCTCACATCTCACTTGAAACCACTAAAGCCGGAAATGGTTGCTGTTTGGGGCTACTGAATTGCACTCTACATCTACAGCTACATGGTTACTGTGCAATTCACACTTAAGTGCCTGGCAGAGGGTTCATCGAACCTTTTTCGTACTACTTCTCTACCATTCCACTCTCGAATGGCTCGTGGAAAAAAGGAACACCTAAATCTTTCCGTTCGAGCTCTGATTACTCTTATTTTATTATGATGATCATTTCTCCCTACGTAGATGGGTGTCAACAAAATATTTTCGTATTCTGAAGAGATAGTTGGTGATTAAAATTTCGTAAATATATCTCGCCGCAAAGAAAACCGCCTTTGTTTCAGTGACTGCCACCCCAACTCGCATATCATATCAGTGACACTCTACCCCTATTGCGCGATAACACCAAACGAGCTGCCCTTCTTTGCACTTTTTCGATGTCCTCCGTCAATCCTACCTGGTAAGGATCCCACACCGCGCAGCAATATTCCAGCAGAGGACAGACAAGTGTAATGTAGGCTGTCTCTTTGGATGGTTTGTCGCATGTTCTAAGTGTTCTGCCAACAAAGCACAGTCTTTGTTTCGCCTACGTCACAATATTATCTATGTGGTCTTTCCAATTTAAGTCGCTCGTAATTGTAATTCATTTTGTAATTGGCATAATCGTCTGATGATTTTACTAGATAGTAAAGTACAGCGGCATTTTCAAACATTCTAATGTGGCGGCTCAGATTATCACCTAGATCATTTACGTAAATTAGGATCAACAGAGGTCCTATGACACTACCTTGCGGAACGCCATATATCACATCTGTTCTACTCGATGATTTACCGTCTGTCACTACGAACTGTGACCTCTCTGAGAGGAAATTACGAATCCAGTCACACAACTGAGACGGTACTCCATATGCACGCAGTATGATTAATAGTTGCTTGTGAGGAACAGTATCAAAAGCCTTCTGGAAATCTAGGAATATGGAATGGATCTGAGAACCCTTGTCGACAGCACTCTTTACTTTATGAAAATATAGAGTTAGCTGTGTTGCACAAGAACGATATTTTCTGAATCTGTATTGGTTATGTATCAGTAAATCATTTTCTTCAAGGTGATTCATAATGTTTGAGTGCAGTATATGCTCCAAAATCCTACTGCAAATTGAGGTCAGTGATATGGGTCTGTAATTCAATGGGTTACTCCTATTTCCGTTCTTGAATATTGATGTGACCTGTGCTACTTTCCAGTCTTTAAGAACAGACCTTTCATCAAGAGAGTGGTTGTAGATGATTGCTAAGAAAGGCGCTATTGTGTCTGCATAATTTGAAAGGAACCTGATTGGTGTACCATCTGGACCTTAAGACTTGCATTCTTCAAGTGATTTGAGCTGTTTCGCCACACCTACGATACCTGTTTTTATGTCACTCATGCTAACAGCAGTTCTGGTTTGGAATTCTGGAATATTTACTTCGTATTCTTTCGTGAAGCAATTACAGAAATCTGTATTTAGTAACTCCACTGTAATGGCACCATCATCGGTAACATTTCCATCGCTGTCGCGCAATGACTGTATTGACTGCATTTTGCCACTGGTGTTCTTTACATACGACCAGAATCAGGAAACTTAAAATTTTTGGTTACTATTTTACAGAACCAGCGTGCAAACTCAAGTCGAAGTGGATGACCATCTGGTCCTAAGGCCTATACTCTGGTCGTAAGGAACGAGTGAAATAGCTATTCCCGCAACACATTTCACATTAAATTACAGTGAGCACCGATCTTAGCGTCATTTGCTGTTGTACTTGCCATGTCCATGTTGCCGAAGCGTAGCAGCATTTATATTCTTCAACTTTTTTAGTCCTGTCTTCCTCAGTTAAGTGTAATATTACGGTATATCGATAATTTTTACTTTATGGACCCTCTAACTACAACTGAATGAAACAAAATTTTCGTACCTTACGCGTTTCGCCTTTATTCACTGCAAGTCATCTTCAGTGGTGGGTTGCGAGAATAATAATGACTCTCAGTAGCGTTGTGAGCAACCGGGTGATCTGCGGTGCTAGTTTTTTTCAGTGTTGTCGAGTGGATACCATCTGGACCATGTGCTTTCTGGTTTTTGAGCTCTGAGATTGCTAGCGCAACCTCTTCTTGCGCAAAAGGACAGGTGACAGTTGCAGTGTTGTATGGTGTATGTATGTTTTCTCTTAGTGTTGTATAGTACTGTGTGTCTGTATCGATGACGTCGTCAGGGAGCAGTTTATACAGCAGAAACTCCGCTGTATTCCTCCTTCCCATCGTAATCGTGCGGTCATCCAGCTCTAGCGTTCCCATATCTAGAAGGAGTTTTATCTTCTCTGTCAGTATTTTGTATGTTTCCCACATATATTTTGCTCTGTTGGTATTGTTGTAAATAGCTCCCATTGTTGTCTATGCGTGTTGTATAGGGTCTGTCTGTATAAATCTTGTGCATGGCTATATGCTTCAAGTCTTATTCGTCTCTCCCTATCTACTAGTGCTCTTTGATATAATTTTCGTTTGCATCTGGCATCTTGTTTGAATCTCGTGAGTTCGTTGGTGAACGGTAATGGCGACCGTTTTGTGTTCTTTGATGTCAGTGTTGATGTGTTTTGTGCATGTTGGATTACCTGTCTTACCATGTGTGCTCTATAATCGATACCTCCATTGATGTTTCCTAGATCATGTTGTTGGATAATTTCTGTTAATTCGTTCCAGTCTGCTTTGTGCAACAATAAGTGTCTGGTGTGCGATTTGTTCGTTGTGTTCTGAGTGTGGGTGTGTATGTTATGACATTGTAATCACTGCTGGTTATGTTGTCGGTAGAGTACAGTTTGTTACGTATGCCACTGCTGCATTATTTGCTGGCGTACAGTCGATGTTACTGCTCGTATCATCGAAACCTGCTTGCTATGGTATAGGTCCTTCCGTGTTCATTACATGTAATTGAGTTTCTTGTTTTAGGTCGGTGATTATGTGCCATCTGAGTTCCAGAGGGTCGATCTGGAATTAATGTCAGCACTTACCACTAATGTTTTGCCTGTGGCACACTTTACTAGGTCTCTAATGTAGTGTGCGTAAGGCTGTACTTGATGTCTGTATTGTGCGTACATGGATGCAATCACCTATGTAACGTTCCCATTAGATACCTCTACGGTAACTAAGTGTTGATTGCATAACTTTGTTACCTTAACTACGTTATAAGTTCTATTTAAAATTACTGTTGCAGCCTTTCAGTCATTACTGCCTGTTATTGTGGTTGCATGTTCTGTTAGACATATTAGTTGCCAGTTTCTATTATAAGGTTCTTGTAAGCTCATGAGTCTGCCTGCAAGTCTTGTGCTATTTTTTGTATTTCTGCACTGACTTTAGTACTGTTTCTTGTGTTATATTGTAAGATATTCATATCTTGTCCATGTGTTCTGGGTGTTTTACGTGTACAAAACGTTTACTGTCTGTCTGTGTTAATCGAAATATGTTCGTTCGTGTACTCTTACATGACCTGTATATATTTTGACAAAGTCGAATGATTGTGACCTGTGCAGGCACACCTGAAGCATGAGGTCGAGTTGCGGCTCTGCTGATGCAAAAACATTTTCTGTCCTTAGGATGATTCTGTCTGTCTACTCAGTTAGTGGAAAACAGAATCTCCCTTTGGGTGGCACAGTCTAAGTAGCATCCGCTGCGCTGTCTGCAGTATCTCTTTTCTTCTCTAACCTACTTAAAAGTAAGTTAAACTCTAAATTATACAATTAGGTGTAGCTGGCTTGCTGTTGGTGCTAGTTTCTGTTGCGTTTTCTGCGATTTTAAGATCGCTTTGGGATGTCACATGATTACACTTCATTTCATCTCACGCTTCTTCAGTGTGTTTTGCCTCCACACGTTTTTCACTGATGTTGGTGGTGCTTGCTAGTGTAGTGTCGACGATGGTGGTGATTTGTGTAGGACTGATTGTGTGTGTTATGTTGTCTTAGTTGACAAGTTCATTGGGAAAGCTAGGGTATCATAAGACTATATACCTCGAATCAACTTTCCTCTAACGGTCTTTTCAGAAGGTACTTCTTATCTACTTCGCCATGGGCGTACTTGTGCATGCTTACTGCTCACTCAGCATTCATTTCCGATGCCTTGTTATATAAGGAAATATATATTTTGCTGTTGGCTCCGTCGTAATATCTGTTAGTTTGGCCATTGAAATTTTTAACACCATTTTAATAGCTATTCCGCGACAGTATGCTTCGAAGATTAAACGTATAAATATATACGTCTGTCGGAAACGTTACCTTATAGAAAAAGTTTGAAAATTTACAGCAAATCTCCGACTTTATTCAAACTTTTCCACTAGCATATACATGTACATGAGACTAACGTTTGACAGAGATAACATGAATGTATTCTGCAACTGTATCCTCCGAAGAATAAAAGCATGAACTTGCACATGAACGCAAAGTAAGATTCCAGTGAGTTAGTAATCATCTTCTTCTTTTTCCTGACTTTAATTAAACGGAACCGGCATGTTACTCTGTGCTACATGGCAGCTAATTCCCAAAACTGTCACACAACATAGTCCACGACATTATACGCTCGTTCCCTTTGGTCAATGTAACGGCACTTTCACGCTGCACTGCAATTGCAGACAATATTCAGGACTATTAGCAACTGCCCAGCTAATTGTCTGTACTGGTCCCTTCTTCTGTACTATGAAAATGACCTGTAATTTTTTTGCAGAGCTGACAGCTCTCAAGGTGACTGGGGCGGCGCGGGAGTTTACCTAAACTAACATGGGCAAGCATCATAAACGTGTTAGAGGCGACGGATGATCTTCTACATCTACATCTACATCTATACTCCGCGAGCCACCTTACGGTGTGTGGCGGAGGGTACTTATTGTACCACTATCCGATCCCCCCTTCCCTGTTCCATTCACGAATTGTGCGTGGGAAGAACGACTGCTTGTAAGTCTCCGTATTTGCTCTAATTTCTCGGATCTTTTCGTTGTGATCATTACGCGAGATATATGTGGGCGGTAGTAATATGTTGCCCATCTCTTCCCGGAATGTGCTCACTCGTAATTTCGATAATAAACCTCTCCGTATTGCGTAACGCCTTTCTTGAAGTGTCCGCCACTGGAGCTTGTTCAGCATCTCCGTAACGCTCTCGCGCTGACTAAATGTCCCCATGACGAATCGCGCTGCTTTTCGCTGGATCATGTCTATCTCTTCTATTAATCCAACCTGGTAAGGGTCCCATACTGATGAGCAACACTCAAGAATCGGACGAACAAGCGTTTTGTAAGCTACTTCTTTCGTCGATGAGTCACATTTTCTTAGAATTCTTCCTATGAATCTCAACCTGGCGCCTGCTTTTCCCACTATTTGTTTTATGTGATCATTCCACTTCAGATCGCTCCGGATAGTAACTCCTAAGTATTTTACGGTCGTTACCGCTTCCAATGATTTACCACCTATGGCATAATCGTACTGGAATGGATTTCTGCCCCTATGCTGGCAGCTGGCAGCTGAGAATGGAATTCACTCAGCTCACTCCATCACTCAAGATGGAAAACAGGACCAGCTATTTACTGAAAAAAACAGTATTGTTCGAAGAAAGCCTTCAGGAATTTAAGAGCCTAAGATAGGAATGGCTTTTCAGGGACGCTGCAATATGAGAAACGCCATTTGCTTCTGCAACCACACTATGGAAGCACATTCAGTTTAGACTTTTGTAACAGGCTTCCTCATTGGTTCGTAGCGATATTTTCTGTGGATCATGCTCTTATGCTCTTTCTCGTCGTGCTTACGTATAATCCTTCTTTTTTGTCAGCTTAGGATTCACACCATGAAGTCGGAGAGATTTCCTGGCCTCCTCCCTGCATTACAGCAATGTTGGCTAATAATAACGAAATCTGCAGAAGCAAGATTTTGTTTAACGCTGTTGCAAAATTATTGCTTGACGGAACTCACAATGTCTGTCGTTATTGGCGAGCCAGATGCCTACTCTGGCAGAAACAGCCAAGTTTGAGAGCGTTAAGATACGGGACACTGGCAGACTGACGACTGGAGTGTAAAGACCTGCTGTTAGACGTGCCTTACTGCCGTAAAAAAGCATGTATCCACTTCAGTGCTGAGTACAGGTGGTGAGCTGAAGTCAGAATGTCCAACTGCCTTTCGCATTCACACTCAGGAGTGTGGTAAGAAGGGGCAGGCATTGCAATCACCAGTTTAGTGATCTGATGTTAGTTATCTCTCATCAGGAGATAACCACACAGTTTTAATGTTTCACGGCATCTAGTAGTTTCCATCATGCATTTTGGCGATCTTACTGATGTTAGCAGTTATTTTCCTGTGTTCTTTGTTTAAAACACTAGTCACTCTTCCAGTCATTGGCCGTATTTACGACTTAACGTCGTCGTTATGGTTTTATCATGATCAGCCACTTGTGCAAGGTTAGATTTCACAATTATAATCCCTTGTCCATTTAGTAAATGTTCATTCACGTATATCCGTGTTAAATGTTGATGCTTTATGGTAGTTAGAGTGATCACTTCTTTCTATTATCGGTAGGTGATACCTTCTCTCATTAATATATGTGCACGTTTGGTGTGGTACTCATATTTTCATGCTTCATTGGGCCACTCCTGCTATTTATCATACCAATAAGAAGTTTCCGTTGCGCAACACTATCATTTCGTTACAATCCGTAAGGTCATGTGGGATGCCTCCCTTCTCTCTAACTCACCAAAAATACGACTGTAGCATCTTAATCGTATGCTAAGCAGAGCAACTCACGTCCCACATTCCGATTTGGGATTGATATTGTAACAGGACGGCCAAATTCCCCTTGCTTTTCCTAACCTTCCTCCATACTCCCTGGGACGGAAATTGCGTACCCAGTCTGTTTCTAGTGTTAGTCATTTATAACTCGGGGGAAATTCTCTAAATGTTTGCGAATCGTGTAAATCAGATAGGACCTGAGTACCAGCCCGGTAATACTTTGTCAGATGTGGGATGCGGCACATCCAGGCTAGCTGGTGCAGAGACACTCTCCGTTAACACAATTGACGGTTTTGATCAAGGGCCGGCGTGGCTCCATGAAAATGGCGTTCTAGCGCTCATGGCTATTAGGGTAGGTCATTACAGTGAGTGAATAATAAAAGAAAGATGTGAGCGATAGCATTATAGTTCTCGTTTAACTTTAACAACGAATTTCTGTACAGATTCAATGTTGTGTTAACGGTGACTATTTACTCTTGCAGGTGGTGTTTTGTAATCCTAGCAACACCATTTTTTTTGTTCTTCTTCTTCTTTTTTCGTTAGTGGAGTACTCGAAATTTCGATGGTATCGTAGTGAGGACAGATATTTCGTAAAGAATAATATGATAATATGAAAAGGCACATTGCGACGATATAACGCAAGACCGACCGTCGCATGTGATGTCCTGATCTACCACGACACAAAGGGCAATTGACATTGTCCTGGACAGTTCGTTCTCCAGATCTCTCACCCAGTGAAAACGTATGGTCAAGAGTTGGTCAGACGTTGGTATATATTTCCGATTGCCAGCCACTATGGTAGATGAATTCTGTAGTACAGTTGAAGAAGCATCATGAAATGATGTGCTCGTGCCTGTCAAAAAATGGTTCAAATGGGCTTGAGCACTACGGGACTTAACATCTGAGGTCATCAGTCCCCTAGAACTTAGAAATACTTAAAGCTAACCAACCTAAGGACATCACACACATCCATGCCCGAGGCGCAGGATTCGAACCTGCGACAATAGCAGTCGCCGGTTTCGGACTCAAGCGCCTAGAACCGCTCCGCCACCGCGGCCGGCCGTGCCTGTCATCCAAGTTCATTTCGATGCGATGTCTAATCGGGTTTTAGCAGGCGTTGCTGCCATAGCAGTACACAATTTCGCGCCCTGTATAGCCGCAAATCACCAGTATATTTAAAAACTTACTGTTCCTTTTAGACTGTAAACGCAAACGAGTAAGATTTCGTTCCTTAGGAGGTGGGGAGGGTGGAGGGGGGCGTGGCGTAAAATAAGTAATGGAACACTTTCTTTACTGAAAGCAGGTTGATTTTTTCAAATTTCCAATACTTGTTTTTACTCCCCACTCTTAGCTACAAACCCTTTTTTTTTTTTTTTTTTTTTTTTTTCAATATAATCTCCGTTCAGTGACACGGCCTTACGCCATCTGCTGAGAGGGAATATATTGCACTATGGTGCCGTTCTAACGGTGGACGTCGGAGCCAAAGTCTTTCCGCATCAGTAACGTCCCCATCATACACGTGCTTCTTGACGCGGAGTACATCCTTCACTGAACCAAACACATGGAAAACGCGAGGTACGAGGTGCAGGCTGTAGGTTGGATGAGAAAGAACAGTCCAAAGAACAGTCCAATGCAGCTTCGTGAGCTCCTTTCATGTCCACTGATTTGTCTGAGATCTTTCGTTGTCATGGAGAAGGAGAAGTTCGTTTGCGTTTTTAAAGTGGTCACTTCAGTTTCTTGAGGATAGCACTATGAACTTCAGAGTTGATCGTTGCACCATCAGAGACGTCACCAAACAGAATATCTTTTAAGACGCCTAGAAGACCGTCACCATGCCTTTACCGGCTGAAGGTGCGGCTTTGAACCTTTTTTTTGGAGGAGAGGTGATGTGGTGCTACACCATGGATTGCGGTTTTGTTTCCGGCTGTAAATAATGAACACAGGTTTCATCGCCTGTTATTATTGTTCTCGTGCCAGAAACATATAAAACACTGTTCATACAATTGTTGACTGTTCAAAACAGTTTATATAATCTTTGACCAAAATTTGGCCACTTCCAGTGAATTTTCCGTTGCCAGGTTAAAGTAATCTTCTGTGCAAGTGGCGGGAAACAGTCGACACTGCATCATACGTTGAACTGTCTGTTCTTGGCCGCAGTCACATTGGGTTTTGTTTTCTTCAGTGTATCCCCATTTTGCCAGGTTAGCCCGTGATCTACTCACGTTTGACCTCATCCTATACAAGGACTTCCAGATTGACCAATTCTCATCATGATGAGGGGTAAAGATTTTGAAAAGCTTTCCCAACCCGGAGGGTAGGACTTTTCAGGTCTTCATAGTTGGAATCTGGCTTCTTCATCGGTGGTTGGTGGTTTATCCGATGATAGGAGGAAACATTTCCATGACCTTCGTTGTGAGGAGGGTGATTGCCCATGCATGGGGTGCGTTTTTCCCAGCTCCACTTTCGTTCTTTCCCTGTTTGCGCTATTTCTCTTCGAACATGATGTGATGCAATTCCTGCAAGGTGGAAGAACCATTCTACTGGAGTTGACTTCAAGGGGCCTGTTATAGTTCTGCATATGTCGTTTAGGGCCATATCCACCGTTTTGGAACGTGCTAACTTACACGAAGCAGGACAGGCATACTCTGCAGAGGAGTAATAATGGCATTGCAAATTTCGGATGGTTTCAGGCTGACGGCCTCATTGTGATCCGGCCAGGTTTCTCGGTAAGTATTTCCTGGTGGAGACTTTTGATTTGAAATTCATGCAGTGTTTTCCGAACACTATAGATCCCAGGTATTTTGGAGTGTCACAGTGTTCCAATTTAATCTCAGACTTTACTATGTTTAATTTGTAGGTGATTTCCTCATTTATCACATGGAAATCACATACTTGTGTCTTTGATGGTTTGGGTTTAAGCTGGTTTATTCTATATTACTTTGGCAGTGCTTGAAGAACTCTGTTTAGAGTGATTTCTGTTTGTGCCTTGGATTGCCGACCAGCACGCCGGAGATCGGTCAGGTTTGCGTGACCTCGTTTCAAAGATGATAAACGCCGCGCCCAAATAGTCACTTTGATTTTGTTCAGTGCCAGGTCTCCGCATACGTTCTGCAAGCACCTATGAATATCTGCGATGCTCTGATTTTCCATCAAAAGAAACTCAATGACAACTCTCTGGACTGTGTACGAAGGCTATTCGGAAAGTAAGGATCGATACGTCGCGAAATGGAGACTGTTTTGTTTGCAACAGCTAGCTACAACTTCAAGCCATTTATCTCCATAGTCACCGATCCGACTTAGACGTTTGTCGTAGCGTTGTACCAACTTTACAATAACCTCGCTATAGAAGGCAGCCGCCAGTGCTTTCCGCCAATCCTCTGCGCGGCCTGGAGCTCGTTGCCTGTGCCACAATGTTGTCTTCATAGCCAGCGGTTCATGTGAGCAGAGATGAAACTCGGATGAAGACAATTACGGGCTGTATTGTGGGCAAACAAACATTTGGAATTGAAAACGATGCAGGAGCATCTTCATTGCCCCTGCAGAATGTGGCTGAGAATTGACTTGAAGATGAAAGCGCACGACAGTTATGTAATGTTGGCTGCATAGCTTCAGGCGGAATTTCCCACCAGGCCCTCGTACTTAGAGGGAGACACTATTGCTCTAGGTATCTTTATGTGCTCCTTGTGTGCTCAGAACTAAAAAGAACGACGTAATGCGATAGACGTGCATACTAGAGACACTGCCCAACACACCTGTGCAAAACATCATCGGATTTTCACTGGGGTTTCCATTTCGCAACCGATCGTTCCTTACTTTCCGTAACCTATCGGAACGTCATGAAGCAGGAGTATTTAACTATGTCCCACGACAAAGTTCGCATTTTTTTTTTATATCTACATTGGCCGATTATAAAATGGTGTAGCATTATTCGCGCTATTCGTCCACGAGACTCGGAGGGCCATAGACAGGCGTTCACAGGTAAATGCCGTGTTTCTTGACTTCTGCAAGGCGTTCGATACAGTTTCCCACAGTCGTTTAATGAACAAAGTAAGAGCATATGGACTATCAGACCAATTGTGTGATTGGATTAAAGAGTTCCTAGATAAAAGAACGCAGCATGTCATTCTCAATGGAGAGAAGTCTTCCGAAGTAAGAGTGATCTCAGGTGTGCCGCAGGGGAGAGTCGTAGGACCGTTGCTATTCACAATATACATAAATGACCTTGTGGATGACATCGGAAGTTCACTGAGGCTTTTTGCGGATGATGCTGTTGTATATCGATACGTTGTAACAATGGAAAATTGTACTGAAATGCAGGAGGATCTGCAGCGATTTGACGCATGGTGCAGGGAATAGCAATTGAATCTCAATGTAGACACGTGTTATGTGCTGCGAATACATAGAAAGAAGGATCCCATATCATTTAGCTACAATATAGCAGGTCAGCAACTGGAAGCAGTTAATTCCATACGTTATCTGGGAGTACGCATTAGGAGTGATTTAAAATGGAATGATCATATAAAGTTGATCGTCGGTAAAGCAGATGCCAGACTGAGATTCATTGGAAGAATCCTAAGGAAATGCAATCCGAAAACAAAGGAAGTAGGTTACAGTACGCTTGTTCGCCCACTGCTTGAATACTGCTCAGTAGTGTGGGATCCGTGCCAGATAGGGTTGATAGAAGAGATAGAGAAGATCCAACGGAGAGCAGCGCGCTCTGTTACAGGATAATTTAGTAATCGCGAAAGCGTTACGGAAATGAAAGATAAACTCCAGTGGAAGACTCTGCAGGAGAGACGTTCAGTAGCTTGGTACGGGCTTTTATTGAAGTTTCGAGAACATACCTTCACCGAGGAGTCAAGCTTATATTGCTCCCTCCTACTTATATCTCGCGAAGAGACCATGAGGATAAGATCAGAGAGATTAGAGCCCACAGAGAGGCATAACGTCAATCCTTCTTTCCAAGAACAATGCGAGACTGGAATAGAACCGATAGAGGTACTCAAGGTGCCCTCCGCCACACACCGTCAGGTGGCTTGCGGAGTATGTATGTAGATGTAGGTTTATTGAACGCTCCTCGTTGTATTGTTCTCGGTGCTGCAGTTCCGATGTTCAGCAGTTTGCTCACTCGCTGACCAGCACGCCGGCAGCGTGTTGCTTCTGGGCGCCTGCGGGGTCAGCCACTGGGTCGATGGTGGTCGCTTCGTTCCGCTACAGCTGAGGCAGTCGAGCGAGGAGAGCCGAACCCAACCTAACCTAACCCGACTGAGCACACCGAGGCGCGGCGCTCGTTAGGCGGCCTAACCCGATTATCGCCGGCAACCAGCCAGCCTCGTGCAGACGCCGCAGGCGAAACGGGACGTTGTCTTTTTCTCTCGGCGGCAAACACTTCGCTGCACCCTTAATCCGATTCTGGATAATCTCCTCCACTCACGCGCCGACTACAACAACGGAATTACGTACGTTACGGCACCTAACTAAGCCAGCGTGTTGTCATGTGAGAGTATGACCTTATTGGATACCTGGGATCACATAACATTCAGATCAGATGTTTTTCATTATTTATACGTTGGAAACCAACCACGTTTTGTAAAATTTAACCGAATTCTCGAAGAAAGATTTGAAAAAGTTCCGCCGTGATTTTTGTACCAGGTATACAAATACCTAACTCTGGAAAAGACCATGATTCGGAAAATTATTTGCGATGTGGCAGAAATTTCTGAAGCACAACATGGAAATCTTGTGAAGCATTCACAACTAGCAGTAATTAAGTACCTTGTCGAGTCACATTAGTGTAACCACCTGTGAAAAGCCCGAACAACCAACTTCTGCAGTGTGACCAGCTGCGAGACAAGTAGCAAGAGTGTAGATTAGGTTCAAATGGCTCTGAGCACTATGGAACTATACTGCTGAGGTCATCAGTCCCCTAGAACATAGAACTACTTAAACCTAACAAACCTAAGGACATCACACACATCCATGCCCTAGGCAGGATTCGAACCTGCGACAGTAGTGGTCTCGCGGTTCCAGACTGTAGCGCCTAGAACCGCACGGCCATTCCGGCCGGCTGTAAATGAGGTTTTGGAAGATAACGACAGGGATGTGGAGTCATGCCGGCTCCAGTGCCGTAGCACTCGGTTTCTCAGTTGATGAGGTCCCACAGATTCTCATTTGGGTTAAAAGCGGGGGTGTTTGATGCCCAGAGAAGGACGATCACCTCACCCTGGTGCTTTTCCCACGCATATACACTGCGAACTTTGTGACACGTTGTCCCGCCCCGCGAGTAAATGCCATCGTCCCGAAAAGAGATAAAAACTGCACGAAGGCATGGGCATGATCCCCAAGGATAGATGAATACTTGTATTAAATCATTGTGATTTCCAGAAAGGCGAGATCACCAAGAAACCTCACATAAACATTATCCAAACAGTCCCTCCTCTGGCTTGAACCCTTTGCTATTAGAAGTTATACGCCAAAGGCCGTCTGTTAGATGGAGGATAAAGCGTGATTCATCTGAAAAGGCCCCCTGCCGCCTCTCAATGGGCGTCCCAGTTGCGGTATTGATGTGAAACTTCCCGCCTTCATCGCCTGTGGAAAGCAGTCAACATGGGCACATGAACAAGGCACCATCGGTGGAGGCCAATGCGCTGCAACTTTTCGGTACGGCTGTTTAGGCCACAGTTTTGCCAGTCCTGTCGTTCATGTGGGAGCTATTTCCCTCAACAGTTTTACGTTTATTCGCCCATACACATCTCCGCAGTTGTCGTTCACATAGTCAACTATGGCTCGTGACGCATCATGTTCTGGTGCCGGTTCTGGATATCGCAATTTTGCCACACATAGTATAATATAACCGTAGCGAAACACGATAAGTTCACAAACTTAGCCATTTCTAAAATGCTTCAACCCTTGACATGACAGCCAGCTATCATCTCCTTTTGGACGTCAGATAAAACGCTCCGTTTCTGCATAACGACAGCTAATAACTACATCCCTCCAGGACATGCTTTATATACCCTCCACTTCTAGTGCTGCCACCTGATGTCTGTGAGCGGTTATTGGGTGTAGAAGTTGAACACAGGCGGCAGTCACATTAATGTCACTAGACTGTGTGTTACGTACACACATTGCCTAAGCAAACCTGAAAGTATTACGAATTTGGCCGTACAGGAACGCTTCGTGCTGCAACAGTGTGCCTAACGTTCGCTAAAATGTAATAAGCAACCTTCTATAGAAGAACTGAAAATTAGCAAGTTACATCTCCAAGCCACATCTCACCAACAGCCTCGCAGCGTCCTTACCTGATCGCAAAAAAATGCTAAGAAAGATAGCTTGCACATCCACTGCAAGGAGAGTAGGCTCTTTTCTTTCAAAACAAACAACACAGGGAAATGGAGCTAAGTCGGATTGTAATATACGATACAGCAGTGCCTGTATTATTACACATGACCATGTAATGTTCCTTCGGACATGCCTGAGAGTCAGAAGGAACTTTGCACCGTACTTTTGGACGACACAGGCACTGTACTATCATATTTATCCGCCGACACCGGGCAAGGGACTTTCAAGTAAAGTGTCTCACCTGTACTACAGTATATATGATGAATGTACGAGTAAAGGTTGACGACGTATGTAGCTTTGGGTCTGACCATGAGTCGTGCAAGGAATGCCAAACGTTACGGCGACCACTCGCAATAAGCGACGAATCCGATTCTAGTCCCAATGCGGCACAAAGTTTCACTGTGGTCATTCCATTATATAGCTGATGACTGTCCATATTCACAACTGCGAATACATTTCATGTATAGGCTGCACGATGCCGTCCAGTGTCAATATCAATAGACAACGTCACATGGCTACAGACACGGGTAAAGGAAGATTTTTATAAAACTAATCTCGCTTCATACGCGTCGTGCAAATAAAATACTGTAACAAGTGACTGTTTCAGAAATATCATTCATAAAAATTTTACATATAGTTGCAGCCCTCAAATTACATCCATATACCAAGAGTAAATTTAAGTTTAGGAAAAGGAAAGTCTCTAATGCAATAACCAGGCAAATTTAAAGCGGTAGGAATATAAATCATCGATACAAGTGATGCATAAGTTCGCAAATAATTGATCAGTTGACGAGACCCATAAAGAAAGGTACAAAATGTTTCGCTTGCGTTTTAAGAGAGAGAGAATGAATGAACGAATGGACACTTCAGGTGATATCTATTCATAAATGGAATAATTCTGAAATGATACACTCACTAACATGTGCCCACAGATTCAAACGGAGCATAATGAATTACGCTCGTCAACAGTGGTTTTGGTACTTGCAAAGTACATACACTCCTGGAAATTGAAATAAGAACACCGTGAATTCATTGTCCCAGGAAGGGGAAACTTTATTGACACATTCCTGGGGTCAGATACATCACATGATCACACTGACAGAACCACAGGCACATAGACACAGGCAACAGAGCATGCACAATGTCGGCACTAGCACAGTGTATATCCACCTTTCGCAGCAATTTAGGCTGCTATTCTCCCATGGAGACGATCGTAGAGATGCTGGATGTAGTCCTGTGGAACGGCTTGCCATGCCATTTCCACCTGGCGCCTCAGTTGGACCAGCGTTCGTACTGGACGTGCAGACCGCGTGAGACGACGCTTCATCCAGTCCCAAACATGCTCAATGGGGGACAGATCCGGAGATCTTGCTGGCCAGGGTAGTTGACTTACACCTTCTAGAGCACGTTGGGTGGCACGGGATACATGCGGACGTGCATTGTCCTGTTGGAACAGCAAGTTCCCTTGCCGGTCTAGGAATGGTAGAACGATGGGTTCGATGACGGTTTGGATGTACCGTGCACTATTCAGTGTCCCCTCGACGATCACCAGTGGTGTACGGCCAGTGTAGGAGATCGCTCCCCACGCCATGATGCCGGGTGTTGGCCCTGTGTGCCTCGGTCGTATGCAGTCCTGATTGTGGCGCTCACCTGCACGGCACCAAACACGCATACGATCATCATTGGCACCAAGGCAGAAGCGACTCTCATCGCTGAAGACGACACGTCTCCATTCGTCCCTCCATTCCCGCCTGTCGCGACACCACTGGAGGCGGGCTGCACGATGTTGGGGCGTGAGCGGAAGACGGCCTAACGGTGTGCGGGACCGTAGCCCAGCTTCATGGAGACGGTTGCGAATGGTCCTCGCCGATACCCCAGGAGCAACAGTGTCCCTAATTTGCTGGGAAGTGGCGGTGCGGTCCCCTACGGCACTGCGTAGGATCCTACGGTCTTGGCGTGCATCCGTGCGTCGCTGCGGTCCGGTCCCAGGTCGACGGGCACGTGCACCTTCCGCCGACCACTGGCGACAACATCGATGTACTGTGGAGACCTCACGCCCCACGTGTTGAGCAATTCGGCGGTACGTCCACCCGGTCTCCTGCATGCCCACTATACGCCCTCGCTCAAAGTCCGTCAACTGCACATACGGTTCACGTCCACGCTGTCGCGGCATGCTACCAGTGTTAAAGACTGCGATGGAGCTCCGTATGCCACGGCAAACTGGCTGACACTGACGGCGGCGGTGCACAAATGCTGCGCAGCTAGCGCCATTCTACGGCCAACACCGCGGTTCCTGGTGTGTCCGCTGTGCCGTGCGTGTGATCATTGCTTGTACAGCCCTCTCCCAGTGTCCGGAGCAAGTGTGGTGTGTCTGACACACCGGTGTCAATGTGTTCTTTTTTCCATTTCCAGGAGTGTATAAAACTTAATTCTATATTGTAATGTCATATAAAATGCGAAATCAGGAAGTGTCCATCACGTCAAGATTAAAAGTTATGACCTGAAAGTTACATAACATAGTTGAATTTATTGTATAATTTTAAGTGATTTATGTTTGAAATGAGTGTGATGAAAGTTAGTGCAGTGACCTTTTTTGTTCTAAACTTTAATGTGAGATACTTTTGAAATGTAATATTTAACATTAGTGTATATTACATCGTGTACTTCAACCCTCCAGTCACATACATTTGCTTACTCTTCCTTCTACATTTTCTTTTCTTTTCTGGAATTCATCTTACTAAGTACATTCGGCAGAAAAGTGTTTTGTTGTAGGCATTGAAAATACAACATGAAGAAATCAAAACATTGAAGTTCAAACCATTCTGATTCGTTTTTGTACACGATGTCTCACCTAACTCTGCCACCTCAAGTGCCTCTGGAGCAACAATAGATATTCAAAAACGGTTTCCACCAGCATGAACGTACGGCAGAGGCTTAGGGAACCAAACACTATGCGAAATTTTAAAAGGTAAACAAACACTGGTTCCTCACGTCGGTACCAATGATGTGTGTCACTCTGTATCAGAAGAGATTCTCTCTGGTTTCGAGCGGCTAACAGAAGTGGTAAAGGCTGCCAGTCTTGCTTGCAAGATGGAAGCAGAGCTGACCATTTGCAGCATAGTCGACAGGACCGATTGCGGACCTCGGGTACATAGCTGAGTGGAGGGTCTGAATCAGAGGCTTAGAGGGTCCAGTAACCGTGTAGGCTGCAGATTCCTTGACTTGTGCCAGAGGGGTGGTTGGGTTTAGAGTTCCGCTGAATAGGTCAGCTGCCCACTATTCGCAGGAGGCGGCTACGGGTACCAGGGCTGTGAGGTGTGGACTGGACGGTTTTTTACGTTAGAGAGTCTCGGGAGAACACAAGACGGGTTTGAGTCACAAAGGGTGCAGTCTGAACACAGGAAGAACGTACATTCAGGAACCATTGGTATAAGAGTTGTAAATTGTCGTAGCTGAGTTGGGAAAGTACCAGAGCTCCAAGTGCTATTAGAAACCACTGTTGCTCAAATCGTTAAAGGCACTGAAAGCTGGCTAAAGCGGGATATAAGCTCAGCCGAAATTTTTGCGAAGAGCCTAACGGTGATCCGATAGGGTAGGCTATACACGGTTTGCGGTGGCGTGTTTGATGCTGTTAGAAGTGGTTTAACTTGTCGCAAAATTGAAGAAGATGCTTCCTGCGAGTTAGTATGGGTAGAGGTCGTTCTTGGCAACAGGAATAAAATAGTAACTGGATCCTTTTACCGACTTCCCAATTCAGATGAACAGTTGCTGAAAGGTTCAAAGAAAACTTGAGATTGATTTCAAACACGTACTCATACGATAATAGTTGGTGTTGACTTTAATTTACCCTCGATATGTTAGCGAAAAGACGTGTTTAATTCCGGAGGTCCCACATTGCTTAGAGCCATTTGAACATTTTTTAAGGTGACTGGTTTCTGGTCTCCATAGAGGTTTCATAAAGTACTGCTTTTTCTTTTTTCTTAGGGACAGCCGTGCAACAGATAAACATTATACAGTTAAACAGTGGCCACCATGAGAGAAATTTGCTCAAGGGTGAGAAAATGTGAAGCATGTACCTTTGGTGGATTCTCAAAATCTTTTCCTTCCCCCACAGCATATTAAGCTCGGTCTTATGAAGAATTTTGTCAATGGAATGGACACAAATGCTTATGGTGTCATGTATCTACGTGAAGTATTCCCTGAATTAAGTGACACCAAATTAAAAGAGGGGTTTTATATTTGGCCACAGATTAAGAAGTTAATGCATTATAAGAACTTCGAAGAAAAATTAAGTCAGAACTTGAAGCCTGGCGTTTTTTTAAGGATGTCGTTGAAGATTTCCTAGGGAATAGCAGAGCACAAAACTGTTACATATTAGTGAGAACTCTTTTCGAGAACTATAAAAATCTTGGATGCAGAATGTCTCTAAAATTGCACCTCCTCCATTCTCATATAGATTTATTCCCTACCAATTTGCGAGTGGTTAGTGACGAACACGGAGTATGATTCCATCAGGACATTTTGCGAATGGAAAGCCGCTACAATGGTAGATGAAACCCTTCAATGTTAAGTGACTACTGTTGCTTTTTGAAGCGTGAAGGATATATATCCCACATAAGGAAGTTATCATCAAGAAGACTCAACTCTCCACCGTGAACACCATCATCGAGCCAAATAATGTTACAATTTTTCTTGTAAAAATGTACATTAGGCCCAGGACACTAGAGTAAGATAGTTTTATGGCATTAACTATGTTATGTATTGTCTAAATTTAGTGTAGACCACTCTAGTCTCTGTTTTTCGATAGAGGCATTTAAAAACCTCCGTAACAAAAAATTCTAGGGTGATGGCGAAAACCAAACTGCGTTTTCAGATTCAGCAAGTCAGAATTAGGTCCACTATGTTTTATCTCTGTACCTGAAAAAAGTTTTATTTTTTGTTGTACTGTGTTATTGGACTTAGGTTGCAAATCTAACAAACACTTATTATGACAAGCTATTCTTAAGTAGCGCGACTTGAAGATATAGTAATAGTAATGAAATGCACTACTAAATCATACAGCGGGCAGAAATAGCATTCACTTACTCCAAGACGCATGATGACGCACCGAAACAGCCGCCAACATTCACCAGAACGTCCTTGGCACACAAGTACCGGTCCCAGCACCAAAATTAAGCGAGCTTCCTCCTTCAGTGCATGCTGATACAGCTAAATTTTGCTTACATGTGCTCTCACTGGCTCACGCCGGTCCAAGATCCTACAGCGACAGTGACATGTTAGGCTAGGCGGTGGAAAGAAAGCAACAACTAGCCGGTCGGACCCGCTAGGCAACCTACACTGTGTGTGCTTGTGCGCCATGTAAGAAATATGAATTGACAGGCAAGTGCCCGCATCTCGTGGTCGTGCGGTAGCGTTCTCGCTTCCCACGCCCGGGTTCCCGGGTTCGATTCCGGGCGGGGTCAGGGATTTTCTCTGCCTCGTGATGGCTGGGTGTTGTGTGATGTCCTTAGGTTAGTTCGGTTTAAGTAGTTCTAAGTTCTAGGGGACTGATGACCATAGATGTTAAGTCACATAGTGCTCAGAGCCATTTGAACCATTTTTTGACAGGCAAGCAGCGTGCCGAGGTGTTTCAACCTCTACTCAGTATCATTTGATTTTGAATATTTCCTTCAAAAGGTTCATGGTATGTTGTCTAAATACTACAGTAGTACATAGGTTTGCTTACTGAATGAGAAGTGGGGCGGTAACCTCATCTGTAATTGATGTTATTAAAATCGCAGTGGTGATAGGAGGTAACGAACTTGACGAAGCTAAGTTAATACTTCCCTGAGGCCTTCTACACTTTCGTTCAATTTGTTCCTTAACTGAAAGCTTATTTCATTCACTGCCCACACGAATTGTTGATAGCTGCACCTGTTTGAAACAACTAATCATTAATAATGGCAGGTAGATATTTACTGGCCCATGATTTCCTCAAGGCATGTTAGTACTGAACATTTCTGTGAGGCTCCTCCACGAGCCGTATGAAGAGCCAGTCAGGTACCCTGAATGAAGGGAGATATTATTTGAAAGAAACAAAAAAAGATGGAGAACACGTCTAACTGTTTTTATGACAATGTGACAAAGCTGTGGTGGCGATATTGCCACACACACATCAGAACTCAATAAGCTCAAAATAAATTACGCAATTTTCCAGTCCATTAACTGCAGTGTTTTCCTAATAAACTTGTACCGTTTGTTGCATATATCGGAATAAACATATATCGGTTCATGTAAAACAGATGCCTAGTCAATATGTTTAGACTGGGTGATATGTACTACGTTGTGTCTGCAAATGCAGAGAGAAAATAGTATCTCAAAAGCTTTGAAATAGCGCACAGCAAATAATTATTTGCTTTATCAGTATCTCACTAAGTTTGTTTGTCACACTGCTGGTCATTCCTCAGAAATTAAAAGGCGTGTGACGACAAGTGTGTACAGCATTGTGCAGCACTAAGGTGGTTAGTAACGTGCACAGTGGATTCCCGCAATAGTCTGGTAAAGACAATTTAGTACTATATTAATTTTTGTCTTCAGTTTTCGAAAAAAGACCACGAAAGACAATAATCGCTTTGTACTGGTTGTATTTATATAGAATAATTGAGCAGTTGAGTATGATTGCGAGCACACTCCTCGACAATGAAAAAAAGTTCTGATATTGCAAACTTAAACACTTATTTCTCCTTTCCTGAGATACTGATCATCCAGAAAAAAGTGAATTCAGCCCGAAATATCAATTTATATTTTATATATGGAAGCTTGTATACCACATGTACATTCACACTTCAAATAGCCACTTATAACACTTTTTTCCACTCCGCTTCGCCGGCCGGTGTGGCCGTGCGGTTAAAGGCGCTTCAGTCTGGAACCGCGTGACCGCTACGGTCGCAGGTTCGAATCCTGCCTCGGGCATGGGTGTGTATGGTGTCCTTAGGTTAGTTAGGTTTAATTAGTTCTAAGTTCTAGGCGACTGATGACCTCAGAAGTTAAGTCGCATAGTGCTCAGAGCCATTTGAACCATTTGAACCACTCCGCTTCAGTGCCGTTTTTTCTTTTAAAGTATACGCAAGTTGATAAAGGCTTGAAACGTTGTCTTCTGAATTGTAACTAAACTCTTCGTAATACCATGAAGACGGATCAGCGTAATGTTGTACTACAAGAAGAAAGAGGAAAACATATTTCTGACGTCTCTTTAATTCTGTGGTTAGTTTCAATATCATGTTGTTGTTGTTGTTGTGGTATTCAGTCCTGAGACTGGTTTGATGCAGCTCTCCATGCTACTCTATCCTGTGCAAGCTTCTTCATCTCCCAGTACCTACTGCAACTTACATCCTTCTGAATCTGCTTAGTGTATTCATCTCTTGGTCTCCCTCTACGATGTTTACCCTCCACGCTGCCCTCCAATACTAAATTGGTGATCCCTCGATGTCTCAGAACATGTCCTACCAACCGATCCCTTCTTCTAGTCAAGTTGTGCCACAAGCTCCTCTTCTCCCCAATTCTATACAATACCTCCTCATTAGTTATGTGATCTACCCATCTAATCTTCAGCAGTCTTCTGTAGCACCACATTTCAAAAGCTTCTACTCTCTTTTTGCCTAAACTATGTATCGTCCATGTTTCACTTCCATACATGGCTACACTCCATACAAATACCTTCAGAAACGACTTCCTGACATTTTAATCTATACTAGATGTTAACAAATTTCTCTTCTTGAGAAACGCTTTCCTTGCCATTGCAAGTCTACATTTTATATCCTCTCTACTTCGATCATCATCAGTTATTTTTCAAAACACCTTTACTACTTTAAGTGTCTCATTTCCTAATCTAATTCCCTCAGCATCACCCGACTTAATTCGACTACATTCCATTATCCTCGTTTTGCTTTTGTTGATGTTCATTTTATACCCTCCTTTCAAGACACTATCCATTCCGTTCAACTGCTCTTCCTAGTCCTTAGCTGTCTCTGACAGAATTACAATGTCATCGGCGAACCTCAAAGTTTTTATTTCTTCTCCATGGATTTTAATACCTACTCCGAACTTTTCTATTGTTTCCTTTATTTCTTGCTCAATATACAGATTGAGTAACATCGCTGATAGGCTACAACCCAGTCTCACTCCCTTCCCAACCACTGCTTCCCTTTCATACCCATCTGGTTTCTGTACAAATTGTAAATAGCCTTTCGCTCCCTGTATTTTACACCTGCCACCTTCAGAATTTGAAAGAGAGTATTCCAATCAACATTGTCAAAAGCTTTCTCTAAGTCTACAAATGCTAGAAACGTAGGTTTGCCTTTCCTTAATCTTTCTTCTAAGATAAGTCGTAGGGTCAGTATTGCCTCACGTGTTCCAACATTTCTACGGAATCCAAACTGATCTTCCCCGAGGTCGTCTTCTATCAGTTTTTCCATTCGTCTGCAAAGAATTCGCGTTAGTGTTTTGCAGCTGTGACTTACTAAACTAATATCATGTTATGATTACTTAATGGTCTTTTTGCCTGTAAGTAGCCTGATGTTGAATAGAGTATTTAGCTTGTTTAGTCCGACCTTGCAGCTCCTAGCACCGCTCACCAAACTCTACTGCTTTGCTACCTAGTTAAATGAAACTGCCGATTAACTTGATTTTCGGATTTATGTTCACTGTTAGTGACATTATCTTAAGCAACGAGACGTCACCCTCCTTTTCACGGCACATATTTATGAATAAATCCTGTGCATAATTACGAAGTCTTTCGCAACGGAGTCCTTGCATAAAAGCCGGTCGGAGTGGCCGTGCGGTTAAAGGCGCTTCAGTCTGGAACCGCGTGACCGCTACGGTCGCAGGTTCGAATCCTGCCTCGGGCATGGATGTGTGTGATGTCCTTAGGTTAGGTAGGTTTAAGTAGTTCTAAGTTCTTGGGGACTGATGACCACAGCAGTTAAGTCCCATAGTGCTCAGAGCCATTTGAACCATTCCTTGCATAAAAAGTTCTCGGTTTACTTGCCACGTCAAATTTGGATGACATCCCAAGCTTTCGATGACTACCTCCGTCATCTTCTTCAAGGGTAAAACTGACTGTCGTGGACCGGTGAGGCTTCCGCTTTTATAAGCAATGGACGGGTTCTCCTTGGCTGTATGACGTCACGGTGAAAACGGCGCATACCGAGGTGGCGGCCTCTTTATCCATAGATCTTCTTTGCGCGCTTTATCCAGAGTTGCTTGCAGCGCCATCCATGGCAACAGGCGGAGAACTGCGAGGAATGTAAGAAGTTTCCCTCTGCGCTCTTTCTTTATCAATTGCGCGCTTCAATGCATTGCTGAGTGCATAACCGGAGTCTCTGTTGAAATTATTTTCACAGAGTCTAATTTCAGCTGCTTCCCTGATGACAGAGTCCCAATAGTTTGAAGCGTGAGCAAGTAGTCTGGTTTCATCGAATAAAATCTTATGTTTATTTAACAAACTGTGCCCAGCCACCGCTGATTTTTCTAGATACCTGTTTTTCAGGTGACGCTGATGTTGGCTCTGAGCACTACGAGACTAAACATCTTAGGTCATAAGTCCCCTAGAACTTAGAACTACTTAAACCTAACTAATCTAAGGACATCACACACACCCATGCCCGAGGCAGGATTCGAACCTGCGACCGTAGCAGTCCCGCGGTTCCGGACTGCAGCGCCAGAACCGCTAGACCACCGCGGCCGGCACACGTTGATGTTCCACACAGCAACAGTTCTTATAGAATGGCCCACATAATTTGCGCCACACTCGCAAGGAATGCTGTAAATTCCCGGCACTCTCAGGCCAAGATTACCTTTCACGGGTCGCAACATCTCCTTAATCTTCCCGGGTGGCCGGAAGACTAGTCTGATTCCCTGCCGGCTCAGTACTCTGCCGATCTTGCTGGTCGTTGCAGCGCAGAATGGTAGCCGCGCGATATGCTGGTCCTCTTCATCTGTTCTAACAGCGTCCTTCCTATATTTCTTCGCCAGGGTAGATCTGACATCACGATCGGAATATCCATTTTTTTTCTGAATACCGTCGTCGGATATTTAATCTCGGAGCCGAGATGATCCTCGCAGTTCTCCGCCTGTTTCCATGGATGGCGCTGCAAGCAACGCTGGATAAAGCGCGCAAACAAAATCTACGGATATAGAGGCCGCCACCTCAGTATGCGCCGTTATCACCGTGACGTCATCCAGCCAATGAGAAGTCGTCCATTGCTTATAAAAGCGGAAGCCTCACCGGCCCACGACCAGGCATCTCCGGTGGTACTCCGAAAGGATACCGCTCTTCGATTGTGCCATTCCAGCACTAATCGAAGCGCTAGGGTTTCAGGTGCCAGCCAGCCAGCCGAGGAGCAGCGGTCCAGCCTAGCAGCAGCAGCAGCAGTAGCGGCCCCGGCCCCGTCCGCGACAGCAGCAGCAGCAGCTGTGGCATTTCTGCCAGCGCCAGCGCCAGCAGCGTGGTCTTCATCCATCTTCGTCTTCGTCTGTCCCCAGTTTTTTCCTCTCCATTTCGTCCTGCGCTTTTCTGTTTACCCCTGTCGTCATATCAGCCCACCAATGCCACTACTACCACCACTGCCATTGTGTACACGTCACCCTCCGCCGCTACCACCACCATTACATGGTGTGCCCAGTCACACCCCCCTCTTTCCATTACTCCTCTTCTCACTCTCCCTTCGCCCTCGCTCTTTGTCGCCCCCTCTCCAGCTTCTTCCTCCCATTTCCCCAGCCTGTCGCTGCAGCTCCAGCTAGGGTGGTGGCCCGTCGGGCCACTGCCCATGTCCAACTCTCCCCATCGCCTTCGCCATCACCGCCGTCGCCGTCGCCGTCGCCTTCACCGTCACTATCTCCGGCGCCGAGTGCTGCGTCCACGCCGGGACCTGCCCCTTCCCGCCACCTCCCTATAGGTCCCGTCCCGCATGTCAACACCCACCCTTCTGCCGCCGTTAAACGTCCTAGTGGCACCACCACCTCCTCCGCTCCCCAAAAGGCCCCGCCCCGTCCTCTTTCCCCCCCGCAGGATGCCATGGATGTCTCCCCGCCTGGCCCTGCTCCCTCAGCCTCCTCCACTTCCTCCTCCTCCTCCTCCTCCTCCTCCTCCTCCTCCCCCCCTCTTTATACAAATACCTCCTCTCCCATCCCAATCCTTCCCTTCTCGAGGCCCGGAATCTCTCCCTCCTCCTCTGCCAACAGTTCCCTGGTGCCCCCATCTCACTCCTCACTCCCAGATGGGATTCCGTTCTCATCTCCTCCCGCAGCCCCACCCTCCATACTGACATCCTCTCCCGCCTCCCCATCACCCGTTTTGGCCCCAACGCCTCCCTCACCCCTGCTCATTCTCCATCTCCTACCTGCCAACCCCAACCCCTGTGTCGGCCGCCGACCCTCACCGCCGTGATCACTCGGCTCAGTCCGACAATCACGGAGGAGGAGGTGTTGGCAGAGCTCAAGGCACATCCCACACTGGAGGTGCGGGCGGTCCACTGCATTTTCAACTCGGCCGGCCCCACCTGCCTTATGCGGGTTTTCTCCGAGGACCGTCTCCTGAAGGAGGGTGCCCTCCTCTTCAACCAGCACTATAAGGTCGACCCCTCCTGTTCCCCTCCTCAATCCCTGCGCTGCCAGAGGTGTCTGTGCTGTAACACACACCCAACAGCCGAGTGCCGCGAGGCCCTCACCTGCCCGCATTGTAGGCAAGCACACTTCCTCCAGCAGTGCTCTAACCTTCAATCCCCTCCCTCCTGTAATATCTGCAATCTCCTACATCCCACCTACTCCCAAAAGTGTAAAGCCCGACCCCTACCGACCACCCCTGAACTCACTGTCCCTGTCCGTCCTCTGGACGCCCCCACCCATCCTGGAAATTCCCTTCGTCCCCCCCCCCACCCCCCACCGCTGATCACATCATCAGGTTCCTCACCGTTGTCCTACAAAACGTCCACCCTTTCCAGCGCTCTCACACCCTCCAACAGGTCTCCTTCACCGCCCATTCCGCCTTCCACCTCAAAATGTATGTCACCTACTTCCACAACCAGGCCCATTTCACCTTCTCCTGTCTTGACACCCTTGTCTAAATCCCTGTTATGGCACGACAGCACCGTATCCTTTTCAACAACATCTGCTCCCTTCCCGCCAACAAGACCCTCTTCCTGCACACCCTTGGCACCCACCACGTGGATGCCTTCCTCCTCAATGAAACATTCCCCAACCCCACCACACCGTCCACACATCACCCTACCTCCTTCACCGCTCCGATAATCCCCTCCCGATTGCGTGTGGTGGAGTTGCCTTTGGTCACCACCGCCAGATCCCAGTTCGGCTCCAACCTCTCCTTACCGACCCCACCGAGCACCTGATCCTAAGTCTCTTCTTCCCCAGCCTTACTGTCACCTGCGCCGCCATCTATGTCCGCCCTCACGCCCCTATTCCCTTCGACTTCGTCTCCCACACTGACCTTACCTTCTCCTCCTACGAGATCGCCGCCGACCTCAACATCCATAGTTGTTCCGCCGTCCAGTTACGGCGATGGCATCGGTTCCTCTCCTCCCTTCAAGGCGACCTCATCCCCATCCCCCAGCACACCCGTCCCGAATCCAACTCCGCTCCTGATGTTATCCTTTCTTCCCCTAACCTCCTTGACTGCATAACGGTGGATGTCGTGAAGCCTATTGGTAGCGACCATCTCCCTGTCCTCCTCATCATTTCAGACGGTCGTCGCCCCTGCCCCGACACTCATAATGACCCTCCCCCGAAGTATGTCCATGACTATTCCCGTGCCAACTGGAATGCCTACTGGGATACCCTCTCCACCCAGGTCGATAACCACCCCACCTACCACCACCCTGACGATGTAACGCATGCCATCTCCTTTCTCCAGCAGACCTTGTCTGAGGCTGTGGAGGCCCACATCCCAACTGTCGCCATCCACCCCCACCATTCTACCTTACCCCGACAGGCCGTCCTCCGCCTCCGTGAATCCCGCCATCTCTACCGTGCCTTCCTCCAATCGCGTGACCCGGACACACTCTGATGCCACCGGCAACTCCAGTGACACATTCAAAATTTGCTCGTGGCTAAGAAACGCTGGGACTGGCGACAGACATGCACCCATTTAAATTCTACCCTACCTATAAACTCGTCCATGTTCTGGTCAGCCTTCCGTCGCCTTACTGGAACTAAATCCTCCCCCTACTATCCTCTTCTCCATGATGATCACCCCTTCCCTGACACTCTTAGTAAGGCCAATCACTTTGCCTCTTACCTCTCTGATGTATTTTCCATCCTCGATGATCCCCAGTTCGATTACTCCCTCTTCCCGGCTGTCCACGATCGAACTGACACCTCTGTCCCTCCCCTCGCACCTCGTTTCCAGTACTTGGACAACATTGCACACACAGAACTCAATGCCCCTATCACTACACAGGATCTCATTGCTACACTCCACACGAAACTCAACACCGCTGCTGGTCACGATCGTGTCACCTACCGTCACCTTCGTGAAGCTTGTGTCTCTTTCCCCTCTACCCTGGCCAGGCTCTACAATGTAGTCCTCACGTTCCTTAAACCTGGTAAACCGCTGTCCGCCGTCTCCTCCTACCGTCCCATCAGCCTTACCTCGGTCTTCGGCAGGGTCCTGGAATCTATCCTCACCCACCGCATCCACCAGCATCTCCGCCAGTACCGCCTCCTTCCCGTTACCCAGTGTGGCTTTCGGCCGTCCTTCTCTTCTCCTTCACCTCACTCATCTCCTTTCTGAACAGCTTAATTCCCGTTGCTCCACAATCTTCCTCTCCCTGGACCTCGAATGTGCTTATGACCGTGTATGGCATTCCGGTCTCCTCTTCAAGATCCAAACCTTCACCCTTCCCATTAACTACGCCCGTCTGATCAGCTCCTTTCTCTCCCACCGTCCTTCCTATGACACCATCCATAACACGGATTCCTACACCTTTTTTCCCTCCGCTGGTGTGCCCCAAGGCTCCTTCCTCTGCCCCCTTCTGTACCTTTTATATATGGCGGACATGCCGCCGCCGTCACCCCCCGTCCACCTTCTCCAGTTTGCCGATGACACCACCTTCCTTGCCCTTGCCGCCACCCTGCAGAGCTCCCAACACCTTCTCAAAATCCCATCTTGACCCGTTCACCACTTGGTGCAACCAGTGGTGGCTCAAGGTCAATCCCTCCAAAACCCAGGCGATCATTGTAGGCAAAACCACCCCTTCCTTCCGCCTCCTTGATTTCACCATCTATGGCCATTCTATCGCCCTCACCCCCACCCTTAAGTACCTTGGCGTCACCCTTGACCGTCGACTCTCCTGGACCCTCCATCTCCGGACAATCCAAGCCAAGGCACGCTCCCGACTCCGTCTTCTCAAGCTCCTTTCCAGCCGTACGTGGGGTCTGGACCCCTCCACCATACTCCACACCTATAAAACCCTCATCCGCCCTATCCTTTGTTACGCCCACCTGGCCTGGATCTCCGCCCACCCCCCCCCTACCTTTTATAAATCCCCTCAAATCCTTGAACGCCATGCTCTCCGCTTTGCCTATCATATCCGTCTCCCCTCCCACACGCGGATCCTGTACGATCTCATTCCGTTCCCCCACCTCCTTCTTTTCCTTGAAAGGATACAGATCCTGTACACCTCCCGCAAACTCGATCCTCCTCACCCACTTGTCTCGCCCATCCTCTCCTGCTCCCACCCGCTGCCGCTCCTGTATTCCCATGTCCCACCCGGTCTCCATCTCTCCACCCTCCTTACCCTCTCCCAAGGTGGCTTCCGCCAGCTCCCTCTCCCTGATGATGCCCTCCTCCCCTCCATCTACCCGTCCTACCAACCTTGATCCTCCATCCCTCTTCCTGTGTTTGCTCCTTTGGGCAGCCCCCCTCCCTTCTCTCCCTCTTCCCCTCTCCTCCATTTCTCCCCACTCCTCCCCCCGGCTTCCCCTGTCCCTCTCCTCTTCCCCCCATTTCCTCAGTCATTGGCATCCTTGTTCTCCCCTCTGCCCCACCTCACCCCTCTTCCCCTCTTGGCAGGTCCCCGGACTCGCACACACTAAATGGACATTCGTGCGCCAGAGATCATCGCCATCAGTGTCTCGTGTGTGCCATCGTGTTTAGTGTTCAGTGTTCACTGTCATACTCCATCGTACACCAGTGCCATCGACATCTTCAGTGTTTGTGCTTCATGTCAACAGTTAGTAGTGTGGATTGTCATCGAGTGTGAACGGCTTTATGTTTTTCATGTTCATGTGTCTACTGCTTTTCCCCGCCGTTTTGTTCCAACTCATGTGTCTTCTCTGTTTTATCATTGTACTATCTTTGACTGAAGAGCGGCGTATTTTGCTGCTGCGAGCCTACCTGTTCTACGGGTATTAAAATCACAATAACGAAAAAAAAAAAGGTCCACGACAGTCAGTTTTACCCCTGACGAAGATGACGGAGGTAGTCATCGAAAGCTTGGGATGTTATCCAAATTTGACGTGGCAAGTAAACCGAGAACTTTTTATGCAAATTCTGTGCATGATTTCTTTTGAAGACACTATGCCGCTGCAACTAAAAGAGTTGTATTCAAGCGTAACCAGTTTGTCTTGACATGTACATCAGCATAGTATATGTTCTCTTCTGCTGCACCATCCATGTGAATTTTAAACGATAAATGGGTGGAGCCTTCTGGAAGACATTACTTTTTCCCCCTTCGGTTCTCTGACTTTCTTCTTTTAAAACAGAGAATAATTGATGAACTGTTGTCCTCTCTCCATTGACTACTTTAAAGAGGAAACTCCCCATCACGGCGCCTTAGATTTAAAACTTGACATAGATCAAGCATGAAAATAGGAAGAATGTGTATTGAACTATAAAAGAGAAGCAGAATAGAAACAGTGAACGGCTCGTGTATAATAAGTGCAACATATAACAGTATGGAACAGCCATGGCGTCGTGGTTAAGTGTTAACGGTGGTAGACTGCAAAGCGGGCGAACCGTGTTCAAGGCTCCCTCGTGCTAATTACCTTTTTATTTTTTTTTCACCGTTCGCTGTATTCAAATTTGTGTCTGTGTCGTGGTGTAACGTTCGTTTGCAATAGCGAGGTCTAAGGACGACACTCAGAATGACAATTGATTCTGCACAAGTACTCTATTAGTAGCCGAAAGGAAATAGTTTTCGAAGGGAAACTGCAAATTTTTCAGAAGAAGGTGACGAGTCAACAGAATCCTCCACCGGAAAATGTCGGGAGTGTCATACACAGCATTAGTGGTAGTACCTATGTCATATGATACCATTCTCTTATCGACGCACCTAATTTGTTCGTCTGGTGAGTGAGTGATATGTGACTCCTTGCCCGATTACTGTGAATGTGACCACTACCAAGGAAAAGATGAAAACGTAATAGTATGTCACATAATCCGCAAGTAATAAACACAACAATTTCACAGTCACGTAGATTCTCTTTTCTCTGTCAAATTGTAAGTTTTGTATGTGCTTGAAGTTGCGTTCCGTTTTGCAAGTTTTAACTCTTGAATTACTTTGTTTTATCATAGTTCACACGCGTTTATTTGTTGATTTTATTTCTGTGAGATGTCTTCATCACACTTACTTGCTACGGTAGTGTATGCTTACCTCATGACTCATATTCAATAAACAACGTATAGTATGACAACTGCCCAGACTACAGAAAGAGAACAAACATATCAATGAGCGGAAGTGAAGTTCATAATATTGGGGAAGAAATGAAAATAAATGGCACCAAGGAGTTTTACACACAGCTCGTCCGCTTTGCAGTCCAACACCATGACCACTTACCAAGACGCCGTGGATCATTCTCGTCACTCAGTGTGGCACTTATTAAGCATGGCCCGGCCCCTGTATCTATTTTGCTTTCCTTTTCGTATTTAGGTACACCTTCTTCTTTTAAAGCTTCATCTGTGTTTTTGACGGGCCATCTTACCACCAAATCTTAGAGGGATGAGATGGAGAGTTTCCTTCGTTAATACACTCCTGGAAACTGAAATAAGAACACCGTGAATTCATTGTCCCAGGAAGGGGAAACTTTATTGACACATTCCTGGGGTCAGATACATCTCATGATCACACTGACAGAACCACAGACACATAGACACAGGCAACAGAGCATGCACCATGTCGGCACTAGTACAGTGTATATCCACCTTTCGCAGCAATGCAGGCTGCTATTCTCCCATGGAGACGATCGTAGAGATGCTGGATGTAGTCCTGTGGAACGGCTTGCCATGCCATTTCCACCTGGCGCCTCAGTTGGACCAGCGTTCGTGCTGGACGTGTAGACCGCGTGAGACGACGCTTCATCCAGTCCCAAACATGCTCAATGGGGGTCAGATCCGGAGATCTTGCTGGCCAGGGTAGTTGACTTACACCTTCTAGAGCACGTTGGGTGGCACGGGATACATGCGGACGTGCATTGTCCTGTTGGAACAGCAAGTTCCCTTGCCGGTCTAGGAATGGTAGCACGATGGGTTCGATGACGGTTTGGATGTAGCGTGCACTATTCAGTGTCCCCTCGACGGTCACCAGTGGAGTACGGCCAGTGTAGGAGATCGCTCCCCACACCATGATGCAGAGTGTTGGCGCTGTGTGCCTCGGTCGTGTGCAGTCCTGATTGTGGCGCTCACCTGCACGGCGCCAAACACGCATACGACCATCATTGGTACCAAAGCAGAAGCGACTCTCATCGCTGAAGACGACACGTCTCCATTCGTCCCTCCATTCACGCCTGTCGCGACACCACTGGAGGCGGGCTGCACGATGTTGGGACATGAGCGGAAGACGGCCTAACGGTGTGCGGGACCGTAGCCCAGCTTCATGGAGACGGTTGCAAATGGTCCTCGCCGATACCCCAGGAGCAACAGTGTCCCTAATTTGCTGGGAAGTGGCGGTGCGGTCCCCTACGGCACTGCGTAGGATCCTACGGTCTTGGCGTGCATCCGTGCGTCGCTGCGGTCCGGTCCCAGGTCGACGGGCACGTGCACCTTCCGCTGACCACTGGCGACAACATCGATGTACTGTGGAGACCTCACGCCCCACGTGTTGAGCAATTCGGCGGTACGTCCACCCGGCCTCCCGCATGCCCACTATACGCCCTCGCTCAAAGTCCGTCAACTGCACATACGGTTCACGTCCACGCTGTCGCGGCATGCTACCAGTGTTAAAGACTGCGATGGAGCTCCGTATGCCACGGCAAACTGGCTGACACTGACGGCGGCGGTGCACAAATGCTGCGCAGCTAGCGCCATTCGACGGCCAACACCGCGGTTCCTGGTGTGTCCGCTGTGCCGTGCGTGTGATCATTGCTTGTACAGCCCTCTCGCAGTGTCCGGAGCAAGTATGGTGGGTCTGACACACCAGTGTCAATGTGTTCTTTTTTCCATTTCCAGGAGTGTACATTTCAGTATTTCTGCAAGTTAAGATAAAATCTACATTGATGAAATTCTAAAATCCATCAAAAGTGCTGAATGTTCTTTGTAAATTCATTACAGGTAATACATATTCATTGAACCTGCTGCTCGGAAAAGATATTGTGGCCATTGTTGTATTCTAGAGAATACGCGGATATGACCTAACGAATCGAAGGCACAGCACTTCTTTACCGAAGTATATCTGCCTTTTATACCGAGGTGACAAAAGTTATGTGGTACCTCCTCATATCCTCTGGGACCTCCTTTGGCTGAGGATAGTGCAGGAACTCGACGTGACATGGACTCTACAAGTCTTTGATAGTTCTCTGCAGAAATAATTAACTATACAGCCTCTATGGCCGTCCATATTTGTGGTAGTGTTGTCGGTGCAGGATTTTGTGCACGAAGTGACCTCTCGATTATGCCCCACAAATTTGCGACTGGTTTCATACCGGGTGCTCTAGGAGGCCATATCATTCAATCGAATTTTCCGGAATGTTCCTCAATCCAATGACGACCAATTGTGGTCCACTGCCATGCTGCATTGTCATCCTAAAAATTCCATCGTTGTTTGAGAGCATGTAGTACCTTGAATGGTTGCAAATGGTCTCCAAGTAGCCGAATATAACCAAGACCCAATCCATTCCCTATAAACGCAGCCAACCTCGTTATGGAGCCACCATCAGATTACACGGTGCCTTGTTGACAAGTTGTGCGCATGGCTTCGTGAGATCTTCACTACACTCGAACCCTACCATCAGCTCTAACCATATGAAACCGTTACTCATCCGACCAGGACACAGTTTTCCAGTCGTCTAGGGTGCAATCGATATTGTCACAAGCCCAGGAGAGGTGCTGCAACCGATGTTGTGCTGTTACCAAAGACACTCGCGTTGGTCGTCTGCTGCTATAGACCATTAACTCCCAATTTCGCCTCGCTGTCCTAACAGATATGTTCGTGGTGCATCCCACATTGATTCCTGCGGTTACTTCACGCAGTGTTGCTGGTCTGTTAGCACTGACAACTCTACGCAAACGTCACTGCTCTTGGTCATTATGTGAAGGCCGACGGCCACTGCTCCTTTCCGTGGTGAGGAACGATGTCGGAAATTTGATATTCCCGGCATACTCCGGAAACTGTGGATCTCAGAATATCCAATTACCTAGCGATTTCCGAAATGGGACGTCACATGCATCTAGCTGCAAGTACCATTCCACGTTCTGAGTCCGTGAATTCCCGTCGAGTGACCATAATCACGTCGGAAACCCATGAATCACCGAAATAGAGATTACAGCTCCTCCAACGCAATGCCAGTTTTACCTTGTGTACGCGATACTACCGCCATCTTTATACTAGCATATCGCTAACCGTTTACTTCTGTGACCTCTGTGTATACTGCATGTATACAGGAAATACAGGCACGACTAGCTACTACCGCTGCACTCAGTCACACTTAAGGAGCAGTTGATGCGTTGAACTACATGCACATGATGTCTGAGATTAGTAAATATAAAACAACGAACGTGAAACACAGTCCGACTGCGGAACGTACAATCGTTTTCAGTAAATGACGTGCTCGAAAGCGTGACCCCGGGCGGTGTCGGATATGGCTGTTGCAGAGACTTATCTGCCGCCAGCAGATTACGGCTTGCTTTGATGGAGGTAATAGGCGCCTGCGAGCATTGTACGGAGCTCCGGCCGTCTAATAGCTTCTCTGCACGCTAAGGCTGACCGTTCCATCTAGCCTCAGTGTCTGCGCTTTCTAGGAGGCCATAAATTACTTTTACGGAACGAGCGCTGAATGTTCGTGACCGCGTCTTCTCTTTACTTGAATGAAGATACGAGAAAGAGGCCGTAACTTTGCTAATTGAAAGCAGCCCGAGTGGTAGCACACAAAGTGTGAAGTGCCCAGATGGGGAGGAAGAAATAAAATGAAACTCCACAAGTTGAGAGGGAATGTGATATTACTTCTCTGACAATAAACTCGAGTAAAATTAAGAATGGACTCGGCAATATGAAATCATTTGTTAGTACGACATTGCATTGGCTCTGTCCTGCATGAGTGCATTGATTCGTTTGGGAAGGGTGTCATAAGCCGGTTGAATCACCTCTTGAGGCTAGATGGCCCACAACTGTTGTAACTGGTCTGGTTATTGGCGCAGTGGCGAAGTTGGCGTCCAACATTCCTCCATGTAGGTTCTGTCGGAAACGTATCTAGGAAACGTGTTACCACATGAACTTCAGTCTCACGTGGACAGTTTATAGGGGCATGTGCCATGTGTGCACGAGCATTGGACTGTTGAAAAATGACATCAGTGGTTACATATGAGAAAGCAGGATGTTCTTGACGTAACCCCCTGCTGTCAAGAGTTCCGTCCATCACTGAGAGCCGCGACCTAAAGTTCATACCCGATGGGTCCCCACAACACGACTCCAGAAGTAACGCTGCTGTACCCCTCGAAATCATTTGAAGAACGGTATATCAATCCAAGCAACATAGGTATGCCTCTCAAAATTATATGATAAATGGTACTTCTCCACAGGTCGCCGTCTCGTTCGCCGACGATGGTCAACCGGTGTATTCCAGATCCTCGATTGTTCTGTAACAAAATGCGACGCCATAAATGCAGCCATTTCTGTGCTCGTATTAACAAGAGCCTACGTATGGGACGCTAAATCTCATTTTCCGACCAATGGCGCGGGAAGACACAGAATGACTCAAAATTGTGCGTATTCAAAGATTCCACCAGCCGGCCCCTTTGAAATTCTGTCGGGTGCTGATAACATTGTCTCAGACGACTACGCTGCACCTCTATCTGCTAAACAGTGATCTCTTGACATCGGACTCTTTCCACGTCACATATATACACTACAATGCCTGTAACAGCACTAAACGTAAACAAAACTGTTTTGGTATCTGGTGGCTGTAGAACGTATCACTCAGAGTTACAGTTCTAATTTATTTAGACACACTCAGATGATGGGAACACCTACGAGGTCATTTTGGCATCCGACCATGTCTTGTGGATGCTTCACTTATTAGCAAGGCTGTATGTAAAGTAGTCCGATCACGCTACCATGTTGTACCCTCGCTTATGACGATAACTGTTCGCAAAGAGCGTCGTACTAGTTTCTTCCTAAATGATGGAGAACGGCAATCAGTCGTCAGTTCCTTTCAGGCTTTATTAAGGCAAATCTTGATTTCCCCTACTAACAAAACTTTATCAATGCAGTTGTTGTTGTTGCGGTGGTCTTCAGTCCAGAGACTGGATTGCTGCAGCTCTCCATGCTACACCAACGTGTACAAGCTTCTTCATCTACCAGTGCCTACTGCAACCTACATCCTTCTGAATCTACATCTACATCTACATCTATACTCCGCGAGCCACCTTACGGTGTGTGGCGGAGGGTACTTATTGTACCACTATCTGATCCCCCCTTCCCTGTTCCATTCACGAATTGTGCGTGGGAAGAACGACTGCTTGTAAGTCTCCGTATTTGCTCTAATTTCTCGGATCTTTTCGTTGTGATCATTACGCGAGATATATGTGGGCGGTAGTAATATGTTGCCCATCTCTTCCCGGAATGTGCTCTCTCGTAATTTCGGTAATAAACCTCTCCGTATTGCGTAACGCCTTTCTTGAAGTGTCCGCCACTGGAGCTTGTTCAGCATCTCCGTAACGCTCTCGCGCTGACTAAATGTCCCCATGACGAATCGCGCTGCTTTTCGCTGGATCATGTCTATCTCTTCTATTAATCCAACCTGGTAAGGGTCCCATACTGATGAGCAATACTCAAGAATCGGACGAACAAGCGTTTTGTAAGCTACTTCTTTCATCGATGAGTCACATTTTCTTAGAATTCTTCCTATGAATCTCAACCTGGCGCCTGCTTTTCCCACTATTTGTTTTATGTGATCATTCCACTTCAGATCGCTCCGGATAGTAACTCCTAAGTATTTTACGGTCGTTACCGCTTCCAATGATTTACCACCTATGGCATAATCGTACTGGAATGGATTTCTGCCCCTATGTATGCGCATTATATTACATTTATCTACGTTTAGGGAAAGCTGCCAGCTGTCGCACCATGCATTAATCCTCTGCAGGTCCTCCTGGAGTACGTACGAGTCTTCTGATGTTGCTACTTTCTTGTAGACAACCGTGTCATCTGCAAATAGCCTCACGGAGCTACCGATGTTGTCAACTAAGTCATTTATGTATATTGTAAACAATAAAGGTCCTATCACGCTTCCCTGCGGTACTCCCGAAATTACCTCTACATCTGCAGATTTTGAACCGTTAAGAATGACATGTTGTGTTCTTTCTTCTAGGAAATCCTGAATCCAATCACAAACCTGGTCCGATATTCCGTAAGCTCGTATTTTTTTCACTAAACGTAAGTGCGGAACCGTATCAAATGCCTTCCTGAAGTCCAGGAATACGGCATCAATCTGCTCGCCAGTGTCTACGGCACTGTGAATTTCTTGGGCAAATAGGGCGAGCTGAGTTTCACATGATCTCTGTTTGCGGAATCCATGTTGGTTATGATGAAGGAGATTTGTATTGTCTAAGAACGTCATAATACGAGAACACAAAACATGTTCCATTATTCTACAACAGATTGACGTAAGCGAAATAGGCCTATAATTATTCGCATCTGATTTATGACCCTTCTTGAAAATGGGAACGACCTGCGCTTTCTTCCAGTCGCTAGGTACTTTACGTTCTTCCAGCGATCGACGATAAATTGCTGATAGAAAGGGGGCAAGTTCTTTAGCATAATCACTGTAGAATCTTAAGGGTATCTCGTCTGGTCCGGATGCTTTTCCGCTACTAAGTGATAGCAGTTGTTTTTCAATTCCGATATCGTTTATTTCAATATTTTCCATTTTGGCGTCCGTGCGACGGCTGAAGTCAGGGACCGTGTTACGATTTTCCGCAGTGAAACAGTTTCGGAACACTGAACTCAGTATTTCTGCCTTTCTTCGGTCGTCCTCTGTTTCGGTGCCATCGTGGTCAACGAGTGACTGAATAGGGGATTTAGATCCGCTTACCGATTTGTGTTCATTGTATTTATCTCTTGATCTCCCTCTACGATTTTTCCCCTCCACACTCCTTCCAATACTAAATTGGTGATCCCTTGATGTCTCAGAATATGCCCTACCAACCGATCCCTTCTTCTAGTCAACTTGTGCCACAAATTTCTTTACTCTCCAATTCTATTCAATACCTCCTCATTAGTTATGTGATCTACCCATCTTATCTTCAGCATTCTTCTATAGCACAACATTTCGAAAGCTTATATTCTCTTGTTGTCCAAACTACTAATCGTCCACGTCTCACTTCCATACAAAGCTACACTCCATACAAATACTTTCAGAAACTAATTCCTGTCACTTAAATCTATACTCGATGTTAACAAATTTCTCTTCTTCAGAAACGCTTTCCTTGCCATTGCCAGTCTACATTTTATATCCACTCTACTTCGACCATCACCAGTTATTTTGCTCCCAAAATAGCAAAAATCCTTTACTACTTTAAGCGTCTCATTTCCTAATCTAATTCCCGCAGCATCACCAGATTTAATTCGACTACATTCCATTATTCTCGTCTTACTTTTGTTTATGTTCATTTTATATCCTCCTTTCAAGACACTGTCCATTCCGTTCAGCTGCTCTTCCAGATCATTTGCTGTCTCTGACAGAATTACAATGTCATTGGCGAACCTCAGAGTTTTTATTTCTTCTCCATGGATTTTAATTCCAACTCCGAATTTTTCTTTTGTTTCCTTTACTGCTTGCTTAATATACAGATTGATTAACATCGGGGATAGGCTATAACCCTGCCTTCCCTTTCATGCCCCTCGACTCTTATAACTGCCATCTGGTTTCTGTACAAATCGTTAATGGCCTTTCGCTCCCTGTATTTTATCCCTGCTACCTTCAGAATTTGAAAGAGAGTATTCCAATCAACGTTGTCAAAAACTTTCTCTAAGTCGAAAAATGCAAGAAACGTAGGTTTGCCTTTCCTTAATGTATTTTCTAAGATAAGTCGTAGGGTCAGTATTGCCTCACGTGTTCCAACATTTCTACCGAATACAAACTGATCTTCCCTGAGATCGGCTTCTACCAGTTTTTCCATTCGTCTGCAAAGAACTCGTTCTTGAAGTCTGATGGTATTTCGCCTGTCTCATACATCTTGCTCAGTAGATGGTAGAGTTTTGTGAGGCCTGGCTCTCCCAAGGCTGTCAGTAGTTCTAATGGAATGTTGTCTACCCCCGAGGGCTTGTTTCGACTTAGGTCTTTCAGCGCTCTGTCAAACTCATCACGCAGTACTACATCTCCTATTTCATCTTCATGTACAGTCTCTTCCATTTGTATAAATATTGTGCTCAAGAACATTGCCCTTGGATTGACCCTGTATACACTCCTTCCACCTTTCTGCTTTCCCTTCTTTGTTTAGAACTGGGTTTCCATGTGAGCTCTTGATATTCATGAAAGTGGTTCTGTTTTCTCCAAAGGTGTCTTTAATCTTCATGTAGGCAGTATCTATCTTACCCCTCGTGAGATAAGCCTCTACTTCCTTACATTTGTCCTCTAGCCATCCCTGATTAGCCATTTTGCACTTCCTGTCGATCTTATTTTTGAGACGTTTGTATTCCTTTTAGCCTGCTTCATTTTCTGCGTTTTTATATTTTCTCCTCTCATGAATTTAATTCAGTATCTCTTCTGTTACCCAAGGATGTCTATTACCTCTCGTCTTTTTACGTAATTGATCCTCTGCTACCTTCACTATTTCATCTCTCAAAGCTACGCATTCTTCTTCTACTGTATTTCTTTCCCCCACTCTTGTCAATCGTTCCCTAATGCTCTCCCTGAAACTCTCTATAACCTCTGGTTCTCTCAGTTTATCCAGATCCTATCTCCTTAATTACCCACCTTTTAGCAGTTTCTTCAGTGTTAATTGACAGTTCACAACCAATAGATTGTGGTCATAGTCCACATCTGCCCCTGGAAATGTCTTACAATTTAAAACTTGGTTCCTGAATCTCTGTCTTACCATTATATAATCTGAGACCTTCCAATATCTCGAGGCTTCTTCCATGTATACTATCCTCTTTCATGACTCTTAAACCAAGTTATGTTCTGTGCAAAGTTCTACCAGGTGGCTTCCTCTTTCGTTCCTTAATCCCATTCCATATTCACCTACTACGTTTCCTTCTCTTCCTTTTCTTACTATCGAGTTCCAGTCACTCATAAAAATTAAATATTTGTCTCCCTTCAATATCTGAATAATTTCTTGTATCTCATCATATATTTCATCAATCTGTTCGTCACCTGCGGAGCTAGTTGGCATATAAACTTGTACTACTGTGGTAGACTTCGGCTTCGTATCTATCTTGGCCACAACAATGCGTTCACTATGCTGTTTGTAGTAGCTTACCCGCATTCCCATTTTCCTATTCATTATTGACCCTACTCCCGCATTACCGCTATTTGATTTTGTGTTTATAGCCCTGTAGTCACCTGACCAGAAGCCTTGTTCCTCCTGCCACAGAATGTTACCTTCCGTGAAGGTAACGTTCGTATTGCTGGATCACATCGTTCTACATATACCGCAAACGCTACGATTTTCTTATATACAGGGTCCCCGTCCTAGGAGTAGTCAGGGCACATTTTCTTAAGCTTCCCTTAAGATATTTAGAATTTTGGTCTAGCATTGCGTAGAACGTGTAGCTGATGGCAGCCCAAATTGGTACTGATCATCGCCGGCCGTTGTTCCCGAGTGGTTCTAGGCGCTTCAGTCTGGAACTGCGCGACCGCTGCCGTCGCAAGTTCGAATCCTTCCTCGGGCATGGATGTGTATGATGTCCTTAGGTTAGTTAAGTTTAAGTAGTTCTAAGTTGTAGGGGACTGATGACCTCCGATGTTAAGTCCCATAGTGCTCATAGCCATTTGAACCATTTTTGATACTGATCATCACATCTTTCATGCAACACCTGCTGTCAACTGAAAGGGTCAGTTTGTTTCCCATTAAAAACAAAATAATAAAAAATTGAATTTTTCTTGCCCAGTCTATAGAGCGATCTCAGGTTAGATGTAGAGGGTTATTCTTCTCATCGATGTGTATTAACAGGTACAGTAAAGAATGAAGGGTAATCAGCACTCCAGCAGCGACTCGTGTGTTGCCATGGATTGTGCTGATTTCTAGCTATTCTTTCTCTTTTACTATCGCCGTTAACACACATGGACAAAACGTATTTCGCACTACAGTTACCTGAGATCGTGCTGTCGAATGAGCGCGTGAAGCTTCTCTTTAAAGATAATTTTAGTTACTACGGAAAACAAATCGACTATTTCCGCTGACACTGTGCGTCACATAAACATATGATGAGCAGTATTTACTTGGCTGAACTCCACTGTAGACAAGATATTGCAAATATTTGCCTAAATACTAGAGAAAACGTGTCGACGACTTTCAGGAGAGAGACCATGTATATATTAACGATTTAATACTACATTAAATTTCTTCCTCGCATCGTAGCTTTCCAGAACTTACAAGATTTCAGCCCTCCTCCTGCAGAATCCTCTCTGGCATAGTCTTCCGACGCCCTCTTCCCATGTTGGTTTCGGAAGCCGTCTTCTGTTAGGTGGAAGCCATTCCATCGTCTTAGGTCGTGTATCCTCACTCAAACTGCATATATGACCATACTTCCTCAACTGTTGCGCTTCGATTGCATCCATTACAGCGGTAGAGAGGTTAATTCTCTTACGTATCTTCGTTTCTAATTCTGTCCCGTAATACTTTCCCACAGCAACTCATTCAAAATCCCGTATCCATTAACATACGATATTAAACTTAAGTCTTGCACAACAGACCTGGGAGGGCGCAACGCTACCGACCAACCACCGTGTCATGACCGGTGGATAGCTATTTCCCATGTTCTTGCTCCATACATTGCTATACTTTGTACAGTAGTTTTAAATATCCTTCGTTTATAATCTATTCAGTATCGTCTATAAAACTCCATTTAGTTGTTTGCGCCACGCGGTTTGAGGCGTCATGTGACGGACTGAGCGGTTCCTAACGTCGAACGTTCGAGTCCTCCCTCGGGCATGGGTGCATGGGTGTGTGTGTGTGTTGCTCTTAGCATAAGTCAATTTAAGTAGTGTGTAAGTCTAAGGACCTATGAACTAAGCAGTTTGATCCATTAAGAATTCACACACACACACACACACACACACACACACACACACACACACACACCCAATTGTTTGCTTCCTTGTCTACGCAGGCCAATGCGCTTCTAAATTCTGCTTTTACGGGACCCAACTGTGTTAATGACTCCCAGTTATTCAGGAGAGTCCAAGCCTTAACTCATTCATTCAGTGACAAAATCCTCCGTTTTCTCCAAATTAGTGGTTGAACCTCATTTCTGACACTCTCTGTGCACCTCTGGAAAAATGACTATCTCAACAAAATGCAAAGTGAATAACCTGTCATAGTTTTTAGACACAAATACTACAACACGAACATTACTATAAACTTAAGGCAGAATTCGAGTACGTTTTAAATAATGTAGGTGACGTGAAACCTCCTGGCAGATTAAAACTGTGTGCCAGACCGAGACTCTAACTCGGGACTTTTGCCTTTCGTGGGCAATTGTTGTACTGGAGGCTGTGAGGACGGGGCGTGAGTCGTGCTTGTGTAGCTCAGTTGGTAGTGCAATTGCCCGCGAAAGGCAAAGGTCCCGAGTTCGAGTCTCGGTCCGGCACACAGTTTTAATCTGCCAGGAAGTTTCATATCAGCGCACACTCCGCTGCAGAGTGAAAATCTCATTCTAATGTAGGTGACATTGGCCATCCTTGTTATAACCCTTTGGTAACTGGTATTGCTCCATACATTTTTCTGCCTCCTTTATTCCTAGAAGCTGTGTCACTACACAATGTCGGAACGGTTTGATTACAAAGGGTGTTCGGAAATTCCCATTACATACTTCTAGGACTTGTGGACGGAAGTATGCACATAATACTGCCAATAAGAACCGATGTCCGGAACGTACCATGTCCAGTCTACGGCAGTTTCGGTTCAGATATTTAACTCGGCCATTTATGGATGGGAATTGAAGTAGACGTGACGCAGTACAATTATTAGCTAACAATTAGATAAGAAACACAACGAAACGTCCGTGTGTCCATTAAGCATATTTCTTTGTATTAATAGTGTTCCGTCTTAACTTCAAGCGCCGGCACGCCGGTTAAGAACGGTACAGCAGACAGGTCTGTGAGACCACGTTAGCCAGTAGTAGGCTGATCGACCCCGCTCTAGAACGACAACGAAACATCAGCGGCATCTATACCAAGATGACATAAGGGCTGCGACGCCTGACAGCGGCCCCGCTGAAGACTAGCCGTTCTACAAGCACTTTAGCAGCGACTTAGGAACTGTATAATTTCAGTTGTATTACGTATAGTATATACTGAAGAGCTTGCTTATGTTTGTCTGTCGCCCGTTGCTGCAAACATGTCTGCATTTCACGAAGTTAAGTATTGTAATCATTTCCTTTTGTAATAAGTTTCATTAACACGATTTGTTTGAACTACTGTCTAGGGATCCGACAATGCAGGTTTCCTAGGCACCCCATATTTGGTGAGTAGGCAGAACACAACAAACATTACCTGCTTACATTATTCCAAAACAAAACGGGACACAGCATACTGCACTAACAGAACAGTACTGATTCATTACAACAGCGGTTCGATGTAGCGACCACCAACGTTGTTAAGACAGTGTGTCTACAAAGCACGTTCTAATACACACTCTCCGTGCCACCTAGTATGTCTTTAGTAACTAATGCATCGGTCGGAACTCGTGCCAGAAGATCTTCCTCTGTCTCCACAGAAGTGTCGTATATTGAACTTCGCGTACGACCCAACAAGTAGTAGTCGTCCATAGAAGTTAAATCCGGCGCTCGCGGTGGCCAAGTGACTAGACCATCTTGGCTTATCCATCTTTCAGCATATCGAGTGTTCGGCGGTCTTCGAACATCACGTGAGAATTGAGGTGGTGCACTATCGTGCTGAAATCACATTTTCTGACGGACACGCAGTATCACAGCTTCTAAGAACGGCTCCAATACGTTTCTCAGGAAAATCAAGTAGGCAGGACCAGTTAGCTAAGGTGAAAGGTGGCATAGCCCAATGACATGACTGCCCAACAACAAGGCAGACGTTAAGTGACATCAGGTGACCATCTATCCAATTACATACCAGGACAACCAAAGCTGAGACTTTCTCTTTCCCTACGCCGACGTGGACATATGAATTGAAACCGTTGTAGAACGGAAACGGTAAGTTTCAGGACATGGTTTCCTGTTCAAAATATTAATTACTCACTCCCATTTATAAGTTCTAAAAATTTGTTACTGGAATTTTGGAACACCCTGTGTAAACGACTCACGCCATTATCTAACATCAGAGGACACAAGTTACAGAGAGATTTGCTACCACACGCTTTCATAAGATCAATGAAATCTATGTGGGTCTATAGATTCTAAACCTGTCACTTTTCAACAGCTGTTTTCCAGCACGGAACCCGTCCTGTTATATTTCGTTCAGAAACTGTAATTCGATTTTCTCCTTTATAATTCCCTCATCTAATCGTGAGACTGACTTTGCTACACTCAGTCCTCTACAATTTGAGCATTTTTTCCTGTCGCCATTTTTTTGTTTGTTTGTTGTATATGTAAGAATTTTCCATTCCCCTGGTAAGTTTCCCCCTTATAAAGCAGATGAAAACATTTCTTCCAGAAGTTTATCTGGTCCACTTTTGAACAGTTAGACGGGCAGATCGTTTGGAGCTGAATCTCATCCATTATTCACAGTCATAAGCACCTTTCCGATTTGTTTCGTCCTCTTAGTAACATGCATCCAAGATAAACAACTCATCGTCATTTTCTCTAAAGAATTCAGGACGGTTTTCAGTAAACAGAATGTAATAACACTTTCTCCTTTCCTCCAGTGAAATTAAGGCAATTGGGATATTTCTGTCCTTTGAAATAACAGAGATTTCAGATATTTTAATACTTCATGGCTTTGACGAACTTCATTACAATTGTCAATGTTATCTATGCATCCCTGACTCCTTTGTTCACGGGTTATATTTATTTCACGTATTCATTCCTATTTGCATTCCCTTTGGACATCAACCTTACACTACGGTGGCAATAGTTGTGAGATACGTACTTATATCGTTTTGTACCTCTTTCTTCCCGGCGTAATGCAACCGCTCGAAGTGTCATAAATTCAGCAAGACGATGGAACACTCCTGTTAAAGTATTGAGTCATACTGCCTCTATAGCCGCCCATAATAGCGAAAGTGTTACGGTGCAAGATATTTTACACGAACTGACCTCTCGATTGTGATCCATAAATGTTCGATGGGATCAATGTCAGGAGATCTGGGTTGGCAAATAATTCTCTCGAATTGTCCAGAACATTCTGATATGGAACATTGCCATCCATAAAAATTTCATCGTTATTTGGGAACATGAATGGTTTTCAAGTAGACACAACCTTTAGCAGCAAATGATCGATTTAGTAAGACTATTCCATGTAAACATAGCACTATCTACTATGGATCCACCAGCTTACACAATGCTTGTTGACAACTTCAGTCCATGGCTTCGTGAGGTCTGCGCCACACTGCAACCTTACAAGTAACTTTTACCAACTGAAGCCGGGATTCATGTGAGACGACCACAGTTTTCCAGTCGCCTAGGATCCAACTGATACGCTCGTGGGCCCACGACAGGCGCTAGATGAGATGTCGTGCTGTCAGCAATGGCACTTGCGTCTGTTGTCTGCTTTCATAGACCGTTAACGCCACATTTCGCCGCGCTATCGAAACAGATACGTTCGCCGTAAGTTCCACATTCATGATTTCTGTGGTTATTTGACGCAATGTATCTTGTCTGTTAGCACTGACCACTCTACGCAAAGGTCGCTCCTCTAGGTCTTATTCATGGTGAGAGGAAATGCCTGAAATTTGTCGTTTTCGGCACGCTGTGGACACTTGGGTCTCGGAATATTTATTTCCCTAACGATTTCCGAAATGGACTGCCCCATGCATACAGCTGGAATTATCATTCTACTTTCAGTGTCTGTTAACTCCCGTCGTGCGGTCACAATCACGTCGGAAACCTTTTCATATGAGTCACCTGAGCACAAATGACAGCTCTTCCCTTTTATACCATGTGCATGCGATGCTACCACCATCTTTATATGTGCGTATCGCAAAACCCATCACTTTTGTCACCTCAGTGTATATTTATTGTATGCTCCCTTTTCCTGTTCCAATTCCGCCATGTTTTCATTACACCGTTCACATTTATCTTCAGTTCCTGAAATGCCGTCCAATACTCCTACAGCTTCCTCAGCTGCTTCTCCAGCTCATGTAACAATGTCTTGATATGCATTATTCCCAGTGGAGTACGTTAAATTATTCATTTTGAAATAAAACCTCAGGTATACAGGAATGCTGTTGATTCATTCTCTAAACTTTTAAGACTGTACTTGTCTTTGTACACATCAGTCCATCCGCAAATATATCCTATTTCCTCTCTCCAATAACGTGACTGAAAATGCAACACATCACAAATTCGATCTATAAAAAAAAAAAGAAATACCCTTCACGTGCTACTTCTTTAACCATGGAACACGATGACGGGTTGCTGCATTCCCTATTCATATTTCACGTATATATTTCTATGAGCTGGTAGTGATTTATAGTTAGGACAGTCCTAAGCACGTCCAGTACCAGGCACAAGAACAATTACTAGCACCATTGTTTGGACAACACATCCACCATCGTTGCATTACTATTTTTTCCCTTATGTCCCTTTTTATGCGGGTTTTATTGCAGGTAAAACTGTGCTAGAATTCCAATATTAAAAAGATAAGACTAAAAATAGTTATAACAGGCCTACTAATTACAAATTATGTGGAGAGGAGTAATAGATTCTTTCTATTTTATCAATCATAGTAGCTGGAAATGGGGAGGGGGGGGGGGAGAAATGTATGAGGCTTGGAATTAGTCAGGATATTATACTGTGAAGATAAAAGTTACGCATTGAATGTGAACGCAATGAAATAAAAACTATGACAGCAGAGTTTGTGATAATGTTAAAGAGAATGGGATGGTCGTTCATGAAGCGACATCTTGGAAGTAAAACTGCAATGTACATCGTTCGATCCGTCCCAAAAGAGCCAAGGCTGTTGCGTTTACCCTAGGAAGAATGACATTAAGACAACGATTAACCGTGAAGAATTTATTTGCAACTAACATTAGTGTCTTTCTACCCTGACTGTAAGTTAACGCCGGCCGGGGTGGCTGAGCGGTTCTAGTCACTACAGTCTGGAACCGCGAGACCGCTACGGTCGCAGGTTCGAATCCTGCCTCGGGCGTGGATGTGTGTGATGACCTTAAGTTAGTTAGGTTTAAGTAGTTTTAAGTTCTAGGGGACTGATGACCTCAGACGTTAAGTCCCATAGAGTTCCGAGCCATCTGAGTCATCTGTAAGTTAACATATGAAAACAGATTTTGCTAGTTTCTGAATTGTTAACCATAATTTCACAACACTAAAATATGGATCTCCAACAGTGATATAGTGATTTTATTTATGTTGAAAAGTGTATCATACAATTCACCGGTGGTGTTAACAGCTTGTGTACCTAGCTATAACACTGCCGGCTGAATATAATTTTGTAAAATCATATCCCCACATTCACTTCCTCCCACCACCCCTTCCCCGCCACCGCCATTTCTAGTCTGCTTAAGTGTGGGGCAGGTCTCTTCTCATTGTTACTCTGTAAAAAGTGAATGAATACGAGTAGTTTGTGTTGCAGCACTTTGTGCGGTAGGGCAGTAATTTCCATTTAACCGCTTCGCGCTGAAGTTTACAAGGTTGACGCACAATTGTAGCCGCATTCATTTCAAGTTAATTACATTCAAAGGAAAACTTTTTCTGAAAAAGTTAGAGCAGAAGAAATTAGAACACTTTACGGGAACAGTTAACGATAATTACAGCATGGAGTTTTGTCTGTCGGCATGCTTTATTTGCATCATTTCGTGTTGAGTTTGTTGTGTATTTAAGGGCTCTAAATATTAAAGCAGAACTACGTGCATGAACTATTTCCTTCTCTTCAGCACTAGATATTCCGACGATAGTTTTACCTAAATATCAAGAAAGTACCTGAACAATTGGACAGCAGCATAGGATGCACTTGTTTCTAGATGTCTTTGCAGAGGGCTTCTGAGCGCTTATGAACATGACTCATTGAAGTGAAGGAAGGCATTCTCAAATCCGTCAAACATGAACTTGTGGTAATGGAGGTAGTTAAGTTACGATATTACTCGAAATAAATTTACAATGGCAAAGTGGGAAGGGAGGAGGGCAATGTGAAGCACTCATTCCCGTATGAATAATGTGTAGCATATGCAATTAATATCAGGCTTATTTATCACACTTGACAAATAAAAATTACTCAGAATTGTTGAGTTGTGTTCTAAAATTTTCAACATTCAGCTTGCTATTAATAAATATCAGAAAAAGTTTAGAAGATCTACATTAGACACTGAAAAAATATCTGCAATATATTTCGCACATTTCTCTCTCTTCGCTGTAAAAAGTGATTACTATCTCAAACGGCTGTTACTCGGCAGAACTGGATTACCTAAAACTGGTATACAAGATTTTATTCAATTTGAAAATCTCTGACGTAAGCCACAACACATTTTAATATTAACGTAATTGACTACGACTCTGTTCACCAATCTTTTATTGCGTTACCTGCAGGGAAGCCTAGACTCAACACAGCACAGCAAAATGTTTGCTCCTCAAAATCCTATGAATCTTCATATAGTTACGAAGTATTAAATCATTCTGTAATTAATTTTCATTATCATTCTTATCAAACAGGAATAGACTAATGCATATATTAACAACTTTTAAACTGGAGATAACAAATATTTCTAAAAATAATTATAAAGTAAATAACTTTACACAAACTTTCAATGTAATACTTGGGTCTGCTTACTGCACATAGACGGTGGCGAAATCGTAACAAGTACATCTAACTTATTCATCGACTGATCTGGCTCTCTCTCTGTTTCATGGTTTAGTTTCAGTCAACGTCAACGGGCATATATCACACAAATATGTAGTTAAAAATGGAAATAATACATTCATTGTCATCTCGGACATAGCCATGTTTTCACTGTTTATTGAATAACAAAATTTATACAAAGGCACTTCGAAACACTACGATTTCAGAGTTCTGCCTCGCTTCAAATCTACCGCTTCCTCTTGTAACCGTCCAAAATATTTCTTGAAATTGTGCTGCATAATTACTAGATGTTGTTTAATTAAGCCCGTCAACACATTGCTATAATCATTAAGGGCCATAAGGTTCAGGTTGATTTAAGTGTGTGAAAATATCTGAAAGATATATCAACTTAGACACACATTCCTTATCTACAAATGAATCCTCGTACTCACCCTTTCAATAGTAAGGAACGCAAAAACCTCGACTCAAGAGATCCATCATATTTCAGTACGTAACAACAGTGTTGTGTTCTGTGATCCCATATCTTGACACGAAAGCCGGATACTTGAGGGCCATCTGTGATCATCAGTCCCCTAGAACTTAGAACTACTTAAACCTAACTGACCTAAGGACATCACACACATCCATGCCCGAGGCAGGATTCGAACCTGCGACCGCAGCGCTCCCGCTGTTCCAGACTGTAGCGCCTAGAACCGTTCAGCCACTCCGGCAAGCTCATCTGTGTGTATCCACCAAAGCAATATTTCCACTTTAATACACTACGGATCAAATATTCATTAGTCACATGGAATATGGCTTCACCCGTAGTACGTTGCAGAACAAGAAATTACGTGTAATTACGTCCTCATCAACACACGTAATGTACGTAAGAAGTTGTACATGACAGTCAGTATCTCTTTACCTTCAAAATGTCTTCGATGTGACTGGCCATATTGCTAACTCTGTGGCTGATTGTCTCAGCAGCGAGATGAATTTTAGATATTCCAGCAGCACCTTTGAACCATAACTATTTTTACCATATCTTTACACTGTCCATTAACTACTTTTGTACTATTGTGTGTGGTCATTTGACCTTCAAAATAAGTTCCGCTGTCCTATAGCTGTCACGCCTGAGTTTCTCCTGGAGTATACAGTTTTCAAACAACTTACGGGAATTGAGCCAGGTAGTATTAATAGCGCCCGCCGATGTTTCGGCGGGAGCACACCCAGCCGTTTCCAGGGCAAACTGCCAACGGACAGGCGCTGTGAAAGGCAAATTTAAACTTCGGTTCTCGCACTAATGCAGGAACGATAAAACACGCTGAACACTAGTACTACCAAAGACAACCAAAGTCAGATATCGATAGTGAGACTACGAACTAGGAGGTGACGTAACATTGACTCAGTCCCTCCGTTTTTTTTACAAGAGAGAGGCCAGATTTGCAAGCAGATTTTAAACAAAAACCTCATCCCTGTTTACAAGGTTGCTCGCTAATTTAATCTCAAATGCCTCCTTAATAACACTGTCGCAATAGCTAGACGTGCATGCCAATATCTAGGTGTTGTTGTACAACATAGGGTGACGAGTTGCCAAGCAATGTTCGGCAGTAGCAGACCTACTTTGCTGCTGTAATCGTGTTTGCCGTTTACGCTCATTACATCGGTCCCCCACAGTCCTGATAGTTTGACCAATATATGCCATGTAACAGCTACAAGGAATGCAATATACACTCGCCTTACGCAAACCAAGATCATCCTCAACGGAACCCAAAACCACTTTAATTTTAGATGGAGGTCGGAAAACACATTTCACATCATATTTCCGTAAAATACGACCGATCTTGTGGGAAGTGCTTTCTACGTAAGGTAAAAAAGGCATTATATTTAGGTGTCGACTCAGTATTATCATCAATCACCCGATGCACAGTTGGTCGATATCGCAACGCACTTTCAGTCTGTCTTTCACTATAACCAATTTGACGAAACGTAGCTTCAATATGCGACAGCTCAGCTAGCAAAGTCTCATTGTCGGAAATGACATGAACCAAGGTACGAAGTACCCCTTCACCCGGAGCCGGATGGTGACAAGTATTTGCCTGTAAATACAAGTCGGTGTGAGTGCGTTTCCTGTAAACGGCATGTCTCAATGATCCATCATCCTTTCTCCTAACCAAAACGTCAAGGAAGGGCAAGAATATAAATGGTGGTAGAACTGAAATTTAGCCACGAAAACTGTCTTGAGGTCATGTGCTGCTCTGAAACTTAAAAGGGGTATACAAATGTATGTTGCAATCTTGTTGGTGGGTTGATTTGGGAGAGGGGGGGAAGGGGAGACCAAACAGCGAGGTCATTGGTCCTACTGCATTGGGGAAGGATGGGAAAGGAAGTCGGTCGAACCTTCCAAAGAAATCATCCCCGCATTTGCCTGAAGTGATGTAGGGAAGTCAAGGAAAACCTAAATCAGGATGGCTGGAAGCGGGTTTGAATCGTCATCCTCCCGTATATGAGTCCAGTGTGCTAACCACTGCGCCACCTCTCTCGGCATTGTAATCCGTTATGAGCGACGAAGTAAGAGATAACTGCTCAGTCATCCTTATAATTAGAGACGTACACGAAAAAAATTGTGCGTAAAATGCGGTAGAGATGCCCTGAAGCTATTTACGTTATTTATTAGATTGGACAGATTGAAAGTCTCTTGCAGCACCGTCCCAAACTGCAGGAAGTGTCAGGTCACACGTCACAGTCTTGTGGCTCTGCGTACCAGCACCTCGAAAGTAATAAACTTCAAGAAGGGCGATGGGAAATTATTGAACTGGCAAAGCAGACACACATGTATCATCATGACAGATCGTACATGGAGTTAGTCACAACACAACCAACAGTTCATAAGGTTACACTTCGGTAGCTATTCAGTAACAATTCACGTAGCTAAAGCTTTTAGAAACATGATAGGAATGTTCCTTCATCAAGCCTATTGCCATATCTTCTCTAGTTTCTAAATCGGTGCCCTTTATAAAATGGTTTGGTCATCCAAATCATGTCGAACTTATAAGCATCATCCCAGTATTTCATTTATTGAGAGCCATTCCCATAATTCCATCGTTGATAGATGCGAAGTAAGTAAATATTCCATTTATATGGCAGTTTAAAATAAAACTAAACTACTTGGAGTTGTATAGGTATCCATATTGTGGTCCACGCAGAAAGACGTTACTTGCTTGTGTTGTTCAAATGGTTCAAATGGCTCGGAGCACTATGGGACTATACTTCTGATGTCATTAGTCCCCTAGAACTTAGAACTAGTTAAACCTAACTAACCTAAGAACATCACACACATCCATGCCCGAGGCAGTATTCGAACCTGCGACCGTAGCGGTCTCGCGGTTCCAGACTGCAGCGCCTAGAACCGCACGGCCACTTCGGCCGGCCGCCTGTGTTGTAGCAGCGAACATTCATCATCAGCAACTGGATGCTATGAAGGTATCAGGTGACAGTGCAAACTGCTTATGCAGACTGTACGAAATAGCGTTGCTTAAACACCCCGCAGGACCTCATGGATTCAGAGCTTGTGACACTTTTTGCTGACACTCTTTCTTCAGACGGCACAATATGGTAGGTTGTCCCCAGAGCTTTGTTTGAGCGGCGTCAGCTATGTGTCAGTGCCGAAACTCACTCTTGTCCTGTATATCCACTTTATCCCCAGTGACAAAAATCCAAGTCTACGTTTTACCCCGAGCAACACACTTAACTGGTAACTTTTTCGAAACTTGCCAACTGTCTTCCACTGCGAAGCATGAGTCTGATATTTGGCTCAAGGAGTACACGCGCTTCCTCTGTTACGACGCAAAACCATGGCACCCTACGGCGTCACCCTCAGGCACAGCGACGATTGAAATAGCAACGTGTCAACACAAAGCACAGAAATTCATGTGAGGAGCAAATTGGGTTAATGATACACATTGGCACAAAATTTTTTTCACGATTCTGCCCAAAGACACTGTGGACGTGTTACACGATGGAAAGGTCGCTGCAAAAGAGGTGGGAACCACGAAGCCCAGCTTTGAAATTATGCTGATTTCTTATGGGTTGCCGCGGGAAAAATTTCACATACAGCACCGCTCAATATCGACACGATAAAGCCGTAGGGGTGCGTAATTGGTGACAGTGCAACCACCCCTTCCTTTGGGGCGTTGATTTCCACACATTGCGAGGTCGAAAACGGCAGTTTGGAGTGAGGTGAAAAATGCAACAACGAACATTTGTTCAGCATTTTAAAAAATGTACCTGAATAGAGACACCAGTCACTGATTATTGTGCACCAGTGTGACAAGCATATTTTGCATGCTGTCAGCAAGTGTTAGTTTAGCGACATAGTGCGACTACAATTAGGTGCTCAACAAAGGTGCCAGGTGGCATTGAGAGTGTTGCCGAATTGGGTGGTTCTTTGCCGATTTATTCGCACATAGATGAATTGCTACCCCCTTCCCTCTTCCGCTCTTTGATCACGCCACAAGTGGGCGCTAAACGCAAGGTTCGAAAAAGCGTATTCATGTATACATCCTTTGCTGCCTCGGAACACGTTCACATTTCATCGAATAGTTTTGGAAGGTCCATAGTAGCTCTGCGCAGTGAAGTAGAGCAAAAACTGCGGTCGTGTCGCATTAAAAAGACGTCACATAATGCCAAATCTGGCAGCAGGCCCACTGCTGTGGTCGCTCGCTTCATACATCGTAGCGCCTACTGCATCGGCATCACACCTCACGTCCAACCAACACGGGATGCCTGCTTCACAGGGCATATATTCACCAGGAAAACTTGCGTCGTCTGTGTTGACAACACAAATATTTACAGGCTGTGACAACACAACACAACACTAGGTCTCCACCAATGGCCGCCAGGGACCGCTATCTGTTCGCAGAGCCTGCAGAAGAGCTTCACCAGAGGTCGCAGGTAGCCCGGGAACTAGTATGATACGACAGGCACGCGATCGCAAATAGTTCCAGCAGATAAATCCACCAGACGGGCTTTGTAGGGCGGTGCACTGCCAGCAAAGGGCAGTTCCACGCACCGCTTGGAAGTATACGGAACTGCCACCCCAGCAGCCACAGCCAGAAGCCTTTTCTAGCTGGCCGATCATTTGCAGATGAAGTTTGTATAGTTGACGAACATCTTGATACTATAGAATTGCTTTATTGTGATCTATCCTAGTGAAGATTCGGGTCTTTTCAATTACTATTCGTTATTTTCTATTTGTGATGATCCACAGTTGGAATCGAGTCAGTTGTTCTTTTCGAGATTGTATTATTGTTTCGTTTTGGTGAGTCCAATAAATTGTTTTCCGACTTACATTTCCGCATTTCTATTCCACTAGCGCAGTCATCCCCGGTATCCTTGAACTGGCTAGAGGGTGTAAGCAGTGTCAAAGGTTGTCAAGAACGTTGTCATGTTGCACATTGCACTGCGAACTGTCGTTTTCGACAGCGAAATGTGTGTGAAAGAACTCCCCTTGAGAGGGTGCGGTTTCACTGTCTCCCTTTATGCCACTTCTTGTGGCTTTTTCGTGTCATTATTGGGCGATGGAGTGTCTCAAAAGTTTCTCTCAGCCAGGCGTAAGGAAACAGCGTGATTTCAAAGCTAGGTTTCCTGGTTCTGACCTCCATCACGGAGACGTCAAAGTTATGACATGTAAGCTAGAATGGGTGTGACAATCTTCACACAGTATGACTCGTCTGCTGCGGGGATGAGAATAGTTATCGTGAATGTTGGTGAAAATGTGACGTCATTAACACACCTTACTCTTGACATGAACTTCTGAGCCCCAGATTTTCTTTCATCTGTGTCTATGCATTGCTGTCTGATTGGTCGCCGAACCCGAGGGCGACGTTGCCGGGTGCCACGCTTTCGCACGACTCCTGCGTAGCTGTGGGACATAACTACGTGGTTTGGAAAAAGCGATGCCCTAATGGTCTTGCTGAGTGTATAAGCACTCTTCAGTCATGCAAAAACTTTCACGTATACTCGACACACAACGCTGAAGAAATACAGCACTACGTAACTTCGTATTGCGCCATGTCCGCGAACACTCAAGAAGTGTACTTCAGATTATTACAACAAAATATTTTTCGGTCAGTTGAAGACATCGATTTTGCTAAGCAAATATAAATATCCTATTGTATTGTTGGTTGTAATATCTTAATATGTGGGTTCAACTGTCTACCGGAAAGGATGGGTTTCTGCCACACAAAATGGTGCATTTGCTTGCCAGTATGTGAATTTTGTGGCGTTTTTAGACGGTTGGTGAGTGTAAACGATATGTTTATAGCGCAGTGCTGTACTTTTGTTGCACAGTGATGCTGAGGAATTCGAGGGATTGAAACTCGGTGCCGGCACGTAGCCTACACTTCCGAAACAGCACGAAGATGGCCGCCGAGCTTCATGCCAACATCCGATTGGGTGATGTTAAGACCTACAGTGCCAGATGATCTTACTTGGTGACACAGAGTGGACAAGCTTGAAATGATATACACCGCACTGACGTAAAGGCTGGTGATCAGGAACCTTACGCCATCGCCTCTTCTCCTCTTGGCGGCCAAACACTGATAGTGAAAATTTCATCCCCCAACAAGAATCGAAGCGGCTTACCTCTTAGTCGAATACAGGAAGCTACGGGGACGGGCTTTTGACAAGTGATTGGACTCATAGGAGAGACTATTTTGAATTTTGCCTTTTGATTAATGAATTAAACCTTAAGATAATGCAACGTCTGTACCTTTTATAATTAATTAAGGATTTATGTAGTTGTTGAGTAGATAATACAACTGTTTTCGTATCAAAGTTTGATGCGCAACGTGCACGAAACGTGTCAGAGCGAATGCTTAGTTTATGGACATGGCACAGCTATTTCTGACTTTCTAACAGTTGTTGATAGAGTGGAACAACCACCGTGCATCACTGTGAGAAAACGTACACTGTGAGTATGCTGACCGACAACATTTTACGATTTCTTTTCTCCTTGGTATTGTCTCGATAACTAAGTCCATTATCGACAAATATTCGCTTATAATCGCTTTCTTTGTTAGCACATTTCTATCAAAAACTTACGAACAGAAAATCAGTCCTAATAGGCAACCAGTTTGGAAAACTGATGACATTAGTGTATCATGTACAACGAAAGGGAAGCCGTAAAATGACAGGATGGGCAGTCACAGTCCAGTTACAAAATTTCGCTACTTGTAATGAAACGTGACGAAGAATTCGCAAGATGGGCTAAAGTAAAGCTTTACGCCAAGGAAACAGGTACTTCTCACAACCAAATTAAGCCCTGGCAGTCATTTTGTTAACGAATTATCAGGGCTAAATACGTGTGTTCGACGCTACACGTTCTGTGTAGGAAAATGAAACTTTAATTTTTACACAAAATTTGATCAAAATGTTTAATGACCACTTCTTTTAAATCTCTGTTACTTTATATAGAACAAAGTAGGTCACACAGTTAATTAAGCTACATCTACAATTACAGAGCACATGCAAAGATCATATTGCACTTATTATTCGCTATTTAATATCACAATGATCTCTCAAGCTAAAGAATTGGCAACAGCTGTTATGGACGACATTGAAACGTCCCCTTAGAACAATTATAGATGACTGTGCTTAAACTGACACACAACATTTTTAGCGCAACGTAATCTGTCTTTCAAAAATCCCTACAAAAGTATGGTCCTGACTAACAATAACCTATATCTTTCACAAATCACTTACCTCACAAAAATCTTCGTTACTCAAGCTACTGCAATACAGTGAGCGCCACTACTGCCAGCTAAATAAAAGTTTCAAAATACTGAAGGCACTAACTACTGATAGGCATAGTTAGCAAATGAAAGATTTTGATGGAGAACAAACAATGTATTTACCACAATAGTGTTCAAAAGTCATAATGTATATAGCATTTCATGACATCCAGTCTTACAAATTTCAAAACTCCGCCATCTCTCTCCCCACATCCACCACTGCTGGCGGCTCACCTCCAACTGCCGAACGCTATGCGCTGTTAACATCCAGCTGCCCAACACTACAATGGCGGACAACAATGCAAACTAGCCACAGACTGCACACAGCACAGCCAGTGATTTTCATACAGAGCACTACGTGGCGTTACCAATAAGAAAACCTAAACAGCCTACTTACATAGCCCCCATGATTCCCACAAAAAATTTTACAAATTTTTTTGGGCACTGGCCCATACATATTTTTTAAAAAAATTTTCACGATTACAATAACAAAGAAATCAAATGCACACACTTATTGATACAATGTTGGTCAAAAGCTAAAATTTTCTCACTGTCCATGAAGACAGTCCTGATCATCCATCATAGTAAAATTGCAGTGGTTTTTTTTCTCAATGTCTGAGCAGTAAAAGAAAATGCACACAGAAGTAGTAGACTTCCATGCAATCTTGAAGAAGTAGTGTTGTCCTTCCATCGGAAAGACAGTGCTGACTCTTGACATGCAGACAGGCATTGGTCCACAACAGAGCAAACCCACAGCAGAGTCAGTCGAAATTTTGAAGAGTATTGGTAGGTAGGTCATCACAGAGCAGACCCACTGTAGTCCTGGTAGAGATTACGGTATTGGTGGGCCACCAGAGGTGCAGACCCACTGCAGTCCTTGTAGATATAATGGTACTGGTGAGTCAGCAAAGGGTAGACCCACTATAGTCCTTGTAGAAATAATGGTATTGGTGGGTCATCAAAGATGCAAACCCACTGTAGTCCTTATAGAGATGGCCAGCAGCCATCTGTTGTGACTGTGCAGGTGCACAATCACCATTGAAGAGTCTTGCGGATAATATAGCAAGTCCATAACCACCACTTGTGCGCTCACAAAGTTTTTGGAATTGTCCTTAGAACCAGCAATGCTGTTAACCAGTCCCTTGCTGAATTATCAACACACATTCAAACACTATCAGTCCCTACTTCTCGCATATTGTCCATATACCATGACCAACAGAAACGTGTGCAGTGAAATGTAACTTACAAGTTAATAATATGATGAACTGGTATCAATTACAACTTTATAACATAAGAATACAATAACAAAGGTACAAAATACATAATTAAAAGCATAATAATACAGATAACATTTGTAGTAATAGGGGCTTTACAAAAGAATAGAAATAAACACATACATCAGTGTTACAGGAATTATGACATAAGTAAATACATAAAAGATAATAATAATTATTGAAACATCAACTTCACACGTGAGCATTAAAACACAACAGAATTAATAATGTCTATCATCTTTACAAAGTAAATAACATATTATTAATGCAAATAATATTTGAGGATAACAGTATTCCTCCTCATAGTTCATATAGCTGAGTATTAGAAAAATTCTACAACATAAGTCTTATCAGATAAACATATAAAGCCAGGAAGAACATAAATACACAAGGGTACACAAACACATAGTGGGATAACATAAGGTAAGGACAGGGTTTGTTTTACTGCAGTATTTTGCAAAGAAAACTTTCTTTACTTCTCGTAGATCTCCCTTCGTTCTTCATTATTCCCAAAAAGTCCTATCTATACCTGCTTTCTGCACTTTTCTCATATAGCCTCTCAGTGCATTTCTTCAAATTGATCGCAACTCATTCTCTTATAGGCTACCCCCTCTTAAGCTAACTTAAATGTACCGAGCTCAGATGCTAAACTAAGGGACGAGGCAATGCAGCAGTACAAAACAATTAACACAAACAGCAATGACAAAAAAAATGGAAAATTGCAAAGCAAGCTACAGTAAATCTACATTACCAAGCAATGCAACATTACAACTAATATGAGCCAATGTGCAGCAACAAGAAAAATAAGTAAGTAGTAAAACTAGCTTAACAGAGTAATACAAAGTGAAATTTAGTAGCACTATGCCTGGCAAACAGCCGCAGCAAATGCAATAACTTATATCTAAACACGAGAAAGCTCAAGCAGAAAAAATATTACAGTAAAAATGGCCATGTTTAATACCTATGTCACATCTTAACACTAGAGTGATGCATCACTGTAACTTTCTCTAGCAGACAAGTTACCAAGTCACTGACAAAAATTATGTATGCAATTCCTGTGAGGTGGAAATGTCTTTTTGTGCTCCCTCATTTTTTTTGGAGTACATCCATCATAAAGTTATTTTTTACTGGATCTGTAGGCATAAAATATTTATACTAGTACATCTATAAAATTTTGTTTTAACCAATGCTGCAGTGCAGCTAGAAACTAGATATTAAACAAAATAGGCAAAGCAAAGCGTGAAACGTCATTCACTAGCCATATGGCATTTCATAATGCAGTAAACAATCTTTCAACTAGCAAGACAATAGATGTGAAATGTTTCTCATCATTTCATGAGGCATTTTAGTAAATATCATAAATTACGAGCTCCACAGTGTAATCATGTTTTCTAGTTTGAGCGTGTTGTATTTGCAATGCTTTCCACAAAGAACTGTCAATAGCGAGGTTAATAGTCTCTCTTCTTTACTCCACCTGTGCCTCTGAAAGGCACACACTAATGGCTTTTTTCCAGGCATCTGTCGCGCAGCTGGGTGCCCATGACACATTACGTGAAGGTGGTCACTTAACTTTCTTACCGAAATATTTACGACAGCAGTTTCCGCTACAGTGACAGTCTCATATAAAAATATTTCACAGGTGAAGAATTTGCGTTACAAATCTGTAGAAACAAAATCCTATTGATATAACAGTGTTCAAAAAATTTTCGTCAGCATTGTAATACATTCACGCATTTACATACATTTCATAACTCTTAAAGTACGATTCTTGGTTTCCAACAACCTTTTTTACAAACCAGAGTCCCTGACCACTTCTCATTATTCCTTACCTTATTCGTCGACACTTCTTCAATATTTCATCATAACAGATACGTAGCATACTCAAATAACTCATATAGCATCATCTTATTGATCATAAACATACTGCAACAGCATAATACACATATTCATCGTAATAATAACATCATAACACCTCAGTCAAATCTCAAAATCGTCATAGCTTTCTGCAATAATTTCAAAACCTAAAAATAATTCCCTCCTCATTTCAATAGTCTCATCCACCTCAATTGTACTTTAAAAATCATGATCTCATACCAAATACAACATTCAAAGCTCTCATAGTATCACAATGGTTCTGAAAAAATATGAACAGTTCACAAAGTACAGACAAAATACAGTTTCATAAGTGTGAAGTTATCCAACTATGTAATTACGTAAACATTTGTCACTGATGTTGTAAAATAAATGTTTTTCTCTCCCAGTTAAATGATCAGATAGCTCTGTAATTTATGTGTTAGAGAAATATGGTACCGATGTGTAAAGTTGTATAAGCAAATACCATATTAGCTAGGGCTCCTTGTGCTTGCCAAACACATGGTAGACAAAGTAAGCGTGTACCCCCCTGAGGATTAATGTAATTATACCCACAGGTGTTACAGATTACAGCAATGGAATGAAATGTATCACGGAAAACCTTTGTGTCATTGTACTTCAAATATCTTTAAAAATAAATGTTTCAAGTACAAAAGTATTCACTCAAATACGTGTACTGTAGTGCTAAACTGTGTGTCATGTTGTAAGATAATCTCTGTGGAAGTCTCGTAGTTATCGTCCTCCGAATGCTAAGTTCTGCAGAAGTCAATGTACTTACCTCACGATAAAAAAAAGTGAAATGCTTTGCGTATAGATATCTTAGTTATTACGCTTATTGTTGTGATGAAGAAAGTACTGTGCTGTAACGTATTGTTGTGCTAGAGAAAAGGCTGTCTCCTTATAGCTATACCACAAAAGTTACTACTAAAACATGTTTTACTTTCCAGAATAATACATAAAACTGTGGAGACATAAAATAGAACCACCGCAAAAGCAACATTGTAAATTGTCACTCATTAATAGCGTCGTGATAAAATCATGTAGCTGTCACATAAACTAACCACTCTGTCATCTGGTATCTCTCAGAAAGTACTTTAAATCCAGAATGTATTTTCAAGTAAACCAAAATGTTGCATTAAATTCTCATTAGCAGTACTGGTAAATGTTCTAAGTATGTAAGCCTTACAGTCGTTATGTAATCGTGCAACTAACAAGCAAGAATGTACACGCACAATAACACTGTGTTGTCTGTTCACAATAACAACGCATTCGTAATTTCTGTTTAAATAATTTCTCTTGGTTCTTGACTGGATAGTTAACTTTAAAACATAGTTGCATGTTAACAGTTTCTAAGATTGAAAAAGAGTACTAGTAACGTGAAACGAAAAATTTTATAGCGAAGACTAAGTTAAAAAGCAGATTATCTCTCAATAAACGGTTTTATATGTGAAGTGTGGTGAAATCCTTTACTCTTCATAGTACTCAGAGTTTGAACTTAAATGCAATTGTCATGCGGTATACATCGGTAAAGAATACTGGAATTTTTCTCAAGGTTAGCGTCTATGTTATTTTTCTCTGAGCCAGCCGGCGCACGTGGCTGCCTGCGGTGCGGGTCATTGTCTGTTTCTTTGTTGGCGCGCATCGTTATTGAGATTAGGAGACCTAACTTCTAGAAATTCACCTTGACGAGAAGGCCCTGCCCTGTTTGAAGCTCGCCAGTTCTGATGGAATTCAGGTGTGTCGTTTTGTCGGTAGTTTACATAGTTTCTTGTTCGTCGGTAATATGGTGGAGAATTTCTCCCAGAATCGTAACTGCCTGGTGGACCGTTGCGTCTGAAGTTATTCTGTCTCCCTTGATAATAACTATTTTGGTTCCCATATTGTCTGATTCTATGGTTGTCTCTGTCACATTAAATTACTATGGAAAAGCGATCTTTCTCTGTAACTATTATTCTGCCAACGGTTGTCATACAGATGGTGTCTGTTTTGGTCCCGGTTTGTGTTGTCAGAATAGCCTTGTCGTGTCCAGTTATCATGTCTTTCATCACAGAATTGCGACGGATGTGACCTGTAATTGTTGTGTTCCTGTTTTCGCGTTCCGCGATTGTCAGTGTCAATTTCTAATTCTTGTAAGAGTCCCTGAAAAGCTTCAATGTCGTTTTTGCAACGTCCTGCCAAAATAATATTTCTTAAATGTTCAGGCAATTTCATTAAGCATATGCAGATGAGTTCTGAGGGGCTGTATGGGTTTGACAGGTACTGATTCTTGTGCAACATGTCTTCAAAATATTTCACAAGACTGGAAAATTCAGATTGTTCGAAGTGTTTCATCATCATGATGCTAAGTTTTACTCGGTCTTGTGTAGCTTGAGACCAATATGCTGAGAGAAAGGCATGGTAAAATTCTCCTTCACTGTGACAATTGTGAATGACTGATCGCATTCTTACAGCTGGTTCATTCTCTAAGTAACCACACATAAATTCTAATTTGTGCTCTAATGACCAGTTGGGAGGAAAACAATGAGAGAATTGATGAAGCCACGCTTGTGGATGAATGTCGTTGCCAGAATTCTTAAATGATTTGAATTTACGTGTAGCAATGAACAGCTTATAGTCAAAATCATCACGTCGGCGAGTCGCATGTCGGTCATGATTACGTCGTTTCGGCGGTTCCATCTCAAAATTCGGTGTACCTTGCCAATTTCTTTCGTAATTTCCGAAGTGCCCTGCGTTATTATTTTGTGGTTGTTCCGTATTTCTATGTCCCTCTTCCCGTATTGGAGCGCGAGTGTCCTCTGAAATATGTAATTCTTGTATTACCTGCGTCAGCTGATCTTGTGTTTCCCAGATTTCTCTTTGCTGTTGCGTATTAATTTGATTCAGATTTTGTTTAAATTTCCTAATTTGTTCGCACTATTCTGTGTCATTTTGTGTCATTCAGATTATCATCTACCTTCGCAGATAAATTATTTAGCTGATCCGAAAGTTCAACTACTTTCTCTGATGATGAACTAATTTCCTCCATGTGTCTTTCTGAACCAATTTTCAGAGTATCTACTGTGTCCTTTAAGTTTTCTTGAGTTTTTGCAAGTTGCGTAACCGAATCGGTAGATGCAACTGAGTCAGTTTTAGCTTGCAAGGTCTCATGTATTTCATGAACAATAGTTTGCAGTTCTTTTATAGCTGCTTCGTGATTCTGTAATGCATTTTCACGCCGCGAAAAAATAGGTTGAAAATGCTCACAAATCTGTGTTTTTACGTCATTACAGACTTTTTGACATTTCGATTCAATGTTATGTAACTCAGTAGTTAAATCTTCGCGTGCTTGTTCAAGTGTGGCGTCTAACTTTTGAAGCTGTTGCTATGTTTGCCTATGATTTTGTTCCATTGTGTCTAACTTTTGAAGGTTTTGCTGTGTTTGTCTCTGATTTTCTTCCACTGCGTCTAACTTTTGAAGATTTTGTTCCATTATGTCTAACTTTTGAAGCTTTTGTCCCATTTGCTGCCTTAATTGTAATAACAATGCACTTGTGTCTGAAACATGTTCCTCAGTGCTATTCGGCATTGCAATATTCGCAGTTTGAAAAGCAGAAAATGTGTCTTGTCTTATTTGAGAAAACGGCGACGACGAAAAACCTGAATCTACAGTATTTGCTAGATTGTGTCCTGTCATTTCGGATTCCTGAGGCAAGCTGCTGCCGACCGATCGATCGATAATGCTTCCCTGTTCACTAATTGTTTCACTGTCTACACCATTGTTTGCAGCCTGCTCCATTTCCATATGCACAATTACCGAATTACTACTTTGAACATTAGTTAATTCATTACTCGGTGGCGCTTACACACTGCTTTCTTATTCACGGTCATTTCTCAGTTTACTTTGGAGCCTAGTATTACGTTTTTCACACGCCATTATTGTCGCAATATTTCACACGATAACACAGAAAAGCACAATTTGAAGAGCAAAAATAAGAGAACACATTAACGTAGCACTGAAAATAATATTTCGTTAATTGCAAGAGCAGCTGCGAAATACTTGCTGCAAATCTACATGCATGCAGCAACTGTTTTACTGTAAAACAATGATAAACTACAACTACAAAGGAAATTCTCTCTATAATTAATCACTAGCAATAAACAAAAGCTACACTAATTACACAAAGTACAAGAAAAATTCAGAAGATTCCAGTGAGGTATCCTCGGCTAAGGGTCGACATATTAAACGTCCCCTTAGAACAATTATAGATGACTGTGCTTAAACAGACACACAATATTTTTTAGCGCAACGCAATATGACTTTCAATAATCCCTACAAAAGAATGGCACTGACTAACATTAAAGTATACCTTTCACAAATCACTTACCTCACAAAAATCTTCGTTACTCAAGCTACTGCAATACAGTGAGCGCCACTACTGCCAGCTAAATAAAAGATTCAAACTGCTGAAGGCACTAACTACTGACAGGCATAGTTAGCAAATGAAAGATTTTGATAGAGAACGAACAGTGTATTTACCTCAATAGTGTTCAAAAGTCATAATGTATATAGCAGTTCATGACATCCAGTCTTACAAATTTCAAAACTCCGCCATCTCTCTCCCCACATCCACCACTGCTGGCGGCTCACCTCCAACTGCCGAACGCTATGCGCTGTTAACATCCAGCTGCCCAACACTACAATGGCGGACAACAATGCAAACTAGCCACATACTGCACACAGCACATCCAGCGATTTTCATACAGAGCGCTACGTGGCGTTACCAATAAAAAAACCTAAACAGCCTACTTACAACATGTAGACTGCGAAAATCTTTCCTAAAAATGATGGACTAATCCATAGATTATATCTGCCGAACACACAATTGGCGCTTTAAAACAATACCACTTAGGTCAATAGTACTTATAGGGAAAGAGCGATGAATTCGGCAGCCATTTCCTATACAAAAATTTTATCGCTTCTGTACCGTGAATACTGAGCCTTGGGAAACGGCAAACGTGTGTGTTAAGCGTTTCCCATGTAATTAATTAACAGTCAGCTAAACGCAGGTGCTATTCTTGGTAAATATTTGATGCGATGATGTTAAATGTAATTGGTCCTGCATCATTAAAGCCCTAACGTTTGGATTGTGGGCTACGTAGGGCAATATTGTGTTGTGGAAGGGAGTGGACCGACTGTCAAGTGTCAGAATATGTATAACTAACTAATTTTCCGATTTCATTAACCAGAAATAAGTAGCGGACAATATTGCACGTAATATAGTCACATTCTGTTGAAGTTCCATTCACACGCACTGGTCACTTGAGAGATCCCTGAGCAGTCGGTCACATCTGCTTTGATGTCCTACGACCGTCATTTGATAGTGCATATCACTGAGCAAACTGTCAATACTTTTGGGAGAAGAGCTCTTGATAACTGCTCTGCCTTTAGATGAAGAATGGTAATAATAATTTGAAAAATAAGATAAAATAAAAGGATCGGGTCCATCAGGCTTGAAAAAAAATCAAGCAACAGAATAGGAATTTGTTACTCTGTAGGACGAATTCTTTGTATTTGTCAGCTCACTGTTGACAAAACTGGTAGTTTACCTGAAAACGGAAGAGAGCGCCAGGAGGAGAACGGTAAACCAGTTGTTGGAGTTAAGTGTATAACCCTCTCTGTTCTTTAAAAGGCGAACAAAACATTTACGTTATTTTGGGAATTATGACTAAAAACATTTATTCTCTATAACACTCAGATTCAGGTTGATTGAGAGCACGTAGATTGCATATAGTACTAGCCACTTGCTTACTACATTATTTTATAAGAAATATACGCAACGACAAGTGCATTTTAGGCTGGTCGTAACAAACCAGAAGATCAAAGTTAAATTATCAAGAATCGGAATGACAGATACGTTCCGTGGGAACAAAATATTTATGGAATACTTTAATCCTCATTCTGGGTGTATATCTCGTTAGTGAAATGCCTAAACGTGAATAAATATAAGTATGGAATACACTGACTGAGACAGATCGGCAACCCACAAAAAAGATTTTTAATCTTCAACCTTAAGATATTGCCATTAAAAACGTAATGAACCAAAACAAAAGTAAATATCAATTTAGCGCCATCTGTATCAGTTTCATTTCAGTTTCGCTCGACAAAGAATTGTCGAAGTTCATAGTTATGTTATTCAGTTTCGGCAAATCATGTAACACGAGATGCTTGCTCGCCGACACAGTAAGCTCTTCGGCGCTCATATTCGTGATGATAAATCAAATAACAACCTAAAAAAAAAATTAAGAATCAGGAAGCGCTACCATTCCGTGAGTGGCACGACTGTGAAAGAAATACTCATAATGAAATCCGACACTCACAATATGGAGTGCCAATACAGCCAGCCACTAAGAAGAAACTTTTAACTTTGTCGGAAGGAGCACAGACCATTCACAGCACAGTCATGTCATGTGTGTGTATGTGTGTGTGTGTGTGTGTGTGTGTGTGTGTGTGTGTGTGTGTGTGTGTGTGTGTACAGACCCTACTTTTTAGCTGTGCCCTTGTAACAAGTCAGTGAATCATAATCACAATGATAACCTGAAGACTCTGACTGATTCGGCCGGAGCAGGAAATCCAAGGAAAACTGAAAGTAAAGATCTAGGATCCAAAGTCAAAAACGGGAAGCTGTAAACAGCAGAAACCACAAACATTTCTAAATATAAGGTGGTAGCAATTAGGGATACGTAGAATGTAATAACCTTTACGGGTACGGACGATTATGTCATATTCTTATTGAGGTGTCAAGGCTACACAGGTTTCATGGAGAGTACCACTTGGATAGGCAGTACAGGGTCTACAGGACAGTGTAGTTGTCATAGAATATACATTTTCCATAACTATACTACAAGTAGTGTGGAAGGTCCGTGTCCTATGAACCGTAGTGACCATATTGTAGGGAAGCAGCCTACTCACATCGTAGTAAATTCACATCAGTCTTTCCATTGTGTGCCAGCCAGTCCGCTGTAACTAGCTCTGACGTCATAAATGTTGCGCAATACTTTCAAAATCACGTAAATAACCTGAAACGGCTCTAGCATGTCAGAAGTAATACTAAATTAATATGTGTTGAATATCATTTCGATAACTTTAACCATTTCCGAAATTTGGACGTTTTCTGCAAAAATCATTGGCGCAACAGAATAGAGCTAGAGACTTAAAAATTTATATTTAGATTCCTTTTCCATAATAATTTAATAGAAACAGTACTTTGGATGTCACAAATTAAAATTTTAGTTAAAATTCATAATTTTCTGGTTTTTGTCTTAAACATTAAGGAAGCAAGATAGATTAAGTAGACTAATAAATAAGGGTAGGATGTTTATATTTAAGTAGAATGGAGATCCGCTATAACCATAAAGATGTGAGTAGTTTCATTTGAATAACTATAAAACTATAGCGATAGCGTATCTCCAAAGGGCAAGTTCAGAGCTCGTCGACTGCGTGTAGTGTAATTACATTAATTCTCTCGCCCAAAATATTTTACTTAGCCACGTCAGACTTTTATTATGATTACTTACCTGTGTGCTGAATGCACATTTAAATTCAGGGCTTCATCGGCCATCAGCAAAGGAAGCGATGATTTATTCAATAACTTAATATGGTGCATTGCTAGCCCAGCGGCTAGTTGGGGGAGCCGATTTGATTAGGCGTTCCCTTAGCCGTCCGCACCGCGGCTTTGTATATAAGAACGCCGCGCGAGGAAGCAAGGCCCCAGTTCTCTCCAGACTCTGAATAGCACACCATCTGTGTCGGGAGTCGCGCCGCGTCGGTATCATCGCTATAAACAGCCTCGGATGCCGTATTAAGTTACTCGGGATACGCGTAACCATGAAATCATTTTCGAGACAAGTGTTAATTCTGGGATGACATTAATCATCTATCTTCCGTTTGCGTATGTCGTTTTTTCACGTGCCGCCGCGGGACAGACATTCTACCATTATATAGCGTGGCGTTTGATGAACATTATCATCAAATTATGGCGAGCATTCACTTAAACATTTAATTTGGACAGTTATAGTTGCATCAGTGCATTAGACTCTGAACTGCTCTGGTAGTTGGATTGTGTGGATTCCTTTTTTTTTGATCTGTGACTTTCAGAATATACTGAACAATTTTTATAAAATCGTTTTTTGACTATGAATCCCAGACAATCTCCTAATTTCTCAGAGCGATAAGCTGCAGCTATAAGTGTGTTTCTCAGATGAAGTGGGCACTAGGAATTCTAATTACAGGCTTCACGTTTTGCTAATCACTTTCTGGTTGCCAATATTGTAGTTAGAGAGCCAGTGTTGAGAACGGCAAAAGGCAGCATAAATAACAGGAACATTTATTTAACAACAATAATTCCACCCACCGCCCCACATATGGTTAAACCTGCGACCGTATCGGTTGCGCGGTCCCAGACTGTAGCGCCTAGAATGAAGAGATTCCGTGAATTATGAGAGGTCTGTAGTGATGAATGTTTATAGTGTAGCAAACACTGCTTTCTGGATAACATCTTATTTTGGTTTACTGTATACTGTCCGCTGATGCAGCTAAAATGTACAGTCAGGCTGCAGTCAAGTGTCAGCAGACAAAACTTTGAACAAATGACAATAAAAATAAAAATATGTATAGTTTTATTCATAACCAACTGTCACTGTCCTTGTTAAACTGTCCTACCGTTACATTAATAAGTAGGTTGCTTAATACCTGCTCAGAGCTCAGTCTGAAGCGGCTAATTTCATCTACCCCCTATACACAGAAAGCCAGCTACAACCAACATGCATTAATTGATCGGCCTGCCTGTTAAGCGTAGCTTCTTCCTGATAACGACAAGTTTATACACAAAAACGGGCATACATATATTAAAGCGTACCACAAGTACACCAAACATAAATGTTAAGAAAATTGGTAATTAGCATAAGCATGTCATAACCTGGGCATAAGTAGAAACCAAAATTATAATCAGTGTTTTAATGTTAATTGTTGGTGAGAAATAATATTTGAAGTGGGGTAAGTGTATGGAGACCCACAACAATGGCTTCTGAATCTATTTGAGAAATGCTTCTCCAGGTATTCCATCCTTACCAGCTGGAGTGACATCTGGGTGGGGATCAGCATGCAGGAAAAGAGGTTAAGGTCGTATTTTCGAAACGTAATTGATAGCACTGTTCCTGACACAAGGAAGCCACATGACATAAATTTGGTGTCCTTCTCTAGATCCCGATCAGCTTAGTTGCTCTATGCGGTGACCGATGTCACATCTATCAGAGAAATTTGATGCCATATGAAAGGCAGTGCGTGTTACACATTTATACGACTAAACAAAGCAAGGTATAAAACGAAAATCAATGAAACTGGGAGACAAAGCTGCGATAAGTTTTTCAATTTTTTTTATTTTATCCGTGTTGTACTGCACATAGGATTGTAAAAGAGAATATAAGAGATCCTACTGTTCTCTCCGCCTTTAGTGGGAAGGATAGAGAGTGTGAGACCACAACTCAATAAGACACAATTGCCAGTATATTACTTACTGGCATTTCGCTAGGCTATGATCCGTCTGAGGACACTTTGGGACTAGCTCAGATCAGGCACAAATTAGAGGCTTCTTATGAAAATAGGAGATTTACCCCTTTTCGGTAGACGAATTTATGGAGAAAGTTACTAGCATCGAAAGAAGTAAAGCATCAGTCCCAGGGATTTCACTTGTCATTCTGCTACAAAGTCTAAATCCAGAGCTATTGCCGATACTAACTGAGCTGTATAATACTTGTATGGAAAACGGAAGTTCCGTAAATGTTGGAAAATGTCACATTAGTTTCTCAATAAGGAAAAGTGTGGAGTCATCCACATGAGTACGAAAAGATATCTATTAAATTTCGTTTACACGATAAAACGCACAAACTTAAAAGCTGTCAGTTCAAGTAAATAACGAGAAATCACCAACATGAACAACTTAGACTCGAACGATGAGATAGATAATGGGAAAGGGAAACAAAAGACTGTGCTTAATTTGCAGAACACTTACAAGGTGCAGTAGGTACAATGAAGATACTGCCTACAGTATGGTTGACCAATTCAGGAGTATTATTGCACGATGCGTAATCGGCATCAAATGTGAATGACGATCAAGGAAGGGCAGTCGTTTGGTATCATCGTGAAGTAGTGGAGAGAGTGACACGGATAAGATAAGGGGCTCCAAAGGCAATCATTCAAAAGAAGGAGTTTTTCGTTGCGACCATAACATGTCGTGAAATTTCAGACACCAAGATTCTCCTCAGAACATAACAATATTTTACTATCGTCGATTTGCATATGTAAGTTGATCATCGAAGTAATGTAGGAGGAATCATACAGAAAGATTTATGTGTTAATTTTGTCCATGCGCTGTTAGAGAGGGGGGGGGAAAGTAGAGAATTAGTCTGAAGTGGGATCGAAGAACCATCTACCAGCAACTTTAGTGTGGGGTGCAGAGTAGTGATGTAGACAGAGAAAGAAGCTAAATTTGCGGTTCTCAAGAAAGGACCCGACAAAGATATAGAAAATCCAAAGTCTTACAGACAGATTCACCTTCTTCATGTATTACGAAAATCATTTCGGATGTTACTCTCTGCTAGACAGGTAAGCCATGGAGTGCTGTACGAGGGCGTGCTGATAGGTAATACCTCCCAGTTTTTTTATGTGACAGCTCTTAAAGCGTTTCATATAAAACAAACGTTATTATCATTCTGATTCATAACTCATTACGTCTACCTACTTATTTCCAAAGATAGTCACCTTTGTCAACGAACACATTTCTCAAAACGAGAGATCGTATTGTTGATACCGTCACTGCAAAATGCTTGAAGTCCTTGAAGATATTCTTTAAGTCTTACAGACAGATGAACGTCATATGTGATCAAATTGGGACCGTATGGAGAATGCTGGATGACAGTGAATCCAAGACGTCGGATTGTTACAGGTGTCGCAGTGCTCATGTGTGGTCTGGCTTTGTCACGCTTAAGGAGAAGTTGCGCCATGTTTTGACGATCTCTTCGAATTAGAAACTCGGTGACAACAGACTGTTCCTGACACACCGACATAGGTACGTTGCACAACGCCAAGTTACACGCTACAGTCGGAGCTCTCTAGCTGCAGGGGCCTGCAAATATGTACTCACGAATAATAAAGATGTGAAATGTTAATAAAGTTTGTTTTATTTGAAAAGCTTTACGAGTTTTCACATAAAAATTCGTTTTTTTCTGAATTAGTGTCAGTATGCATTTAGAAAACTGAAATCGACTGATGACGCCATTACCCACGTGATCAGTCCTGTCCATTCATCGGAATTATGGTAGACATCGCGGAATCACCTTCGATAACATGTGGTACGCGTCACTCTTCTCCTGTGTACGCCGGATGTAGAGTCCTCGGCAGCTGCACGGTTGTTTGAGGAACTACAGTAATGACAGACACGTTGAGTTGACAACCCCAGGTCACTCGGTCAGAAAAAGTATAACTAATAATTGCCCTCAGGACTCCGTCTGCAGCCCGGTATTCTGGGACATTAATGTTTAGCCGCTACTGGCCAGCTTGCAGCAAGAGGGAGATATCGTGGCTGCTGTCACTTATGCAGACGATTTGGTTGTCCTTGTTCAGCTGAATTCAAGAAACCATCTTAACGAAAGAGCTATCGTAGCAGTGCCTTGTCTGACAAATTTAAATCATAATTCTAAGTTAGCAGTTGGACCAGCTAAATCCTATTGTATCACGTCAAAGGCAATCTAGAAAGACATACGAGTATTAGGATCCAGAGGAGATCAATAAAACAACAAAGAGTTGCGATGTACTTGGGGTGTAACCACGACGAAACGCTGAACTTCGAGGCAGATATCGAAGACGTACATAATAAAACTCTTGACATACGTAACAAAATCATAAATATTGATTATAAGATATTTACTTTACAGAAAACGTCATAAACATGGTCTGTAATAGCATCGTTGCATCAGTTGTGGGATACGGGGCGAGTGCCTGGACCCATAAAGTCGGGGTGGTGTGAGCATCATGATGCTTCGAAGATCAAAGTGTAACATCGTTCTTAGCTCTGTAGAGGCACTTGAAACAACACCTACGGTAGGCTTGCGGTGGTCGTTGGATTATGTCCTGTAGAACGGAAATGTGTAAATGTACAGTCATTTATTGCCGTCAAAAATATGATTTCATAAAAGTGTAAAATATCATGAGGAGGACTTGCCAAAGTATTTGTGAAATTAAAAATCTTGTATTTTATATTTGAGTGTCAGAATGGGATACTTCAAACGAGCTCGTCGAATCCATGACTTTCTTCGTCAGTTAAAGAAACGATTAAACTGACACATTTACAGCCAGGTTCAGAGAATGCGACTTTTTGACAGGTCAAGTTTCATGTCCTGTGCATCTGCATTTGATGGGGAAAGTGCCATGTCCCGTCTGAAGAAGGGCAGAAGGTACGCTTTCTAGATCACATAATCATCATATGTCCAATTTTCGCACAGTTGCCTCCAACGAGACTCAAGCCACGACCTAATACAGTAGCTATCAGACTTTGCTTGATGAAGATGAATGTCGAAAGCCAGTTTCGTCCCACATGCAGCAATTACACCAGAGAGAAATGCTGCATCGTTGCAAAAACTAAGATTCATGTGTGTTGGAGAGCATATTTAGTAGATAGTGACACTTGAGACTAAACAAAAGGATTTGACTTCCAGCAGGTACTGCTCGAGGTTATAGTGGCGAGGAATTACGGACTTCGACGACCTGCCCACCCTGCGCAGTCAAGGGCTACCGTGAGGTCACAAGAAACAGTCGCTAGTTCACCTCTTCCTAATCTTCTACCAAATAATATATTTTGTATTTTTTCTTAAGAAGTGTTAATGGAGGTGAATACAGATACAGAAGAGCACCAGCAATTTTCGATTAACATTTTTGTAGAAAGTAAGGTCCGATCGGTCGCGAAATGAGAGGTACAGCGAAAATCAAAATATGTTTTATTTGCAAGAGTTAGCTACGTCTTCAAGCTACCTCTTTACATTTTCACCCCTTCGACTAAGACGTTTGTCGTAGCGTTGTATCCACTTTCCAATTCCATCGTCATAGCAGGTAGCCGCCTGTGCTTGCCGCCGATTCTCTACGCTGGACTATAGCTCTCTGTCTTTGTCAGCGGCTCACGTGAGCAAACTGAACCTTAGGGGTCGGGACAGTTAACAGGCTAGGGTGATCAAACAGTTCCCATCTAAATCACTGCAGCAGAATCTTCATTACCCCCGCAGAGTGCAGCCAAGAATTGTCAGTTAGAAGGAAGCGCATGACAGTTATGTTTTGTGAGCTGCATTTTATCAGCCGAAATGCCGCACAAGACTCTCATACTTTGCGAGGAACACTATTATCTAGGCATCTTTAAGTGCTCATTGTGTGCGCAGGATTAAAGAGAGCGACGTGACACGATTGGCTGGTATACTAGAGACACGGGCCGACATTTCGGTGCAAACTTTCGTCGGATTTTCACTGTGGTTTTCATTTCGCGCCCCATCGGACCTTACTTTCCCCATAGCCCTCGTATTATGTTGCTAGAAGATAGTGCCCACCCGCTGGCTCGTAGCTAAAGTCTAATACTGGTGTTTGCTAAGAGGTGGGCAATTGTAATTATTGCATACAGTGAAATTGTTGTATGGATGGTCACTGTAAAATTTGTACTGAAAGGTAGAACTGTCTAGATAACAGGAAGTCTGTTTCTGTTGTATATTAGCGCATGCTACATGTATTGTTCATTGTGAATCAAGTTGGTTTAGTTTAATATAGTCTCTAAGCAAAAACTACGGTTTCGTTAGTACTTCTTGTTCTCTACTAATAACAGTGGAGCTAAAAGATTCTGTTAGGAGCTATTGGAGAGTAATTGACATTGCAACCAATTCAATTTAATGTTGGTAGTTTTATTTCAGACTTTACCGTCCAAGCATTCAAAACAACTAAAAATAGAAAAGCATCTGGATTAGATGGAATTAACTCAAAGCTCATAAACTATGCTAGAACATTTCTAGAGCTTCCTATAACATGTGTGTGCGTACACGTGAGGCACCACTAGAATAGAGATGCGATAAACTTATTTCACAGATTACAAAGGAGGCAAATTAACTGGACTAATTACAAGAAACCGGCCGCGGTGGCCGTGCGGTTCTAGGCGCTTCAGTCCGGAACCGCGGGATTGCTACGGTCGCAGGTTCGAATCCTGCCTCGGGCATGGATATGTGTGATGTTCTTAGGTTAGTTAGGTTTAAGTAGTTCTAAGTTCTAGGGGACTGATGACCTAAGATGTTAAGTCCCATAGTGCTCAGAGCCATTTGAACCAATTACAAGAGAGTCAGTATTTTGCAAGCTTTTTATAAAATCTTGAGCAAAGTAGTTAATGAAAGGTTTCGAAGCATCTGTGATTCAGTTTTATTAGATCAGCAAGCAGTCTTCGGTAAAGAAAGATTCCGGGTCGGTGAGGTCTTAACTCTGAAACAAATTACGTAAAAAGAGGAAATTCAACTTGCAAACACTCATAGCAGTTATCGACTGTCAAAAAGCGTTTCAGTGCATCAACGGAAAAAGTTGTGGTGAACACCAGAAAAGATGTTTTCCTACATATCTGATAAAAGTATGTCAAGGGTAGATATAAAAACATGAAAATAAGAATATTTACTGCAAAGAGCTGCCACTAGAAATAGAGATCAAACTAAGACTGAGGCAAGGCTCAATACAGTTCACTAGTTACATCGACGACGGTCTATGCCAATGACTATGTAGCAATACAGAAAAATAGCGAGCAGCGATACTTAGATTAAAAAATGTAAGTTTAAGCTATAACCTGAATATACGAATAACAAAAATAAAATCAATAGCCTAATTAGGAATCTATCACATAAGGACCAGGATAATCGTCAGTAACGCAATGGTAGAACAGGAGTCCCGTTTCCAGTATATACATGTGATATAACTTTTGAAGAAGAGACAGCCATAAATAAGAAAGTTGACAATATCAACATATATATGGCACAATGTGAAGAAAAATAAAAAGTAAAACGAGAAGAGGAACATAAAGGAAGTGTTACGAAGCCAATGTTTCACCCACAGTTGTATACTGTCAGACATTAAGATCAAGTCATCCAAGACAACATGATTCGTGCAATGTCCTTCCTATTATTAAATAGTTCTAATTCTGTTCTCATACTCATGCGTTCACGTAATGTTTTAATCTTTTCGATACAGCTCATTCACAGGTCACATTCCATATAAACGTTCGCTTTTTGACGAACAATATTATCTACTCTTAACGATAATTGTTTCCATACACCTTTCAAGTGAGTGTCCATCAGCAAGTACAATTTCGTACTTGACGCACGTGATAACCCCCATTAAAAGTTTCCAGTACACAATCGACAGTTCTCCTTTATCTCGTGGATTTTCACTGCTAAAATCTCTTCAACTTTTCGGTTACCTTCTTTTGCTGCCATCTGTACGTCCACAGCCCTTGTGTACTTTAAAATAAACGATAGTTCAATATCGAGTTCACTTAACTGCCTTAACGCATCTTCCTTACACAACTACAAATTAGACTTTGTCACTCCATTGTATCTCTCAAACCTAACTCCACTTTATCGTACGTGGTTAACGTACTTCTTTTTAACATTCATCACCGCAAGTCAACGCCAAAATACTATATGCTCCTCAATAGCCGTCATTAAACCTACTCCAGTTCCAAATACAAACTGTCATCGTCCTCTGTGAGTGTAGCACGTGATTCAGTTCTACATAACAGAAAAATATTGATAAATATACAGAAGAGGTAAGTACGAGGGGACTTTAAACGGTAAGTTACATATTATTATGGCAGCTCAAGTTAACTTTTACTAAATTTCACATTATACTTCAAAGTGACACATATACATTACACTATTTTTAAACATTGTCATCAAGTCTCTGTATACAGTGATGAAGTCCATCCAAACGTTCAGTTCCTCGACGATAGAATTACGATCGTTTATCTCAAGATCCTCATCGGTGGAAAATCTCTTTTGCCCCATATATTGTTTCAGTTTGTCGAAAAGATGGAAATCTCATGTTGCAAGATCTGAATATCAACGTCATCACCATCAATGTTTCTATGGACTTGGTCAAATAATTGGCACGATTTGACTACAGCTGGACTCGATACAGCATTTGGCCCACACACTACCAGAATTACACACAGAATCTGCCTTGAAACTTACGTATTGTCCGCAAGAATAGTACCGTCCCGCTAATTTACACTTTGGAATACGTTTTGAGTTGCCGCATCATTTCAGTCACATACTGTGAACTACCTGTTATCCGTGCCGCAGCCAAACAGTGTCTGCAGGATGCTCGGAACATGTACTTTCTCCTGAATAACGTGCTACTTTTGTTTCATATTGGCCTTAGCCTAGGACGACGTGTGTAACTTAACTTATCAAGTCCGTATGCACTCAATAAAGCCATGTACAGGTCCTATCAAACTTTTAGCGCACGGTACAAGGAATATCGCACACTTACGCATTGCAGCTGGTTTACATGTGGTACGTCATCCAACCGATCGTGATATATTGCTGAGAAGAATTTCACATTCAGCCTCTTTCAAATCTTTGTATTCTGAAATTTGCTTAATTTTCTTCGTAAGGACACACGCTTAAAGAGAAAATCGAATGTTGTCACAATAAGTAACTCGTTTGTTACATTGATATTTAAACTCTTTCCGCTGTCACTATCGCTAGGACTCAAACTAGCATACCTGCTTGATATAGATCACTTTTTGTATAGCAATTTTTGCGTTCTGTTCAACTGTTCATTTCCTTCGTCATCTATATGTTTGCTCGAGGAAGAACTTAGAATGTTCCCCTTTTTTACTATATTATAAGTAAGGGACTGGAGTCATTACGATACATCAGTCACGCGTGAACCAGTCGTAAAAAAGGGCAGAGGCAGTAGCAGAACAGCACTTCTTAATTCGTACACACAGCTTTTGTAGTTTTCTCTTCACATGCTTCTCGGAAGAAATGTACAGCACCTGTTAAATCATCTCCATTTCTTCTTGTTGTGTTGTTAATTATAGTTAAATAGTTTGTGTGTTTCGCGAGGCTTAATATCGTGGAATGTCATTTTGCAATGCGGATTTTATACTTAACTTTTATTTTCATTTTTACATTTGTAAATTCTAAACATAAACACCAGTAACAGACTAACCTGTACACCTACAGTTGCCTACAGCCAGTAAGAGGAGCGATTTATAACCGTGGGACATGTGACCAGCATGGCATCTCTTCCTCCAGCTGGCAGTAGATGAACCGTGATGAAGTTGCTGCTTATTTATTCAAGCAGCTCTCATTTGGCTTCAGGAGGTTGATACAGACCTCTACACCTCTGAGAAATACGAGTAGGTGCCGGAAATGGAAGCCAGGTCCTTCTGAACCGAAGCCACTGACGCTAACCATTGCGCCACAAGAAAGTCTTGTGCATATTTGAGGACACCGCAATCTCACCAATGTAGATTCGCGTGGAACGTCACGGTGATATAATCTGATATATTGCTGTAATCTGGAGTTCCTTCTGAAATGGTCCTTGACTGCTTTCATTGGTACTGTTTTTGTCAGTTTATGTAATTTTGTGTAGCAGGAAATAGAGAGGGCTCTGATTGTTGTATGCGCACATACGGTGAATTGCCTTTCTCCGGAAAAGTTAGAGGCTGGCTTGGTCGTGATAGACCGATTTCAGATTGGTGCCTAACTTGCATCGACGTTGAATCACCTGTGATGAATTCTGTGACAGGTCTCCTGTCTCTGGAATCCCCCGGAAACTCAGCCGTTACTGCGTCTTCTGATGCGCCACGGCTGACACTTCGATGAGAAAAATTCGCGTATCTGCGTGGTGAAAGTGAGTGTGGGAACTGGCCCTAAGGCTGATCACTAATTTTAGCAAAAAGATGAGGTTCTGCCCTGAGCTGATAACACAAGTACTTGGCAATTACATCAGTAATCGGTTGTGCTGACAAACATGAAGAGGTAGCCTATTTGATCATTGGCAGCTTCAGAGATAAAAATGGTTCAAATGGCTCTGAGCACTATGTGACTCAACATCTTAGGTCATAAGCCCCCTAGAACTTAGAACTACTTAAACCTAACCAACCTAAGGACATCACACACAACCATGCCCGAGGCAGGATTCGAACCTGCGACCGTAGCAGTCCAGCGGTTCCGGACTGCAGCGCCAGAACCGCTAGACCACCGCTGCCGGCAGCTTCAGAGATAAGCGGGTGATGGAGCCTCTCAGTATACTAATTGGCATGTCGGGAAAAAGGTCTCACACGAGACGTGGAGGGGACTCGTCGGCAGCAGCAGAACCCTCTGAATGCATCCGGTCTCAAGTAGTTGCTCAACTCGGCACGAATGGTACTTGCCGCCTGGGTTTAAGGCCAATCTCGGTCACTTTAGACGAATGGCTTATTTATTGAAGCCAGCCAGTTAGCCTCGTTTTCTGGACAGAAATTGGGTTCATTATTTGCAACATAGTACCCAGAACAGATAGTGGAACTATGGTTTATATTCGAATTTAAGGTGAAAACGAAAGACTTGGACGATTCTGCATATATCTGTGGTGGAAACTTCCCGACCTCCGTTTTGGGCTGGATTGTTGTAGGGTTCCCATCAAAGTACCTGTAAACGTGTGTTCGGCTCGATGAGTATATGTGGCACTTGATTTATTTTCCTTTTCAGGTTAGAAACTTTCAGTATAGTCAATAAAGAGTTACCTGTCGTTATCACAGACTTTGCTCTTCGAGGGGAACATTCATTTTTGCCAATCAGAAAGATACTGATACGGCATGAGGATACTGTACAATCACCCACAGTAGCGGCCAACAGTACTCCCTATTGTTAAATGTAATACGGCCTACAGAGTATTAGGAGCAGAGGGCCAGCTGAATCCTAAGGTGAATTACAGCTAAATCCTAAATTAAGACTGGAATACACAGGTTGAACCAGAACTCCACTGAAAAATTTTCAAAAGTATACTTGTATTATAGTCTAGGGTACCCACGGACTGCGGCGGTTCTCTTCGGAGTTTTTGGATTTCGTTGGGTGCCTTCCTGCATCTACCTCTGTATGTGTATTGCTCTGAATATAGTGGACAATGGTGCAGACGTCAACGGTACTCGCAGCATGTTTTGTTCCCATTCACCCACGCTTCGTGCTGCTGGTAACAGTAACGACCAGTTTAATTCGTTGCCCTAAAGTTCAGCATTCAGTGCTGCTCCGTTCTACCTGGGGTTTTGTTTATGGGCAGTGTTAGTTCAGCGTTAGTTATATGTTCACAGCGACCTACATCATTACCATGGATATAATGATGAAGGATTGGCCGATGTGCGCCGGGTATAGGTTCACTGAAAGCAATGGAAGATCGGCGCAACGGCTCTGTGGTGAGCTGTTCCCACACAGACGGCAGCCACGTGGCAGCACTTTGCCGATGGATTTCGTTGCATTTATCTATGTTTTGTGTTTCTTCACTGTACTGAAGGTATTTTAGCTGAAACAAGGGCGACCGCGGCAATACACTGAATAAATCATATTTACATTACTACTCTTTAACGAATGGAGTTACGTTCACCCTCAATATCGCAAGGATAAACTACATCAGGTTTTTACGTATTTAGAAGAGTGAGGATCGGTCAAACCTCGTAATAAGCGCTTCAGATAAAACTTATAAAATATCTCGACCACGTTTGCACATCATACTACTGTGATAGGGAGATATTTAAGTGTTCAAGTCGTTCAATGGAACAATCACGCGATTGAAAACTGCTGTCACTGACAACGGTTAGTGAGTTTGTTCAGTGAGTTTGAAAATTAATGCGAGTATGTAGTCAGAGACCCGAATCCAGAATTCAATGTGTTACATCTCTTGGTAATTAATATATAACAACTTGTCGATTCAGCTAACGGAGAGGAGGACATAAGTGATTATAATGTCTTTACGTCATCAAAGACTAAAGGTGTTGCAATCAAGGTAAAATTAGTAAGGTTCATACATTTTCATAGTTCGTCCGGTTCAAGCCCTGTACTTTGACTTCCAAAGGCATTCGATACTAGTCTTCACAATAGATTAACGAACAAAATGCGAGCATACGAAACATAAGATTCATTGAGGTATTCACGGAAGATGCGGTTGTGTACAGAGAAGTCGCAAAGATAGAATGTATTAGCAAAATGCAGTTAGACCTGCACAGAATGATGCTTGCTACTGACAGTGCCTATTGACTGTCAATATAAAGAATTGGAACTTACTGAGCATAAATTGGCAGAAAGAATCATTATTTTATGATTACAGGACCGCAAAATAATCACTTCAACCAGCCACCTCTTTTAAGTATCTGGGAATTTCGTGCGGAGTGATTTAAAGAGGAACGACCAGATAAAACTAATGCAGTAAACGTCTCGCAGATACCAAGCTGAGAATCGTTGGAAGAACCATCAGGAAGCATATTCAACTGACCAAAGAGGTGGATTACAAAGCACTCGTTCAAACTATATTTGAATGCTGATCTTCACTTCCGGATCCGTACCAGGTGTGACTCATATGGAGATCATAAAATATTCAAAAAAAGGGCAAAGCGTTTTATTACAGTCTGGTTTAGTAAGCGTGAAAGCGTCACGTAGATGCTCAGTCAACTCTTGTGCAGACGCTGCAAGACAGACGCGGTGCAGCACAGTGTGCTTTAAAATTGCCAGAGCGTACACTCCTAGTAGAGTCAGACCATGTTTTGCTGCCTCCTACGTATATATCGCAAAAGTCCCAAAGGCAAGATTCGAACTCACACGGGTGCCTACTATCGCTCTTCCCGTAGGCGGTTGGTGACTAGAACAAGAAAGGCGGGAAGTGACTATGGGCCACTAAGTACCTTCGGCCACGTGGGTTAAGGAAGATTACAGACGTAGCAATATGAGAGTAAACAATTTGTAACCGAATAGTTAACCACAAATATTCGGTCCTGGGGACGGAAATGTAAAGCACAAATCGTTAAAATTCAAAAGAATATTACAGTACCTTAGATAAATACGTTCCAAACAAGGCCCTGAAGACGTGGAAGGCTCACTGTGGACCAGTAACAGGTACCAAAGTTAGAAGAGACAAAACCTAGTTGATCACCAAAAGCTCAAAGAAGCCAAAATGAACTTAAGCAGAGCACTGCGAGAAACGTCGATGCATTCTAAAATAAAATTTTGCCAATCGATCTGACTGAAAGTTCTAAGAAGTGAAGGCAGTAAGCGGATGGAAGTACTGTAATCAATCAACTAGTCACCAAACAGGCACCGAAACGATAGATGGCAGACAGGAGGGTAAAATACTGTTCTTCCGAAATTGTTTGGCTGTGAAAGACTGCAATGCTGTATCACATAAGTACCATCATTGTCAATACTGTCTTCTGTCATTACTGCCACCCTAGGTTTCTTAATGACATTTACTTATACTGTCTTTATGGACAGTATGTGATTATTATCATCAATGTTTTTTTTATACTCCTGCATCCACCTACAGCCTCAAAATAAAATTCCCCATATATATTTCTCTATAAAAACAATACCACTAGCCATAATTTGTATTAAAACCACAGTCGTATTTTTTCTGCACCTGTAACAATGTCAGATTTGTTTGCTTATAAAAAATTAAATATGTAAATGCAGCACCACGGATTCAAGTTGCAATCTTTAGACGCACAATAAAGACCAAGGTAGAATAATTTTAAAATATTGTATGTTATGCTGTAATTATAATCTCTAAGGAGGGGAATAATTGTTTCACATAAAAAACTAATGTTAGAATTTATGCATGCGGTAAGCCATTCACTATAGCCACCTTGTGGCCGAACACATTTGCTTTGTAAAGGGCCTCAAGGCGAGATACATTTGGCGTCGCAAGTTGACTAATATGCTTTGAACTCTGTCTGCATACACTAAGAGATCAAAAATATGGCGCCCTCCATCGGTAATGCTCGAATTCAATATGGTGCTGGCCCTCCCTTAGCCTGATGACAGCTTCCACTCTCGCAGGCATACGTCCAGTCAGATGCTGGAAGGTTTCTTGGTGAATGGCAGCCCATTCTTCACGGAGTGCTGCACTGAGGAGAAGAATCGATGTCGGTCCGTAAGACCTGGCACGAAGTCGGCGTTCAAAAACATCTCAAAGGTGTTCTATAGGGTTCAGGTCAGATCCCTGCCAAAGACAGTCCATTACAGGGATGTTATTGTCGTGTAACCACTCCGCCACAGGTAGTGCATTACGAACAAGTAGGTGCTTAGTCGTGTTTCAAGATGCAGTCGTCATCTCCGAATTGCTCTTCAAGAGTGGGAAACAAGCAGATGCTTAAGACATCAGTGTAGAACTACGCCCTCCATGAAAAACACTACCACACCATAACACCACCGCCTCTGTATTTTACTGTTGGCAAAACACACTTTGGCAGACGACATTCACCGGTTATTCACCATACCCACACTCTCCATCGGATCGCCACCTACTGTACTGAGATCCGTCACTGCACACAACGTTTTTCCACTGCTCAGTCATCCACTGTTTATGTTCCTTACACCAACCGACCCTCGTCATCGGTCGTCGGGCTCTGTCAGTCAACAGACGAGGTCGGCCTTTACGCTTTTGTGCTGTACGTATCCCTTCACTTCTGCACTTCACTGTCAAATCGGAAACAAAGGACCTAGGGATGTTTAGGAGTGTGGAAATATCGCGTACAGACATATGACACAAGGGTCACCCAATCACCTGACCACGTTCGAAGTCCGTGAGTTCCATGGAGCGCCCCATTCTGCTCTATCACTATGTCTAATGACTACTGTGGTCGCTGATATGGAGTACATGGCAGTAGGTGGCAGGCACAATGCGCCTAACACGAAAAATGTATGTTTTTGAGGGTGTCCGGATGCTTTTGTCACATAGTGTTCTATTTATCCATGAGGTATGCGATCAACTAACGTGTCGCCACAATTATGCTAATCATTTCTTTTAAAGTCAGACCTGCGCGCCGAAGGTTTGAACTGAAGGTAACGTTAAACCGAAACACGTGATCAGAAGGAGTAATGAAAACAATTATGACGACTTAGGGAAAAGTGAATTATTGAGCCCAACACGGTCGCAGCCCTCTCTAAAAGATTTTTTCTCTTAAGTAATAAAATTCCGTGTCATCCAGCAACCGTGATCGGAAACTAGCAGCAGTCGGGGAGTATCATCCCGTCGTAGGCTGCCGTTAACACTACAATACAAGCTGCTGCGCTTTGAGTGGAACCATGACCGGGAAACAGTGACTGCTGATATATCGGCTTTCAAGCTTATTCAGCGATGAATCACGGTTCTGCACTGCTCCGGGTGCCCTTGTCGATGAGTATGGCGGAGGCCTAGGAAGGGGTCGTATTCTTCAAATACTTTGGAGAGGCATAGCCTTATTATTCGGCTAGGACTTGAGGTCACGGCTCACAGAGAACACTGACGGCACAACAGTTCGTCACGGACATCCTGTGTCCTCATAAGTTATTCCTCACGCAAGAGTACCATGGTGCAATTTTTCAACAGGTAAATGCTCGTTCACTTATGGTACGTGCCTCTGTGAGCCGCCTTCGTGGTCTAAAAGTACTTCCAGATCTGTGCCAGACAATACTTGTGGAGTACCAGCGTGGGCGTCTATGTGTGACAGTGTTCAAAAAAATGGCTCTGAGCACTATGGGACTTAACATCTACGGTCATCAGTCCCTTAGAACTTAGAACTACTTAAACCTAACTAACCTAAGGACATCACACAACACCCAGTCATCACGAGGCAGAGAAAATCCCTGACCCCGCCGGGAATCGAACCTGGGAACTGTGACAGTGTCAGTACCCAGGGTATCAATGTCTAGCTACAACATTGGTCGGTAAGCTTGCCTTAGATAAAGCTAAAAATGGCTTCATGACAACTTTGCCAACCGATTCAGTGTGTGTATCTAGGCCGTAGGGGTTGAAACTTCATGAGAAAACTTGGTCCTTGCTGCCATTTCTTTATAAATTTCACTCTATTTAGTAATCGCTTACTCTCTTGAATAGTGGAACTTCATTTCGTTTCCTCCTCCCCTTTTCTACGCTTCACATTTTTGTCTCAGGCTGTGAAGATTAGTTCGCGAGCGTATTGCAGCGAAATAGCTCAGTGGTCGTACGAAAAGTCACTTTGCTGTATGTTCTCAGTGTTGTGATCAGCTAACTGACTCCAGTAGACATCGTATCTGCTCACTGGTATTTATAATCGAGCTCCTTTCGAAAGACAGTTCCATAATCAATTGGAACATTGACGTCAGCTTTGCGATTAGAGGATAAAGGCGTCAATTAAAATACATAATATTTCTTTTTGTAGAGTACAGTCAATTGTATTCAATAACAACAGATAACATCGGCAACGGAAATATTATCTTTGGAAACGTAGCCATAAGCAGTTGAAAAGCCCCTACCGAGAAAAACGCCTTTGCTGAACTTGGGTGGTTTAAAAGAAGGTGGCGCTACATTTCTGGTATCTTGCTGTGTCAACAGCTGCCATAAATATCCTCGATACAAGCACCCTCCCAACAATCACTATACCAGGTGATTGCATCGTCGTATCCTCACAGTGTTAGCAGTCTTTGAGTGCCGCCTGCTATGACAGTGCTCCGCTGTCGCCCCTTTGTGGCGGGTATTGTGCCTTGTGTCCCTTTCCAATGTCTCTAGCTATAGGATTTCCAAATTAAACTAGCATGGAAAGTATTTTAATATATAATAATTTAAATCATCTATACCGGATGCGGATGAAGTATGTTCGGTTGCATATCTTGGAGTGTGTGAAATACAATGACAGAACAAATTACAGTACCAAAAAATATTTAATATAGAGTAATGAAATTTCTGGAAAACATTTTAAGCTACTAACTTTGCAAGATCACAAGTTAATGTAAGTGTGAGAAAGCTATTCCAAATGTGAAATACTGATGCATTGATAAGCGGTGTAGCCGTCAAGATGTTGAGTGGAGGCATGCAAACGGGTCTGCATTGTTTTCTATAGGTGCCGGATGTCTGCTTGTAGACTGGAGTTCCATGTCTGTTGCACTTGGTCTGTTGATACAGCGACCCTCTGCAGAGAATGTTGGGTTACTATAGGGGATGTGGGCGAGCGTTATCCTGTGGGAAAACACACCCTGGAATGCGTTTCATGATTGGCAGCACAACAGCTCGAATCAGCAGACTCACTCACAAGTTTTCAGCCAGTGTGCGAGGGACATCCATGCTAGCGCGTCTGCTGTCATACGTTATCGCACAGCAGGTCATACTTCCAGGTATAGGTCAAGTGCGCCTAACACTCAGACAGGCTGTATACAGGCCCTCAACTGGCCTCCTCCTAACAAACACACGTCCATCACTCGCACCGAGGCAGGACGATCTTTAATCGGAAAACACAACGGACCTTCCCCTGCCCTCCAATAAGCTTGCCACCACTGAACTCCTACAATGAGGTGGTTTGGGGTCAGCGGAATGCACTCGACAGCTCGACAGCATGTCTAGCTCAGAACTGTCTTTGAAGTAACCTATTTGTAACACTTCGTTGTGTCACAGTGGTCCTAACAGCTGCTTATTTTGGTGCAGCACGATAGTCTTGCCTCTTGGAAGCTCTATGTGACCGTCCAGAGCCCGGTCTTCTTGCAACTATACATTCTCGGACCACCGCTGGCAGCAGTCATGTACAATGACTACATTCCTGCCAAGTCTTCCTGCATTATTGCAGAAAGAACATCCAGCTTATCGTAGCCCTATTACTCTACCTCGTTCAAACTCGGTGAGGTGTTGATAAAGTCATCTTTGACGTCTTAAGGACGTTCTTAACTAACATGAACGCATCACGTCTAATTTCAAAGATAAGTAACGTATATTATCGTTACAGCGTATATTTAAAGCAAACAGGGCTTGCGTCCTCATAGTGGCACTACTAATGTCAGTGCTATGCGACTGGTGCGAAGTCTGAATAGACATCATCTTTCAGATGAAGAAACACGGCTGAAAACTTTGTTTATGTCGCACAACTCGTTCTTGGTGATGCAATTTTTTCCCATCATTGTATTTTCCGGCTCAAATCTTTTTCCATTTCTGCATTCAGTGACCAAGATGGCTGCTGCGGCGTTAGTTTCATCACTCCACCCTACTGAAATCCCTTCTCATTCGTCACCTAATACACTGCTCTTTTCTTCAACAAATTAATCATTATCGTGTTTCTTCCTTGTCTGAGCGAAGTACACTTCCATTTCTGCATATAGCGCCTAAAAGATATGAACACACCCATGTTAGTACGTCTTCAGCGATGTTGTGCAGTACAGAGTAATTAATTCCTTTTTAAACTTTTACATCATAGATAACGTTATAGGAACCTTAATTTTTACTCTGCGTGCAAGGGGTCCCTGGATCCGTGGTCAATATTCAGGAATATAACAGGAAGAATCATTCCAAGCAAACCATAAGTAAACATCGGCTTTAAGATTAACACCTTAAGAGCCACGAACTTTCATCTACGATATCGTGAAATAAATCCCCTCTACAGACACATCTTTGCTTTCCGTATTTTGGACGACAAATTATCTTGTAAACATGGGCTCTAAAATGCGTGGTTTAAGATGTATGAGCACTTGCTGAGTATAAGAGGTGTTTTCCACAGCAGTGAAGACGAACAAGTGATCATAACTTGTGAGACACACACTTTAGAGCCCATCTTTACCGGTTTTTTTTTTTGTTTGTTTGTTTTGATCCACTCTACCATCTCTTAAAACAGAGAAAGCACAGGTGGTGAAGTGCTCGTATCTCTTACTGTACAGTTTGAAGAGCCATTGTTCACTAAACATTTTGTTTCGCATGATCGTTCATGTCGCTGATTGGTAACCCTGATTGGTAACCATTCCTCCTCGAACACAATGTACAATTGATCTCCTGGACGGTATCGAAACGTATCTGAAGCTGCTCACAGACGATGATGTTGACTAAATGTAGATTACAAATCCAGCAGACTGCAGCGAAATGCTCGAAGACCTGCAAAGGGTCGACAATCTGTGCAGCAACTGTCAGTGGAGGTTGGACGTAAATAAATGCAACCTACTGTGCAGGAGCAAGTGATGGAATGGAATACTGCTGGATATTAGTTATAATGTCAGATCACTGTAAGCAATTAAAACTTTCAGCAGTCGTCCAGAGCGATCTCAGGTGGAATAATATTAAATACGGGAGAAGCAAAGATTCGCTGGAATAGCATGTTATTCATGCAAAAAAGGAAGTAGTTTACAGGACACTTGTTCAACCGATCTTGAGTACTGCCATTAGGTTGATATCCTTGCCAGTTTGGATTAATATAAGAAAGAGAAAGGATCCAACGAAGAGCAACGTGTTTTGTCATCGAATGGTTTAGTAACTTCAAGAGCATTACGGAGATAATAAAAACTCTAGTGGCAGACGTGCGTTGTGCATCACGGATAGATGTCGTTATTGACGTTTCTAATGTGTACGTTCCACGAAGAATCGAGAAGCATGTTCCTTCTTCCCATAAATGTTTCTCGAAGTAAAGGCAAATTAGAGCTCATATCGAGGTCTTCCTAACGCCAGTCACAAATGGAACAGAGTAAGAATAAGGCGAGGGATGAGGGGGGCGGGAGGTAATTTTCACTGCCTATAGAAACACGTCAGCAGTTCCCGTGACACCATAATATTATCATTTACTTAAAAGAATACTGTGATTCGCACAGACAAAGGCTTTTGACATGCCACAGATAATACCAGTATCTTCTAATTTGTTATCTAATGAGTTGACTATATTCTCATTGTACGTGTTAAGAGTCTTCTCTATATCGGAACCCTTAAGAAACCCAAACTGTTTCTTGGACAATGTAATTTTGCAGTCAGATGATTAAGAAGAGGTTTGAACAAAACGTTTTCAGATATTTTGTAAAAAGCCGGCAAAAGTAAAATTGATCGACAATTTGACGGTATCTCTTGTACGTCCCTCGCAAAATGATAGGCAGAATGTGAAGAACAATCAAGAGACTCAAGTTACGAAGTTGAATTAGGAAAATACGACTTCAATAGCTTTTGGCCTAGTGGAAAGGTACAATTTTAAATATTGTTGGATATAACAAAGACAGTTCTTCTGCCATTTGCTATTATATAGCTGAAGGAATCGCGATTTTCAATATGGAAGTGGAAATGAAGTCCCATCGCTTCTTGACAGAGTGTAGGAGAACAGCAGCGCCGTAATAGGCCAGATCCTAATGGAGGTGGTTTGCCGTTGCCGTCCTCCGACCGTATTGATGATCAATGATAATGATGAAGAGGATACAACAATACCCAGTCATCTCTGGGCAGGTGAAAATCCCTGACCCCCCCCCCCCTCCCCCCGGGAATCGAACCCGGGACCCGGGACGCCGTTCTCGGAAAGCGAGAATGATACCGCGAGATCACGAGCTGCGGACATTTTCATTATAGTGATCATTTAATGAAAATTCGCTAAAATTTCACAATATTAAGATAGATGTATCTTTTTGCAGTCTTCAGTAAGAAATCATTTCTTTCATCGAAACTTAATGTGACATATAATAGTTTCAATTTTCGATGTTATTACCTACTTATTTCTGTTCGGTTCTTTGGTAGATTACTCCGCGGAATTAATGATACTTCGTTGACGATGTAGTTCTCTACTTTACGTATTCCTTTATTCTCAGTTTGTTGTTTGCGCATAAAAAACACTCGATCAGGCTTTCAGCAAAAACAGTTGCTTGGACAGAGTTCCTGAAAAAATTTCGCGTAGAAACTAGTACATCGCCTATTTGTCTTCGCTGTTAGTGCTAATTACTTTTATAAAGGTGAGGAGGAGTCACGAAGGAGTGCACCTGCGCGGAAAAGCGTCGCCAAGGAGGAAGTTTAAGAAGCCATGACGTAAGTCGCCCTTTTTCTCGTCGGCAGCTTTGTTCGCTATGGTTTCAACGGTTACATAACGCCAATTGGTCGCCTTCGTACCAGTGTTCTGTAAGATCGAATGTACCTCTGTCCTTTCAGGTGCTCTTTGGGAACTTTGATAGTAAACAGACGTGCAGAAACAGCGTAGCCAACCTTACAACATAGTGTCCTCAGATGCAGAGGAATTATCCTCCAGAGATAATCTTGCATCAACATTGAATCGTCTTTGAGTGTGCGGTCCTCGTTTCTGCTCTTTGGACGAACGTTTTTCACAATCTCCTTATTTGGCCCATTCCATGTGATATTTCCTTACATCGTCCTTCATACGTATTTTTATCGCTTTTAAATGGCTAAAATATTGACTATAAATTACTGTAAGTTGACCATCTTGAATTCAGGTTATTCGAAAAAAGCGTTGAGGACTTCGAACTTTGAGAGGTGGTAGTATGCATCGAAACAAGAAAAATAAGTCCTGTGAACAGGTTACGGAAACGCATACTTTCCGAGATAAGCGCAATAAAATGGTTCCGGAAACGCATACTTTCTGTGATAAACACGTGTTCACGGGAGGCATGCAACGTGGCGTCCATTCATGACACTGCACCCCTGTGCCCTCCGACTTAATAAATGACGTACCCTTTGAAGTATATCCGATTGTCATTGTACCTGTTGGTACGCACTGAAGAAGCGACCTTGTAGTGTCCGCACATAGTTGATTGGCATTGCCTTGATCAATTCCTTCCCAGAACCAAAAGTCTAAGGAACTGTGGTCTGGGGAACGAGCACGTCAAAGTGTGCCCCCATCCCCGAGAAGTCCAGCGGTCTTGAAATGGCTACGTCAGACGTTCACCCACACTGTGACGAAAGTGTGCTGGAGCCCCTTCATGCATAAACTATACTTGTATTCGTTACTCCAACGGCACAGCCCCAGCAAGGTAGGCAATACGTGAATAAGAAAGTCCATGAAATGCACCCCGGATTGCCCGTGTGGCAGCACGTATGGCGTATTTCACCTACCGCCTCGTCAGCCTGCTCATACGTTGATTGAGATTCCGTACTGATGTACCCGTTCCTGAATTCCCTGTGGATCTGCATGTGCCATAAGTGCTTGTTATGAAAATTCGCAATACCGTCTCTTGTGAGCCCTGCCTCATTGGTAAATAAAAACTTGAATGTGAACAGATGATCTGTGGCACACTTCTGCAACAGCCATTGGCAGAACCAAAGTCTGTCATGATGATCCTGCGGCCTTACGGGCCTGAACACGCCGTAGATGATAAGGATACAGCAATTGTTCATCAACTACGCCCAGACTACTGGTGCTGCTAATCGTCGCACTCTGGTCCCACAGGGGTTTCTTCCACACAACGTAGCTCACGCTACTCCACGTGAGCAGTGCAAACTGTGCGTGGCCTTCCACTGTCTATTCCGAGCTGCACGGGTACCTGTGTCCCTCAGTTGCTGTAAAAGTCAGCCAAACAGCTTATCAGAGGACAATCTGGGCTGTAGATATTTGTCAGCGTAGAGGGCACGTGTTCGCAGGCTACGTCAATTTGCTAAACCATAGCAAAATATCATTTTCGCTTGTCGAGTAGTAGGCTTCCATTGCTAACAAGTGGTGGAAGAGAGAAAATGAAAATGAACTACACCATTTGTACGTACAAACTGTGCAAGAACAGTAAGTACATAAGTCAGTCGGCGTTTGGAAGAAGGTAAAACACCTTGATACGTACCCAGTGACGATAGTACTGTGCAAAAGTTGCACAAAGACGATGAAAATTAACGTAACCCACAACACGACTCGAACCACACACCTGACAACAGACCACCTAATGGTAGACAGAGTACTATCAGTAAGACATCATAATACCCTGCCGACACATTTGACGGAGCGGAAGAGAGCGGTGTGACGCAGTGTTTAGCACACTAAACTCGCATTCGGGACGACGACGGTTAAAACCGGGTCCAGCCTTCCTGATTTAGGTTTACCTTGACCTCTCTAAATCGCTTCAGTCAAATGCTGGGATGGTTTCTTCGAGAGGGCATGGCTGACTTCCTTCCCCATCCTACCCTAATCCGATGGGACGGATGACCTTGCCGTTTGGTTCCCTCCCCCAAACCACCCAAACCACAAACGGAACGGCAATGCAACTTCTTTGCTAATATTCGCTACCAAATTTCGCGGAGCCCTTCCCACAAACATGTGTTCATCTCGGAAAGTATGCCTTCCCCGAAATATGTGTACTTCTTTCGAAGAATTCTACCACCTCTGACAGTATTACCAACTTTTTTTGACACCCTGCATAATAAACTATTTGTATAAATCTATTACTATTTGTTTTACAGTCACGGACTGTGAAGCTGATCCCGGCGGAGGTTCGAGTCCTCCTTCGGGAATGGGTGTGTGTGTTTGTCCTTAGGATAATTTAGGTTAAGTAGTGTGCAAGCTTAGGGACTGATGAAATTAGCAGTTAAGTCCCATAATATTTCACACAAATTTGAACGTTTTTGAATTTGTTTTAAAAGTAGACTGTTGAGCGTAAGCATTAATACTCTTCCACTGGTTACTATGGTACCTTACGCTGCTCTACTAGAGATATCAGAAGCGTGTTGCAGTTTCTGTGATTACTTTGAACACCAGTGTAAGTATTTTCTGTATATCTCTTGTTTCCTTCGTTATCGGAGAGAGTTAACCGAAGTCTTCAAACGCATCTCATATACCAAATTCAATGGAAAGATCGAAATAGAACACTGTGTTACTTCATGTCTGATTGCTTCAAGTTATGAGAGTAATTATTCCTATGTGCATAACATGTAACTAACATGTGCTGCTATTGTGTTGCGTGTGATTTTTTAAACGAAGGTAGACTTCAGCACTACCACAATTCCCTGTTGCAAGTGCAGATAGATAATGTTTTTCTGCATTGCATGTCCGCTTCACACCAACTGAAGATTGTAGTAGCTCCGAAGCACCGATACGCAATGGCTATTGCAGGTTTGCGGAGATCAGTCGGCAGTCAAACTAAGCGGTCCGTACGCTTCTGTCTAGTCACTTATTGACGAAATTGCAGTGCCAGTTTCAGACAGTAGAAAGAAAGTTAGAGTTTTAAAGTACGCATTTAAGAAATCGTTCACGCAGAAGGATTGTGCAAACATGTCATCGTTGGACCATCGTACAGATTCCAGTATGGAGGACATAGTAATAGAGATCGCTGGCGTAAAGAAGCATCTGAAGGAGTTGAAAACAAATACATCGCCAGGTCCGGAGGGAATTCCAGTTCGGTTCTACATATAGAACAATACGGCATTTGCCCCTTACTTAGCTCGCATTTATCGTGAATCTCTGCCTAAGCCGAAGTCCCAAGCGACTGGAAAGAAACGCAGGTGACTCCTGTATATAAGAAGGGTAAAAGAACTGAACCAAAAAATTACAGACAAATATCCTTAACATCGGTGGCTGCAGAATTCTTGAGCATATTCTCAACTGGAATTTGAGGCGTAAAAGCTCCTTTTCACAAATCAGCACAGGTTTGGAAACCGTTTATCCTGCGAAACTCATCGTGCTCTTTTCTCACATGATATCCTGCAAACTATGGATGAAGGGCAATAGGCACACTATAGAGTCCTAGATTTCTGAGAAGCGTGTGACGCGGAGCCCCACTACAGACTGTTCGCAAAGATATGAACATACGAAATAGGTTCACAGATTTGTGAGTAGCTCGTAGACTTCTTAAGTAATAGGACCTAGTACTTGGCCCCAGATGGCAAGTGTTCATCAGAGACAAGCATATCATCAGGAGTGGCCCTGGGACGAATGATAGGACAGCTACTATTCCTCGTATACACAAATGGTCTGACGGAGAGCGTCAGCAGCATTCTGCGGCTGTTTGCTGATAATGTTGTGGTATTGGGGAATAGTTGAGTACGTGGATACAAGACAACACAGAAAAAATTTCCAGTTGATGTAATGAATGTATAAAAATTAAAATTAATGCAGATGAGCAAGAAAAACAGTTCCGCAATGTTCCAATATAGCTTTAGTAATGTGCTACTCGACATAGATCGTTTATATATCTTAGTGTAACTCTGCAGAGATGCATGAAATGAAATGGAACGAGCATGTAAGGATTGTAAGAGGATGTGAATGGGCGACTTGGGCTTATTGGGAGAGTTTTAATAAAGCGAGGTTCATCTGTAATGGAGACCGCTTATAGAACCCTAACGCGCCCCGTTCTTCAGTACTGCTCGAATGTTTTGGATTCTCACTAGCCCATAGTAAAGAAAGACATCCAAACAATTCAGAGGCAGGGTGCTAGATTTGTTATAGGGAGTTTTGGTCACCATGCAAGTATTACGGAGATCCTTTGAGAACACAAATGGGGATCCCGGTAGGAAAGGCGACTTTCTTTTCGTGGAAAGCTATTGAGAAAATATAGTTAACCGGCATTTGAAACTGACAACAGAACTATCCTACTGTGGCCAACCTGCAGTTCGCGCAGGGACAAAGAAGATAAGAAAATTTAGGACTTCTATGGAGGCACATAGACGTTTTTCTCTCGCGCTATTTGTGAGTGGAACAGGTAGGGGAATGAATAGTAGGACATCGTGCCCTCCGTCATGCACCTTACGGCGACTTACGGAGTATGTACGCAGACGTAGAAGGGGCCTGTGGGATTACACATACGATATAAAAATGTCTTTAGGAACTCCGCAGCGCACCAAAGGATGATTTGGCGAATCACACTCTTCTGCACAAGGAATTCAACAGTCCAGACATTCGTGATACGGTGTGTTGCCAAACTCTTTCTGTTTACTGATTTGTTGTGTACTGAATACACAATTGAAGAACAGTGCTTAATGTCGTAGTAGTCATTGATTACGAATTAATTTAATGAGAAATTTAACAAAGAGCACACACAGTACTGCAAGCTCTTTGCAGATCATGTTGAAATAATCATGTCCATCAGAATATATTATGTATATATGGCTCTGTTTGAAGTCTATCCGCTTAATGGTGTGAAATTCGTTACAACGTCTAACACAGCTTTCCGGAGATGCAAATCCTTTTAACTTGTGAATTTACACCTTTAATGATACAAATTAATTTGATCTGTACTGCAGCGCCTCATATTGATTTTCTACGAATGTAGTACTCGGTTGTAACGTAATACATTACCATTCAGGCAGGCAACACACGAGTGGAATACACGAGAAATGTCACCTGCGCGGTAAATGGACGCACAGCTGTGGCGCACGGTGTGAATGCAGAAGAACGCTTGCGTTTGGGACTTAAGGACTGGTGAGTACAAGAATAGAAACAAGAAAGATACGGTACGGTGAGACATGTGTTGTGAATTATTTCTTGATTTCGCAGAGCATTTAGATAGAGGGGTGCAATCTTGTGATTAGTTTTGTCTTCACTTCTTCATTGTTATAATACCTCAGTCTAAAGGATCAGTTGGAACTGCAACCGAATTAGAGATTTAGTTTCCCCAAGAGTGTTACGAATTTTTAATCAGAGATTTCGAGTGAATGGCAAATACATTTGGCAACGGACCTATTCATTGAACTAGGAACTACTGTAACAGAAAAACAGACCTGTGTTTTTAAAATACTGTATTGTGTAATTGTTCTCGAATGACGGTATTTATCATATTCTATGACCATATGTAGAATGCCCTAGTTAGTGAGGTATCAGCCGCAGCTTGGAGAAGGAATTAATTTTAACAAATGTTTCGTGTTATTGTTGTTCATATGACCTACTCTCCGTGTGTCAAGATTAATTTCTATTCTTATGAACGTCAAGGTTAGAAACCAAGAATAGCGTGAAATCTGTTGTTGAACAGATTAGTACAACGTTCCTTTGACGTAACGGTTTATATGCACTAACTTTGTCCATTCCATTTGTGCTGGGCTGGCGAGTCTAGCATCAAAATCACTGAATCACTGTGTGGTAGGGATGTGTCGATGGGAAATAATCCTACACAATTTTTGCCAGCTGATTGCCCATAATTTCATCATGCTTCTTCTGACAACATTGCAGAAAGACTAATTCAACTGCGATACATCACAGAAAACAGAACATTACAAAACCAACTTTCAGTAAGTACTGCTCTAAAATGGGTGTCTGAATAGTGTGAAAGAGTCAACAGTATCTGACTAGTTTGTTTTGTGTCTGAGACTAATTTAAAAGGTGCCTCAACTGAAAGTAACAATCAGTACAGAAAAATCAAATTACGAAAACGGTAGTTATAAAGGGAAATGCCTGTTACAGCTCATATTCTGTTTTATATAAGATCTCATATTTATACGCAACCTTTCCCTTGAAGGTATAATTAGTCGCATATTTGTATCTTCTGTGTCTAATGCGTTTGTAAGCGAGCGAAGAAATCCATCAAAGACTTAAAATACCTTCTGAAGTAGTTGAAAAATTTCCATTCATCTTTTTGTAGCTCGTTTAAGAAAACGTAGAAAGCTTCCTGTTGTTATCGATCACTCCCTTCGGGATGCACGAAGTATATTCGGTGTATTTTTCTCTAAGTCTTTGAGCTCAGCAGACACCTCTACTGCACAATGTCGAGGATCCATCTCGACTAAAAAGAGGGAAAAGAACAAATTCACTAAACTGGCATGGACTCCTTGCAGCTAAGAAGCGCATCTGTAATATTACACGTATTTAGGCGAGCTAATCAGCCGCCCACAAATGGTACGAGGTAATATGAATGTGTTGTGTGGATTAACGCTAGCGGGCCAGGTCTCATGCCACGCTGCCCGAGGTACAGCTAGGTGACCAGTTTAGGCGAGTCTAGGTAGAAATGCGAGCATCGTCGCCGGAAATGGATAAATCCCACTGTGAAGAATTTTAACTACGGACGGTTGCTTAAGAGGACAGACAATGCTCCAAGAAATGGTGGAATGTGAGACAAGCTGAAACATGGCTTCTTACAGTTCTTTGAAAGTCTGTGACAATCTTCAAATATTAATGCTAATCCGAATTCTTCAGCAACCCCAGAAAAATGAGGTGCATCTTTTGACATCAATAATGTTCGTATCTTAAAAACTACAGAAGTTAATATTTTACAGTGAGTAAACATGTTCACAGTAAATCTCTGAATTAACAAGTCTCAAACGCTTCATGCAATTTTAACAAACGATATCTGAGATGCTAGCATTGCACTATAGCTATCATGTCTGAAAGCTATTCATCTGAGCCTATTTTATTTCTTGACTCACTATGTCTTTTATATCTCTTTTATTATGCACATATTTGTAGGAACATCGCATTCTTCACATTTAGATAGCAAAGGAACACAGCATAAATACCTCATATATTGTCACATTTGTGTCTTTGTTTGAAATACACTTTTTTTGTTTTTTACAAGTAACTGTACTAAAACGATGATTGCAACTGCTGTTAAGAATTTGTGAGGATTTAAAAGTAGTCAGTCGCATATGTTAGCGGACATCACAGTTGAAAAGTGTACCAAAAGACGCTTCTGACAAGATGGCATAAATAATGGTTTAAACTAACGACAGTCTGTCGTCATTTATCATGAACACCACACTTGTGCAAGAATGCTTGTATATTAATTTATGAAGCAAATATTACTTGTATTTAGTTTACATGATCTGACGGCCAACTAATGTTTATAGCATTTCTGTTTTTAAATATTATTGTAATCTATTAGTTAAGTCTGTGAAGTGATCAAAATGAATGAAATCGTGTCTGTAGAACTTAAGTGCTAAATCTACAGAACATGAATCAACTCGTTTTGCCGACTTTTTAATTATGGAAACTACAATAGAAAACCAACAGTAACACTCTCTTCAAAACAAACAACTAATTCCTATAATCAAAGTTCCCTTAGACCCTATACCCATACAACTACTGCACGTCGAAGTTGGATGTTAGCAGCTGGTAGATAGCCTAGCACTACAGAAGCGACGTCTTACGATCGTTGCGGAAGAGAGGATGGTCGAGGTGGCGCATCGCTGGACAGGCCGATCTCCTCCGCACTCGGAAAGTCGAGAACTGCCCGCTGAACGGCCAGGCGCCTGCTAATCTAGTCCCAGGCGGAAGAATATTTCCAGGATTATTTGACACAGGTGATAGCCAGGAAATAGTTCGTTGATCGTTACGCCCCCTTCCTCTGCTGCTGGCTGATGTCCTCTGATGAATGTTGGCCATACCTAATTTGTCGTCGACTTCGGTACTTGCTTGTAAACGCTCTTGCGTCGCCCAGGGTTCGCAGGTCTGTATGCGGAGTTGCCTCTGCAGAAGGTGTCAGTGGTGACTGTAGCATTAAGGACAATGTATTTTTGGTGGGGATAGCATTTGGCCAGTGGAAAAGCAGTCAGTAGCGGAACTCTACGGGAGTCAACTGTAGACTGGGACTTCTCGAGATAAGAGCTCAAGGGAGCGATTCAGCACGCTTTATATGGAGACAAAAGACCCACCTGCGTGATTCAGACTTATAATAGATTCACGGAGGTGAACAGTCGCTGTGAGACTTTAAGTTTTGCGGACACTTTTCGGTTAGATCTCGAAGGGGACACTTGGATGTTCGTTCTGGAAGAAGGCAGTCCTTTCTTTAGTATCATGATGTTTCTGACAGAGTGGGTGATAGATTCTTAGCAGTGAATGTCTACTAACATACTTTATTTTCTCGAGGGACTTCATATTTCAAGGGTTCAGAATGTACTCCGGAGTAGGATTTTCAACTTTTATGCTTGCATTACAGAACTGATAATAGTCATAGTATGAGTTACTATTCTTTAAACCTCACGTATTAATTTGTGAATCATCATGTTCAACTGTGAAGTGTTTTGAGCTGGTGAATATTTCGTGTGTAATGATCACGAAATGGACGTATCTTTGGTGACGATTTAGTTTGGGATCTTGCTACCATTCTCATAATACTCTCAACCTAACGTTATTGAATTTGATAAGAGTAGTTTTAGCCTGTATTTTAGCTGGATATCATAGGACAACTTCCCGTATATTTGAGATGTCCTTTCTTCAATAAACATTATTTAACCTAATTCTGTGTCATTTAAACCAATTACAGGTGTTGTAATAGAGCCTCTGTTATTTTATTATCCGTTCTGTAAGTTTTATTAAGTCGAAATTCTAGTCAACGCATAGATTATTTGACTGCAGAGTCAGGGTTACTTTCTGCAGTACATTAACTGCAGGGCATGAAAGCAGACATTCGCAACTCGAACCGTATGACTTCACCTAGCTATTTTTATTAAACAGGGCCATTCATAGCAGAAGTCTCTATAGCATGAGTAACCACGTATAAAGAATTGACTAGTTTGCTTAAATGGGTTGCTGCTAAGAAGAGCAACTACACCGCAGTAATCATTAGGTACCATAGCAAACCATGATTCTAGAACATTTCTCGCGTTTTGCATTTCTCTTGCCATTTGGCTAAAACGTATATTTTCAGATGGGCTTTACTTCTTTTAAAAATTTGTTAACAGTAATACTTACTGAGTGTTTGAACAGAACTGTTAGTGTAGACAAGTACAGCTAACTGGGCCCTGGATTTGAGAAAGTATATTAATACTTTTAAAAATGAAAATCCTCGTAAATAAATGTTAACATAAAGTGTGTCTGTAGCTGTAAACACCATACAACAGAAAAACGGATGTCACAGCTCAGCGTAACTAGCGGCAACAGCCTCGGGTATGGCGCGTCGTGGGCCTTTGCGGCCGAACGCCATTACATGTCATTTATTTACTCAGGAATGGAAAGAGATATGGAACCCCTTCCAGTGTTAAAGACAATTTCGATATGACAGCTATGTTTGTGCGCAGGAATGTATGACTTAAAATGCACCAAACGAAAACTGAGTAAAGACTTTATTCTTCTCTGTTAACTTTACGAAGGATATGCAATGATTTTTATATTTAGTGAGTAGCATTGAAACTATAGGCAGTTATGAAAAAAGAGACTGTTCATCATCGGGCTGCGATATATGATAAGATATGAAAGAACAAATTTAGTTTATCGAACAGGTTCTTCAGAATCGAATGAGAAACATTACATGACGTAAAACACACGCATATCCTAAAACAGTGTTTTCTAATTTTTATGTGAAAAGTAAAAGTTCTAATCCAAAATCACTAGCATATTTTCTAGTCTTTTAATATTTGACTCTCTTTGACAGATATTTGTACCATTTTCATGAGAAAATATCGATAACTTATTACTTGAAATTGCTATTGCTGTTTACTGTGCCTTCTGGTTTTACTAAACTGTGTTACTCCATACGAAAACTCTCACGGATACTATGTTTATTATGTATTGTCATTTATTTCCTAGGATCCTAGGATGTGTGTGAACGTGTGTCTGTGTGTGTGTGTGTGTCTGTGTGTGTGTGTGTGTGTGTGAGAGAGAGAGAGAGAGAGAGAGAGAGAGAGAGAGAGAGAGAGAGAGAGAGAGAGAGTGCATGCGTATGTGTTTGTGTGTATTCTGAGACGACTTCCTACTTCCTTCTTCCTTTTACTTCGTGTCCCTTGATCATCAACTCGATAACGGTTCCTTCGCAACAATGACCGGCCCCTCAGTGTCGAGAGCTGGGTACTAGATTTGCATGTAACAGCGTTTCATTATGATTCTAGGACTCAATTCTTTGGATACCTGTGACTATGATTGAAAATTTTTGGATACGTGTGATTGTTTCCTGTCCGTGGTCAGTGTGGATAAAGTGCCCAGCTTATACTAACTGCAAGCAATACTTTTCATCGTCGTCTGTACCGTGCCACCCTTTAAATACCTCAAACTCGTAGGAGATACATTGTATGAACAGGCTCCAACAGCACTGAAAAACGTAGGTGAAAAGCAACGTCGGACAGTGTAGCTCACTCTGGTAATGCTACAGGAAATTGTAATGACAAGATCTTGTCTACAATCAACGACGTAATCTTTGTGATTTGAATTAATCATGTTTATCAACACCACGTCACGTAAGATTTTATATTCAGCTTCTCACGCTATAAATCACACTACAGCTCGCTGCGACGTCAGTATGTACACAATACTACTTTTCGTGGTATAAAGGGGTCAGTGATAGCTATCTGGATATTAATTACAGCATCGCATCAGATTATCGGGATGCACTAGGTTCGGAAGATAAACTACCACAAAAGCTAGTATCAGTCACCAGAAGAATAGTAAATGCGAGAGTCTATGGAGAGTAGGAATGATATATTTCCTTTACCAATAACAGCATCCTATAGCAAAGCTTATTCTGTGTAATCTGACAACACAACTTAAAACACTTTCTCAAAATCGTACGTTCCAGAAACGACTGCTTTCGTATGTAACTGATGAGCATGTCATATAGACCCTCTGCCTCTTGTAGTTGCTCCTCTTTAAAGCTTCAACAGCATAATCGTAGGTAATTTCCTAGAACGATTGCCTGTCAAAGTCGCGGGGTCCAAACGGTACGTATCGAACGTGCGATCGTAAATCGATGATGCGACTCCGGCAGCGGGTGTTGTATGTTTAGAGTGGTCATTGCAGCACCGACAAAAGAAGAGCGTTACAAAAATACTTGTAATTACAAAGAAGACAACTTATCTCACTCGTCGTTGGTGTTGTCGTTATATGAAGGTCCATTACGGTGGTCTGGATGGATAATTTGGAAGAGTCGAACCATGTATTCTTCCTGATACTCGTTCATTCTCCGCGCAGTCCGCAATGAAATTGTAACGGTATTTCTGCATCGAAGCTGTTCTTACGAAGTTTTACACATTACGCGCAACAACAGTCTACACAGTCCCTTCTTTCCTCATCCGGTAGTACTCCATATTTGAGACAAAAAGTCGAACAATTTTCTACGCTGGATAAACATTGAATTAGATTTTTCCGTGTAAGAGAATCCGTTAAAGAAACGTCAAGAACACCAGACAGCCCACTCACTAACGACATAAGTCGTCTGCGTTTCCCTAGCAACTCACAAACAATTCGCGGATGTATGTAATTTAGAGAAACTTAGGTAACGACGGAAAACAGATAAAAAGGACGATCACAAATAATTGATCATAACACCCACCACCGATTTACGATCGCACGTTCGATATGTATCGTTTGGACCCCGCGACTTCGATAGGGAATCATTCTTGGAAATTACCTAATCGTATACACAAGCAATCAGTGTGAACATTATAAATTTTTACATAAATTGGATATTACGTTCACAAGGCCAAGATATAATTTATCATTGTTTATCTTTCGTTGTCAATCAACGATAATATCCATAAGTAGCGCCTGTCCGCAGTAATAACCTTGGCCCTATTGAAATTTTATCGTAATAAACTATTTCGTCAATCTCAACATTTCAGAATTAAATGGCATAACTTTTCATTCATAAAATTCACTCACACGTTTCATTGAAAACTGTCTTTCCCTTTCTAAATAAAGATTTATAACCTTTCTTTTCGTTGCAAGTTATTCACTGAGAAATACTATTCTTTGTCTTTAGCGTTTTAATTTTTTTCGGAAGTTGCTTTTATCGGCACGACCTTTGGATTTACTTTGATACGAAAAGATATATTCTAGATATTAGTCTGTTTTTAAATAAACTTTGGAATATTTTTTTGTAATAGTTAGAGATAAATAACAGGTCGCGTACTAGCTTTTTCAGTTTAAAACAGTTAAGACTATATTTCCTGCCGTTAATTCTTTTACAGGTCAAGTCGGCGTTCTACTTTACGAGTGCTGGTTCTCTGTGCAAAAGTCGACTAAACGGAAATGTAATACTAAAAAACCTGAGTGTTACCACCACTTTTCAACTATATGAACTTTAAATAGTCAAAAGAAACTTAATTACTTCAGGCATTAAATTCCGCGACCCGCTAATGCTTAGAACTCAAAGCGCGGCACTCGATGATCTCTTTTACAGACTATTAGTGATGTGTCGACAGAAGTGCCGACACAGTGTTATTTTGAGGGGGCCGATAGGCACGCTATCTAACGCAGACGGGCGTGAATTCTGGAACAGGATAACTATTGAATGGTAGCAGGAAAAGTACGTAGCTGCTTTATACTTAACTTTAATGACGCCTTGTGATACATCTCTCTTGACTATACAAATGCGACTCGTAAGATACATGCACTGTTACAATTGGCGCCTTGCTAGGTCGCAGCCATGGACTTAACAGAAGGCCACTCCAACTGTCTCTCGGCAAATGAGAGGAAGGCTTCGTCCGTATTGTCGCTAGCAATGTCGTCCGTACAACTGGGGCGAGTGCTCTATCGTATATCGAGACCTGCCTTGTGGTGGCGCTAGGTCTGCGATCACACAGTGGCGACACGCGGGTCCGACATGTACTAAATGGACCGCGGCCGACTTAAGCTACCACCTAGCAAGTGTGGTGTCTGGCGGTGACACTACAATTAGGATGTTCTCCAGTAAATCGTACTCGGTTTGTTATTCAGGACCAAGGGAAAGAGCTATCAATTTCCCAATAAATTTCTCATTGTTTCTCAGTAAATAACTGTTACGTAGGACGACCGTTCTCTTTAATATAGACAAGACATTCAGTACATCCAACGAGATTTCCGTAATTTACTATATTACGACGCTCACACCGAAGTCACACAATAAATCCTAACCAAAAATCGCTAAGTCACAATACTTCAGTGCTTGCATAACCTACGCAGCCACAATAATGCGGTGCAACGCTGCTATGCATCTCAGTGTGCTTTAATTCTCAACCACAAAATAAGTAAATGACTTCATGTGAACACCTGTTTCCACATATACCATCCACTGGAAAATCTCTCAAAAATATTGAAACGCTGTTCGCTTACAGGCACGTGGCTGTTAAGCAGCACAGTGCACCATTAATCTCAAATAGGAGTAACTAATCTCACATTTCAATAAACCGGAGCTGTCCTTTACCTGGAGGGCCTACACCCTACCAAAATAGGCGATATAATTACTTTCTACTCAAGCTGATAATTTCCTCAAAATATCGTCTTATAACTGCTTTGAACACATTTGAGTTCTATCCCTGTTGCAGACAAACTCACCTATCGTACATGTGAGTCGATCTCATCACATTCATGGGACAAACACTCTAGAAGCTCAGTGCTCGAACGATACTCGGATACTCAACTAAAATACTAAAAGGAGAAGCCAAGAACTATTCTCTGCGAACAAACATATCATGCTACTTCTCTCTTTAACAATAAGTGTTCCGCCTCAGCAGACGCCAGCAGATGTTCATAATGGCCAGCTGCACGGTAGTTATCTTTGCCGCACGCCGCGAATCAGCATTTGGCCGGGCGCTACAAACTCGCTGACTTGACAGGACACAGCTTTTCTCGATCACCAGGTGTCACATATAGCATTTTAACACAAAAATGAAAGAAAAATATACAGACAACTCAAGGAATCCTTCATTCCGCTAGAAAATAATATTTTATAGTAATTTGAGGCGATACAGACAACTGACGCGCTTCCTTCAAGTTGAAGACGGTTTTTAGCATTACTCGTCACGTGGCCTGTTTCTAGTGTTAGAACTGATGGATGTCTTTACAGTATATTATAAGTGACAGATGTCGTACATCATAATAAATACGTTCTTAATGTCAAGAAACTTGATATAGTGCTACTCCTGACTTGAGAATAGTACCTTGGGCGAAACTGGATAAATAAATACGCATTACACCATCTTTCAATGGTTACGTAATGCCATTCATTCAATATATTGTGATTCGCGGTCGGACAGTTAACCTTAAGGCATTCACAGGACTAACTCGCGAAAGTAGAGCGATAGTATACGGACACTCATAATACAAAGTCACCCGTACATAACTTCGGATTCAGTTGCACTTCTGATATCAGAACGCGGCGTCCTAAGAAATTATGCACTGTGCTCCATATTTGTACCTAACTCAGCTCTGTTAAAAAACAAAACGTGTAATTGTCTATAATCGGGAGGAACTACTGTTGCTATGAATCGTCTCAAAAAATTAAAACGGGAAGATCGTATGGGTTCAAATTATTTTGAAGACTGCGTAGTGTACGCAAAATCCTTCTGCTTTTGTGCTGACGGTCGTCTCTAATTTCATTCTCAAGTAAACATGCTGTAATTCTACCTTCAGACGTAGGCAAATGTTAAAATAAAGAAATTATAACTCGCATCAAGCGGCAAGGATCTCAAAAAAGCAATGACAGCACAAAAGGACCTCTTATAACATGTAGTATTAATATGCGGATGAGGGAACTTTAATTTACTGATTATGTATACACACAATTCTTAATCAGAATTAGAATTAATACCTACATACATATGGATATGTAATTAATATTCCTCGTCATAATACCGGTAGAAGTCATTGTATGGTATCGTACAAATTGTGAAATTAAAATGCAATTCACTTACTTCATTGAGAGTCTTTTTGTCTTCATTACCTCCATCGCAACACGTATGCCGACATCCCCTGGATTCGACTGCTTGTAATAACAATTGCAGTTGTGTGGGGTTGTTTTTCATAGGTTTAAGAGCTATTATGGCTTCTTATTTACATATAAGTAATTATAGTTAATGTTCAAGCACAGTAGCTAAGGCTTTGTAAGAGTCAGGAGAATCTAAATCATAGAGACACAAAATAAACTACGTCATAACCTGACGAGAATTTATATTCACAAGTGATATACCAGGGACGAAACTATTCAGGCTCCTACATTACCTTTAGCGTTCTCAGTCACATTCGCGTCACATTCCTTTACTGATTTGATTTTGATTGTTGTTGATGTTCATTGCTCAGTTAACGAAAGTGTATGTTGAAAATACAATTTGAAACCGAAATGTTATTCAAAGACGTGTGTATTATTTATGCAATCGCATACAGTTTCATGTCAAACGTATTGCGAGACGAGTGGCTGGTGTTTTTGTGGGGGAGTTTTGGGTAGGCGTCACCGACATTTAACCATACTGTATATCGGAAAAAGTAGTCTACAGTTTTCGACATAGCGTTACAGAAGTTCGATGTTTTTCCTTACAGGCGCCACGGTCAACTGTTTTCAGTGATCTTCTTCAAGTCTCGCAAAACCGAAATCTCAGAGTACTTTGGTCTGGTGTGGACCTATTTTATTAAGGACATTTATTAAAATAAATTTTGAAATATTACAATGTCGTAACTCATTAACATTTCATTCCAAAGAAAATTTTCTTCTTAAGAATTTATGAACAAAAAATGTAGCACGGAAACATTCCAGCTTCCTGTAGGATTGCATCGTTGTAGCTAAATAAAAGTTATCATAATTTCACACCACGTACAATATTTAAACGTGAGTGGTAAGATTTAAATAATAATTTTTGGTTATATTTTTGGTTTAGTTAGAGTGGGTGGTAAGAAAAGAATTTGATCTTTTTGGAGACGAATTACGTTTCTCTACTCGCACTACGTTTTGAGTTCCTTGGTGAACGGTTTTTTTTAATTGCGCATTTTGTACGCCACATTATGTATTTATTGGCCAAACACTCGATATCATCTGACCTTTTGCTTCAGTTTTGAAAGTACGGGAGTGACTGAAAACCTTCAGCTATTTTCAGTGTTGTTTACATAGCATGCAAGTACAAACTGACTCGGATAAGTTTCTCCCTGATAACGAAGTTAGGCCACGCTGTCGCCTGTTCCCCTTATTGATGAAGGCTAGATGCTGGTGACTTTTGCATCGGAACAGACCGCCTAACAAGAGGAAAATACCCCTGGAACATGACCCTCGATTCATGGTGATTGTGGTGCAGGTAGTGATGGTGGTGGTGGTGGTAGTGGGGGTCATATGTACTCGTATAGGCAGGTCAGCAGCGAGGTCATGAGCATCCGTACTCAACTGATGGGAGACGAATGTGGTTTCGTTTTCTGACAAGCAACATAAGGTAAAACATAAAATACAGATACCTGTACACCATATACCCTGCATACCTATGGAGCTTCCTGCCGGAGGGGGAATCCATGAGTTAGAGACTGTGCCCTATCCGGATGAGCGTTAAGATTACTTCCTCCCACAGCAGTGAATGGAAAGTGGAAAGGGACGGTCGAGTCGTTGGTGTCACACACTTGCTACTCGTCGCTAACAGCTCATCCTCGCACCTACCCATGACTCTGTGCTTCAACATCGCAGTAACTGCATGAACTCGTACTGGAAGCACTTTCGGAAATCATACAATTACTGGACTATTCTAAAGAAAATCGTCATAACTTCTGAACGATTGCGTTAGGACATTCAGACAGCATGGTTAGCCGCATGATGGTAATTAATATGAGCTGTATGGTTTGGTTTAGCGATGAAGCCCACTTGGGGATGGGTTCGTCAATAAGCGAACTTGGCGCATTTCGGGGATTGAGAAACCGAATTTCGGGATCGAGAAGTCTCTTCCCCCTCAACGGCTGACAGCGTGATGTGCAATGTCGAGTCACGGAATAGTTGGTGCGATATTCCTTGATGGCACGGTAACTACCGAACGGTACGTGGAGGTTTTGGACGATAGTTTCATCCTCATTACCCAGAGTGAACCCGATTTCGGCAAGATATGTGTGGTTCGTGCAAGACGGAGCTCAGCCCCAAGGAACCGGGACGGTATTTGATGTACTGGGGGAGCACTTTCGGGACCGCATTCTGGCTCTGGGCTACCCAGAGGCTACTGGCGGTGGCGTCGATTGACTACCATATTCTGTGGATCTGAATACATGCGACTCCTTTTAGTGGAGTTGTATTAAGTACAAGACGTACAGTAATAACCACAAAAACCATTACTGACCTGAAAACAGCCACTGATGAGGTCATCGACAGCACCGATGTTCCGACACTTCAGCGGGTCATGCAGAATTTCGCTACTCGTCCGCGCCACACCATCGCCAATGATGGGACCCATGTAGAACATGTCACGACCTAAATCCGAATAGCTGTAGTGCCGATTATGTATTGAATAAAATGTGTTCGCGGCGTAGTTTGTAATTAATTTACGTTTTCTTTCATATAATTCAACAATTGTCAGCCTCTGCATGTTGTTGCTGTTTATGTGTAAGAAGTTACATTGACCTCCGGCAAATTCTACTTGGTACTTCATTCTTTTTGTCAGGCAGTGTATTTAAACCTTATTAAAATCGATTATTCTTTTCTTTATTATAAATTTTAAAAGCAGACGTGGAGAAATATGTAACTGTAGAGGATATCCACGTCTATTTCTCCGGTATCTCTAGTGAATGTCACCCAGCAGTTTTATTTTCATGCAAATCAATGTTTATGACATCGTATTTCCTGAGCTATGAACTGCACAATAATATAATTTTGGTGGTATATCTAACGGTATTGTGTAACGTGTTGTGAATAGCGTTAATAAAGAATTAATAAATTAAAACGTCATGCATGATGCGGCAGTTCCTGAAGCATCGTAGTGTTTATGTAATGTATTCTATAATGATATAATTTTTCTAATATATCCACTAGTATGTTTAGAATACTGTCTGCTAAATGTGACATTAATTCCGTTAGTTAATAAATAAAAACGTCATGCTTCACGTGTCAATTATACTGCATGAACAGCGAAAGCATAGTGAGCAATAAACTTCTTGCTTTTACGATTTAATGGAGGTCGTCAGGGAGGAACAGTTTCGTAAAGGTTCGAAATTATGTGAACAGATTGTTGCAAGTCTCAGAGTGCTCGCATTCGCAAGGTATTTACGTGTTGTGGGCTACACTCCTTCTTCACCCAATCCCTTTGATATGTACGTGTTTCTTACCCCCACAGTAAAGACTTCCAGATAGTAAGTGTTATGTGTACCAAGTGTGGTTGAAGGCTATCCAGTGGATTAGGAGGAGATGTGGAACATACATACACACACACAAACATACAAATATTTACACATTCACTTTTGTAATAGAAGGTGTTATTAACGTCTGAAAACACCCAAAGTGACCTAGACGCCGCTGCGACAAGTAATTTAAAATTAGACAACTACGGCCACAAACGACGAGAAATACCCCATAAAGCGGATTACAAATGATACATGTGACGTCACCAAATGTCCCTCCTCACATTTGCAGCGCTTGGGCGTTTCGATTCTGCACTCGACGGCAGAGAGCAGTACTGCACATTGTAGCGCAACGGGGCAAATATTCTACACCGTTTGCAAATGAAATCTGTTGTATTCATAGTAGTCACAAATTCACTATCCTCGCTGTAACCAAGCAGAAACTATTCTTATTTTGTGTGTGTCTTCTTTCGTGCGTTCCTTTTCTGTTTCAGGCATTATTTGGTAATTTACTGTAACGATGAAATTCCGAATCTTATAATCGTTTACTTCTGACGCAGTACAGCAAGTTTTTGTGTACTGTACTTTACAATAAACCAGTGGAGACTTCGAGCCGTGTGGGATTAGCCGAGCAGTCTTGGGCGCTGCAGTCATGGACTGTGCGGCTGGTTCCGGCGGAGGTTCGAGTCCTCCCTCGGGCATGGGTGTGTGTGTTTGTCCTTAGGATAATTTAGGTTAAGTAGTGTCTAAGCTTAGGGGCTGATGACCTTAGCAGTTAAGTCCCATAAGATTTCACACTCATTTGAACATTTTTTTGGAGACTGCGAGACCGGTAAATGAAATAATAAATTATACCTCAATGTAAAGACGTGACTGTCTAACGCAATGAAAAAAATTCTGCCTGCCAGACGCAAAACTCGCACACTAAAGTCGCGCAGTCCGCAACTCGAGGTCTCGCGGTCGCGTTCTCGCTTCCTGAGCACGGAGTCCCGGGTTCGATTCCCGGCGGGATCAGGGAATTTCAACTGCCTCGAGATGACTGGGTGTTTGTTTTGTCCTCACCATTTCATCATCATTCATGAATGTGGCGAGTTTGGGCTGAGAAAACGTTGGGAATTTGTACGGGCGCTGATAACCACGCAGGAGAGCGCCCCAAAAACCAAACATAACCATCATCATCATCATCATTATCAACTAAAGTCGCGCACGTAGGCCCGTATCAACACCGACGTGAATTCTGGACTTTAAATGGGTAATATGATGTAACAGGTCCATTGATTCAACCGCTCGACGTGAGGCGACGTACGTCACCTGGTGACGACACATGTTCAACATTTATCATCCAGTCTCGTGGTATTTCCCGACATTTGCAGCCACATGTGAATAATATTAAATTACTGATCTCAGTGACATCTACGTCGGTACGGAGGCTTTCAATCATTATTAAAAATCACTTTGGACCTGTATGTATCGATGTTTTTCCCGTCGACACCACGTTCCTAGCTACAAGCATAAACCGACTCCAGTGCAAAGTATTCAGATTCAACGCAGGTGCTTACCAGAGCAGCTCTAACCTCGCCACACGGTGGGATTATCGGGCATACGAGCTTTCCGTGCACGTCCGCAGGCCGGGCTGCGCACGGCTCAGAAACTGCTGCCTCTCTCGGGTCACAACGCAACGCAGCGCTGCGCCGCTGGTCGCATTGTCTTTGCAAGTGCTGCGTGCCGCTGCCGCCGCTGTCCCGGATATTGCACCCCGCCTCTGTCTCCACTCGCGGCAAACAACGCAGACCCGGTACGCTGCACGGAATTTCCTGCTTCAACGCACCTCCTCTCCCAGTCATTCTCGGAAAGCCTTATGCCGCAGACTGTCTGACGTATTTCATTAGAGTAATGACAGAACATAAATTACACGTGTCTTGTTTTAGGTCACTTAGAGGCATGAGTGGGATATTAGTTGCAATTAATCAATCAACCGTTTTATTGTGGCAGTCGACTGCAGTTACATCGATACCTCTTCAATCTGTATCAAATTTACGTAATCGATTACCCTTTATATTCATTATATCGGGGGTAAACATCCTATTGTCGTCAGACAAAATACACAAAAGTAAATTACTATTATTGTAACAGACTAAAGGATAGTTCAGTATTTTCCAGGTACTGCCACTATTAACTCGTATAACACACCATTCCATAGTTGGAATCAAGAACAGTTGCCATTGTGAGTAACATAGAAAAAGCCGTTCAGTCCAACGCACTGCTTTCCGGGCAGGAAGGCGTGCCGGTCCCCGGCACTAATCCACCCAACGAATTAGTGGTAAGGTCCGGTGTGCCGGCCAGTCTGTGGTTGCTTTTTAAGGCGGTTTTCCATCTTCCTCGGCGAATGCGGGCTGGTTTCCCTTATTCTGCCTCAGTTATACTATGTTAGCGATTGCTGTACAAACACTTTCTCCGTGTACACGTACACCATGATTACTGTACCACGCAAACATTGGGGTAACACTCGTCTGGTGTGAGACGTTCCTGGGGAATCCAATGGGGGGCCGAACCGCACAATAGCCCTGGGGTCGGTGTGGGACGGCGGTGGGGTGAGTGTGGACCGCTGTAGCCTGTTGTGGGGTTGTGAACCATTGCTGACGGCTACGGCGGGGACGAAGCCTCTCAGTCGTATCTAGGTCCCAAGTACCGTACAATACAATACAATACAAACTTAGAAGTAGATATTCTGAGAATAGTAAAGGAAACTGAATCACTCAGTAAAAGCAACTCTTGCACTCCAGACTGAGTACCGATTGTAGAGTCTTGTACAGCAAGGGAGAGGATGTTTTTATTTGTGCCTCGTATCCAGTTCTTCTTTTATGTTTTTCCGTAAGTTCCTATGGGATCAGATTGCTGAGATGTCCTGCCCCGAGGCTCACACACTATTTAATCTAAGTTGAACTAAAATACGCTAAGGATAACTCAAACGCACGCCCGAGTGAGGACTCGTACCTCCGACGGGAGCCGCACGAACCCTGGAAGGCTCCTGACACCGCACAGCTTACCCCGCGTGGAGGTATCCTGTTTCTGCAACACAATGCACACGTGGATTAATGTGGTTCTTTATTTACACAATCTGGAAGCATTCACTTATCTTGAATAGAGTCAATGTTTTGCGGTACGAGTTCGTCAGGAATCGTACTCTTGTAATTGAGGAAATATTCATTGGTAATCTAGCTATCACAAGCTTCAGTTTCACTGCTAGTAAAGCACAAATCTGGTTGAGGTAACTAGCCCCTCTATAGACACTAACCTGGACGCTATGTATTGTCATAGCCGGTAACAAACTAAATCCACTCTGCGAATATACTGACATATGCCAAACAGGATGAATGAGTTAGTGAGAAAGCGAGTTAGAGCCTCCGGCTGGTGGCTGGGTAAACACATGCTGTCGAGGGGCGTTGGCGGTTTGTTACTTGTGAGTGTGTCTCTGGTCTCTCTTGTGATTGGCACACTTGGTCCAGCCCCTACTAATCGAGTTTAGCGCTTTATCTTTGTCAATCGGTGTGATGGCGACAGCTACGACAGTACACCAATTAGGTTCCTTTCAGGGTATGCTGATTCAATAGTTCCATCCTTAAGAATTATATACATCTGGTTGCTCGACAAACTATCCGTACCCAAAGGCGGGAAAGCGGCACAGGACACACCAATATTCAAGAAAGGTAGTAGTAGTAATCCACTAAATGATATGTCCTTATCATTAAAGTCGATTTGCAGTAGGACTCTGTAACACATATTCTGTTCAAACATTATGAATTACCTCGAAGAGAACAGTCTATTGGCAGACAGTCAACACGTATTTAGGAAACATCGTTCTTGTGAAACACAGAGAGCCTTTTAACACACGAAGTGTTGAATGTTATTGAGAAGGAATTTCAAACGGAGTCGGTATTTCTAGATTTCCATAAGTCTTTTGACACTGTACCACATAAACGGCTTCTTGTGAAATTGTGTGCTTATGGAATATCCTCACAGTTATATGAATCGATTGCTAATTTCCAGTCAGACAGGCCACAGATCGTAGTAGTTGATGGAAAGTCATTGAGTACAACAGAAGTGATCTCTGACGTTACCTGAGGTAGTGATATAGATCCTCTGACGTTCCTTATCTATATACACTCCTGGAAATGGAAAAAAGAACACATTGACACCGGTGTGTCAGACCCACCATACTTGCTCCGGACACTGCGAGAGGGCTGTACAAGCAATGATCACACGCACGGCACAGCGGACACACCAGGAACCGCGATGTTGGCCGTCGAATGGCGCTAGCTGCGCAGCATTTGTGCACCGCCGCCGTCAGTGTCAGCCAGTTTGCCGTGGCATACGGAGCTCCATCGCAGTCTTTAACACTGGTAGCATGCCGCGACAGCGTGGACGTGAACCGTATGTGCAGTTGACGGACTTTGAGCGAGGGCGTATAGTGGGCATGCGGGAGGCCGGGTGGACGTACCGCCGAATTGCTCAACACGTGGGGCGTGAGGTCTCCACAGTACATCGATGTTGTCGCCAGTGGTCGGCGGAAGGTGCACGTGCCCGTCGACCTGGGACCGGACCGCAGCGACGCACGGATGCACGCCAAGACCGTAGGATCCTACGCAGTGCCGTAGGGGAGCGCACCGCCACTTCCCAGCAAATTAGGGACACTGTTGCTCCTGGGGTGTCGGCGAGGACCATTCGCAACCGTCTCCATGAAGCTGGGCTACGGTCCTGCACACCGTTAGGCCGTCTTCCGCTCACGCCCCAACATCGTGCAGCCCGCCTCCAGTGGTGTCGCGACAGGCGTGAATGGAGGGACGAATGGAGACGTGTCGTCTTCAGCGATGAGAGTCGCTTCTGCCTTGGTGCCAATGATGGCCGTATGCGTGTTTGGCGCCGTGCAGGTGAGCGCCACAATCAGGACTGCATACGACCGAGGCACACAGGGCCAACACCCGGCATCATGGTGTGGGGAGCGATCTCCTACACTGGCCGTACACCACTGGTGATCGTCGAGGGGACACTGAATAGTGCACGGTACATCCAAACCGTCATCGAACCCATCGTTCTACCATTCCTAGACCGGCAAGGGAACTTGCTGTTCCAACAGGACAATGCACGTCCGCATGTATCCCGTGCCACCCAACGTGCTCTAGAAGGTGTAAGTCAACTACCCTGGCCAGCAAGATCTCCGGATCTGTCCCCCCTTGAGCATATTTGGGACTGAATGAAGCGTCGTCTCACGCGGTCTGCACGTCCAGCACGAACGCTGGTCCAACTGAGGCGCCAGGTGGAAATGGCATGGCAAGCCGTTCCACAGGACTACATCCAGCATCTCTACGATCGTCTCCATGGGAGAATAGCAGCCTGCATTGCTGCGAAAGGTGGATATACACTGTACTAGTGCCGACATTGTGCATGCTCTGTTGCCTGTGTCTATGTGCCTGTGGTTCTGTCAGTGTGATCATGTGATGTATCTGACCCCAGGAAAGTGTCAATAAAGTTTCCCCTTCCTGGGACAATGAATTCACGGTGTTCTTATTTCAATTTCCAGGAGTGTAAACGATTTAATAGACAATCTGAGCAGTCCCCTTAGGCCGTGTTCGGGTGATATAGTCGTCTATTGTCTAGCAAAGTTATCGACAGATCAAAACAAATTGCAAAAAGATATATCTATGGTGAAAAAATTGGCAATTGACCCTAAACAGCAACAAATGTTAAGTTATTCACATGAATGCAGAAAGAATTTCGCTTACCTTCCATTATACAAAAAAATCAGTTAAAACTGAAGGTCATATATTCAACTAAATACCTAGGAATTACAATTACGAGCAACTTCAATTAGAAAGAACACATAGAAAATGTCGTATGGAAGGCAAACCAGAGATTTCATTTTATTGGCAGGTCACTTAAAAATTGAAAAATATCTACTACAGAGTCTGCCTACAATACACTTGTCCGTCCCCTTTTAGAGACTGCTGCGCGGTGCGAGATTCTTACCAGATAGGATGAACGGAGTACATCAAGAAGGTTCGAAGAAGAGTAGCACGTTTTGTATTATCGAGAAATAGGAGTGAGAGGGTCATAGAAATGGTACAGGACTTGGAGTGGACGTCACCAAAACAAAGGAGATTTTCGTTTCGGCGGAATCTTCTCACGAAGTTTCAATCACCAACTTTCTCTTCCGAATATGAAATACTTTGCTGATGCCGATCTACACTATTGGCCATTAGAATTGTTACACCAGGAAGAAACGCAGATGATCAACGGGTATTCACTGGAGAAATATATTCTACTAGAAATGATACGTGATTACATTTTCACGCAATCTGGGTAAATAGATCCTGAGGAATCAGTACCCAGAACAACCACCTCTGGCCTTAATAACGGCCTTGATACGCCTGGGAATTGAGTCAAACAGAGCTTGGATGAAGTGTACAGGTACAGTTGCCCATGCAGCTTCAACACGATACCATAGTTAATCAAGAGTAGTGACTGGCGTATTGTGACGAGCCAGTTGCTCGGACACCATTGACCAGACGTTTTCAGTAGCTGAGAGATCTGGAGAATCTGCTGGCCAGGGCAGCAGTCAAACATTTTCTTTATCCAGAAAGGTCTGTACAGGACCTGCAACATGCGGTCGTGCATTATCCTGCTGAAATGTAGGGTTTCGCAGGGATCGAATTAAGGGTAGAGCCACGGGTTGTAACACATCTGAAATGTAACGTCCACTGTTCAAGGTGCCGTCAATGCGAACAAGAGGTGACCGAGACGTGTAACCATTGGGAACCCATACCATCACGCGGGGTGATACACCAGTATGGCGATGACGAATACAAACTTCCAATGTGTGTTCACCGCGATGTCGCCAAACACGGATGCGACCATCATGATGCTGTAAACAGAACCTGGATTCATCCGAAAAAGTTACGTTTTGCCATTCGTGCACCCAGGTTCGTCGTTGAGTATACCACGCAGGCGCTCCTGTCTGTGATGCAGCGTCAAGGGTAAACGCAGCCGTGGTCTCTCAGCTGATAGTCCATGCTGCTGCTAACGTCGTCGAACTGTTAGTGCAGATGGTTGTTGTCTCTCAAACATCCCCGTCAGGGATCTAGACGGGGCTGCACGATACGTTGCAGCCATGCGGATAAGTTGCCTGTCATCTCGACTGCTAATGATGCAAGGTCGTTGGGATCCAGCACGGCGTTCCGTATTACCCTCCTGAACCTACCGGTTCCATATTCTGCTATCATTCATTGGATCTCGACCAACGCGAGCAGCAGTGTCGCGATACGGTAAATGGCAATCGCGATAGGCTACAATCTGACCTTCATCAAAGTCGGAAACGTGATGGTACTCATTTCTCCTCCTTATACGTGGCATCAAAAACAACGTTTCACCAGTCAACGCCATGATCATTGTCTCCATCATCGTGAATATATCAAACATCAAAGCATGCCACTAACGTATCTGTAATTTAAATATAAAACATTTTAATTCCAGGAATTATTTTATTACTAGCATATGACCTTTTCTTGTCACACTTTTCTCCAGTTTTTGATGTAGAGTTTGTATTGCTGTCATTTTTCGTTATAGACTCGGTGGAGCTGAAAATTATATTTCCATTTCTATGTTAACAAGTTGATGAAAAAGAGTTGTATTTGATTTATTGAACTAAATTGTCTTCCCAACGATGATTTTCTCCGGCTGCTACAAACATAAAACATGACGATCGATGAATGAGCGAAGCCAGTATTCCCCTGCCATTTGGGCTTCTTTATTAAATTTGTAGTTTACGCCATTACTTGCGGCAAACTCATATACAAAATATCGGAAGTGTTTAAACGTAAGACCACAGAGCATAAAATCCACACTGATACAGTGCTCTCCCAATTCAATTTTCTGCGTCTCAGAAAATATTCCTCTGAAACGCCGCAAAGATGCCGCTTCATGGCCTGCTTTAAGTCTTTGACGTAATTTGGACTCACTACATCCAAGCCTATTAGCACCATTTCCAATAGAAAATCCTTTTTATATTAGTTTCATAGCCTCCTCTAACGTTTTAGGAGACAACGGCTTGGAGGACGTTTTTCCTGTAGTAGTTTCTGAAGTATCTGCGTTTTCAGAATAGAGACGCGTCAAACACAAGTCCGGAGACAATTTATCGGACTCACCAAAACGAAACAATAATATAGTCTCCAAAACAACAACAGAATCGATCCTATTGCGGATCGTCACAAATATACAGCAACAAATAATAATAGAAAAGAACCGACTGTTCACGGGGAGAGATCACAATCAAACAATACTAGAATGTCATGATGTTCGTCGACTGTACCATGTTTATCTGCAAGAGATCAGCCAGCTAGAAGATGCGTCTGTCCGTGGCTGCCGGGGTGGCAGTTCTGTATAATTCCAATAGGTGCGCCGTACTGCCCTTTGCAGGCAGTGCTCCGACCTATAAAGCCCTTTTGCGGATGTCTTTGCCGGAACTCTTAGCGATCACGTGCCTGGCGTATCAAGGTAGTTCCTGGCTCACTTGCATGACGTCTAGCTGACCGTCCTGGGCTCCTGAGTATGGCTTTCCCTTATATTTTCTGGTGTCGTAATTCTTAGTCTCAGGCCTGTATATTTCTTATCCATCATGTACCCAGTTGACCTGAAGTGTTCCATGTAACTGATGACTGTGTTAAGGCTCGAAACAAGTCCGTGTGCAGCTAGATTTAATTGTACTCCAAGTATTCATCGCGTAGCTGTAACAGACTCACCACTTCTAACGAAACTGTGATAGACGATAAAACGATGTTGAAGTTCCACTGCTCCACTGTAACTGAAATGCCGTGTTGTGTGGATAAGAACTACCCCCACCACTATCCTCTCCCACCACTGCGCATTCAGTACCACAGAGATCAAAACTGTTCGTCTTCAGTGTCTCACCCTTTATACGGAATAGGAAACGAAGCCTACAAAAGAGAGACAGGAAGCGAGGGAACACGTCTAAACACTGACCCTGCAGAAGAGGAGCTATAGGTACCTACAATGGCAGATGAGAATATTCCTGTTACATTTAAAATCGAATCATTTGAAAAGGTTTTAAGCGATCTTAATGAGTGAAGTTTCTGCTGAGAGAGCTTCTACAGTACTATCGGAAAGGAGCATCAGAATCTATAGTAAAGCAGGCGATTTCAATCATATGCCGGAATGCTGATGCAGAGCGTTGTAAAACTCATTTTGATACAAAATAAATGACACAACATTGAGTGTAGTGGCAGTAATAAAGAATAAAGTACAATAATTACCTGTAGACGTTTGATAATCTGTAACTTTCAATCAGTTAATAGCGAATAATTCCAATTTTCATCATTTCAGTAATTAAGATGTAGATAACACAAAAATTAAATACAACCAGCAAAAAAGGCAGACATCATCACTGGAAAGCTGGTGAAATCATATCCTTAAATAATATATAATACTTAGAATGGCGATAAGTTTATTGTAATTTTTATTCATTGTACAGTTCACATATAGGCAACAAAACGCAGTGTTCCGTTTACAGATAAAAGAAAAATGAAACCGATATTTTTAACGGCCAAAATAAAAAGCCTGAGTCCTGTATCGTATAGAGATATGTAGCTCATATGTGATTTTTGCAACATCATATCGAGCATATATGAGAGCAGCAGCCGTAGTGGAAAACCAGTCTCCTTTGCAAGCTCCTTGTGTCGCGTGTCGGTTGCGATTACAGTGATTGAAATATTCCGCATGATAGAAATATCGAAACACTAAGAAGAGGAGAAGGAAACGATATGACACTTCTCCTCGTGGAAGGGTATTCGATGTTACTTCAGTGATTAAAAAATCGAATCAGAATTGAAAATGAGTCTACAGCAATAGGAGCTGAAGCAGTTGGGGAGGTTGCCATAGAGCTGATGTAACCTATCTTGAGGCGAGAGGCCCCTGCAGCTCGTCCTAGCTACTGTGAATACTGGTATTGGGACAATGTAAATGTCCGCGCTGGTCTGACACTTGTTCTATCTGGAAGAGAGCTGGGGATCTTGCTGTCCATGTTAGTACCGCAGCTTCACGCAGTCATTTAGTGTATCTATATGAGCATTGTCCTCTTGAAAACTCACACCACGATACTGTCGCATGAGGCAATCCGTAAGGGCACAGAATGTCCATAACTCACCCCGTGTTCTCTCAGTTTTCATCAGCCGTGACCTTAAATCGTAACCAGTGGCTCCCCAAATCATGATGGCGGGAACAACATTGTTATGCCTCTCCAAAATATGGGAAGGTAGGAAGCTCCCGCCAGGTAGCCACCATACTCGCTGACGACAGTCATCCGGAGTAGCACAGAATAGCGACTTACCAGTGAACATATCGCAATTCAATTTATCAGTAAACCTTGTTTCCTGGTCACGGAAAGACTCCAGATGAAGCTGTTCGTTTTGTTGTTATAACATTGTCTGTTGAGAAGCCTTTTTCCTCGGGAACGGATAGAGGCATTACGATTGAAATATATGTCACATACTATGGTCAATGGTCTCTTGGTGTTGTGAAAATTTTAAGCTTCTAATTTAATACAATCAGAAGTTTAGTCGATTTATGTTGTATATTTTGACACTCGCAAACTTACTCATTAAAGCTTACATGCTACTTCCTGTTGAACTAGAATCCTGAAACCTGTCAGAAAGTAAGATTTTACAGTGGAGATAAAGAAAAGAATCCGAAAAATATTAATCTATAACTACATCCGATGCCTTGGCAGTATCAGTTTCGATGACAGGCAAAAAGCGTCGAGGCACCTGATTCCCAAGATGGATGAAATGTCCGTATATATAATTAAGATTGCACAGTACCCTCAGGGCCGGACTCCTATTCGCATCTGTCCAATTTTTTGTTAGATAGTAGGTTTTCTGCAAGAATTGAAGAGCCTGAGAATTTTGCGATAATCGCATTCGTGGACTCCTAATTCTGAATGGCATAGAGGTATGAAAGACTTATAAATTTTCTGTACAGGATAGTCGACAAACTTTGAACGACACCGCGATGTGAAATATTTGTAAAATTTTTACAACGCCTCGTGCACCTTAACCCTGAACTGCAAGCCCTTGTTTCAATACTATTGAGAAATCTAGGTAAGTTTCAGAAGTCTGAAAAATTATCTACAACCGATATTTGGAATTTTAAATCTGAAACGTAATTTGGTGAGCACAGTTTAATGGATGTTTGATGGAGCTCGTGAATCGCTCTACGGTTGTTTTCGGAGTATTAAGGCAGTGTTCAATAAATACAGACATAAAATTTATCAAAGGAAGAACAAACAACAAAACTTGAAGTAATTGAACAACTGACCAAGTTACAAAACTTAGTGCAAGTGCCTGCTTGTCATTCAACATTCTATCTGGGTACCATAGGAACCAATGTTTTTATTTTGTATTGCTTTATTGGAAATAATTAAGTATGGTTTTAATAACGGACTTAAGTATTTAATAAGTGTGTAAAATTGTAATAAACAGTTAGGAATACATTTAATGATGGAGGAATGTTGTTATTAAAACAGTGATGAAATGATTAAGGCGATTCGCATAACTGAAAATGGGGGCTCAGGCTGATGCAATAAGAGCTCTAAATAGCTGAATAGTTGTAAATTAAAGACTGTCAAATCGATATTAACAATCCGGCAATCAAGAAGATAGGCAGAAAGTAAAATGAAGAATTACCACCGCAGGAGACAAAATTTCTGTGTCTTCGAGCCCTGAGTGAAAAACGTCAGCTGCCATTTCCTACAGTAATTGTGTCGCTCTCGGACGTCCGACCGGTCAGTCGGCAAGATTCAGCGGAGGAGCGCCTCTGACATGTCGAGAGCAGTCCTGGACGAAACCAGGAACAGAAGAGTTTCTTGGACCACGACCTCAAATCTCGAAAGCTTACCAGCAGCTGTATTAAGAAGTGGCTCGCTAAATGTAAGAGATGTAAGTGATGCAACCCAAACTGTCAGAAATAAACTGCATGAGACGGGTCTTCCACCTGTTCGTCATGAAAATTGTCCATTTAATTTTTCTTAGGGTCAGCAACTCTTAAACTTACAGTGGATCAGTGGTAAAAAAAAAAAATCTCTTTACAGATGAATCATGCTTCGATTAGGACCCAGATTCAGGAAGAGTACTCATACAGCGGTGACCTGGTGGCGTAGAAAGGCTTAGGAACCTATAGGAGATTCACAAATTTCAGTGAGCTTCTGTAATTGTCTGGGAAGGAATAATGATCAATAGAAAAAAGGACGTCGTTTTTGTGAGAGGAACACAGCCACAAATCTTCATATTAAAATCATTATACAACCTTTGGCGCTTCCGATAACAGAAGAGAATAGCCCTGAACTTCTCTACGTGGTCAATAACGCCAGACCAAATGTTGTCAGAGCTCTGTCTCAGTGGTTTTCAAGAGGTAATATTCAATTGCTACAGTAGTGTCCTCGATACACTAATCTAACCCACACATGCCAACATTGGAATAACCTTCAAAGAAAGGTTTAGGAGGGTATGGATAACATCTAGTGCACGGATGAGCTGTACACTCAGCTTAGACATCACTGGTAGAACAATCTTCAAGGAGATGCCGAGCTATACGCATTTCAAGAGCTAGTGGTACTCCTAACTAATGTCAAAAAAGTACAGGCAATTGTTGATGACAAGGTTTTATGAACTTCACAATCGTATGGCAGTGTCTTTACTATTTCAATCCTATTTTATTTTTTCTGCAATGGGTGAATATTATTACAAGCGAATCTAATGAAAAGATTCAACTTTGTTAAAAAAAGCTATGTAATGACACATACATATGATTAGTTATATGTAAGATATACATACAGGGTGTACCAAGTATAAGTAGACATATTTCTGTTGGTGTCTGAGGACGATGTATTGAACAATATTCCATCAGTATTTACGACATTTGCACACTAATAATTATAGATATTAGGAATAGTATGTTTTAGGATGGTGAGTGCCTCCAAATACATGGGGTAAGAGCAAGCCTTTAAAGCTTATATTCCCCATTGGCCACAGGTCAAGTGCAGGTATATGGTAGGTACGTGTACTCAAAACGGTAACCCATACTGACAGGTATAGTCCACTTAATGGTGCAGTTACGACCCTACAGAAAACATCAGGCCGTAGAGTATGTGAAATGTTTGCAGGTAGACTCCTCGACGCACGAAATTCAAGTAACACACTGATGCGTGTGCGTCTTAGCATACCACTTACAAAAATATGTGCACTCATACCCGTTACGCTCTATATGTATCAATCAGATTGTACGATAATTAGATTATTCCTTAGACAGTTTCGACGAGTTTATTTTAATTACTGGAATATACTCAGTTTGCGTTAAGGACAATTCTTCACAATCCTGCCTGCAATTAAATTAATTAACGGAACAGTGTGAAAGTCGTCTACCGTCAGACACTTTTAATGCAGTATATTCATGTGCAGAACGGTTGGCACTAGGCTGCTATAAGGAATCTGTAATCAGTCTCCGTCTGCTAGAGTAGCATATTTGCGGATGAAGACTATAAACATACCCCTTAGCAAGTTGCCTGACATTTGAAGTGATCCAGGAAATAGGCAAGCTTCAAGGCAAAATCAGTTAGTGGACAAAACGACACCATATTCTTCTGTATGGTGTCGCGAGGTTGTGCTAGGATGTTTGATACAGTCGCTTTGTCTTATGCTAATGAAATGATCACACTGAATCGACTTCGATCTGCTTGCTTGTGCTGAATTTAGAGAGTGGTTGTAATTAATCTTTCACTACTTGAAATGAGTCCTAAGAGCAACGAGAGATCGTAGGGCAGTCAGACTTTCTGGAAATATTTACAAGAATATGCGGAAGAGAAATAACGAACAAGTTATTGAAAGAACGACATCTTAATTTTCGCATGAGAGGATAATGATTGCTAATCGCGAACCATTTTCAAGTTCCAGCCAATAAACGTTGCTCAGTGTAGTGACCATCTCCATCTTCCACAGCCTCGAACCATACTAGAAGCTGCTCTACTACTGACCGAAACATCTCTGGCGAGATGTTGACAACCTCCGTCGCTATCTCCATCTTCAGCCTCCAACGTGTATTTATGTCGCGTTGATGAACCCTATACTTTTGGTAATCCAACAGCCAGAAATCAGGCGGTTCATCTGGTGATCTTGATAGCCAAGCAGTTTGTAATTATCGTCAATGACTGGAATCTCTCCTAATGTGTTGCTGAGTAAGAATGTGAACTCATGATCAATGTGATATGGAGCTTCTAGCATCAAAACGTTTGAGTCAAAAGCACCTCTCTCCTGTAGAGCAGGAATTATATATTACCGAAGCAGACCTCAGTAACGCGAGGCGTTCATGTTGCACGTCCTCGGTCCTTTCGTTTCAAGTTCCTAAAATAAAAATTGGGCAAACGTCAACTGTGCCCTGAAGCCACACTGTACAGTGATACTCTCACTAAGCAGGTCAACATCATGAACGGCCACCTCATATCCGACGACAACTGTGTCCCAGTGAGCGTACAGTATGCTTTATCCCCTTACAAAATACAAGGGCTATTCGGAAAGTAAGGAACGATAGGTCGCGAAATGGAAACCACAGTGAAAAACAGAGAAACCCCTACATACTTTACTTCTGCACGAATGTAATGAATCGGTGCGTTTCAAAATATAATTAGAAAATATGTAAGATGGTCAAGAAATGCTTTGATTTTTGTATGTAATCGAAGTGCACGTCAGAGCAGGAGCAAGTTACGTTACGCTAAATAGTCTTTGGTCTTTGCCTCTGGTTAGTCTGATACATTCTTAATCGAAGTGTGGCATGGATGGACGTATTTAATAGTGCTGTGTTGACTTATAACTGTGTCTGTTAGATGAAAAAAGATTGAATACAAAGGATAGCAAGGATTAATATGGTGTTAGAAAGCGAAGAGAACGTAAATTTTCACAATGTTATTATTTTTTTAAGAGAAGAGGTCTGAGGTAAGATTGCAGCACTGCGCACCTAATTTGTAGAAATTTTTATTGGGAGCTATTTAACTTTGTTATCTTGGTCAGAGCTGAGAGATTGGCCATTCCACTTCTCTGACTCATGCATTAACATATCAATTGAGTAACCTGTTAGATTTTTATAGAAATTCTCTGTTAACATTGTACCCTCTTTAAATCATTGTTAACTTTGTTAAGCGTAGTGTTGATCAGACCTATTTTATGTGTGAAGATCACGCAAGGCTTTACTGTATCGTTCTGAATATATACATCATTCTAAAATTCTTTTCTTGGAATATCATTTCGTAGGAATAGTTACTCTCTCCACCGCACGGTTTATCGTTACGCATTACCACATGTTGTATTCAACAGTTGGAAATTTTATTTAGAAATAGAAATCTAGCGTAGCCGTTGCCTGCTTGATGTTTCTTGTTGCGCTTTCGTGAAATCTGGAACGATGTTGACAAGACGCGAGGTATGTGGAAATTTTGATTAGGGCCAGATAATTGTTTTACTTCAGTTGCACATTTAGTATAAAGCAAGTTGTACTCTGCCCAGTCGTAGTTCAATTCAGATTAGGTTCTGTTTAGTCAAAGGTTAACATACGAGTTTAAATTGGATAACGGTTTGTGGGTACATAGTTTTGGTAATACGTAGACCTTTATAGAGTTTTAGGTAAAGTTGGGCTGAATTTCATACAAAAACAAAGGGGAAATTATTAATATAGTGGATTCTTTCACGTTCGACATAGACTTAAATAACACAAGCACGTGCGTTATTTAGCTACACACCTGCGCTGGATGCATATTTTACACATACATCTGTACAACAGCGTATATTCCGACATTCATAAATTACTAGCTTACTTACTCGCCTTCAATAATTGTAACAAAACTATTGATATGAAATTCGAGCTAAGCAGCTGGTAACAGCTAGAATTACTAATGGATTTCGCATGGTTAATTTGAGGGGTTGTCGGATACGCTTCCTGTCGTCACCCTTGGCCCTCTAGGATATGTGCAGCCCAGTTGTCTCCGTGCATTGTTATTCGCGTGAATGTGAGCGTAAGTTTTTAACTGTTTGTGAATCGCGTAACTGATGCAGGGCATAGGTACCAACCCGGCATTCACCCAGTGGCATGTCGAAACCACATCTAGGCTGGTTGGTAGACTGACCTTTGTTGTTCACGCGCTGGGCAGATTCTAGCCAGTGCCGGTGCACTTCCCTGTCAGCCCGAAAGCAGCGCATTACAACGCACGGCTAGTATAGATCAGCACCCATATAAAGGAGCTACGTTTCATGGCATTAAAAATCCGAGTCATGGTGTCTCATGAACTCACAGGTTAAAGTAGAAAGGAAACCGAGTTCGTGATATCTTATGGGTACAGAAGTCAAAGTACAAGGGTAGTTTAAGAACTTCACAGGACGACCACAAAGTGTCAGCATGAGTGCTTTATGAATAAAGAAGGGACGGATTTGTGCTCTGGATAGTGGCTCTCTGCTGTAGTTCCTGGGCAGCGATTCGTGAAGACTGAAATAATCGAAACTGGAGCAGTCATGTTGAAGTCCAGCATTACCGAAGGAGGGCGCCACGAACTTGTAAGCCATTTTCAGCCAGGTGTCCGTATACTTCTGAGCACGCAGTGTATAACTGACTAGAAAAGCATAACGTGATCCATTTATTAACAAACTGTTATCTTGCAGTGCAGAATGCAATATTTACCAAAGTACATTTCATCAGAAACTTTAACAATTGTCACTGTCCTACACGATGATGCTGACTTTTTTATCTGAAGTCAAGAACCGCGGCTCAGCACTTGCGTGCTCGTCACTATATTCACTTCAGCATGAGAGATCTTCTGTGTTATGAGGGAGGCGTTGTCTTTACGTGTGCCTTCCAGTTGTTCTTGCGCAATGCCGCAAGCCCTCGATAATGTCTGTTGAATCGATTGGCGTTACCGACTTCGGTTTATCACTATTATATCTGGACGACACCACACTTGTCACGAGTAATGTGTATCATCAGGTGGTGCCACACTAGTGACGAGTAATGTGTAATATTTGGTGGTATAGGCAAGACGCACAAGAGATGGCGTAGTAAATTACCACAGTGCGTACTTGCAGGCAGAAGCATATACTCGAGCAATCATGGAGGTGAGTCGTCAGGATTGCTTCAGTATCAGATTATGGGCAGAAATGTCGGTGACGGACTCATTAGCCCTTACAAGTTACCAAACAGATTAACTGATGCTGTGTGTAACCGCGATTTCTGCACGATGGATCCTTAGTTCTTTTGGAGAACTTAACTATTGCAGAAAGTCAAGACTGTTTCTTATGTACGACTTGGCAACACCAAATCTTCTATAGTCATGTGACCGTACCTCGTCGCAACTTCTCGTGGGTGATGGATTGGTCGAGGAGATCAAATGGCATGGTCTCCGTTTTGACGGGACTTGATTCCATAAGATTTCACATTATGCGGACATACAAAGGCATTAGTATATGCGTAACCCATTGAAAATGTGGGAACGTTACAGGGGCGTGTGATCCGAGAAGGGCTGAAGGCCGTTCCATGCTTGATGGCATGACGCGCAACACTGCCTGTGTGACAGACAGTTGGGAATGACAGGACCGGTTGGCCCGTAACTCAGCAGGTAATGCTTTACGGACGTATTATAACCGGAATTTTTCTTCTAGTTCTGCCCAATGCCACCTCCTGTGTGCATGTTTTTTAAATACCTGGTAGAAAGTTATTTTCTTTCGCTCCGTTTGCAAACAGAGCAAGATACGGAATGACCGGCAGTGGTACAAAGTACCTTCTACCACTCACCTTGTCGTCACCTGTGGCATTTTTAAGCAACTTACGTTACGCCGATTTGCAGAGTATAAATGAGCACGAAACCATGATATTAAGACTTTGAGTAGCAATAATAAAAGAAAATTTCAATTATATAATTTTTCACAAAATTGACCTTCATCGTCGCTGAAAGCAGCGAAGGGAAAAAGAAACTGGAAAAAGAAAAATGGAAAAACTCATTTTGGAATATAATTTCAAATTTTTTACAAAAGTAACATGTTTTATCGTAGAAACCAAAGAATTGAAGAAGAATTGACAGGAAGGAAAGGATCAAATATTTTAAGGAGGTGGTTTTACTTGCAACCAATGGGACATACAGTTTTCAACCTTCCATCATTTCATGAGATACATTGGTAAGCAGCTTCGTATTTCTCCTAGACGCGAACCCACGTCTCCAAACTTTCATACTGAATAAAACAGATGGTAGTCCTAAATAACAAGGAAAAATGGGCCGAAAACTTAATAAATTTATATCGAAAGTATCTACTGCCCAGTAATTTCATTTCGGAACCACTCACACAAGCAGTACAATAAACTCAAATTTAATATACAGTAACTTCTGATATATTGGGTGATTCTAATTAAAGGGCACATACTCACAGAAATCGAGTGTGAGCTGTAATTATCTTACCGGAACAAAACAGCGTAGATATTGTAATGCGTTACAATTGAATCGACCTCGGCTGGAAAAAATTAGTTCTAATTTTGGTCACCAAGTGCAAATATGGCGCTGTGAATACAAGAAAGGGGTATAAAACTGCTTCCATATGTAATGGATAAGGAATGGAACATGGGCAAAAAAGGTCAACCAAGTGAAAAAGGCATAATGTTGCTGTTATTAGTAACCACTGCCTATATAATGTGTTCAATACGAGCACCTGATACTTCGACGAGATGCTGAACAGCCCCAGATTTGCACCTTATGGCCGAAATTGAAACTAATTTTTTCCACCATATATCGGTAAAATTCAACACATTAGGATGTCTATTAAGTTGGTCTAACGCGAATTCTTTACATACGAATGGAAAAACTAGTAGAAACTGACCTTGGGGAAGATCAGTTTGGATTCCGTAGAAATATTGCAACACGTGAGGCAATACTGACCTTACGACTTATCTTAGAAGCTAGATTAAGGAAACGCAAACCTAAGTTTCTACCATTTGTAGACCTGGTGAAAGCTTTTGACAATGCTGACTGGAATACTCTCTTTCAAATTCTGAAGGTGGCAGGGGTAAAATACAGGGAGCGAAAGTCTGTTTACAATTTGTATAGAAACCAGATGGCAGTTATAAGAGTCGAGGGACACGAAATGGAAGGAGTGGTAAGGAGGGGAGTGCGACAGGGTTGTAGCCTCTCTCCGATGTTATTCAATCTGTATATTGAGCAAGCAGTAAAGCAAACAAAAGAAAAATTCGGAGTAGGTATTAGAATCCATGGAGAAGGAATAGAAACTTTGAGGTTCGCCTATGACATTGTAATTCTGTCAGAGACAGGAAAGGACTTGGAAGAGCCGGTGAACGGAATGGACAGTGTCTTGAAAGGAGGATATAAGATGAACATCAACAAAAGCAAAACAAGGGTCATGGAATGTAGTCGAATTAAGTCGGGTGATGCTGAGGGAATTCGATTAGGAAATGAGACACCTAAAGTAGTAAAGTAGTTTTGCTATTTGGGGAGCAAAATAACTGATGATGGTCGAAGTAGAGAGGATATAAAATGTAGACTGGCAATGGCAAGGAAAGCGTTTCTGAAGAAGAGAAATTTGTTATTGTCGAGTATTGATTTAAGTGTCAGGAAGTCGTTTCTGAAAGTATTTGTATGGGGTGTAGCCATGTATGGAAGTGAAACGTGGACGATAAATGGTTTAGGCAAGAAGAGAATAGAAGCTTTTGAAATGTGGTGCTACAGAAGAATGCTGAAGATTAGATGGGTAGATCACATAACTAATGTGGAGGTATTGAATAGGATTGAGGAGAAGAGAAGGCTGTGGCACAACTTGACTAGAAGAAGGGATCGGTTGGTAGGACATGTTCTGAGGCATCAAGGGATCACCAATTTAGTATTGGAGGGCAGCGTGGAGGGTAAAAATCGTAGAGGGAGACCAAGAGGTGAATACACTAAGCAGATTCAGAAGGCTCTAGGTTGCAATAGTTAGTGGGAGATGAGGAAGCTTGCACAGGATAGAGTAGCATGGAGAGCTGCATCAAACCAGTCTCAGGACTGAAGACCACCACAACAACAACAACAACAACAACATTAAGTTGCTCTGCCATATGATAATGGCTGCCACCATGGAAGCTCCTTGAGTAGCCACAATTTATTTATAGCCACCCCATATTTGTTTTCACTGTCGGTGAACTCAAGATGTAAAATAAATAAATAAATAAATAAACGCACAATCTCCTTCCTGCAATCACGCAGCACAATCTCAGCGCCGACTGTTGCTTTGGAAGCTGTAAGTGAATGCTTCAACTCATTATTTTCGTAGTAGTACGTCTGTGGATCACTAGATGTCAGTGTTTTGCAACAGGATTGGTGACTTTATGCGAAAGGCACTGGTTGTCTTTAGTTGAAGAAAAATTAATAAAATACTGGTATCAGGCAGTAACCACTGATACTCGAAGGGTTAATATGGAAGGTGATACTTCATCGAGATTCATGGCGTCTACAGGAATTGAAAGTCAACCGACGTAATGTTGCCACCGTTGACGTCACCAGCATTGGAGATAGCTCACATCGAGCCGTCTCAAAAAAAAAAAAAAAAAAAAAAAACGAAATGGTCCAAATTGCTCTGAGCACTATGGGACTTAACATCTATGGTCATCAGTCCCCGAGAACTTAGAACTAAAACCTAACTAACCTAAGGGCATCACACAACACCCAGTCATCACGAGGCGGGGAAAATCCCTGACCCCGCCAGGAACCGAACACGGGAACCCGGGCGTGGGAAGCGAGAACGTTACCGCACGACCACGAGCTGCGGACCCAGCCGTCTCATTTCATATCGACGGCCCGTAATGCTGTTGGCCTGGTACTGTACACACACCCTGCTTCAACATTTAGCTTCACTCCCGCAGAGCGCGGTCCTCCAGGGCAGATAGTCGACCGAGTTGGGTCTGCTGACCCGGCGGCGTTTATTGGGCGGGAAACTGCCCCGTGTATTGGCAGCGAGCGAGGCGACGCAGCCAGGCCAACCAACTCTCCCGGGGCCGCAGGGCTCCACAGACTCGAAAATCCAATTCCGCCGCCGTTCGTCTCCCGGGTCCAGAGGCGCAAGTGATATTCCGGGCCCGACCTCCTGTCTTTGATGTCGCTAGGGATGCTTACCGCGCGGCGCTTCGGCAGCCGCCCAGAGGCTGCAACGGATCGTCTCCCTGCCGTTTATCTTTCCACATCCACTGTTATTTCGCCCATCTCTTCTACAGAACTTCTCCACTTTCCACATTCGCCATTCAGTTTCACTCAGGCTTCACTCTACGTTGTGACGTTACTGGGGGAAGAGGAAGTTTTCAGAAAGAATCGGCACAGGATCAGAAAACATACCACGGGGAACACAGCTCGCTCTCTTCACACATGATACCTAGAAAACGACAGGCTGCGACAACTGTTTCTTTACTTGTAAAGGGGCTTAACCAAATGCCTGATAATATTTTAAAATCTGTTGACTTCGTATCTGCCTAGGAGCAGCTACACACCTGTCACATTACCCTGTCAGTTGAAAGCCTTCCATTCCTTTATACGAGGGTTGTTTGGAAAGATCTCGAAATGGAAGAGAAAGAAACGACTTATCTCAGTGTAACTGTTCTATTGTTCCATTTAGTCTCCCTGTGCAAAAATCCACTTGGCCCACCGATGTTTCAACACCTACATCCCATCTTGAAAATTAGATTCATTCAGACTTGCAAATTACTCATCAATTTTGGTTCTCAGTTCTTCGTTTGAAGAGAATCATCACCCACCAAGGTAAATTTCGAATTTGGGGAAGAGATGGATGTCTGATGCAGTCAGACGAGGAGAATAAAACTGGTATTCCAAGAATTCATATTTGGTCCAAGACGTTAGCGTAGTATTGTGGCGTAATTGTTTGTCCAATGCGAAGATAACCTACGCACATCGAAAAAAGATTCGCAACACCCCAGCTCGCAGAACTCCTGAAGACAGACGTTGTTTGTTGATATTGTATCACAGACACAGTCTCTTTGACTGTTCAGAGATGTTGTTAAACACGCCCAAAGATGTGAAAAACCATGCGTGACCAGCGACTATTAGACGGAGGGAGTCTGACAGCCGCTCAGTTCCAGTCATTCCACCAGGAAGAACGTACACGGCTCGTGTTTGTAGTTCAACCATACCTACACACTAAATACCGCGGTTAGATCGCGTCCGCATTGTTATTTCGTTTCAGGAAGGCTCTTAACAAGGGAAGTGTCCAGGCGTCTGGGAGTGAACCAAAGTGATGTTATTCTGACATGGAGGAGATAGAGAGAGACAGGAACTGTCGATGACGTGCCTCTCTCAGCTACGTGAGTCGGAGTGTGGCTCTTAATATGTTTTGATATCTAATGAGATTGTTTTTACTGATGTGTCAAATCCTTGATCCTAGGAGCTTTAACTTTTACAAATGGCCATACAGACCGTTGCCGACATATTTCATGTGACGATAGCTTTACTGACTTATTGCCACTGTGAAGCCTATTTCTTGATCTTCTCAGGAAGAAAGGTTTCAATCCGTTGAAACCATGGTAAAGGTAAACAGAAAACCACATTTATTGGAACTGGTTGGCTATCCGTTACACCCGCTGTTCTGTGATCGTTGTTGAAGTGCAGCGATGTTCAAAATACTCTCCACAAATACACCCTACTATCTGAAAAGCTGACATAGGCCATATAAATCACATTTCACTCGATAGCAATAAATTTCTTTAGTAACTATTTATTTCTGCCACTTAATTTTTAGACTACTACAACTGCTTGTGCTACTACAAAACTACAGTAAAACCCTTGAACAGTTACCCAACCACTAATACTATTATAAAACCTAGAGAATATATTATCAGTTTCTTCATTAATTTTGGTGTATTTGATATGAAGATGCTTGTTTCCTCTACTGGATCCACCCTCATATTATCCTACCAACTCTCGTCTCCTGGACTCATTCAGCTTCAGGCAGCACGTCAGCAGCCTTTCCACTGCAGCAATCAGTTCCATCGATCTCTGTCTCCTCTTAAGGTCCACACTCCCGTAATCACTTGCATCAATGCAACATAGATTACTGGGACACTGTCTCATTCGGTGGTAGCTGACCTCAGTTATCTTCTCTTCATCTGTTCAGTACACTGTCTAGCATGGATGTCAGCATGCCGACTTAGGGTTGAATGCCTCGTGGAGTCTTCCTGATCCTTCCTCGAAACTGCGTCTCCAATATCGTCGAAGATACGCCAGGTCGACACACTCCTTAGTGCTTTTTTGGGATCCAACATCGCAGTCCCACAATGTGTGTTCTGGTGTGGTCCCACTGCTGTAGGTGCAGCTATCATTCATCTGTCTTTTGATTTTGCATGGATACGTAGCATACGTGACATGGCCAGTCAGATAATGTTCAGTTCACTAGTTGGGTTAAGAAATCTCATTTTTATCCCTCCCTGATGATAAAGAGATATTCATATGTTCTCCTGCCTGTGCCTGAGGTGTCCCACTCATTTTTCCACAGATGAACTACGCGATATTTTATTACCTTTTTCGCATTGGCTCAGTTCCAAGCACTCTTCGTACTTCCGTTTGACTATTTTTCCTTAACCAGTAAAAGGCTCTCGTTTTCCTAATTTCCAAGAGTGATCATATTCCTAGAATTACTAACAAAGCATTACTCTTGTTAGTACAATACCTGGACTCTGTGAGCCCAAACGTTTGCACCATATCCTACGACTGATGCTAATACAGATTTATGTCTAAACCCATACTGGTGAACGCTGATTCCGTGTAGCAGTCAATGACCTAGCAATCTTTTGCATAATAGTTTTTCAAACAGCTTACGGAGAACGTTCAAAAGACCAAATTGGCCTGCAGTATTTGCGTATGATTGGATCCTTATATTGCTTTTTACTAATTATTACCACTTCAGCATTCTTCCATGGTAAAGGGACGCCTCCTTGCAAGAGACACTCGTTCTATAGGACTCTCAAGTAACACTCTAATTGGTCACATAGGGAATGTATTACATCGGTGGCCTTAAAATAGTTTTCGTACACTGCTGGCCATTAAAACTGATACACCATGCAGAAATGCAGATGATAACGGGAATTCATGGGACAAATATATTATACTAAAACTGGCATATGATTACGTTTTCACACAATTTGAGTTGTTATATCCTGAGAAATAAGTACCCAGAACAACCACCTCTGATCGTAATAACGGCCTTGTTACTCAAACAGAGCTTGGATGACGTGTACAGGTACAGCTGCCCATGCAGCTTCAACACGGTGCCACAGTTCATCAAAAGTAGTGACTGACGTATTGTGACGAGCCAGTTGCTCGGCCATCATTGACCAGACGTTTTCAATTGGTGAGAGATCTGGAGAACGTGCAGGCCAGGGCAGCAGTCGAACATTTTCTGTATCCAGAAAGGCCCTACAGGACCTTCAACATACGGTCGTGCATTATCCTGCTGAAATTTAAGATTTCGTAGGGATCGAATGAAGGATTAAGCCATGGGTCGTACCACATCTGAAATTAATTGTCCACTGTTCAAAGTTCCGTCAATGCGAACAAGAGGTAACCGAGACGTGTAACCAATGGCAACCCATACCATCACGCCGGGTGATACGCCAGTATGGCGATGATGAATACACGCTTCCAATGTGCGTTCACCGCGATGTCGTCAAATACGATTGCGACCATCATGATGCTGTAAACAGTACCTGGATTCATCCGAAAAAATGACGTCTTGCCATTCGTGCACCCAGGTTCGTCGTTGAGTACACCATGGCAGGCGCTCCTGTCTGTGATGCAGCGTCAAGGGTAACCGCAGTCATGGCCTCCTTGTTGATAGTCCATGCTGCTGCAAACGTCGTCGAACTGTTCGTGCAGATGGTTGTTGTCTTCCAAATGTCCCCATCTGTTGACTCAGGGATGGAGACGTGGCTGCACGATCCGTTACAGCCATGCGGATAAGATGCCTGTCATCTCGACTGCTAGTGATACGAGGCCGTTGGGATCCAGCACGGCGTTCCGTATTACCCTCCTGAACCCACCGATTCCATATTCTGCTAACAGTCATTGGATCTCGAGCAACGCGATCAGCAGTGTCGCGATACGATGAACCGCAATCGCGATAGGCTGCAAATCGACCTTTATCAAAGACGGAAACGTGATGGTACGCATTTCTTCTCCTTACACGAGGTATCACAACAACGTTTCACCAGGCAAAGCCGGTCAACTGCTGTTTGTGTATGAGAAATCGGTTGGAAACTTTCCTCATGTCAGTACGTTGTAGGTGATGCCACCGGCGCCTACCTTGTGTCAATGCTCTGAAAAGCTAATCATTTGCATATCACAGCATTGTCTTCCTGTCGGTTAAATTTCGCGTCTGTAGCTCGTCATCTTCGTTATGTAGCAATTTTAGTGGCCAGTAGTGTAAATTCTTTTTTGTGTGAAGGAGTGTATATATTTATTGTTTATATAGTCTCCCCATAACATTTTTCATAACCTACGCTGATCATCTGTCGTGTCTTCTTCTCCATCGTCAGGAAGTAGTGCTTCCATCAGCAGAGCAGCTGACTGTTCCCAACTTTTTGTTATCGACGCCTCTTTGCTCCTCTGGCATAGCTTTATGACTCTTCTTGTTTCACACGTCAATTTATGCAGCCCCTCCATCCACGTACTAGGTATTTCTCTTTGTATAGTCACAGTCAGTTCTTGTGCTTTAACGTGTAAAGCATCACCCAGAAATGGACTTTCGGGACACTGAAACAACCTTCTTAATTCTTCCCGTTAACGTATTTGAGCCGTAACTGCACTTTTCTGCTACGTCTTCGATTTCCCTTCAAGTGATGGTGTTGTCTATGAAGTTGTGGTCACTCGATGCCATTCCTGTGTCCAGCCTTTCATATGGCGCGCCGCTGCTGTATTTGATAATTTGACGTCAATATTTGACATTGCTCTGACTCTTAAGTCGGAGGTTGGCGAATTGTGAGGTTCATTCAGTACCTGTAAGCTGAGTTCCATGATGGCTTGTTCTAGTTGTCTTCCACGGTCATCGGTCAGGCAGCTATGAAACAATACAACTCTGCGTTTGCTTCAGCGGACTAGGTGACTAATATCCTGTAGTTTTAGCAGATACTCTTCGACCTCAATAATAAATTCAAGATACATGGATACCAGGATGCAACTCTCTCTTCTGGTGAACATCTCCACACAGATTACGTGGTCTGAACAGCACGGGGACACTTCTGACACCTTCATGGCATTATGTAGTACTGTTATTACTGCCATAGGACGTTTGCGGGCAATTATTTGAGTATTGGGGACCTTTCCTGTCTTTTAATACGGTTATTGGAGGCACAATACATGTCATTGCAACTCTTCTGTCATTCTTCTAGCCTCACGCGACAGGCTAACATTTCTCACGACATTAAGCTGCTCTGTCTTTATCTGCTTTAGGGATTATGGGTATATATTCGACAATCTTGACCTACTCTCCTGTAATCCTGTGCCAAGCGATCATGTGTCGTCACAAAGTGCTTGTACAGTATCTAAGGAGAAGGATTTATTTCTTCTGACAGAAATCAACTGCAGTAACTCCTCCAGTTTTTCCATCGCTGTTGGCAGGGTGTTCATTCTGAGATGGATGCTATCTACAAATGATTACTCCTTACTGGATGTCTTTAAGTTGTAGTAAGCGTCATCGGCTCTCATAGTCTAGTCAGTTGCATAACGTTCTCTATGCTTTCATAAACCTGTAGCGGATCTCGTCCGGTCTGTGTTTCATACTGTACTGCTTTGTAGTAGGTATTTGTTTCTCGCACTGTTTCTGATTCAGATTCACGTCCTTCATTGGTAAATCTTCTTTTACTTCTGTAGGCAGAGTAACGTGTTCCTCAGGATGTGTGCCGTCGCATTCTGCGTACAGCTGTCCAATTTGTATCACCAAATCCTGATCTCCTGCATCCGATACCACTCCTACATCCGCCCTGTGAGCTTTCTGCTCTGTTATACCGCACAGTTTTGAATTCTCACCAGAGAAAGGATATTACGGAAAGCGCACACCAGAGCGACCACAATAGCAGGAAAAGTTAATGAAGATCAAAAAGGGCAAACGTGTGGTCACGGCCATTTAATAATGGCCATTTAATAATGGCCATTTAATAATGGCCATTTAATAATGGCCGTGACCATACGTTTGCCCTTTTTGATCTTCATTAACTTTTCCTGCTATTGTGGTCGCTCTGGTGTGCGCTTTCCGTAATATCCTTTCTCTGGTGAGAATTCAGAACTGTGCGGTATAACAGAGAAGAAATACTAGTGAAACCTTTTTCTGAATTTTTTGCAACTTTCATTTTTCAGCGTATAAGCGTATAAAGAACACTTTCTGCGGAACCATTACAGATAAAAAGATGAAATATCCTAGAAACATTGTACATATACAACCCAACTTCCTGTAGTACAAAATTTTTACTGTCAAATTTATTTAAATATTTGTGAAGTAAAAATTGCTACTTATCATACATATAAATTTAAAAAAATGTTTTGGTTGGGTCTAAGAATGATATTAGAAGACTGGTACACTGATTTGTTTATGCAATTACTAAGAATAACCTACCACAGTTTGAAAGTGGTAAATAAAGTAACCAGTGAGGAAACGATGCTCATGTGATGTAATGTATCTAACAAACTCCTGATTAGATTATTTTTAAACAACTGAAAAAGTCCAGATTACAGTTAACAATATGACAACATTTACACAGTTCGGTTGAATTCTCTCCCAAACAGTGAAAGTTACATTACCGGCTTATATCTCATACGTCCCCCCTAGGGAAATATTCGTCTGTTAATGTTTCACACAGTGCAAGGTGAAGAATAGGGTTAAGTTTTCCTACTGACAGAAAAGTGAACATGTGCGTTTCGGACAAGAAACCGACCTCACCATTTTGTTTTCGGATCACCGACGTAAACATGCTCCTTTGTTTGCCTTTTTTGCGTGGGGAGATTTTAATGGCGACCACCTGTGTGTCACATTTGGAAATCAACGCATAAAATACGTTACGTTCCTTCTAAAGTGCTTCAACTTTGACCTAGAAACTAAATTCTCATAGTTTATTCTTCATGAAAACTTTTCCTTGTCCTTCCTCTTTATGATACGCCTACGGCATACTTACGTAGCTTCCATCCCGCTTCATCCAATGTCACATTTTAAATGTTCTCATAATTTCGGGCTATGGTTGCATTATCTTATCCAGATGAATGCTGACGATTTAATCCGACGGCATTTCTTATATATTGAAAACGATGGTGCCAATCACTTTCATACCTTTATCAGGTTTTAATAAATGTCCTTAAGCGATAATCATCACGCAGTGAAATCTTTTAGAGAGTAATTGTACTCTGGTCCATCCGGCTGAAAGCATAACAATAAACACAATTATTTTGAAAAGGCATATAAAGAAAACTATGCTACAGATCAAATCGAAACATAAATTACGTTTTCTTAACACAAACACCATCTCTAATCGAAACTTTCTAACTCCCTGTCTTAAGGGAATTAATTACATAGCGACATAAATTGCTCATATAGATGGTATCTCAAATTTTGTACAATTCAGTATCACACATTTATGCCTGGGCATTAAAAGGATGAAAAAGTTTAAACTTTCTGTCTGCCGGTATAGATAGTCATCTCGTTTTTTCTTACAATGCGAGTACCGTATGACCTTTGAAGGTTGTGGTGAATATCGCCGATAGCAGCGCATCGTAAAATTTTCCTCTATATGCCTTTAAAGCACATGGAGCGCTGAATGTGCTCGTAATCTCCCTATCTACCTGCGGGCAGAAACGAATTTTGCAGTCTGGAAAAAAAAGACACACTTCAGATGAGGTTGTAACTCTACCATAAAAAATATGCTGGCTGTCTCCGTTTAATATTATTCCTACACCTCCCTGCTGTACTGGTAGTTAGGACAGCTTGGTTGTGGAAATGGAAGGGTAGCCCACAACATAGACAGACAACAGTATTCACAATTACAAGCACCCAAGCTTTAATGATCTTCCAGCAATAAGGCTCTTAACAAATCTCAATTAAGCAAGGACATAAACCTGGTTACAAACATATGTTAACCTTCAACCAGTGAATAACCCCAATAAAGAATTACCAATCAATAATACGTAGATAAAGGACTGCTTTACAAGAATGCTTAAACTAAGTAAAATCATGAAAACTAAGTTACAAATTTTATATTAAGCTTCAACAGGTGAATAACTCCAATAAAGAATTCTCATTTAAATAAAACATAGATAGGAAAACGCTTTACCAGAATGCTTGAATGGTGTAAAATCATGAAATGCTGAGTTACAACTTTTCTCACAAACTACTTAGGAATTTACAGCAAATTAACAAGTTTGATCTGTTTAACCAGAAGGTAACTGCCAAGTCCAAGCGACCGAAGCCACTCAGAGCGGACGACCGCCCCAACGCTGGTCATCAACCGACATCGTCACGGCCCAGTGGCCACAGTGCTAAAACAGACTAACATTTCGGTAAGCGACCGACAGCAACACAGGAGTAACAGTGACAAAGTCGGCGTACGCCTTACGAAACACGGCACACCCTGAAGCAGGAGCAGGCACAGCTGACTACCAGCCATACAACCGCGAGCAAACAAATCCCACGCCGCCCGTACTAACGCGGGAAATGATAGCGAGCGACAAGACGCCACGCGCAAAGCAGCAACCGTGCCTACCCCTCGACCACAGAATGTGCCTTGTCTCGTTGTCTATGGTAATACAATTTATAGCACACAAGAAACGATTTAATAATGGCATTAGTTCAATGTAAGATCAGTTAACAGTTAGGTCCAGTAAAGATTTACCAACGGATTTACCTTCAAACCAACTTTCGGACCACAGGCGGAAATTAGTAAACTTGGCATGAGTTTTCACCAGACCGATAAACAAGAAATCAAATTAAACAGTTGCCAAAAATACAGTCACGATACGCAAGCCCTTCAAGACCTTGCTATCTTACTCACAGTTATCATTAACGGCGAAACATACACAAATCTATGACAAGACATTCACCATTGAAAGCAAAAAACAACACACCACAAAGGTTAAATTAATTAATTTGCAGACGAGCCAGTCACTGAAAGCTGAGTTCCACAAGATAAGGACTAACCTTACTCGGCAGCAATACATTTGTGTGCAGGCTGAAGTGGCCGTGCAGTTCTAGGCGCTACAGTCTGGAACCGCGTGATCGCTACGGTCGCAGGTTAGAATCCTGCCTCTGGCATGGATGTGTGTGAGGTCCTTAGGTTAGTTAGGTTTAATTAGTTCTAAGTTGTAGGCGACTGATGACCTCAGAAGCTAAGTCGCATAGTGCTCGGAGCCATTTGAACCAATACATTTGTGTGCGTGATAACTAAGTTGCCCAAACAGGACTCCAAAACCCAAAACAACAGGTCACACGTTAGCTGTCTTGTTCTCGGGTACGAGGCACCACCTGGCTAAGACAATTGCTACAAAAGAAAAAATCTCTGAAGTTACAGCTGCCTGTAGCAAAACAAATGAGACAGGGTGCATGAACGTAAAGCACAAGCCACTGTTCCAGCTGGAGCGTAACCATTCCAATGCACATACGGACAGAACAGCACACGTGGGCATAAAGGGAGCAGCAGATGCGTGCCAAGCAAACAATACTGCGCCAAAATACGACCCACGTCACGTCCACAAACCGGAGCACTGCTCCCGGAGCTGGTGTCTGCTCGCTGGACTGCCGCGAATCTCTGTCCCCCGGAAAGCGATGCTGACTGCCGCCTTGCTCAACGATCCCTTCTCGGCCGTGCACAACAACTCTTCTCTTGTCGCCTCAGAGTGCGGCCGCAATGTCCGTTCTCCCCTGCTGTCCGCCCCAGACTCCCGTACTCGCACTCACTCCCTCGTTAGGATCCGCTGTGTGCTCGCGATCGCACACAGTGCTAACCTCAACCAGAGGAGATCGATAGCGTCTTGCGCCCGAAAGCCGCGCCACGGCTCACCTTCTACTGCAGATGAACTGGAAAAAAATCTTTTGACATACGAAGAACGCTCCTTACCGCATGCGAAAATGAGGTTTTTCATTGGGGCTTTTCTCGGGTCCAATTTATCACCAAAACGAGGAGTCAAGTGTTTTAAATACCGCTTGGCCTACCTATCGGAAGGACAGGAATACTGTTGGCTTCCTATAGTACAGAGTTAAATCTTAATAAAATCAAATGGCTCTAAGCACTAAGGGATTTAACTTCTGAGGTCATCAGTCCTCTAGAACTCAGAATTACTTACACCTAACTAACCTAAGGACATCACACACATCCATGCCTGAGACAGGATTCAAGCCGGCCGGAGTGGCTGAGCGGTTAAAGGCGCTACAGTCTGGAACGGCACGACCGCTACGGTCGCAGGTTCGAATCCTGGCTCGGGCATGGATGTGTGTGATGTCCTTAGGTTAGTTAGGTTTAAGTAGTTCTAAGTTCTAGGGGACTTATGACCACAGCAGTTGAGTCCCATAGTGCTCAGAGCCATTTGACAGGATTCAAACGTGCGACCGTAACTACAGCAGCGCGGTTGGGGACTGAAGCGCCCAGAACCGCTCGTCCACAGCGGCTAGCTAAGTTTTAATCATTACATACTTTCTCCAGCTGAGGCAAATTGAGCAAATGGGTTGGTACTTTGTGTTAGATGTGGTCTGCTGTGGACCTTAAGCGGCTTATGAAAGCAAAAATGTGTGTGGTCCTTAGGTTGGATAGGTTTAATTAGTTCTAAGTTCTAGGGGACTTATGACCTTAGGTTTTAAGTCCCATAGTGCTCAGAGCCATTTGAACCATTTCCTGAAAAAACCCTGGAAAGCCATGATTTTTGGGTACGAGGAGTAACAGTTGTGGGGAAGGCCACTTTTATAATACCTGTTCGTGTCAGATCATCGAAATTTTTACATCGTGTTCTTAAGATGATGTTCTAGGGGAAAGTCGAAACCTTTTCGATACGATTATTCGCGATACCGAGGTTCAAAATTACCTTAATTATGCACGTAATATCCAGACAGATGCGTAAATGTGGTTTTAACTGACGTTGTGAATACGTGGTCAAGGTTCTAGTGTCGTCGTTACGGTTCTGAGTTATCCCAACTATCTTTTCAGTCATCAGTTTTTCGCCAACGAAACTCTATGACGTGCTGACTCCGTGCAATGTGCACCTCACGCCTACACAAATATTTTAAACTGTTATGCAGTGACAAAAAATGGGCTTAATAGTGTCTTAACATCCCTGAAAAGAACTTAAAACACCGCCAAAATTTATAACGATTTTACTCTTTTAAGACAGAAGTCATAAGGTGGCGTGCTAGAGTAACTACGATCGTTGAGCAAAGTATCTAGAAAAACTGTAAAGCAAACATTTTTGTGTTAACCTTTCATCAGCGTATTTATTTTTTGTTTACATGCGTCACAGTGTATCTATGCGTCGAAGTGAATAAATAAACTGTCAAAAATTCACTGAACTTAAGAATTCGGTTCATGTAAGCGGAGAAGCGTGCTGTAGCCCCAAAAAGGATAGAAACACGGAAAATTTGTATTGTTGGAGCACAAAAAAGGCGAATGTGCTCCCCTTTAAAAAGGGAGAGGAGAGAAAACTGCGTCAGTCTTCATTCTGCCTTCCTCACCAAAGAGTTTGGAATGCTAACATTTTCGCTCTATGTTATGCTGAAATAGAGTAGCAGAGAGATAGTCATAGAGGAAGATGGAGGAGATAGTGCAAGTGGGAGTTAAAGGGAGAGGAGACAGTGACGGTGAGAAAGTGGCAGTGAAAGAGATGGAGAGATGAATGAAGAAAACTACAGTAGGAGCCAGAGGAAATATTCATGTTCAGTGAGAGACAGTGGCAGTAAAAGAGGAACAGAGGTGGCTGGAGACAGCAGCAGTAGGAGGAAAAGACAGAGGATACGTTGGAAATGTAAAATACAGATGAGTAGAGGCCATACATATCAAGAGATTTGGACCGCCACAAGCTGGCGAAAACTAAGAGGTAAGTATAGGGAAAGGCGCATTTAGGACAGAAAATTTTTGTCGTGGATATAGGAGAAAAAATAAATTGTCCCTCTCCCCAAGCCCCAAAATTTTGAGTTGCCGAGCTATGTGAGAAGCAATGGCAGTTGAGCGTAGCCCTTTTTGCCATAGCGATCAATCCTATTATGGATTGCATTCCACCTAATGTCTCAGGCTCTCTTTTTGTCGATGACTTCGCGATCTACTGCAGTGCCCAGAGAACATGCCTCCTGGAGCGCTGCCTTCAGCGTTGTCTAGACAGTCTATACTCATGGAGTGTGGCAAATGGGTTCCGGTTCTCTGAAGAGAAGACGGTTTGCATCAACTTTTGGCGATATAAAGCGTTCCTTCCGCCATCCTTACATCTCGGTCCCGTTGTTCTCCCATTCGTGGAAACAACTAAGTTTCAAGGGCTCACACTGGACAGGAAACTTTATTGGTTTCCGCACGTCTCTTATTTGGCTGCCCGTTGTACACGTTCCCTTAATGTCCTCAGAGTTCTTAGTGGTTCATCTTCAGGAGCGGATCGCACTGTCCTGCTTCGCTTGTATCGGTCCATAGTTCGATCGAAGCTGGATTATCGGAGCCTCGTCTATTCGTCTGCTCGGCCATCCCTCTTACGTCGTCTCAACTCCATCCACCATAGGGGTTACGTCTTGCGACCGGAGCCTTCTACACTAGTCCCGTCGAGAGTCTTTATGCTGAAGTTGCCGAATTACCATTGACCTACCGGCGCGACGTACGGCGCTGCAGTCCGGAACCGCGGGACTACTACGGTCGCAGGTTCGAATCCTGCCTCGGGCATGGGTGTGTGTGATTTCCTTAGGTTAGTTAGGTTTAAGTAGTTCTAAGTTCTAGGGGACTTATGACCTAAGATGTTGAGTCCCATTGTGCTCAGAGCCATTTGAGCCAATCAGTCCTTCTTCGCCGATTCTCTCGACCGTCAGTATTGGTTGTATGTGTCTGCCCTGCTGTCCCCTGGAGTCCACTTTCGTCGCCTGCTTCGTCAATTGGATTTTGTCCTCCCTACCACCTTCAGAGAGGGTGAGAGCCCGACTCCACCTTGGCTCTAGGCTCCGGTTCATATTTATCTCGACCTCAGCTCGCTCCCGAAGGAGGGTACTCCGGCTGCAGTGTATTGCTCACGGTTTGTCGAACTTCGTGCGCGACTTGCCAGTCACATCTTTATTTACACTGATGGCTCCAAAACTGACGATGGTGTCGGCTGTGCCTTTGTCGTCGGGGCCGTCACCTTTAAATACCGGCTCCTCGACCAATGTTCCAGCTTTACGGCCGAGCTTTTTGCTCTCCATCAGGCCGTTCGGTATGCCCGCCGCCACCGCCATTCATCGTATGTACTCTGCTCTGATTCACTCAGTGCTCTTCAGAGCCTTGGAGCTCCATACCCGGTCCATCCCTTGGTGCAACGGATCCAGCAGTCCCTCCATTCTTTTGCTGATGGTGGCTCCCCTGTCAGCTTTCTGTGGGTTCCCGGCCATGTAGGAGTGCCTGGGTATGAGGCTGCTGATGCTGCAGCCAAGGCTGCAGTCCTCCTGCCTCGGCCAGCCTTCCATTGTGTCCCGTCATCTGATGTTAGTGGGGTTGTTTGTAAGAGGCTTGTGTCGTTGTGGTGGGATGCTTGGTCCTCACTTCAAGGAAACAAGCTCCGGGCAGTAAAACCGTTCCCAACTGCCTGGGCAACCTCCTCCCGCCCATCTCGGCGAGAAGAGGTCCTTCTGACCAGGTTGCGGATTGGGCATTGCCGGTTTAGCCACCGCTACCTGCTCTCCGGTGACCCAGCCCCGCAGTGCCCTTGTGGTCATGTATTAGCAGTGCGCCATGTTCTACTGTCGTGTCCCCGTTTTAGTCAATCTCGTGTTGTCCTGTCTCTGCCATCTACTTTACAAGATATTTTAGCTGATGACGCTCGAGCAGCTGCTCGTGTTCTTCGTTTTATTACTTTGACTGGTTTATCCAAAGACTTCTAACTCTTTCACTTATTTTATCTGCATCTTTGTAAGAACTTTCTGGTGTCCCCCCCCCCCCCCCCCCTTGAGTTTTACTAGATTCTATGTGCTCTAACAATTGTGACTGGGCGCTAATGACCTCAGTAGTTGAGCGCCCTTAAACCCCCCCCCCCCCCAATAAAAAAAAAGAAGCAATGGCAGTGGGACAGAAAGGCGAAAGGACAGGGTCAGAGAACACTGAGGCAGTAGGATACACTGTTAATTAATGGAAGAAGAAACAGTGAGTCAGAGACGTACATAGATAGAGGTAGTGAATGAGAAATACTGAGTATCAAAGCATAACTAAAAACAGAGATTGTTTGAAAAGATTTAGAATGTTCTTTGATTAAATACCGAGAATACGTTTGAATGCAATTTTTTTTTCTAGGAAGGTTGAATGAGGATTGAGGCTGCTGGTTCGATACATTTCTGGAAGAGTATTTTAAAGATCAACATATTCGCTTTTTTCTGCCCAGAGAGTAGTTTTTTTTTTCATTTGTTGATTTACACTTGATCAGTCATCGTGTGCCATTTGACTCATCGTTACAGCTCCATGTGGTATGTACAGCAGTGACCGCGGGTCAGTCGGCATCTCGATGTGCCGGTCAGAGTGATCAATGTACCAACATGAATGCAGACAGGTCGGACGACTTGACGCCGGGAGAATCCATATATCATTCAATCTTCGTACATCCATAGTTCAAATGGAGGGCTGTGGGAAGTGAAGTGGTATAAATTTATATTGAAAATGAAGAAATTCCTCCAGCTCTATTTAAGGTGTCGATTTTATTTTGGCAACTAGTTTCGACGTAGTAACATCGTCAACTTCAGGCCCATACACTTGTTGACGTCAGCTGCGTGCGGCTGATACTAGAAGTCAGTGGTGAGACATGGACTTGAGTTACTAACCACCATTCACACGGAGCACGTCCATAGCTCACCACTGACTTCAAGTATCAGCCGCACGCAGTTGACGTCAGCAGGTGTATGGGCCTGAAGATTACGCTGTTACTACGTTGAAAATAGTTGCCAAAATACAGTCGACACCTTAAATACAGCTGGAGGAATTTCTTCATGTTTATTATAAATATATCATTCAAGTCCGGTAATATCAGCCCACAGCTCCTTGCGTGCGTGACCATTTTCAGTTGTTCGGTATCTTCCCTTGTATCTCCAGGAACGTTGGGGTGGTCTCATTCAGGGTTCCTGTATATCCTATTATTCCCCAGCTTTTGGCTACAAAAAACTATTTTGTAACATAATCTCCGTTTAATGCGGCGGTCTTAAACCTCCTAACTGGGAGTGCCAAAATGCGCGCATATTACCTCTCTACTTCTCGACGTCGAAGTCAGAGCCAACATCTTGCACCATCGATAATCTCGCGATCATCCACGTACTGCTTCCCGCGGAGTGCACCTTTCATTGGGCCAAACAGATGGAAGTCGGAATGTGCGAGATCCGGGCTGAAGGGTGGATGAGGGAGAACAGTCCAGTAAATTTTCTTGAGCTTCTCTCGGGAGCACGAATTTGATTGAAGCCTTGTGTTGTCATAGAGAAGGGGAAGTTCGTTTGCATTTATGTAGCTACGAACGCGTTGAAGTACTTTCTTCAACATCCTGAGGTTAGCACTAACACTTTCGAATTGATCATTGCACCATGATGGAGAACACGAATCAGAATAACCCTTCAGAGACTCAGGGGACCGTCGCCATGGCTTTACCGTCTGAGGGTGCGGCAATGAACTTTTTCTTGGGTGGAGAGGTAATATTGCGCTACGCCATGTATTATATAATTTGTAATTGCACCATATCACTTTTTTATTCATTTCTTATCTGACACTCTGGCTGCTAGGTTTTCTGTTAAGCCATATTTTTCTCAGGCACAGGTTGAGGTATGAAGCTGTAATTTGTGTCACATACTAAGCTTTACAATCACTTGGCGATATACAAAATTTAAACTTTTAAGTCAGTGCAGCCAAAAGTTACGGTCACTTATACCACATATTTCGATACTTTGCAAACTCACTAAAACCTACAGGATTTTTCCCTTTGACCTCGATCATGAAATTTGTCACGAAGCAAGGTTTTACACGGCATTCTAAGGACGAAATTCGGAAAGCTGTAAATTTCTAACAATGTTAAACGAACATTAACGGTCATTTGTTACTAGACTGACTCTCATCTGCTACTGCCCCTCTTCCTCACGAATGGTAGATGTGTCAAGTTGAAATTTTTCATATACTAAGGTCTACCGTCCCTTGTCGTTGTAATAAACGTTAGCTTGTAAGTCAATGCAATCACAAGAAGCGGCCATTTATGTCACATACTGTGATACTTATAAACTCAACCATCAAAATCTGTTGGGCAAATCCCATTTTCTAGAATCATGAAATTCGTCAAAACGAAATGTTTCAAATTGCAAGTAAAGAAAAAGAATCAGAAAATTCGTAATATGTAATTATATCGCACGAAAAATGTATTTGTTTTGTCATCTGTTATACGATATCATAAATGAAATTAAAATACTGGGAAGTCTTGAAAGCCCTGGGACCTTTATCTTGCCAGTGTCTATGTCGAAAACAGGCAAAAATCGTCAACATACTCGCTTGCTGGAACGGATTAACTGTCTATATACATAACTGAATTTGTGCCGACCCCTTAGCGTGCGAGTCATATTCTTATCAGACCAATTTATTTTAAACTCAACATTATACGTGCAACAAAATGTTGCTTATTTTCAGATATTTTTCGTACAAGTAAGTGTTGCAAAAAATTTATGCATTATATTAAAAAGTAACCTCAGAAAATACTTCAGTGGAGGTACAGTAACGTTTGCTCCATAAGCTGCCTGTGTCTCTTACCTATCCTTCAGCTGATCGAGACGTTGATTTCCATGTAAGGACGTCAGAAATACAAGTCTCATCTGTGTCCTAACTTTGAAAGTCCCTGAAAGCAAAGATTTCTGCACAATTGATATCTTGCTGTAGCTCCACAGAAACCAGGTCTCTAAAACGAGCGGTACTGCTACGACGGTTATTTCCTTTCATACGAGACAGTTGTATTATTGTAAACAACATTTTTAAGATTGAGCTAAACAGCTTTCAGTTTAGCAGTGAAGAAAAGATATTCTTCATAGTACACTGGGAACTGGTAGAAGCAATAAAGTTTTACGTTAACACTGTGTTCACTTAATTCTTCTCCAGAAGTAAAAAAACTTACTCATTGGCCAGCACACATTACGCTGTGTTCTAAAATGCAGACTAAAGACAATGTCCTAAACCGCCGTGAAATCCCCCGCACAGCCAACGGCTGAAGAAGTTTATCGAGATACACCAGCTCGTTCAGCATATTTCCCAGCGCTGCAAACGTTCATCTCATTAGCCAATAAAAACTTTCCTTACTGCTGCTTCAGTGTATTTACTGTGCCCATTTAATTAGTTGACATTACGATACGTTAATCTTCCAATTTACTTACACTTGGGTCTGTTGGTTTTTAATTCCATTGTGCACTCGCTCTTCGATAAGGACGCACTTCATTCTGCAGACCTTAAGAGCTCAAGAGGTACGTTATAGAACTTTGTAACGTTAGTCGTTAAACGTGAGCATTTGGTGGAACCATAAAAGTGAAATTTTCCTTATTTAGCTATATATAAAAACAAGTTTATGACATTATTTTCTCATTCCATAGATCAGTCTACTATCTTAATGGGATTTTAAAATATTATGAGTTTTTAAAATTAGAAATGAAAGAACAAAAGTTCGTATAAACGTGATGAATGTGTAATCGAAAGATTTTAACAAGTTCAGTCGCAGTTATACACGTATATGTTAAGAACAAAGGAGACATAAGTAGGCTATAATGTGAGTTCCAAAGTGACAGTGCAGGAGGAGAGACTCCCTGCTATATCGGCAAAATCAACAGATGTTACCCTTCCGCATATCGAATAGTCCTAAGTGACCATGGAATAATGTATGTTACTTCTGTTTACTATAGAGTGGATGCAAACAATTACGGATCGTAATCACTATTGGTGCATTGACAGGGGTCATAAGTCACTAATATACATAATTTATAATGTAAGATTAACACTTACGTAAATCAGTGTGATATGGAGACACTATATGAAACCGACAGGTAGCAATCGAGCTACAAAGGGAGTAGTAAACAGTACTAGATTTGTAACATATGTATTTTCAGTTTAGTTACGTAAGATACACTGTCCCATCACATTAATGTCTCCACCCGCCAAAAGTCTGACTAAACATCTTCCACAGCGCGAATAACTGCGAGATGTGCAGGAAGGGAGTCAGTGAGTTTCTGGAAAACATCGGCAGGATTGTGGAGCCTTGTCGACTCCAGTACCGTCGCCAGCTGCACTAGCTTTCCCGGTTGAGGATCTATGGCACGAACAGCTCATCGTGATGTTCCAACAAATTCTCGATTAGGTTTAAATGCGGGGAGTGGGTGGCCAGGGAAGAACGGTAATCTCATCCCCCAGGGAATGCCACTAAAACATTCCAAAAACCATAACTCTCTCTCCTCCGTCCTGGAGGCAACCAACTATGTTGGTCCGATAGAGCGTAAAATGTGATTTGTCTGAAAAGACCACTTGTCACCACTCAGTAGACGACCAGTTATGGTATTGGCGTTCAAATTCCAGCCTCCGTCGCCCATTGACAGAAGTCAGAATAGGGACATGAATCAGGCACCACCAGCCCATATGCAGCAACGTTTGTGAAACGATCGTTAATGAGACAGTATTGCTATCTCCTTGGTTCATATGGGCGGCCAGCTGCCTAACAGCTAGACGTGAACGCCTCCACAGCCGTCGTTCACCCCTGTCATCTATGACCCGTGGTACACAACAGGTGCCTCGGTGCCGATTTAGGATAGATTCATTTAGCTATGAACGGTATGCTTTAACCATGGCAACACGCCAACAGTTCGCAAACATTTTATACATTTTATACATTTTCGGAAATGCTTCCGCCGTCGCCCAGAATGCGTGTGATTATACACTTTTGGACATCAGATAAATGTTTACGTTTCCGCATTACGACAAAGACTGCACCGCTCCCCAAGTGGCACCACCGAGAGGTAAGACCACCGTGTTTGGCGTATTACTCTAGCGCATCGTACAGCAATTTGAGCAGAAGTTCGAACCATAGCGAACAGTGACACAACGAACAGTTATTAATCGGTTATTTCAGGAGAGTTCCGAGCCAGACGCCCTCTAGTGAGCATTCCACCGGCCACAAAGCACTGCCATTTGCTACTTCAGCGGTGTCAAGAGAGATCTCATTGGAGGGCAGCGTGGAAGTCTGTTGTGTTTTCTGGTGAAAGCTGGTCCTGCCTCGGTGCCCGTGATGGCCGAATGGCTGTTAGGAAGAGGTCAGTTGAGGGCCTGTAAATAACCTGCCTGCTTGCTACACTCATTGGACCTACACCTGAAGTTATAGCCTGGGGTAGGATTTAGTATGACAACAGGAGCACTCTCGTGGCTTTCCCACACCCTGTGACTATAATTGCATGCTTCAGTCTGGTAATTCGATCTGTTATGCTGCCATTCGTGTACAGCGTTCGCGTGTGCGTTTTCTAACACGATAACAGTCGCCCACATGCCACTGTTGTAACTCAACGCGATCTACAGGGTGTCGATATGTTGCCTTGGTCTTCTCGATCAGCAGTACTGTCTCTAATCGAGTTCATATGGGACATCACTGGACGACAACTCGAACGTTATCCACTAAAAGCATGAACCATCCCTGTACTGACCGACCAAGAGCAACATAAACTGACATCCGGCACCTGTGCAACACAATGCAAGCACGTTTGTATGCTCGTGCTCGATAGGAAACTCTCTTAATCCTCCCACATCTCTTAACTGGCAGCTCGCTGTATGCAGTCCCTCAATGTCCCACGTGTCCTCAATGGTACTTCTTGGGGTGCCGATCGAACCACCCTCCTCCGTTTGTACTGGTCCCTTGTCCATTCGAAACTCGACTATGCGTGTTTTGTTTATGCATTTGCACGCCCATCCCTCTTACGCCGTCTCAACACTATCCATCATAATGGCATCCGTTTGGTCACGGGCGCCTTTTACACCAGCCCGGTTGAGAGTCTGTATGCTGAAGCTGCTGAACTACCACGGTCCTACCGCCGTGACTTTCTACTCAGCAGGTATTCATACCGTTTGTCTACTATGCCACCTTCTTTGATGATTCCTTAGATCATCAGTATGGGGCTCGTCCCTCCTCTCTGTTACCTCCTGAAGTCCGCTTAACTTTCTCAGTGGATCTGAACCCTTCACCACCTTGGTTTCGTGAAGCGGCCCATGTTAGCCTTGGTCTTCATTCGCTTCCTAAGGACACTACTCCAGCCTCGTTATATCGCATTCAGTTTCACGACCTTCGCATGGAACTTAGCGATAGTACCTTTGTAATACACTGATGGTTCTCGGATTGTCCGTGGGGTCCTATGTGCCTTCGTCATTGGCACCCGTGTCTTTCGATATCGGCTTCCGGCACACTCCTCGGTAATTACAGCCGAGCTTTCGCCTTGTATCAGGTCACGGAGTACAGCCTCCCCAATTGTGTCCTCTGCTCACACTCAATCAGCGCCCTCCAAAGTCTCTGTGCGCTGTACACTGCTCATCCCTTCGTGCAGCGGATTCAGGAAATCTGTCACTTGCTGACTCTTGGTGGAGCCAATGTCATATTTCTGTGGGTCCCTGGTCATGTCGGTCTGCCAGGAAACGAGGCTGCTGACGCTGCTGTCAAGGCTGCAGACTGTCGGAAGTGCATAGAAACGATTGATTATAGTCTGCAGCTATTGAAATGTAATATAGAGTAGTTTATTGCCTTAATATCAAATTAAGAACTTTAAACAATTCAATTTTCATAAAGTGGTAAATTGGTCGCTTTGCAGGCGTGGGCAAACTCGCCACTCAGCTTTAAACTCAAAAATAAGCGATGAAAATTCGTTTTAACCAAGAACATATTTTACAATACTATCTGATTCAGATTAAATGATTTACACTTTTTACAAATAAAAGTCAAACTGTGTTCGTAAACTCGTGTACTGAATTCGTGGGCGCAGAGGTATGACAATTGGCAGTAAATCCACTGCATCTCTGGCCTTGAATCTGAAAATTATCCTTCGCGGTAGGTACACTCTCTTTCTTCGTCGTTGACGTCAGGAAGACCTCTTCTAGGGTTGGGTTTCCTATTCTTTTTACTACCTTTCTTGTTTTCGACTCCTTTCCGTATTTTTTTCTTTTGACTTTCGTTTTTATCGTTGTCTGCCGCTTCCTGATCACTCTTATAAAGATTTTCTGCGACTGTCACCGCCAAGCCCTGCTGTCAGCCACGGCTTTTACCTTTTGCTCCTACACAAAGTGCGCAAAAGCCATTGCCGAGATGGACATTTTGGCCGCATTTATGCCATTACAAGAAAGCTGTACACCCTGTAATTGCATGACCGGAAGTTTAGTAACTAAGCAGGGTTGCCACAGGTTCTAGAAATCAGGGAATTTAAAATACGTCAGGGGAATCAGGGAAATATAAGGGGAATTAGAAGAAGAAAAAGAAAACACTGGAAAAATCTCGTTTTTTTTTCTCGGTAGATGAAATGGTTTGTTTGCTGAGGAGTCATGCATAGTTTCTGGCTGGGTACAGCTGAGCACGTGCGCCGCTTCCCTGCTTCTTCATTACTACAGCGTCTCCCCTTACTATCACTCCCCTCAGTTTGCAGTCAATGCTGCCGCCACATCTTGCCACTAGCCTAGCAGCTTCCAATGAGAGGCAGGGATGCGTGAGGAGTGATTTGTTTGGGTCTGATTCTCAGAGATCATAGATGCGGCAGCTGGAGACAGCGGTCATGTGTGCGTGAGCTGTAGCTGAGTGATTGTGTGAATGTGTGTGTGCACTGTTTTTCTGAAAAACGCTATGGCTGAAAATTTAGTTGTGAGAGTGTGATTGTCTTTTCTACGTGTCTGTCTGTAGCTTAGCAATCACCTTTGCGGCGAGTTGCTAACCAACCTCATTATCATTGATTCTGAGAGCATTTGAACGAGTTATTTGTTGCATGGATTGATGATTGTCGTCTCATTTCATCAACATGTGGCTCGTGAATAGCTGGCCACACGAGTGGATTTCCGTGACGGGCCAAACCGCAGGCGGCTTCTGGCAGTATCTGTAATGCATAGGGCCTGCCGATCTGAAGCCGTTCGGTTCCCACTAATGTGCAGGCACTGCCCGTTGGATCTAGGTTAATCGATCTACCAGCAGGTTGGGTCTGTTTGTGTGTTTGTCCATGGACCCAGGACTGCGGCGTTCGTCAGCAGGCCAGAGGCCATGACCGATGGATTGCGGGAAATTGCGACTGTCTCACCGCAAGTGCGTTGTACAGCGTAGCGTTTTATAGACATTTTCTTTTTTCTAGTACATTTCAGCTCTTCAAAATTAGTTTATGTGTCATAAAGTATGGATAATAATAAGAAGAAAATTATGTCAGTCGCTGCCGGTTTGTACCCAATGTACTCACATATTTCTCGAAAAAAATTACACAATACCTGCAAAATAATAGATATAACACAGTGGGTAGTTACCGGGAATAATAAACATAGTAGAACCAACATTTTATTGGTGGTCACCTACAGTGTTGGTTTGCATAATTATTCCATGGCTTATACACTTATTTCAAGAGGCCCCTATTTTCTTAGATTATTTTTCAAATCAGTGAAAGTGTTTTAAATCTGTCTTGCGACACCAAGGTAATATGTATTTTTGTCACCAAATGTGTTTTGTTATATCGAGAAAAATAACATCATTAGTCTTAATGAAACACACATACCATTTGGCTGGTTTTCACCATCTAAAAAGAATTCATTACAAAAGATATTGTTGTTAGTGCTTACGACTTTTGCTCACATCATGGAACACCATCTGCTTGCAAGTTTGTTTTAGTTATTTCCTTGTTTGCACAATTATTTCTTGTACCACAGCTGCAACGACAGATTGGCAACTTACGTCTTAACTTATCCTTGAGATCTCAAAATTTGTCAGAGAAAAATGCCAAAACTTGTCTGTAAATCAGGGAAATATCAGGGAATTTCACTTGCGGAAACTAGAAGCAACCTTGCTAAGGTATAAATAAATAGGAAAGATATGACGCATTCAATGCAATGTCATTAACAAGAGATAAGTTGCAATCCCTCTCCATAATGAATACACGAACTGATCACCTACGTTACATCGAGATAATAAAATGCACAGAAGTTACTATAATTCTGAGCAGCTGCACTACAAACAGGTTAGATTTGATGGGTTGACTGGTAATTGCAGGGAGAATACGTTAAAGCCTTTACCACCGCAGGCCAGTACCTTATAGACCCACGCACCGCAGTAGCCACTTCGTCCGCTATAGTTATTTTGCCCGGCTCTCCACTACACGGTAGAAACAAAACTTTCTTTCCTTATTTATCTCGTTCTGTTGCCCCGAATCATGGATAGCTTCGCTTGGTGCGAGAAATCCGATACGTATTTCGTTTACGGTGAGGCGAGGTGAAATGGGCACGCCGCTTTGCGCGTGCATGTGTAAAGACATCCAGATAGGTGTCAGCCACATCAGACTACATTTCACGGCTATTCATCACCTTCTTGATGAAACAGATAGTTTCAAAGGATGTCGAATGGCAGAGGTCACGTCCTACGGTTTGTAGAGGACATGCTGGAGAGATTCGACGCAGACTCATCCATAAACACTCTCGCAGTGCCACATTTCGTGCACAATCACCTCATAACGGTTTGGAGGGTGGTGCATGAGAAGGGAAGTCATCCGTTCCATGTTCACAAGACACAGCCCATGATTTTGCTCCGCCTGTGGATTTGGAGGAGTGGTTTCTGCAGCGTTTCCTCACGCATCCGTATTACGCTGCGTGTGTGTTGTTCACGAAGGAAAGCTCTTTCAACCGTGAGGGTTTGTTCAACGCTTACTATTGTCACACTTGGGAGGGAGCCGGCCGAGGAACCACGTGACCACTACGGTCGCAGATTCGAATCCTGCCTCGGGCATGGATGTGTGTGATGTCCTTAGGTTAGTTAGGTTTAAGTAATTCTAAGTTCTAGGGGACTGCTGACCTTAGAAGTTAAGTCCCATAGTGCTCAGAGCCAACTTGGATGGAAGAGATCTCTCACGCCACCACGAACGAGGTCATCGATAAAAGTGTCCCTAGAGTGTATGGGCTGGCATCGTACACGATTACTTGATTGGCCTCTACATGCTTTCTCCTCGACTCACAGGCGGTAACCGTTCGAGGAGAGCTGCCGGAATTATTGGAGAAGGTATCACTTGCAGTCCGTTGACGTATGTGGCTCCAGCACAATGGAACACCCACACACTTCGTTACAGCTGGCAGAACCCAGATCGGACAAATATTTGGGAGCCGCTGAATTGGTCCTGTGGCACTGTTATTTGGCCACGTCGTTCGCGTGACCTCAACCCGATGGAATTTTTATTATGTGTTCATCAGAAAAACGTAGCATATGAAATACCAGTGGAGTTAACGGGAGCCTTCGTTTCAAGCATACACGCAGAGTGTAAAGGATTTCGCACCATGCCTGGTATATCTGACCGAGTGCCTCAGTCAATGGTACGCAGGCGTAAGGTGTGCTGTAACGCTACAGTCAGGCAATTTGGACACCTTCTCTAGTTTTAATCAATTTCATGTTGGCTCCTAGAAATTTATTTAATCTTTTTTCTACAGTGAATACTTTTCTGTATCCACAGTTTCTCTTTGCATTCAGTTTCTCTTGCTTTAAATTAAATAAAAGCTCCGAATCTTCGAAAATTTTTCCGTTATTCAAGGAACGCAAATGACTGTTGCCAACTCCTGCGGAGAAGACAGGGATAGCTGCTGCGTGGGCTGACAGTATGTAATTTCGACACTGCCTATATATTTCTGTTAATCCAGAGCACTTAAGAACGTTGGGGATTTTAGAGGGTTACTGGAGACAGGTAAACTAAGGATGTACACATATGTCCGAAACTATAATCCACCGATGCAACAGAGCATCGAATTCACAGCAGACATCTTCTCCGCTGGTGATCGTGGCAGTCAGTCGTCATTACTCAATAAAGAACTGCACAGCTCTATTGCGGGACGTTCCGCATGCAGTCTTTCATTGTACTAAGTGACTTTGCTGCCAATGGGGTCGCCTTGTGGTGGGCGCTGGCGCCTATAATTTCGAATCTCTGCAGCGTCTCTGGATGACGTTTCTGCACACGGGTTCGTATCCTCAGTTTGTTCATAAACACACCCTCTACAACCTCTGAAGTTTGTCCGCATCCTTTTGAAACACCGTGAATAATACTGTCATGGCTTATTCTCTGCGGTTTGTCACGTTGCAGTCAAGGTGTGATCTTGCAGCCTAACCTAGGCCTTTGTGGCACAAATCAGTCTCTCATCATAGCCCATATATAAAAGCAAAGCAGCAACACCAAACATAGGACTACCTCAGCTGGCCACTGTACCTGGCTCGCTCTTGTGTTTGTACTTCCCCTCAGCTGTCACTGCTGTTAGTGGTCTCTTCAGTGTTTGTGTGTCCGCCCCCAGTAGCTTAGTGGTCAGAGCGACAGAATGTCAATCCTAAGGACCCGGGTATAATTCCCGGCTGGGTCGGAGATTTTCTCCGCTCAGGGACTGGATGTTGTGTTGTCCTAATCATCATCATTTCATCCCCAAAGACGCGCAAGTCGCCGAAGTGTCGTCAAATCGAAAGACAGGCACCCGGCGACCGGTCTTCCAGAGGGGAGGCCCTAGTCACACGACATCATATCACAGTGTTTTTGTGACACAGGTGGGCATATTCGCCACCGTCTAACCTTCAGGTCACATTGCGAGACGTTGCACTTGCGGCCTGGTGGCGTACAAAGTCACATTTACTGCCAAAGTGGTAGATTAGCGACAGGCGCTACAACTTCGACGCACTGTAGCTTAGTTGAATAATGTTTCTGGATGCGGGTTCCTTTCTTCAGTTTATGCCACAAGACATCCTTTGTAACCACTCGAAGTTTGTCAGAGTTGTTTTGTAATTCTCTGCATATGCAGGATTTCACACGGCCTTTTAAAAACTACTGTGGGTTATAGATGGAGCTTAGTAGATAAATTTTGATGGACTCACAATTGGGAGGACGAAAGTTCAGATCCTCGTCCGGCCATGCAGATCTAATCTTTCCGTAACTTTCCTAATTCACTGCAGAAAAATGTTTGTATGGTTGCTTTGAAAGGGCACTGCCGATTTCCTTCCATGGTCCTTCCCTAATCGGAGACTGTGCTTCATCTCTAGTGCCCTCACTGTTAATGGAATATCGCTGGATTTGAATCGTTTGGAAGTAAAATAATTTTAATAATCGGATCACTCTGAAATCTCCCTCTTCACGACACGCATGCAGTGGAGGAAAGGAGTTCTAAAGTGTGAGCTCTGAAGTAAACCATGGAATGGAATATGTTTCACATTTTCGTTATCCGGTTCCCTTCTTCGTAACAAAGGACGCCCTTTTCAACGTCGAGAGTGCGGCGCGTCCGTGGAGAAACACAGTCAACGCCTCTAGTGGCGAATATACCAGTTTCTCGCAAGTGTGAAGGTGGTAATAGCAATATTATCGAAACCGAAACCTCTGTTTTAGTGCAGGTGACGTTAGTTGTCGGTGCAAGCACACTGGACTCGCAAAATGGGGGGACGAAAGTTCATATCCCGGTCCGTCCATTCAGACTTCAGTTTTCCATTATTTTTCCTAAATCACTGCAGGAAAATGCCAGGATGGTTCCTTTGAAAGGGCACGGCCGATTTCCTTCCCCGATCCTTCCCTACCTGAGACTGTGCTCCGTCTCTAGTGCCTTCGTTGTCAATGGGACATTGAACAGTAATCTTCAATCCTTCCATTACTTTCTCGAGTTTTGTTTCACTAATATTTTCATGTTAGTTCATCTATTCATCTATTCTTCCGGCTTGAATCGCTGCCTTGTAAATGATGATAATGGTCATCTTCAAGATACTGCATCGTTTACTAGTCCCTATTATTGTATGTTTCAGAGCAAAAAAACAAAATAGTAAATCAAAGGAACGGCTGCGAATATAAGAAATGCCACAGCGTGTGTCTTAAAGCCGGCGATACGATTTCATAGTGCATATGAAGCTCTCGCGTGAACTCTGTTACATTTCTCGACTGTTAGCAGCAAGGGAAGCAAAGTGAAACGGCGGTAACGTCTTTTAGATTAGGTCCCATAAATGTGAATGGTGTGCGATGACAGTTGTACCATGTGCATTTAAAAATTGCTGGAATCTATTTCACAGTTATTCACCTTGCTGCGGACACCCACGTTGTCTCCAAAAATGTTGACCTGATTCTTTACTATGATATTTAATATTCGTAAAGTGCGGGATAGACGAGTGTAAGACGTTCTGACACACACTCCAGAAACACATGGTGTGATACCTGCTCATAGATTTTTGGATTGGATAGAACTATTGGAGAGCAGCGGTCGTTCTTTATTTCATCTCAATAATAGAAAGGAATTTTCGATTTCTTATTTCTTAATGTAAAAGGCACATAAACATTAACTGAAGTTATGTAGGGCTTATGTCTGTTATCAAACAGATTCTCACAGGTTAACTGAAATGCAGGGCGAGTCACGTAAGACGCAACACTCCTTTTATTTTCGTGAAAGGTGTCAGACACGAAGCGAGATTCTCCATAACTGATAGTGTGTTGAGGGGGCACGGACTGTTTTGTGTGGATAATGCTCAGGACTCGGGCATCAACCGAAATATTGAAACAAGAATGGAGTCTTTGTGATTGGACTGTCTACTTTTCATTGCTGCATTCAATGGCTCCTGAGAAACCAATTACCGTGACGTAGGGTTTCTTAACATTGACGTTCAAAGCTTTTACAAAAGAATCCGGGAAATGTACTAATCTTGGAAAGCAGTGCGGCCATAGTCCGCTATTGCTGTGTTTTGGCCAAGCAGAGCTCTCTTGTTAGGCTCCATCGTTACATGTAAAATACATCCCTTTAAGACACACGTACAGGATTAGCTATAATTTTTGTTCTGTTAAACCTTCTCCGTTGCTGCTTACTTGTCCAAACTGTAACAGAACTGTTTGTCGTTAATAGTTCACAATGATTAACTACTGTACGAACTTAGTTGGACTGGGAAAAAAAAGAAAAAAAGAAGCTAACCTGTGTTTGCCTAGAGACGCCTTAAAGTTTCTTAAAGGCTGTTGGTCAATTTTCTCCGTAGGTAATACTCGAATTTATAATTACAGGGAAATCTGGCTAAACAAACTAAGCATATTATTCACAGTGACTGATGACATGTCACCCACAAGATAAATGCTTTTCTAAGCGAAACGTAGTTTCAGACTTTACGTAAGCATGTGCTCAAATTTTTTACCATCGACTCCAATGAATATTTTTGCAGTAACCGTTCGAGAGGTAGATGAGCAGATGAAAGTACATTGGATGATATGCCATTGCATCCAGGGACTATTCGACGCCGCAGAACGTCTGGTGCTGATGTGAGCTTCGTGACAGACGGAATTTTTCAGAGCTCTCCATAGCATTAAGGCAAGAGGATTTAAGTCAGAGACCCTGACTGGACACTTCAATGGAGAATTCCGTGCTATCCAGCGGTCAGGAAACTTTTCATTCTGAATTTGCGTTGCAACACGACAAGAGTGAGGTGGGCAATCACCGCGTTGGAACCGCCGTTCTGGAACCGCATGCACTGTGCCTTAACCAATGGAACCACTTCTAGATGAACAGGTAGAATGTTCATAAGAAAATGTGCATACGTATTTCCGTTTAACACCACTGGATTGAAGTAATATCCAATAAAATAGAATTTCCTTTGATATCGGACCATACGTTTATGCTCCAGGTCGTTGGTGTTGTACCTGATGAAGTCAGCGCCGTTTTTCAGCTGCCCAACATTACGTGTTGTGTACATTTGCATTAGCGTCGTTTCTAATATTCGTCGACATAGAGCATAGGCTGGAATAACGAAGTGTTGTCTCCCCAGTGCTACAGAGGCCGTTTGAAATCACGTCTTCTGAGTTCCCGACGTAGTAACAAATGAAAACGATGTAATTTACAACGATGAAAGAAGTGAATGTCACTCGTCTGACTGTTCCCACATCTCGTAGTGATGCATCTCCTCCCACCATGCAGACTGATAAGCGTCGTAGCCAGAACAGTTTCTTCTCGTCTTCCGTCGGTAACGGTCTTCGACCTAGGTCTCTGTCTGATGTTGAAGCTGCCTCCTCGGACTACTGACTTGATAGTACCTGGTGCGACTGAGAGAGACTATCAGGATAGACGTCCCTATACTGCAGTACGGTTTCGAAAGTTCAAATGGTTCAAATGGCTCTGAGCGCTATGGGTAACATGTCCCCTAGAACTTATAACTACTTAAACGTAACTACCCTAAGGACATCACACACATCCATGCCCAAGGCAGGATTCGAACCTTCGACCGTAGTGGTCGCGCGGTTCCGGACTGAAGCGCCTACAAACGTTCGACCACTGCTGCCGGCAGTTTCTAAAGCATTTCTTTGACCTTAACCTGTTAAAAGTAGCATGTCTGACTTCTCCTCAATGGTATATGTGTCTGCATGGACTGAATGTTGAAGCAGAAATGACCTGCCGACAGACAACATAGTTGCTGCTAGTTCTGCAGTGCAGACAAGTAAACATTCGAAAGTTTTGATATAACGATGTAGCCTGGCATGAGCGTGTTAACAACGCAATAGCCGATTCCGGCGGACTTGTCTTTCAGTTTTAGAATATTTAAGGGATTATTTTACGAACTGTTTCATCAACAAAATTAATTCACTGTACACGTCTTTCGAAGAACTTTCGGATGCCGTTAAAGAATGTATCATTCTATTTCAAAATCATACAATAATAATGAGTACTACTATGTGGTGTGTAGCAACCACATTTTCACTAAACGTCGACAAAATTGTGTGTGTTCTCCCTTTAGATAAGAACCATTGTTTCCTTCGTGTCATAAATACATCGAAAAACGCCACTCATCTTGCTTTTAGCAATATCATCTAAGAATTTGCTTCAAAAGAACATAGTCACCGTTTACCCTCCGTTATCTTCCTCAGCTCAGAAATATTACGACAGTGTTACGCAAAAGCGTATAGGAACATGCTACCGAGAAAGGCATGATTTGCGCAGCAGAATTTCAGTAACGTGACAACTGATGCGGAACGCTTTCATCTGCCAATCTCTGCATATTCAAATCCCTGTTCCCCATATAACCGTTATTTAATATAGCAGATATTTCAGTGAGGAGGAAAACACTTTTCTAACTAGGCAGATATTGTACGTTGGTGTGAGCTTGGGTTAATTCGTCCATCGTAGAGCGTTTCCTGATAATCGTTAGCAGACTTCGTATGCACATTATTAAAAGCCGAGGATGATTCAGTTTGGTACGACACATGTAAAACTGAGCGAAAATTGAACCCACCCGCTTAAATAAACGATCGTCGAACTTCTACATTCGTGGTTCATTTCAAACATTGATCTAATTCTATGTGAACTTCTGTAGTTGGCTATAATAATAAGCAGAACCTATTTTTCTTGAATAATTTATTTTCTTTGTTTATACGTTTAAATTCGTAGTGTTGTTTATACAATGAAGCAGAATTTACTGTTGTTCACGCATTACCTCTCACGAAAAATTTACATTTTTACGGATTTATTTCTTGAAATGGAAATTACTGCAGTTTCGATAAAATAAGATATTTCTCCCAGAATTAAGTGGTATTCTGCCTCAGTATCTCTATACATACCAGGTTCTATCAACTCACCACTATGGGCACGGCAACTAACCTCAGGCCCAAGGGTAGTTGTCACTGTTCCCAGTTTTTATGGGAAACGTTATTGAGGTTACCTAAATGCGTATTAAGTTAATGGATCCTACGTGATTATGTAGTCAAAACGTTGAACTATCTGCCGCATTCATCAGATCTCACCAATTACTACACAAAAAAAAACAGAAAAATCGAAAACCAGAATCTAACTAGCCCTGGTCTCCACTACTATGAATGCCTATGCTGTTTCAAAACACAAGCACTTCCAGATCTCTTGGAAACGGTATTGCTACAATTCCTTGTAGTAAAATGACGAAAGTATCTTACTGATAGTTAAAGAATTTTCATATTTGATTGTTGTCATATTATAACTAAACTATGCCATTTCAAAGCTACAACGCAGTGAAAATTTACGAAAAACAGGTCGATCTGTGTACGACTAATTCAATGTCAGTTAATGACGTACCACAGATTACAATTTTGACGAAATCCTAAGATGAAAGATGTGGTTACAGGTGCTCTAAGTCCTCTACATGTTTGTTGATGGAGGTGTGAACTTACAAAACCTAAATGAGCTTTTGAGCTTCTTCCTATTATCAATTTGTTTAGTAACGTTCACGTTTCTAATAGATTCTCGGACTTCATTATTAATTTAATAGAAGTGTGTTCTGCACTACTCGAAGTTCTATAGGGCGTCCCAGGAGGAATGGTCAGTGTTTAGGGATATGGCATGAACAATCATTCGAAGGAAAAGAGGCAATTAAATATTGGCACCAAAATGCGTATCTTAAGAGTTACGAGTACTTATTCATGTTCGACGCATTGAAACAAATATGCTCTACTGCGAGATATTTGGTTTCCTTATTTTTAAATAGGCTGTAAATATCGAAACAAAAAAAGTATTTAGTAAATAGTACCTCTAAAATGCATGCTTAAGGGCTATGAACACTAGTTCAGCAGAGGAGATGTGTTTCACAGTATCTAAGATGGAATAGTGCTCATACGTCTTAACGTACCCATTTTAGACCCCATGTTTGTTGTGGTCTTTAGTCCAGAGAGTGGTTTGATGCAGCTCTCCATGTTACTCTATCCTGGGCAAGCTTCTTAATCTCCGAGTAGCTACTTCAACCTATATCCTTCTGAATCTGCTTAGTGTATTTATTTCTTGGTCTCCATCTACGATTTTTACCCTCCACGATTCCCTCCAATATTAAATTACCTTGATGCCTCAGAACGTGTCATACCAACCGGTCCCTTCTTTTAGTTAGGTTGTGCCACACAATTCTAGGCAGTACCTGCTCATTACTTACGTGACCTATCCCTCTAATCTTCCAGCCATCTTTCTGTTTTTACAGTTGTAATGTACGGTTCATTATCAATAAATTGTGGTCTGAGACATATCTGCTCCTGTAAATGTCGTACTATTTAAAACCTGGTTAATAAACCTCTGTCTTACCATGATATGATCCGTCTGAAATCTTCCGGTGTCTCCAGGCCTCTTCCACAAACATAACCTTCTTTCATAATTCCAAACCAAGTGTAAGCTATGATTAAGCTATGCTCTGCACAAAATTTTACCAGGCGCCTTCCTCTTCCATTCCTTAACCCCATTCCATATTCACCTACTACTATTCCTTCTCTTCCTTCCCCTAGTATCGAATTTCAGTCCCCAACGACTATTAAATTTTCGTCTCCCTCGACTATCTGAATAATTTCTTTTATCGCATCATATATTTCTTCAATTTCTTCATCATCGGCGCAGCTATTCTTCACATAAATTTGTACTACTATGGTAGGCGTGGGCTTCGTGCATATCTTGGCTACAATAATGCGATCACTATGATGTTCGTAATAGTTTACTCGCGCTCCCATTTTCTTTACTCATTATTGAACCTACTCCTGCGTTACACCTGTTTCATTTCGTATTTGTAACCGTGTTTTCACCTGATCAGAAGTCTTGTTCCTCCTGCCACCGAAATTCACTGATTCCCATTATATCTAACTTTATCCTATCCATTTCTCTTTTGAAATTTTCTAACCTACCTGCTGGATTAAGAGAACTGACACTCCACGCTCAGATCCGTAGAACGCCAGTTTTATTTCTGCTTATAAGGACGTCCCCCTGAGTAGTCCCAGCCTCGAGATGCGAATGGGGGACTATGTCACCTCCGGAATATTTTACTCAAGAGCTGCATGCTTTCAGCCGTTCGCAGTACCAGCACAGCAACGCCGTTTTGGTTAATGTTACAACTCCAGATCAGTCAATCGTCCAGACTGTCACTCCTGCAGCTACAAAAAAGTTGCTGCCCCTCTTCAGCTATCACATGTTTGTCTCGCCTCTCAACAGAGAACCCTCGTTATGATCCCTCCTACGGTACAGTTATCTGTATCGCTGAGGCACGCAAGCCTCCCCACAAATGGCATCCATGGTCATGGATGGGGGCTGGGGGGGAAGGACTTCATATTTACTTGCCTGTTTTGATTCGAATGGTTGTTTCTGCCATATTACTGGGACACCATCTGTACACGTAAAAATCAGTTAGTTCGATTTTATGAACCTGCCAGGGAATGTGAACCAACGAACTGCATTAATCGTTCTCTGAACCACATCTACATTAATTGTGAAAAGTGCATACTTACCATGATATTGAATGTGTAAAATTATGTGCAGATATACACACTTCAAAGAAAGTTTTGCATCACCCCAGTTCCCAGAACTACTGAAGATAGACTTTGACTGTGGATATTGTATCACATACACAGTCCCTTTGACTGTTCAGAGATGTCACTAAACACGCCCAAGGATGTAAACAACCATGCATGATCAGCGCTTATTAGACACAGGGGGTCCGATAACCGATCAGTTTCAGTCGTTCCAGCAGGAAGGAGGTACACAGCTCGTGTTTAGTTCAACCGCGCCTACTCGGTCAGTATCGCGGTTCGATCGCGCCCTCCTTATTACTTTGGGCCAGGAAGGGCTCTCAACAAGGGAAGTGTCCAGGGTCTCGGAGTGAACCAAAGTGATGTTGTTCAGACATGGAGGAGATAGAGAGAGACACGAATTGTCGATGACATGCCTCAGAAATGGTTCAAATGGCTCTGAGCACTATGGGACTTAACTTCTTAGGTCATCATTCTCTTAGAACTTAGAACTACTTAAACCTAAGTAACCTAAGGACATCACACACATCCATGCCCGAGGCTGTATTCGAACCTGCGACCGTAGCAGCAGCGCGGTTCCAGTCTGTAGCACCTAGAACTGCTCGGCCACTCTGGCCGGCTGACATGCCTCACTCAGGCTGCCAAAGGGCTACTACTGGAGTGGGCGACGGCTAGCTATGATTATCGGTCGGAGGAACACCGACAGCAACGCCTCCATGTTAAATAATGCTTTTCCTGCAGCCACACGACGTCGTGTTTCGACTCAAACTGTGCATAATAGGCTGCATGATGCTCCAGTTCTCTCCCGACATCTATGGCGAGGTTCATCTTTGCAACCACGACACCATGCAGCGCAGTACAGATGGGTCCAACAACATGCCGAATGGACCGCTCAGGATTAGCACCACGTTCTTTTCACTGACTAGTGTTGCATATGCCTTCAACCAGACAATCGTTGGAGACGTTTTCGAGGGAACCCCATCAGGCTGAACGTCTTAGACACACTGTCCTGTGGGTGCAGCAAGGTGGAGGTTCTCTGCTGTTTTGGTGTGGTATTACGTGGACCGACGTACTCGGCTGGTGATCATGGAAGGCGCCGTAACGGCTGTTCGATAAGTGAATGCCATCCTCCGACTGATAGTCCAACCATATCGGCAGCATATTGGCGAGGCATTCTTCTTCATGGACGACAATTCGCGCCCCAACCGTGCACATGTTGTGAATGGCTTTCTTCAGGATAACGACATTGCTCGACTAGAGTGGCCAGCATGTTCTCCAGACATGAATCCTATCAGACATGTCTAGGGTATTTTGAAAAGGGCTGTTTATGGACGACGAGACCCACCAACCACTCTGAGGGATCTACGCCAAGTCGCCGTTGAGGAGTGGGACAATCTGGACTAATAGGGCCTTGATGAACTTGTGGATAGTACTCCACGACGAATACAGGCATATATCAATGCAAGAGGAAGTGTTACTGGGTGTTAGAGGTACCGGTGTGTACAGCAACCTGGACCACCACTTCTGAAGGTTTCACTGCATGAAGGTACAACATGAAATGTATGGATTTCATGAGCAATGAAAAGAGCGGAAATGATGTTTATGTTGATGTCTATTCCACTTTTCTGTACAGGTTCTGTAACTCCCGGAACCGAGGTGACGCAAAACATTTTTGATGTGTGTATATGGATTTAAATATTCAGTAGCAAATGTGACAAATTTTAATCAGACTGTAGTGCATGCTTTGCATCGTATTGTAGTGATCGTTTTTCTTCAAATGGAATGACACACATTCTAGGAATATGTATGCACTGTTTCTGGAATAAGTGGACCATCACTGCTTCTCAGTATTGAGGTATGGGGAGCAAGGAAAATTTTGTAAATGCAACTGGAAGACATCTTATATATGATGGATACTGTAGTCCAAAGAAATCAACAGATACGGTGTAATTAATTGGAATAAAATGACAGAAGAATTTATTATTCATCAAAGTGTTAACTACATGTTAACATTTATTAATTTTAATACAACAAATAGATATGATAACTACGCATTTGCAACTTTCATAAAAAAACTGAAAGCTATAGCTGCCTGGTCAACAGACAGCTCGTCTGTTCCATTTTCACGTCAGGTAGACTTCTACAGTTTCGCTGTGTGGTTCACTGATCCTTCTTTCTGTGTTGCGAATAGTGGAAAAAATGACACAAGTGGAAACGGTTGCAACATAATCATTTGTATTCGACTGCAGCCAGTATTTCCGCTTGTGTCACATCTGATTTAATTTCAACACAAAACACAGATATTGGTGCCAGCAATGCGGGAAAGATTCGATGCTATCTTCCTTTCACCGTTCCTCTCCGTGCTAGAGTACTATTGCAGGGGTGACGGACTCTTCCTGCCGCTTCGAACAGCCAGTGCGCTAAGGATCTTGATATCTCATTCTGACGTCACTTCCTAACTATCCTGGGATGTAACATGCTTCTCCCGTCACCCGACCTGAGGCCGAAAAATACAAGCCGATCGACATAAATCGCGGAAAGTCGTCTCGATCATGCGTTTTGCAATTTGGGTTGAAACAAAGTTTCAGTCGTATCATCTTAAGGCTATCAGATTTATAATTCCCGCTTTATTTGGACCTTGCATTTCTGACAAATGACGCACCTCATTCCGATTGGTTGGACCCATCATCATAAAGTTCAAAAAATGTTCAAATGTGTGTGAAATCTTATGGGGCTTAACTGCTAAGGTCATCAGTCCCTAAGCTTACACACTACTTAACCTAAATTATCCTAAGGACAAACACACACACCCATGCCCGAGGGAGGACTCGAACCTCCGCCGGGACCAGCCGCACAGTCCATGACTGCAGCGCCCAAGACCGCACAGCTCGCTCACATTACACAGGTTACAAGATATGAACACGTAAAATACCGGAACAAATAACTAAACGCATGTTTGCTGGAGCACAAACGCCAAAAGAAACATAAACTGAGGTAACAGAAGTCATGGGATAGTGAATTCCACGTATTCAGATGGCGTTAGCATCGCGTACGCAAGATGTAAAAGGGCAACGCATTCGTGGAGCTGTCATTTGTACTCAGGTAATTAATGTGGAAACCTGTTCGACTTGATTAAGCCCGCACGAAGAGGATTAAGAGACTTTGACTGCTGAATGGTAGCTGGAGCTAGAGACCTGGAACATTCTTTTTCGGAAAACGCTAGCGAGTTCAATATTCGAAAATCCACAGTGGCAAGAGTGTACCGAGACTACCAAATTTCAGGCATTCTCTCTCACCACGGATAAGGCAGTGGCCGAAGGCCTTCACCTAACGACCGAGAGCAGTGGCATTTGCGTAGAGTTGTCAGTGCTAACAGACCAGCAATACTGCATGAAATAACCGCAGAAATCAGAGAATGATGTACGACGAACGTATCTGTTAGGACAGTGCTGTGAAATTTGGCGTTTATGGGCTATGGCAGCAGACGAAAGACGCGACTGGCTTTGCTAGAAGCACGACATTGCCTGCAGTGCCTCTCGTGGGCTGGTAACCATATCGGTTGGGACGTAGACGACTGGAAATCCGTGGCCTTGTCAGACGATTTCGGATTTCAGTTCGTAAGAGCTGATGGTAGCTTCCGAATATGGCTCAGACCCCACGAAGCCATCGATTCAAGTTGTCAACAAGAGACGGTGCAAGCTGATGGTGGCTCCGTAACGGTATACGCTGCGTTTACATGAGATAGACTGGGTCCTCTGGTCGAACTGACCCGATCACTGACAGGAAATAGTTATATTCGGAGACCATTTGCAGTCGTTCGTGAACTTCATATACAGAAACAACGATGGAATGTTTATGGATAGCAATGCGCTACATCACCGGACCACAACTGTCCGCAATTGATAGGGACAACATTCTGTACAGTTCGAGCGTATGATTTAGCCACCAAGGACACCCAAACGTGGGACATAATCTATAGGTCTGTTCGTGCCCAAAATTCTGAACCAATACTTTCGCTATTGTGGGCGGTAGTTGAGGCAGCGTGGGTCCATAATTCTGTACGGGACAACGACCTCTGGAGTCCATGCCTCGTCGAGTTGCTGCATTACACCGGTCAAAAGAAGGTCTGATAAGATATTAGGAAGTAACCGATGATTTCTATCAACTCAGTGTATAATAACAAACGAAACCGCTAAATTATTACTTAAGAAGAGGGTGATGGCGATGCGAAACTACGCTCATGGGCAAAACTTAACGACGGAAGTGACTTTCACATTATGTGTCACCGCCAGCTAACATAGCTCTATTAAACTTGGCCCATAGGGAGAAAATTGCTACAGTATAGTGCAATAGTTAACTGAGAGAAACATGCAGTGAGATGAACTAAATGTCGCTTTTATTCCAAGCCAATAATTATACTGAAGTCACTGCCATTTTTTATACTCCCCTCAACATTACAAGAGGTGGGACATGTTTCTGAGCCGAGTAGGTGTTCACTATTGGCGGAAATGCGTGCTCTGAAACATTCTCCCATGCAACAGGATTGCTAAGGATTTTTTGTGGTAGGGAGTTCCATTCCTACACTGGCGCGTTTGCAAACTGATGTATGATCGTTGGTGAATTTGGACGTGGTGCAGTAGGTCTGCACAACGTAGCCTAAACGAGCTAGATGCGATTTAAATTTTGGGAAACAGCAGACCAGCCCATTTACCGAATATACTCTCGTTCCAAGAACTCCTGCGTATGCGTATAAAAGTAAAATTAGTATCTATGCACTCCTGAAAACCTGCATTTGCAGAAGGAGCACAGTGTCACAGTAACGTTTACCATGAATGTACTGTGCTCAAAGAATTGTAAGCCAGTAAGACCTTTCAATATTAAGCCTTTCCACATCATAACACCTGGACTACCAGAACGATCATATCCGACGGTTTTCCTGGGTGCATTACGTATTCCCATCAACGGAATCACTACTCAGACTGAATATGCTCTCATCCGACAAGACCATCCAACCCCACTCCTTGTTGATCCAGTCCCCATCGTCTTGGCACCGTCGTGAACGATGCCGCCGATGTGTGGGTATCGACGGAACACGATGTGCTGATCGTCGGGCAGAGAGACCGCTCTCATGCAGCAGCGGTGCCGCTGTGTTGTTCTGTTAAATGCAGCTGCGCCCACTGTCCTTCCTACTTGTACCAGCCACCTGCTGCTGTAGTTGACCGCGATGGAACATTTCCTCTTCTTCGGGCAGTAGGGCCTGTGGGCCAGAAGACTACCGATGATCGAGAAAGAATGCTGTGAGCTATACGAAACTCCTCGGCTACACTTTTCACACTTGGTTCTTCTTCCAGTTCCCCGATTTTCTTCCCCGTGTGAAGTCATCCAGATGTTATTTTCGGGCCATCTTGTAATTAAGAACTCCACCACAGTGCATCATACCTGCTCGCTCATTGACACACTCTGCCTTTACCCTTTCTTTCTACTGTCACGAGTTGCGGACCCAGCCCCATTTAGCCAACAGTCGCGCTAACCTCACGCCATGTGATGTCCAGCTGTCTGCACGACTCAGAGACCTCTGGCAAGACGCTACGGCACCATCACTCATTTCAACCGTGTTTATAATATTTTATGGTTCAACTGCCAAATGAGACACATAGAAGTACATACTCTCGGTGTAGCAAAACAGCTTAAATCGCTTTATAAATGCAAGACCTTCCGTCCAGATTGGATACCAGTCAGGTTACTTTCAGAGTATGCTGATGCAATAGCTCCATATTTAGGAATTAATCTAACGCTCGCTTACAGAAAGGTCCGTGCCTAAAGACTGGAAAATTGCTCAAGTCACACCAATACTCAAGGAGTAATCCGCTGAATTACTGGCCCGTTTCACTAACGTCGATTTGCTGTAGGGTTTTAGAACATATACTGTGTTCGAACATTATATAAATTACCGCGAGTAAAACGATTTACAGCCGCGCTGAATTAGCCGAGCGGTCTTGGGCGCTTCAGTCATGGACTGTGCGGCTGGTCGCGGCGGAGGTTCGAGTCCTACCTCGGGCATGGGTGTGTGTGTTGGTCCTCAGGATAATTTAGGTTAACTAGTGTGTAAGCTTAGGGTCTGATGACCTCAACAGTTAAGTCCCATAAGATTTCACACACATTTGAACATTTGAAAACGATTTATTGACACACAGCGAAATTGATTCCATATTTTTAGATTTCCAGAATGCTCCCTTCACCGTTCTTCACAAGCGTCTTCTAACCAAACTGCGTGCCTATGGAATATCGCCTCACTTGCGCCACTGGATTCGCGATTTCCTGTCAGAAAGGTCCCAGTTCGTAATAATTGACGGAAAGTTATCGAGTAAAACATAAGTAATATCCGGCGTTCCCCAAGGAAGTGCTACATGCTCCCTATTCTTCCTGGTCTACATCAACGACATAGGAGACAATCTGAGTAGGCCTCTTCGATTGCCGGCCGGAGTGGCCGTGCGGTTCTAGGCGCTACAGTCTGTAACCGAGCGACCGCTACGGTTGCAGGTTTGAATCCTGCCTCGGGCATGGATGTGTGTGATGTCCTTATGTTAGTCAGGTTTAATTCTAAGTTCTAGGCGACTGGTGACCTCAGAAGTTAAGTCTCATTGTGCTCAGAGCCATTTGAACCAAACTCTTCGAGTGTTTGTAGATGATGCTGTTATTTACGGTCCTGTAAAGCCATCAGATAACCAGAACGAATTGGAAAATGATTTAGATAAGATATCGGTTTTGTGCGAAAAGTGCCAATTGACCTTGAATAAAGAAAAGTGTGAAGTTATTCACGTGAGTCCGAAGAGAAATCCACTAAATTTCGATTACGCCATTGCTTACTCAAATCTGAAGGCTATAAATTCTACTAAATACTTAGGTATTACAGTTACAAATAACCTAAATTGGAAAGATCACATACATAATGTTGTGGGTAGAGCAGGCCAAAGACTGCGATTCATTGGCTGAAAGCATAGAAGGTGCATCAGGTCTGCTAAAGAGACTGCTTACACCACGCTTGTCCGCGATATCCTCGAGTATTGCTGTGCGGTGTGGGACCCGCATTAGGTGGGACTGACGGATGACATCGAAAAAGTACAAAGAAGGGCAGCTCGATTTGTATTGTCGCGAAATAGGGGAGATAGTGCCACACATATGATACGTGAATTGCAGTGGCAATCATTAAAACAAAGGTGCTTTTCGTTGCGACGTGATCTTCTCATGAAATTTCAATCACTAGTTTTCTCCTCCGACCGCGAAAACATTCTGTTGGCAGTCACCTACATGTTGAGAACTGATCATCACGATAAAATAAGAGAAATCAGGGCAGGCACAGAATAATGTAAGTGTTCCCGAGCGCCGTTCGAGAGTGGAACGGTAGAGAGACAGCATGAAAGTGGTTCATTGAACCCTCTGCCAGGTACTTCGTTGTGAAAGAGTAATCACGTAGAGTACATGCAGATGTTTATCTCTCTCGCCTTTATGTTTACATACCTCTGTGTGATGGACAGTACCATGCGCTCCTGTCAGTAGCTAGGTCGTGGTGACGGAAAAGTTGCAGGTCCGTTAGTGCTAAAGTACAGCTGTTACATCTTCTTGACGCGTGTGTAATCCATTTGAATGCAATAACATTAAAGATGCCACCGTAGACTTCAGCTGCATACGGATCGGTCGAAACCAACTAATGTTGTCTTTCATTATCATTTCTATCACATGATACAATTATTACAATCAGATTCACATTTTTTAAACAGTGCATAATGGCGCTAATTTGCGGAATATGAAAATTTAGTTCATCCATTTTTGCCACACGTGTCACATCCGCTAACTCACTCTCTGGCTGTGAATATTCTCGTCTACGTTAATACGGAAAATCTCGTTACCGCCCACTGTTTCGCTCACTTGTTTTGCTTTAATCGAATTTATATGTTGTTAAAAAATTGCACCATCTACTTCTGTCACGTTGGTGATGGCCGTAGAAGCATTTTCTTGTCCAATTGTACTTCTGACCAAATACCGATTCTGGAGTTGGAGGTCTTCGTTAATCACGCCTTTTGAGTTCTTATATTAATATTCCAATAGGAACACATATTTCTTTAGAAGTGAAATACCAATATTCATAGATGTAGCTTTGAAATGGATTCATTACAACGAAAGCCTTTCATAAATATTTTCATCCGCTTTGGTGAAACACGTATTTTTTATTCCTAACCGCCAAATACCAATTTTCGTATATTTAGCTTCAAAAATGCCTTTGAAATGAAATATTTCCATGAAAGTTTTCATCCCCTATTTTATACCGTTAGGGGTTAACTTTCCAAAACTTTGAAACATGCAGATTTTTATCGGCACTGCGAAGCCAAATATAATTACTTTTAGATTTAGCTGTAAAAAAGCTTTCGTAGTGAAACATTTTCGTGACAGTTTTCATCATGCATTTCTCCTCCTTAGGAGTCGAATTTCCTAAAATATTCAAACAAGTTCTTTCTTTAAAATTTCTGCACAAGGAGTAAAAACAAACTTTGATAAATTTAGCTGTAAAACTGCTTTGGTAGTACTTTAATAATAACTTAGTTTCAAAAAAATTCATATCCTGTTTTACCCCTTATTGGCAAAATTTTCTGAAATTATTTTTTATATATGACTGAGAAACCAAATTCTACTTTTTGTAGATCTATTTTCAAAATTTCCTTAATAACGACGTATTTTCAAATAATCTCTCATCCTCAATGCCTTCTCCTTAGGGGTGGAATTTCGAACAATATCTTACTGAACTGTGCCTTAAAGCCTAAGATCAACACCCTCCCGTAATAAGTTTCAATTCTTAGCGGTTCGGACTGGGTGATGATGCGTCTGTCAGGAGATTTTCTTTTACACACGTATAGCTTGCAAACTGAACTCGTCAGTTTCTGTAATTCATGCCATATCAGCGAATTGAGTCTAGCTAGACAGCAATCATGGCGTTTACTGACGTTCATTGTCAGTTTAGCCTGTATCATTTCGTGAAATTCACACTATCAGAATCGGTTCGGACTGGGTGATGATGCGTCTGTCAGGAGATTTTCTTTTACACACGTATAGCTTGCAAACTGAACTCGTCAGTTTCTGTAATTCATGCCATATCAGCGAATTGAGTCTAGCTAGACAGCAATCATGGCGTTTACTGACGTTCATTGTCAGTTTAGCCTGTATCATTTCGTGAAATTCACACTATCAGAATCGGAATGATACGTGCTTAATACAACGAAGTACATGTAATCTTCGCAATTTAAGTACTACTCAGTAGTTAGCAAACTTTCGATTGTGACACGACACCGAGTCACAGACCCAGTACCATCTCTGCGATCACGTAAACACTCACACAGGTGCACTTTTGTTCGACTTCCCGACTATCGATTTATGAGTTATTCTCTCCCTGTCGTATAGTGGTTCCATTTAGTACTGTTATCACGAAGTCTTACATGAAATTAAAATATTGCCCATCGAAAAACAGACAGCTCAACAATAAATATGTTGTTGTTGTTGTTATTGTGGTCTTCAATAAATACGTTGCATTACATAATAAAAGTGGTACATAGTAATATAATTTACTATAAAGCAAACACGTGAAATAGCAAAACACATACAACTTTCCCATACTGCAGTGGTGTAAACAAAAGCAAATAAATAAGAAAATGATACCGCGAATAAACACTATCTCCACAAGTTTAGTGATTGTAGGTGTTTACTAGATGATAAAGGCAAAATTTCTAGTTGCTGTGATGAATGGCAGTTAGTTCTAAATATGGAAAAATGTAAGCCAATGTGGATGAGTAGAAAAAAGAAACCCGTAAGGTTAGGACAAAACGTTAGTTGTATCCAGCTCGACACTGTGACGTCGTTTAAATACCTGGGCGTAACGTTGCAACGGGATATGAAGTGGAACGAACATGTGAAGGCCGTAGTGTGGAAGGCGAATTGTCGATTCCGGTTTACTTGGGGAATGTTGAGAAAATGGGGTTCATCTCTAAAGGAGACCGCATATAGCACGCTAGTGCTACCTATTGTCGTGTACTGCTCGAGTGTTTGGGATACGTACCGGTTCGGACTAAAGGAAGATTTCGAAGCACTTCAGAGGCGTGCTGCAGACCTGTTACTGGTAGGTTCGAACAACCCGTAATTGTTACGCAGATACTTAGGGAACTCAAATGGGAATCTCTGTAGGGAAGGCGACATTCTTTTCGAGAAACACTATTGATAAAATTCAGAAAACCGTCATTTGGAGCTGAATGCCGAACGATTCAACTGCCAGCAACATACATTGGGCCTCAGGACCACGATGATAAGAGAAATTAACGCTCATACGATCGCATATAAATTGTATTTTTTCCGTCTTTCTGTTTAAGAGTGGAGCAGGAAAGGAAGTGACTAAACGACTAGTGTTGGTAAAGGATGCCCTTCCCGACTGACCATACGTTTGCTTGTGGAGTATCTGTGTAGATGTAGATGTAAATCATATGACGCTTGGTATTTGCATATTCTTCAGTCCATTACATCAAAAATGAAACTTTGAAAAGCTGTCGATAGTGTTCCAGTGCACAGCCCGGTAGAATTTCGACACGAAGTAGTAGTGTCAACGCATTAGTAGCTCAATGCTCCTTTTCTTTTAAGAGAAAACTTCCCATACTAATTCATAAATAAATTTCGGCTTCAGTCAGGAACTATATAGATATAACGCCTGTTACACGCGTCTAGGGCTATAAATATAATACGCTTCTCTTCCAATGAGGTACGGTGGTTGAGCGGTTTAGGTGTACCAATTGCATTCCGGTGGAGTCAAGTTCAAATTCACATGCGACCACACACATTTATGTTACCTATTGTGTTTCTAAATTGAATGAGGGAAAGTTTGGAATCATTCCGTTGAAACATAATGTCCATCATTCACATTGTAGCTAGTCAAACTCTGTGTAGCTGAATGTCTACGGACGTGCATTGCTTACCGCTGAATTAAGCTTAGAGTGTACGGACAGCTAATTTAATTGTGTGCAGTGCTCATAAATTTTTGACACTACATGCGTAATTCTGATGTGTATGCTTGTACTGATTACCTGAATATTGTTATTATTCGTAATACCATCTGATCGTGTATGGTGTGTTCACGACAGCACAGCCAATATATTAATACTAACGCCATTTACTGACTTTGCACAAGTGTGAACCTCTGTTTGGAGAAATTGAGCAACACTGTCTGTAACATTATATTGAGATAAAGATTTGTACTGTTAAACATTAGAATTCGCAACGTCATTAATGATATCTCCCGTGCGTGCCTTCTCACGCCAGAAAGTAATGTACCCTCACCCCCGTAACACAATAATAAGAAGGGAACAGTAATGGCTTTAATTCATGAAAGCAAATGGCAAAACTATATATTTATTACTTTCTATTTCCGTGATTTTCAGTCTGAGGGATGCTTCGTAATGGAACCAGCATCTACTTGAACCTGCTTAATGTACTGATCTCCATCTACAAATTTTACTCACCACACTACCTTCCATTGCCAAACTGAGGATTTCAGTATGCCTCATGATGTGTCCTATCAGCCTATCCACCCTCTAAGTCAACTTGTGCCACACTTTTTTTTCCTACAATTCTATTCAGTACCACGGCAGCGCTATGTAGAGCTCTGCATTAATAACCCGCTGTGCGCACTCTGTAAGAGGCCAAGTGGCTAGTCGGACTCGGTGTTAGACGTAAATAGCCAGCAGTGACAGCAGTTGGAGGTGAACAGCTAGCAGTGATGGAGGTTAAGGGTTAATAATTAGCAGTGTTGGAGGTTGCAGTAGTAGCGCGAGCGGACGGTCTGAATGGATATCCGTCATTGAGACTTATTACTGATGATTACACAATTTTTTTAACTAATTGTCACTTGATTAAGGGAAAATCTGCTAAATACATTGATTGCTCTGCAACAAAATCTTTTCTTTGCTTACCACACGCCTATTAGTAGTTAGAGCCTTCAGTAGTTAGAATCTCTTATTTAGCTGGCAGTATTGGCGCTTGTATTGCTGTAGTTGGTGTCATGAGGTTTTTCTGTGAGGTAAGTGACTTATGATATGTATGTGTTATTGTTGGGTTTTCTTTTAATGCAGGGCCATTCTTTTGTATTAATTATTTGAAGTCAGATTATCACTTTTTGGCAGTCAGATTGCGTTGCGCTAGAATACTATGGGTCAGGGTTGAAATGATACAGACAGGCAACGAGAGAGTGTGTTCAGTTTCACTCAGCAGCATAAGAACATTGAGTAAGCATTCAGCAGTTTAAGTAAAAGTATAATAAAGAAGTTTCAGTTTGGACAGTTTGCAGTGGGACGGCCCAGACTTTGGTGTAAATGCTCGGAGTTGTTACTGTGGCATTTCTCCACTGGCAGTCCATCAAAGTACGAATGACAGCTTGCTCTGAATGTAGAAAAAGTGTGTTACTACAGATGGATAAGGAAAACATCGTTATGATATTTGAATATACAGGGCGGTCGAGAAAAACTCTGAAAAACTTGTAAACTGTTGCAGTACTGCTTGTGCTGAAACATAATTGTTAAGAAAGACATTTCTATTCATGGGCCTGTTTCCGAGCTTATTAGCATTAAGTTGATCGATCAGAACGTTGCGCCCGAAAATTCGAGCAGTCCGCTAGACACAGTTAGTGCCAGTTGTTCTCACAGCATAGATGATAGCGCACGAGACTGATCAGCCCTTGGCTCAGGTTAGATCTTTACTACGGTTCCATGTCCAGTTTTAGTATCCCTCTCTGGCTCCATTTTAGGAAACCAAACGAAGCACGCGTCTCATGCGGCCGGTATGAATTTGCGCGCGCAACGGCCAGATTGCTTAACTTTACTGCTAATTAACTCAGAAACAGCGTAAAGTATCGAATTTTTTTCCTAACAGTTATTGTATAGCGTGACCCGCCTTCCAGCACTCTGGCAAACTTTTCAGGCTCCTTCTAAACACCCTGAGTAGTGGGCGGCCAAATAAAAAGGAGACAGATGGAAAAAAGTTAATAAACAATTTATTATTTCAAAAGTAGTCGCCGTAGCTGTTAATAAGTTTACCTCTCTGTGCGACAAGACAATCAATGCTATCACGGAAGAAGTTTTGTGGTTGCCTGCGGAACCATGGTTGTACCCCGGCGTGCACCACTTCGTCCGAAGCAAATCGACGGACAGGAGTGTCGTTCTTTAGGGCTTCAAAAGTACGGAAATCACATGGGGAGGGATCAGGAATGCTTGGATGATGTGTAAGGGCTTCACAGAAAAAGTCTTGCAGCTTAATCGAAACAACAAGCTAACAAAATGCCCACACACATGATGCCAACGTGGTTTTGAGTAAACTGCCGAAGCTCCACTGGGGAGCCATTACACGTCTTCCATAAGTCACGGTCTCTCCGTATATGAAGTCCACATTTTTAGAGCGCTGAAGAGAGACAAGCATGGCAGTCGATTTGCTGTGGATGAAGAGATGCAGGCATAGTTCCGTAGGCTATGGAAAACATTTCTTCTTGAAGGCACTCACCATCTTGTCTCACTTTGGTACTTATTTATTAACAGGTACGGCGATTACTGTTCAAATAACAAACAATTCGCTTATTTTTCCATCTGTCTAATTTTCATTTGAGTGTCACTTATAGTATTATCGGTGTGCTGTTTAACGCTGACACGTCGATTAAATATCTGGGCGTAACGTTGGAAAGCGATACGAAATTGAATGAGCACGTAAGTACTTAAGTTTATTGGGATAAATTTTGGAAATTGTAGTTGATATATTAGAAAAACCCCATATACAACACTAGTGCAACCCATTCTTAACTACTGCTCGAGTACATTGGAAATTGGACTCCCACCGTCTCGGGTTAAGGGAAGGTATAGAAGCAATTCAGAGCTTGTCACCGGTAAATTTCATCAGCAAATGGAGGTGCTTCGTGAACTTAAATGGGAATCCTTGGAGGGACAGCTATGTTTTTTTCGTAAAATACTCTTGAAAAAATATACGGAAAGTACATTTACAGTTGACACCAAAACGATTCTATTGTCACACAAATACATTTCGCGCAGAGACTGTGAAAGCACTGCAAGAGAAATTTCGTCTCGTGCGGGGAAATACAGACCGTCGTTTTTGCATCGATCCATCTGCAAGTGCAACCGAAAGGAAGTGACTAGTAGCAATACATGATAAGGTGGCTTTTGGAGTATATATGTATATATAGATGTGGAAGTAGCATCATAAAGACACGTTACCGAAGAGACGTCTGCCACTAACATAGTTTATCTAGCAAAAGTGCACTTAATTCACACAGTTACCTCCTACGAATCTCGACAACGAATGTTCAACAAAGGAGTACTTGCTGTTACATTGCTAAGTTACTGTATCCTCTGATAGGTCGACAAACGGGTGCTACAGCAAATATGCTATTTGACCGAAGGTTTCCAAGTTACGCCGTTTTCTGGTGACAGAACTGGAATGAGACAGTTTGAGCTACAGAGCTTCGAAGTACGTTGGACAGTAATAAGTGAAGTGGAAAACAAATCTCACATATATCATACTTCTCGTCAGGAAAAGCCTCAAATGAAAGCTCTGCATCTCATCTTGAAAAATGTTCATTTGCTTTTGACTCGGATGTAATAGACATTGATACATCGGAATCAGTTAACGAATAGCAGACTTCAAGTTTCACATTCCCATTTGGACATTTTGATGGCATCTTCAAAGAAAATACATATTAAAAACAAAATGAGTATGGGCGATAGCAATGTGTCAAATTTAGGTCTCTTGACTCTGTAATACGACACAGCTACCATAACTTGATTTCAGTGGCAAATTCAGTCCCTGAAGCCAGGGAAATGATGGGACGTTTTCTCAACACTTAACTATAACCTTTTACACTACCTTTCTAACTGGCAATTTATCTTTTATTGATAAGAGTTAATGATCTACAAATAAAATCTGTTCTTCATTAAAAATCGTACTAAAGACAATGTAGATTAGCTGTCGCAAACAATTTACTATACATTCTTTTTTTAAAATTTATACAACTCTTTATTTATTACAATTACACACTGAAATTTTTGTGTGCAATATATTATATCAGTCACGTTGCTGTAAGTCATATTTTTCAATGTTGTGTCAATTATCGTTTTTATTCATCCTAGTTACAAAAATTTGCTTAATCTGAACATAAAAATATTGTGGAAATATCGTTTTACAGGAGATGGTGGGTACAGGTTTGTCAGTTCTGCCGTCGTTGAAGAATTACCTCTGCTGCTATATGTCTCACATTTGCATACAGTATAGTATTTTCTGTGCGAGATTGTCCTCTGTGCGCTCTCTCTCTTCTTGTTTTCGTATTGACAGCGTTACCGCAGCACTTCCCGCCATCTGTGATGCGCCAGATGTACTCGACAGCAGCGACTCCAGTGGTGCTTCCGTGTACTTCGTGCAAGTTGTTCCCTCAACGGCCGCTAGGGCACCTAGTGGTCTTGTATTCTTGCCACGATAAAGAACAGATGCAGTGATTGTCATCTCATTATACCACATATGCAGCGGTACTTTAATTAATAAAATTAAATTTCTTTCACTTCTGTTATTCATCATATGCGTGATATAACAGCTCACTCGATTTCCACTAATGATTCAGAATGCATCCCACTGTATTACAAATTCCGTTTGGAAGGAGAATATAGTTAATGGATATCCCGGTATTAGGAAATGTGTGAGTCGGAGTAAATACACTCTAGTACTGGAATACGAACTTTTTTCTAGTGCGTCTGAATAACGTTACAGTAAACGAACTTTTCATTATCCCCCACCCCCCTTAAGTACTGCACTGTTACGTGTGCATGCGCAACAAGGCATTTCTACGCAAATACTCCGCAAGTCACCAAGTGGTGCATGGCATAGGGAACCTTGTACACCTCAAGGTGATGCCTGCTCCCTGCAGTCAGCCGGAGCTAAGAGCTGTGATTTGCCCAAAGATTTAAGTGATTTTCAACATGGGGTTAACATCGGTGCATGAGCAATGGGACAGAGCATCTCCGAGGTAGCGATTAAGTGGGCATTTTCCCGTACGAACATTTTACAAGTTTACCGTGAAAATCAGGAATCCAGTAAAACATCAAATCTCCGACGTCGCTGGGGCCGGAAAAAGACCCTGCAACAACGGGACCACCGACGACTGAAGATAATCATTCAACGTGACAGAAATGCAACCTTTCCGCAAATTGCTGCAGATTTAGGTGCTGGGCCATCAACAAGTGACAGCGTGCGAACTATTCAACGAAACATCATAGAAATGGGCCTTCGGAGTCGAAGGCCACTCGTGTACCTTTGATGACTGCACGACACAAAGCCTTATACCTCGCCTAGACTCGTCAGCACCGCACTGAACTGTTGATGACTGGAACGATACTGCCCGGTCGGATGAGTCTCGTTTCCAATTCGAGATGGCTGGGTGTTTGTGTTGTCATCATTAATTCATCCTCACTCGTGAAAGTGGCTAGATTGGCCTAAGCAAAGTTTGGGAATTTGTACGGGTGTTGATAACCGCGCAGTTGAGCGCCCCACAAACCAATCATCATCATCATCACCGTTTCCAATTACATCGAGCGGATGGAGGCGCGCGGGTATGGAGACAACCTAATGAATCTATGGACGCCACATGTCAGCAGCACACTGTTCAAGCTTGAGGAGGCTCTGTAGTGGTGAGGAGCGTGTACAGTTGGAGTGATACGGGACCTATGATACGTCTAGATACGACTATGACAAGTGACACGAACGTTAGCACCCTGTCTGATCACCTGCATCCATTCATGGATTCCGACGGATGTGGGTAATTCCAGCAGGACAATACGATACCCAACACGTCCAGAATTACTATGTAGTGGCTCCAGGAACACTTGTCTGAGCTTAAACACTTCGGATGCCCACAAAACGGCCCACACATGAACGTTATTGAGCATATCTCGGATGCCTTGCAACCTGCTGTTCAGAAGAGATTAGCCCCTCGTACTCTTACGGACTTATCGACAGTCCTGCAGGATTCGTAGTGACAATTCCCTACAGAACCACTTCAGACATCAGTCGAGTCCATGCCGCGTAATTTTGCAGCATTTCTGTGTACTCCGGGGGGTGGGGAGGGGGGCAGATGTACCAGTTTCTTGGCTCTTTAGTGTATTTCTCATAATATGATGTAGATCTGAATAATTTTTTAATGTAAAAGTCAGTTCTGTCCGACGACTTTATTTTATCTCTATAAAAAAAATTAATCTCCAAACAGTTTGTTTGAGGTAGGCTTCTTTATATATGGGTTTGTGGATAAATTACGCTCCGGTGACATCAGGCAATACCAGCTTAGGATAAATAGTTAAATCTTCTTTCGAGGTCGTGCAATTGCTACAGAAAGCGGGTTCGTGGTTTCCTTGCATCATTTCATACTAATACGCGAACGGATTAATTAAACATCGTCACAATGGCTGTCACACGGTTTCATTATCATACTAAACTTTCTCCTCTACTTTTACGAACTAACTTTTTTGCCTAAAGATAGGCAGTAAATAATTATAGTTAAGTTACAATCAAACAGAACGTCCCGTTTGTTTCTAAAATCAATCGACAATTCCTCGATGACATCAAACATTCTTCGCTAATATTCGGTGTTGACACATACGCTATGTTGCTATATGTCACCTGATGCCTTACTAATTGCGCTGTGTTTGACGTCATGTTATGTGTCACAGCATTTGGAAAGCAACGGTGGCACCGGTTGTAATTATTGCATATTGCTAACGATATAGGACAGAAACGTTATGTAGCAACACTGCGGTCACACGAATTACAGCCATGTCATTGCCGGCCACTATAACCTTGCAATGTTCCTGCAATGCACTCCAAAGGCAGAAGTGATTACACGATTCACAATATGGCGACGAAATAGACGAAAGCGAGCTGCTGAAGGTCAGTGCTGCTTTCGTAAGTTTCCATTCCACGGGAAAAAAGAAAAAGAGAAATTGCGCTTTGTGGTTGGACTCTTTTGTTAAGTATGCCCGCAGCTCGTGGTCGTGCGGTAGCGTTCTCGCTTCCCGCGCCCGGGTTCCCGGGTTCGATTCCCGGCGGGGTCAGGGATTTTCTCTGTCTCGTGATGGCTGGGTGTTGTGTGATGTCCTTAGGTTAGTTAGGTTTAAGTAGTTCTAAGTTCTAGGGGACTGATGACCATAAATGTTAAGTCCCATAGTGCTCAGAGCAATTTTTTTTTTTTTTTTTTTTTTTGTTAAGTATGCAGGCTGTTGAAACTTTTAACTTGTGGACTGATGCTGGATACATGTCTGTTACAGAATGCTAAAACCGTACTTTAAATTATTTAAAAGCAGTTTGATCGAGAACTGGTTAGGCCAATACCAACAGAAAAGAGTGTATATTAGGTACAATCGGATAAACGATCATCTTTAAGTTATTGATTAGTGGTGATTGACACAGAAGTGTGATGAAGAGGACGGACACGTCTCATCGAATTGCGTCTTGGTAAAAGACATCTGTAATGATTTGGTGGAATGACTCAAGGAATTCATAGTTAAATGTTTTTTAATATCTTATTCAGTCCACAAGTGCAGTGAAGCAACCATTAATTCCAGAAATACAAATACACAGCTACGACCAAAGTGGTGTGACAAGTAATGTATACAAACAGTGAACTAAAAAATAAATAAATATATAAAACAAAATAAAAATAAAGGTAGTTGACAAGTTGCTGTCCATGAAAAAACAGTTTAGTTATACTAAGAATCTATGTACATGGGCGTCCTGAGAATCAGTGCCTCCAAATTTATTATGTGGATACTCTTAAAACTCTCTAAAGAAAACAAACGTTCTATAGTTCTACTTCTTTATTTTTCATGTCTACACGATTATTTCTCGCCATAGTTACGCTGGCGACGAATACGTTTCTCCCAACTAGAGACCGTCACTGTAGAATCTTTGACTTTCTTGATGGATCCGCACTCTCACCTCTGCTTGCGCCGCTTCGTCACTATCAAAAAGAAGTCCTTGGCGTTTTGGAACAGATGAAAATCGGATATGCCAAAGCCGGGACTGGATGATGGAGGACAGTGGCCCCAAGTTGTCGCATTGTTGCGGATGGCGCAGCGTTCGTGTGTGGCATTTTCATGCTCATGGAGAGGGTAGTACATGTGTGGACTAACTCTTCGAATTCTAAACCCGATTACAGCACGGTTTTTTTCACTCACCGACAAAGCTACTGTTACACACTGCCATGTAACACGCCACAATTCCCAACCCTCTTGCGGGAGAGGGCAGCAAATACTCGTATTTAGACATGAAGAACGAAGATGCAGGACATTAATAACGTTTGGTCTATTTTACAATGTATGTGTGTGAATTCTTAGGAGACCAAACTGCTTAGGTCATCGGTCCCTAGACTTACACACTAGTTAAACTAACTTATGCTAAGAACAACAACCACCCACACACACACACACACACACACACACACACACACACACACACACACACACACACACACATGCCCTAGGGAAGACTCGAACCTCCGGCGGGACTTACTTTAGAAGCTTTCTTACCAAAAATATGTGGAGGCATTGCTCTTCAGCACCTCCCCCCCGTCCCCTCCCCCCCGCCCATAGATTGTAGTAGTTATGGCTTACTACTGCAAATCTGCAATTACGACAATAGCAGAAATAATATCCTTTCGGTTTTAGTATAACTGAATTTCTGTGTTCTGTAACTCTGGTTGTAGAGAATCGTATCATTTTTATGGAATTCATGATTGTCTCGTTTGCCGACTTCTACAGTCCAGAAGACAACGAACAAGTCGACTACCTGTTAGTTCGTGCACCAATTTTCCAATTGGAGCGAAATAATATTGAGGTACGCGTTCTTGGCATTGCTGCACTGTCGCCGGTGAGAAACAGAAACCAAGGCTGAGAGCGAGAGTAATCGGGGTAGCATTTACAGATACGGTCAGAGACAGATATGGCCCGGTCACACGAAATATTCGGCACACTGGACGGACAACACCTGCAACAGGTTAGCAACTGCCAGCAGCCATAGACTTACTGAAAATATCTATACCGCTCACTAGCACTAGTGTGACGTTCCGGTAACGAAGCCGCCATTTTCAGGGTTACTCTGCGTTTGCAGTTGCTAAATTATGTCAAATACCTTACATTGTAATTCTGTCAGAGACAGCAAAGGACTTGGAAGAGCAGTTGAATGGAATGGACAGTGTCTTGAAAGGAGGATATAAGATGAACATCAACAAAAGCAAAACAAGGATAATGGAATGTAGTCTAATTAAGTCGGGTGATGCTGAGGGAATTAGATTAGGAAATGAGACACTTAAAGTAGTAAAGGAGTTTTGCTATTTGGGGAGCAAAATAACTGAAGATGGTCGAAGTAGAGAGGGTATAAAATGTAGGCTGGCAATGGCAAGGAAAGCGTTTCTGGAGAAGAGAAATTTGTTAACATCCAGTATTGATTTAAGTGTCAGGAAGTCATTTCTGAAAGTATTCGTATGGAGTGTAGCCATGTATGGAAGTGAAACATGGATGATAAATAGTTTGGACAAGAAGAGAATAGAAGCTTTCGAAATGTGGTGCTACAGAAGAATACTGAAGATTAGATGGGTAGATCACATAACTAATGAGGAAGTATTGAATAGGATTGGGGAGAAGAGAAGTTTGTGGCACAACTTGACCAGAAGAAGGGATCGGTTGGTAGGACATGTTCTGAGGCATCAAGGGATCACCAATTTAGTATTGGAGGGCAGCATGGAGGGTAAAAATCGTAGAGGGAGACCAAGAGATGAATACACTAAGCAGATTCAAAAGGATGTAGGTTGCAGTAGGTACTGGGAGATGAAAAAGCTTGCACAGGATAGAGTAGCATGGAGAGCTGCATCAAACCAGTCTCAGGACTGAAGACCACAACAACAACAACAACAACCTTTCGACTTAGTAAATGACGTTAAATACTTGATAATACCTTCTACACAGAATGACTTAACACACGCAAATAACATTCATAAGGATACCGTATCCCTATTAGAAACAAGTGTGAAAATTAAGTAGCTAGTTCAAGTCACTCTGGAGATTACAGTTATTCGTGTCCAAGGTATTGAAGAACAAAGGCGATGCAATTGAGGAAAGAAAGATAGATAACAACAAAAAAATAAAGGCTCCGAATTAAGAGCAAAATATTGACGCAGACTATCAGCCAAGAAAAAAAGAAAGAAGGTAAAACAAGTTAGAAATTGATATTACAATCTATATCCACCAGATTATTCGGCACTTAAATATTAAGTGCGTGGCAAAGGGTTCATTGGATCATGTCCAAACTATTTTTTCAACCGTTCCACTCTCGAAAAGCTCGCCGGAGAACACACACTTAAAATCTTTCCGTGCAAGCTTTTATGTGTCCTATTTTATTATGATGACCATATCTCCCTATTAGGTTGGTCCCAACAAAATATTTTCGCATTCGAAGGAGAGAGTTGCTGATGGACTTGTCACGAGAAGATCCTGCCGCAACGAAAGACGCCTTTGTTCTAATAATTGGCACCCCAGTTGGCGTTATCATATCCGTGGTACTCCCTCTGTTGCTTCCCGATAGCGCAAAACGGGCTCCCCTCCTTTGATTTTTTTTCCGATGTCCTCCATCAGTCCTCTCCGGTGCAGATACCACGCCGCAGAGCAATACACCAGAAGCGGGTTGGACAAGCGTAGTGTAGGCAATCTCTTCAGCAGATTTGTTACATTTTCTGTCTATAAATCGCATTCTTTGGTTCGCTTCCCCCACAGCATCATGTACGTGATCTTTCCCGCTTAAGTTATTCGTAAATTTAATTCCAAGGTATTTAGTTGAATTCACGACCCTTAGTTTTGTATCATTTATCGTCCAACCGAAATTTAGCGAATTTCTATTAGTACTCATGTAAATGACTTCACATTTTTCATTATTTAGAGTCATTAGCCACTTCTCGCACCATACAGATACGTTGTCTAAATAGTTTAGCAATGGTTTTGATGATCCTATGACTTTCGAAGACGGTAAATGACACCATTGTCTGCAGACAATCTCAGATGACTGCTCAGATTGTCTCCTCAGTCATTTATGTACATTAGGAGCAGCAGATGTCCTACAGCACATTCGTGACGACCTCAAAATACTACTTCTGTTGGACTCTATCACATTCCGTCATTTACTACGAATTGGAATTCTTCTGTCAGGAAATCACGAATTCAGTCGCAGTACTGAGACGATACTCCATAGCCAGGCCATGTGATTAGAAGCCGCTTGTGATAAACGACGTCAAAAGATATTTGGAGATCTAAAAATATGGAATCATTTTGTCATCCCCTGTGATAAGACCCATTATTTCGTGACAATAAAGAGATAGTTTTGTTTCAGAAGAATGATATTTTCTGAATCAGTATTGGCTATTTGTCAATATGTCGTTTTCTTCAAGGTAATTCGTAATGTTCGAAAACAGTATATGTTACAGAATCCTACTGCACGTTGACGTCAGCGATATGGGTCGGTAATGCATCAGATTACTCCTGTTTCCTTTCTTGGATGTTGGTGTTTCAAATGTTCAAATGTGTGTCAAATCGTACGTGACTTAAATGCTAAGGTCATCAGTCCCCAAGCTTACACACTACTTAACCTAAATTGTCCTAAGGACAAACACACACACCCATGACCGAGGTAGGACTCGAACCTCCGCCGAGACCAGCCGCACAGTCCATGACTGCAGCGCCTGAGACCGCTCGGCTAATCCCGCGCGGCAATGTTGGTGTCACCTGTGCGATTTTCCTCTCCTTAGGCATGGATCTTTCGACAAGCGATCAGTTTTATGTGACTGCTAAGTATAGAGCTACTGTATAAGGGTACTTTGGCAGGAACGTAATTGATATATAGTCTTGACTGGAGTCAGCGTCTTTATTAACTGATTTAAGCTGTTTCGCTACCCTGCGGATATCTGCGTCTATGTTACTCATATTGGGAGTTGTTTTTTTATTTCAATTCTGGAATATACACTTCGTCTTCTTTGGCGATGGAATTACGGAAAATTCGGCCGGTGTGGCCGTGCGGTTCTAGGCGCTGCAGTCTGGAACCGCGCGACTGCTACGGTCGCAGATTCGAATCCTGCCTCGGGCATGGATGTGTGTGATGTCCTTAGGTTAGTTAGGTTTCAGTAGTTGTAAGTTCTAGGGGACTGATGACCTCAGCAGTTAAGTTCCGTAGTGCTCAGAGCCATTTGAACCATTTTTGAATTACGGAAAACCGTGCTTAGTAGCTATGCCGTAGTGGCACTATCATATCGCCTTATGTTACTTTGTAAGTTTCGTGCATCGATATCTGACACCGTTTTCGCTTCTACTTCCAAGTAACGGACCTACATTCTTCAGTAGATATATGCATACCTAACATCCCTGCGTTTGAGGCAGACTTAATACGACAGACAAGGAAACTACTCGTATATGGATTAATTACGGAGTAAAAATAATTTTGTTTTATTCTGCAGTTTTCTTTCGTTGTCACTCATGCACTTCAAATCCTTAGGAAAATACTTATATTCGCCCCAGCAAATGGCGACTTCTGCCGGGAACATTTGCCTCACTTACTAGGTACGGCGAAGTAGGGGCTCGACTACAACAGCCTGTTCCCTCAGCAAGACGACAGCAGTTTTGACAGCAACAGTATTGCGGTCAAACATTGCTGTAAAATGTGGCCCGTCTCTATGTTCCTTAACGGTAGTCAACCAAAAGACGTGTTTAGCGTCCCGCTAGGCTGAAAGTGTAGCACGGAAGCTACCGTGGAGCAATATGCGATAAGTTATTTTCGTATTCAAAATCATGTAACTTAGCCCTTTAGTTTTGTTATTTCCTTCTATAAAGTATTGTCAAGTAATACATGATTTGATTTGTAGACGAGACTGAAAACTGGAAGAAACTGAAACCATTATAGTACGTAACCAGATTTATGATCATTGTGTAAAAGAAAATCTCTTAAAATAAAAATAATAAGATTAACATTCTAGTCCATGAAAAAGTTTTTATTTCTGTTGTAAAACTAACTTATATTAAACTACACTATCCGGATAACCCCAAAAACATAACGTGTTTCATATTAGGTGCATTTTGCTGCCAGCATTCTGTCAGGTACTCCATATCGATGACCTCAGTAGTCTTTAGACATCGTTAAAGAGCAGAATAGGGCGCCCGCGGAACTCACGGGCTTCGAACGTGGTCAGGTGATTGGGCGTCACTTGCGTCATACGTCTGTACGCGAGATTTCCACTCCTAAACATCCCTAGGTCCACTCATTCCGATGTGGTAGTGAAGTGGAAGCGTGAAGGAACACGTACAGCACACAAGCGTACAGGTCGACCTCTTCTGTTGACTGATAGATGCTTCAAATAGCTCTAAGCACTATGGGATATAGCATCTGAGGTCATCAGTTCCCGAGACTTACAAGTACTTAAACCTAACAAAGCTAAGGACATCACACACATCCATGCCCGAGGTTCGAGCCTGCGACCGTAGTACATCGCGGTTTCAGACTGAAGCGCCTAGAACCTCTCGGCCACAGCGGCCCGCACTCTTAGGAGAGACATCCGTTACATCTGTTTAGATATACGTGTCCAATTCCGCTCCTGAATTCAAGATGACTAGTCCTAGGGGCGTTATGTACGTATATGTCAATCAGGCAAGAAAGTAAATCCACATACCATTTCTGTCTTAGAATATTTATTCTGCACGTGGCAATGCTTTCATCCCTCCTCGCGACTGCCTCATGTGATTATTATGAACTACAATAATCTGAGAATGTTGTACTTGAACTGTGTTCTTCCCCTTTGCAGAGTGTAGGTTTCACTCCTTCTCAGGTAGATGCTGCAGCAACCACTCAATTGTCCACCCATGTTTTGATAGTAACTCTATCACCCTGGTGAAGTGATGATACAAAATATGCCCTTTATTTTTAAATAGGTCTTTCTTTGAAGAAACGGGGCAACATTTGGGAACTCTGGTTTCTCTAATAGTGCCTTATCCTCTATAACCTTCTTCTCTTACGAAAGACAAAACTCCAATCTTGAAGAGATGTTGTGGAAGAAGATATAGGATGTTAAATGCTTTACTTCCAGTGTAAAATAATCTTTCACCTTGGTGAATGGGACAGTATCCTTACTAAATTGTTATTCATAGGATGTATTTACATATGGTGGTTTTCCATGGTAAAAGCAAAAACTGGCACTCTATACAGAAGTGGTGGACGAACACAATTCCTTATATCCAAATCGTATTCGTTTCCCTTTCATAAATTGCTTACAAGAATATTTCATCACTGTTTCATCATAAGATAGATGCTTCTGAGGAGGAGAAAGCTTATTACATTTGTCTCCGCCCCAATCGTCCTAACCATTTGAATCCTCATCCATGTGAACTACTGTACCAAGGAACGATAGGTAAAGTCCATCAGCCTAACGAGCGTTTGTTTCCTCAAACAGAATATCTAAGACACTCTTCAGAGTCAAACCGTGTTATAAGGACTCGTAGTGGCCTCTGTTATGAAATAAAAGAAAAAAGGGAACGAAATCACGCACATGGACAAACCGAAATACTCACTTGGTACAGAGAAATTGAATCGATGCACAGCAATTTCTCTAGAATGTCACTCTTAGTAAATATATTTAGAGTTACAGCAAACAATTTTTCTTGGAGAAAGGAAAAAAGGATCTTCAATACTTACTCCACATCAGTGTGCTCCATTGCCATTGTCAAAGCATTATCTACAATACAGACTGTCAGAAACAATGGGAATGTTAACAATCAAGTGTTAAAACAAGGAATGTAGAATTCAAACCCCCCTCCGACAAGAATACATGATGCCACTGCAAAAAATAAACGTAAGCTGACAATGTTGTAAGAAGAAAACTACTCAACAGTTGTGTACATATGAATATGCGAGGAAGCTAAGGACTGGACGAAGCTAAATTTCGCGTGATGTGTCACTACCAAATAATATAACGCAATGAAACTATGTCAATAGACAGAAGGAAATGCTGCAGTATAGCGCAGAAAGTGACTGAAAGAAATATGCAATGACAGTAACAATGTTAATTATTACATTGAAGTCTTCCGATTTATTACGGTCCTCTTAACATAACAAAAACCGCGATATGCTTCTTAATAGTGAAACATACCCTTAGAAAAATTTATGAATTACTGTGCTGATAAACCTCTTACGTAATTTGATTTTCAAACAGCTGAGCAGAACTGGACGTACCCAGACTTTTCTCTCTTTACTTATTCTGATCAACATGAAACTGACACACAATATTTTTAGCGCAGTGCAGTTTCTCTTTCAATAATCCCTACAAAAGAATGGCCCTGACTAACAATAACCTATACCTTTCATGAATCACTTACCTCACAAAAATCTTGGTTACTCGAACTACTGCAATACAGCGAGCGACAATACTGCCAGCTAAATAAAAGATTCTAACTACTGAAGACACAAATTACTGATAGGCATAGTTAGCAAATGAAAGATTTAGATAGAGAACAAACAAAGTATTTACCTTAATAATATTCAAAAGTCATCATATATATATATATATATATATATATATATATATATATATATATATATATCAGTTCACGATATACAGTATTACAAATTTACTCTTTCTGATGGACACACGTCCAGATCACCCGCTCTCAGAATTCTGCAATCTCTCTCCCCACACCCACCACTGCTGGCGGCTCACCTCCAACTGCGCAACGCTACGCGCTGTTCACATCCAACTGTCCAACACTACAATAGCAAAAATTCCAACAATTCAAACCAGCCACAAACTGCACACAGCACAGTCAGTGATTTTCATACACAGCGCTACGTGGTGTTACCAAAATAAAAACCTAAACAGCCTACTTAGAATAGGATGTGTGAACACCACAGACGGCACTGCATGGTCTGCAACACCTTCCCGTGCTGGTCATAAAGTTGGTAAGGAGTTCTTGTGGTAGGGCGTTCCGTTGATGCATCATCGTTAATGACAACTGATGCATGGTCGGTGGTGCATGTATAATAGCTGCAACGCTTCTCCCCACCTCATCTCAGGCGTATTCCATAGTATTTAAGTCGGATGAATGTGCAGGTTAGCTCATTCACCGAATTTCTTCTCGTCCCAAGAGTTCCTCCACTTGCGCTATTGAACGCGGCCACGCATTGCAGTCCATAAAAATAAAGTAAGGGCTGAATGGAACTATGGTAAGGCGCACATGATGGAGTATAGTGTCACGTTGACCGATGAGCGTACCGTGTTCAACTATTTGGACGTTAGGACGCACTTGCAACATTATGCCTCGCCCACGATAACACCTGTACTACCAAAACGATCATATTCCTAGGCGTATTACGGGTTCCCACCTCTCACGTATGGGGACACGTCCAGAATCACTACTGAGACTGAATCTGCCCTCATACCTGACGCCAGCCCTCGTTGCTCCAGTAGCCATGAGCTTCGCGAAGTCGAAATCGCTGCTGCCGATGTGCAGATGTCAGCTTAGCACAATGTACTGGGCGTCGGGCAAAGAGTGCGGTCGCTGTGCCAGCGTAGAGCGTGATACCTCGCACATTGCAGTCCTGTTAAATGTGGTTGCAATTGCACTCTCTGACTGACTTTGGTCCGTCCTTGCCAGCTGCCGAATGTCGCGCCGTCGGCTGCTGTAGTTGACTGTAGTATGCCACCTCCTACACGTCGGGCAGCAGTCCCTGTGGTTCAGAACGTGGCACAATGCTCTGAACAACACCAAACTCCTGGCCCACATGTGACACACTTCGTCATTCTACCAGCTTCCAATGATTCTCCGCCTCCCCCGAATGAGAAGACATCCAAATGCTGCCTGAGGGCCAACTTGTATAACAGGACACCACTACAGTCTCCGTAACTGCTCGCTCGTTGTCACACCCTGTTTTGTTTTTCCTGTTCCTTCAACAGCTTCCTGTTGCGGGGCGACACCTATTTTTCGCTACAGTTACGCTTACGGCGCACCATGTGACGTCCGCGACTCTCTGCACGACTGGGAAATCTCTGGCACCGTTCTCCCGCGCTTTCATTAATTTCTACTTAGTAGTTAATGTGTTTTGTTACTCTTTATCTAGCTCGTCCCGAAGGTTTTCAGAGCAGTATGCACCAATTGCATATCTTCCATTAGCTGATGAAGCGCCACCTACGCACTGCTAAGAGTAGAATCATCGACTAGTAACAGCTATTCTCAACATTAGCTACATTGTTAACATACCAGATCAAACACCGCCCGAAGGAGCCTCGGGGGCCCGACGGTATCATCCGGCCGTCGTGTCATCCACAGCCGATAGGCGTCACTGGATGTGGAGATGGGGGGGGGGGGGGGGCATGTGGTCCACATACCACTCTTCTGACCATTGTCAGCTTTCGTGACTGACGCCGCTCCTTCTCAGTCAACCAGCTCCTCAATTGACATCACAAGGAGTGACTGCGCCACACATGCCAACAACGCTCTGCAGACCTGGGTAATCAGCCAGGTACGTGCTAACCAAGCCTGACAACTCAGATTCTATGATCTTATGGCAACCTGTGTCACCACTGTGGCATGGCCGGTGACTGTTAACATACAAAGGCTCGCCAAAATTAAATGAAAATCAAGGTACCTAAATGTATTGTGAGCAGGTTAGTTTTACCCTCTAGTGTGTGTATTTTATATCAAGAACTGCTTTCTCACTTTTTTCATGCTGTATTGTGAGTTCTACACGTTTGTTTAGGTTGCCAACATGGTGAACGAAGGATTCGTTAAGTTATCTTTATTCCAGATTGATGTGTGTGAGCGGTGTGAGTAATCCTGGTGGTGCTGGCGCGTGTTGCAGCTGGTGATGGAGCGCCGCGACGTGATCGTGACGGCGGTGGCGTCTACAGTGCTGGCGCTGCTGGTGCTGGGGGGTTCCCTGGCGGCGTGCTACTGGTGGCACCGCAGGAAGCGCAAGAGGGACGCCGACGACGCCAGCGAAGCGGGTGCCGGCGGAGGCGGCGGGGGCGGCGGGGGCGGCGCCGGCCACAAGGAGGGCCGCCTCAACGGCTTCCTCAGCCTGCGCACGCCGCTCATCTCCACCAAGGCGCTAGGGTGAGTGCGCGCTGGCCTTGTGTCCGCAGCTGGCAAGTTGCGCCTTCCACTGTGTTCTCGGTGATACCGCGAACTGGCTGTGAAAATGCGAAACAATGTTACCAGCTGTGTTGCTTCGAAACGAGCACCCGCTACACCACTCTCTACTGTGACCGAGCCGAAAGCATCGAATTTCTCTCCTGCTGAGAATCGCCTTGATTCTCATAATCACAGTGAAGTAGGACATGATAATAAATTAAGGATACAAGATAGTAGCACAACTCTGCATAAATATGAGTAGACTAAGGACTCACTCACATTTGCACATGTCGATAATGAATCACAAAATACTAATAATGAAGCTGTGTGTTGTCCTTAGAGTAAGTTAGTTTAAGTTAGATTAAGTGGTATGTAAGCCTAGGGACCAATGACATCAACAGTTTGGTCCCATACGATCTTCAGATAAAAAAAAAGCAGCCAACAAAACACGTAGCAAAAAAGCTAGGTACGAATTTGTTATTACTGAATACATCTATTCTGGACTTTTCTTTGTGGCACCGTACTTGGAAAGCTTCTATTCTCCTTCTGTCAGAAGTTCTCATCATCCACGTTTTACTTCAGTACAAATCTACACTTCAGACTAATACATTTTGAAGACACTTCTTAAATCTTAAATTTATATTACATCAAATTACACCTTTTCAGGAATGCTTTCCATGATATTGCGAGAACTCATTTTATATCCTCTCGACTTCGTTCATCATAAGATACATGTCTTACCAAACAGCAAGACTCATCTACTGCTTTAAGTATCTTATTTAGTTATCCAATTCCCTCAGCATCTCTTGATTTAGTTCGACTTCATTCCATTATTCTTATTTAACTTCTGTTGATATCATATTATAATCTCTTCTCAAGACACTATCTATCCCATTCAGTTGCCCCTGCAAATCCTTTGCCTTCTCTGACAGAATTAAAATGCCATCACCAAAACCTCAAAGCTTTTATTTCTTCTCCCTAAACTACAGTTTCCATTCCAAATTTCTCTCTAGTCTCCTTCCTGCTTGCTATACTCAATAATATTGGGGTAGTGTACAGCTTTGTCTCAATTCTTTCTCAACTACGGTTTCCACTTCATATCGTTCTGCTCATAACAGAAGTCTGGTTTCTCAACAACATGCCTATAACATTTCGTTCTCTTTATTTTACCCCTAATACCTTCAAAATTTCAAAGAGTATAATCCAGTCAACATTGTCAAAAACAGTCTCTAAGTCTATAAATGCTTTAAACGTAGATTTGTCTTAGTGTTAGTATTGCTTTGCGTGTTCTCACATTCCTATGGGATCCAAAGTGATCTTCCCGAACCAGCTTCTACCAAATTTTCCTTTCATCTGTAAATAATTGGTGTCAGATCTTGCAACCATGATTCATTAAACTGATAGTTTGGTAATACATCTGTCAACACCTGCCTTATTTGCAGTCCGGATTATTAAATTCTTCTGGACATCTGCGAAATTCTTCCGGACGTCTGCGGCTATGTCACCTGTACCATATATTTGCATAGCGGGTGGAGTACTTTGGCCATCGCTAGTTGTCCCAAGATTTTCAATGACTTTTCAGGAAATTTCTTCAACCCAAGGGGCTGAAGCACAAATTATTTTTTGAGGTTATAATCTACGAGGACTACTTGAAAAGTAAGGTCTGAATGTCTGCAACACGGAAACCACAGCGCAAATCCGATGAAGCTTTGCACATGTGTGTTGGACAATATGTCTATTATGTCCGCCGACCACATCACGTCGCTCTTTTCAATTCTGACCGCAAAGTGAGCGCTTGAAGATGCCTAGAGAATAGTGTCTCCTACTAAATATAAAGCCGCAGTGAGAGATTTCGCCTGATGACATGCGGTCCACATAAAGTAATTATCACGCATATCCTTCTTCATGACAACTGTCGTCCACACACAGCAGGGGCGACACGGACGTCCCTGCAACTGAATACCATTGGGGCAGGCTAAAACCCTGTCACACCCTTTCTAAACTACGGTTTCCTCTTCGTGTGCTTGGACTCATAACAGCAGTCTGGTTTCTGCACAAGTTGTGTATAACTATCCATTCCCTTTATTTTATTCCTGATACCTTCAAAATTTCAAACTAGTGTAATCTAGTGACAATTGGTGAAAGCAGTCCCTAATTCCACAAATGCTTTAAACGTAGGTTTGACTAGGTTTTGAAAAATTTGGAAATTTGTGGTAAGGTGTTATGGGACCAAATTGCTGCGGTCGTCGGTCCCTAAGCTTACACACTAGTTAATCTAACTTACGCTAAGGACGACACACACGCCCATGCCCGAGGGAGGACTCGAACCTCAGAAGGAGGGAGCTGCGCGGACCGTACCAAGACGCCTAAGACCGCGTGGCTACCCTCGTGGCCCCTAAGTATTGCTTTGTGAGTCTGCTTGTCACTTATCATACAGTACGGGCTTCGCTTCCTCTGATTTGTACCTCTGCTTACATGAACTGCTAGCTATGAAGACAACATTTTGCTGCAGACAACGAACTGCAGACAAGGGAAGATAATTGGTAGAAAGCAAAGGCCACTGCATTCTATGACGAGGATACTGGAAAGCTGATACAATGGTACGACTAATGTCTCAGTCAGAGTTGATACTATGTGGGGAAGTAGCCGGAAGGTGTAGCTAAATGTTGCAAACAAAACATCTCTGATTTTCGCTGTGGTTTCCATTTAGTGACCGATTGACCCTACTTTCCGAACAGCCCTCGTAGATCTAAATTTGGTGATACAGATTCTGTCTGCGGGACGTCCTGTAGTTTAAGTATAGACATGGGTCTGAAATGGCAATATAGCCACAGAACAGGCATAATATAATACAAATTATTAATACAAAATTTTACGTTGCGCGAAACTTGTGGTTTCCAATAAAGTGCGATTTCATCCATAGATTCCAAGACAAATCCCCGTTATTATATTTCTCATTCACAGGATGCCAAAGCTCCTAATTTTTGTACCGAACGTACGAATGTCTCGCAATCCATGTTTTGCATGTGTGAACGTCGTCCGATTTGACCGAAGAAAAACTGGTTTGAATTCCGGAATCATTACGTTCGGATGTTGAAGCCGATGAAACTGAGCCCGCGCGCACTAGCGTACTGATTTGAAAAGAACGGCTTTCTTCTGCGAAGTTAGTCGTCGGTGCCACTGTGACCGTAGCCGTATGTCTCGTAATTCTTAGATAAATGTATGTTGGCATCAAATTACACATAGAGCTTCCAAATCCATTTTTTAGAATACTATTTTCTAATACCGCTTCTTATAGACATCGGAAAGACTCCAACATCGATTTCGGCAATGCAGTTCTATGTGCGCTATTATTGATGTTGGTGATGTTGGTGTGGGAAAAGGAGGGGGGGAGGGGGGTGGTTACTAGCTAATATCTTACTGAAGCCATGGGTAATGATCTCGGGAAAGTTGGAAACCACAGGTCTAAAACATCAAACAATCAGAAAACCGACAGTTGACTGGGCTATGCAAAATCGATACAGGAAACAACACGTAAACAAAACAAAAAAACTACTCTCAATATTCAATTTTCATCTCGGAAGCTGTCTCTTACACTGCTTCCTTTCGTTATGAGTGGAATGCATTTCCACCTTCTTTGACGTATGGAAATTTTCATACATTTATAGTAAGTTGTAGTTGCAGAAAGAGATGGAACCCAATTGTTGTCAGTACGTTTACAGTAAAAAAAAAATGGGAAATGTGAAAGTTGCAGTATTAAATTTCGGCGCGCTTATAATCGATATCATCTCGTTTATACCGGGAGCCGCGAGATGGCAGCTCCAGCAGCAACAAGTAGTTCCACTAACGCCCGTCTCGTGGCGTGGCAAGCCGCCAACGACAACGCCTGTCAACGTTTGAGAGATTCCGAAGTGCACCAAAACAGGAAATACATACCATTCAGGCTTCTGAAATGAGAAAATATCATTAGTGGCCATTAGTACGCTATATCACAATAGTTTGTAGGACATAAGGCATACCAAATAATACTCACATGTTGGATTTCTTTGCGATCCTTGCTCCATTAGAAAAATTGTTTATGTCGTTGATGAGTAACAGCAAATTCATTGCATTTGAATATTTTGCTTCTTGTCTTGCCTTAAAATTAATGCAAATATGCAACCAGAGTGAAAACATACGAGAAAAACAGATTACAATTTTTTCTGTAACTTTTGCTAGTGATTACATGGAAAATGAGACCTAGTGACTCTAAAGGCATCACTAGCAAACTGACGTCGGCGTTAGAGTTTGTGACAGGCTGTGGTACATACCTATAGCGTTTACTACACCAAAGTTACGGAAGGTAATCTTCCAGTATGGTTATGACTTACACGTACCTCAGTATATCCTGTTTTGGCATTTGCACTGTGACTGAAAGGAGTATGTATGGGAAAATTACTTTTTGAAAGTAACTAAATTCTTCCCAGGAAAAGTAACTTATAATTACTATAGATGAAAACTAACTCTATCAGTTGTAGTTTTCATTATAGTTAATTTTAGAGCTGCTATTGAAAATTATGATTGCAACTTGTCCGTTTATTAAAAACGTTCTTGTATATATAGAAAGAAAACTACCTGCAGTGTCAATCAGGACTTAAATGCATTGATTACAGTTTCTTCTGTCTCAGTGCATCTCAGCTGCACTGCCATTTCATTTTCAAGACAAATTGTTTTTCAAATGTTTCTGTTGTGGCGTAACAAGACAGCTACGCCACACGGAAGTAGCCGAAAGGCACTCATATTTCAAGGAGGCTAGATAGAGGTCTGAAACAGGATACTTATTAATGTTATAAAGAAAAGTATGTAGCAACTAGAACACTTAACTTTTATATCTTCATTGGTTTACAACGTTCTTGGTAATACAAGTGAGACTCTATCTTGAGGTACATGCAATGTTACAAATGGCGCCTTGCTAGGTCGTAGCCATGGACTTAGCTGAAGGCTATTCTAACTGTCTGCTCGCTAATGAGCAATGCATGCTAACTATCTGCTCGGCTAATGAGCGATGCTTCGTCCGTGTAGTCGCTAGCAATGTCGTCCGTACAACTGGGGCTAATGCTATCCCTATCTCGAGACCTGCCTTGTGGTGGCGCTCGGTCTGCGATCACACAGTGGCGACACGCGGGTCCGACATGTACTAAACGGACCGCGGCCGATTTAAGCTACCACCTAGCAAGTGTGGTGTCTGGCGTTGACACCACATTCCTCCCCCGCAAATCGGCGAACGGTCGTGTTATAAGGCTTCCGCCCGCCGTGGGGAGGACCCCATGTTGACGTATGCGATGAGGTGGGGAGCCTAACAACAGGCGAGGCTGTGCCACCCGCACCTGGCCCCCAGGGGAGCTAGGAAACGCCTGAAAACCTAGTCCAGGGTGCACGTCAACATGTGGTGTATGCGCCCGTAAAGAGACAGGAGGGGCCGAAGGGTCGACCTCCATTGCGTCTGGGTATCCGACGCGCGAAGACGCCATGTGGTCCGGAGTGGGCAATAGTTCCATGGCGGAGGACAGCTGAGCACGGGAAGCGATCGGCGGCGCGTGACCCAGGGAGGCGCTTGGCGGCTGCAGCGAAGCGTCGAATGCGGGCGGCGCCGGCGGGAGAACAGGCGGCGGCGGCGGCGGCTGCGGCGGCGGCTGCGGCGGCGCGTCGCCATGGGGCAAAATGGAAGGCATCGTCGGTAACACCTGGGGATGAGGCGAGCCAGTAGATGGGTCCCCAGGGCGCTGACCGGACAGCACCGTCGCTGAAAGCAGACGGGGAGCGGCAGAACCCGTGCGACGACAGAGGCACAGCTGATTGAGATGCCGACGCACCTCACCAGAGGCCCCCAAAACCAAATATATCGCGCGGCCGAGGCAGCGAAGAATGCGCCCTGCGAGCCAACGCCGTGAACCTCGATAGTTGCGATAAAATACAACGTCGCCTGGAGCAAAAGCAGAAGTCTGCCGCTGCACAGGAACCTGATGCGGCGGATGCAGCAAAGACATCAAGGTTCGATGAGGACGACCGTGGAGCAACTCAGCCGGCGAGCGACCATCTCGGGGCTGAGAGCGATACGATGAGAAAAAGAGCAACAACGCGTCCTCCCGAGAATGCGACTCTTTCAACTTCAACATCTGTAACTAGAAAGTCCGGACCAATCGTTCAGTGGCACCGTTTGACTGAGGCGAAAACGGCGCGGATGTCAGATGTTGAATACCATTGGCCTGGCAGAATGACTGAAATTCTACGGACATGAATTGTGGGCCATTGTCGGAAACAATAGTCTGCGGAAGACCTTCAATGCAAAAGATAGCAGACAACGCTCGGATGGTGGCAGTTGACGTCGTGGAAGACATCCGGACAACAAAAGGAAAATTACTGAAGGCATCTACCAGAACCAACCATCGAGCATTCCAGAATGGACCAGCAAAATCGATGTGCAAGCGCTGCCAAGGGGAAGTGGCTTTTGGCCATGCAAAGATTTTCCGCGGTGGTGCGGATTGTTGTTCGGCACACGCCATGCAAGAAGAACACATATGTGTAATCGCAGCATCGATTCCGAACCAAGTACAGTGCTGACGAGCAAGTTGTTTCGTTCGCACTATACCCCAATGTCCTTGGTGAAGAAGCCGTAAAACAGAGGACTGTAACGAACGTGGGACCACGACTCTGGACTGATCATTATCAGAATGCAACAACAAAACACCACGTCGAACAAAAAGTCTACCCTTATGAGCAAAAAATCGACGAACCAACGGATCCTCGATCCAAGACTTTGACAAAGGCCATTGCGTAGCAACAAAACGCAATACGCTAGCAAGGACAGGGTCAGCAGCGGTGGCTGTAGCTACACGACGAAAATCAATCGGAAACGATTCGACCACTTCATCTGTTTCCGAATCAATGAACATGCAAGCAAGTTCGGAAGAAGCGAATGCTTTATCCTCAGCAACAGGCAAACGGGACAACGCATCGGCGTTTCCGTGCTTAGCAGTGGACCGATACAAGATATCGTAGCGGTACTGCGAGGAAAATTGACCAGCGAATGAATTTCTGCACTGTACATGGAGGTACAGGCTTGTTCGTATGAAAAAGCGACGTCAAAGGTTTGTGGTCTGTGATGATGGTAAAGTGACGACCATACAAGAAATCATGGAACTTAGTAACACCAAACATGAGAGCCAAAGCTTCATTCTCTATCTGGGAATAATTGCCTTGCGCAGACGAGAGCAATTTGGACGCAAAGGCAATAGGGCGATCATGCGACCCATCTGTGTGCGCAAGCTCAGCACCGATCCCGAAATCCTATGCATCTACCATCAACAAAAAGGGTTTCTGGGGAACGAATGGCGTAAAGCAAGTATTTGAAAGCAACGCCGATTTCAACTGGCGAAAGACGCGTTCGCATTCCGTCGTCCAGACGAACGGAACACCCTTACGGCGTAAGCTATGAAGCGGAGCTGAAATGGAAGAGGCACGCGGGATATACCTGGGGTAGTAATTAATTTTTCCCAGCATACTCTGTAGCTGCTTCAAATTCTGTGGCGAAGGCAAGTCTTGTATGGCACGGAGGTGCTCTGGACTCGGATGTATGCCTTGGGCATTGATTACATGTCCCAGGTATGGTAAATCACGAGCAAGAAACACACATTTGTCCTTCTGCAAGCGAAGACCATTTTGTCGCAACACTTGAAATAATGTTCGTAGGTGTGCTAAATGCTCATCTGCCGTCTTTCCGGAGATCACTATATCGTCCAGATAGCTCGCTGCAGTAGGGACCGATGCACAAACAGTTTGTAAATATTGCTGAAACAATGCAGGGGCGGACGCACACCCAAATGGCAGTCTTTTGAACCGGTACAAACCAAGATGCGTGTTAACCACCAAGACGCGCTTGGATTTGGCGTCCACTGGGATTTGCAACTACGCATCTGCTAGGTCCAACTTCGAAAAATATTTACCTGGGCACAGTTTATCAACAAGATCATCCGGGCGGGGTAAGGGAAAAGCTGCAATCACTAGGTGTGGATTCACTGTTGCCTTGCAGTCCACACAAAGTTTCAGTTTTCCGGAAGGTTTTGGCAAAATTACTAAGGGTGAGGCCCAGAGAGAAGCCTGCACACGTTCAATTACTCCTTGTGATTCTAAATCGTTTAATGTTCTTGCGACCTCATCACGCAATGCGTGGTGAACATTGCGCGCTCGGAAAAATTTCGGTTGCGCGTTTACTTTCAGTTCCAAATGTGCTTCATAGTTCTTAGCGCAACCAAGGCCCGGTGCAAAAATGTCTGCAAATTCTTCACATAGCCGAGAAACACTGGCGGAAGGCACAGTCTGATTCACTGATAGGACCTGATTTACAATAGACAAGTTAAACAATTGAAATAAATCTAAACCTAGCAAGTTCACTGCAGAAGAAGAATGAAGAACGTAAAATGACATAAGTTTTGTTTGTCTCTTATATGTTGCAAGAAGGCTGCACTGTCCTAACATGGGGATATTCTGACCTGAATAACTATTTAACTTAACATTTGCGGCACGCAACGGAGGTTTGCCCAGTTGTTGGTACGTGTCGTGATTGATCAATGAAACAGCAGCTCTGGTATCGAGCTGGAATGCTATCACGTGGCCATGAATGTCCAAATCTACAAAAAGTTTATTGTCCTGCTGACGACAAGAGCGACTGTCTCGTGCAAGTTGAACTGACACTGGTACAGAGGCACTTGTGACTTGACGCGATTTCCTGCGACGTCGACGCACAGTATTTGTGGGACAAACACAGTCACTGTTAGAGACAGTGGCACTGGACGAAGTGGAATTAACTACATGAATGTCCATGGGCGAAGGTTCACGAGCCTGAGTATTCTTGGTTCGATTCCGGCGCGAAGCAAAGGGCCTGGAATGGTTGTGATTGTCTGATCTGAGCATTTTCTGGCAACACTTTGAACATGTCCTTTCTTATTACAGAAAAAGCAAATAGCTTGGCGTGACGGGCAATTTTCACGCGAATGTCTAGTAGCACACCGCGGGCATGATTTCACTGCATTTGTATGCTGGCGCGGCACACCTGGTTTAGAGCGTGGCGGCAGCTGCGTGGACGTGCGCGAGGGCAGTTTACCGGTCTGCGCAGCGCGCCCGGCAGGCCGGTTACTGTTACACACGGCTGGCGAAGTTGCAAATGATTCCTGAGCAAAGTCAAGCGTGTCTTGTCTATCCAATATGTCTATCACTTGTTGAAGGGAGGGATTGATGAGTTTCAAAATCTGTTCCCGTATGCGAACATGAGAAACGTTCTGTGCTATTGTATCACGTACCATAGTATCTGAATAAGGGAGTCCACATTCACACTCAAAAGCACAATTCCGAGTAAGGCCTTGCAATGTTGCAACCCACTTCCTATTAGTCTGACCGGCCGTACGTTTTGTACGAAAGAATGTATATCTTTTTGCAACGACATTGACTGTTTCTTTGAAATAGTCGTCCAATGCTGACAAAATTTCTTCGTAGGACAGAGTTGCTACGTCGTGTCGGGGAAACAATTTCACTATCACACTGTAGGTGGACACACCGACACAGGATAATAAGTGAGGCTGCCACTCATTACCTTGAATTCTGTAGGCGGCGAGATGGAATCCAAATTGGCGTGACCACTCCGTCCATGTTTCTAGGGCCTCATTATATGGCTGGAATGGTGGTGCAATAGCATGTTGTGGCTGCGGTAGCAGTGAAGTGGCGGCCGCCACATCGGTTTGCATTGCACGTTGACCCTGGACGAGCTGTCCAAGGGCATCCAATAACGCCTGCATCTGCTGATTCTGCAGCGATAAAATTCGGACAGTACATCTGGAGATTGTGGCGAAGCCATGACACAAGTAAATTAGGACAATACGAACACGAAAGCCTCTATCCCATCCTCGTCGCCATGTGTAGTGTTGGCAGTTTGCCAACACTACGCACATTTTTTTAAGGGAGGCGGCCATTAAGCAAGCAGGCGATTGAGGTCTGAAACGGGAGAAGTAATGAATGCTATAAAGAAAAGTACGTAGCTGCTGGAATACTTAACTTTAATCCATCATTTGTATACAGCATTCTTGATGAGACAATTCATACGATAACTATCAATTGCTATGGCGCCTTGCTAGGTCGTAGCCATTGACTTAGCTGAAGGCTATTCTAACTATTGGCTCGGCTAATGAGCAATGCTTCGTCCATGTAGTCGCTAGCAAAGTCGTCCGTACAACTGGGGCGAGTGCTAGTCAGGTCTCCACAGTACATCGATGTTGTCGCCAGTGGTCGGCGGAAGGTGCACGTGCCCGTCGACCTGGAACCGGACCGCAGCGACGCACGGATGCACGCCAAGACCGTAGGATCCTACGCAGTACCGTAGGGGACCGCACCGCCACTTCCCAGCAAATTAGGGACACTGTTGCTCCTGGGGTATCGGCGAGGACCATTCGCAACCGTCTCCATGAAGCTGGGCTACGGTCCCGCACACCGTTAGGCCGTCTTCCGCTCACGCCCCAACATCGTGCAGCCCGCCTCCAGTATTGTCACGACAGGCGTGAATGGAGGGACGAATGGAGACGTGTCGTCTTCAGCGATGAGAGTCGCTTCTACCTTGGTGCCAATGATGGTCGTATGCGTGTTTGGCGCCGTGCAGGTGAGCGCCACAATCATGACTGCATACGACCGAGGCACACAGGGCCAACACCCGGCATCATGGTGTGGGGAGCGATCTCCTACACTGGCCGTACACCACTGGTGATCGTCGAGGGGACACTGAATAGTGCACGGTACATCCAAACCGTCATCGAACCCATCGTTCTACCATTCCTAGACCGGCAAGGGAACTTGCTGTTCCAACAGGACAATGCACGTCCGCATGTATCCCGTGCCACCCAACGTGCTCTAGAAGGTGTAAGTCAACTACCCTGGCCAGTTAGATCTCCGGATCTGTCCCCCATTGAGCATGTTTGGGACTGGATGAAGCGTCGTCTCACGCGGTCTGCACGTCCAGCACGAACGCTGGTCCAACTGAGGCGCCAGGTGGAAATGGCATGGCAAGCCGCTCCACAGGACTACATCCAGCATCTCTACGATCGTCTCCATGGGAGAATAGCAGCCTGCATTGCTGCGAAAGGTGGATATACACTGTACTAGTGCCGACATTGTGCATGCTCTGTTGCCTGTGTCTATGTGCCTGTGGTTCTGTCAGTGTGATCATGTGATGTATCTGACCCCAGGAATGTGTCAATAAAGTTTCCCCTTCCTGGGACAATGAATTCACGGTGTTCTTATTTCAATTTCCAGGAGTGTATTTGTAGTATAACGCTTCCTGTACTGATATCTCACGCATACATTTTGGGCAGAAACAGTAACCTCTCCAGCAGAACCGTTTTTTCTGCACTATGCTGAAAGTTTAATCTTGTGTGTAGGTCAGGGATATATGGTAGATGTAGTCTTCCTACATACAACTGTAGGTGTTGTCCTCATGGTGACGAAAATTTGAATAACTCATATAGTGTCAAAACGGGAAGAAGTAGCGTTTCTGCAGTAAACATTTAATAAAGAGTGTCTTGTTTACATGAAAGATGTTGAGCCTCTGTATATCTGTTGAAACATTTAGTAAAAACATTTCAGCGCACGTTGAGCACGTAAGTGTCAAAGCAGAAAGAAAATGTTCCACCACGCCCTCGAGTACTTCTGCTGCACTGACAGTGACTCTTACAGCTGTTGTTCGCAGCATGGTCTCCAGAATATGTCTCTTAGCTACACAGACAGGTGATTCATCCATGCAGCTGATTTATAATTTTGTGCGGAAGTATACAGACGGAATTAGATCCTTGTTTTCAAATGCATCTTCAGATCTCTTCTGCAATCCCGGAAGAACTACATTAAAGAAAAATCTGTGCAGTGTCAGCTTAATGGAGAACTTATTCAGCATCTGTTTCAAAACAGTCAAAGCTAGCAGAAGGAATCCTACCAACATGTTGTGTACACTTCGTAGCAGGTTAACAGCTTGTGCCAGAAGAGTCAATATGTCATAATATTCTCTCTTCACCAATGGATAGTCTTGGCAATGAACAAAAATTCATCCAACTGTAAACTTTTTCACTGCCACTATCCATCAGTTTGCAGATTCGTCGGTCAGCCCAAGTCTTTACCACAGGCGTTAACAAACAGACATCACAACTAACTTTGATATGGTCTGCAGCTTGAGTATACTGGTTCTGTTTGTTCCGAAACTTAGAGCACATTGCCATGGAGATTCTTGAAACCTTTTGAATTAAGTATTTTCGTGTGTATCTTCAAAATCTTTCAGAACAATCAAATTTAACGTATGACTAACACAACGGTAGGGAGGGGCAATAGCATCTCTTATTCAGTAACGATTCTAATTTATTGAAGGTATTAATAAATTCTGAACCGTCATAATCATCATCATTTCATTATTGTCTTCTTGTTCATCAGTAATATTTTGCTTCACGAAGAATATAAAGCCTTACAAAAGATCCTGCCATTCTGTTGTGATGCTACGTACTTCGTTTTGATGTGATATTCTAACAACGTCTTACTTATTTCTTTGGCGAGAGCATAATATGTGTGCCTTCCTTTCACATTTATAGACGCCAGATCGGCTATTTTTCCTTTCAATGTTACTAGATCTAGCCAATGGAACGCCAAAAAATCTATGAATAAACCTTAAAAATACAACGAAAACTACTGAGAACCGTACTGAGCTCCGCATTAAATTATAAAATAGACTAAGTAAATAAATAGAATAAAAAACTGTATAATCTGAAATATGAGTGATTTATGAAAGTATCGTTTGCCTTTGCTCCATACTTCGGTGCTAGTTGACACCACATGCAAGAGAGATTTTGCAAACCCAGACGAAGAACATCTTTAAATGACAGCTCCTCTGCTACGCGGAATGGCTGAGCGGTATCTATGATAAAGTTCATGACTGCTTTGTCAACCATGCTTTGGGTTACGCATTGTGAAGTTGGAGGGGTGCTCCAGGAGTTGGGAACGGTAATGCTGCACTTTATTTTTGTGCTTTGTTTGCCGCAGTTCCTTTTAGCAACTGTGTACATTCGCTCTAAACGAATGTGAGAACTGAATATATAAGCTTTTGGTAGAATTCACCCCAAGGCTACGGGGGCGCTGACGCAGAACGTGCGAATGTTACAGCGAAACACACGTCGCCATAGAAGCAGTAGTTTCGCAAAATGTGCTTTATTAAGCCCAGTCGGCACTTATGATTAACTGCACGGGGATTTCAATTCACAGAGTAATCTTGTTCAAAGTCTTGCAGTAGTTTGCCTGTCGTCGGCCACTGTCGCGGCATGGGAATGTGGATACGGCGGTCGGTGTGTCACTTAAGGGGCTCCGGAAAGGCTCAAAATCATGAAATGTTCAATTTTTACTTTTTTGCGTTTTCTGAATCTGCAGACTATTACCTTTTAATAGATATACAATTTATTCAATTCCGAAGACTACAACTATTTTTAAATTTTTTTTGAAATGTGTTCTACATGGGCGTGACCCACTGTGGCGCTGTTAAACTGCTGTCAAATGGTGTTATTATTAACGTCCGTGTTCATCAGGTACATTTTAGTGATGTGAGATAAAGTATGTGTTGTGGCTAACCTGTGATGGTTCAATATATATCGCTGGTGTGACTGTCGATTGTTTCATGTTTATTTACTCTGTCGTTATCTCGAAAATATTCGTAATTAATTCTGTTTCTTGAGTCTCTGTTTTGTTGAAGTATAATAATGAGTAAAAGTAAAGTTATTAGAAATCCTCTGAAGGCTTTTAAGAAAAGGAGAAATGTTGGAAAGCCAAAGGTATGTGTTATTACTGTAAACAATAAAGACGATAACCAAGTGAGTGAACCTAACCTCTCAAGTACACTTGCCCATAGCAGTCAAAGTGGGAAAGAAAATACTTCACAGAAGAAGCTTGGTTCAATGAGTGAAAACTATGAATATTTTATGGGCGAATCGGATGTGAATGAAATATTTGATATGTCGGTTCTCAAAGGAATTTTTTCAAACTGTGTAAGATGTATTCATTGTAGTGAAGTTGGTCTGGAACTCTCCATAATAAAGCACGTAGGACTTGCTAGTGAAATAAAACTGAAATGTGATAAGTGTTCATACATGACCACCTTTTGGAATAGTGTTGCAGTAACTGCAACTGAAGAAAATGGTAGCAAAATCTACGAACACAGCAACGAGCGATGCTTGCTTTAGACAAGGAACGCCTTCGGGCTGCAGACAGGGCTGTAAAGAGTCTAGAAATACAAGCAAGAGTAAAGAGGAGGAGGAACCAGAGGAAGCTGGAGGAGGAGTTTGCAGAGGATGAAGATAATCCATCCTATAGACCTGGAATGCACTAAAAAGTTAATCCAATCTTTGTCGCTCGATTCCCAAAACTTTTATTTTCCCATACTAATTACATGTCTTCTAAGGATCTTCCAAACATATTTGTTTCAAACTTTCAGTAAATGTTACACAGTACCTTCTGCATAATTTAACACAGCCTTTTTCCAAAAAACTGTATATTTTTGAATATAGAAATAAAAAATTGCAAAAAAATGTTGTGAATTTTCATTACAATTGAAAAAAAATCATCTTTAATAACTGAACTAAAATTTTGTAAAATCCCTGTGTTAAGTTGTAGCCTATATTCCAATAAATAATCTGTAAAAAGTTCAACTTCCTACCTCAAATACTTTGTGAGGAAAGATGTAATTTATAAGCGTTATTTTAACATTGCAAGTATAGGGCGTTCCGGAGCCCCTTAATAATACGGGGCTCTTGCGTTATGTCACTGGGTGCTTTTGAGCACTGTAGTTACTTTGTCGGTCCACTTCTCACAAGATTAAACCTGATGTACAGCTAGCGGCGTGAGGAATCCTACAAAAGATGGATGCCATGCTAATGCGTAGTAGGCCGTTTGTGGTGAAAATTCGCGTATCGCGTGTCACGGTTGTACCCTGGGTCACCACTTTGGTAGAATTCACTGCAATTTGGTGGGAATATACCAGTAACGAGACGGGGGTGACTATATAGAAACACAATTGACTGGAAGCACGTCCATTCACAGACACAGCTCGGAACGCACTACTGTCTGTGCTCCGGTCACAGATACTCGGATATTACAGTCCTCACTCCATAACGGTGGTCGTAGTTATCAATACGCCACAAGCTTTTACATATTTATAATAATAAATGTTGAGAATATATGCTATTTAAATAAAACAATGATATGAATCACACTTTTACTTAAATACCTAATGCTAACAGCAAGCACAAGAATTACCTGTAGTCCCTAGAGGTTCTTTTTTTAAGTTAGTTGAGATGCTCTTTTCCCAGTGACCCACGATTTGCAACGAAAGGAATATTTTTTTCCACCCGACGTCAGAAATTCAAACACTTCAGCGTAAGCTGGCCAAGGCATCCGTCGGTCTGCATTCTTCATCATGTAGGAAAAGTGTGGAAATGAAGTAACATCGAAGAATGCGTGTTATTCACGTGTGTCGGGATAAGTGACTGTAATATACTCATTGTTGCGTACATAATTTATAATTACAAATACTATAAATGAATGAGCAAGAATTAAATGCAATAACGGCACTAAAATTTTAATTCAGATATTTCTTATATATTTTAATGTTGTTGAAAATATTTAAGTTTTAAACAGATATTCCTGTTTTTCGAGATAAAGGCCGGCATCACGCTGTCCGCGTGCGATAAAGAAGTAACGGCACTTTCGTTTAGTCGTTACCGATAAAAGTAATCTGGTTGCAGTCACAGTTACTTTATAGAAATACTAACGCCGTCAAAGACCGTTACCTTCATAGTCATTGAACGCTACTCACATTGCTCCCCTTACCCTCAGTTTTGGCTTCGCTTAGCTGTTGTTTATCGTCATAGTATTTACGCCTCTTAAATCTGTGACTACACTGACTTTGATTTCGCAGCAGCTTTCCCATCCCTCACAACATCGCTCAGCAAGTACAAGTCTAAGGCGCATAGTACAATGTTTTTGAATTTTATCCATTTGTTTTCCACATCTTCGAACCCGAGTCTAACTACGTGATGCTATCTGCGCAAATACTATGCAGTTTTTTTCCATTGAATCTTGCTAAGCAAAAAATATTTCGTACATTTCTGAGCAATCCTATAAAGAGCTTTGGTCATTGATGTTACAACTGTCGTATTATCACTAACTCTCTCTTCTAGGTATACTGTTGTCCTTGTGTCGGCTACCTACGACAAAGTCCCTCACGATTGCGTTCTCTAACTAAATACTTATCCGAAACAACGTTGAGAACAATATCACAAAAATAGATGTCTTTGCCACCAGTTTTAATCGCTCGATTCTCCCATTCTACAGGTGTCAAGCTGAAGTCTCCCCTGTTACAATAGCGTTGCGATATTTTCCAAGTATTCTCTCAACAACTGTAACTTTTGAGGCAGATGGTCTATAAAAACATCCGACAACCACTTTTGACACGCTTTTGAATTCAACTGTCATCCAGATTATTTCACATTAGGAATATGCAATAAACTCAGAACATGCTCGTAGAGTTCTGTGTGGCAGCAAAACACGCCGAAACTATGCGCATCTAGCGTATCAGTGCGATATGTGTATATTTAAATCAAAATTTAGTATCTCGCTGTTGTCTACTTCCAATTTGTCAGCTTCGTCTAGATCTTCATGTATAGTCCACTAGCTACCTTAAGGGTTGTGGCAGAGGGTAATGTGTGTACCACTGTTACTTCCCTCTTCGAAAGCCATCGTGTGGGCTCGAATGTCTCTGATTTTACTCTTCATGGTCTTTTTGCAAGGTATACGTAGGAAGAAGCAGTGTATTGGCAGACACTTGTAGGAACGTACGCTCTCGGAACGTTGACAATAAACTATATCAGGGTGGACAACGCCTCTCCTAGAGCGTCTGCCACTGGAATTGGCGGAGCATCTCCATGACTCTTTCACGCTTATTAATTGAACCTGTAACGAAATGCGCTGCTATTCTTTGGTTCTTTTCTAGATGCTATATTTATCCAGTAAGAATAGCGTACTGACGAGCAATATTCAAGTATTAGTCCAAAGAGGCTCCCCTGAGCTACCTCATTTGTGTGTGGACCGCACATCGTGAGAATTCTTCCAATGATTTTCAGTCTGGTACCTGGCTTACCTGCGATTATTGTTCTGCAGTTATTACAGTGTAAATCACTCTGTACATATGGTCTAGATCTTGTGATTCTTATGCAGTAGTGTGATCACGGCTATTACGTTAATGTGCCTTACTGCCTCTTTATGTGCAACACGTTCCGTTTGTTTCTCTCGAGGGTCGATTTTCCATACCTTCTACCAAGCGTGTACCCTCTAGAGGTACTCCTGCATTTCGATGCAATTTTCTACCTTAGCGACTTCCCTGCAAACAATATCATCCGCCGAAAGCCGTATGGAACTCCGCAAGTAATCCTCTAGACAATTTAAACGTATTGGGAAAAGCAAAGATTCTCTAACACTCCATAGGGGCACGCCCAGAGTTACTTTTACGTGTGAATATTTCTGTCTATTGAGAATGACATGCTCTGCTGTTTGCAGTGCGCAACTGTATACAACGCTCCTTCCGGAAGTCAAGAAACATGACATCAGCGTGGTTGCTGACATCTACTGCTTTCTGGGTCTCGTGCACGAATGTAGCTGGATGGGTTTCAAACGATCACTTTCCCGGGTCCCATGCTGATTCCTATAGAGAAGATTTTCGTTCCGAAAAGATATCTTAATACACGAGCATAAGACGTGTTCCAAAATTCTACAACAGACATACGACAGAGGTGTAAGACTAATCACACATAGGCATTACTACATTTCATCAGCGAGACTAATTGTGAGACTCCACCAACACTGCTCCTGTAGTTTACTAATTTCAAACTAACATCTTGTCTTTACCATATGCAAACATATGATCTCTCCGACACGACATCTCCAACGAGAACTTCCGGCAAACGTAATTAAATTTCACTGCTCTTTTTGCTGACTTGCTTGGAGGGGCTTAGCTAGCAGCCTAAGGACCTCCCAGTAAACATTGTGCCCACCCACAGTGAGTGACCGGACTTCACAGGAAAAGCGCTACTGGCTCAAAAGACGAGACGTGCCGCCTCAGATGAGGTACCAACGCTGGTCACCAACTAGGCGGAAAGGATACAGGAATGCTGTAAGTTGCCACTTTCACCTTGGGCCCTGAGTTTCTCCAACACACCACCGTCTGCTAGTGACTCACGAGTAACGAAAAATGGGTGAGATGTACCACAGCGGAAGATACAGTGATGTCGGGGTTTCCAGGAGAATGCAGTGGCACCATGGTGTGCCGGCCGTGGTGGCCGAACGGTTCTAGGCGCTACAGTCAGGAACCGCGCGACCGCTACGGTTGCAGGTTCGAATCTTGCCTCGGGCATGGATGTGTGTGATGTCCTTAGGTTAGTTAGGTTTAAGTAGTTCTAAGTTCTAGCGGACTGATGACATGAGATGTTAAGTCCATAGTGCTCAGAGCCATTTGAACCAATGGCGTCGCATTTCTCACCACAGGTGCACAGACGTCGCTTCGTCTTTCAAGCTAGCAGCCTGAATGCTATCAAAAGTTGCAATACGCAGCTTGTAGCTGTATCCGAATTCATGTTGGCCCAATACTCGCGTAGCGCAGCTATGACGTAGAACTGTATAAAATGGTCAAAAAAAGTTGTTGTTATAGCAGTCAGAGCATAACAAGGAATTACAAGCAGACCGCAACGAAAGATCGAAGAACCGATTGTCACTGTGAAACCGTAGGCAGCGTAAATCTGCAGCAGTAAAATTACGGTACTCTCATAATATAAAAAATGTAAATAAAAACCAGCTCTGATGTCTTTTGGATAGCGCCGAAGGATATTAGGCTAAGTAAAGTTACATACATCAAAAGTGAGAGCTTCCGGAGATGTATCTCACCGAACAGGAGAACAGGACTTACCAGCACACGGAAAGACAAACCTCGCAAAGTCCTCAGGGACTTCGGCTTACTCGAGACAAATACAGAGATACTTCTTCACAGAAGTATGTAAGGAAAAGATTAGGCGAAACGCTTTCTACAAACTAGGTACACCCCTGATGAAGGCTGCTCTCGCTTTACAGACGGCAGATCGACATCGTGGTTGACGGGAAATCAAGCCATAATATTCCTTCCTTCTTACTTCCTAAGCTTTCATTTGTTGTAAAAGAATGTGTAGAGGCGAATTAAGAGTGTATATTCTGTCGTTTTCATGTTCTATTGTTCTTCATTTCTGGGCGTTTATGGGTTTCAATTCAGTTCTACGCTGTTTCACATAAAACCAAGATCCCTGTCAAATGATCAAAGAGCTAGTAGCTGGAACTGCAACCTCTTCCTAGACGAACAAAGAGGGGGTGGGGGAGGGAGGGCAACTGTGCACAGTAGCGAGTGGAAGCGTTCTCATCTGCTTTTTATCACAGAGGAACCTCAACAACAAGATTTGTCTCGGAAAAATATATATGTTTTTTTTTTTTTTTTTATCCGTGTCACCACCAAAAAGACAACTGGCCAGCTATCGTCTTGGATGCCTCTCTAGAAAATACTTAAGTTGAAAATTTATGGATACACTCGCTTGGAAGACCTCTCAGGACACTCTTTTCTGTAGTCTGACCCAGCGGACTCTAAAAAATTGCCAGCTGAAATTGAGGAAAGCCACCCTGACGCATAAAGTGAATTCAGAGCCGGACACACCTTTAAGACCGAAGCTGTAATTATTGGGCACAACTAAATGGTTAATGCGAAGAATTTATGGCTGTAGGTATGAATCCTAAAGTGGAGAATTACAAAGGAATGAAGTTGATATGAATGGAAAGTATTAGGAGAAACCAGCTTTGGATTGACACATTAATGTATTCAAATGAAATACACAGTAAACGGATCTGACAATAAAAGAATATTAATTGGCTTTACAGATGTCCCGTATATGAACCCTACAAAGTTAACTTATTCGTTTGCAATGTTACTTGAACGGCCGTGCGGTCTGAGGAGTCTTGTCACGGTCCGGGCGGCTCCCCCCGTAGGAGGTTCGAGCCGTCCCTCGGTCATGGAAGTGTGTGTTGTCCTTAGCGTAAGTTAGTCTAAGTTGGATTAAGTAGTACGTAAGCTTAGGGACCGATGACCTCAGCAGTTTGACCCCATAAGACTTTATCACAAATTTCCAATCAGTTACTTGAACGAACAAGAAAATATGTCCCGTATCCGAGCTTTTATGTAAACGATTACAGTGACTTTTGACCTAATAGTTATTGAGGAACTCAAGCATGTGGAGATTGATGATTGCAGTGAGTTGAGAAATGCAGACCAACAGTTATGATGATGGTGCTGCTAAATATGCTCACTGTAATTAATTATCATGAGACGTGCAGAATGCCGCCGACATGGGTGTAGCACTGTGATACGTGATGAGTGTCGAGCACTCATCGACGCGAACTGTCAAACCGGCTCGTCTGCTAAGATGCGTGTCAGATGCGCACTGCTCTCCGTCTCCGAATGAACGTTACTGACGTACACATGATGGACACGCAACCCCGTCTCCCAGCAAACTCCCAGATTTTCAGCTGAACCGTACAGCCTGCTACTAGTTCCTGCCAAACAGGAGATACTCGCAAACTGCAGAATATGTACACTCAGCGGGCCAATTGCGGGGTCTCTTCAAGCACAAAGTCCGGCCTAGAAAAATGTGCTCCTATAAAACCTTTGACTCTTCGAGTCGCCCTTCTTCCAAAAATCTGCTGCTTCTGCTCCGTCTCCGTGGGGTCACAAACATTTTTACCGGTTGCGCGTTTCCGTGCCCAGCAACTAGCCTCGTATCAAAGGTTCTCTGAAAGCAAGAATTGCGCCAGAGGCTAGGGTCCTATTCCTCTGCAAGCGGTATTTCATTATGAAAGCGTAAGATCACCTGAAGACAGTCTTCAGAACTCGTCAAGTCGTCAGTTGCCCGCTGACGGAGTCCGCTCCCTTGCCACAGTTCAGTGAAAGGGCAGAGCTCGCTTGTAAACGCACAATAGCTGTCACTCCCTGTGGCTGGCCCGGCGTGGCGAGAAGACGATGATTAATTGTCTCAGCATATGACAATACATCCCGTCACGGAACAGCACCTGTGAGGCAATTGTTTGAGGACAATAACATTCCTCAAATCGACTAATGGCCTGCACAGAATCTCGACTGTAGCCCATTAGAACACCTTTAGGATGAGTCAGAAGTTCCACTTCACCTCACAAAACACTGGTAGCAGTTACTTCTGTAAAATATCTGGGAGTATGCGTGCGGAACGATTTGAAGTGGAATGATCATATAAAATTAATTGTTAGTAAGGCGGGTACCAGGATGAGATTCATTGGGAGAGTGCTTAGAAAATGTAGTCCATCAACAAAGGAGGTGGCTTACAAAACACTCGTTCGACCTATACTTGAGTACTGCTCATCAGTGTGGGATCCGTACCAGATCGGTTTGACGGAGGAGATAGAGAAGATCCAAAGAAGAGCGGCGCGTTTCGTCACAGGGTTATTTGATAACCGTGATAGCTTTACGGAGATGTTTAATAAACTCAAGTGGCAGACTCTGCAAGAGAGGCGCTCTGCATCGCGGTGTAGCTTGCTCGCCAAGTTTCGAGAGGGTGCGTTTCTGGATGAGGTATCGAATATATTGCTTCCCCCTACTTATACCTCCCGAGGAGATCACGAATGTAAAATTAGAGAGATTAGAGCGCGCACGGAGGCTTTCAGACAGTCGTTCTTCCCGCGAACCATACGCGACTGGAACAGGAAAGGGAGGTAATGACAGTGGCACGTAAAGTGTCCTCCGCCACACACCGTTGGGTGGCTTGCGGAGTATAAACGTAGATGTAGATGAAAATCTCTCTTTATGGTCTGGTTTCTTACGGCGATACTCGGATACAGCCTAGAGCACAGACTACTTGTGTTTCATACCTTTTTATACATAGTTTTTGTTGCCGCCCATGTTGCCGGATAATTTATAGCTTTCAGTCTATGGACTAGGTCCAGATCGTTGATTAAATCTTCATTTTCAAGACACTGTGAACGATATATCTGAAACAAGTGATCACTAAAATCTGATAAAAATAGCCTTATTTTAAAATAAAAATTTGTTAGAACCCATTATTGATGATTTCTACAGTGTGATCGAACCCTCGTTCAACCTTTTCAATGTTTTCAATGTTTTCAATGCAGGGATAATTTTTCAACGAGGGGACATATTAAGATTAATTTATTTTAAGGTGACAGATCCTGGTTACAGTTACCACAAATGAAGTTGATATACATTGCTTTGTCCGCATAAGGGACAGGAAACAACGCTTCGACATACACACTGATAATGAAAGTACAAATATCGCAACCTGCACTTATTGTGCTGACACTTCAGATTCATTACGAAATACAAACATTTTCAATCAATAAACACACTTCGAAATACTTTACACCTGGAACACGGAAAGACGACATATTGCATCACCCAGACATATAACAATTAAATCTAAAAATCCCCTTTGATCACGTCTAACTTACTGATACCTCCAAGTTTCTTTAAGAAAATAGAGTATTACAGACAAATTACTCCAACCAAATGTTCGTTCACTTTTCTGCACTGAATCCCAGCTTCGAGTTAAATGCAGCGATCCCTGATCACCTGTGCGAATTTTTTAATGCATTTTATTTTCAGACTTCTGTTTCTACAACCCATCCTTACTCCAAACACACTTTTTAGAATGATTTTATCTGTTAAGTGAGGCTTACAAAGTATGAGAGTTACTTTTCTAAGAAACTTTCACCGGAAACACACACACTTCCGAAACTTACCCTACTTCATGCTACTGACTAAGAGACTTAGATTTAGTTGTAACACAGCACTGAAAACCTGAGGTAGGGAAAATTTCATACATATCTATTGCCTGTTGTTTTTCAGTTACAGACGGCAATGCCGGCAATCCATGAAGTTGCTCAAAACCAAAATTTGAAATATTCACAGGAAGTCTTTCTACTGCATCGGCACTTGTTAATGCTGGTGCTAATTTACCATCGCAGTGGGCGGTAGCAACCGGAAATTTCGTATTCTTAAATTGGTTCTTCATTTCGATGGTCTTTCTCTTGCGGAATTTCTCCCTGTATTGTGGACAAAACTCTTGCTCACTACATTATCTTGCATATTTTCAGCTAGCGCTTTGGTTGTAACTATTATGATCTGAAATGTGCCCTTGTCATTGATTTAATCAAAGGCAGCTGCTAGCTTGGGTGTCATTACGCTCTTTCAGTTGTGGAAATGGACTAGTGGGGACAGTGTCATCAATCGATATTCCTGCAGCGTCGTAGAGCCCAAGTATTTCTGACTGAACACTACTTCAATGTGACGATACCAGTTCGGAAAATTGGTGAGAAAAAAACCGGCCATGTGCAACTAGGTCACGCCCTCTAAGGGTTCCGTACAAATTTAATTATCCAGGCGGGAAGGAGCGCTGGTCCCCGGCACGAATCCGCCCGGCGGATGAATGCGGGCTCATTCCCCTTATTCCGCCTCAGCTACACTATGTCGACGATTGCTGCCCAAACAAGTTCTCCAGGTACGCGTGCACCACCATTACTCTACCACGCAAACGTAGGGGTTACACTCGACTGGTGTGAGACGTTCCCTGGAGGGTCCACCGGGGGCCGAACCGCACTACAACCCTGGGTTCGATGTGGGGCGGCGGAGGAGTAAAGTGGACTACGTTAGTTGTAGAGGAGTTGCGGACCACTGCGGCTGCGGCGGGGACGGAGCCTCTCCGTCGTTTCTAGGTCCCCGGTTAACATAACATGTATAAAGGCGATTCATCCATCACAGAAATCGAGAACGTCGGTGATTATGACCTGTTATCGCCATTGATGATTCCGATTCCAGGCATTCCAAGACTTTCGAGAATATTGTAATTTTAAGTTTGTATTGAGAGAACAAATGACAAAAGAAACGTGTTTTTAGTGTGTGAAATTAATAATTTTCTGATTTCTTTACTTTATTTGTACTGTGAAATCTTTTATCGTCCAAATTTCATAATTCAGAGCCATCGGGAAGTATCTTAGAGATATTGAAGAGGGAATTTGTATCAAAATAAGTGAAATAAATGACGTATCATTTTACTGCATTCTCATAGAAGCTTACATTTATTACGTCATCAAGGGACAGTTCCTGAGAAAACGAAAAAACATTGTCCGAACAGACCTTGAAGGCCCAGAGGTACCGACCGACGGCATTCCAGCATGTTTTTGCAGGTGCCTCCGAAGCTGGCATAAGGTTTTTAATTTTAGTATGCAGTTGCATCTCACGGGTTTATCGACAGATCACCACTTCCCGCAAAGGTGATGCAGGACTTTAATGCACAGTTAAATTCAACTGTAAGATAAAACTTTAAACGTAAATTTGATACATGGCGAAAGAAAAAAAGCCGTCTGTGAACTGAGAACTAATTCAGTTAAGAAGAGTTAGTATAAAATCTGACTAAATAAGCTAATGAATGAATCTATGTGTAGAAATATTAATTCGCCAAATTGACGGTTTTGTTATGATGGATTTCCCGAATTTGAAGCCACAGAGGCACAACTTCACGTAGCTTCTATACACATGGTATGAAACCATGCTGGAGGGCGGGGAATGGCGGGGGAGGGGGAGAGACTCACGAGAAATTATACAAAAGTTTGAAAAGTGCCAAATAAGTTTCTCGCACATGCGTTCTTACGCTGTTTGTGTAGATATCGAGAGATTACTAACACGCTTATCAGTCGAATGTTTCTCTACAACTTTAATGTAACCCTCCGTTAGTCGACGTGCGAAGATATTAATACTAAAATTAAATTGCTCCAAGAATGTTTCTAACCACCTGCATATCCTCTGAATAGTGACGAAGTAAATAATAACCTTTATGGTACTAAGGACTAATAACAAAACCACAACACAAAATACAGGTAGCCAGTTCCGTAGTGCATATGCCTGCTCACAGCGAACTCAGAAACTCCTTTGGGTAGCGTTCAATACTTCTCCGAAACGTGACTGACATATCTCTCTGCTGAAACCGTAGTAATTCGTGCCTGAAACGTCTTCTGGCACCAGGCCACTGGGATCATAATCAAGCGTCCACTAAATCTTCGCTCGTTCGGTGATTAAAACCTAGTAACACTGGTGCAAATTGTATTCCATGTGTTCCCTTGTCCAACATCTTCGAGCACGACGATGGCTGGAGTGGGACGGGTGTCGTTCTGTTGTTCTTAATGGACGGCCAGGACCAAACTGTTTGTGTGGAGGCAGTTGCGTTATACACTCCTGGAAATTGAAATAAGAACACCGTGAATTCATTGTCCCAGGAAGGGGAAACTTTATTGACACATTTCTGGGGTCAGATACATCACATGATCACACTGACAGAACCACAGGCACATAGACACAGGCAACAGAGCATGCACAATGTCGGCACTAGTACAGTGTATATCCACCTTTCGCAGCAATGCAGGCTGATATTCTCCCATGGAGACGATCGTAGAGATGCTGGATGTAGTCCTGTGGAACGGCTTGCCATGCCATTTCCACCTGGCGCCTCAGTTGGACCAGCGTTCGTGCTGGACGTGCAGACCGCGTGAGACGACGCTTCATACAGTCCCAAACATGCTCAATGGGGGACAGATCCGGAGATCTTGCTGGCCAGGGTAGTTGACTTACACCTTCTAGAGCACGTTGGGTGGCACGGGATACATGCGGACGTGCATTGTCCTGTTAGAACAGCAAGTTCCCTTGCCGGTCTAGGAATGGTAGAACGATGGGTTCGATGACGGTTTGGATGTACCGTGCACTATTCAGTGTCCCCTCGACGATCACCAGTGGTGTACGGCCAGTGTAGGAGATCGCTCCCCACACCATGATGCCGGGTGTTGGCCCTGTGTGCTTCGGTCGTATGCAGTCCTGATTGTGGCGCTCACCTGCACGGCGCCAAACACGCATACGACCATCATTGGCACCAAGGCAGAAGCGACTCTCATCGCTGAAGACGACACGTCTCCATTCGTCCCTCCATTCACGCCTGTCGCGACACCACTGGAGGCGGGCTATACGATGTTGGGGCGTGAGCGGAAGACGGCCTAAAGGTGTGCGGGACCGTAGCTCAGCTTCATGGAGACGGTTGCGAATGGTCCTCGCCGATACCCCAGGAGCAACAGTGTCCCTCATTTGCTGGGAAGTGGCGGTGCGGTCCCCTACGGCACTGCGTAGGATCCTACGGTCTTGGCGTGCATCCGTGCGTCGCTGCGGTCCGGTCCCAGGTCGACGGGCACGTGCACCTTCCGCCGACCACTGGCGACAACATCGATGTACTGTGGAGACCTCACGGCCCACGTGTTGAGCAATTCGGCGGTACGTCCACCCGGCCTCCCGCATGCCCACTATACGCCCTCGCTCAAAGTCCGTCAACTGCACATACGGTTCACGTCCACGCTGTCGCGGCATGCTACCAGTGTTAAAGACTGCGATGGAGCTCCGTATGCCACGGTAAACTGGCTGACACTGACGGCGGCGGTGCACAAATGCTGCGCAGCTAGCGCCATTCGACGGCCAACACCGCGGTTCCTGGTGTGTCCGCTGGGCCGTGCGTGTGATCATTGCTTGTACAGCCCTCTCGCAGTGTCCGGAGCAAGTATGGTGGGTCTGACACACCGGTGTCAATGTGTTCTTTTTTCCATTTCCAGGAGTGTATCTGACTCGGAAAGTCTCTCTCAGTTCCTACACTTGCATATACTCACAGTATCTAATAACCATAGCTTGTGATTATCGGATATTTACTGGTTTTCGCGACTCCGGGCGATCGAAAAGGTGCACGTATTCAATGTTTTGTGTTTCAGGAAAGAGATTTATTGTTCGTATGACGTTACTGTGGCACACAACAGTTCAGCGGCCATCTTCTCGTTCTAACAGGATTTGAATATGTGGAAGAAATTAACATAAACGTACTGCCCCGTTCACGATTGGAAACACAGTGTGCTCTTCTAAAAATGCGATTACACTTGCGCGGCTTTCGTTGCGCACTTGGCACGTACGGCCGTTGCATGGAGAGGCGAGCGAGAGTATGCATCAGATCAAGCTACGCATGCCTCTGATGTGTGCGCACAGGCCGCCGTGAGCTGGCTTAGCAGTGAGAGGGTGGCACGCTGAACAGCCACGCACATGTCAGCCGTTCTCTACGTTTACTGGTTTGTATGATTGTAACTGACAGGTGAAAGATTAAGTTTCTTACACACGTTTGCGTTAGTGCCATAGTTGACTGGACTAGTGAGAAACAAATAGAGTTTGTGGAGGATTGTCGTTCTTTTCCTTGTTTGTGGCTCTGAAAGTCTGCCGATTGTAAAGAAAAAATTAAGAGGAGGGATTATCTACAGTTACTGAGAAATAAGTACAACATGAAAACAATGAAAGGGGTATGATTTACAGGCAGTGTGGCTCACTCGGTTGTATTGGAGAGTAGTAAACAGATAATCAATCGTCGCTGGTTCAAATATAACCATGGTCTTTTTTCAATCTTATATATTCGTTCAGTTCAAACACCTGCAACATTTAGAGATAAATTCATCAAATGTACACTGTATATACTAGTTAACATATATCTAATCATTATTTTTTGGAAAATGCTTGTTTTCTTGTTTCTAATTACACATTTCATATAAAATTTCAGAGTTAATTGCAAAATAACTGCTTAATTAACGATATTTTGTGAAAGAATATTAAGAAATTTTCAATTTTTTAATTTCTTTAGCAACCTTGTATGTAACATCGGTAATTAAGAATTTATATTGACCATTAAAGTGGACTCTAGTATGTGGTTTGTAGTTAGAAACCACAAGAGATGCATTTTTCACAAAAAATAGTGATCAGGTACGTGTTAATGAGTATGTATTTGATCAGTTTAATGATATACGTATTCGAAATGAACGAAAAAAATATCACACTGAAAAATCTGTAGGTACTTCTGTTCCGATATATATGAAAGTTTCACATATTAACGTCATTCCAAAATAATCTTCTCTTTGTGTGCTACTGTTTACCAAAATCTCATTTCGATATCTTGAACTCTTTACGAAATATTATTGATGTTTTTAATAATTCACTATATCTGTATTGTTGCATGCACGAATGAGAGTTAGTGCGGTACATAACACCTGTTTTATCAAGACTGGAGACAGACATTGATTTTATGCCAAATCTAAAGAAAAATTCAGTGTGTTAGCTACATACGGTACACAGCAATATATGACCTTAGATGCATTGAAAACAAACTCAAAGTGACTCATAGTTTCCATTGCAAACTATTTGAATCAGGCGATATAGGTAATCACTAAATATCGCAAGAACTAAGACCATTACCGAACACATAGACAGTTCATTTTAAAGATGACATGTAATTCTATGTATCACAGAAGAAACAAAATTTTTCATCCACAGTTTCCATAATATTATATGAGAAAGATTGTAGACTAGCCGATGTACAGATGCCTTCGTATTGTCAGACTAGAGGCAAAGGATCTAGGCGTCAGTGGGATCACTGAAGCCAAGAAAGAGGCATGCGCTTACCTGAGTGCCTTTACTTGCGTCTGGGGCGAGCACAGTAGCGCGGCGACTAGCCGCAAAACGCACATGTGTAATTAGACCTTAGACTGCACGTTTACAAGGGCTCTACGTGGGTACCGGTGATTTTTGGTCATCGACAGAGCATAGTGAAAGAGGATTTCGATCCATGAAGTACGTAAATCATGAGGAGGTACATCACTTTTCTCAGCACTTTAGATCTGAAGTAACGATAGGTGGCTAGAATTCTGTCCACTACAGGTAATGCCCATTTTGTGGTTAAATGATCCTTCAGCGGCCTACTTCTGGTTGTAAGGTCAAGATGTTTGAAGACTACGTATCGACAAATCTCGAATTAGCCACAGATTTTCTAATAATCAACAAGTATACGCAGATTTCAACACGTGATTTTGTATTTTTAGTAATGTTTAGTTGAAATTCTGTTATCAACCGAACCACGTAATTATGAGCCTTTTGTACTACACTTAAAGAAATGACATCACTCGCATCCTCTCTCCCCCTCTCTCTCTCCCCCCATCCCTCTCTCTCTTTGTCTCTCTCTCTCTCTCTCTGTCTCTGTCCCTTTCCCTATCCGTTCCTTTTTCATTCCACTTTCGTTTTTCTATCACATTTTTCTCTTCATTTGACCTGTTTTTCGTATCCCTTCTGCTGTCCTTAATTTATACGTATATTAATTGCCAGTTTTGTGTGTTATCTACATTCACTGGTGTAAACACATCGATAAAAATTGTACTTCAGTTACAGGGAGAAAAAAATTCATTTGCAAATTAAGCTTAACTCCATCTAATTCCTGTCACACTCTTTGTGTGTGTTTGTGTGTATGTGTGTTTGTGTGTACGTACGTGTGTGTACCGTGGGAGGAGGGGGCGCGGGGCACTGTGACGTGACAAACATAAAAAAAGGATGAGGCGCCCGGAGTTCATGTAGTTCCAAATGATGCCGCAGAGGCGCGCGAGTAGTGTGCCCGCTGTTAGTTCCAGCAAGCAGTCGGCAGATGGCAGTCACGTGAAGATGTGAAACTCAATTTCAGAAAATGCTAGCGTAGTACTAATGGGACGATCGTTACGACATCTCGAGATTTAATTATTTTCTTCTAATTAGCTAATTTTTCTCGAGGGCCATTAATTGGTGTGTCTCCATTTTGACTGAGCTTCACATGCGTACCGCAAAATGAACTGGAGCGCTGGAAAGAAGAAACTAGCAGATATATTTCAAAGATGTAACTAACGTTAAAAATATCTCCCGCATGATTAAGTAAGTCGATTTAAGTGATTTATGCGCTTACAGTAATCTCAGAGAAATAAAACTTCTTTAACAATTCTAAAATGCCCGGATACTTACGATCTTCTCTTTTCTGCTTGACGTTATAGTTGTTATGCTACCGGACGCAGAGAATCCGTAACGAACTTCGAATATACAACAATCGTTTAGGAATATGTTAAATATTATTTCTGACTGTTGCTAGGTGAAACTTTAAGTGTTTGAAGTCTAAAGTAATATATCTAAAAGTTACTAATGGAAGATAACTTAATTAGATATCATACTCCACAACTACCTCCCGATTAAGCAATCACAATTTTAAAACAAAATAACTGGATTCGCTAAACAGCTGTGCCTAAAGTCACTTAAAATGCCAATGAAGTTGACAAGAAACGAAAGTAAATTAGGAGACTACATGTTTTGGATATGGCAAAGAATTGTAAATGTGGTGCAAGGAATTTATTGAAGGGACCGGAGTATAAATGAAACTCAGAAATGAGTTAACAAACTAATAATCCTCATTTTTCATTAAATAATTCTACTTTTTTCGAAAAAGAAAGTTTATACATAAACAAAACAAATACCAGACATAGATTTCCATCTTCAGTGTAACTATGCTGCTATGAGTAGTCGGTATGCATTTGAGGAAGTCTTTAAATTAAGCATCTTTTGGTGTTGGAGCTCTCGCAGCGCCTGTGTTCGTATATTAGATTATGAGAGCTGAAGTCCACGTGTTACAGAAACAACTGTTCTCTTCAGTGCTCTGACAAAAACAAGTGGCAATATGTTTACCCATTAAAAATGACCAGTGAATCGTTTAGTAGGCGGAACTGAATTCTCACAAGTTTAGAAGTTGTCCATCTGGTGCCTAGTACGCGAGGTGTCAATAAGTAAGTTTCCCTATTTTATGAGAAAATAATACACAATTTATCATGTTAAAATTATTTTACTTACATTATAAAATACTTCCGTTACTTTTTGACATTGTTGCCATGTTTTTCCAAGCATTTTTTGTGATGGGACCGAAGGTTCCCCAAACTGGAAAATTACTCTCTCCTAGACAAATAATTACAAAAGTCACTTGCTATCGTGTAACTCTGCCCTTGGACTTGATAACCGCCTGGTTTCGGTTAGGAGGTGAGTTCACAAGATTGTGCAGATAGGTCACATCCAGGATAAGCAGCTAGCAGAGGATTTGATAGCACATTTCCACCAAATTTCGGGGATACTAATGTCGGCGTTTTACGCGCTGTCCCGTCATGTCCGACATATATTCTGTGGGATTATGATGAAACGCTTTTGCAGGTCGGTCGATATGTAATAGGGTGGGGAATTTTAAGAAGATAGGTCACATATTCTTCCAGCTTTATGAGCTTTGTTGCTGTCGACTGTACGTGCCTTTGTGATCGAAGCGTCTTGCGAGGTGACCGACTGCAAGTGGTCACTGCATGCAGATCCCGTCGCAATGTTCTCTCGCTAACAGATTGGGATGTACCTCCAATCACAGTCTGCAGCAATTCCTATCGGTTTTGGAATCTATTTTGATTCACAAGCCGTGAAACGTGTCTGCGGTCCCTCTCAGTCAGGATCATTTTCTAAACACAATTTTGGCGTCGTGTTTCGTGGCCGTGTGTGTGTTACATCGCTGCTTGTATGCACGTTGAACAGTCCGCAGCGAGACACGAACAAATTCAGAAACTTTGTACGCCTTGTGGCCATGGGCACTGCCGAAGACGATTGCCTCTTTTGTCACTATTTCACTTCCGTATATTTGCCCATGTTAGCGTTCAATGTCCACTTGAAACGTAACTGTCTCACTGATTGTGAGGCTGTGCATGCGCGGCTGAGGACGTCTATCGACCAATCGATGCACCATCTGTAAAGGCTTAATGATTCATCTATGTGTGCGCACTGTGGTGACCAATTTTTCGTCCGCTGAGCTTATTATAGCACTGTAAACACGTAAACGTTTGGTGGGATGGTAATTGTTTCCATGTAAGTAATGCATATTGGTATTATTCACTTGTCAGTCAAAATGGAACGTTCGTGTTTCATAAAACGTGAGATAAACTCGATGACTTCTTCACTGAAAGCACTTGCTACTTCCATTGTTTAGCTTACTTATACAAACACTAGTAACTGGAATCTAGGAATATATGCACAGCTTTTGCACGGAAATCAAACTGCAGTTGTAATTGTCGAACTGCAAGAAAGTTAGATCTACTTGAGAAGGCAGGAAATAAGTTTAGGCCTATCCCCGACGTTACTGAATCTGTAAATTGAGTAAGTGCTAAGAAACCAAGAAAACATTTAGGAAGGTAACCAGAAATCAGGGAGACGAAATAAGTACTTTGAGGATCTCCGATAACTTGGAAATTCTGTTATAAGTGCAAAGGACTCTATAGACAACTTGAATGCAATGAAAGCTGTCTTCAAAACAACATTATAAGATGGACATCAACAATAGTAAACAAATGTATCGGAACGTAGTGGAAGTAAATCATCTGATGTTGAGAACATTAGATTTGGTAATGAGGAACTAAAAGTTTTGTTAGGTTAATTTTGGTGTTAGATAAAGCAAATTAAAATGTAGACCGGTAGTACTAAAAACAGTTTTTATAAAAAGGGTACGTTTATTATCTAATATAAATTTAAGTTTTAGGACCAGTCTTCAGAAAATATTTTCATCGGTTTAGAACACATACGGAAGAGAGACGTGGTCGATAGGCAATACAGACATAAAGAAAACAGAAGTTTTAGGTATGTGGTGTTACACAAGAGTGCTGAAGGTCAGATGGATGGATCGAATAAGTGATGAAGAGGTACCGATTCGAATGGGGAAGCAAAGAAGGTTACATTATTACTCTTAGTAACGTCTTAAAAGACCAGGAGCTTCGTAGATGACGCTGAGACTAATAACTTGGTGTGAGACATATGAGGTCGAAAATATCGGAAAACAGCCCAAAAGTGGACGACAAATGTTGAATACGTGATGTCACCAGATGTACCTCGCAGCATGTGCAGCAGTTGGGCTTATCGATCATTCTCTCAATGGTAGGAGGCGATGTTCCACGCCGCTCCGCAATGCTACTGTGTTTTCAGAAATGTAAACCGGCTAATTGTCGTGCTGAATTAGCTCTACCTGATCACATAGGATAATTCAAGAATGATAGCTGCGAACCTATGTGTGTTATAAAAATTACACGTCTCAGAGTCATGCACGACGCTTCGGGATTTATTTAAACGTTAACAAAAATCACCCTGTATAGCACAATGACACAAGAAGAAGATTCATATCACATAACCAGAACATCGGGGAGCAAACTCGGTACCATTGTGGTGAGTGACGTGTCGAGATTCTATTCTGAACGACCATCGTCGACAAGTGTGGTAGGAACCTGGGAAGAGGTCCCATTCTTCCAATGTTTTGAAGAGCCACAGCGGAGTTGTGCCTTGCTCCTTGGTGAGGAATCTACCGCCTGTGACTTAAGGTCGCGGCCGATAGTGACTGAGAGAAGTGTGGGGACGGAACGGTATAGACTAGCATCCTCCCTCATCATGTATGACGTGTCAAGCGATACTCTTGTCGAGCCATTTTTCAGCTGGAAAATGCTTCTCCCGTATCGATGAACTGTCTGCCTCATGCTCAGGCTCCCAAGATCTGTTCCTGATAGAAAATGTGTGGAACCAGCTCGGACGACAACCCTGCTCCAGTAACTGTATGCTGGATTTCAAAGACGAGGCAGAACATTTGTGGTCCAGCTTACCTCAGGAGAGGAGCTTTATGAAACCTTCCCAGTCGATTCAGTGCATATATCAAAGCCGGACGTGATGCAACAGCATACTGATTATTGAGCTCATATTGCCTATTTTTCTAAATTTGACTCGATTTTGTAATCACCGAAACAATATCACTTTCTGTGTCAACCCGTTCCGTTGCATTTATTTTTCACCTCCGCTTCTGGAGATTTCACTTACCTGGGAATTCGCAACTGACCAGGCAGTAAAGAGATTATTATCAAGATACATATTATTTTCCATTTGTGGTTCCACAGGATGCTACTGCTGATATGACTGCAAAATGATGAGGTTTGTAAGTCACAGAAACAAGGAATAAGTAATCACTGATTGACATCATGCGCGCCTGCGCGCCCTCTTCAAAAAATTACCTAATACTGCGCTGCCAAGAGCACCAGTGACGTCACAGTAGGCAGTCAAAAATTGGCAGTGGCTGAGCAGTACTCGACCCACATCTTGTGGATGTTTAACCTCTTGACGCGTCTTCAAAAGCAGAAATTTTATCAGACTCTTAACACGAGCGCCTTCTATGGTGGAATTTGTGGCAGAAAATCTACAAAGAGTTTTAAGATAATGTGGGATCCAAATGTGAAGAATGCCCCCAACTATCTTTAACTGCATTTTTGACAGTGTTATCAGAGAAAGGAAACGTGATTTATCCGGGATAGGGATGCCGAACAGAGTTCCCATTGGAGGCACAAACCATGGTGAACTTCGGAGAAACAGTCAAGATCGCTAGTAAAGTATTTATTTAGAGGACTGCTTTGGGTAAGACTATGTTACCATCTACAACCTCCACGGACAGAATCCGACTGAAAGGGTAATGATTTTACAAAAGGTGTAACCAAATAGAGTTTGCGTGCCCATACACAAGGAAAAGTTAAACACCTTCAGTTTTACAATACGGGCAATCTCCGCTATCCTATCACAAACGTATATGTAAGGATGGTGGAACAGACTGAATGTCTGCATGTCATAATCAACATAGCTGTATATACAAAACATAAGACTGGAGCGAGACTGCCTGTGTTCATGCTGATTGCACAGCGGAATAGAGACTGAGACGTCACGTAAACACAGCAGTGCGTCACAAACTATCCAGATGGCACACTTTAGTTTCAGGTAAGGAAAGTCACTGTCGTACAATACTAACAAACCCTAGCGTATAAATTAATAATGGTAAAAAATAAGAATTAGTTAAAACAGTAATTAAAAGGCCATCAACGTAGTCGTCATCCGACGCCCAACCCAGTCAGGGACATCAGTGCTACTGAATAGATCATTTTATAAAATCATTCTCATATTAAAGAGAACTCTTAAAACCGGCTTAATAATGTGTAACAGGAACATCCAACCGTTCTGTGACGCAAGATACTAAGCAGTCAAGCTATTTAGTTTTCGTACAGTGGAAGATACATCGAAATACACGATTTCATTAGCAAAGTTTTATGTGCAACTGAAAATTCAGAAATAACGCTATTAATAACTCAAATTACATTCATGACGGTATAACATACAGTAAAAGTGTTCTGTTACACAATTACCGTTAAAATTTGATAGCTAACTACACTGTACTCTGTTTCTCGACAACTACATAATTTTTTATCATGGTAATTTCCTCAAACTTAAAGCTCTATAAGTTGCGATACAATTATTAAATTAGAAGTGTAACACTATAAATTGTATTGCACATAGATCTATTAAAAATGACAACATACATATGTACTTAGGATACGTAGCATGGATTGAAACGTTGTTTCACTACTACTTTTCGCACTGACGTTATGGGAAACGATATTTCTCTTTAAACTGTGATTCACTTACTATTGTATGCACCTAGACCTCGGAACCGATGAAGTGATTCACTAATAAGTATGTGATACATCATCACGGTTATTATATGATAAGAAGATAGAATTCTTCCAAGAGCTGCTAATTGTCTAAAAATCAAAAACTCGTATATTACCTGAAAATTCTAAGAGATGTTAGTGTATAAAGTAAAAGATTATATGCCCCTTACCATAAATTACGAGGCCTTTCTAAACATTTATTACCGTTTTATTCTACCACAAGGGTATGGAGCTTTATTCACTAGTGCTTGCACACACACAATACAAGCCGGCCGGAGTGGTCAAGCGGTTCTAGGGTCTACAGTCTGGAACCGCGCGACCGCTACGGTCGCAGGTTCGAATCCTGCCTTGGGAATGGATATGTGTGCTGTTCTTAGGTTAGTTAGGTGTAATTAGTTCTAAGTTCTAGGGGACTGATGACCGCAGAAGTCAAGTCCCATAGTGCTCAGAGCCATTTGAAGCATTTGAAAACAATACAATGGTTCTCACATGTTATAACTATGTAAAACGTTACATGTAATCCTAGTTGCAAAAGTGTCACGTATCACCTGCTAATCTGATTATTTCGCGATGTAATGGATCGAAGCTTACATTGCTATAGTTCGAAAAATATACGTTTTAATGCAATATTTTTCATTATCAGATTTACCTGTCCACTGTCACAACAGTCCAGTCACATTATAATACTAGAAGCAATTGCTTCCAATCGATATCTACCGTGTGCGATACATTCGTTTCGAGCGAGAATATTTACGGATATGTAGGACTAATTTGTGCAGTGCAGTTAATGGTACCTAGCCATCGATTTGGAAGTTTTGCAAGTGAGGAATCTGTGTACTGCAATTTCTTTGTTTATATGGGTCATTCACATGATGCTTGTATCTTACCGATAAAATAAAAATTGTTAAAAAAATTTCTGTTCGGAATTTGGCTGGAAGCAAATACGCAAGTAACCTAGACGTCAAGTGACACATCCTGGACACATCTTGATGTGAGCAGACAGTGTGATAAATCTTTTATGTAATGGAATTAATACGCATTAAAGCCCAGCATTACCTGAATATCCCAAGAGATGCTAGTGTATTACAGTGAAAGCTTGCATCAATCCTCAGCATGGACTACGAGGCCGTTGTAAACATGTAGTAGCGTAATATTCTACCACAAGAATCTGGAGCTTTTTAATCAGAGTTTGCACACACAATATAATGGTTATAACTATATGAAAGGTAAGGATGGTAGCAGATATGTAACGCATAGTATGAACTGATACTCTGGTCACTCATGATGTAACGGATCGAAACTTGGACTGCTGTAGTTGGGAAATGACTTACATTAATGGAATTTTTTTATTAGATGTATTTGTCCAGTGAGACAACAGTCCATCACATTAGAATCGCTGTCAACTGAGAACGGCACCTAGACATCGAGCTACAAGTTGTACACATAAGCTGGAGTTATTTGTAAAGTTCAATAAGCGATACCCATCTGCCATGCTAAGAGTTTCATAATTACGTAATGGAGAGTATATAGCAAAGAATATATATAGCGAATTTATAAAGATTTATTCATATTATAATACATACTTTCCTGTTGATCAACATGTTTCTAAAAATCCCATTCGATGCAAGAACGTTGTGTCTTATTGTTAGATGTGTCGTCCAGTAGGACAGCAGTGCAATTACATTAGAATACAGAGACAAGTGATTCGAATGAATACCAACTGTTAGCGATACCAAGACGTCACAAGTATCACGTGTAATGAAGAGTAATTTATGTAGTTCACTTTCATTACTTAAGTAGTTGCACTCATATCACGATTATATCGCACCTGTGATATAATATGTTAAAACAAAACGCCCTCCACTCGATGTTTACCCGTTATGTAACCTAGACATCGAGCGCCATATCACGATACATCTAGATTTGTAATAAATGTTGTTTTTAGCTGAATTAATGTGCATTCCAAAAGATATGTTAGTTGAATGACTTTATTAACCAATTACAATTTTCAATTTGTCCATAATGTTAATATAAATATTTAACATCTTCATCAGTATCCAACCCAAGGTAAAAATTAACCTAGGCGTCAAGTAGCAGAGTAGAGCGTACTTAGATATCAGGGGTTAATGATAATTACGTAGAAAGGTACTTTACAAGTGCATGATGCCATCATGGATGGAATTAGAATAATTAATAGCGTTGTCTCTGAATGATTACTTGCACATCAAACCTTGCAAATATGATGGTGTCCCTGATCGGATTCGGCGTAGAAAAAGAATGACGGCTATGTTGACAATCTTTTTACTTCTTATTTTGACAGAATTCTTGTTACTGTATACCTTTCTTAACAAATACGTTAGTAATTCTTAGGACTGTATAATTGTGCCTTGCCTGACTTACAAGCAAATGGTAATTATTGTACTCCGGTGTCATCTGGCGAGTTTATGATGTAGTTTAGTGTTTATTGGACATCGAAGACTAAATCCGCTGTGGATTCAGCATGAACACTGACAGTCGGCGCATTAATCTCATGTTTTGTGTAGACTGTTATTTTAATTGTGGCATGCCGAAATCTAGTGTACTGCACAATCTTCATACATACATTTGTGATATGATACGATAGAAGGCGCATAAGCTGGAGATTATATGAATTGTAAAGATAAAGATATGTAACTGTTCTATATGTATGGACACGGCAACTGTATTGGTTACATATTTCGTAGAATTGTTATCCTGTCGATCTGGTTCTGCCATTGTAACTCTAAAGATGTTTCCGAAACCGATCATCAAAATAAATACTTTATTAGCTATCTTCGCTGTTTTTCGGGAGTTTATTATACTACATATGGCCCTATTCCTGTCATTGTCAGGCACGTATTCAAAACATTATATTGAGAGTCAACTGTCTTGCTTTCACCGATGATATAACTATCCTATGATGGCGATAGCTGTGGAACAGATAATAACTTGAAGGAACGAGTAGATAATGCTTGCTTCCAAACTTCTTCCGAAAAACAATGTATACATCCGAAATCAGAACTACGTCTCATCACCCATCAATAGAGTACAGTAACATACAGATAGTGGACAGCTGCAGATACGTCGGTGAAACTGGGCAGATGAACTCTAACGAAAAGAAGGTAGAGACAGTAGGAGAGAGGAAGTGACTCCTGTTTGCCATAGTATGTACACATAAGAAAGACAATCTCAAGAAAAGCATAAGTCATGCACAATAGCAGGATGATCAGAACCGAATGTCTACTCACAAGTGAACGACTCTGAATGACAGGATAGGATGGACTGAAAGATGCCGAGATATTTGATCGTAATATCTTCCGAAAAATAAAGTGCCCTCTAGTAAAAGATGGACAGTAGTGATTGCGAGGAATAGAAGAGCTATATAGGAGAAATAAACGGTTGATGAAGTCTATAAAAAAACAATGACTGAAGTGCTTCGGATATCAGTTCAGGACGGATGCAACCCAACTAATGAAACTGGTTTCTAATGCGTAGCGCAACACACTTAATGTCTCCGATAAATAACGAATGCCTCAAGAACTTTGGACAATCATGAAGACATTTCAACCGACCAAACTACAGATTACTGATCAACAACCTTAAGGACTTAAACGATGAGCGAAAGCAGGACATCGGCTGGACAACGGAAGAAGGCAGGCAGCCATTCAAAGAAAGCGACGATTTAGGTCTGCGAAAAAGGCTTCCGGATACGCTTTATGCTTATTTGACATGATTTGTAATGGTCCTAAAAAGATAAAGATAGCAAGCAATTACCGTATTAAGAATGGGAGCAGATGTTGATAAAGTTAGTCAATATCACGCATGTAGCAAGCGAGCCAGATCCAAACATACAAACCGCAAATGCCCCACACTGTTACTATTTCTTATTTCAATTTTCAGTCCTGAGAGTGGTTCGATGCAGTTCTGTCGAATGCTAGTTATCATCTCGGTCATGCATTATCAACGGTTACATTCGTGTACCTATGTTATGGCCTCTTCCTAAGATACTTTCTTCAATCAGTCTTACAACAACAGTTTTCAGCAGCAATGTACGTCGAATCACGCTTTAAGATGGTTCTAAAAAAAAAGAAAATTTGAAACAGTGTTTAAGGAAAGGAAAGCCGAAGATAAACTGTCTTTAGAGCAAGAAGATCAACTGCGGACATATAATTATTTTGTTTATAACAAATACTTGGAAAGGAACATGTTCGAAATCATCCCGCTTCACCTGCTATTTGTAGACATAGGAAAAGTCTACAATCGTATATCGTTAAGAAATTTGTGAAAGGCTTCAAAATCATGTAAAATTATCCCTAACATGATCAAAGAAATTCAAAACCTATATGAAAATTGTATAGCAAGAATTAAAAGAAATTCTATCACGCGCATTTATGGTTACATCTACATCTAAATACATGCTCCGCAAGCAATCGTATGGTGCATAGCGGAGAGTACCCTGTACCACAACCAGTCATTTCCTTGCTGTTTCACTCGCATATGGAGCGAAGGAAAAACGACTGTCTATATGCCTCGCACGACCCCTAACATCTCTCAACTTATCTTCATGTCATTGTGCGTGGCTGCAGTAAAGGCGTTCCGCAGTCAGCCTCAAATTCCGTTTCTCTAAATTTTCTCAGCAATGCTCGTCGAAAGTACCGTCGCCTTCCCTCAAATGATTCCAACAGCAGTTCCTGAACCATCTGGGTAACATTTGCGTGTTGTTCAAACCTGCCGCTGACAAATCCAGTAGCCCGCCTCTGAATTGCTTCGATGTCTTCCTTTAATCGGACCTGGTGCGAGTCCCAAACACTCAAACAGTACTCAAGAATGTGTCCTACTACTGTCCTATATACGGTATACTTTATAGATGAACCACACTTTCCCAAAATTCTCTCAGTAAACCGACGCCACTCATTCGCCTTCTCTACTACAGTTCTTACACGTTCATTCCATTTCATATTATGGGTTGTTTTCCCTTCTCACCTACATTAACTCAGATTTTTCTACATTTAGAGCTAGTTGCAATTCATCGCACCAACCAGAAATTTTGTCCATGTCACCTTTCATTCATCTACAGTCACTCAACGACAATACCTACCTATACATCACAGCATCATCAGAAAACACCCGAAGGCTGCTGCTAACCCCGTCCACCAGATCATTTGCATATGTCCAAAGTAACAGCGGTAGCATTACTGTTCCCTGGGACACTCCTGACGATACACTTGTCTGTGATGAACACTTCCCGTCGAGGACAACATGTCTCCGAACCACTCACATTCATTGGAACCTATTCCGTATCCGTATGCTTTTACACTCATGCAAAAATAAAAAAATAAATAAAAAAGAAGAACAGGACGATGAGATAAGACGTTCAGATTCACAAAACACATACATTAGTATATTGTGCAGAAACGATTTTCATTTCAGCCACTTCGGTTCAGCATGTGTCCTGTTGCCGCAGTAGGCATAGGGTCCGCCTTGGGCTCTGATAACTTCTTCCATACGCGATGGCATCGACGCGTATAAAGCGCGAATGGCTTCCTATAGTATAGTCCTCCATGCTGCATTCAACTGTTTCCAAAGTTTATCTGCGGTGCTTGGCATTGAGTCACAGCGCTGCACATGTCTTTTCTCCATATTTCACACATCTCCGATTGGCTGTAAGTCTGGTGGTCTGGCGGGCTAGGGCAAAAGGCTGACATCTTGTGACACCAAAAAGTCTCGTGTTCGTGCAGCAACATGTGGTCGTGCATTGTCGATGAAAAATGGCGAATGGGATGTTGTGCAGAAAGGGTATGGCAATGAGTCGCAGGATGTCTTTCACGTAAGTCACACTGGTCACAGTGCCCTGAACAGGCACCAACTGTGATTTTTGGTTGTGCCCATTAGCACTCCTCGCCATAAAGCCTTGAGGTGGTACTGTATGTCTTGCACAAATGTCATTATGGTGACGCTCCCCCATCTCCTCTGCGGCGAACCAAAATGACACCATCATTTTCAAACAAACAGAACCCGAATACGTCCGAAAACGTTATTTGATGCCATTCAGTGGTGTCATTCCATACACCATTGCCGTCTAGCATGGTTCTGCACATTCGTCTAAGGTAGGTGGGAAAGTGGACAACGTGCTACGGGCTCTCAACCTTGTTACATAGTCCCCCTGTTGCATCAGAACTGAAGAGGACTTAGATGTGTCCAGCAATGCCATTTGGATGAGGTGTCGATCTTCTCGGGGGTCGGGGGATTGTCTGGACGGTCGTCGTATTCTATGGCGTTTCGTGAAGAATTCGGCACACCCGTTGCGGAAACACTTCGTTTCACACGAGCAATAACTTCCCGGATAGATGCATCCCATTCTCACATGACAATACTGCTCCCTTTTTCCAACTAACTGATATGACGGTGCGGTTGATGGAAACGTCAACGAGGCATCCTGCACAGCTGCTCATGTCACACGCATCCATTCCTATCCGGTTATAGCGACATCGAGAGCCGCAGGCACATGTTACCGGCGGGTGATTTTGTGCCGCGATTTTGAGGTTGACCTTGAGCCAGCCGGTGGACATGGTTCTAATGCTAATCATTTCAGCAGAACATACTAATCTACATGTCCTGTGAATATGAAGGTCCTGTTTCTAGTCGTTAAATGAATTCTGTTCATTTCTGAATAGGAGTGAACTTTCGTTAACAATCGGCATGGTTGCGCCATGTCAAAAGTTGACGTAAATCAAGGAGTGTTGCATCCACCTGTCACCCTTCATCCGTGGTTGACTAGATCTAATGTGGGAAAAGGGCAAGCTGAGTGTCTAAGGTCGTTACTTTCAAAAAGTAATCGTGGACAAAAACTTTTATTTCTCGAGGAAATGTGTTACATTGGAACTGACAATATCTTAAAGAAATTTGGAGCAAATCGATGTTAATGATACCGCTCTGTAATTTTGCAGATTAGTTGTTTTACGCTTCTTCTACACACGACCCGCCACCGCTTTTTTACAGTCGCTTAGACATTGAATATAGCCGGTCGCTGTGGTCCAGCGGTACTAGGAGCTTTAGTCCGGAACCGCGCTGCTGCTAGGTTCGCAGGTTAGAATCCTGCCTCGAGCATGGATATGTGTGATGTCCTTAGGTTAGTTAGGTTTAAGTAGTTCTACGTCTAGGGGACTGATGACCTCAGATGTCAAGTCCCACAGTGCTTAGAGACATTTGAACATTGCATATGTCTCCAGAAAATTAATTTGAGAGCATAAAAATGGGTCCTGCAAGTTATCATAAGTAAAATAAAACATATTGTGATGTGAGGAACAACTCGAGGTTTGACAGTTACGCCCGCACACCCATCGTCGTCGCTAATGCATAGATATAGACACGCTTAGCGATTTTACGTAGAGCCAGAATAGTCTCGGGTTCTCGGCGATAACTTTTGCTAAAGTATGACGGAGAAAGTTACATGATCTGCCCATCAAAATTTTTACTGACGCGCTAGTTTCTATCAGCTTTTCCCTGTCGACATTGGCGCGTTCTTTTTTGAATGGAAAGTGCAACAGCCTCCCCTTCCTGAGCATTTTTCTAATTTTATTAATCGACGGCGTGCCTTCTTCGTTCTTAGTCCATTTACTTGGCCTATGCGTCTTCAGATCGAGATTTTGAAGCAGTTCAAATTTTGCTCATAAATCCTCTACGCCCGTTATACCGGGAATAAGAGATGCACATTCATTTTGTAAGATTGATGCTAACAGTTACTTACTTGCTCTTTGTAGTAAACTCTGCTAGTCTCGCTGGTGGATTTATTAACCTCAGTAGCCATAGTCGGTATGATGGCATCATGATCACTAACCCCTCCCTCTATACTGAGAAGTCGATAAGATAAAGCCTGTTAGTAGCTAAAACATCGAAAATATTGTAGTTGTCAGTGGGTCATCGCAGCTTCTTGACCCTCTTTTGAATGTCGTTTACGGCTCTGAGCACTATGGGACTTAACTTCTGAGGTCATCAGTCCCCTAGAACTTAGAACTACTTAAACCTAACTAACCTAAGGACATCACACACAACCATACCCGAGGCAGGATTCGAACCTGAGACCGTAGCGGTCGTGCGGCTCCAGACTAGAACCGCCTGGCCACCCCGGGCGGCAATGTCGTTTACGCATTTTCCTTACACTTTCAGTGCCCTATTTGTGATTTTCTTAGTTAATAATGACTCGTTCGCTCATCCCATATGCCCCGCTCTGTGAAATTAAACTATTCAATCATGGACCACAATTTTTCTTAACTTTTGCGCGACCCTGCATTTACACCTGCTGTCCGAATATTTTCCACAACATTTGTCACACCATGTTTTCGATGACATTGGCAGTCATGGTTAAAAGCTATGTCTCAATTTCGTAGAATACTTCTGGGAGAACTGTTTGGTAGTGGCGCAGTCTGGCATTGGTGGAAAATTATTTGTTGTTATAGATATACCATATGATTGTGTAAGCCTTACGTAGTTTTTCCGTGCTAATTTTTTCTTCTTTTTCTTCTCTTTGCCGAAGGTATTGATAATTTCACGTAATTTCTTGAAGTGTTGAGGGTGAATTACAGTGCCGTAAGCCAACGTGAAATTTCTGTTTTGTGATATTATTCACACAATTTGAAGATTAAGCACACTTTTAGCCTTAAGTCATATCTTGATATAAAATTTCCGTCTGTCATTTACCGAGTAACTACCAACAACTTAGCGCTGGTTTCCCGAAGCAAAAATGCGGCCTGCATATCGCCGAATTTCCATGAAAAGCTCTCATCTGGCCTACAGTCTGAGACAGCTGCCTTCACACAGGACGCAAACTACGAAGTGAGCTTGACTGAAATTGCACGCAGAGGGGTCGTTCCCTGCTCTGTGCTCCGCTTCAAGTCGCGGCGTCTGAGAACTCGCTGCCGGCGATGCGGCGGCGATGATCGGGCTGCGTCTTTCCCTCAGGTAGGATAGGCGGTGGGAGCGAAGCGCGCCCAGTGAATCAGCGTTAAATTACGCGGAAGTAGCGGCTCCCTTGGCGCTCGCCACACTCCCGTAGTGGCGGAGGAAAGGGAGGGATGGGAGTGTGGCTGTGGCGTGGGTGGGGGGGGGGGGGGGGGTGGGGGGAGGGAAGTGATGGCGAGGGCGCCAGTAGCAGGTCTTCCACGTGGCCTGCTGCCCCACGTCACGTGCTCTACATCCTGGAGCTCCTTCACTCCTTACTTGCCCTTTCACATCAACTACTGAACGCTTGCTTAATTTAGTTGGAGCCGTGCTGTCAATGTAATAATATAGATAATGCAAAGTTCTACAGAAAATTAACAGGTTAACATGAAAAAAGAAATTTAAAGCCATTCTGTAGCCTTCCCTGGGAGAATATTTCTGTAACACGCTGTTATTTTGCTATCCATGCGGTAGAATTTTTTTTTACTTGCGGCCTTCGGGCACGATCTTCTCGGCCAACTTCTGATGGATAATGCACTATTAATTAAATTGAGCTTCACATATTTTAGTAAATAAAAGACACACACAATACATTCACATTCATGATTCACATATCAATAACATAATAGAATACTTACTATGATTGTAAACTTACTAAATAAATTATGATAAGTTCAGCTACCAGATGTTACACACAGGCTGATTCACCTCTCCCTACTGATGTCGTTTTATGCATCTCAGAAACGTTATATATAGCCTTCAAAAACCACGCATCAGATTTTCAAATTTGCAACTCGCTATGCACAAACTAATAGTCCTACAGAAAAATGGACAGTACTCGTTTTTATGAAGTTTACTGTGGTTCTGCTTTCTACTGATATACGTATTCACTTGAGACCATGGTTGTAGAGTTATTTAAAAAGAACCTCAAAAAGTCAGTATAAATTTGAAAACTGAATAAATCACAGAATACTGAAGATAGAGACGTACAAATTGACACACATGCTTGGAATAACATGGGGTTTTGTTAGAACCAAAGAAAATAGAAAAGTTCAAAAAATGTCCGACAGATGGCGATTCATCTGATCAGAATAGCAATAATTAGCATAACAAAGTAAGACAAAGCAAAGACGATGTTCTTTACAGGAAATGCTCAATATGTCCACCATCATTCCTCATCAATAGCTGTAGTCGAGGAATAATGTTGTGAACAGCACTGTAAAGCATATCCGGAGTTATGGTGAGGCATTGGCGTCGGATGTTGTCTTTCAGCATCCCTAGAGATGCTGGTCAATCACGATACACTTGCGACTTCAGGTAACCCCAAAGCCAATGATCACACGGACTGAGGTCTGGGGACCTGGGAGGCAAAGCATGACGAAAGTGGCAGCTGAGAACACGATCACCACCAAACGACGCGCGCAAGAGATCTTCCACGCGCCATCTGTCGGACATTTTTTGAACTCTTGTTTTGTTCAAATAAAACCCCTTGTCATTCCAAGCATGTGTGTCAATTTTTACCTCTCTATCTACATTATTCCGTGGTTTATTAAGTTTTCAAATTTATACTGACTTTTTGATCACCCTGTATATTACCTTCCGATGCATCTCCAGCCCCAAACTCATCACTGATTAGTCAAGATGCTCGTGGCACTCCTTTTTACCACTGTAGAAAAATTTCCAGTTACACGAACTACTTGCGATGTTCGACCTTCCTTGGTCCCTATTGATTAGTCTGTTACGTCACCAGCATAGTTGCTTGTTTCGTTAACATCGTTAATTTAAACGTACCTGTGACAGTAATGAAACAAAAATGAGTTCTGTAAAAGCTATGCTACAACTAAGCATTAAAGTCACAGTCGTTCCGTAGCCAGAAGGCTTGAAGAATACGACCACGTAATAGTTTATTTTATGCTATTAAAATTCATAAAAGTGCTTGGTAAAATATACACAAACGTCAATTTTGCAATATAAAATCCCTAATTAAGCGAGTAGTGTAATAAATCCAGTTAATGAAGACTAAAGAAAGTCGAATGTGAGGAATAACTCATGCAACCAAGAGATATGGCGCTGTGGTTAGCACACTGGACTCATATTCTCGATGACGACGGTTCAGACCCGCATCCCGTCATACTGATTTAGATTTTCCATGATTTCTCTAAATCGCTACAGCAAAATGCCAGGATGGTTCATTTGACAGAGCACAGTCAACTTCCTTCCCCATCCTGTCCTAATTCAATGGGACGGATGACCTCGATGTTAGGTCCCTCCCCCAAATCAACCAACCCACTATGCAGTTGTTAACTTTTGTACGGGGTAGGGATGAATGCAATGAACAACACATCAGAAAACCTGACTGATGGGGGCTGACTGTGACAGTGGGGATATGTTTGGTCAATTTTGTGCGTTCTTTTAGAGTAGGGTAGAGAAGAGTAGAGTAGAGAAAACGTAGCCCAGGAGACAGTTTAACTACGTTAAAACTTCTACAAAAAGGGTCTAGATATAAAACTGCGTGTTGCACAAATCGACAGAGTCTAGGACAGCTGAATTACTCTGCATATGTTTACACATTGACACATCGCACTTCATAAGAAGTGTCTTTATTCTAGAGCGAAATTTTTGTTCGCGAAGCACTAAGCACTGTAATAAATTCTTTTGTACGTGGTACTGCAGTTGACAGCAGAAAATGACAATGCCGATGCTCTCCTCCGGGCCACAATCACATACGACTGCTTCAGTCAGTTATAGCCGATAGAGCTGCAGTCGGAAACGTCCTAGTTAAAGCGGACGTGGAACATAGTGGCCCAGAACTCTCTGTGGTACATACAAAGGGCACCACTATCGTGCATACGTAAGTGCTAGTATAGCTGTTTAATGTCTCCCCTTATTCGATTCTCCCTCCGCACGTCTTGCAGCAAATCAGTGTAAGGAACTTTTAGTACGTCTTTGTGACATGATGGATGATAGTCTTCACGACAGCGTCGACAGTTTCGGTCCCCATGATATCTTGGTGTCATTTTATCCATACAAAAGCGATTTTTGGTTACGGTGCCCTAATTTAGCAGTACGTTGTATAATCTAGACCAGCAATTAACTATTAGTATTACTGACAATGTGATTCCATACGAGAAGCTGTACTGATGGAGAGTCTGAGAAAACAGTCACAGTAGTTACGTAATCAGAAGGCCTAACAAATACAACCATGTAGTAGTTTATGTAATGCTGTTAAAATTCATAAAACGGTTTGGTAAAATTTACACGAACGTCAATTTTACAATTTATAAATTCTAAACTAAGCGAGTAGTGCAATAAGTTCAGTCAGTGAAGACTAAAGAAAGCAGAATGTGAGGAAAAACTCATGCAAGCAAGCGAGATGGCGCTGTGGTTAGCACACTGGACTCATATTCTCGATGACGACGGTTCATACCTGCATCCCGTCATCCTGCTTTAGATTTTCCATGATTTCTCTAAATCGCTTCAGGAAAATGCCAGGATGGTTCATTTGACAGAGCACGGTCAACTTCCTAATCCAATGGGACCGATGATCTCGCTGTTTCGTCCCCTCCCCCAAATCAACCAACCAACCATGCAGTCGTAAAAGCCGGCCGGAGTGGCCATGCGGTTCTTGGCGCTACAGTGTGGAACCGCGTGACCGCTGCGGTCGCAGGTTCGAATCCTGCCTCGGGCATGGATGTGTGTGCTGTCCTTAGGTTGGTTATGTTTAAGTAGTTCTAAGTTCTAGGGGACTGATGACCACAGCAGTTAAGTCCCATAGTGCTCAGAGCCAATAGCCAGTCGTAAAATTTTGTACAAATGGTTCAAATGGCTCCAAGCACTATGGGACTTAACATCTGAGGCCATCAGTCCCCTAGACTTAGAACTACTTAAACCTAACTAAACTAAGCACATCACACACATCCATGCCCGAGGCAGGATTCGAACCTGCGACCGTAGCAGTCGCACGGTTCCGGACTGAAGCGCCTAGAACCGGTCGGCCACAACGGTCGGCGTCTTGTACTCGCTATCGATGCCAACTGAAGTGGTGTTCCATGTGTCTAGAGACTTTGCGCATGTTTCCATCAAGTTAAAACGTTCTTTAACGACATGTTGTACCCATTTATAGTGTACGCTGCTTCTGGTTCACGGGGTCCCGTGTTCGATTCCCGGCTGGGTTGGTAATTTTTTCTGCCCGGAGACTGGGTGTTCGTGTTGTCCTCATCATTTCGTCATCATCATTCATGACAGTGGCTAAATTGCACTGTGTAAAAACTGAGACTTTTTACGGGCGCTGATGACCTCGTATTTGGGCGCCTTACAATCCAAACGTCATCATTTTTAGTGTATCGGTTCAAATCTTGTAATCAATCATGAAACAGTGATGGTGCGAAACTGTTGAATTTTGGTGACATAGTAGTGAAGTATTAGAGATGGTATTAAACTCACATGATCGATTTAGAAATTACACAATGTAACCCTTAGATATATTTGTGGCAGTCCAATTAGACATGCCCAAAAGTGTAGGTCGCGAATTGTGCTTTGACATATTAGTCGCTAGAACACTTCACGGCGAAAAGCAAAGGTTCCATGTTCGGGTCGCCGCCCTGCGAAGACTTTTAATCTGCCAGGAAGTTTGAAATAGTTATCGCTACCCACAGTCTTAATACAGTCAAACACAAGATGAAATCCGAGTTTCACACGACCAGTCCTGGTTTCTTAGAGAGATCTGGAGCAGCAGAAAATAACATTATCTGTGTTGTGGCTGTGCCCTCTTGTAACGTTTTGTGGTTCCTAGCTGTATGAGGAGGGGGTAGTATGATAGGTGGGTGGCCGGTTTCCTCTCACTACGATGTAAAATCAACACGTGGTTAAAATGCACTTTATTACAGGAACCAACTGAGTACTGGATTCCATTGGTGTCCACTGTGAATTTCTGTGATGACGGCAATCAAATAACATGTACTAATTCTTGAACCTTGACGGTGTCCATACAACAACTATATACAATGGCTAACGTTCCCTCACAGCTAGCTAATGTGCTAGGCGACGACTATCACTGTGGGAGACCAGAGCACACTGCGACGTATTGAAATGCAATGCGAACTGAGTCCCGATGCGTCGTACTGAGGTACCGAGACTGATACAGCTCGGTCGGCGGCGGTCGCCTATATGGACGCTGTCCGGGGGATGTTATCGGCGCGTAGCCTGGGGTGGTGTCTTGGTCTTCTCTTGTCATAGGCGCGCCTAGTTCAGCTCCTGGTATACAATGTTTCCTAATGCCGACCGGTGTGCTGGCGAAGGTGTGCTCGAGCACAGTCAGCGAGCATAAAATACATTAGCAACGGGTGAGCAACAAGACGCTTACACAGCTTGTTCATTGAAAACCGATGGTCTGCCTTGTACTTCGGAGTCTTCAGTACTAGGTAACACTGCCACAATATGGCATGTAAACTGTGGTCTCATGAGCACCGTAGGTTGTCACTGTTTTAAAGGGAAGTATTCTCTAGAGGGTTAGAGGACCTGTGACACAGTTACGTTATGATGGTTGCCTATAGTTAGGTGCCACCTACATATAGGAATTCAGGGTGGCCCGCTTTTTGTTCCGTCGACTTTATGTGGCTGAGGCAGAATTCCAACCTCATGAACTGTGAAATAAATCAAATTGCAGGCAGGTTTTACATGAGAAAAAAGCACAAGTTCAACCAACTGTGTGGTATGCACTGTCCATCCAGAGTTAGTTCTGATGCAAAGGGTCCACTAAAAATTGCAGGTGTCCACAGTGATTGAAGCTGCTAAATCATCGCTCAGACTGACACATATGTAGCATCTCCGAACGCTTCCAGCATGCTGCCCGGAGGCCAATATGGCTGCCCTTCTTATAGCAGGCACTTGGGTTTCACCTTAATTGCCACCAACAACTCGTATTGTTGTTAATCAATCCAAAGTATAACTTGTTATCCTTACATGCTACCTCAAAACTAATGACACCAAAGACGTGCGGAAGCTGTGACTTCTACATTTAATGCATATGTGTAAATTGTAGGAAATGAATTACTCTTTCTACCGGTGCCATTCAAATTTATGTAACTCTGACAGAATTCAAATTACAGATAAAGGAATGCAAAAATTAATAATTCAAAAAGGGAGCTAATAATTGAGGTATTAGTAATTTCAGTTCCTCCACAATACGTGGCTACCTTTTCTTAGTACGCACTACAATGCTACTGATATTTCAGTTTTCTGTAAATAGTTATAATGACTTTAATTAACTACTTAATGAAATAAGAGCGATTGGCTATTTAACTACATAAAAACACTTTAGTGACTCATCAGATTCTTCCCGATGAGCGCTGTCATTTGGTAGATCGGTTTTCTCAGTGGCTTCATTAGTATGAGCGTTGCTGTGGTTATTGCAAAAAGTCGTTAGATAATGTCTACCCAATCATTAACTAACTATGCTTATCTTCCATCGACAGTTTATGTATCAAAGCGAAGCACCTCATTGAGCTCTTTAATGCGGCGTGTCACGCTTTGCTGTATGTTCAGTGGTTTTATCTCTACACACTTCAGTGTATATCATCATGAACTATGCGTGAACTGCTAACGACGTACGTGACATCTTACCCGGACGCTGGGGAATCTGACAAAAGCACCTACATCCTTCAGAATCTGCTTACAGTACTCATCTCTTGGTCTCCCTCTACGCTTTTAATCCACCACTTGCCACAAATACTACATTGGAAAGAAAATCCTAAGAAATTTTGGTCTTATGTCAAAGCGGTAGGTGGATCAAAACAAAATGTCCAGACACTCTGTGACCAAAATGGTACTGAAACAGAGGATGACAGACTAAAGGCCGAAATACTAAATGTCTTTTTCCAAAGCTGTTTCACAGAGGAAGACTGAACTATAGTTCCTTCTCTACCTCGTCGCACAGATGACAAAATGGTAGATATCGAAATAGACGGCAGAGGAATAGAGATACAATTAAAATCGCTCAAAAGAGGAAAGGCCGCTGGACCTGATGGGATACCAGTTCGATTTTACACAGAGTACGCGAAGGAACTTGCGCCCCCCCCCCCCCCCCACCTTCTTGCAGCGGTGTACCGTAGCTCTCTAGAAGAGCGTAGCGTTCCAAAGGATTGGAAAAGGGCACAGGCCATGCCCGTTTTCAAGAAGGGACGTCGAACCGATGTGCAGAACTATAGACCTATATCTCTAACGTCGATCAGTTGTAGAATTTTGGAACACGTATTGTGTTCGAGTATAATGACTTTTCTGGAGACTAGAAATCTACTCTGTAGGAATCAGCATGGGTTTCGAAAAAGACGGTCGTGTGAAACCCAGCTCGCGCTACTCGTCCACGACACTCAGAGGGCCATAGACACGGGCCGGCCGAAGTGGCCGCGCGGTTCTGGCGCTGCAGTCTGGAACCGCGAGACCGCTACGGTCGCAGGTTCGAATCCTGCCTCGGGCATGGATGTGTGTGATGTCCTTAGGTTAGTTAGGTTTAACTAGTTCTAAGTTCTAGGGGACTAATGACTTCAGCAGTTGAGTCCCATTGTGCTCAGAGCCATTTGAACCATAGACACGGGTTCACGGGTAGATGCCGTGTTTCTTGACTTCCGCAAGGCGTTCGATACAGTTCCCCATAGTCGTTTAATGAACAAAGTAAGAGCATATGGACTATCAGACCAATTGTGCGATTGGATGGAAGAGTTCCTAGATAACAGAACGCAGCATGTCATTCTCATTGAGAGAAGTCTTCCGAAGTAAGAGTGATTTCAGGTGTGCCGCAGGGGAGTGTCATAGGACCGTTTCTTTTCAAAATATACATAAATGACCTTGTGGATAACATCGGAAGTTCACTGAGGCTTTTTGCGGATGATGCTGTGGTGTATCGAGAGGTTGTGACAATGGAAAATTATACTGAAATGCTGGAGGATCTGTAGCGAATTGACGCATGGTGCAGGGAATGGCAATTGAATCTCAATGTAGACAAGTGTAATGTGCTGCGAATACATAGAAAGATAGATCCCTTATCATTTAGCTACAAAATAACAGGTCAGCAACTGGAAGCAGTTAATTCCATAAATTATCTAGCAGTACGGATTAGGAGAGATTTAAAATGGAATGATCATATAAAGTTGATCGTCGGTAAAGCAGATGCCAGACTGAGATTCATTGGAAGAATCCTAAGGAAATGCAATCCGAAAACAAAGGAAGTAGGTTACGGTACGCTTGTTCGCCCACTGCTTGAATACTGCTCAGCAGTGTGGGATCCGTACCAGATAGGGTTGATAGAAGAGATAGAGAAAGTCCAGCGGAGAGCAGCACGCTTCGTTACAGGATCATTTAGTAATCGCGAAAGCGTTACGGAGATGATAGATAAACCCCAGTGGAAGACTCTGCAGGAGAGACGCTCAGTAGCTCGGTACAGGCTTTTGTTAAAGTTTCGAGAACATACCATCACCGAAGAGTCAAGCAGTATATTGCTCTCTCCTACGTATATCTCGCGAAGAGACCATGAGGATAAAATCAGAGAGATTAGAGCCCACACAATAGCATACCGACAATCCTTCTTTCCACGAACAATACGAGACTCGAATAGAAGGGAGAACCGATAGAGGTACTCAGGGTATCCTCCGCCACACACCGTCAGGCGGCTTGCGGAGTATGGATGTAGATGTAGATGTAGATTGGTGATCCCTTTATATCTCAGAATGTATCTGGTCAACCCAGCCCTTCTTTCGTCATGTGGCACGAATCTCTCGTCTCCATAATTCTATTCAGTACTTCCTCATTAGTTACGTGCTATACCCATCCAATCTTCAACATTCTTCAGTAGCACCACGTTTCGAAAGCTTCTATTATCTTTTTGTCGAAAACGTTTATCGCCCATGTTCCTAATCTAATTCCCTTGGCGTCATATGATGTAATTCGACTAGATTCCATTATTCTCGTTTTGCTTTTGTAGATGTTCATCTTATATCCTCCTCTTAAGACATAGTCCATTCCGTTCAACTGCTCTTTTAAGTCCTTTGTGGTCGCTGCCTGGGTTACAATGTCATCGGCAAAACTCAGTTTTATTTCTTCACCCTGAACTGAAGATCCTACTCCAAATTTTTCTTTGGTTTCCTTTACTTCTTGCTCAGTGTACAGATTGGATAACATTGGGGGGTAGGCTACAACCCTGTCTCAAATCCCTCTCGACCACAGCTTCCCTTTCATGCCTCTCGAGTCCTGTAACTGCCGTATGGTTGCTGTACAAATTGCAAATATCCTCTAGTTCCATGTATTTTACCCTTGCTACTGTCAAAATTTCGGAGACAGTACTGCAGCCAACATTTTCGAAAGTTTTCTCTAAGTATACAAGCGCTTTAAACATAGGTTTGCCTCCACTTCGTCTATCTTCTAAGTATGGTCAGTCGTAGTGTCAGTATTGCCTCGTTTGCTCCAAAATTTCTCCGGAATTCAAACTGATCTTCCCCAAGGTTGGTTTCTACCAGTTTATCCATTTTTCTATACAGAAGTCGTTTTAGAATTTTGCAACCATGACATATTAAACAGATACTTCGGTAATTTTCACACCTGTAAGCAACTCCTTTGTTTGGAATTGGAATTAGTATATTCTTCTTACAAACTGAGGAAGTTTCGCCTGTCTTCTATATACACCTTCCACCTTTCCTGATTCCTTTCTGTTGTTGGTACTGGTTTCCCATCTGACCTTTTGATATTCATACAACTCCTCTTTTCCCCAAAGGCATTTTTCATTTTCCTGTAATCGATATCTACCTTTCCCCTAGTGAAACATTCTTCTAAATCCCTGCATTTGTCCTCTAGCCGTACCTGTTAAGCCATTTTACACTTCCTGTCAGTCTCATTTTTAGACATTTGTCTTCCTTTTGGCCAGCTTTACTTGAGGCACTTGCATAGTTTTTCCTTTCACCAATTAAATAAAATATCTCTTGTACTAGCTAAGGATTTCTCCTGGGCTTTGTCTTTTTACCTATACGATACTCTGCTGCTTTCTTTGTTTCATATCTTAAAGCTACGCATTCATCTTCTATCGTATTCCTTAAATCCTGTTGTCTAATGTTTCCTTTGAAACTCTCAACAACCTCCGGTTCTTTCAATTTACCTAAGTCTCATCTCCGTAATTTTCTTCCTTTTTCCAATCTGTCAAGTTTTAATTTACACTTCATAACCAACCAATTGTGTGCAGAATCCACATCTGCCAATGGAAATTTCCTACAGTTTAAAATCTGGTTCCTATATATGGTGTCTAACCACTATATAATCAATCTGACTTCCGGCCTCTTCAGGTCTCCTCCACGTACACAACCTTCTTTTATGATCATTAAACTAAGTGTTAGCGATGATTCAATTATGCTCTGTGCAAAACTCTACCTTGTGGATCCCTCTTTCATACCTGTTCCCAAGTCCATATTCAACTATTATTTTTCATTCTCCTCCTTTTCCTTCTATCGAGTTCCAGTCCCCTACTACTTTTAAATTTTAGTCTCCTTCAACTATGCGATTAATTATTTACTGTCCCATTGTATATTTCTTCAATATCTTCCCCACCTCAGAGCTAGTTGACATGTAAACTTCTAGTACTGTGGTAGACGTTAGCTTCGTGTCTATACTGGATACGATGGTGAGTTCACTATTCCCTTCATAGTATGTTACTCGCATTCCTATTTTCTTATTCATTATGAAAACTACCGCTGCATTACCTTTACTTGGTTTGCATTGCTGGCCGCTGTGGCCGAGCGGTTCTAGGCACTTCAGTCCGGGACATCGCTGCTGCTACGGTCGCAGGTTCGAATCCTACCTCGGGCATAGATGTGTCTGATGTCCTTAGGTTGGTTAGGTTCAAGTAGTTCTAAGTCCAGGGGACTGATGACCTCAGATGTTAATTCCCATAGTGCTTAGAGGCATTTGAACAATTTTTTTTTTTTTTATTTTGTATTTGTAACCTTGTATTCACCCAACTAAATATCCTTTTCCTCCTGCCACCGAACTTCATTAATCCCCACTATATATACCCCAATCTATACATTTTCCTACCACCTCCATTAGGACCTTGCCTAGTAAGGCGGTGCGGGTTTCCCGCATCGTTCCCCTACGCTCTGTAAAGAAGCATGGGACTTCATTTCATTTCATACATTTTCCTGCTTAAATTTTCTTTCCTACTAGTGCGATTAAGTGGTCTAACATACCATACTCGGATCATTAGAAAGCGTTTTGTTTCTCCTGATCACGAAATCCTCCTGACTTGTTCCAGTCCGGAGTGCCGATTGGAGAGCTATTTTACCTCCGGTATATTTTACCCAACACGACATCATCATCATCTAACCATACAGTACAGCTGCATCCTTGGTAAAAATTACAGCAGTAGTTTCTCCTTGCTTTCAGCCGTTCTTAGTGCCAGCACAGTGAGGCCGCTTTGGTTGATGTTACAAGGCCAAATCAGTCAATCATCAAGGCTGTGGCCCAGGTAAATATTGGAAAAGCTGGTTCCACTCTTCAGGAACCGTATGTTTGATGGCCTTTCAACAGATACGCCTCCGTTGTGGTTTCACCTACGGTACAGCCAGCCGTCTGTATCGCTGAGACAAGGGGGAGAGTATTAATACACAACATTAATGCAGCTCTCAGTTTCAAAACAATTTTAACTACAGGTGAATGGATTTATAGCCTGTTAGGTAAGTGACTTCCTGTTAGTAAAGTATGAGCAAAATCCCAAACATATCTATTACTGCTTAATTGCAACTTATTTGATAAGTCATCTAGCGGGCCTACCATAGCGCCATCTGGTTTCCCCCTTCAAGCTAGACGAGTTTCGTTCTTTGCAGTTTTTTCGTTTAATGCTTATTTCGTGAGATATTTGCCCGGTCACTATCAATGGACCACCCTGTGTTGGCGTTAGTTGGTAGATGGAAAGCAGGACTTCACATAAAGTTTGTAATTGTACACTCCTGGAAATTGAAATAAGAACACCGTGAATTCATTGTCCCAGGAAGGGGAAACTTTATTGACACATTCCTGGGGTCAGGTACATCACATGATCACACTGACAGAACCACAGGCACTTAGACACAGGCAACAGAGCATGCACAATGTCGGCACTAGTACAGTGTATATCCACCTTTCGCAGCAATGCAAGCTGCTATTCTCCCATGGAGACGATCGTAGAGATGCTGGATGTAGTCCTGTGGAACGGCTTGCCATGCCATTTCTACCTGGCGCCTCAGTTGGACCAGCGTTCGTGCTGGACGTGCAGACCGCGTGAGACGACGCTTCATCCAGTCCCAAACATGCTCAATGGGGGACAGATCCGGAGATCTTGCTGGCCAGGGTAGTTGACTTACACCTTCTAGAGCACGTTGGGTGGCACGGGATTCATGCGGACGTGCATTGTCCTGTTGGAACAGCAAGTTCCCTTGCCGGTCTAGGAATGGTAGAACGATGGGTTCGATGACGGTTTGGATGTACCGTGCACTATTCAGTGTCCCCTCGACGATCACCAGTGGTGTACGGCCAGTGTAGGAGATCGCTCCCCACACCATGATGCCGGGTGTTGGCCCTGTGTGCCTCGGTCGTATGCAGTCCTGATTGTGGCGCTCACCTGCACGGCGCCAAACGCGCATACGACCATCATTGGCACCAAGGCAGAAGCGACTCTCATCGCTGAAGACAACACGTCTCCATTCGTCCCTCCATTCACGCCTGTCGCGACACCACTGGAGGCGGGCTGCACGATGTTGGGGCGTGAGCGGAAGACGGCCTAACGGTGTGCGGGACCGTAGCCCAGCTTCATGGAGACGGTTGCGAATGGTCCTCGCCGATACCCCAGGAGCAACAGTGTTCCTAATTTGCTGGGAAGTGGCGGTGCGGTCCCCTACGGCACTGCGTAGGATCCTACGGTCTTGGCGTGCCTCCGTGCATCGCTGCGGTCCGGTCCCAGGTCGACGGGCACGTGCACCTTCCGCCGACCACTGGCGACAACATCGATGTACTGTGGAGACCTCACGACCCACGTGTTGAGCAATTCGGCGGTACGTCCACCCGGCCTCCCGCATGCCCACTATACGCCCTCGCTGAAAGTCCGTCAACTGCACATACGGTTCACGTCCACGCTGTCGCGGCATGCTACCAGTGTTAAAGACTGCGATGGAGCTCCGTATGCCACGGCAAACTGGCTGACACTGACGGCGGCGGTGCACAAATGCTGCGCAGCTAGCGCCATTCGACGGCCAACACCGCGGTTCCTGGTGTGTCCGCTGTGCTGTGCGTGTGATCATTGCTTGTACAGCCCTCTCGCAGTGTCCGGAGCAAGTATGGTGGGTCTGACACACCGGTGTCAATGTGTTCTTTTTTCCATTTCCAGGAGTGTATTTTAGTGTGGCGTATTCCCTTTTCTTTTAGTATCCGACGTAATGTACCTGGAAAGCATTACTTAGTGCATTCTAAACTGTTATATGAATCCACAATTTAGGTAATCTGTAATAAAACTAAGCCTTTAATGGCCATATACACGACAATTTTGTGTAGGACTGGGATCCATCAGAGTAACTGACTGTTTGTGGACGAAATAATGGCAGGGATCTTAGACCAAAGTGTGACAGATTCAAGTTGATGAAGTCACTAATGATTATGGCTTTTGGGTGTCAACATCATGTAGCAAATAGTCTAAGACTTGTTGTTACCTAAACTGAGTAGGTGGGAAGGGATGTTATAACAGACTGCGGCAGTGCCAAGAATGCGTCTCGGGGCTACTCTTGGTCCTACGTTTAGCAGTGCATAAGGGATGTGGGCAGAACGACGCTTCTGTACGTCAATACAGAATATTACACGCCTATATGCAGGTAGGTGGCTTGATGCTTAACTCAGAGCTGAATTCATTCCAAGGATTCTTGTCGTCAACTGAGCATACTATGTCTTCCATATCTTTGCCGTTGCCCGACTCTCAATAAAATTCATAAATCAATGGTGGAAGCTGGCCAATATACTAATATAGAAGGAAGGTCAACTTGAAAAATGGTAAGGAGCTAGGCTCTGTTGTGGTAAGAAGAAATAACACTCGCATTCCGGAGGACTTGGGTTTCACATTCTTGTCCAGTTATTCAGATTTAGGTTTTAGTGGTTTCACTAAGTAGTATACGAAAAACATCCGGATATTTCATTTCGAAATACACAGTCTATTCTCTCTCCCCCAATTAGAGCTGATAATCTGCTCTAGTGACAGTGTAATCAGGATGACTACTTCTGATGTCAGTGCTGAGGTGCTACACGAGCGACTACAGTGCTCGTTAGACCTCAAATAAACAAATTAATACAAAACACCTGTAAATAGATTTGTTTGCAAAAGCAACACAGATATCGTATACGACAGAGGGCAACACTTGTGAGACATCAGTAAAAGGAATTAATTTTCATCTATCACAGTGAGGCATCAAATTACATGTGCAACGACTTATTGTATTTATTATTTAAGAGTCGTTAATCATGATTAGCTGAAGGACAACTATATTTGAAAATGCAAAGCAAGTCTGCTTTCAACAATATTGTTTATTGCCTCAAAGTTCGACATTAAGCACAATGAAAGTGATTAAGAATCAGTAGTTACTGAATCGAACATTATTTATAGTAAACTTTGCAGCAAATGGTGGCTCACTGAAAGCTAGAAGCTAACACGTTGAAGTACAGTTCAAATCCGTCTGGTGTATGTTTGGGAAACACGCTAAGCTCTGCCGTTCTCTGCAGGTTGCAATTGCGAAACACAAGGGGTGAAGGTTCATGAAACGATACAATTAATGAGGCAACACAAGCTGCTTAGCAGATCATGCAAATTGTAAGCTGCTCAGAAAGTGTGAAACGTACTCGAAAATTTAGCGAGTGCGTCCTGTAGAAACTGAACCAGACACTTCTCTTTCCGTGACCGGGCAGCACGTTCCCGTCAAATCGAATGTCATCTCCAGAACGTCGCTCCCCTCATCTGAAGGAAACAAAAACTACATGGAAAGCAGGACTCCCACGGTGTACCACAGTGACCAGCGACAGTACGTAAATGCAGGGAATACCTGCCGAAATTTCTCATCCATAGGTGACACAACGTGACTTAACATGCAAGAGGTTGATGCTGACTGACAGCAGTGTGCCACTCATTGGTCGTGAACCTCGTACTATGGTTCACGGTTCATTCGACTTATTCGGTTGATTGACGACATTTGAAATGAAAGAAACCTAACTCTTTCACGGTGCAAGGCAAAGTTGCCGCGGTGTATTCTTACATTTGCCTAAGTAGGGTGGCTTTCTTCACACTCAGTGTTCCTACAGTGGCCTGTGATGACTTCGAATAACCTATAAAGGCTAACGAGGCCTGTGCAGACAAAAGCACACGGCGAGCCTGTGCTCTCTGACAGCCACACCATTGTGTTTGTATACTAATAGTACAAAAATTTTGGTAGCAAAATTATGTACCAAGCATATTTTCGGCAGGAAATGGACATCAAAGAAGCCAATTTGCCAACTATGTTATCACATGTACGGTGAGTATTTTTATTCAAATCTTCTAGCTGTACTACGAAGACAGCACAGTGGGTAACTTTTACACTCACGTACTAGAATTCTAGAGTTAGATATTGGATGCAAGTGTGGTTCTTTATTTTATTCTATGATTTTGATATGGCCAATAATGCTATAGAATATACTGTTCCTCAAACGATGCATATCTTACAACTATAGGTTTTTTAACGTTGAACGTTAACAAACCCACATGAAGAGTGATAATCAGTTAAAAATAACACACCTCTCGTAGGAACCAATTAGTTACATGGCATATCAGTATAGGGTGTTTAAACATAAGTTACGTACCACATTCACTAAGAGCAGAAGTTGTAGTAGTTTAAATACACTATCAGTGACAGCATGTCTGTCTTAAAACAAAAATGGTCTTAGAGAGGATGCTCAAAACGATCTCCCAGTCTCTCGAAATATTCCATGGCTCACCGGAGCACGCTTTTCTAAACTTCTGGAAGTTTTTTGTATCGATAGAAGAGCAGCGAAGAAACTCTCTACCAATTGAAACTTCCTGGCAGATTAAAACTGTGTGCGCCCGACCGAGACTCGAACTCAGGACCTTTGCCTCTCCCTGGCAAGTGCTCTATAATCTGAGCTACCGAAGCACGACTCACTCCCGGTACTCACAGCTTTACTTCTGCCAGTATCTCGTCTCCTACCTTCCAAACTTTACAGAAGCTCTCCTGCGAACCTTGCAGAACTAGCACTCCTCTACCAATTCTTCCTCTTTCATCGACGGGAAACAATAAACACAACAGGCTTAGGAATTACCAGTGAATCGGGTTGCTAAACCTGCTGATCACGCAATCTGCTAAAGAAGTGTAATGGACATGAAATGTGTTGTGTACATAGTTCCGCGTAGTCAGCGCGTACACAACTTTCCCACTAGAGCGCGCCCCGCTAAGCACAACAGCGCAGGCGCAGCGCTCATCCGTCTCCGCTCTACGAGACGGCGCTGCGATAAAGACGGACCAAATTCTGCTTCCGCCGATCCGCGTATTAATATGTAACGCAGCCAATGAGATTGCTGTTAACGTAGAACCTTTTCTCCTCGCGGATCACACTCGCGCAGTGATACCTGAACGCGTGAGGTATTATAACGAGTGTACAGACCTCCGATTAGTCAGTCTGCATTTTTCTGCACCAGTCTGCATAAGTCTGCATTAGTCTGCATAAGTCTGCATTGGTCTGCATTTGTCTGTAGTCAAGTTTCAGTCTGCGCCTAATAAAATTATCATATTCCTGTACATAGCCATGAAGAGAAATGTATAGACACTTTATCAAGTATCAGAGATATGTTAGAATAAGATTAAAGTACGAAGACCAAAGAAACTTCAGATTGTCAATTAAACAGCATCCAGAATCAAGTTACGTAATATCTATGCTTTTTATTTTTTTAGTAAATGTGTGTGAAAATTAATCAAGTTCTGTTTAAAGTTGATCACCGTCAATCTGCTGCTCTAAGCGTGCAAGTGGCATTTCTATCGTCTAACCTAACGGCAGAAGATAAACACGCCACGATAAGACCACGAGACATATTGCTGACACTCGCCTACTTCGTTAGAGCAACAACTCAAATAATCTGATGGTGCGTGTACCGAAGGTCTTACAGTAAGCACACCACAAAATGTAAGCGTGACTGCTGGTGATGGTTGAAAGCATCAATGACAGAAGGGGATATCAGAATCTGGGTCCGAATGTAGCGAAAAACAACACATTTTCATGACGTCACTACACGGATGAGGCAAAATGTTATGACCCCTGCCCACGGCGTCATTCCATGTCACCTCGTGGCGTTGCGGCCACGCGACGCGGTAACAAAAGTATGCAAGCGGAACAGATACAAAGGGAGAATTATCCTAACGAACATATGGACTGAAAATCGGAAAATTCATTGAGATAAACGAAACTGACAAATGCAGGCCTGTGAACGAGTACTAGGAAAACGGTGAAGCTTGTCGAATGTTCGCTTGCTACTGTCATGTGCATCTACGAAACGAGGAACCACTACGCGCTAATTGGTTGGATGTCCACGGCTGGATACGTGTCGGCTCTTCGAGTGAATCACGTTTTTGCTACACTATGTCTATGGTCGTCTCCACAAACTCCGTCATCGTTGTGAACTGCGGCTCGAAACGTGCAGCACGCCACGGGTCCAGGCTCGTAATTACAGTATTATGCTGTGGGAGACATTCTCCTGCATTCACATGGGACTTGTGGTAGTAATCTAAGACACGCTGACATTGCGAACCACCTGCATCCCTTCGTGCTTGATGTCTTTCCCGACATCAATGTCATCTTCCAACTGTATGATTGTCCGTGTCTCGGAGCCAGAAACATGCTACAGTGATTTGAGGAGCATTATAGTGAACTCATTTTGATGTCTGATGTAAATCCTCTGGAACCCATCTGCGTCGCTATCTGGCGCCATCACCGTGTACGCAAATCAGCGTCCCGTTATTTAAGTGAATTACTTGACCTGTTCGTTGATATGTAATGATACATACCTCCACATACCTACGAAGAAACTGTCGGATCCCTGATATGCAGAATCAGTGATGTATTTCATTCCCAAGACTGACAAACAAGCTATTAACCAGGGTTCATAATGTTTTTAGAGGGCTATGATTTTTCTTTCATAGTTTAGGAGAAAGATTGTAAGTGCAGTAAAGCGAAGCAATAGCGACAAATGAGTGGAATACATGATAGAATATCGTGAGTGGAACAGAACATACAAACTTTTAAAGGTCAAATACGTCTTTAAGGGGGGTATAATAGTAAAACTTGTTCCCGTTTCTAAGATAGCATTAAATATTTTCACATATGTAGGTGACGGTTCACAGAAGTGATTATTTTATAGTAATTAAATGTTTTCTGTGAACAGTGGTGAACATCTTCAGCGTATTTAAGTAACGGCACCACAATACCACCAAAAGCTGCAGTAACGAGTATGTATTTACCGCCAACCCATTTAGGTTAGGTGATCATCTTCACATAACTGATACCCTTACATCACGTCTAAGAGACGGTTGTCTGGCGTCAAGTTACATCACTTTTATGATTTGCGGCTTCTGTCACTTATACAAGCGTCTTTTATCTTACACATTCTTTCAGTTTACCGGTAAGTGCGCAAACTGACAAAGCATTGCACTATTCAGCATCCTTCCTCACCAAAGTGCAATCATCATAGTAATGAGCTTAAAATAATTAACCTAACAGTTCAAACGCGTAGTGCCAGTGCATAATGTTCAGTGGGCACAATAATTCGGAGGTCACACATGTCACCATCATCATGTGCACAGCCCAACAGCGACAGGCAAGGCGAATGTATCCTAATAAGACGGCGACTTGATAAGAAACAGTATCGATGACTTGGGAGGGTCGCTTTAGCGAAGCATGTTGTCCGTAAATAAATACACAGTAGGACAGCTTTTGGTGGTTTCTTGATGCCATTCTTTTTAGATGACCAACAAAATTGCCTCACTGATTTCAGAAGACGCGTCGTCAGATCCGCAGTCTCATCGATAGCGAAAATCTGTTTCAGAAGGACGTATTCGTTGTACTTTAATTGAACGAAAGACAAGATAGGATTTCGAACCCAGCAAAAGACTGTGACGGCTTCCTCTTCATTGTGATCCATTCGCAATGTCTCTTAGGAAGGGAACTTTTAATGGTAGGGTTCTGCGTGAAAATAAGTAACTATCGGCTGATTCCCTTGAGACGGCAGTTAGTTACAAGGTGTCGAATTCTCAGAAAAAATATCCCTGGAACCGTAGACCGCTTTCAGTTCGCATCGACAGATCCTTCCCCGCAGAAATATGGGAAGTGTTGCACTCCATTAGTCATGTCGCTCAGATATTTCACAGACAGGAGGGTGGCGCTGACAGATTCACGCTTCTATACGGTTTCGCACCCTGCGGCCGTTACTCTTAGTCGCATTTCGGTTTCACAGCCATTTACAGCTTGATTTCTTAGGGCATTAGTTCCATTAATTCTTCATACACCCTGCCAATTTACATCCAGGGATTTTACGTCAGTAAGCGGCTGACAACTATGTACATGTGAAAGTTGATCTTCTATCTGCGTATCGAATGTTGAAATACACTGCCTGACAAAAAAGCGGAGCATCGAAAAGACACGGTCGGATATCAAAGTATCTTCGTGTGCTCGCACATATCATTGGCAGGTACGTAAATGGTTAGAGCTGCAGTTATCTGTGACAGGTAGAACAGCCACCAGTGGTGTGGTTAGTGTTTAATGGTATTGCCTCGCGTGATAAATCCAGTGAAAAAGATCTGATGTTGAATAATCACTGTAAATGAGACCGTATTACCTGTACCCATAAGAGCTCCAGAAAAACCGCATTGAGTGATTCCCCTTGGTCTGTTGGTCAAATCGTGAAACACATTTGTGGTGCATGTGGATGTGGTAGAGACTTGATTTTGGACTGCTAGGGAACGTGAGGGCAGCGGAAATCGTTTTCAAGGTTCCGGACGACGTCGTGTGACCACCACTATGTAGTATTGCAGTATCGAGCAAGGACCACACTGTAACCCCTTCACATCTGCGCCTGCTAATCTAGAAAAACCAATGGACTGGCTGCAGTATTTTGACTCCTGGGACTAGCAGTAGCTTACGACCAAGTAATTACTGTTCCTTGCAAAAGCTACCGTTAACGCAATGACACAAATCGCTGCATTTGGAGTGGTACTGTGACGGCGATGCTTGGACTGTGATGAACAGCGTCGTGTTGTGTTTAGCGATGAGTCGCGTTTCTTTACTAACCGGAGGTGTTAGTGACTGAGGCAACTCTGACGGCACGACGGTTCGCCTTGGATGATCTGCCTCACCACGTGTTACCATTCATGGGACTCTGTCGTGCCGTCTTACAGAGCCCGTCCAAATGTGTCATTTGCCTGTTCGAACAGTCCTCCCGATATTGAGGTGCACCCGTTGCTAACAAGTTTTCCAGATCTGTCCCCGATAGGACATATGTGACACTATCACGGACCTCAATTCCGTCCCATAGCCAGGGTCAATGATGATGAAGATCAGTTGTGGGCCATCTCAGTGGACGAATAGCTACATCAAATGGGCCTAAAGTATTTAAGAAATCTACACTGAAGCGCCAAAGAAACTGGTATTGGCATGCATATTCAAATACAGAGATATATACACAGGCAGAAAACGGCACTACCTTTGGCAACGCGTTTATAAGACAACATGTGTCAGGCGCAGTTGTAACGTCGGTTACTGCTGCTAAAATAATAAGTTATCAAGATTTCAGTGAGATGGAAAGTGGTGTTACAATCGGTGCACAAATTATGGGACGCAGCATCTCCGAGATAGCAATGAAGTGAACCTTATCCCGTACGACCATTTCACGAGTGTAACGTGAATATTGGAAATCCGGTAAAACATCAAATATTTAACATCGCTGCGCCCGAAAAAGACCCTGCAAGAACGGGGCCAACGACGACTGAAGAGAATCTTTCAGTGTGACAGAAGTGCAATCCTTCCGCAAATACCTGCAGATTTCAATGCTGGGCGATCAACAACAGTCCGCGTGTGAACCATTCAACGAAACATTATCGGTATGGGCTTTCGAAGCCGAAGGCCCACTCGTGTACCCTTGATGACTGCACGACACAAAGCTTTACTCCTAGCCTGGGCCCATCACAACCGACATTGGACTGTTGGTGACCGGAAACATGTTGCCTGGTCGGACTAGTCTCGTTGCAAATTGTATCGAGCGGATGGACGTGTATAGGTATGGAGACAACCTCATGAATCCATGGACCATGCATGTCATAGGGAACTGTGTTCAAGCTGATGGAGGCTCTGTAATGTAGTGGGGCGAGTGAATTTGAAGTGATATGGAACCCCTGACACGTCTGGATACGACCCTGGCAGATGACCTGTACGTCTTGTATGATCACCTGCATGCTGTCATAACCTTTGTGCATTCCGACGGAGTTGGGCAATTCTAGCAGGACAATGCGACACACCACACGTCCAGAGTTTCTACAGACGGGCGCCATGAACACTCTTCTGAGTTTGAACACTTCCGCTGGTCACCAAATTCCCCAGACATAAACATTATTGAGCTTATCAGGAATCCGTTGCAACGTGCTGTTCAGAAGAGATCTCACCCCCTCGTACTCTTACGGATTCATGGACAACCCTGCACGATTCATGGTGTCAGTTCCCCCCAGCACATCTTTAGGCATTAGTTGAGTCCATACCACGTCGTGTTGCAGCACTTCTGCCTGCTCGCGAGGCCCTACACGATATTAGGCAGGTGTACCAGTTTCTTTGGCTCTTCAGTGTAATTTCTTCTCTTGAACTGTAAATTCCACTTTTCGTATGTTCCTATCATTTATGTTAATTCTTGCGCAAAGTAAAGCTTAAGTAACAAGCTGGACAGATAAAATCCTTTTTCGCACGCCTCTCAACTCGTGTCTGTATTCCGAAATCACGACTGTTTAAACTAATGATTTAATAATATTCATATCCGGCAGCTTCTGACTCGTTTCGTAATGACAAAATTGGGAATACGTAGTACTGCAAATAGTGAACAAGTATTCCACTGCGGAAAGCGATATTGCACGGTATGGGGTATCAGTAATGATTTGGAAACGTGTAGTGTAGCAGGTCTCTCTATGGAAGTGAATAATGGACCGTCGGACATTTTGAGAAGAAAGAACGTGAACTATTTGTGATGGTGACGTTACAGATAAAAATTAACTTGACAGATGGAGCACGTAGTGAGTAGTACTAAAGGTACAATTACTGAAATGTCTGAAGAAGACTCTTACCGGAAGTAAGAATAGCTTAGTGGGAAATATACTACGGCATTTAGAGGTATGTAATATTACTTTTGATGGAGCAGTAGGTGAAAAAAATAGTAGGCGCAGAGAAAGACTAGAATATCCAAAATAAATTATAAACGACAATCCTGGGTGCGGTTAAGCAGTAATCCAATGTAAGCCGATGATAAGTAAAGAAGGCCATTCCGCTTGGAAGATTGATTGCCTAAAAGTAGGCAAAGGGTTAAATCCACTGTTTTCGCTGCCTTGCTCTACGAGAACATACGTCTGGAATAGTGCTGTGTGCGAGCGTTTCGGTAACATCTAGTAATGGCGACTTGCAATGTCGTAAAGCAATTGGGCCACAAAACCTTTCAAAGCCAGACCCCATGTCGCAGAAACCTTTCCCAAGAAAATATGAACTTCATTTACACTCTTACATCATTTATATGACGTCATATTTCAGAATAGTTAGTACCATATTCCAGAAATGACTGTAGGGGGCGCAGATGCAGGAATTTTGCACGGCCGCTCATTAGAACCTTGCATTGGAGGAGGTTTGCCGATGCCTATCTCCCACCTTCTATGATTTACAAAAATGGTTCAAATGGCTCTGAGCACTATGGGACATAACTGCTGTGGTCATAAGTCCCCTACAACTTAGAACTACTTAAACCTAACCAACCTAAGGACATCACACACATCCATGCCCGAGGCAGGATTCGAACCTGCCACCGTAGCGGTCACGTGGTTTATGACGTACAACTTTGAACATGACTGACGTCTGCAGCAACCGCAAACACAAATTTGAAAAATATGAAAAAATCTTCCAACCGGTTGCATAGGTTTTCTATATATCTTGACCAGGTTTCGTCACTTCTAAGGGTGACTTCATGTAAATACCTTACCTTCTGATGAAGTCACCTTTAGAGGTGACGAAACCTGGTCAAGGTATATAGAAAACCAATGTAACCGGTTGGCAGATTTTTACATATTTTTCAAAAATTCTACACTCCTGGAAATGGAAAAAAGAACACATTGACACCGGTGTGTCAGACCCACCATACTTGCTCCGGACACTGCGAGAGGGCTGTACAAGCAATGATCACACGCACGGCACAGCGGACACACCAGGAACCGCGGTGTTGGCCGTCGAATGGCGCTAGCTGCGCAGCATTTGTGCACCGCCGCCGTCAGTGTCAGCCAGTTTGCCGTGGCATACGGAGCTCCATCGCAGTCTTTAACACTGGTAGCATGCCGCGACAGCGTGGACGTGAACCGTATGTGCAGTTGACGGACTTTGAGCGAGGGCGTATAGTGGGCATGCGGGAGGCCGGGTGGACGTACCGCCGAATTGCTCAACACGTGGGGCGTGAGGTCTCCACAGTACATCGAAGTTGTCGCCAGTGGTCGGCAGAAGGTGCACGTGCCCGTCGACCTGGGACCGGACCGCAGCGACGCACGGATGCACGCCAAGACCGTAGGATCCTACGCAGTGCCGTAGGGGACCGCACCGCCACTTCCCAGCAAATTAGGGACACTGTTGCTCCTGGGGTATCGGCGAGGACCATCCGCAACCGTCTCCATGAAGCTGGGCTACGGTCCCGCACACCGTTAGGCCGTCTCCCGCTCACGCCCCAACATCGTGCAGCCCGCCTCCAGTGGTGTCGCGACAGGCGTGAATGGAGGGACGAATGGAGACGTGTCGTCTTCAGCGATGAGAGTCGCTTCTGCCTTGGTGCCAATGATGGTCGTATGCGCGTTTGGCGCCGTGCAGGTGAGCGCCACAATCAGGACTGCATACGATCGAGGCACACAGGGCCAACACCCGGCATCATGGTGTGGGGAGCGATCTCCTACACTGGCCGTACACCACTGGTGATCGTCGAGGGGACACTGAATAGTGCACGGTACATCCAAACCGTCATCGAACCCATCGTTCTACCATTCCTAGACCGGCAAGGGAACTTGCTGTTCCAACAGGACAATGCACGTCCGCATGTATCCCGTGCCACCCAACGTGCTCTAGAAGGTGTAAGTCAACTACCCTTGCCAGCAAGATCTCAGGATCTGTCCCCCATTGAGCATGTTTGGGACTGGATGAAGCGTCGTCTCACGCGGTCTGCACGTCCAGCACGAACGCTGGTCCAACTGAGGCGCCAGGTGGAAATGGCATGGCAAGCCATTCCACAGGACTACATCCAGCATCTCTACGATCGTCTCCATGGGAGAATAGCAGCCTGCATTGCTGCAAAAGGTGGATATACACTGTACTAGTGCCGACATTGTGCATGCTCTGTTGCCTGTGTCTATGTGCCTGTGGTTCTGTCAGTGTGATCATGTGATGTATCTGACCCCAGGAATGTATCAATAAAGTTTTCCCTTCCTGGGACAATGAATTCACGGTGTTCTTATTTCAATTTCCAGGAGTGTATGATGTGTTACGTGTTTATATACGTAATGTGGAAGACTGTGGTAGGTACTTGTGTAGTGTGGTTCAAATGGTTCAAATGACCCGACGCACTATGGGACTTAACATCTGAAGTCATCCGTCCCGTAGACCTAGAACTATTTAAACCTAACTAACCTAAGGACATCACACACATCCATGCCCGAGGCAGGATTCGAAACTGCGACCGTAGCAGCAGCGCGGTTCCGGACTGAAGCGCCTAGAACCGCTCGGCCACAGATGCCAGTGTGCAATGTGGTGTTGAGTTTGTGATGTTGAGTTTGTGATGTTATGGATGACAAGAAGGGAAAGAGCGAAATACAGGGCCCGCACAAACCTTCTCATCTCGAAAAGTACCAAAGGAGCCCCGAAATTATCACCCCCATGCCACGGACGAAACTCCATCAGCACTGTCACAGGCGTTCCCAACATGACACACCGCGAAGAGGTTTGAAATTTAACCCAAGACATTGCCGCTAATTCTCGTCATCTGAAACACGCCAAATTCGGAGTGGCTTGAGACAGGAAAATTAAAGAAAAAGTGACTGTATTTGGGACTGCAAACAACTGCATTCTGTCGTTCATTAAGGAAGTATCAAGAACCAAGCTCCACTCCCTTTTCCGGTCAAATAATGGCAGTGAAAATTTGATCCACTACCAGGAATCGAACCGGCTTACATCCGAGTCGAGCGCCACCGCAGAGACGTGCGATAGCGACCTACTTTTCTTTCTTTTTTCCAAAGGAACCTTTCTGGCGCCCAAGGGGAGGGGAGGGAGCAAAGCGGCAGGGGTCGCAACCCGAGACCTGGCCACCATGTCCCGATGGGACTGTCGACGCAGAGGTTTTTGGAGAAGAACATTCCTATGACCACAGGATAACCAGTACTAACAGTCGAGAAGGGAAGTGTCAACTCGTCGTTGAAGTGACCCACCAAATTCGGGGTGGGTTGAGACAGACATTACAAGGAAAATTAAAAAAAAAATTATTGTATTTGGGATTGCGAACAACTGCACACGGTCGTTCATTAAGGAAGGGTCAAGAATCAAGCTAATTTTCCTCACCGTTAGCAAACAAGTAGTGAACTGAAGGTCCACAAATCCACTTCACAGAATTCGTCATTGTTTGTTATAACTATCCCGAGTCTGGACACAAAAGCATGTGAGAAGGTATCTTATGAGGAGTCGTATGCATAGTAAAGCCTAGCACCTGTCGCACTAAGAAACAGGCACCCTTCGCCGATAATCATACCTAGCAGTTCTTGTCCGGGTCCTGGACATGAAAGACAGCACACAACGGAGGGTCTACACGGCGAATTCCTTGAAAGCGTAACAGACGTTCTTCCTTCGCATAGAGTGTAAAATGACATGCAGACTATACTTCAGTGACAAGATAAGAAGCGCGCACGTATACCCAGACTACACACCATTCGACCTGGGGATGTTTCGTCTCAGTCATATTTGGAGGCTGCTTCTGCTGAACAGAGCCATAGATCACCCTCGTGTACATTAAGCGCGCTGGCTATATCACAGTACGGACATAGCTCATTTCGAGGAGAAAAATGACGGAAGTATAAGATACGTGACGCCATATATACATTAACAGATTTTGTCTGTTGCACAAGATCGAGGGCTCGTAAACGATGATCTAGCAGATCGTAACTGGAGCAGTAGGTGTTGGCTGTTAGGGCAATTCTGCGCGGCAAATCACTCGAGAAATCGAGACTTAAACCTCGGGTAGTAGCAGCTAAACTTAACGGAAAAGGGCTATCCACTGGAAGCCCCACATCTGTAGCCATAGCGTTCGATTTACGAACGTTACGACAGCTGTCAGAAGCTTCGTCGTAGGTGCTAACCCATGCAAATTACTCCCTGACCGAAGCAACACTACGAAGAACGAGGATGTGATCGTCCGCAGAAGCAGTGAAGCTGAAGACGAGGCCAGCAAGAAATATCCTTGAGAGGCATTGACGGAGGCAGCAGAGCAATGGTTCCAAGTCGAAAGCTTACAACAGTGCAGAGAGAAGGCAGTCCCGACGCACTGAACGGCGAATCAGAATGGGACGAGTGAGGCGGACATTGTAGAGTACACGGGACGTAGCTATCAACATGAGTTGAAAAGAGGCTAATTTCCCAATCTTATTAGTTTTTACAACCGAGCCCTTTATAAGAAACTACGATTCTGCAGACCGGCTGACAAATTTTGGATATGTGTCATCCGAAATGTTAGTTAATCCTTTGACAGGCTAGCTAGTGGAATATAGATTGTTAATAGCAAAATATTTTAGTGCATGAGCTTCAGACACGCTTATTTCCCAAAGAAATCTATGAACGTGAATTGTGTATTTGAGTTTCAAACAAATTTAGATTATAAACACATGGCAGAACGTACTCGTTTATTAATCTACTTGCTGCGATCGTGTGTCGGTGTTACTTTTACATAACAGCAGGTCGCAAATATACGGAACAGATGTACTGAAAATTTGGATGGCCTTGCAAGTTGTACGGAAAATCACATTTATTCTTTGGCGCGAAAGTGAAAGATAGTTAACAATACGTGAAAATGAAGAAAAATCTTCATACGAAATGAGAAGACAGGGCGATATAAGAGTATACGTGAAAAATTGAAGTTTATGCTCAAAGAGATTTACAAAAATGGTTCAAATGGCTCTGAGCACTATGGGACATAACTGCTGTGGTCATAAGTCCCCTACAACTTAGAACTACTTAAACCTAACCAACCTAAGGACATCACACACATCCATGCCCGAGGCAGGATTCGAACCTGCCACCGTAGCGGTCACGTGGTTTATGACGTACAACTTTGAACATGACTGACGTCTGCAGCAACCGCAAACACAAATTTGAAAAATATGAAAAAATCTTCCAACCGGTTGCATAGGTTTTCTATATATCTTGACCAGGTTTTGTCACTTCTAAGGGTGACTTCATGTAAATACCTTACCTTCTGATGAAGTCACCTTTAGAGGTGACGAAACCTGGTCAAGGTATATAGAAAACCAATGTAACCGGTTGGCAGATTTTTACATATTTTTCAAAAATTCTACACTCCTGGAAATGGAAAAAAGAACACATTGACACCGGTGTGTCAGACCCACCATACTTGCTCCGGACACTGCGAGAGGGCTGTACAAGCAATGATCACACGCACGGCACAGCGGACACACCAGGAACCGCGGTGTTGGCCGTCGAATGGCGCTAGCTGCGCAGCATTTGTGCACCGCCGCCGTCAGTGTCAGCCAGTTTGCCGTGGCATACGGAGCTCCATCGCAGTCTTTAACACTGGTAGCATGCCGCGACAGCGTGGACGTGAACCGTATGTGCAGTTGACGGACTTTGAGCGAGGGCGTATAGTGGGCATGCGGGAGGCCGGGTGGACGTACCGCCGAATTGCTCAACACGTGGGGCGTGAGGTCTCCACAGTACATCGAAGTTGTCGCCAGTGGTCGGCAGAAGGTGCACGTGCCCGTCGACCTGGGACCGGACCGCAGCGACGCACGGATGCACGCCAAGACCGTAGGATCCTACGCAGTGCCGTAGGGGACCGCACCGCCACTTCCCAGCAAATTAGGGACACTGTTGCTCCTGGGGTATCGGCGAGGACCATCCGCAACCGTCTCCATGAAGCTGGGCTACGGTCCCGCACACCGTTAGGCCGTCTCCCGCTCACGCCCCAACATCGTGCAGCCCGCCTCCAGTGGTGTCGCGACAGGCGTGAATGGAGGGACGAATGGAGACGTGTCGTCTTCAGCGATGAGAGTCGCTTCTGCCTTGGTGCCAATGATGGTCGTATGCGCGTTTGGCGCCGTGCAGGTGAGCGCCACAATCAGGACTGCATACGATCGAGGCACACAGGGCCAACACCCGGCATCATGGTGTGGGGAGCGATCTCCTACACTGGCCGTACACCACTGGTGATCGTCGAGGGGACACTGAATAGTGCACGGTACATCCAAACCGTCATCGAACCCATCGTTCTACCATTCCTAGACCGGCAAGGGAACTTGCTGTTCCAACAGGACAATGCACGTCCGCATGTATCCCGTGCCACCCAACGTGCTCTAGAAGGTGTAAGTCAACTACCCTTGCCAGCAAGATCTCAGGATCTGTCCCCCATTGAGCATGTTTGGGACTGGATGAAGCGTCGTCTCACGCGGTCTGCACGTCCAGCACGAACGCTGGTCCAACTGAGGCGCCAGGTGGAAATGGCATGGCAAGCCATTCCACAGGACTACATCCAGCATCTCTACGATCGTCTCCATGGGAGAATAGCAGCCTGCATTGCTGCAAAAGGTGGATATACACTGTACTAGTGCCGACATTGTGCATGCTCTGTTGCCTGTGTCTATGTGCCTGTGGTTCTGTCAGTGTGATCATGTGATGTATCTGACCCCAGGAATGTATCAATAAAGTTTTCCCTTCCTGGGACAATGAATTCACGGTGTTCTTATTTCAATTTCCAGGAGTGTATGATGTGTTACGTGTTTATATACGTAATGTGGAAGACTGTGGTAGGTACTTGTGTAGTGTGGTTCAAATGGTTCAAATGACCCGACGCACTATGGGACTTAACATCTGAAGTCATCCGTCCCGTAGACCTAGAACTATTTAAACCTAACTAACCTAAGGACATCACACACATCCATGCCCGAGGCAGGATTCGAAACTGCGACCGTAGCAGCAGCGCGGTTCCGGACTGAAGCGCCTAGAACCGCTCGGCCACAGATGCCAGTGTGCAATGTGGTGTTGAGTTTGTGATGTTGAGTTTGTGATGTTATGGATGACAAGAAGGGAAAGAGCGAAATACAGGGCCCGCACAAACCTTCTCATCTCGAAAAGTACCAAAGGAGCCCCGAAATTATCACCCCCATGCCACGGACGAAACTCCATCAGCACTGTCACAGGCGTTCCCAACATGACACACCGCGAAGAGGTTTGAAATTTAACCCAAGACATTGCCGCTAATTCTCGTCATCTGAAACACGCCAAATTCGGAGTGGCTTGAGACAGGAAAATTAAAGAAAAAGTGACTGTATTTGGGACTGCAAACAACTGCATTCTGTCGTTCATTAAGGAAGTATCAAGAACCAAGCTCCACTCCCTTTTCCGGTCAAATAATGGCAGTGAAAATTTGATCCACTACCAGGAATCGAACCGGCTTACATCCGAGTCGAGCGCCACCGCAGAGACGTGCGATAGCGACCTACTTTTCTTTCTTTTTTCCAAAGGAACCTTTCTGGCGCCCAAGGGGAGGGGAGGGAGCAAAGCGGCAGGGGTCGCAACCCGAGACCTGGCCACCATGTCCCGATGGGACTGTCGACGCAGAGGTTTTTGGAGAAGAACATTCCTATGACCACAGGATAACCAGTACTAACAGTCGAGAAGGGAAGTGTCAACTCGTCGTTGAAGTGACCCACCAAATTCGGGGTGGGTTGAGACAGACATTACAAGGAAAATTAAAAAAAAAATTATTGTATTTGGGATTGCGAACAACTGCACACGGTCGTTCATTAAGGAAGGGTCAAGAATCAAGCTAATTTTCCTCACCGTTAGCAAACAAGTAGTGAACTGAAGGTCCACAAATCCACTTCACAGAATTCGTCATTGTTTGTTATAACTATCCCGAGTCTGGACACAAAAGCATGTGAGAAGGTATCTTATGAGGAGTCGTATGCATAGTAAAGCCTAGCACCTGTCGCACTAAGAAACAGGCACCCTTCGCCGATAATCATACCTAGCAGTTCTTGTCCGGGTCCTGGACATGAAAGACAGCACACAACGGAGGGTCTACACGGCGAATTCCTTGAAAGCGTAACAGACGTTCTTCCTTCGCATAGAGTGTAAAATGACATGCAGACTATACTTCAGTGACAAGATAAGAAGCGCGCACGTATACCCAGACTACACACCATTCGACCTGGGGATGTTTCGTCTCAGTCATATTTGGAGGCTGCTTCTGCTGAACAGAGCCATAGATCACCCTCGTGTACATTAAGCGCGCTGGCTATATCACAGTACGGACATAGCTCATTTCGAGGAGAAAAATGACGGAAGTATAAGATACGTGACGCCATATATACATTAACAGATTTTGTCTGTTGCACAAGATCGAGGGCTCGTAAACGATGATCTAGCAGATCGTAACTGGAGCAGTAGGTGTTGGCTGTTAGGGCAATTCTGCGCGGCAAATCACTCGAGAAATCGAGACTTAAACCTCGGGTAGTAGCAGCTAAACTTAACGGAAAAGGGCTATCCACTGGAAGCCCCACATCTGTAGCCATAGCGTTCGATTTACGAACGTTACGACAGCTGTCAGAAGCTTCGTCGTAGGTGCTAACCCATGCAAATTACTCCCTGACCGAAGCAACACTACGAAGAACGAGGATGTGATCGTCCGCAGAAGCAGTGAAGCTGAAGACGAGGCCAGCAAGAAATATCCTTGAGAGGCATTGACGGAGGCAGCAGAGCAATGGTTCCAAGTCGAAAGCTTACAACAGTGCAGAGAGAAGGCAGTCCCGACGCACTGAACGGCGAATCAGAATGGGACGAGTGAGGCGGACATTGTAGAGTACACGGGACGTAGCTATCAACATGAGTTGAAAAGAGGCTAATTTCCCAATCTTATTAGTTTTTACAACCGAGCCCTTTATAAGAAACTACGATTCTGCAGACCGGCTGACAAATTTTGGATATGTGTCATCCGAAATGTTAGTTAATCCTTTGACAGGCTAGCTAGTGGAATATAGATTGTTAATAGCAAAATATTTTAGTGCATGAGCTTCAGACACGCTTATTTCCCAAAGAAATCTATGAACGTGAATTGTGTATTTGAGTTTCAAACAAATTTAGATTATAAACACATGGCAGAACGTACTCGTTTATTAATCTACTTGCTGCGATCGTGTGTCGGTGTTACTTTTACATAACAGCAGGTCGCAAATATACGGAACAGATGTACTGAAAATTTGGATGGCCTTGCAAGTTGTACGGAAAATCACATTTATTCTTTGGCGCGAAAGTGAAAGATAGTTAACAATACGTGAAAATGAAGAAAAATCTTCATACGAAATGAGAAGACAGGGCGATATAAGAGTATACGTGAAAAATTGAAGTTTATGCTCAAAGAGAGAAGAAAGTGACTAATTAAATAATGTTGCCTAATTCTGCATAGAGAAGAATGAATGGGACCCTCTTCCTCCCTTTACATTATTTTTTTCTAAGCAGCAACAGTGCAACAGGTGGAGTATCTATATTTTAAAGACAGGTACTGTATGATTAGGAACCGATTGCGATACGATCCGCCGCTCTATACCGATTCCGAGCTGTAACGATCTAGTAAAGCTGTACATGCAAGAGCAACATAATAATCCCTTCTCTGTTAACCCATACTATTATTGCTTGAATACAGCATATATTAAACTGCATAAGCTTCAAATGTGTTGGCTGTATCAAAAGTGTGTGGATCAAAATGAATAATTCGACTAGAATATTCTCCTTGAGAAATTGCATCCCCCGCCCCAAAAAAGAACCGATAAACTCCCTGGTAACATATTGTGCTGACACACAGTCCCTACTATGTGACGATAATGAGAGACCGATTTGCGACGGCAAGACTCGGGTAAAAAAACGTTCAGTGTAAATGTTCAAATAGTTCAAATGGCTCTGAGCACTATGGGAGTTAACATCTATGGTCATCAGTCCCCTAGAACTTAGAACTACTTAAACCTAACTAACCTAAGGACAACACACAACACCCAGTCATCACGAGGCAGAGAAAATCCCTGACCCCGCCGGGAATCGAACCCGGGGACCCGGGCTCAGTGCAAATGTCTTAATGTTATAACAGAATTGTCAGAGGTCATATGCCAGCAGAATTTTCCCAGCAGGACAACACATTTTGACTTATAACGTTCTACCAGAACCAAACGAATAAAATATGTGCATGGCACAAGCCAAATAAATTACAACTAAACATCAATTGATTGCGTGTTATAGGTCCATTAATAACCGGACTTAAGGTGATGGGAATTGGTAAACTGAAAGAACCAGAGGTGGTAGAGAGTTTCAGATAGACCATTACGGAACGATTGACAAGAATAGGGGGAAGGAATACAGTAGAAGAAGAATGGATAGCTTTGAGAAATGAAGTAGTTAAGGCACCAGAGCATCAAGTTGTAAAGTGACAAGGGCTAGTAGAAATCTTTAGGTAACACAAAATTTAATTGATGAAGAGAGAAAATAAAGAAAAATGAATAAATGAAGAAGGGAATGTAAAATGTCCAAGCGGGACTGGCTAGAAGATAAATGTAAAGATGTATAAGTACATATCACTAGGGATAAGATAGCTGCCACATACAGGAAAATTAAGGAGACCTTTGAAGAAAAGAGAACTATCTGTATGACTATCAAAAGCTCAGATGGAAAGCCAGCCCTAATCAAAGAAGGGAAATCAGAATGGTGGAAGTAGTATGTAGAGGGGTCCATACAAGGACGATGTACTTGAGGGCGGTGTTATGGAAAGGGAAACGGACGTAGATGAAGATAAGATGGGACATAAGATACTGCGTGAAAAATTCGACAGAGCGCTGAAACAAGGCACCAGGAGTAGATAATATTCCGTTAGAACTACTGATAACCTTGGGTGAGCCAGCGATGACAAAAATCATCCGTCTGTATGACACAGGTGGAATACCTTCCGACTTCAAGAAGAATATAATATTTCCAATTCTAAAGAAAGCAGGTGCTGATACGTGTGACAATTACGAAAGTATCAGTTTAATAAGTCACGGCTGCAAAATAGTAACACGAATTCCTTACAGATGTATGGAAATATTGGTAGAAGCTGACCTCAGGGAAGATCAGTTTGGGTTGCGTAGAAGTATAGGAATACGGGAGGCAATACTGACCCTACGACTTATCTTTGAAGATGGGTTAAGGAAAGGCAAACCTAAGTTAATAGCATTTATAAACTTAGAGAAAGCTTTTGACGACGTTGACTGCAACAATATCTTTCAAATTCTAAAAGCGGCAGGGATAAAATACAGGGAGTGAAATTTGGGCAGCAGAATAACTGATGATGGTCGGAGTAGAGAGGATATAAAATGTAGACTGGCGATGGCCTTCCTGGAGAAGAGAAATCTCTTAACAACGACAATAGATTTTAGTGTCAGGCAGACTTTTCTGGAAGAATTTGTGCATAGCCATGTGCGGAAGTGAAACATGGACGATAAACAGTGTGGACAAGAAGAGATTAGAATGTTTTAGACGTTGCCGCTGTGGCCGAGCAGTTCTAGGCGCTTCAGTCCGAAACCGCGCTACTGCTACGGTCGAAGATTCGAATCCTGCCTGGGCATGGATATGTGTGATGTCCTTAGGTTATTTAGGTTTAAGTAGTTTTAAGTCTAGGGGACTGATGACCTCAGATGTTAAGTCCCATAGTGCTTACAAGGGAACATCCCCATCGTACCCCCCTCAGATTTAGTTATAACTTGGCACAGGGGATAGACCTCGATAAACCGAACAGATCAATTGAGAAAACAGGAAGAAGTTGTGTGAAACTGTGAAAAAATAAGCAAAATATACAAACTGAGTAGTCCATGGGCTACATAGGCAACATCAAGGAGCACGTGAGCTCAGGAACGCCGTGGTCTCGTGGTAGCGTGAGCAGCTGCAGAAGGAGAGGTCCTTGGGTCAAGTCTTCGCACAAGTGAAAATTTTACTTTCTTTATTTTTGCATAGTTATTATCTGTCCGTTCGTTCATTGACGTCTCTGTTCCCTGTAATAAGTTTAGTGTCTGTGTTTTGCGACCGCATCGCAAAACCGTGCGATTAGTAGACGAAAGGACGTGCCTCTCCAATCGGAACCAAAAACATTTGATCGAAAGGTCATAGGTCAACCGATTCCTCCACAGGAAAACACATCTGATATATTCTATACGACACTGGTGACGGCATGTGCGTCACATGACAGGAATATGTTGTCGACCCACCTAACTTGTACACTTGGCGAATGGGTAAAAAGATTCTTCTACCTTGCCCGATTTAGGTTTTCTTGTGGATGTGATAATCACTCCCAAAAAAATGATGGAAACATAAGAGTTTGTCACATAAACTGAAAATAAAAAACTAAAGTTTTCACTCGATGGAAGATTTGAACCAAGGACCTTTCGTTCCGCAGCTGCTCACGTTACCACGAGACCACGGCGCTCCTGCAGTCCCAGTGTCCTTTATGTTGCCTATCCTCCCATAAACTACTCAGTTTGTATATTTTGCTTATTTTTTCACAGTTCCACACAACTTCTTCCTGCTTTCTCAATTGATCTGTGTTCAGTTTTTCAAGGCCTATCCAATGTGCCAACTTATAACTAAATCTGAGGGGGATGCGATGGGGAGGTTCCCTTGTTAGAGCCATTTGAGCTACAGAAGAATGCTGAATGGCTCTGAGCACTATGAGACTTTACTTCTAAAGTCATCAGTCCCCTAGAACTTAGAACTACTTAAACCTAACTAACCTAGGCCATCACACACATCCATGCCCGAGGCAGGATTCGAACCTGCGACCGTAGCGTTCGCGCGGTTCCAAACTGTAGCGCCTAGAACCGCTCGGCCACCCCGGCTGGAAGAATGCTGAAGATTAGGAGGGTAGATCACTAAGTAATGGGGAGGTACTGAACTGAATCGGGGAGAAGAGGAACTTGTGGCACAACTTGACTAGAAGAGGTGATCGGTTGGGAGGACACATTCCAAGGCATCAAGGGATCACGAATTTAGTATTGGAGGGAAGTGTGGAGGGCAAAAATCGTAGAGGGAGGCCAAGAGATAAATACAATAAGCAGATTCAGAAGGACATAGGTTGCAGTAGTTACTCGAAGAGGCTTGAACAGGATAGAGTAGCATGGAGAGCTGCATCAAAACAGCCTTTGGACTGAAGGCCACATCATGATTTCGCTGTGAATTTTAAACCTCATTCTCGAGGCGTTCTTTAAAGTCCGTCATTACTTCCTCAATGTCCATGTTGAACAATAGGGAGAAACACTGCAGCATTGAATTTGAAAATTTTGGTCTTCCGTTTTTATGGATCCTTGTTGGTTCTAGTACATATCGTATATTACCGATCACTCCCTGTGATGTATTCGTTGTTCCAATTTTCCATTAGAAACGAAAACAAACGGGAACTGTGTCTGTAGTGTAATATTAAAAAAATTTATTTCCAGGTATTCGTGAAAAAATCTTTGAAATTATGGAGAAGTACCTCAAAAAATTATGCAACTACTTCTCGTGTCCATAGAGCGATTTTGTTAACGCCTCTACGGCTAAATCTCTTCATAATATAAAGCCGATTATTGTTTTCAGCTACTATCACCCATTGTGCATAGCATTTGAAAGATGTCAATAGTGCTACCAGCTGTCTGTGATTTCCTTAAGTTTAATCGAATGTAGGAGTGCCTTAGTAGTAAAGAATACAATCAATAAAACTTAATGCACGATGCGACATTTTTTTCATGTATCTCTGTGTATAAGACGTCATTTCTCTTGAACTGTGTGTTGTACACAGATATGTTTCCGTAGATACGTTTAGTGGTACATGTGGATACTCTCTGCAAACCATGGTGCGAGTAGAGTTGGTAGCAAGGCAATTACAAATTTAAACTTTATGTATGATGCAGCAACTTTTCACTCATTTTTTGTATATGACGACATATCTACTGAACTATGATATATATCTGGTTACTACCTCTACAGACATTGCTGCGCGACGCTAATAGATATGTATATCAAGTTTGGTTGAAATTGGTACAGTAGTTTAGGTACAGAAACATGCACACATCCGTTTTTATAATATGTGTGCATATTACCATAATTTTTACTAAACGTTTGGAGAAAACAGTATGTTTCGATTACGAAAAGGCGTAACCCGACTTCACAAATATATTACCACATTGGCTGGGATTAATATTTTTGCAAAAGATTTTGGGTCAGTTTCATCAGATTTAGACAAACAACACTTGATATTAACATGACGTGTGTATTAATATTCAGGTTACTGTAAGTATTAATGTTAAGACTTCGATTAAACAGAATGAGGATTCACTAAAACTCTTTTCAGTTTTCAGATCGTCAAATTGGGAAATCATTAAGGGTTTGTATGACAATGGAACATACGTAAGTTCAGTTGTTTTACTATCAATACGTAACTGTCTTCCTCTAGTGCACGTAAGTCTCCCATCAATGAAAGAATGGTCAAGATTCAAAGCAGTTATAAAAATCAGTTCTAGTAACAGTAAAGTAATGTATAGACACCAATAGAACAGATAAAAGAGACAATTAACAATTTAGTCCCGTACTAGTGGGTGAACTGATATATTTACCGCAGCTGACTGGAATGACAAAGAGGTATAGAGAAAAGAAAAAAACAGTCTGCGTTTTAGTGCATTAAGTAGTGCTTTCAAAAGTGAGAACCTGATTCGTGCAATAGCTATTCTTTCCCACCAGTGTTCGTAGGTTTTGTCTTGTGCTTGTAAGATATCGATAAACCGACGAAAATACAAGGTTATCCAGTGAACAATGCAAAGTTTTGGTTTCCTCACTAGTTTTCCGGCAGGTCCATTGCGACCCACTGCAAATTTCTCTCTTGTGTCGATCTATTGATCTCCAAGAGCTGCACTTGTATCGTAACTCCTCAATTATTCGTTGGGTATATTCCAGTCATTGTCGTCGCTACAGTTCTTACACTCTACATCTCTCTGTAATATCATAGATGTTATTCCCTGATATCTCAACAGATGTCCTATCATCCCCCTCCTTCGTCTTCTGATTGTTTCCCATACGTTCCTTTCTTCTCCGATTCTAGTGAGAGCCTCGACATACCTTATCATACCAGTGTACCTATCTGTCAACATCCTTCTGTAACAGCACATCTGAATTGTTTTGACTTTCTTGCTTTCTGGTTGTCTAAAAGTCTATGATTCGACGCCAGACAATGCTCAAAACATTCATTCTCAGAAATTATTTCCTCAGATTAAGGCTGATGTTTGATACTAGGTAAGTGTTTGCAATTATTAGATAACATAGTTAACACTGCAGGAGAGAGAAATGGGTCGGAATACATCCTCAAGCGAATGGAAATGAGTAGGATAAGTGGCCACATTCGAAATGTGGTGCTTTAGAAGAATGCTGAGGATAAGGTGGGTAGATCACGTAACTAATGAGGAGGTATTGAATAGGATTGGGGAGAACAGAAGTTTGTGGCACAACTTGACTCGAAGAAGGGATCGGTTGGTAGGACATGTTTTGAGGCATCAAGGGATCACAAATTTAGCATTGGAGGGCAGCGTGGAGGGGAAAATCGTAGAGGGAGACCAAGAGATCAATACACTAAGCAGATTCAGAAGGATGTAGGTTGCAGTAGGTACTGGGAGATGAAGAAGCTTGCACAGGATAGAGTAGCATGGAGAGCTGCATCAAACCAGTCTCAGTACTGAAGACCACAACAACAACAACAACAAGTGGCCACATGGCTCGATGGTAAATGGATCAAGATAGTTCTTTGCTGAACATTGAGAGATTTTAAATGAGTGAAGTGACCTTATAGAATAAGTGGTTCCAGCTTTGTTTTCTGCCTGATGGAACCCTCTTGAGCACAAACAGAGGTGGGCATCAGTGCAAAATTAGCTGCTGTTTGGGAAATGTTGCATCTGGGCTGTAATGTACACGATCATACTCCACTGATAACGGGCCCACAGGCAACGGTGGTCGAGCACGTAGCGCATGCGGAGAACGTGTCCAATATGACAGTCTCGCAGGTAGCTTATACTACCTACTACTGCCTCTGAGTGCGCTAAGAATAGAGAACGTGTGCCTTTGCCCATGGGGTGGCACTGGAGCAGCCTAATCAGGAGGATGGTATTACAAAATAGGCTGGAGCAACATGCATAGATGTATCTTATGGTTGCGATGAACGGAAATGTCTAGTGGACACGTTTGTCTAGCAACCAATATAGATTTGCTAATGATGTGGTGATAACTACAGTGACATGCTTCTTATTTATAAGCCACCGATTTATTATTATCCATGGGCTTACGCGGCAGGTTTTAGGTTCCATAAGGTTATTGTAACTTACAGAAAAATTATACAGCAAAATGTTGAACTAGTATCTCAACTTCTACTGCTAGTAGTCTCATTCATAACATGAGTAATTACGCACTCTGATGATGTTGGCGTGCAATAGAGGCGATATGTGCATTTAAGATTTTATGTTACTACGTGGTCTGAAAATAAGATGCATTTTATGGAAATAGATGTATTCCTGAATTCGTCGTGAGATGGATCACTGGAGACAGTTACATTGCAATAAGTTTTCACTAGTATATGACACCTAACCTTCATACATTTCCTTTAGCTGATTGGAGCCTTTTTGAAAACGCTTTCCTTTTGGAATTATACTGAAGTTATAGCAGTTTACTGTTTTCTCTGCCTGTTAGGAACCGTGTCAAAAAGTGTAATGTGGTAGCCATACACAAAGTTGGTTATTTCTCATCGTCTACTGTGCTTATTTCTGTGAATAATTAAATGAACTGGTGTGATTAAGGCAGAAGCATACAGATGTTTCTCGAATATTCATTCCAGTGTAGAGATGAATGAGATTATGTCAGGACTCAAATAACTTTCTTACAAAGTTCAGTTTATTTGCGTCTGATACTGCTACTTCACCTAATTTCTTTCTTCTTGGAGCAGCAGTATTTGTCATTGTTGTTTTGTGCCAGAATATCTCCATTTGAAACTGGAAAATTGTGGTAAGTTCCTATGGTACCAGACTGCAGAAATCATCGGTCCCTAGGCTTACACACTACTTAATCTGTTTTAAACAAACTTACACTAAGGACAACACACACACCCACGCCCGAGGGAGGACCCGAAACTCCGACGACGGGAGCCGCGCGAACCGCTGAAAGGTGCCTTAGATCCGCGGCTTGAAACTGGCTATATTTGTTTGCTATCCCTTACATTTTCCTTTGTGATTGGAATAGGAGCACCATCACCGTTGGTTACGATGTATGCAACAAAGAAAATGATATCTGAATTACTGAATATTCTGTGTATCGTACCAAGCCTGGATTTACTTCAAGTGGGTGTCGAGTGGCTGCTGCAACACAAATATGACAGTAGTTTATTTGAGTAAAGCCTTTAAATGTTTGATACTTAATTTGGACGCAATGGAAGTAAACTTGAATGACAATTTATTTATGTTACTGTCGCCGAGTACCAGAAGAGCTGTTTGTACTCGACTAACAATGAGGTACAGCAACATATTTGTAACCTAAATTTTTGATGCATGGTTCTGACTAATAATACAAGTGATTTCAGATCTATGCTATGTTGCTGCTGTTGTCTAACTTGACGATTACACAGTGAGTGTAACTGGTGCTGCGCTCTGACGTAAGTAGTTCCTGGCAGCAGTGTCGCATGGATAATCTTAGGGGCGTTTCTTTGCTGACGACTTTCATTCGTGATCGTGTCCAGAAGCGACTATCTTTACTCATTGTGGCGTTGTGAGGTACCAACTGTAGCATTGGAACCCATTTTTTGTGCAGCACCACAGAACGAAATTTCTTTTCGTATCTTGCTTAGTAAAATAGCTCATCATTCTTCCAGTACTGCTTTGGCAGAACACCAAAGAGATTTGGTGTGCTACAATGCGTGCACTTGCCACACATCGTATGGCGAATCGTACTCACATAGATGTTCCTTATTCCGAGACCAGTTATGCATAACAGTCTCTATTTCAGGTTCTTCAAAACACAGCAGATCCAGTTTCATTCAAAACAGCTAAGTATGCTGGATCAACGTTGATATATGGTATCGCATTCTGTTATCACTGAAGGGTCGCCTGGCCATTTTCATGTTCTGTTTTCTTCTTCCCTTTGATGGGGGAAGACCTGTTCAGTTACCTGGTTCCTCACAAGTTCAATAACGTGAAATGAAAAAGTTTTTTTCTCATAACAACACCGACTATCTGGAATAAAAATTCGCTGTTATCTCTAACTGACCTGCAGTACCTTTCTCTAGGAACTGCAAGTATCATTTTCAGAGGAATGTGGCGTAATGCCGTATACTGTGATGCTTATACACTGAGGAGGTAAAAGTCATGGGATACCTCCTAATACAGTGTAGGACCATCTTTTGCAAGGTGTAGTTCAGCAACGTGATGTGGCATGGATTCAGCTAGTTGTTGGAAGTCCGCTTCAGAAAACTGAGCCATACTGCCTCTGTAGCCCTCCATATCAGTGAAAAGTGTTACAGCTGCCCGATTTTGTGGACAAACTGTTCTCTCGATTACGTCCCATAAATGATCTATGGGACTCACGTCGTGCTATCTGGGCGGTAAAATCATTCGCTCAAATTGTCCAGAATGCTATTCAAACCAGCTGCGAACATTTGCGTCCCGGTGACATTGCGTATTGACATCCATAAAACTCCCATCGTTGTTAGGGTACATGAAGTCTAATAATAGCTGCCAATCGTCTGCAACTAGCCGAAAATAAAAATTTCTGGTTAATAATGGGTTCAGCTGGATTAGAGGGCCCAACCCATTCCATGGAAGTACCGACTACACTATTGTGAAGCCACCACCAGCTACCACAGTGCCTTGTTGACAACATAGATCCATGGCTTCGTGGGGCTCTTGCAACACGAATCCTACTATCAGCTCTTATCAACTCAAATCGGAGCTCACTGGACGAGCCCATGACCCTCCAGTTGTCTAGGATCTAAATAATATGGTCATGAGCCCGGAAAAGGCGGCTCTGGCGATATCGCGCCGGTAGCAATGGCACTCGGGTTGGTCGTCTGCTGCCATAACCCATTAATGCCAAATTTCACGGCAGAGTCGTAACGGATACGTTCGTTCTACCTCCAATATGGCTTTCTGCCGTTATTTCAGGCATTGTTGCTTGTCTGTTAGCACTGACAACTGTAAGCAAACGCTGCTGCTCTCTGTTGTTAAGTGATTGCTGTCTGCCACTGCATTGTCCGTCGTGAGAGGTATTTCGTGAAATTTGGTATTGTCGGCATACTCTTGGCAACGTGGATCTCGGAATATTTTATTCGCTAACGGTTTCCGAAATATCATGTCCCAGGCGTTTGAGCCCTATCTACCACTCCACTTTGAATGTCTCTTAATTCCCGTCGTACGGCTGTAATCACGTCGGAAACCTGACCACGTGAATCATCTGAGTACAAATTACAGCCCCACCAAATCACTGCCCCTTTATACTATCCCATGACTTTGTCATCTTAGTGTAGATCATAGCTGACACTGATAAACACAGAAGTAAAACTTGTACCTGTGGTCCAGATGAATACAGAAGAAAAGAGAGTCAATTTCAGTAAGTGATTTTCTATTGTGCCTCCTACTTGTTCAACAAAACAAAGAAATTGACAAGGTTTATTTTTTTGTGTGATGATACTACAATTGTAGCACTGCGATACTCGTGTCGTCTGCTTACCATAATAGCTCAACTCTATAAGTTGAAGCATATTGGTTCAGTAACACGCACACATGCGAGTAATATTACATGTTAATAGCGATTAGTTATAACTTATTCACTGTTAGCCATTTCCGTTATGCAAATAACTTTTAATTCATATATTCATGATTCTCGTGGAAACAGGGCACAACATTGCGTCTGATGACATGGTTCTTAATGCCTTCACCAATATTAAGATTCATTTGTAGCTGTTACAAGAGGCAAACACAACTCTTCGAAAAAAAGACGAAATTGTGAGATTTCAAATCAGTTTTGTCCTGCCAGGAAAGTTTAACAATTGTTCGCACATTTGTTTCAATTTCTTGTTTGACTGTCGATTGTTACCATATACGACGATCATTTTGTCATATCTGACGACTACTAAGATTCAGATACTTTTATTTGACTATGTAAAGTAAACTTATCCACTGATTTTGTTTTTAACTCTAGAAACCCTCTTTGCAATGACATCTGCCCCTGTCGTCAGTTCCACTCTTCCGATGACCCAACTATTTCCAGTCAATAAATAATACCCATTAAAGAGCAGGTGAAGTGTACTTAGAACGGCTGGTGGCTTAGGTATGACCGCTGCCTCCCTTATGAAGCGCTCGTGCGCAGCGGGACTGCATACCTCCGTCGGTGCAGGCGCGAAGGCATGCCCGCTGCACGAGCCAGGCATAGCAGAACTCCGCTCCGCGCATCGTGCTTCAAGGGAGAACAACTGCACGGCCGGCGGAATGTGTTATTAGGGACCAACGTGTTATCACCTTCCTATTGCTAAATCTCGTGGATGGCCGGCAATCGTGAAGTCGAATCATGTGTATGTGATATTACTTGTGTTAATCTGAATGAAGACACCTGCATCATTGGTGTACACTGATTACGTCGTGGATTAAACACAGAAAGAATCTTTATAAACAACAAGAGGTACGGGAAAATATTAAGTTGGTGGAAAACAGTCTAGGAAACAAATAATCTCCGTTTATATTACTGTAAGGCAGTCTAAGGCAGAAGCGACAGGCAAGCCGATATCAGTCCAGAACAGGGAAATAATCGTGTATAGAGAAAAAGGTATAGCTAAGTTGAACAACGCAAGTAGTTTTCATCGCTTATAGCTGCCAAATTATGACACTAACTCTGTCAATTTTAAGGGGAAATGTGGACCTTTTTCTGAATGTTGATTCTTTTTATTTTTCTGTGGCCTAGCCATCCAGAAGGCATCATTGAGCATGAGAAAACAAAGGCAAACCTTTTTAAAAATTAGCAATACACACTTTACGTGCAAACTTCGGCACTGGTTTTCTATACCAAAGCCTTACAAAATTTTATTTATGTCTACAGATCAATTTAAAAATAAAACCAATAGCAAGAAATTAGGTTACCTTCCATTCGGAAAGTGAGTGAACACAGCGACTGTTATTTGACTTACAAATTATAGAGTGCATCAATCAGTCTTCTTTTTTTTAGATTTTATTACGCAAATCCAGATTTCGGCTAGTAGCTGGCCGTTCTCAGTGCACTATTTCCTTTTCTCAATGCATGTGAGTCCCTGTTGTTCGGGCGTCAGTCACAGTTCTTTGTATATTCAACAAACAGTATAACAACAAAGTTACCAGGCGAATAAAAACCAACTATAAGTCAGCACAGGTTAACAGCAGCAACTATATAGCACGAAAAAAGTGGCATACCCCACTATTTCATTTCCCAAAATACGTAAATGGAATCAAGATGCTAAAGGAAAGTCAAATCCTCCATGAAAGCAAGCACATATGATGACGTAGAATGTATATGGAAAACTCATTCAACGATTACGCCTTAGTCTTGTTCCGAATGGCCAGCTGCTGCCTACAAGCACTACGAGATGCGCTCTATGCTCATGGGACATGTGGGAAGTATGTTGCCAATTCATCAAACCGTTACCGCCAGTAGATGAATGGTGATGATTCCGCTGCTTCTTTATTGAGACAGCTCCTCATTTTCTGTTACGATGCTAAGTGGACACTTTTACGAATCTACCAACATCATAAATGAAGTGAACACCTAGTGCGTATTGGAGCGATCACTCTGTTGTAGAAATAATTGAAAAGCCAAGAACGCTTAAAAACTGTTTACTGGATAACCGGTTAAAACACACTAAAGGTGCCATCATCGGATGGCTTTTGAATTATTTCTACATCAGAAATGAAACCTGAAGAGATACCGAAAATGGAACTCGTATCTTTGCGCAGCGATGGCAGTAACGGTAACCAATCATATTTCACACAGTAAAATTCCTAAACTAGCGAGGAGCTGAGAATGGGTAGGAGCCAGGCCACAAGATCACATCACTTCATCCAGAAAAAGACAAATTCGTTAAATATAAATTTCTGCAAGCTATTACAAATTTCTTGCAATATATGAAATTAAAAAGCTGAGATAAACGCAAGGAATGGCCAGTAAAATATATTTACTTTTGAATTTTACGCTGAGCTTGACAATAGTGAGGCAGTCTAAACCTTAACCTCACTCTGGTGGTTCTCGCACTACGTAAATTCTACAAAAAAAAACTGTACGACTTTAGTTACAAGTACACTGAAGAGCTAAAAGAACTAGTGCATCTGCCTAATATCGTGTAGTGCCCATGCCAACACGCAGAAGTGCCGCAACACGACGTGGCATGGCCTCGACTAATGCCTGAAGTAGCGCTGGAGGGAACTGGCACCACAAATCCTGCAGGGCTGTCCATAAATCTCGTAGAATACGATTGAGATTATCTCATCTGAACACTACGTTGCAAGACATCCCAGATGTAGTAAATAATGTTCATGTCTGGAGAGTTTGGTAGCCAGTGGAAGAGTTTAAACTCAGAAGAGTGTTCCTGCAGCCACTCTGTAGCAATTCTGGCCGTGTGTTGTGTCGCTTTGTCCTGCTGGAGTTGGAATGCACAATGGACATAAATGTATGTAGGTGATCACACCGGTTGCTTATGTACGTGTCAGCTGTCAGAGTCGTATGTAGACGTACCATGGACCCCGTACCATTTCCAACTGCATACGCCCCTCACCATTACAGGGCCTACACCAGCTGTTGACAAGCAGGGTCCATGGATTTATAGGTTGTCTCCATACCCGTGTACGTCCATCCGCTCGATACAATTTGAATCGGGCCTCGTCCGACCAGGCAACAAGTTTCCAGTCATCAACAGTGAATGTCTGTGTTGTTTTCTCTGCCTCGTGCTGACTGGGTGTTATGTGCTGTCCTTAGGTTAGTTAGGTTTAAGCAGTTCTAAATTCTAGGGGACTGATGACCATAGATGTTAAGTCCCATAGTGCTCAAAGCCATTTGAACAATGTCTGTGTTGACGGGCCCAGGCGAGGAGTAAAGTTTTGTGTCGTGCAGGGTACACGAGTGGGCCTTCGGCTCCGAAAGCTCATGTAGATGACGTTTCGTTGAATGGTTCGCACGCTGACGCTTGCTGATGGTCCAGCAGTGGTATCTGCAGCTATCGGCGGAAGGGTTGTACTTCTGTCACGCTGAACGATTCTCTTCAGTCGTCGTTGGCCCCTTTCTTGCAGGATCTTTCTCCGGCCGCACCGATGTCGGAGGTTTGATGTTTTACCGGATTCCTGATATCCACGGTACACACATGAAATTGTCGTACGGGAAACTCTCCACTTCATCGCTACCTCGGAGATGCTTTGTCCCATCGCTCGTGCGCCGCCTATAGCACCAAGTTCAAACTCACTTAAATTCTGGTAACCTGTCATTGCAGCAGCTTTAACCGATCCAACAACTATACCAGACACTTGTTGTGTTATATAGGCGTTGCCGAACGCAGCGCCGTATTTTGCCTGTTTACGTATCTCTGTATTTGAATATGCATGCCTATACCAGATTCTTTGGCGCTTCAGTGTAAAACATCAAAAACATTTTAACACATCGTTCCAAAAATATACATCAATCACCAAAACAACATTTCGTTGCCGGTTTGAATAACGCTGGTAACGACAGGACACTCAAATAGTGAAGGAACCTCTATCGGCAATATGTGACTAGAACAGAGAAATACACTCCTGGAAATTGAAATAAGAACACCGTGAATTCATTGTCCCAGGAAGGGGAAACTTTATTGACACATTCCTGGGGTCAGATACATCACATGATCACACTGACAGAACCACAGGCACATAGACACAGGCAACAGAGCATGCACAATGTCGGCACTAGTACAGTGTATATCCACCTTTCGCAGCAATGCAGGCTACTATTCTCCCATGGGGACGATCGTAGAGATGCTGGATGTAGTCCTGTGGAACGGCTTGCCATGCCATTTCCACCTGGCGCCTCAGTTGGACCAGCGTTCGTGCTGGACGTGCAGACCGCGTGAGACGACGCTTCATCCAGTCCCAAACATGCTCAATGGGGGACAGATCCGGAGATCTTGCTGGCCAGGGTAGTTGACTTACACCTTCTAGAGCACGTTGGGTGGCACGGGATACATGCGGACGTGCATTGTCCTGTTGGAACAGCAAGTTCCCTTGCCGGTCTAGGAATGGTAGAACGATGGGTTCGATGACGGTTTGGATGTACCGTGCACTATTCAGTGTCCCCTCGACAATCACCAGTGGTGTACGGCCAGTGTAGGAGATCGCTCCCCACACCATGGTACCGGGTGTTGGCCCTGTGTGCCTCGGTCGTATGCAGTCCTCATTGTGGCGCTCACCTGCACGGCGCAAAACACGCATACGACCATCATTAGCACCAAGGCAAAAGCGACTCTCATCGCTGAAGACGACACGTCTCCATTCGTCCCTCCATTCACGCCTGTCGCGACACCATTGGAGGCGGGCAGCACGATGTTGGGGCGTGAGCGGAAGACGGCCTAACGGTGTGCGGGACCGTAGCCCAGCTTCATGGAGACGGTTGCGAATGGTCCTCGCCGATACCCCAGGAGCAACAGTGTCCCTAATTTGCTGGGAAGTGGCGGTGCGGTCCCTTACGGCACTGCGTAGGATCCTACGGTCTTGGCGTGCATCCGTGCGTCGCTGCGGTCCGGTCCCAGGTCGACGGGCACGTGCACCTTCCGCCGACCACTGGCGACAACATCGATGTACTGTGGAGACCTCACGCCCCACGTGTTGAGCAATTCGGTGGTACGTCCACCCGGCCTCCCGCATGCCCACTATACGCCCTCGCTCAAAGTCCGTCAACTGCACATACGGTTCACGTCCACGCTGTCGCGGCATGCTACCAGTGTTAAAGACTGCGATGGAGCTCCGTATGCCACGGCAAACTGGCTGACACTGACGGCGGCGGTGCACAAATGCTGCGCAGCTAGCGCCATTCGACGGCCAACACCGCGGTTCCTGGTGTGTCCGCTGTGCCGTGCGTGTGATCATTGCTTGTACAGCCCTATCGCAGTGTCCGGAGCAAGTATGGTGGGTCTGACACACCGGTGTCAATGTGTTCTTTTTTCCATTTCCAGGAGTGTATTACCCGGCTACTCGTAAATAATCAAATGAAATGCGAATCTAAGTCAAGGAACAGCCATATGTTAACACAAATATTAACTTGAAATTGAGATTACTCTGCGCAGTTGATGTCTTTGGTAAGTATGTGTGTTTCAGATCTCGTAAATAGTAAAAACGATTTCAATCAGTGTTGGTACACTCATCATTTACTGTCTGGAAACAATCGTTGGGGGGGTTAAGAGGCAGCTACATATGTTCAAATGTGTGTGAATTCCTCAGGTATCAAACTACTACGATAATCGGTCCCTAGGCTTACACACTACTTAAAATAACTTATGCTAAGAAAAACACACACATCCATGCCCGAGGGAGGACTCGAACCTCCGACAAGTGGGGGCGCGCAATGCGTGACATCGAGCCTAAAACCGCGAGGCCACTCCGCGCAGCGATCTACATATCAACGGGGTAGCGGTGAAAGATAAGAGTAACACATGACATGCAAATACCAATAATTTATTCATCCACAGTTTGAGAATGACTTGCAACCGTCTTTACACATAATTTCAAGCTTTTACCAAACTTGTTTTCGCTGACAACCTTTATAGCTTACTACACCTTTGTTGTAAAACTGCCACATGGGGTATGAAGTTTCAATTAATTACTTTCTTATTACTGTTTGTGTTCACGACACATTATGCACGTAGTACTGGTATATATTTCTGAATGTAACAGCAGGTTATACCATTGTGCGACGTTTATTTCAGGGATATTACATCGTAAATACTGAGATTCGTAAAAAAGCGCCACACGGTGCATGACGTTTAAATTTATTACTTCCTTGCTACCATTCGCAATATACTTGGCCGATGACATTCACACATGCCGCTGAATGTACATAAAAATATTTCATTCTATAACACATTTTTCAGGAGGTATGAGGCCATAAACATTGAGCCGCTTGAAAATGGAATTGAGGAACCAAATTCGCTAGATATACAGGGGAATTATGTTTACAAATACAAGTGAAACATGATAAATATACCTAAAATATATTTGACATATGCGTTCGTGGGCAAAGCCTCTGGTAAGAAGCTCGTCCTAAACCCCTGCAGCGATTTCAACTAATTTGATACCCATATTAGTTATGATCTGTAAAGAAATACTGTTGGGTAGTGACCACGAGCGCCCTTTTTAAGCGAGCTTACTAACGAGTCGAAAGAAGGGGGAAGGACTGTGAGCTGGAGGTTGGACATGGACACATGGAGAGGGAGAGAAGTAGATGGAGACAGACGGTGAGAGGAAATGGACAGAGGTAGGAGGAGGAGCACAGAATACAGAAAGAGAAGTGGGGTGGAAGAGATAGCTAAAGAAAGGGAAGAGGAAGAAGAGGTGTATAGAGAGCGGAAGAAAGAGATGAACAAAGAGAGGGGAGCGGGAAATGGAACTGGAATTGGAGGAGTAGATATACAGAAGGCGAAGAAACATGGACAGAGGGGCGAGGAGCAGTTCGACAGAGGGGAGGTGGAGGAGGTGGAGGGGGAGATGGACCAGGAGTGGAACAGGAGGACATGGGCAGGCAGTGCAGTGGGCAGGTGGATGAAGTGGATAGGGTTAGTGGAGGAGATAATGAGGAGGCGGTGAAGGGAGAGATGAACAGAGAGTGGGGGAGGGGACGAGGAAATAGTCCATTTCCATAGAACATTGAAATAAATGTGTACTCGGCAACGCAACGTATTCTGTTAATATAACAATAAAGAAAACATTCTTGAACAGTAATGTTAGTGTTTAAGTTAAATTTCTTCATATAAATGTCTTTTATTAAGCACTGCTTTGTTTTGGTCCCTCAGTAAATTATCCTATTCTTAGATTGTAAACTGTTACATCTTAGACGCTGCCAAATAATTTTGTTTGTATTAGCGGTCCTGGTTTTCTGGTAGATCATTTCCATGTAGATAACGAACTTCTCAAAGTAATCATCCCATCTGATATTAAATACTTAACATCTGATATTAAATATGTAATTTATGTTATTTCCCAGTAACCACATTACAATGTTACTTTCTGCGATGGGATGCAGTTTGAAAAAATGTTTTAGAAGGTCGTCTGTCGTGTAGTTGGTTTCAGAAAGCGTTATCAGCAGAGCAGCTCCATTCCTGATCTATTTTCAGTTGCCAAAGTGACCATAGTAAGGGAAAAAGTGAAAAAAAGTAATCAACTGATCCACGTGAGAGGCATTTATTCGTGTCACCCTTTTCGGTGGGACTTTTCGGTTGCATGTTAATGTTAACAACCATATACCGCGTGAACATTACGTCAGATGTATGTATTCTGATGGTTAAGTTTGTCCACGCAGTCTTACACTCGGTGCCTAGTTGCGTGTGTTCTGAATTTTTGGGTTTATTTCCCATGTTAGAGGCTCGAATAGTTGCTGGCCGATTGTTCGCCGTGCAAACACCGGAAATATAAACCAAGTTTTATCTTGTTTCTGTATAGATCTGTCACTTTAAAGCTCTTACCATGATCAAGCCACGCAGAGAAGCCAAGTGCCAAACAAATATTTATTCGTATGTTAAAATGTACTGAAGTATGATGAAAGCAAATGAAATAAGTAGATGACTCTCAAAGTTAATACAGAAACTGACACTTTTACGTGAGTTTCGCTTTGCTCTTCATAGGAAACTATTATTAGCAACATAGCTATTTTTTCGCCTTCGAAAATAAGTTAAAGTAAACGTTCACAGAGAATATTTGAATACTGTGGTTAGAGCAGCCTGAGCGTACCACAGTGGTGTAGTAACCCAGTTCAGTAAAATAAACGAAATTTATATATGCATTGTGGTTACCTACCTTGTACGTATTGTATTGTATGTTAACCGGGGACCTAGAAACGACGGAGAGGCTCCATTCCCGCCGCAGCCGCAGTGGTCCACAACCCCACGACGACTACCGCAGTTCACTTCACCCCTCCGCCGCCCCACACCGAACCCAGGGTTATTGTGCGGTTCGGTCCCAGGTGGACTTCCCAGTGAACGTCTCACACCAGACGAGTGTAACCCCTATGTTTGCGTGGTAGAGTAATGATGGTGTACGCGTACGTTGAGAACTTGTTTGCGCAGCAATCGCCGACATAGTGTAACTGAGGCGGAATAAGAGGAACCAGCCCGCATTCGCCGAGGCAGATGGAAAACCGCCTAGAAACCATCCGCTGACTGGCCGGTGCACCGGACCTCGACACAAATCCGCCGGGCGGATTCGTGCCGGGGACCAGGCGCTCCTTCCCGACCGGAAAGCCGTGCGTCAGACCGCACGGCCAACCGGGCGGGCGGTTACCTGCCTTACATGTCTCTCTCCAATGTGAACTAATTTTGAGGGCACTGATTTCGGAATGAATGGCGAATTAAAAGTGAAGCATAAATATGACTCAAGACAGAGCTCTTACCCAAAAATTTCTATTTGATCAACAGTCAGGACGTAAGCTATAGCTGTAGATATATTGGCACTTACGGTTACCGCAGCATAGATATTCATGTTGAGGTGCAACTTCCTTGAAAGTACTGTCGTAGGAAAATGAGAGTTTATTCTGTTTTACAAATAGAAAATGCATCTATCTGATGTAGCAAACAACCCATTAACTTTTGTTGTATTTGCGTCTCACATTAAAATCTCTACATCTATTTTACTAATCGGCTTATGTAACAGAATCCATGGGCAACAAATAGAAGATATTTAGTGTTCAGTATAATTTTTGACCGGATGTAAAAACTCAAAATGCTGTTATAATTTAAATGTTGAGGTATAATCTTACGTTAAATGCTTAATAAAATAAGTAAAGAAAGAAACTATGGATACTCTTGAAGAAGTACAATCTACAATGCGCAAATTATTCAGGATATATTCAGCACTATTTCAGAGTGAGAGCACTTTAAGACATCCAACAAACATAGCACCTAATTTCAGAACTTTTTCTAATATTTTTCTCGCTGACATCCTCCACTAAATAATAAAAGGAAAACATTTTTGTCGCTTACTACATTTTTGCTATTCATGCAATAAAACTTGGGGTTCTGGCATGATCGTTTAATTAATTACTTCTTCACTACTGCCTCTATTTGCGACGTATTTTGTAGACAATATGTGCATATATCACTGAATGTAACTGCACAATTATATCTCCATACGATCAGTAGAAATGGATGTTGCTCATTACCTTCTTTGTTATGGATATGCAGAGCATTAGGATTATTGTTGTATTTTATTTTATTTTACAGAAACCCTTTTGTTTCAATATACCTTAATGATATTTGAAATAGTACGAAATGTTAAATGTATAAATAATTGCTAGCATTGCTGACGTTACTACATTTGTAGTTCTGGTAAGCTAATATAAAGTTTTTGTTTCAGGTAAGTGTCTGCACACTCAGAGGAACCACCAATAGTAAGTACTGAATTAACCAATGTGTGTCACTGCAGTCATAGTCTGAATTACAGAAAACAACTTATAAATCGAATGTAAAACGTCTGTATCTCGACTATATCCTCATTTAAGTTGATGTCCACTGTATACAAAGACTGATCCCTTCAGAATTAAACTTGCTTTAGTGACGTTGAATTTGGAAATTGTAGTATACAATTCGTAGAGCATAATAATACGTAACTGTGAACAGAATACTGTTAACTTCGAATTTCATTCGTTTCTGTGATAAACAAAGTTGATTTTTTCTTTTTCACATTAATGTTACAGTTGTTTCCAAACCGAATTTGGAGAATAGATCATTTATACAGCGTATAATGGACAATTTTGAAGCGACTACTCCAAGCCATTCAGGTTGGATGTAAATCTTCAGATCAGACACGGTATTAATCCGAAATGTGCGGAAATTGCATCAAACGTGAACAAATTTCTTCCTCTGACAGTGTCTTTACAGGACACTTCGATGCACAGCGACTAGTAACTCATTAGTTTCTTCGGTATATTACCGCTTGGAAAAGATTTTGCAAGGTGAATGACTGAGTGGCAGTGACAGGTAACAATTGTGGACAGGACACTGAAATTCACTATTGTCTCTATGGCCACAGGTTATAAGTTAGGGAACGGTAGCATAATATTAGAGTAAGAAAACTTACAAAATGAAGATAATTTATAAAGTAACTTCCCCTAGTGTACTGTACATAACGTTACATAACTGCATCGCTATAGGTACTGCTCAAACTGCCCATTTACGGCAAGTTGCAAGAGAGAGAGAGAGAGAGAGAGAGAGAGAGAGAGAGAGGGGGGTGGAGGAGAGTGGGAGTATACGTAAGTATGATAAACGTTTTCTCTCGACAATTTATCTCCTTCATATCACCTCTGTGTTACTGCAGATGACAGTGTGTGATCTTATTTGTACTAAGATCTCAGTACACGCGCCCTCAATGCAGTGCATATGTTTTACTTAATGTTCACCAATCTGCAGTCTTCTATGGTTGTTGTCCCCTGCACGTAGGTCGTGAATCCGTAGCGAGAAACTGATATATTAAAAATAATTAAATCTAACATTACTTTGTTTATACTTGATGCTACTCGCTTTTTATTAGCACAATACTGGGAATTGCACGATTATATTCGACTTTACGAGTCACAAATAGTCTCCTATCTTCAGACTTTCATAAAAACAAAAGAATTAGCTATGTATTTGCATAATTACTGTCATAATGTTCTCAATTACGAGTCAACGTACCCAGAAATTGCTAATAAAGTCGTAAGTGACAGCAAACGCAACAGACAACATGTCGGTCCTCCGATACTCCCTAACTACCTCTCATTCTACAGCCGAACCACTTCACCCGCCACCAAGTTAGGCGCGATCCGAAGCTCTCCGAAGTGCTACGTCTAGCATTACGTATCGCTGTTGTTTGTTATACTGCTGGTTATTAATATGTTTGAATTAATGGCTTTATATTACTCTATTGAGAGAAGCTTCAATTTGAAACGTAAGTAAATATGCTGTTTAGTTTGTCTAGTATTAAAAACAGAAGATAATCATTTTGGAGAAAGATCACAATTTAGACAGTCTTTTTCACAACACCCGTACCGCAAAAACCATCTGTCATCGGTACCTCATAAGACATTATGTCATCTTGCCATTGCTGCCTTCTCAGCAGCCGGCCGGTGTGGCCGAGCGGTTCTAAGCGCTTCAGTCTGAAACCGCCCGACGGCTGCGGTCGCTGGCTCGAATCCTGCCTCTGGCATGGATGTGTGTGATGTCCTTAGGTTAGTTAGGTTTAAGTAGTTCTAAGTTCTAGGGGACAGATGACCTCCGATGTCATGTCCCATAGTGCTCAAAGCCATTTGAACCATTTTGAACCTTCTCAGTTGCTCTAAGAAGAGCTTCTTGCACGTGAATAGGATGACTGCTAAGCCAGAAATATTACACATCTCCTCCCTTCTGCAATTTCCGAAAATTCTCGCAGAGAACAGTCAGTCTTAGAAATAAGAAAATTTTTATAAATTTATCAGTTGTCACCTGTCAAGTGCCATACTATTCCACTATTGTTTTTCAGAAATAGAATCTACTTTACAAGTTTCCCTTCTCAGATTATTAACAGATTTATATAATCGTAGAGTTAATTATTTTGTGATTAGAGAAGCTAATTGTTATCCTCAACAAATTCATGTATAAAATTACGTTCTAAAATAATTAATCGTTAGTTACACTTTTAATACTTATTACATTACTCTTTTAATAGTGGAGATCTTCAAAGTATCATTCTTCTTCATCTGTGTTATTACCAGTCATTTGTTAACTTACGAGTACAGTCTATCATTTCTGCTAGAATCGTCTATAGCAGTCCGCTATCTCCTAGCCAAGTTTCAGTCACAAAATTATACACTGCTGTTAAGCTAAGCTACTATCAGCAAATTGCCGTCAATTAAATTCAACAAAATATTTCTCGTGAAGAATTTAGATTGTTATTCACATTTGGCACATTCCTATTCTTTAAACTGAGCCAGCCGTTGTGGGCGAGCGGTTCTAGGCACTACAGTCCGTAACCGAGCTGCTGATACGGTCGTAGGTTCGAATCCTGCCTCGGGAATGGATGTGTGTGATGTTCTTAATTAGGTTGAAGTCGTTCTAAGTCTAGGGGACTGATGACCTCAGATTTTAAATCCCGTAGTGCTTAGAGCGATTTGAACCATTTTTTTATTGACCTAATGCTGTTCCACTACTATTGACGCATAGCCGTTCTCTCAGTTCGATGAAACATTCTTTACACTTTACACTTTTCCTCACTATTATGTTGGTATCATGGGGTTCTACATTTATTTACGTCCGAATGCGTCATAAAGACGTCCACATGACATGGTTACAAAGAAAACAAACACAACATTTCTACAGTATGTGATCAAAAGTATCCAGGAAACTGGCAGAAAATGATCAAAAGTATCCGGGAAACTGGCAGAAAATGACTTACAAGATCGTGGCACCCTCTGTCGGTAATGCTGGAATTTAATAAGGTGCTGGCACACGTTGGTTACAGTTTCCACTCTCGCAGGCACACGTTCAATCAGGTGCTGGAAGCTTTCTTGGGGAATGACAGCCCATTCTTCACGGAGTGCTGCACTGAGGAGAGGTATCGACGTCGGTCGCTGAGCCCTGCCACGAAGTTGGGGTTCCAAAACATCCCAAAGGTGTTCTATCTGATTCAGATCAGGACTCTGTGCAGGGCAGTCCATTACAAGGATATTAATGTCGTGTAACCAATCCGCCACAGGCCGTGCATTATGAACAGGTGCTCGATCATATTGAAAGATGCAGTCGCCATCCCCGAATTGCTCTTCCACAGTGGGAAGTAAGAAGGTGTTTAAAACATTTGTGTATGCCTGTGCTGCGATAGTGCCATGCAAAACAACAAGGAGTTCAAGCCCCCTCCAGGAAAAAATATGACCACACCATGATACCGCCTCCAAATTTTACTGTTGGCACTGTTCAATCGTCCAATGTTTACGCTTCTTACACCAAGCTAGGCGTCCTTTGGCATTTACCGGCGTGACTGCAGTTGATCCTGATGCAGTTTGTAATTCATGTGTGATAGTCTGGATAGATGTCTGCCTGTTACACATTACGACCCTTTTCAACTGTCGGCAGTTTCTGTCAGTCGACAGACGAGGTCGGCCTGTACGCTTTTGTGCTGTTCGTGTCCCTTTACGTTTCCACTTCACTATCACATCGGTAACAGCGGATCTAGAGATGTTAAGGAGTGTGGAAATCTCGCGAACACACATATCACACAAGTGACACCCAATCACCTGACCACGTTCTAAGTCCGTAACTTCCGCGGAGCGCCCCAGTTCTTTCTCTCACGATGTCTGATGACTACTGAGGTCGTTAATTTGGAGTACTGGCAGCAGGTGGCATCATAGTGCACCTAATAAGAAGAGCGTGTGTTGTTAGTGGTGTCCGGATACTTTTGAGCACACAGTGTATTTGCAGCTCTTACAGACTCTTCATCACTACACTCATCTCCCTTAGCATGATACTCATTACATAAAAGTGCTGCAGATATTTTCTGGCCACCATTTTCCCTTGTATGCTTTTTGTAAACCCATGTTTTTTCCAGGAAAATGACAGCAAAATGCATACTCCGCAAAAATGTAGCTTTAGAGGTGATGATATTCCTCCATTCCATTCTCATCTTAAAACTTATGTCATTAAGAAGGAGAAGAACATACGTTTCCGAGCGCTCATACTAGGGCCAGAGCAAAATCACAACATGGTGGTAGAAATTAGGCGACAGATCATCCGATATCTTTTGGCAGCAATGCAGGGCCAGGTGCGTAGTGGTGGGAGACGCAAGCGGTGACCTTGTGATAACTATTTTCGTGACTATAAGGTGATACCGCTAATGACAAATGGTATCGGAATTGATATACTACGAAATTATTCCCTAAACAACACAAGTCCACCTTTTGGCACTATGTGAATTATTGGCCTCAGGGTATTCATCCCACACTAGACAAATCACTGGCAGCCAGAACAGCGCAAAATTCTGAATGAAGGTACGATGTATAGGTAGATCGATGATATTAATAATAGCATAGGTCCATGATGTAGTGCTCTTCTGAATACGAGCAGAAGTAAAGCATTTCATGCAGTGAGTTCCAAAATATCACATTTTCATGCTTATATGCCGTTGCTGTCTGATGGGAAACCACTTTGTACCACCGAGTGCTTGTGTATCGTTTACGTGCGGTTGCCTTTCGTGCAGTAAAGATGTGAGTTCTTTTTAAGGGAGACGATTATAAATGCCTGTAACATTTATTCAGAAGAAGCAGCACCAAAGCGAATCCCAAATTCGAATTCATCGAAGAAGAGCCTCCTTAAAGAATGTGTATTTTAATCCACCCTTGTGTAGACTCATCTTGGAAAGCTATGCCAAAGACAACTACTGGCGCACTCTGCACGTGAGTTTTAAGTTTATTAGAACTGCTGTTTTGTGTCAGCTATCGGAATATTATAAGGATAAATTCTAATTAGGTAATCATTTCCAGTAAACAATTTTAGTTTTCGCAGACTCAGTGGAAATGTATGTGACCTTTCGGTTTAGGCGCAAGCGCAGGTGGATATCAAATACAACACAATGTAACAGTATGACTTTCGACATAGCGCAAGTTACGTACCTCTCAGGCTTTATATTAGTTTATATGCCAGCAATGAAAGGCAAGGGCTGAAAAATCGCAGAAACCCCGTACATCTTATGTATATAATCGTTTAAATTTAAGAGTTTGGAGTGATTCAAGATAGGGGTTTGTTCTTGATTTTAAGTAGAGGTACAATATTGTGAAAAATGTAATGTGTAACCAGGCTCTTCTGTCCTTGCACGGTTTTCTGCTTCTCGACATAACCACATAATCACATTACTTCCCCTTTTCCTGAAGGGTATTCTCTTCTACTGTCATAGGTAGTACGAGGGAGACGATTGGAAAGTGCATGTAACGGATCACATCGTGTCTTAGCCATTCAGAACGGCGTTTGCAGTAAAAGCGGTAACAGGAAGGCACATCCTAATTACGAAGCCTCCATGAAAATACATCCAATATGTATTTACAGAAGTTCGAAAGTAAATCATATTTGTGCATTCAATCACAAGGAGCAACTGGTAATAAACCTCGCGTTCCCTCTGAATATTTTCTGAGGTTCTACAATTAAAAATCCTGCAGGGAGTCCAAGAATAGATGCATGTCCTGTTTGTGAGATAAACATGGAAATTCAGTATTAACAGCCAGAGAGACCTTAAAAAGGTTTCTTTAGACTCACAAATGTAAAACCAAGAGATTCTGTCAGGACGTGAGAGAATATCAATGTCGTGTACAAGATATAGAAACAGTAAAGCACATCCGAATGTGTGGTGCTTCACCACATGCAAAACATAACATTTTCCCATGTACTATTGACTAAAATCCTTTGCTCAACACAACTCTGGTGTATGTCTTAGGATTTCATCGTATGTCATATAATCATGCATTTGTGTATCTTTGTATTGAACTTCCTCGCAGTAAAGCTTGCTGCGAAATATTTAGATTCTTAACTCGCGAGTGGACGTTTGGACTACATCTGCCCTATATTCCCGACCAAAGGTCATATATACATTCACCCTTATTTTTACTCAACACTTTTGATGAAAATAAAACGAGGTACCATCTTCAAACTAAATCAGAGAGATAGGATAATACAGGAAAGTGCTTATAGTATAAGCATTGTTGATGCTGAATAATGTATGAAAAACGGTTACAAAACGTTCTTCTCCAGCTTGACCGAGCGAGGTGGCGCAGTGGTTAGCACACTGGACTCGTATTCGGGAGGACGACGGTTCAATCCCGCGTCCGGCCATCCTGATTTAGGTTTTCCGTGATTTCCCTAGATCACTCCAGGCAAATGCCGGGATGGTTCATTTGAAAGGACACGGCCGACTTCCTTCCCCATCCCTCCCTAATCCGAGCTTGTGCTCCGTCTATAATGACCTCGTTGTCGACGGGACGTTAAACACGAATATCCTCCTCCTCTCCAGCTTGTAAGAACCATTCCCTCTGAAAAATAATCAAGGAAAGTCGAAGGTGACGATGTATAAAATCATTGAATTCTATAAGAACATTGTGATCGTTGGCAGTACTGCAAGTGGTCTGGTCAGTGATACATTTCAGTTCCGACACAGATTGTTCATCTCGGTTGCTTAACTGTTCTTATGAAAATGACGTACCAGTACTAGCTCCTAATGTGAAGGATACTGCGATGTACGTAGCATCTACTGACCCCCATCATCGCCGATAATTCAAGAAACCTAAGCAGAAATATGGAATGCAAAAGGAGGAACTTTCTGACTCAGGAAGTGAAATCTGGAACTAAGGTTAAAAGCATGAATGCATTATTAACGCTATTGTAAACATATTTAAGTCAAAATTAGTGCGGTTTTCTTACTGCCAACTGCATAACCTTGAATACAATGACATCCAAAACAACACAAAACAAGATATTTACATTTAAACTTTTCATAGCGTTTCAGGGATATAAATAAAGTTTACATATAAGTACGAAGGGATACAGCTGCCTCTGTCGCTGCCATGTTTTTGCAACTCGCGGTATTATAGCTGGCTTTGATGAACCAAGCGCTGAATTTCCACATCTTGCTAGTTACGCGAAAACCATTGGTCCTGCAGAATTAAATTAACAGGAGCTTTTAGTAGAAAGTTCGATGTAATTAAATTTTCAACCGGCATAGTTTTCGCTGGAGGCCGTAGTTTTCGAGCTTTCCACGAAATACATACAAAAGTAACCTTAAAATACATCCCTCTCTCACACTCAGCCTTCACATGACATAATTTCTTGTATATAGTTCATAACACGTCCTCCTATCACTGTACAAATAATTGCCACTGCACGTGCTATTTCCCAAATTGAACCTCTTCTGGTGTTCATGAACTGGCCTTACTTCGCCAACGGGCCTAGTCGATCAGTTACAGAGTGTAAAAATGATATATTGTTAATTTTATCTAACAATTTTGTTAACTTAAATAGCATGAAATAAATAATTATCTCAGTTTATTCATGAGGCCCTCTGACTGCGGAACTACTCTACTTGTAAGGCTTAAGCTTAGATCGAATTATCAACGTAATTAGTTTTAGCGTAACTTTTACAAAAGTCGTTTTTCACGCATTATCCGCACGGGTACGTTTAAATTAAAAATGTTACGAACTAGCCGACACTGCTGGAGGCATCATAGGCCAATCAATAAAGACCAAAAAATTTCAAATATCGGTATTTGTTCGTGTAGTCGGTAAATTTTGTTCGGTGATAGGAGCTATTGCCACGAACAATATGCAACAAACCCTGACTCGTTATGGGTGAGTGTGGAGTGGATGTGCGTTTGATAATCACTTTTTTACGTTTTCCTTAGATAATCCGGAAACCATGACCTTCATCGGAACGTATTCTGGTAGTAAATTTAACTGCACTAAATTTTCCTACAAAAACGTGGTGTTCATTTTTCTGTACGACTAATGGTTTGTGTATAGTGATTGACAGAATATGACGACATTGCGCGTAATTGATGAAGTGCATTTATAATTTTGCGGATTGCGTAGTGTTAGCTGAGTCATCATGTACATCAGTTAGCTGTACACAAACTATCTGTACAATTTGGTAAATAGTTTCAGAGGTATGAGGTTCAAAATGGTTCAAATGGCTCTGAGCACTATGGGACTCAACTGCTGTGGTCATCAGTCCCCTAGAACCTAGAACTACTTAAGCCGAACTAACCTAAGGACATCACACACACCCATGCCCGAGGCAGGATTCGAACCTGCGACCGTAGCAGCAGCGCGGCTCCGGACTGGAGCGCCTAGAACAGCACGGCCACCGCGGCCGGCATGTATGAGGAAATAATTGATTTCCTCAGAAGTACGGTCGGTGCCTTCTAAAAGGCATTGTTTTCAACTTGATTAAAGTGTAGTGTCCATTAATGTACCGCAGTCAAAAAATCGCTGCACGCGTACACTGGGCGTGTGTATCGATAAATAATTTAAAAATAAAAGGGAACTTCCATGCTATTGCCATGTTTAACTCACAGGAACGGCTTTTTATGAGCTTATCATGCTCAGTTGCATTTGACCTTTATTTGCGATAGCATAGTTTACATCTGATCGCGTCATCTGGTGTAATTCACCATTTTAGACTATTTACATACATCTCCAGAGACATATACAGGGTGTAAATTTTAAGTTGACAAACCATAATAACTGGAAAAATAAGCTTCACACGAAAAAATTTGTAGAATCCAAAGTTGATTGTTTGAGGGGGGGACATATGCTGGTGCTAAAATTAGCCTGCCATTCCAGCCCCCTGAGGGTGGGGCAGGAGGCAAGTTTAGAATTTCAAATGGGTACCTCCATTTTTTATTGCAGAATCAAATCCTACATAAAAAATTAGGAACATTTTGTCTTAAACATTTGTTTTGATTCTTAGTAGCTGGCGCTGTAATTCAAGAAAATCCATGTTCTCCTTTTTGCGTGGAAAATGGTTACGGTCGAATAAAAATTACTTATTTACTTCGTAAACGAAAACTCTCCCTATCACCCTATTGGGTGGCGTTTGAGAGAGAGGAATTAGAGTTTTACAAATGTTGACACAAATATTAATTTTTTCCGCAGATTCGGGATAGTTTTGTTTGTTTCGTGGTCATGAGGCCACACAACTTTTAATTATCAAACAAATCATCTGACTTGCTAACTAAGTAACCAAACTAAGTAAATAAGTATTTTTTATTTATCCGTAACCATTTTCAACGCAAAAATGAAAACATGGATTTTCTTAAATTACGGCAACAGCTACCAAAAATCAAAAGAAATGTTTAAGACAAAATGTACGTAGTTTTTTATGTACAATCTGATTCTGCAATAAAAAAATGGGGATTCCCATTTGAAATTTTGAAGTTGCCTCCCGCCCCACACCCAGGGGTTCGGGTGGCGGGCTAATTTTAGCGCTAGCAGATGTCCTCCTCGAAAATAGTAAACTTTGGATTATAGACATTTTTTCGTGTGGAGCTATATTTTTCGAGTTATTCGGGTTTGTTAACTTAAGATTTACACCCTGTATATTGCTGTGGTGTTACGAACTCAGTTCATCGAAAAAGCTTTTAACATCTGTGAATCCTTCAGAATTCCTGCTGTGACATACGTAGTTCTAAATCTTAAATTATTATTTTCTATTTCCACTTACTTACAACCACGTTCAAGAAGAACGAAAGGAAATGGTTGCGATGGAGAAACTCTGGCAGGTGGCCGAAGCCTTTCGAAGACTGAAAATAAAATATCCGCTTCTGCTAGAAGTTCAGTTTCTCCGTCGACTTCAACAAAGAGTTACAATACAGGTGTCGGACCATCTCCAGTAATGGGCAGGAAAGTTCAGTGATCTCAAAATTCGTGTTATAATTGTTTCTTGCACTTTACTAAAACCAGGAACGAAAAGAAATGTCAATTCTTGGGTTCACAGGTGATGTAATGCTTGTCGTTGAAAGTCAGAAATAAGTTTGTATTAATGTTAATAAAACTGGTAGTCTTTCTTGCTTTCATTTCTTCTCATCTCAACTTTACTTAATCAGTACACATAATTTTTCAAATAACTCAATAAAATCAAAGTTCTTATGCCACTGTTATTTTATTTTTCAGTTCCTCCTCATTCCAAACTTCCTTCCAAACAATGTTTCGTTTCAGGATCTACTTCCTTAGCTTCCAGTGTCTGCTCTAAGTATGTGTCTACATGGTAATGAAGAAAGACATGCTACTCCCCATCAATGTTCTTCGATGTCCCCATTCTTTAGCCCATCATCTGCAATGTTGCTTCCCAGCTAGGGAAATTCTTTAAGTTCTGGTGCTGCATCATCCTTAATTTTTCTCTTTAGCATGACTGTTCCTTTTCTCTACTACTCCTTAGCCCACCAGGAAGAGTTCTGTGGGAAATATGCTATCGCGTTGAGAAACAGACGTCTCGGTGTTGCCACAAGTTAAGAAGGAAAACAGTATAACAGTTACGTGCAAGCTAGACTACATCAAATAATCTTTATTAACATCGTGTGTGGTTAGAATGTAGAGACCGAAATGTCGGTAAACGATATGAATAGGCGGAGAACATTATTAATCTGCTGGAAAGAGTGATGATAATTTTTCGTTGAAACAGGAGTATGTGTATTACCAAACTCTTATGTTACTGAGAGCGTAACAGTAGCCTCTACTGACTGAATATTTTTATGCTTTATTTTATAAAAAGATGAGACGTTGCCCAGATAGTGAAGACTTATTGATTCCATTATTTAGATATCACCTGATGATACATGCTGCGAATAGTATGTGCAGATGAAACTTTCATAGGTCCTCTATATTACTCCACTCGCCTTCTGATATGTATGTGTACCTCAATCGATTCGAATTGTTATTTTGCTCAGAAATTACAACTTTTCACGCTAATTCACGCCATAGAGGCATGGTGCTTCTGAGTGTACTTCTGACCCAAATGCGAATCTGTAATCTGGAGTCGGCGGTTTTGTTAATCCTACGTTTTCAGTGCTTGTAGTGACATTTTCGTTAAAACTTTCATCCCGTGACACGTCTTTCTTTTTAGGTCAAATACCAATTTTCATAGATTTAGTTTTAAATCTGTTTAGTTACAACGAAATACTTCCACAAAAATTTTCAAAAATGCTTTCGTAATGTAATATTTCCACAAAACTTTCATCATCTACTTTGCCCCCTTAGGTGTTCAGTTTCTAAAACACTGAAATACGATTTTTTATTTCTATGCGAGAAGACTAACACAAATTTTCTTCTATCTAGTTTTAAAAAAAGCTGCCTAATGAAAAAGCATCATAAAAATTTGCGTCCCCTTTTTTTCTCGCGATTAAGGTTGAATTTCCAAAAACACTGAATAAGACATTTTTAATTTTTAATTGAGAAGTGTAATACTAATTTTCATAGATGTACCTTTAAAAATGCTTTAAAGTCCCTTACAAATACGTTATTTTCAAAAGAAACTTTCAAACACTATTTTGTCCCCTTAGTGGTCGGATTTCCAAACATGCTGAAGCATGTATTTCTCTTCTTCTGACCAAGGAACCGAACACCGATTTTCGTAGTTATACATTCAGAATTGCATCACTAGCGACATATATTCAAATACAACTCATCCCCTACTTCACCACCCAAGAGATGTGATTTCAAACAGTCCCTCCCTAAACGATGACTACACTATAAGGTCAAAACCCACTCCCAAAAAAATGGTTCAAAAGGCTCTGAGCACTATGGGACTCAACATCATAGGTCATAAGTCCCCTAGAACTTAGAACTACTTAAACCTAACCAACCTAAGGGCATCACACACACCCATGCCCGAGGCAGGATTCGAACCTGCGACCGTAGCAGCCCCGCGGTTCCGGACTGCAGCGCCAGAACCACACGGCCACCGCAGCCGGCAAAACCCACTCCCAATTTCAAGTTCTGTCCTCTGCGGTATTGGCTGGGCGTTGATGAGTCAGTGAATCAGTCAGGTCCTACTTCACCATCTTAGCAGCTGCATATCCAAAAACAAGAAAAAAGTAATTTCTTAATTCTAACCGAGAATTCAAATTTTCATTTATTTACGTAGCTTTAAAAATATTTTTATAATGAAATATTTTCATAAAACATTTCACTCTCTGTCTTCACCTTGTTACGTATTGAATTTCCGAAATACTGAAACACAATTTTTTTTTTATTTGTAACTGAGACGCCAGACACAAGTGTTCAGAGATGTAGCTTTTAAACTGATATAATAGTTCTTTAATAATGATTTATCTTTAGAAAAGTTTTTGAATCACTATTTCACTCCCATAGGAGTCAAATTTCCAAAAATGCTCAAACACGTTTTCCTTCTATCTAGTGAAAAACCAAATACCAGTTTTCATAGTTCTTGCTTCAAAATTGCCTTATTAGCTTCACAGTATCTAAAATCCTTTCGTCCCCTATTTCTCTCTGTTAGGAGCGGAATTTCGAAAAATCCGTTCCTAAACGATGCCTACAGTAGGGCTATGTGATCAACATCCTGTCCAAATTTCAAGTTTCTGTTCTTAGCGGTTTGGACTGGGTGATGATGAATCAGTTATTCAGGACTTTGCCTTTCATATAAAGGGTAAATCACCTAAAGATTGCACCGCAAATATTGCGGAAATGGGAAGTGTTATTGAGATGCTGTTTCCACAGATTGAATCTTCTGTCAGGGGCAGTTATCGTTAGACAGTCAATAGAAGGTAAGAATGCTTGAAAGCGTATTTTTTGAACAAACATAGGGTTTCTTAGAGGGAACAATGCTTATTGATATTAAAAGTATGCAAATTAGAATATCAGTGGTATTTGTTGGAGGATCCGGGTGCGAGTTGTTTACGCGATTTCATAGTTTGGAAAATTCTCACACCTACAGTTACATAATACCTGTGGTTACACATATTAAAACACAAGTACGCATTCTAGTTATGCGGATTTTGACCAGTAACGAGAAAAACTGACCATCACATGTTGTGATCAAAATTACCACCGACAGCGGCAATACACTCTTCCAGTCAATTATGGAACGACTGTTGCACGCCGGCCGGTGTGGCCGTGCGGTTAAAGGCGCTACAGTCTGGAACCGCGTGACCGCTACGGTCGCAGGTTCGAATCCTGCCTCGAGCATGGATGTGTGTGATGTCCTTAGGTTAGTTAGGTTTAATTAGTTCTAAGTTCTAGGCGACTGATGACCTCAGAAGTTAAGTCGCATAGTGCTCAGAGCCATTTTTGACTGTTGCACACGCCCTAGCATTTCAGCGGAGATGTCCGTGTAGGCTGCAGTAATTCGTTCTTGTACGTTACATATCATCGGTCGTAGCTTTTACGTCCTTATAGACAGCGTCTTTCAGCTTTCCCCACAAAAAAAAGTCTACAAGGATCTAATCTGGAGAATGGGCCGGCCAAAGTACAGGTCCCCTGTATCCAATACGGTGATTTGAAAACCAATTACTTGGTGCCTCACGGTCTCGACAGTCATCATGTTAGTGCGACAGTTATCTTCTAGCCTGCAGAGGGACGTCTTCTAGCGTACGTGGAAGATGATCTATTAGGAGGCTGCGATATTTGTGCGCTTTCAGTGTTGTGTCTGTGAAAAACATGCCTATTAGCTGATGGTTCACTGTCCCACACCACACGTTTACACTCCATGGACGCTGACGTTCCATCTGACGAAGCCTACGGAGACCTTCAACCCACCAACAGTCCATGTTACAGCGGTTTACCTGGCCGTGATTGGTACTAGTGGCTTCATTTTTTAACAAGATAAATGATACATCAGGAGTATCCTGTTTTGTTGCCCATGTAGAGAAGTTAGCACGAGTCTCGTAATCGTTTCCATGCAGCTCTTGATACAGAGAGATGTGATAGGGATGGAACGCACGTTGGTAGAGAATTCGTTGGACATGTTCATGCCTCATGCCTCTTCTCGTGGGGTTGAGCGGAAGCTAACGTGCCGATCAATTGCTACAGCGCTAAGAACAATAATTTTCCCTCTTCTGTCGCAACTTGTTTACTTCTGTTACATTCTTTCGGTGTAACTGGTTGTAGAGATCAATAACTGCCTTGATGGGATATACGGCCGCAAATTCTTCCTACGTTCTACGTTCCTCATACACCACGTGCAAGTCGCTCTTTTCTGTATTAGTAAATCCCATAGTCCATTCCCGACCTACTGCTTGGACTGTTACACACTTAGTATCAAGTTGCAATCCTCTCAAGGAACACACTAGGTCGCTGTGAGCAAACATAGCAAAATCGTAGCCAGCAACTACGTACTTCGAGTGGCACAGACAAGTGCCGGTGTGAAAACTTCTAGAATACAATATGTCGTAAATGACTTTCACTAGGATCCAGCAAAAAACGTTACTGACATTCTGATTTGTTCTACTTTTAGTTTGTTAATATCAGTTAACACTGTTCCATTTTAAAATATATTCGTTTCCACAAAAAGTGCGCTCTCTAAATACTACTACAATGTGTTTGTTGGTTGACAATACAACCCCGAGACTACCAATCCATTCTGTAAACATGACACATCAGTAGCTCAATTTCGAAGTATTTGCGGTGCAAATTACCGTTGTGCCACCCTGTATATAGATATATGTAGTAACACTTGGTCATTAAAGAAATTAGTAACTGTCTCGATGGATATTTTGTGAAACCGTGAAAATAAACGCGGGCTTGTTTCATATTGAATGACTTACGTGTTAACCTACGAACGTCGACACACTTTCCCTGCACCTGAGAGCATAATATTTTGACAATAAAGTTTGTGAGCCCGTTCCCTATTCAGCCCTAACATCAGCGCGACGACTAAAATAATACGCAGCGAGCGGACAAAATACGGGAGGAGATTACAGCCTGATTTGTCAACGTTATGCCTGTTGATTAAATTTCGTTTTCTACGGCAATCCCATTCTGTAAAATGGATTACAGTAGCAAACAGAGTATAAACGTATTCCGCTCAGTTCTGGGATTAAACTCATACGACAGTTACCCGGAAGATGTGAAAAGGTCAGCGAACAGCGGCATTACTTCAGTAAACAAATTTTGTCCGTTATATGTCATAATGAATACGTTACGGACTGAATAATTTAGGCAATTGCGTGTCTTCTTCACTGACCAGGCGGCGTAAAAGGACTTTATTTGATTTGCTTGCAACTGTCGGAATGAAATAGCGCGTATTAAGTGGACGGACATGGCACCGGTGCATCTAAGCTAATGAGAGGCCAGTCCGTTATACCTAATTTTCCATAGCGAAAGCAGTGCGTAACATGTGAGAAGCTATGCTTGGCTACGATATCATATACGACAAGAGTAAAGAGGGAAACTAATTGCCAAAGCTTTTTGACATAACTGTTAAGATTTTAAATTTGGTTGATTATGGTACTCTTGTCTTTTTAAATGGTTTTGTATTAGTTTTCCGAGTGTACATATGTCTGTATACAGATAGAACGTGGATAGTTAAAGGAATTATATCAAATAAAGGGAAAACACCGAAGAATGAGCACAAGGGAAGGGGTGTTCAACATTAGTTTTATAATAAATACAGCGGTAGCTAGTTTCTCCATCTCTTAATGATGTCGGTGACTACCAGCTGTGGGGTGTACTTTAAATTCAAGAGAATAATCGATCCAATATCAAATTTTGAAACGAAGAAAAAAATGTAGGCTATAATACAAATGTTAAGAATTGCATGTTTAATTAGAGACGATCGATTTCGATCTGGGATCAGGCCATCACCGTGTCAAAAGCCATCTCAGCTATTCACTTGCCTAATTGGAATAACAGTTATCAGATGTATATAGTTCTGACATTAACATTAGCTGTACTCTACGAGGCTAAATGGACACAATGTTACGTCTATGTACATCTTCTCATTGCCCCATATGCCGATCGGGCTGCCAAGGAGGCCTGCAGAGAGCAGGATGTGGTCCAGTGTCCTATCCCCTTGCAGTCGGTCATTGCTGCATTCCACAGGAAGTGCATGGAGTTGTGGGAGGACGAATGGCTGGCGGTGACGGCCAATAAACTGCGGTTGGTAAAGTCAACCACTCGGTCGTGGCGCTCCTCCTGCCGGTTGCTCAGGCGGGAAGAGGTGGCCCCCACACGTCTTCGAATCAGGCACTGTCCTCTCACACATAGCTTTTTATTACGGCGGGAGGATCCTCCGTTTTGTGATGCTTGTGGTGTGCACATCTCTGTCCGGCACATTTTAAAAGACTGCATTTTATACCGTGATGCACGGGCAGAAGCACAAGTTGATGGGGATCTGCCTTCTGTTTTAGCTAATGATGAGACGTGTGTGTCTAGGGTTTTTAAGTTTTGTGACGTGTCTGGACTCTGGCCCAAACTTTTAGGCTGGAGGTTTTAGTGTATTGCAGAGTGGCTGACTCCTCCCCTTTTTTCCTTGTGGTCAGCCAGCCACTTCCATCTGCTACATTGTTTTAGCTCCCTCTATCATTTTCATCCTGTGTTGTCCATGTTTTACTGTTGACACCCTGCTTCATCCCACGCTTCGGTGTGGATGAGCACATATTTTTCAACGACTGTTACCCGTGTTTTATGTTCCGTTTTATATTCCTGTTCTGGGATTTTTCTTGACACCAGTCTCCCTATGTTACTGAACGGGCGCCCAAAAACCCCTCTACTAGTACTACACTATGTACATCTGATAACTGTTGTTACTGTTACGCAAATGTATAGCTGAGATGGTTTTTGGACCGAATGATTGCCCGATCCTAGACCGAAATAGATCGCCTGTAATTAAATGTACCATTGCAACTCTGTATTGCATAGTGCAGTTCTTAACGTTCATTAAAGCTGTACAACACAACCTACATAAAATATTTCTGTATTATCAGTGTTTATGACTGAATTCATGGCAAAATAACAGCATGTAGTTCAGAACATTTCACGAAAACTGGTTTGCACAACTACAACCAAATCACGCAGAAAGAACAAAGAAGTAATTAGCATTATGTTATGAATATTTATGACCCTTGTCAATCTGTGCATTTTTCTTAGTGGCTCGATGGTTATGTGGCAGGCAACACATCCAAAAAACTCAGGTCTGATCCCTTGTCAGTACTACGACTTTTATCAGTCGCTTATTACTTCATTAACCTCTAGCTATGTTTCTTGATGTGAAAAATCGCAACTTGCACCATGGGTCGGAAACCATGTCAAAATGAAAGTCCCGCGATCATTGACGGGGACAGTCAGTTCAAAGGTCAGAGGACGACATCATACCACCTCCAGCAGAATCGTGGCTGGTAAGACGTTGTGGTTTTCAAAAGAATCTGCGGATTTATGACAGTTTTATGTGGATAACAACTTCAAACAAAAAATTCAAGACTTGACAAATTCGTATCCTTCAGATAAATTCGTTTACATAAATATAAGCATTTTTGGCGATTAAAACAAAGAAGCTATTTCATTCATAATAACTGGCTTCAATACTTAGTTGATGCATCACTTTGTTGAGAGATGTGACTTATACATTGATATTCCAAAATATTTAAATCTGGCTTTAGTAATTTTACAGCTGCTTCAAACAAAACGCAAACACACACACACACACCCACACACACACACAGAGAGAGAGAGAGAGAGAGAGAGAGAGAGAGAGAGAGAGAGAGACAGAGAGATACAATTAATATGTGCTCCATGCCTTACTGAAATCAGTAGCGGTTTTTTATTATTTGGAATCAGGGTCACGTAAATTTCACACATGAAGTCTCAGTTACAGATACGAATTGACAACTTCTCAAAAACAAATTTCATCAGTGTGGAACACGTAAGATAAAGTTCGATAGTCCTGTACGGTCGTTTATCCAGAAGTGTATGTCGAAACGATTTAGAAAAAGATACCTGAATGGTGCGAAAATTGGCAGTTGACCCTAAATAACGAGAAGTGTGAGGTCATCCATATGAGTGCTGAAGTGAATTATTAAACTTCGGTTACACGATAAATCAGTGAAATCTAAAGGCCATAAATTCATTTAAATTCCTAAGAATTACAATTATGTACAACTTAAATTGGACGGAGCACAAAAATATGTTGAGGGGAAGGCTAACCAAAGATTGCCTTATGTTGGCACGACACTTAGAAAATGTAACAGATGTACTAAGGAAGCTGCCTGCACTACGACTGTCTGTCCTCGTTTAGAATACTGCTGCGCAGTGTGAGACCCTTACCAGATAGGACTGACAGAGTACATCGAAAAGTACAAAGAAGGACAGCACATTTTGTATTATCGCGAAATATGGAAGAGAGTGTCATTGAAATGATACAGGATTTGGGCTGGACGTCATCAAAAGAAAGGCGTTTTTCGTTGCGACGGAAACTTCTCAAGAAATTCCAATCACCAACTTTCTCCTCCGAATGCGAAAATATTTTGTTGACACCGACCTACATAGGGAGAAACGATAATCACGATAAAATAAGGGAAATCAGAGCTCGTACGGAAATCAGAGCTCGCACAATATGAGATTGGAATAATAGAGAATTCTGAAGGCGGTTCGATGAAGCCTCTTCCAGGTACTTGAATGTGATTTGCAGAGTACCCATGTAGATGCAGACGTAGATTTGGATTTCGCTCTGATGATGAAGATTACTGTTGATAAACATCTGTGCTGACCGCGGTGGTCTAGCGGTTCTAGGCGCTCAGTCCGGAACCGCGGGACTGCTACGGTCGCAGGTTCGAATCCTGCCTCGGGCATGGATGTGTGTGATGTCCTTAGTTAGGTTGAAGTAGTTCTAAGTTCTAGGGGACTGATCACCACAGATGTTAAGTCCCATAGTGCTCAAAGCCATTTGAACCATTTGATAAAGATCTGTATTATATTCTCGTCGTGGTCATTGGACGAGACATACATGGGAGCAAATCACATGTCGCTCAACTCATTTTGCTCCGTAATATTCAACGCCTCTGTTGCAGTGTGTGCTACTACAGTTTTTTGAGCGTCTCCCTAACGTTCTCGGGCTTACTAAGTGATCTCACGATGAAACTTCCCGCTCTCTCGCTGGATCTTCTCTAGGTTTTCTAGTAATCCTTCCAGGAAAAGAATGGAGTCTGCTGATCAATGCTTATCAGTTAGTGTTACAAGAATTTTATATGCCACTTCTTTCGTTGACGAATTAAATTTCCGTAAGTATCTGCTAATGGATTTCAACTGGGCAACTGCTTATTCGACATATAGTTTATGTGATAGTTCCACTCTGCGTCACTCCGGATGGTTACTGATAACTATATTACAGTTATGCTGTATCCAGTGTTGACTAATTACGAATAGAATAAGCGAACACTAATTAATCTTTTGAATACATTTAGGGAGTCACAGTGATCAATGTGTTACAAATATTTACTATTAAAAACAGTCTTTATCACGATTTATTTATTGAGGTGACCGGTTTCGACCACTACTGTGGTCATCATCAGACCATTGAGTAGGAACCTCTTTCTCCAGCAGAAAGAGGTTCCTACTCAATGGTCGGAAGATGACCATCGTAGTGGTCAAAACCGGTCACCTTAATAAATAAATCTTGATCAAGACTGTTTTTAATAGTAAATACTGTCTCTTCATCTATTTATGTGCAATACGTAAATTACACTACGTTCAAAGTCATGGTTCAAATGGCTCTGAGCACTATGGGACTCAACTGCTGAGGTCATTAGTCCCCTAGAACTTAGAACTAATTAAACCTAACTAACCTAAGGACATCACAAACATCCATGCCCGAGGCAGGATTCGAACCTGCGACCGTAGCGGTCCTGCGGTTCCAGACTGCAGCGCCTTTAACCGCACGGCTCAAAGTCATGTGGGAGTCTTTGCACCAATCAACCTCTGCAACCTATTACTGATTTCCGCTACAGTCGTGTTGCGTCGCTGTTTTCCTGTGAGCTACAGTATCTTCACCCTGCATCCAGCCTTAATTTGCTTTTTAGTGCTTAAGTAAAGAATATAGACATTGTAATGACTTACCCTAATCCGTTATTTAAGTGCAGGATGGGCGAGAGGAATGGTGAGGGAGAGGGCAAATTCACGCAGGGACGTACATTAAAACAGTGGTAGTATCGTCATGTGTTCATTCGAGCAGCCTTAGACAGCTCTCTGGCAGGTATTAGGACCGCCCTGTCTGCGTACGAACGCAGTCGATAGCGAAATGCACTGACGCTGCGATCACCGCGTTGTCCTAGGTCGCACGCTGTGCCATATGGGTCGCCCGTGTACAAACATAGAGCGCGCCCGCTTATAGCCACCAGAGTTTCGCCGCCTATGCGCCCCCACGCGTATTCGTTGTTCTCATTTAGTGTGCTTGGGTGGAATAGCTGACACTAGATGTTGTGATGCCGAACAGCAATGCCCTGGGCAACCCCACCTCTAAATGTAGACACGTGACCGACGGCATGTAAGTGGCTAGGAGACCGCGAGGGTGCGCCCGTCCTAGCTGGATGGTTGACAGCTTGCAGTGGATCAGCCCAAGTCCCCCAGAGAGCTGCGTCTCTAAGTCCTGCCACAGGTAATGCCCCCCTTGTGCAGGAACTAGATGAGGTAATCAGCGGAATGTCATCATCCAGTTTTAGCCGTGGCTTCTCTGAAACTCTACCGTCATTCCCTCCAGTTTAAAACACATACAGAATGGTGGCGCCAGTGAATGCCTTGAGCACCTAAGCTCGTTTATTTATACCGTGAGGTCCGCCCCCGGTAACTGAGTGGCCAGCGCGACAGACTGTCATTCCTAAGGGCCCGGATTCGATTCTCGGCTGGGTCGGAGATGTTCTCCGCTCAGGGACTTGGTTTTGTGTTCTCCTAATGATCATCATTTCATCCCCATCGACGCGCAAGTCACCGAAGTGGCGTCGAATCGAAAGACTTGCACCAGGCGAGCGGTGTACCCGACGGGAGGCCCTCGTCACACGCCACTATTATTATTAGACCCTGAAAGCCGCGGTTCTAACGTAGCTCTACTGAGGAGGACGATTGTTGTTGTTGTGGTCTTCAGTCTTGAGACTGGTTTGATGCAGCTCTCCATGCTACTCTATCCTGTGCACCCTTCTTCATCTCCCACTACCTACTGCAACCTACATTCTTTTGAATCTGCTTAGTGTATTCATCTCTTGGTCTCCCTCTACGATTTTTACCCTCCAATATTAAATTTGTGATCCCTTGATGCCTCAGAACATGTCCTACCAACCGATCCCTTGTTCTAGTCAAGTTGTGCCACAAACTTCTCTTCTCTCCAATCCTATTCAGTACTTCCTCATTAGTTATGCGATCTACCCATCTAATCTTAAGCATTCTTCTGTAGCACCACATTTCGAAAGCTTCTATTCTCTTCTTGTCCAAACTATTTATCATCCATGTTTCACTTCCATACATGGCTACACTCCATACAAATACTTTCAGAAACGACTTCCTGACACTTAAATCGATACTCGATGTTAACAAATTTCTCTTCTTCAGAAATGCTTTCCTTGCCATTGCCAGTCTACATTTTATATCCTCTCTACTTCGACCACCATCAGTTATTTTGCTCCCCAAATAGCAAAACCCCTTTACTACTTTAAGTGTCTCATTTCCGAATCTAATTCCCTCAGCATCACCCGACTTAATTCGACTACTTTCCATTATCCTTGTTTTGCTTTTGTTGATGTTCATCAAGACACTGTCCATTCCGTTTAACTGCTCTTCGAAGTCCTTCGCTGTCTCTGACAGAATTACAATGTCATCGGCGAACCTCAAAGTTTTTATTTCTTCTCCATGGATTTGCCACATACTTGTCCTGTCAGTTCTGCGCGAGTACTTTCTGCCCAAAGCACGGGTTGCTCCACCCAGTTAAACTAATAGTTTGTGAGTTTCTCAGTAGCACGAAGTGTCTGCGTTACAAAATTATTTCACTCCTGGTCACACTTGATTACCGTATTAGCGGTTTTATGTGCCTCGGCCGTTACCGGTGTCACAAACCATATTCGTCCATAGTGTTTTCCACGTTATATCAATAATTCCGACTAGTGATCTACATGACCAGCTATCGTCAGCACTGACCTCTGCTGCCTGACCGCATCTGGAATAAAAAAGAAACTTTTAAAAATTTACAATTCGCCCACCGAACATTTTCAGAACGCAGCAACAATGTAAAACACAGATAACGATAGCAAAGCTTTTTTTGTCGTTACTTTTCCAGCTGCAGTGATGCGGCCCACCACAACTTCCACTCCAGAGTCAACCTCTTCATCTCAGAGTGGCACCTACACCCGATGACCTCTATAATTTATTTGATTTAATCGCTTCTCTGACTTTCACTATAGTTTTGCTTTTCTTGGCTCCCTGTGGCACAATGTAAGTTACTACTTCATGTCTTAACACATGTCCTATCGTCCAGTCCCTTCTTCTATCCCATGTGTAGGTTGAAAAGTGGAAGGGAAGGATTGCACTTCTGTTGTACATCCGCTTTAATCCGAATACTTACATCTTGGTCTTCCATCACTATTTTTGTCTATTGCTTCTTGTGCGTGTCTCTTTCCTCATATTAAATGCCTACTTTTCTAGGAATTTCAACAGTGATGTAGCACTTTACGTTGTGAACTTCCTTTTTTCAGTTTGACAGTTGCTATGGGGCAGCCCAGACATTTCTTAAATGTTGCCTCCATTGTCAAGCTCAGCATCGAAATCACTCGCCTTGTGACTTTACATTTGCCAACGTCACGCTAGTTGTAATATAACAAGGCTTTAATTTTCTTTCCATTGTTGTTGTTAGGAGTGTGTAGCTTAAGCTGCAGACCTGATTGGGCATTGGTTCTTTTATTTATGTGCCTTTGCTACCTTTCGCATTGCATGAATGATATTCTTCCAAAAGACCAACAGTATGTCTCTAATATTTTAGTCTACAAAGTAACCATAATAATCGTTTGGTTTCCAGTTCCCACATCGAGTTTAGAAACTCCGAGAGGATGTTACCAATCCCTTGTGGTTACAAGTATTCCAAGTTTTCCCGATCGAAGAACGTTTGTTCCTCTGCATTGCATGGCGTAATTAATCCCTCTCGTAAAGACCATCAATACACTCTTTACACCCATTTTGCTCTGTCCTTTGCGTCTAACAACTTTTTTAAAAGAAAATCTTGTTTTTAAGTGTAGTTGTATGAGCTGACCTAAAAAATAGCTTGTTGACTAATGTTACCACTAATCACACACATCGCTTAAACTCACTCCTCCCACGTCATTTCGATAAAGGAATCATTCAAATGATCTAGGAAACATGTTAACTAACTAAGCGAATTTGCAATATATTTATAAGCATATTAAATGTTTACAAATTTTGTCTTGAAAAGGTTTAGGGACCCGTGAATTTGTAAATGACGAATCGTACTGAAATTCAAGCAACAGGCAGAGATATACGTGAAAGAGTGTAAATAGTAGAGTAAGAGTTTCCCAGACAGGCTCTATATGAGTTTTCTACACTATTCCTACATTTATGATCTGATAAACTTGTTTCATCAATCTATATTTTCATTCTAGGTTGAATTACAAATTATGGAATCACTTTAAAGCAGATTCTCTTCCTTTTGCAGATGTCTTTACTTTAATAAGAACCCCTCCAACTTTATTGATACACTTTTATTGTGTCACGGCTTTTGTTCACCAGAATCAGGTTGCCGAGTTATGCCAATGTCATGATTTAAAACCTCTAATTCTAGATTTTTCCTTTATTGTTACATAAGACAGGTACTTCTCTTAATTCACATTATTGGCTGATATCGGCACCCTGATGATGTTCTAACAAACGAAACCGGCTGTGGCATAATAAATGTGTATCATTACAACTGTGGTTGTAATTCACAATATACATAAATGACCTTGTGGATGACATCGGAAGTTCACTGAGGCTTTTTGCGGATGATGCTGTGGTATATCGAGAGGTTGTAACAATGAAAAATTGTATTGAAATGCAGGAGGATCTGCAGCGAATTGACGCATGGTGCAGGGAATGGCAATTGAATCTCAATGTAGACAAGTGTAATGTGCTGCGAATACATAGAAAGAAAGATCTCTTATCATTTAGCTACAATATAGCAGGTCAGCAACTGGAAGCAGTTAATTCCATAAATTGTCTGGGAGTACGCATTAGGAGTGATTTAAAATGAAATGATCATATAAAGTTGATCGTCAGTAAAGCAGATGACACACTGAGATTCATTGGAAGAATCCTAAGGAAATGCAATCCGAAAACAATGGAAGTAGGTTACAGTACGCTTGTTCGCCCACTGCTTGAATATTGCTCACCAGTGTGGGATCCGTACCAGATAGGGTTGATAGAAGAGATAGAGAATATCCAACGGAGAGCAGCGCGCTTCGTTACAGGATCATTTAGTAATCGCGAAAGCGTTACGGAGATGATAGATAAACTCCAGTGGAAGACTCTGCGGGAGGGACGCTCAGTAGCTCGGTACGGGCTTTTGTTGAAGTTTCGAGAACAAACCTTCACCGAGGAGTCAAGCAGTATATTGCTCCCTCCTACGTATATCTCGCGAAGAGACCATGAGGATAAAATCAGAGAGATTAGAGCCCACACAGAGGCATACCGACAATCCTTCTTTCCACGAACAGTACGAGACTGGAATAGAAGGGAGAACCGATAGCCGGCCGAAGTGGCCATGCGGTTAAAGGCGCTGCAGTCTGGAACCGCAAGACCGCTACGGTCGCAAGTTCGAATCCTGCCTCGGGCATGGATGTTTGTGATGTCCTTAGGTTAGTTAGGTTTAACTAGTTCTACGTTCTAGGGGACTAATGACCTCAACAGTTGAGTCCCATAGTGCTCAGAGCCATTTGAACCATTTTTGAGAACCGATAGAGGTACTCAAGGTACCGTCAGCCACACACCGTCATTCATCATCAATGTTTCTTTGCCTTCCAACAGCCACAACATTTGCACGCCTACTTTGTATTTCAACTTAATTTTCTTATCGCTAATGTCGTCGTTCCATGTCGCTGGCTGTGCATTCAAGCAGCGTAACAACGATTGCCATTGCATCTGCTGATGCCGAGATTATTAGTACGTATCCATAGCCTACAAAACCGAAACGCACCACTTGGCTCGGCGTGCCTCCGCATTGAACATTCGCGGCGCGCTTCTTTTGTCCTTACTCTGCGGTTTCTAGGCGGCCTCCAAGCAATACCAGAAAACCAGAGCTCGTAATTAATGTCTGCTGGATTGTGTGCTGTGTTAATTCATTCGCCGGAAATTCATTACCGGCTCGGAGGCGACGTCCTTGCAGTTCAAGTGCGCAATACGGACGGAGCGGAGAAGGGCGGAGAACAGGAGCAGCCGGCAGACTGGCTGGCAGGCAGTCTGTTTGTGCAGCGGCGTGGCGCTGCAAATCCCCGCGCAGCGTCTGGCCCTGACAGCAGACAAACGCCGCTGCCGTCGCGACGCGAGGCGAGGCGTGCTGTGCGGGTTGCTTCGCGGTCGACTTGGCCGCGGCCAATGTCCGTGTTCGAAGCTATCGGGGCGTCCATGTACCGTTCATTTAGCGCGGAACATCGCAAGCCAACTGTGATAGTGCTGTTTGTCACACCCTCAGCTATATGCTGCTCTGAAATCTCACATTACATCAAAAGCAGGAAGGAATTAGGAAACGAAAGAGATCAAAGGGAGGCAGGAGATGGAAAATAAGGAAAGAGGATAATTGTAGTAGCCAAGTGAAAAGGAATAGTGGAATTAATATAGAGAGGACAGAGATAAACGTAGAATGGAATGTAAGGAAGCAGATAAATTGCACAAAAAAGTGAAAAAGGAAAATAGAAGTAAAATGGAAAAGAAACACAGAAACGGAAAATAAATGCAAGGAACTAATGAATTCAACGGACGCAGAGGAAGAAGTAAGCGTGTATGGAAAACTGAAGAGAAAATAAGTGAGATAAACAAATAAACTGCCTGACCAAAGAAGAGAAGCAAACATAAGGGTAGGAGGAAACGAACTGAAATTTGAAGTTTTGAAAAAATATGTGATGTTATTTCACTGATTACAGTATCAAGCAAATTTACAAAGTTCTTGGCAGAATTTGCCAAGTATAAATATGACACTGCATGCTCTCTGGTCTCAGTTCATGCACAGGTTTGTTGGGAAGTGGGTCACAAATACGTTTAGCCTCTCTTGTAGCAGTCTGGTCCACAATTGTTCAAAGTAGTCCTTGATATTGTGGATACTGGCACTGGGGCTGAGTTGACATCCAAGACGTTGCCATACATGTATACATGTCGTATTGGGGGCGGAGGTGGACATCTTGCTGGCAGTGGACTTACCTCAGCATCGCAGAGTCATTTCATAGAGATACGTGCTATGTGTACAGTAGTATTGTCCTGCTGAGAAATGGCACCACAATATTGTCGCATGACAGGTAACACAGGAGAAGGAAATATGTACGTGATGTACTGTTACTCCGTTAGTGCTCCCACATTCACTACCACCCAAGACATAAAGTCCTCGCACTATGACGCCAGGTGTAACGTCACTGTAACCGTCCAAAGCACCCATCCCGGGTCTCTGTCAGACGAGTCTCTGTCAGACGATCATTATCTGTAGGGGTGCAGAAAATCGATTTCTTGCTGCACACAGTTAAAGGACATAGATCAGCAGCCCATGCTTCTCAATCATGTCACTACACCAAAGGCAGACGTTTGTGTTACGTTGTTCGAGGCAGAAATCGCATAGAACGCTATGCCGCTGCTATTCTGCACCTAATTACGGGTTGACAAACTATCTTGCATGGAATCCATTACTGTATCTGAAATTCAAGTTGCCGAGGTGAAGGGCCTATGATGTGCCAGATGGGTAATATTGCCATCCTGCCCTGGGACGCTTAGATCTGTTCGGCAGGAACTTTGACAACGGTTATGCCTGCCTCCACGTTCGCATTGGAAGCAACACCGGGTCACTGTAACATCCAAATGCCACAAAAAACTGGATACTGCACATTTCGACCATTGAGCCCAATGTAGATCCACATTGAGGCTCATTTTAAACTCTCTCAAGTGCTGATAGAGCTGTAAGCTGTCTCACAAAAACACAGAGCATATCCATGTGCTTCGTGCTGATTACTAGGCATCTGGCGCTTTCACGCCCTTCTATAATCTACAAGGCCTAGTTACAATATTGAACACGAAAAACACTAACTTACTCTGGTAATTGTTCGGCCTTTCAGTGAGAATTGCTACTCCAATCCTTTTTTTTTTTTTTTACTCTTTTTACTAAGCGATGTAGGAAAGGAATAGAGGGAAGCGAAAAAAGAAGCACAAGGAAAATTGAGTGAAAAAGAGAACGTAAGAAGCAAGTTAATAAAACAGAAAAATTCTAGTGTGAAAGGATGGAGCAAAGAAAAAAAAAAGAGACAAAACTGTGTAACATAAACAGGAAACTAAGAAATAGTGAGAAACCATAACAAAAGTAAGAAAGGGAAGAGGAAGTTTAATCAAAAGGGAGAGATGAAGTAGACAGTAAAAAAAGAGAACGCAAAGACTCAGTAATTAAATAACAAAAAAACCGTTTGCAGAATTCAAACCTCATTCGAAACTGATTACAAACGGTGCTTGAAACAGCTTTTGAATCCAGAATAGTGTCTATATTGGGCATAAGATTCGTCATGAGAGTTAAAATTCGAGTCTAAAATTAGGTGAAAAATAAATTAACTCGAAATTCTATTAATGGTGGTACTGGAAACGGGATTTGAACCTTTAGACGAAACTAATTGGAAATTAGAATGGAAGAGTAGGTCGAAAAAAGACTCTAAGCGTTAATGGAAATTTCACTCAAACCAAAAGTCTAAATATGTAGGCATAACGATTCGAAAGCAGAGATGAAACTACAATGTTAAAAAATAAGGATTTGTGGATTTATTGCTATTTTGTAAATGATTCGATTATTTACTTCGAGAATTTGTCCGTTCCATTACACACTATGTCTACCATACTACAATAAACAGAGCGAGGTGACTCAGAGGATTGGATTTTTACCGAGACCAGAGTCATGATATAGCCAGATCAAGGTCGTGACATATTTTTACAAAACTACATCAGTCTTCACGACGACATCTTCTCGACGTAAGGCATGTGAATATTCAAGTAAGCGGTTTTCAATAACACGTTTCACGATGTCTTCGTCTTAAGAATTAGCCTGTTGGCTACAGCACTGTGTGTTATCTCTGAGGCTTCACTAGCCAGGGAATGTGCTCTTGGTGCACATTGATCAGTGTCAAGCCCACCTCAGGCTGTTCAGCTACCATGATATTTTGCCAATGTACAATGTCCCCATCACAATTTTAGGAAACGTATTGGAAATCTCTGAACATAAAAACGTTTCGGAACCGTTTAAGACACCAAAATTGTGTTTTCACGTAGATGAAGTGTGTAAGTTCCTAATAGTATCTCACTTACAGCAATATTCATTACAGCGAAATCGGTACTAATCCATTTCCCACATAACTACACTCACGTCTGTTTCAAATGGTTCAAATGGCTCTGAGCACTATGGGACTTAACGTCCGAGGTCATCAGTCCCCTAAAACTTAGAACTACTTAAACCTAACTAACCTACGGACATCACACACATCCATGCCCGAGGCAGGATTCGAACCTGCGACCGCAGTGGTCGTGCGGTTCCAGACTGTAGCGCCTAGAACCGCTCGGCCACTGCCGCCGGCCACGTCTGTTTGTTAGTACAATCACATATCTGGAGAGGCGATTGGAATGGTGTTGTGTTCTCCGGATTAGAATGAGATGTTTTCAAGGAATTTCAGGTTTTAGAAGATAGCTGTCCCAATGTCACCACCAAAGAGATTGCTGCCATTTGTAGTCGCTCGTGGTTCCACACCAAAAGAAGGAAAAACTTCGCAACCAGGAATGAAAGAAAATAAGGGGTTAAGGTACCGCTGACATCTCCATTGGACACAGAGCAAAATCTCAATGTAAGTGAAGTACACGGAAGGAAATAGGACGCACTTTTTCAAAGGAATATTCGCCTTACAATAATAATAGATTGGTGCAGGCCCTCCTTTCTGAACGATAATTCGGCGAATTGCGTGCCCCTAACCTATCCCTGTTGCTCAACCTAGAAAAGGTGACCTACTGTTTAAGGTAGAATCCGAAGACTGACAAATCTGTGGTCCACCGAAATTCGGTGTCGCGACCTGTTTATTTTCAGACACGCCTTTCACCAATAGACCACCAGGCAAGACATTTACCTTACCCATCAGTGGGGATTAACAGAAAGAAAGAAATCTTAGCGGCCGAAAGCGGATTTGATTCTTCGCCCTCCAAAGTGCTAATCGTATGTTACCTCGAGTATCTGCAAGAAGACAAACAAAATTGGTATGTCTAACATTAGCCTGTAAAAATGCCCCAAACTTTATTTTGCCCAATCTTCTGCTTCAGTATAATCTTAAGTAGACAGCCACAGTCCGCGAAAAGGCAGAGAAACATGCATGCAAACATCACAAAAAATACCTATCTAAGTGTTTGCTTTTGATGTTGTGTATAAGTTTTCGAAACCCATCATGCTAAGCATGAGAAAAATTAACTGTTGTCGTCTTTCTTTAATTAAATACGTCACTTGTTAACAAACAATTTAGGAGGAACGTAAATACACCATTTGAGTTATATGTACAATGAAGACTGTGCCCAATATCACAATCTAGTGAATGCTGAAAACAACCTCGTAGGAAGGACATCGGAATATCACTCGGAAGTGTAAAGGCCAGACACCCTTCAACTGATGAAGCTGCGGAAATCAATTTACTTTTAAATTTTACTCGAAAACTACATGTTGTCTCCAGAGGACTAATAAGATACTTAACTCCACATGAGTCTATTTATTCTTGTTTGAAGACAAATAGGTTTCCATCAGTGTTATGCGACTTCAAAGGAAGAATATTTAGCAGCATTCCAAAAGACTCCTGGAGGTACATCAATGCATTCCGACGCTATATCGGGACAGTAAATTCTTTCTTCGAAGAACAGTCTATATCCTTGAAGCAGTATAATTGCAGAGGTGTGAACGTAAGGAACATGCAGTTTTGAGCAACAGCATAGTTGAACTGGAGAGATTGTGGTGTGTGAAGGACTAACGCATTGTTAGTGGAGACTATGTAATTGCTCCTAGTATCTTTGAAGAAACACTAAAATACACACAGACATTCTTACAGAAGTGACTGCAACTGTACTACACCAAACATCACCTGAAGTAAGTAGATGTATGTGGTACGAGGCAAATGGCTGCCAAGCACACTCTTGATTATGGTTGCGCACTTCCTCATTCATGTCTTTGCTACTCTCTAGATAGGAAGCAGAAAGAACTAAACGTTCACTTGATTTGGCAGCACTGCATGCTTTTTATCTGATATAAGCTAATACATGAAACTGATGTACGGATAAGAACGATTTTACACAATTTAATCGCGATGTTCCAACTTATGAAACGATATCGAAAGAATCTCTTCATTCGTTGTACACAAGATAATGCAATTCTACTAAAGAAAAGGAGCAGACATTTCGAAAACTAGCTGACTTATACACAATTCTGTGGAATACTTTATAATGACTTCCTTTTGCGGCTTCCAACAATTATTACTCATGCAATTTTGCAATTTAAATGTGTATTCCGAAATGAAAAGCATAATATTTTTTTGTTAATGTGTAGCTATTATTAAACATTCCTGTCACCTGAATTCCCGGTTTTTACATATAATTTCAGTAAGTGACAGTCATCTTTCTTTCAAAGTTCTGGGAGAACCTAAAGTTCAACTGTTAGGGTTACTAACCGCAAAATGAAAACCAGCTGCCGCATCATTACCTTTACTATTGTTCTACAAGTTCCAACTGATATATTTCATTCTCACTTGAATCAGTTTTAATCGAATCCTTCTCCTTCGTCTATAACAAACAACTAGCCCTCACTTCACTGTATCAACATGAAGCGTTAGAGAATTCCCAGTGAAGTCACAAATTTCCGCAGAAAACTAGACTTATTTGGTGTCCAAGGTCAAAAAATAAGTATTTGGTCCCGTAATATCTGCAAAACTACTTATCTGATTAGGAGAGTGAGTCGCTACTTCTATGACATGGTACAGATATACGACACCAGCAACCAAAACTACTATATTTCTTTCTGTAGAGCAAGTATGTATTTCATTAACCTTCCTATTGGTAAAAACTACACCTTGCGTGTGGGGACTACCTTACGTTATTCTTGTACGTGGAAACAGAATTGTTCTACCACAAATTGTTCTGAAAAGAAACAACCTGGCAAAAAAAGTAAAAACCTAGAAAGGGAGGAGAAAATGAATCCAGACTTCCCGGGCTGAGAATGTTTGCTGTGTTAGTTCAGTGATTGCGGTATTGAGGTAAATTTGAAAACAACCGTGGCAGCAAGAGACCGTTTATCAGAATGACGTAGCATCCCCTCTGGCCTGGATGCATGCACGGCTTATTCGGCTGAGAACGGCGTAATATAACGGCTGTATCGATCTCTCCTGAGGTAGGAAGCGCAACTGTTGAAATTGTTCCCTGATATCATTGATGCTGGCTCTTGGTCGACTTGACGTCCGAGCTGGTCCATCACGTGCTGTGTCCGGCGCCGATCTTGCGATATATCTGGTCAAGTGATTACGTGAACATAGAGCTGACAGTTTATAGAAACATGTGCCCTGTGTGAATGTGGCTTGAAAACTGGCACCACGACACTATGGTCGAGTGCAAGGTCGCTGCCATGTGTTAGCTCTGTGCTGTGTGCCAGTACTAGATTTTACCATCTCTCTTCTCTCACCGTCATCCAACATGAACATGACCCGTCACTATTTTTTGCTGTTGTCATCAGTCTTCGGACTGGTTCTCGTTCGATGCGGTCACACACGAACTACTATCTTTCGCCAAAGGCCGTTACAGTTACATCAGATTATATGCTGGAATGTATAGGTTACATTTTAAAGAAGACTCAATTGATACTTTTGCCAATATGCCTCAGGTATTTTCAATCCTCTGACCTAGTTTGCTAATCTCGCAGTCGAGGCCGAAACTATATTTCACCGATAGGCATTAAGCAGTTGCCTAATGCATGCTCCTTTTACTACTTTTCGTTTTGTTTTTTGTAACCATCATTCTACTAGACCACTGGCCATTAAAATTGCTACACACAACACACAAGGTTGGCGCCGGTGGCGACACATACAACGTGCTGACATGAGGAAAGTTTCCAACCAATTTCTCATAAACAGCAGTTGAACGACGTTGCCTGGTGAAGCGTTGTTGTGATGCCGCATGTAAGGAGGAGAAATGCGTACCATCACGTTTCCGAGTTTGATAAAGGTCGGATTGTAGCCTATCGCGATTGCGGTTTATCGTATCGCGACAGTGCTGTTCGCGTTGGTCGAGAGCAGAATATGAAATCGGTGCGTTCAGGAGGGTAATACTGAATGCCGTGCTGGATCCCAACGGCCTCGTATCACTAGCAGTCGAGATGACAGGCATCTTATCCGTATGGCTGTAGCGGATCGTGCAGCCACGTCTCGTTCCCTGAGTCAACAGATGGAGACGTTTGCAAGAGGACAACCATCTGCGCGAACAGTTCGACGACGTTTGTAGCAGCATGGACTATCAGCTCGGAGCCAGCCGCGGTGGTCGAGCGGTTCTAGGCGCTTCAGTCCGGAACCGCGCGCCTGCTACGGTCGCAGGTTCGAATCCTGCCCCAGGCATGGATGTGTGTGATGTCTTCAGGTTAGTTAGGTTTAAGTAGTTCTAAGTTCTAGGGGACTGATGACCTCAGATGTTAAGTCCCATAGTGCTCAGAGCCATATCAGCTCGGAGACCATGTTTGAAGCTGCATCACAGACAGGAGCGCCTGCGATGGTGTATTCAACGACGAACCTGAGTGGACTAATGGCAAAACGTCTTTTTTTCGGATGAATCCAGGTTCTGTTTACTGCATCATGATGGTCGCATCCGTGTTTGATGACATCGTGGTGAACGCACATTGGAAGCGTGTATTCGTCATCGCCATACTGATGTGATGGTATGGGGTGCCATTGGTTACACGTCTCGGTCACCTCATGTTTGCATTGACGGCACTTTGGACAGTGGACGTTACATTTGAGATGTGTTACGACCCGTGGCTCTAACCTTCAATCGAACCCTGTGAAACCCTACATTACAGCAGGATAATGCACGACCGCATGTTGCAGGTCCTGTGCGGGCCTTTCTGGATACAGAAAATGTTGGACTGCTGCCCTGGCCAGCACATTCTCCAGATCTGTCACCAACTGAAAACGTCTGTTCAATGGTGGCCGAGCAACTGGCTCGTCACAATACGTCAATCACAACTCATTATGAATTGTGGTATCGTGTTGAAGTTGCATGGGCAGCTGTACCTGTACACGACATCCTAGCTGTGTTTGACTCAATGCCCAGGCGAAACAAGGCCGTTATTACGGCCAGAGGTGGTTTTTGTGGGTACTGATTTCTCAGGATCTGTGTATCCAAATTGCATGAAAATGTAATGTCAGTTGTAGTATAATGTATTCGTGCAATGAATATCCGTTCATCATCTGCAATTGTTCTTGGTGTAGCAATTTTAATGGCCAGTAGTGTAATTTATTTCGACATCATTACATTAAATATAATAAAACTGTTTAAGCTTGCTTATATGATTTGAGTAACACTGGTAACTGTCCGAAACGTTTTTCTTTATTAATCTGATACCAACAACACAATTCTTCATGTCAGATTTCTGTAGCACAGTTGCGAACGTTGACAATCGCAGAACACGTCTGACGCAATCACTGTTTGTCTTAGGTTGCTATATTGAAAATGGCCTGAAACCTGTTTCCAGCACATAGTAGCAACGTTACCAGAAAACTAATGAGCTCCTTCAGTGACTTTCAACGGTATGTAACGGAATCTTTTTAAAACGTATGGCAACATTGTGTGGATGAACCCGAGAAACGGGCTCAGTTGCCTAATCAGAAAACTGACTGACACTGCAACTGATACCTATATATACTGAGAAATTCTGAGAAATATAGCAGGAAGCCACAAAGAAAGACGGGTAATATACAATATGTCAAAAACCAAGAGGGAATCAGATAAACAGAGCAAGAGCAAAGTGCTCATATTAAAAATGTTGTAACACTGTCTTTCGGCCCAGCTATTCAGTCTGTATATCGAAGAAAGAATGATGGAAGTAAAAGGCTGGTTTAAGGGTGGTACTAAATTTGAGGGCGAAAACTTATCTATGATAAGATACCCTGATCACACGTCTAACCTGAGAAAAGTGAGGAAGAATTACAAGAGCTATTTAATTCATTGAGCAACCTTGTGAGTACATAATATGGATTCAGAGGAAAGAGAAGATATACGAAAGTAGCAGAAATGGGATTAGTGATAAAGGTATCAAAATCAGTTACCACGAAGCATACAAAGTGAAGGAATTCTTGCGGCTGGTCCCAGCGGAGGTTCGAGTCCTCCCTCGGGCATGGGTGTGTGTGTTTGTCCTTACGATAATTTTGGTTAAGTAGTGTGTAAGCTGAAGGACTGATGACCTTAGCAGTTAAGTCCCATAAGTTTTCACACATTTCATCACATATTTAAGGAATTCTGTTTCTTTTGAAGCTAAATAATACAGTCTGGAAGAAGCGAGGTGGACGTAAAGGGAGGTTAGCACAGACAAAGAGAGCATTCCTGGCCAAAACAGTCTAGTAATATCGAACATAGGCATTAGTGCGAAAAGAAATTTGTGGGACTGTACGTCCGGAGCACAGCACTCTATGATGATAACTGATTCACAGTAGTGGAGTAGTAGTTAGCACACTGGACTCGCATTCGGGAGAACTATTCTTGAATCCCGCGTCCGGCCATCCTGATTTAGGTTTTCGAAGATTTCCCTAAACCACTCCAGGCAAATGCCGAAACGGTTCCTTTGAAAAGGCACGGCGTACTTCGTTCCCCATCCTTCCCTAACCCGATGAGACTGATGACCTCGCTGTTTGGTCTCTTCATCCAAACAACCCTAACCAACCCAATGATTTACATCTGAAAACGCCGGCCGAAGTGGCCGTCCGGTTAAAGGTGCTGCAGTCTGGAACCGCAAGACCGCTACGGTCGCAGGTTCGACTCCGACCTCGGGCATGGATGTTTGTGATGTCCTTAGGTTATTTAGGTTTAACTAATTCTAAGTTCTAGGGGACTAATGACCTCAGCAGTTGAGTCCCATAGTGCTCAGAGCCATTTGAACCATTTGAACATCTGAAAACAGAAAAGGAGAAAATTGGTTCCTTTAGGATATGGTGCTGTAAAAAGATGTAGAAAATGATGTGGAGTGATAAAATAAGGAAAATCTCAGGTTCCCCAAAGAGTCGGGGCATAATGGAACATTTGGATAACACTGCCAAGAGGGAGGGACAGCATGATAGGAAATGTATTAAGACAGTAGGGAATTACGTCAGAGGTGTTATAGGTAACTGCAGTGGATTAAAGTGTTGAGGATGACAGAGAGTGGTATACACCCAAGAAGTGCTTCTCTAAGAGGAAGAGGTTGGCGCAAGAAAGGAATTCGTCGGAGACTGCATCCAACGAGAGCCAGTTCGAAGACTGATAACAACAGCAAAAAACAGGGAGGTGTCACGTTCATGTGGCATGATGGTGAGAGAAGGGAGAGGGTAAAATCTGGTACCGGTACACCGCTTAATACTCTCGTATAGCACCAAGGGGACCGACGTACTAAACTTACCCATCAGAGTCACAGATAAACATTAACAGCGTGACATGTCCAGGGCTCTTAAGACACTACGGAGAAGTTTGAAGTTCAATTCCGGAAATTAATGCAGAGCCTAGTGATCAGACTTCAAGAAGAATATAGTAATTCCAATCCCAACGAAAGCAGATATTGACAGATGTGAAAATTACCCAACTATCAGTTTAATAAGTCACAGCTGCAAAATACTAACGCGAATTCTTTACAGACGAATGGAAAAACTGGTAGAAGCCGACCTCGGGGAAGATCAGTTTGGATTCCGTAGTAATGTTGGAACACGTGAGTTATCTTAGAAGAAAGATTAAGGAAAGGCAAACCTACGTTTCTACCATTTCTAGACTTACAGAAAGTTTTTGACAATGTTGACTGGAATACTCTCTTTCAAAATCTGAAGGTGGCACGGGTAAAATACAGGGAGCGAAAGGCTAATTACAATTTATACAGAAAGCAGATGACAGTTATAAGAGTCGAGGGGCATGAAAGGGAAGCAGTGGTTGGGAAGGGAATGAGACAGGATTGTAGCCTCTCCCCGATGCTATTGAATCTCTATATTGAGCAAGCAGTAAAGGAAACGAAAGAAAAATTCGAAGTAGGTATTAAAATCCATGGAGAAGAAATAAAAACGTTGAGGTTCGCCGATGACATTGTAATTCTGTCAGAGACAGAAAAGGACTTGGATGAGTAGTTGAACGGAATGGACAGTGTCTTGAAAGGAGGGTTAAAATGAACATCAACAAAAGCAAAACGAGGATAATGGAATGTAGTCGAATTAAGTCGGGTGATACAGCGAGAATTAGATTAGGAAATGAAACACTTAAAATAGTAACGGAATTTTGCTATTTGGGGAACAAAACAACTGATGATGGTCGAAGTAGAGAGGATATAAAATGCAGACTGGTAATGGCAAGGAAAGCGTTTCTGAAGAAGAGAAATTTGTTAACATCGAGTATTGATTTAAGTGTCAGGAAGCCGTTTCTGAAAGTATTTGTATGGAGTGTAGCCATGTATGGAAGTGAAACATGGACGATAACTTGTTTGGACAAGAAGAGAATAGAAGTTTCGCAATGTGGTGCTACAGAAGAATGCTGAAGATTAGATGGATATATCACATATCTAATGAGGAGGTATTGAATAGAATTGGGGAGAAGAGGAGTTTGTGGCACAACTTGACTAGAAGAAGGGATCGGTTGGTAGGACATGTTCTGAGGCGTCAAGGAATCACCAATTTATTACTGGAGGGCAGCATGGAGGGTAAAATTCGTAGAGGAAGACCAAGAGATGAATACACTAAGCAGATTCAGAAGGATGTAGGCTGCAGTAGGTACTGGGAGATGATGAAGCTCGCACAGGATAGAGCAGCATGGAGAGCTGCATCAGACGAGTCTCAGGACTGAAGACCATAACAACAACAACAGTGATTTAAACCACAACCTTCGCTCCACTTTCTTACCTAATACTGGTGGCAAAAATAATGTATACCGTCTGGATTCAAATCAACTACCTCCACGTCGAGTGCCATTGCACATTTGGCGTCAAGGATTTCGGCATTTCTTTTATTTTTTATGTACCACTGTATTACTTTCTACAGCGCAATTTTTTTCTTCTCGAAGACTAAACTCCCTATCAGAAAATATGGTAACGCTTTTTGAAAAAAAATTTAAAACTCTAATTCAGAATATGTGAGACGCCTTCTGAAAAAAGAACTGAGCCCTTCTGCCTAAAATAACTAAAGTTTCTCATCAGAAAAAAACTTATGTTCTTCGTGAGAAAAATCTGAAATTCTTCTTCATAAAAAACGGAAACTCTGCTTAAGAAAAAACAGAAACTCTTCTTCAAAATAAGTGATCCCTTCTCGGAAAGAAAACTGAAACTGTTTCGGAGGAGACTAAACTTTTCTCCGGAAGATGTGGACACTTTCATTTGGGGAAATGTTTAAACGTCACACAATAAAGTAAGACTTTTCTTTGAAGGAATTAATACTAAAAACTAATCTTCAGATAAATACTCCAGCACCCCGGCTGCAGATACGGGTTGTGTATCGGAATCATTACAGAATTACAGCCTGACATACGTCGTGCCGAACAGCTTATCGTTGCGGAGTAGCGCAGGGAACACGCATTCAGTGGGAGGAATATCCCGAGAGATTGGGAGGCAGCGCAGGCGATAACCGAGCGCCGGGAGCGTGATGCGCTGACAGCAACGGCTCGTACGTCGCGAGTTCGCCGCCGCCAGATGTGGTCCTCTGCGCTACACTCGTTTCATTGCTACCGATCTCGTTTCAGATTCCAATTCCATTTGTGAATACGGCCGTGCTAGAAAACAACTGTTCTGCGACGAACACACAATATAAGGGCAGCCTGCGTATGTTTTTAGGCAGCAGCTAATAAAAAATAATCTGTTGGCTTTCGAAATTCACCTCCTGTTCATAACTGGACTTGCGTGTCTTACGTGAATACCAGCAGGCGAATGAAGGACGACAGGAATTTGATTACAGACCAAAACGGGGTTTTTCACTCATGCCCGGCGTTTCGATCGAGCGAATACTCCGGCGTGAGGCTCCGACCTACTGTAAGCGCTGCAGCCTATTCCTCGGATTATGGCAGCTGACGCAGCGATTTTAGCCGGATTAGAAGTAAACAGCGGCATTTGAAAGAAGTTTGGGAAAAATCATGGAGACATTAAGCACTTCAGGCTTGTGTGCTGGAATAATATGCTGGCTGAGCTATGCATTACCCCAAACCTTACAAAGTTACAGAAGTTCATGGACTTAACGATCTACTGTGCATCACAACAGAAGCTGTCTAAGGCCGTCGGTATATGACTGATCATGAAATAAAATACAAGATAAAAGGATTCGAACATCCTTGTATGACGCGTGTTTCATCGTCAGATGTCGCGAGTGCCGCACCTGCTAGAATGAAAAGAGATGGATAGCATTGTATTGTCAGTAGAGAAGCAGTAATAGCATTTCGGGTCAGTCACGAGAGCTCAGTGACTTGGAACTTTTCACCGGAAGTCACCTCAGAAACAAATCCCTCAGGAACTCTCGGTCCGTACAACGCTACCCAGGTCGGCAGACGGTGATTTATGAGGGACGTTTGAAAAGTGTGTGCAAGAATAAATACTACTTACGTGTTTGGGGTAAGCCTTTTTCTATTTTTCGACATTGTCTCCTTTTAGACTCATACACTTCGTCCAAGGCTGTTCTAATTTGTTGATCCCTTCCGAATAATAGGAATTGTCTAAGTCTGCAAAATAGCTATTAGCCGCTGCAACCACGTCTTCGTTTGTATAAAACCTTTGTCCCGCCAGCCATTTCTCCAAATTGACTTTTTCAGATAGTCGGTGAGGATTTCCCCTTGCGAATCCCAAAAGACAGTCGCCATAACCTTTCCGGCCAAAGAAATGGTCTTCGCCTTTTTCGGTGCAGATTATCCCTTGGTAACCCATTGTTCAGATTGTTGTTTGGTCTCAGGAGTATATTAATGTATCCATGTTTCATCCACAGTACTAAACGACGCTTAGTGTCCAGCCGAGTCTGCCTGAACAGCTGCAAACCATCCTTGCAACACATCGCACGATTCCGTTTTTGGTCAAGCGTGAGCGATCGCGGAACTCATCTTGCGGATGGCTTTCTCATGTCCAAATGTTTACGCAAAATATTATGTACCCATTCATTCGAGATGCCCACAGCACTAGCAATCTCACGCACCTTAACTCTTCTGTCATCCATCAGCATATCGAGAAATTTATCAATGATTTCTGGAGCCGCAACCTCCACAGTGAGTCCAGAACGTTCAGCATCACTTGTGCTCCTATGGCCACTTCGAAAATTTTGAAACTACTCATAAACTGTTCTAAGCGAAGGTGCAGAGTCACCGTAATGTTTATCAAACTTTTCTTTAGTCCACTGTGGCGATTTGCCTTTCATAAAGTAATATTTAATCACCACAGGAGATTCTTTTGTGTCCATTTTTTGATAATCGCTAACTTCCTTGATTCACACGAATGCCCAACAGATATATCAATATGGCTGAAACTTGGTGTGCGTTCTTCCCAGATATGCTACTAACTAAACATGGCCTCGATACGCGCGGATGGTGCCATCTCTCGGACTTTGCATGAAATTTTCAAACGCCCCTCAAATTACAACCATTGTTGAACACGGACTACGTAAACCTCGTATACTGACAGGCGTGGACTGTCAAGCACTGTGGAGGGTGCTTGTAAAAAAGTTAGCATAAGTGAGTTCAAAGCGCTACTACCAGTCCAGCTACCGAAATACTATGTATAGGGAATTAAAAGGATGGAGTGAAATGGTTGAGCAGCATCTTCTATGACACAAATTTTAATAGTCACTGCTAAGTATTGCTTGAAGTGGCGTAAAATGTGACACCACTGACTGTGGTTTAATGGAAAAGAATTAGTTGCAGTAAGGTATGCGTGTCTGTAGAAAAGTGCATAGTAAACCGTAATACAAAGGCACTGCTAGAGAGGTCGCGACAATGACAGTACAGTCCCTCCCAGTACGGAAATCCCAGCAATTTTGTGACTGCAGAATGTGGACATTCAATGAGATGTCGAGGTTTGGATCAATCCTGGAAGCGTGCTCGGATAGCCAAAGTGGTTAAGACGAGAGCTCGCGTAACATGGGACAACCGAATTAGATTCCCGGTCTGGCATAAATTTTCATTTGTCACTAATAAGTAACACAGTTGCTGACTAGTCGTATTCACAATACTGAATACATTTCTTTCTTCTAAAGCTGCCTAAGTAGACTATTAGTGATGTAATCATGCAGTGGAAACAAGAAAGAACAACCGAGCTGAAGACCCAGCAGACATCATGTGCTCACGGACAACGAGCGTCGATAATGATGTTTTGTGGGGCGCTCAACAACGACCTTGGAACATTGTGGTGGCTGACTGTACAAAATCGCATGAAATCAGCACAAAGAATCAACGGATGGAAAGGGCTACCAGCAGACCAGAGATCACGATGTGTGTAGAAAGTTAAGAATGGAATTACAATGGTCGAGCAGTGCGTCAGAAGCCACACATTATTGTACTCATTGCTGAGCGATGTTTGACATACTGTAACCAATGGCGCCACTGGGCAGTGAATGACTGGAAACAAGTGAGCTGAACCAATGAACCATGCTGTATGGAAGAGGTTTTGTTTGGAGAACGTTACCATCCATCATGTGCACTGCCAACGGTGAAGCACGTAGGAGATGATGTTACGGTGTGGTGCGTTAGCGTGTGACTCCCTTACTGCTCTTAAGAAACGCTTAATACAGTAGGATATTAACGTAGTTAACAACTCTGTGTATTGATTACTGTACAGAAACAGTTGGGAGACGAAGACTTTATTTGCACAACAAAGCATCCTTTCATAATGTAGGATCTATGAGGCAATGGTTTATGGACAACATTCGTGAAATGGAATGACCTGCCCAGAGCCCCGACCTGAACCCATCCAACAACTGTCGGATCAACTAGAATTTCGACTTCGCTACGTACCACTGCCTCCAGCAACAATACGATCATTCGTTTCGGGTCTTGAGGAAGACCTGTTTCTCCCTCCTCGAAAGACATTCAGCCACCTCACTGGAGAAGAGCTAAACCCAAACAAATGCGAAGGGTGGACATTGGTGCTATTCCTGATATCCCCGCAAAATTTTGCTGTGCTGTGCATCATCACCAGGTATCATGTACTGTCGTCAGTAACGACAGACATTAATCGAGTCCATAGCACGTCGTATAACGGCACTTCTGCGTACTCCTGGAGCCCTATACGATATTAAGCAGGTGTACCAGTTTGTTTGGCTCTTCAGTTGAGTACGATGTTAGACGGCGTCACGTCGCCCCTTTCAGTCCTGAATGCACAGTGAGGACGTAAATATACCTCGGACAATAAAGTCTCCTGGCAGGTGTGAAGTATGTGCTGCCTTTCTGTTTCTATATGCTGAGTAGTTCTGCCTGATAACAACATAATGTATCTTCCTTGCGTGATAGCACAGTGCGGCGTTAGTGCGGGAACTTTGAAACAGGACGTACAGAGGTTCATGATGCAGGCAGTCAAGGAAGTGAGTGGGTGTCAAACGACCGTTCTCAATCAGCGAGTGGATTAGGCGATTCGGGAAACTCGTTTACGAAGGGCTACTGAGAACAAGTCAATAGGAATAGGCTTGTTTATAAACACATTACGCTACCAGTCACAATTTTCCGGTATTTATATTTGACACGAAGCATTTAGAGAAATAATTTCCGTTTTAAGTGCGCTCTTCTCTTCCTAATATGCAATACATTCTAAATGGTGGTGATGTGTGAGGTGCCGTTAGTAGATTATATGAAAATATGCAATTTTAGTCGACTATCGATCTTTATTTACAGTTAATGCCGAATTTTGAAATAACTTGTACCTAAGGTTTTTTTGGTCCATTCGCGCAGTCTCTCACACAAGTTAAACATCAAATACATTTTTCGGTGCACATTTTACATCATAAATTTTGTCATATTCTGTTGTCCATCATCCATATTTTTTATTTTGATGTAGTGGGCCGATTCCTCAGTATGCTGTTTTAAAATTGGTTTTAGCTCCTCAAGATTACCGGTTACTGTTGTATTTTATGTGTTTTCCTGAGATTTGTCATTTGTTATTAATTTATGTCAGTCATACTTTCTTTTATCTCCTATCGCTGTCTTTTTTATTTTCCTTGATGAAGTGAATTTGACTGTGATTTTGACCAAATAATGATTTGAACCTGAGTCTGTTCGTCTCTGTACTTTAACATTTTCTTTTTGAAAGAATTTGTCTGTACAGACATGGTCGAGCTGCCGTTCATCTCTTGTCCAATCAGAATATTTCCATGTCATAAGTTTGCTTAGTTTTCTTTCAAAATACGTAGATTTAGATATGAGCCCATTTGTTCTACAAATATCAACTAGTCTTTATCCATTTATATTAGTTTATGTGGAGCCCATTTTCCAGTTATGTCTCTGTACTTCATTTCCTTTCCCAGTTGAGCATTAAAATCTCCTATTAAGATCTATACGTTGATTTTATTGACTTGATTTGCTGTCTGGTCCAAACGATCCCAGAAATTTTCTACTTCTACCATAGTTCTAGTCTGAAAATTTTTCTCATTGGTAGGGGCATGGCCGTTTATGATAGTACAAAAAAATAGCTCTGAGCACCGTGGGATCTAATTTCTGAGGTCATCAGTCCCCTAGAACTTATACCTACTTAAACTTAACTAAATTAAAGGCATCACACACATCCATACCCGAGGCAGGATTCGAACCTGCGACCGTAGCGGTTGCACAGTTCCAGAATGTAGCGCCGGCTATGACAGTACAGATCTTGTTTCTGATTTTCTGAGGTAAAGTAGATATTCGTGGAGAAATAGATTTAAAATCAGTTATGGAATCTGACACATTTAAATTTACTATAAATCATGTTCCGCATTGTGGACAATTTCATAAATCTTTCATCCTTTCCATTAAAAATTCTATTATCGAGAGATTCAAATGGATCTTCTGTTGTATTTCTCATTTCTTGGATATATATCACAAAAGATTGCAAAATATTATAAAAAACCGCAAAGTAAAAATTGTGTTTTATACATCAAATAAACTACAGGAAAACCTATTGTTTTACATAGAGCGTAATGATTACCTATACCTAGACTAAATATTATACAAAGTAACATACGAGGACAAACAGGTCGAGGTTTCAACACCAGGTGTTCATTCAAGCCTACACACACAACAGACGCATAACTTCAGTAACAATCGCACAATACCAAACATCCATATGGAAAATCAAAGCGAAATATCTAAGTACTCCACCGACAAAATGAAGAACATGAAATGTATCTGTTTGAAGTGCTGGAGATTTACTCACATTACGAAAAATATGAAGATAAGGTATTGAATTTCTTCACATGGTTCGAGAATATACTTAAATAAAAAGAATATCACATAAAAATAAACACCACTGTAAATTAATAGAAGCAGATTATGATCCATATTATTAAGATAAATACAAAAGTAAATGATACTCTGTAAAAGTCACTGACTACCTCTAAAGGCATATTTGTAACTCTTTGTTTAGGTAACTTTATTCTCGATGGATATTGCACACAGAAAATTGTATGTGATGTTTAACTAGCATAAGACTGTTCGAAATTGGGCCACAAGAAAACTGTGAGTACAAGTTCTAGATAATTTCGCAACCAACTATGTAGGACGATCGATAATCAACTGAAAATTGCCCTTTTTCACATATTACAGTAAATGCAACGGAACAATGCAGAAGCTGGCACATCAAGAATATTACATAGTGGAGGGAGGAAAACACGCTTCTAAATGGAAATCATTTTCCAAAACGCACCGTGTAAAATATAAATAAAAGAAAAGACATTTATATAGAGACGCATTGTTTTCGCCGGTGCAGATTTCCACAAACAGTTTCTAATGGATCAAGTGAACAAAGAGAAATTAATTTTGATATATACAACAGGTTGCAGACGAAAGTAGAGGATTAGCAGAAAGCGCAGGTGGCTGCCTTCTATGAGAAGAATATTGGAAAGTTGGTACGGCGATGCGACAAATGCCTAAAATCAGAGCAGCGATAATTTTTTATTTTCACTGGCCTCAATTTCGCGACGGGACGCTCCTATTGGAGAGGTGGGGGGAGGGGCGTCGAAGAAAAAATAGCTCTCGTAGCTGCTTCCAAGAACAGAAGAGATATGTGGGTACATCTCAGGGACATCCTATCCTGGAGGCAGTATTGGGTTATCTTACTGCCAGTGTACAATCGAATGCCATGTCATGGGCCAGGTGGACGCTGGCAGTCTCACATTGATCGACATGTGCCTCGTCGGGGGACCGAGTAGCGGTAGTGGCCGTAAAGTAGCCGTAAACGGCCCGTAGTGATCTGCTGTGCCCCGTGGGCAATCGCTTGTTAAACGGGCAGCCCGGTTCAGCTCGGCCCACTGGAACCAACGAGCAGTTCTCTGGAGCTTTACTTGTACGTGCAGCTGGCACTGACGTAATACTCCAGAATCGGGTGTGTCTTTTGCTGTACGACTAGGGCCGCAAACTCCTGGGAAACTTACAGGCACCTGGCGACTGTATTCGCGTATAATAGAACGTATTTATATTGTTCGATGTTCATGAAAAGCTCACCCGAATAGAAAACAGTCCCCACAGTGCTCACACACAGGTGAATTGTTAAGCCAGTACATACTGCGCAGCGATTGATTCACTTGCTCAACCGTGCGCGCCTGTCTCTAGGTGAGCATTAGGGAGCAGTGATCAGTGAGGCACTTATGTTTCAAGCGGACATCATACGCAAACATGAGTTAATATAAAGGCGTAACAGAGTGACAAAAAGAGGCAATCGTGTTTGGCTGCGACCATGGCCATAAATTGTATTAAGTGGCTGAATTTGTTGGTGTTTTGTTTCGCACTGTTCGACGTGTCTACAGGCAGTGGTGGAACACACGTGGGCACTAAACACATCAAAATTACGTTCGCAAAATTATCCTGACTGAGAGGGACGCGTTTCCCACTTGTGAATAAAACCGCTTCCAAACCCGACAGGACTTGCTGTGGGCAGTGAGTGGAGGCCCATGCCAACCTGTTGTGAAAGAACATTGTGAGTGGCACTACATGCAATGAACAATCGGAGTCGGTCAACACGTAAGAAGCCATTCCTCACACGTGCATATAAACACGACAGCAACAAATTTCTTCAGTCTGGAAGAATATGTGACAGTTTATCTGAACAGTCCAACACCCTATTGCATCTAGATTGGCTTGCAAAATCATCCAACTCTAACCCCACTGAAAATCTGTGTGACATGTTGGATCAGCGGCTAAAACGCCATCGTGTCAGCGTCCCATAAATTTGGTCAATTACTCGGTCAAGTCCTCAGCGAGTGGCTTATCTGAATACGACTTATCTGCGCAACCATGTGGACATACACGAATCGATTATAGGACGTTATGGAGTCCAGATTCAGAATTACACGGTGTTGAATGATGTTGGTAATGATTTCTCTAGGGGTGACTAACTTTTTGTCCGGTGGCCTTACTTGCAGAATTCGAGGACGTCAAGTTCCTAAAGCATTACGATTCAATTCCCCATAACACTCGATGCAATCTGCCTTTGAAGATTAAATATCCTGTCGTAGTAAGATTCGACCGACGAAACCGCTCTGGTTGGTGCTATTTTTTGGTTTTTTGCTTTATTTAAATCCCATATTCATTAACAAAAGGAAATATTGCTGAACAACTGTTTGTTATTGTACCGAACCATCGGGTAGAACTTCAAGAGTTCCATAAAGCAGTTACCGAGCGTTTCGTAAAAAGAGTTTAAAAAGCTTTAATTTTCTTCAGTTGAACCGACATATTTGGTACCTAACATACAAAGCACCAGGCATTGTAAATATTTCTGAGCTGCGGCCGCAAAGCATGCCATCAGGTTGCACCAGGCATTGTAAATATTTCAGTGCTGCGGCCGCAAAGCATGCCATCAGGTTGCGTTTTAATTGTCCGACCTTGTACGGCAATTAAGTTCCACCCACGGAGGTATAGCATGAGGAGTTGTCATGACATCACAAACTTGAAGCTGATCGTCCGCCTAGTTAGCAGCACCGAACACTAGCTTTTGGTGGAAGAATCTTGAGACAAGATGCCGGCTTTCTTCACTTACTGGTGTCTTAATCGTTCTGATTGTAGTCTAAAGTGTATAGTGACCACATTTCATTCGTAAATGGAGTCGTTCAACCGTATATATACGAATTATTGTTTCGCAGATTACTTTTACTAGAGAAATCTTTTTCTGTAACTCGACTTCAAACTTCCTATCGACACAGTGCGAAGAAACCTTTGGTTGAAGCTATTAGAAGGAAATATTGCAAACCTTCCAGACATATCAAAATACGTTCTCACCATTTTCGGAAAGAGGACGGAATATCAGTTTCGTAATTACGTGTTAAGGAAAATGCTTCATTACGAAAGCAGCATATTCTCATTAAGTACTTCAAATGGTTCAAATGGCTCTGAGCACTATGGGACTTAACATCTTAGGTCATCAGTCCCCTAGAACTTAGAACTACTTAAACCTAACTAACCTAAGGAAATCACACATCCATGCCCGAGGCAGGATTCGAACCTGCGACCGTAGAAGTCCTGCGGTTCCCGGCTGAAGCGCCTAGAACCGCACGGCCACCGCAGCCGGCTGACGTAATTCGTTTCTTGGTTATTCGATAAGTGTAACAAAAGTTACATATTTAAGAGTGAAAATGTGTCACACTACTAGATCAACTATGCCTTTCAGACCAAAAACACATCTGAAAATGACTTCCTGACACTATGTTATTCATTGTAATTGTAACATTTACTATTTAAAAAAACTGTTGCCCAGGCACGACAGAAATCAAGAGCAATAAACAACTGAAACAGTAGTCTGCTAATGTTTGGGGGCTACTAAAACGGCGTGACAATTGCGCCGCTCCGGAAGTGAAACAGCTCCAAGTAGTGGTCTGCATTAATTCTAAGAATAAACTTTCAGCTTCAAGTAGCAATTATTAATAAAAAGAAAACAGCACTGCACTCAGCTGAAAATCCCATCACCGAGAGAAAGTTGTGCGATTAACCGAAAGTTGGTAGGCGTGACACTACATCTCAAAGATGAGTACTCAAATCTTGCGTCAGTCGCAGAAGAGGGTCGCTGGTAGTGCCACAACCAGGTTTGCTTTAATAACACTCTATGACGGTCGTGAGCGTTAATTACCTTAGCGACTGGAGGTGGTGAGTTGAGTGGTCATGAATGCCTTTAAGGTAACAAAACACGATTAGCAACGCTTCGCTAAGTTTGAACGAGGTCTGTAAGAGAGTTGCGACACGCTGAATGTTCCTTCTGCGATACTGCAGGAAGACTTGACAGGAACGTAGCCATTGTGCATGACTGCTGGCAGCGGTGGTCACTAGAATGGGAAGTCGCAAGAAGACTTGGCTCCGGTCAGCCACGTGACACTGCCGAGAGGGAAGACGACTGCTTTCGGCGTATGGCTCTGGCGCATCGTACTCCACCTGCAGCAGCAACCTGAGCAGCAGTTCTCACCACAGTGACACAAAGAAATGCTACAGATCTGTTACTCAAGAGCAGCTCCGAGACAGATGCCCAGTTACGTGCATTCTAGAGACCCCAAATATCCGGCATTTGCGATTTACTGGATGTCTGGCGAGAGTTCGTTGGGAAGCAGTGTACAGGTCTAATGCTTTATCTGATAAAAGCTGGTTGTGCCTCGGTGACAGTGATGGTCATTTGTTGGCTAGAAGGGGGACGGTTGAGAGCATACAACCAATTTTTCGCTGTGCTACGCGCATTGGACCTACACCTGAAGTTATTGTCTAGGGTGCGATTTCCTATGCAGTAGAAGCACTCTCGTGGTTATCACACACACAATGAATGCAAATACTTACGTCAGTCTGGTGGTTTGTCCCGTTGGACTACCATTCGTGAACAGCATTCCAAGGGTGTTTTCCAACAGGATAACGCTCGTCAACATACTGCTGCTATAACTCAACATGTTCTACAGAGTGTCAACATGCTACCTTGGGCTGTTCGATCACCAGAGCAGTTACCAATCGAGCATATCGTCGGACAACAACTCCAGCGTTATCCACAAACAGCATTAACCGTCCCAGTAATGACCGACCAAGTGCAACAGACATGAACTCCATCCCACAAACTGACATCCGGCACCTGTGTAAGACAATGCATGTAAATTCACACGCTTGCATTCAACATTCTGGAACTTACAAAGGTTACTAATGTACCAGAATTTCATATCTGCAATAGCTTATTTCGAGTTAACATTAACCCATAATCTTGCAGTTTATTTACTGGAGACAAATGCATCCTAGGAATTTCATTACTGTACATTACTTATTTATTTGGTGTTCTTTTCTCTTCTTTTAGTGTAAATAAAGCGCATTCATGTATAAGCACTTAATATGTAGGTTGAGTCACATAAGACGTGGCACCCCTTTTATTTCGTGAACGGTTACACGTATCTAAATGCAGTTTCCAGAAAATGGTAGAGCGCCGAGGGACACGTACATTTTTGTTTAGTAATTGTTTGTAGCACTGGTATCAGTTGAGATATTTAAGTAAGTACCTTTCTTTAAGTGGAACGGTATACTTTTTATAAACGAATTTGATAGTTCTTGAGAAGAATATACCATGAGTTAACGTTGACGTTTAAACATGTAAGAAAATTCGAGAAATGTCTCGGATATGAGGGCATGGTAGCCAGTAACAGCACTGGCGGTGCAAACATTGCCAAGGAGGCGTCTCGGACCAGGTTGCGTAGTTGTATGCCGTAACGTAGGCCTACCATACGAGAATTAAGCTTTACTTCCCCGAACTAACTTACGACGGGGATGCTGGTTCACCTATGAATGCTGTATACAGAAATACGACAATGACTAGAATCTAGCATATTAAAAAATCCTTGGGAAAAGCATTTTACATGTGTTGTACATCCTCATAGATTTACGTCAGCTGGAAAAGAGAAATCAACTGTTCCTTTTTTTTTTCAGGAGAGGTCTTTTACGTGCAAGTGCCAACTATTGCATTATATATCTAAATATTAAAAGAAAAATTTGACCTATCTTTTGCTGCACGTGGATGCGTGCTTCTTATATGTGAAATATATGCTTTCGGACAACTGTCTCTACCTGCACTGCTGTAATTTATGTGCTACGGAATACTTTCGTTGAACTAAACATGTTATTAAAAGTATGTTGGTGAGAACCTCTACACCGCAAAATAAATGTTGTTCTTAACGAAACTTCGTTTCATGCTTAACGTAAGCACGTAATGACAGTCTTGCCAGCTACGTGTAATAAGCGTTCTTCTCTTATTCGAAGTTGCAGCACAATTTGGTACACACGTGAATGAAATAAACAATTTACTAACAATGATTTAGTGACTACCCAAATCACAGAACAAAAGTTTTGTCTTCTAAAAATATAACTTTATCCTTTTTTGAAGCATGTACTTCAATTGTTGACCATGGACTGAAAGGTACATTTGTAATCCCCGTTCGAAAGAAAGATGAACAGATCTAATTACGGTGGATGATATGGTAAAGCATGCACTGTCAACTCGACGACACACATCGTCTTGCGTAATTGGGATTTCGTCATAGACTACATCTTTGAGTACTCCCTAAAGAAAGGCATCAAATTGGGGAACCTCGTAGGCCTATCGGCAATAGAATTTCGTCCTATCGAATGTGCAGGGAAATTCTCATTCAGTATTTGCGCTAAAACAGGGAACGAATGAGCTAGAGAACCGTCGCGTTGCAGCCACATACACTGTAGAATATTTCGTACCTCTTCTAGAAGAATTGGCAGAATGTACGTCATAAAGTGTGCGTACGAATGTCCACTTAGAACGCCTGAGGTGAAGTAAGGTCCCACAGTACGATTTCCTGTGATGCCGCATCATACGTTTACGATCAACGGCCATTGATGTTGCACCTGATGAAGCCAGTGAGGGTTTTCGCCCGTCCAGTAATTCATGGTATGCAAATTTACTTTAGCGTGGTTACTAAACTTTGCTTCATGGTGAAGAGCACATACTGGAAAAACGTAGGGTCGTCTCTCAGTTGCTGATAGGCAAATCGGCAAAATTCTGTAGGACGTTCGAAATTAGTGTCTTGGAGTGCGTGATACAGTGACAGATAATAGTAACGGAAATGCTGTCGATGCAGAATGGGAACGACACTCGTCTGGCTGATTCCACATTCCTTGGACATATGTCTGGTAGCACTGTGAGGTCATTAGCGTCGCAGCCAGTACAATTTGTTCGTGTTCTCTGTCACTTGCAGTCTTCTTTCTTGTTCTCTTTTTGGCTTTCTGGCCGACTAGCGTCTTAATAATTCGTGTAATTGCCTGGCGCGACGGGACATTAGCAAAACAAATAGCTAATACTATATCTCTGTATTGTTTTTACGTAATTTATTTCACCATATTGAAGTAGTATATCCAACTTCTCGTCATCGGTGTGCATGTCTACAAGCAATGAGTGTTTAAGCAGAAATGAGCGGTCTGCAGTCCAGACAAGTAAACGGTAAAATGTGTTGACATTCCGACACAGCATAGTAGGAGAGCGCTGCTTGGCGGTGTTTGAACCCCTAGTGCCGTTTCCGGCCATCGTGCTCTCAAATTCTGGGACATTTCTTGCATTTTTTACGTCAGGTTTCATCGTCAACAGTAACAAACGTTATATCACTGTAATTGTTTTTTCAAGAGCTATCGAACGCAGTTATAATAAGTATATGGTTTCATTTAAAAAACGTACTCGCTACAATATCCCAGTTGACAGCAGCGCTAATAACGTTAACCAATCAAAACGTTCGTGCCCCTCCACACTCCAACATTTGCCGGAAACTGTGTTTCGATATATGTAACCGTTCATGAAATATTATAAATATTAATCCTGGCCTAACGTAAATACAATACATGTCAATCGGAAAAGAACACAGTTTAAAGACTGGCAAGTACATAGTTTTAATAAATTCTTCTCCTCTTTGCAGCACGGCACTAGTATCTGAGATCCCAAATTGTTGGGATAATTATTGCTCTCCTCCACCGCATATACATCTTCTGTCCATCTATTACCACCGCTGGAGTATGCATCCGGGTGGCGGCTAGGACAGTCTTACTACCTTCTTCTCCAAAAACAATTAAAACAATGATTTTCTCCCATTTGTAGCCTATTGCCTGCCACGCAGAAAACATTTACATCACATCACCCTAGTTCCATATTTTTAATTTATCACTTATCCTGGAAATAAAGAAAGACAAATGTCACTGGACTGTTACATAATGAATCATAATTTTCAAAATAAAATCCACTCTTCCTTACTTGTAATTACTATTAGCACTAAAATGCGAGTATTGTGGACAGATAGATGATAGTTTTGTACGAAAGAATGGTGATTCAATATTTGTTACGCAGCATTACCATTTTTTAATAATTATGGAAGTAAAATAAGTATACGTTGTCACTAGCGAGTTTCGAACCAGCACGTTGGCGATTGCAAAACCTCTTGCGTTCGGAACTCATCTACCGATCCTTTTGTGATTTCAACATTTTGTATATATGTATTATTTGCAATCATTTTGAAAGCCATCAATTAGAAACCCACTGAAATAATTTATCTTTATGAGAGTCATTACTCGCTGTCGAGTTGCAGAAGGATACTGTGCTAGAGTTTCGTTTGTTATGAATGCGAGTCATTGGCTTTGCAGTGAAGATACGCTTGACAGCACAAAAATAGGGCGACGGAAATAGTAGCCAGAGTTAACGTCCTGCACTGTACTGACATGCTATACGCGGTAATTTCTATTTACTTTGACAACATGAAGACAAGGAAATACACTTGAAAACTTTAGGTAATTCATCTTCGCGGGTTTCAGATTTGTTCCAAGAAGGCACAAAATCTTTTCTCCAAATAGAGTAGGGTGATGTTATCTGTAGATATAGTGACTTTTAAATGAATACATAGAAACTCGTAAATGTGACTACAACTGAATAAACAACTAGTAGTCGTTATGCAAAGTGTCTTATGTCCGGTACATATGATTTCATCGTTCCCCCTTAACAGCCACGTTATTGTGGTTCAACGATTTGTTGTTTATGAAGCCCTCGATGTATAATATGAAACACAGTTCGATGGTGTGCAGCTAATTTCCCACAGTTAGGGTGGAATTTTGACTATAGGTCAACGACAGTCACTTATGATGAAGAATGAACTTTCTGGAGCCGAAATCTTAAAATTACGACATCTATTTGACATAATACGCCATAACTATTCACAGTTTCATAGATATCACTCGGTAACAGACTGGCAGTCTGTCGCAGCGAGCTAGATCTGCAGCATCTAAGAGGGGTCTAGTTAGAATATAACAAATTTGCGTCAGACGAAAAAGCTTATGTCCACGAATGAGCACTATTTCAACTAGTGTGAAACTCAGTTTATACTTTCCTCGGATGAATTGCGACAGGCAGGTCCCATATTCGTAGACGTTCGCAAAGCTTTTGACGTGGTACTCTACTGCAGACTGTTAACAAAGGTACGATCGTACTGAATAGGTTCCCGGGTATGTAAGTAGCTCAAAACAAAACCAAGTGTGTTGTCCTCGATGCTGAGTGTTCATCAGAGATAAGTGTATCGAGAGAAGAGTAGCAAGGAAGTGTGATTGGATCGGTCTTATTCTCGATAACCACAAATTATCTGACGTACAGGAAGAGCAGCCCTATACTTGTTGATGATGCTGTAATGTGTGGGAAGGTGTCGTCTTTGAGTCACTGTAGGAGATTACATTTTACATAGAATTTCTAGTTAATGAGTTGAATGTCACCTAGCTCTAAACGCGGACAAACGTAAGTTAATGCAGATGAAGGTCAAACAAATTCGTAATGATAGAATACAGCATTACTCATGTGCTGCTTGACGTAGTCACATCCATTAAATATCCAGGCGATTTGAAGGGGAACGAGCCTGTTAGAACTACAGTAGGGGTGGCGAATGGTTGACTTTTGTTTTGAGAAAGTGTGGTTCACCCGTAAAGGATACTTATGCGACCCATTCTTGAGAATTGCTCGAGGGCTTGGGATCCGTACCAGGTCATATTAAAGTAAGACGTCGAGGAAATTACGTGACAGCCTGCTATATATATATATATATATATATATATATATATATATATATATATATATATATATATATATATATATATATATATATATATTACTAGTAGATACGAACAACACGCAGGTACATTGACATCCTTAAGGAACTCAAATGGGGATGCCTTGGAGGGAAGGTAACATTCTTTTCGAGAAATACTATTGAGAAAATTTAGAAAACAGGTATTTGCAGCTGATCTCAGAACGATTCTACTGGCACGATTTTTCATTTCGCGTAAAGACCCCGAAGACAAGACAAGGAAATCTATGGTTCGTACAGAGGCATAAACATAGTCGGTTTTTCTCGCTCTATTTGTTACCGGAACAGGAGAGGAAATGACTAGTAGTGGTACAGTGTACGCTCCGTCGCGCACCGTGTGGTTGCTTTCAGTGTATGTATGCAGATCGTGTTGTGAAAACTTAACCTTAACATAGAACGGCAATAAACGAACATGGTCAAGTACCTGCTCCACGTTACTTTCAGTCGAGTCACATTATTCAAGTACCATGCTCACTGTCAACTGCTCGCTCTTCACTGCATCGTTACACTTGCGAAAAAAAGGAATTTGACGACGTTGGAGGCTGGAACACAGTAAGACGTTCCTGAACACAGTGTGCGACAATCGATAAAACGTTATCGAGCCACTGGAGAATCCTCTAGGCGTGTGGGGCGTGGACGTTAGTGCGTAACAACACCTACGCAGGATAGTGAACTTGTCAACATGTTACGGCAAAATTCTCCTCTTAGACGTGTCGCACAACTGCGTTTCTCGGGTAGGTGGATATGATTTGACGTCAGTTTCGGGATGCCAAACCATCTAGCAAACGATCTCTGTTGATCCATCATGTATACAAGAGAGCGGCCGTTCAGACATTTACCAACAAAAAGTCACCGAACAGCCATATGTTTTTATTTTGGCGACCAGTTTCGGCATCTCGTTAATGCCATCTTCAGACTCCTGCATGTTAAAAAAGAGTACACATGTGATGTATCTCAGGGTGTACCATGGTTGTCAAAAACTTACGTGTAACACTAAAAAAGTCCTTAAAACCAAGAAAATGCAGTTTCCAGCGACAAGAAAAGCAGAATATGACACTTACGGAACAGCATCGAAACTAACTACTTTGGCGACACAGAATTATAACACAAAATGCCAAATCTTACAAATAAGGAGAAAAAACAGACAATATACAAAATAAGAAGCGCAAACGAATAGTGCATATCAAGTTGATTTTTTTCTGTTTCTTTCCTTTTTTACAATTTTTACTTTATTTTTGTATAAAAACCTTCATAATTCTTATAGAGGTGAAAAATACCCTATTTCGTAGGAGTACCTATCCTCATTCAAATTAAAACGTCACGTTATTACCTGTGGAGTATATAGTAATGTGTGTATCTATCACCTAAGTATTATCACCACTAGTCATATTTCAGATTCTGTTTTCACAACGTCTGAAAACTCAACTAGAGCCAAGACCCAACGGCTGACAAATTATTAAGTCGATAACAGCATGCAAAGAATTTGTGAGGAACACTCTTACCTATGAGGACATAATGTTGTACACCAAATCACAAAATGTAAAGATGTGACTTTGTGTCCCTTAAACATCATTCAGTAGGCAGGGAAATACGAGAGTGGAACAAATAACGAACACAATACCACATTAGCGAATGGGAGTCATCCGAAAATCTCAGTTTACTATCTAATTAATATTTCCTTGGGAATATAGACTATCATACCACCGACTTACTTATGAAATGACGAAACCCATCTGAACAGGAACTGAAAAGTAGCAAGCCATTTCGCAATAGGTATGTATTGTATTGTATTGTAGGTTAACCGGGAACCTAGAAACGACGAAGAGGCTCCGTCCCCGCCGCAGCCGCAATGGTCCACAACCCCACGACGACTACCGCAGTCCACTTCACCCCTCCACCGCCCCACACCGAACCAAGGGTTATCGTGGGGGGTTCGGCCCCCGGTGGACCCCCCCCCCCCCCCAGGGAACGGCTCACACCAGACGAGTGTAACTCCTATGTTTGCGTGGTAGAGTAATGGTGGTGTACGCGTACGTGGAGAACTTGCCTGCGCAGCAATCGCCGACATGGTGTAACTGAGGCGGAATATGGGGAACCAGCCCGTATTCGCCGAGGCAGATGGAAAACCGCATAAAAACCATCCACAGACTGGCCAGTTCACCGGACCTCGACACAAATCCGCCGGGCGGATTCGTGCCAGGAACAAGGCATTCCTTCCCGCCCGGAAAGCCGTGCGTTAGACCACACAGCCAACCGGGCGGGCTTCGCTGTAGGTAGTGTGAGGACGGAACCGGATAACAGTAAGGTGAGTGTGCCGAAAACCAACAAAACACCGAAGTACAAGCCCACTAATTAAGTAACATACTGGCGCAAAAAGGGACAATATGTTTGAGCGAAAGAAGTTGTTATCTGACCCGTTACTATAGAACAATCATGGAGTGGAACGATACTAAACCCAAGCCTTTCCATAATAAGTAGAACCAATTCGATAAAAACAATGAATATAGAATGCCTTCGTAAGCCAGAAGTTACGAGGCACACAGTAAAACTTGTGACCCACAACAATAGCAACTAACATATTCAAAACTCACAGCTCTCATCCAGTCGACATCAGTCCAAAATCCTTAAATGTCATAAAATCCACATATATGGTAAGAACACCATGAAATTCTCCATAAGGTGTACGGTGAAGTAGGGATCACCAAGCTACAACTGTACTAAACCAAGTGAAACACCAGTTACCCCATATGTGACTCAGAGAACATAACAGTTTGTGTCAGAAAGTTTAACCGGCTGAAAATGGTGTGCAAACGAACTGATCACAACAAATGAAACCATAGAATAACAGCAACCACCTCACTGTTCTAAATATGAAGGAAATTCTTATCTTAGATGTGTATAAGCTTACAAAAGATAAAAACATGACCAATAATAAAGACGTGCTACTTACCAGTAGCATGCAGCGTTTTAAAGCGATATGTGTGAGACATACCTGTACTCATAATAAACGGATCTACGATATGTCATAGCCAGACAAACCATTGCATCACCTTGATAGCAACTTCCAATCTTAATGGTTCAAAATGGTTCAAATGGCTCTGAGCACGATGGGACTTAACTTCTGAGGTCATCAGTCCCCTAGAACTTAAAACTACTTAAACCTAACTAACCTAAGGACAAAACACACATCCATGCCCGAGGCAGGATTTGAACCTGCGAACGTAGCGGTCGCGCGGTTCCAAACTGTAGCACCTAGAACCGCTCGGCCACTCCGGCTGGCTCCAATCTTAATATTCCTGTCCAATGCACTGGTCTGTCTGGCTGTGACGTGTGTTACGTCCCCTTGTCATGAGTACTGGTTTATATCATAGATCTTTGATATCCTTGCAACACTGCGGATTTCACTTTGTAATGCTCCATACTATTGGAATGTGGCAACTTCTTATTATGGATCATGTTTTGATCTCCTGTACGGCTATACGCTCTAAGGTAAGATTTTCCATATGCTAATGATGTCTCTTTGATATTTAAGACGACGAGGCAGTTGCTGTTACCCTATGCTTTTATTTATCGTAATCAAGTCGTTTGCTTATCATTTTTAGCCGGTTACATTTCTAGACACAAACTGACAGATTCCCTGGGTTACATGTGGCATATTCGGTGTTTCAGGACTGCATCCCATAAGTTGTGTTTTGCCTGGTTCGGTATAGCCGTAGCTATGTGATTTTTAATTCACCATTATATATTATAGCGAATTTCATGATGTTCTCAACATATACATGAATTTTACCATTTTCAATCATTTTTGGTTGAGTCGACCTGATGACAGCTGTGAGTTTTGAATATGCTGTGTGCTACTGTTATGTGTGGCTTGAGACTACTGGCATATTAGGATTGTGCTACTGCATTAGTTGTTTTAGGAGTCTCTGAATTAGTTTTGTTCCATTCCGTGATTGGTCTATAGTGTCAGGTTATTTAAAAACTCTTTTCTTCTCTCAAAACTGTTTCCCATTTTTCCGCCTGTATGTTGCTTTAATAGTCAGCTTATACTCTGGGGCCTTGTGGATATTCGCACACTCACTTTACTATTAGTCTGTTCCACATCCACACCCCGTATTGCGATACAACTTGTTATGTATCAGGTCCTATTGGGATGCTTTTCATTATTTTATAAACAGGGCGATCGAGTGTAATCTTATATTCCCAAGGAAATAGCAATTACGCAGTCAACTGATGTTTTCGGAGCACTCTCTCGGTTAATATGGTAATATGTTTGTACCACGCTAGTATTAGCACGCCATTTCATTGATGTTTGAGGGACATGTCTCGTATCTTTTTTTTTTTTTATTTGGTATACAGCATTATGCTATCTATATATTTTAGTGGTATTCCTCGTAAGTTCTTTGCATATCGTTATTCACTTAGTAATTTGTCGGCTGTTAGGTTTTGTATCTGGCTGAAATATTATGCTGTGAAAATTAATTTTGATATATGATTAGTGGTGATAATACTTAAGCGGTAGATAAGAGCAGTACTGTGTACAACAAAGGTTATCACGACGTTTTAATGTGAATGAGTATAGGTTTTCTTAAGCAACAGGGCGTTATTCACTTATAAGAACTATAAATGTTGTTATATGTTTATATGTAAAAAATAAAAAAATTGAAAATGATATAAAATATAAAAAGCTAATACTAGAAAAAGAAAGAAGAAAAAGTAGACAGGTCTTATTCATTTGGGCTTCTGAGTTTTATATTGCTTATCTTTTTCGTTTTTTTGTAATGTTGGGCATATTCTATTATAACCCTGTGACGTCAAAATATTTAATTTAGATTGTAACCAGTATGAGTACATACTATGCTTTGCTGTGCTTTATGTGCACAGGTAGTTTTATTAACGCTGCAAATTGCATTTTGTAGGTTTTAAGGACTTTTTTTATTATTACGCTTCATTTTCTGTAATGTCAAGTGCAGCATCTTTGACATACGCTATGTGTATGCTCGTTTTTAACATGTAAGTGCCGAAAGATGACATTAATGATATGCCGGAACTGGTAGTCTAAATAAAATAGCTTCTGAAAACATGCAGTTGTTTGGAAACTTTTCTTTGGTAAAAATTTAGCAAACGTGCTGACATCAAAGAGGTTCACTGGTGGTGACACTACCGATTAGCGTTTGCTGAATACAGTATCAGCCGTTACTTTTGAAACGTGATATTTTCCTGCGGATCGTTTTGTCCTCAAAGAATTATGGCTTGTAAAGGTCGCAAGTTTTCGGCTTCTATCCCACATACATCCATGAGTCATCTCGCAGGGACCGTGTGTTTTTGCGACAGCTTTGGGGCTGGAAGTGTTTCCGTGGACTTTGAATGCTTCGCAGTAGAGATGGTCGACATGAAACTACGCGGTGTAACCATATTATGAGTAATATTACGGTCTCCTCATTGCGACAACCATAACCTGATGGAGTAATCGGTTTCCTACGTGACCAGTCTGATACACATAAGTCAGCGATAGTGCAGCAGCGGTTTTCGGAAGAGAGATAGCTCGATTAGCCTTCTACTGCACCGAACCCAATCCATGTTCAAAACGGATGTGCAGCGACGAAGCGGAACAGGCAAGAAAATTAGCTTGACCCCATGCCAAAACCCGTGATGACCTTTGGAACGTCACCATAACCGCCTGGGAGAGGTGCTAGATAGCGACTTGTTACCAACGTCATGGGCTTCCTTTCCTTCAGGTAGCAGTCACTGACTGAAGTTGAAGGTCTTTGGACATGACATCAAGAATAAATGAGGTACAAGCTGTGCTTTTTGATTGCCGAAAATAAGAACCGTGAACTGTTCGTTAGTAAACAAATTAAATAAGCCAATAACATTGCACTACGATAGATACGACTCAAACCTTGTCGCCGGGCTGTTGCCCACTAGACCGCAGATTGTTCCAATGAGTTACGGATGAATTATGTTACAATCGAAGACGTTTTGATACTCCTTAACGCTCTTGAATCCATATGACGAAATGAAGTGGTTTTGCTAGGACAGCAAAGCTTGAATGATGCGTTGTAGTATTCTTGCGAGTTTTTAGAGTGCACAATATTATTCAGAGCGTCTCAAAAAGGTATTAATCCTTCTACTTTACTCATAGTTACCAGTGTACTTTACTTTCATGACCAGAACTGTAAATCCTATAGTGTGATTGCTCATGCGTAACATGGATACTAATTCATATTTCAGTCACGGCCATTTTTTGAGCACATACTTGTCTTAGCGCAACAGAGTCTGAGCCCATTGCCTAAGTAGACGGTGAGCCAAAGTACATTTTTGTTTATGGCAGCGTTGGGGCTAGCTGCATACGAGGACGCTGCCTGCACTATTTATATGGCTTTGTCTGACGTTTCATTTCGATGGCCATTTCTGGGCTGCAACATACAATCGTGGCTCGTAATGTGCGCTGTGGCGTGGTATTTCATTCGGTTTGTGCTTTATAGGTGTACCATCTTTTAGATCAAGGTTAAATCCGTTGATCAAAGTCAGACTAGTTTTTCCACGTTCAAGGATCAATATCGGTATTACATGGGTTTATTCATCCGTGATTAACACACTTTGCTAGCCGTGTTATTTATTATTGCTAAGGCAATTTTAGGTTATGGGTGTTCCATTTCGTTCAATTCAAATGCTTTGTGGAATTTTCTTTTACGAGGTTTGTTAGAGGACAGTGTGACCTTTCTATAGAAATTTCTCACGTGTTTATTGACTAATAATAAGAAGTTACTCTAAGTTTCTCTTCAGTTATTTTGACCCCACAGTCATTTCTAAAAAATTAACACGTTTCCTTGTAGTGTTTGCATGTGCTCATGCATTGTTGCTTAAATCGCCAACTAGAATTAGCAGAAATATTTTCAAAATCTTTGCATGCGGTGTGCAGCAAGTATAAAATAGATTTGTGTTGCTGAGAACTGCGAGAATTCCTACTGCTGCTGTATATGTTCGGAATGATTATTGTACCTCATATTCATTGTGAATAGGCGTTTGACCATTCAAAGTTAAGTTTCAAATCTTCATTGCACGTATTCTCTCTGCTGTACAGAGTAAAAATATACTTGCAGTTCGTTTCATGTGAGTAGAGTGTGCTGACGTAAAGTTGTATTTACTTAAATACGCGTCCTGACTCCCCTTCAATTTCTCCTTGACCTATGAAGTCTCTCTTATTTCTGTGTATATCAACCAAATAGCAGTCAGATCGCGTCACTTTTCTTCCATGCATCAAAATTTTGTATCAAAGGCTAAATATCCTCAGTGCATTTTAATTGTAGTCATACCAGATACGTATTCAGCTCACGTTAGTTAAGAAGAAGTAGAAAAGTAGTAGGTTTCACTCGTTAGCAGAGGACAGACACTGGTCGTCGAAGAGGTATATCTGTCCCACTTTTAGGCAACATTGTATAAAAATTTCAGAACTGCGTCATTTGTGGAACACATTCGCAACAAAACATTGTTACAATATTTTATAAGTTACCTTAAGCAGAAAGTGTAGCTGTCATCAACGAAAACATATATAAGCCACCAGATTGCTTTACCTCTGGACATGTTTCTGTTGGGTATAATATATTTTTGAACCGCCCCCCCCCCCCTCCCCCGCCTAAGCTAAGAAACTCACTCGTCACCTAGTCACTTTCAGACTAGCAGGAGCAACAAAGATTAACGTTAAATCATAGTTTATGTTACGACACGCATAAAGCACAGCGGAAGGTGAAGCTCGGGGAATGTGTCACAAAATTTTCGCTGACTCTACGAGAATCGTAAACTGAAGTAATTATTGTGTAGTAAATTCCATAAGAAAATTGTGAAAAAGAAAATGCTTTGAATCACTTTGTTCTAGCTTAACATAAAGTATGAAAAAATCCTAGTCATGATAGATAACACTCCAAAAACGTTCATTCATCTGTGTGAGACCAGAATCCACACCAATAAACTATGAATGATAAAATGACAAACGAAATCAGCAATTTGTAATGAAACGTATTCCACATTGTATGTTACGTACTATGTTTTGGCCGACAATTTTAATAGATCTAGAAACGAAGCTCAAATATTCCAGTGCAATCTAAACAGCTCTAACATTTAAAAGCATAATTTTAGGACCATTGGAATAACAGACATGAGTTTAAACCACGCTACAGAGAAATACCTCCAATTAAATATAACAAAGCGACGGTTGTGACGCGTTTTATTCCCTGTCAGAGATTGTATTAAATTTCTGACTGAATAAAGTCTACCGTCAGCTGTCATTTATTACACTGTAGAGTGACGGAATTTGTCTGGCCGAATTGAAATAGAATATGAGTGGGGTCTGTTTAAAGGACAGCTAATTTGTCAAAGAGTGTCATATCAAATTGCTGCATACAAGAAAGGAAGATTGACTTTTAACATCCCATTACACTACATAACATTAGAGATTAACTATTTGTTCTTAATGGAAAGAGACTTGCTAAAAAATTACGACATGTTCTTTTGAATAGAATCTTGTGGAATGTTCCAAAGCAAATGTAGGCGAACCATATGGGACCATATTCTGATACAATATCGAGTATTTAAAACACGTCTTTGAGCTCATCCCTCTAGGTTTGTTCTTAAGTCTTTAATTGGGAGCATTTCGGAGAGCTGGACATGACGAAATAGAACGAAGCTGCGAATTAGTGCACATAACTAGGCACCATCATTTGAAATGAAGTAAATTATTTAGCTTATTTCCTTCCTGCTGTCGTCTCGAAGCTCCTGAAAACTGTTCCAAATTCGGGGTATGTTTCAGATTTGCTACGAGCAATCCGGAGTTTTTATTATTCATGCATAAATTTTAGAAATAAACTGTTGTTGTGGTCTTCAGTCCTGAGACTGGTTTGATGCAGCTCTCCATGCTACTCTATCCTGTGCAAGCTTCTTCATCTCCCAGTACCTACTGCAACCTACATCCTTCTGAATCTCCTTAGTGTATTCATCTCTTGGTCTCCCTCTACGATTTTTACCCTTCATGCTGCACTCCAATGCTAAATTTGTGATCGCTAGGTGCCTCAAAACATGCCCTACCAACGATCCCTTCTTCTAGTCAAGTTGTGCCACAAACTTCTCTTCTCCCCAATCCTATTCAATACCTCCTCATTAGTTACGTGATCTACCAACCTTACCTTCAGCATTCTTCTGTAGCACCACATTTCGAAAGCTTCTATTCTCTTCTTGTCCAAACTAATTATCGTCCATGTTTCACTTCCATACATGGCTACACTCCATACAAATACTTTCAGAAATGACTTCCTGACACTTAAATCTATACTCGATGTTAACAAATTTCTCTTCTTCAGAAACGATTTCCTTGCCATTGCCAGTCTACATTTTATATCCTCCCTACTTCGACCATCATCACTTATTTTACTCCCTAAATAGCAAAACTCCTTTACTACTTTAAGTGTCTCATTTCCTAATCTAATTCCCTCAGCATCACCCGATTTAATTTGACTACATTCCAATATCCTCGTTTTGCTTTTGTTGATGTTCATCTTATATCCTCCTTTCTAGACACTGTCCATTCCGTTCAACTGCTCTTCCAAGTCCTTTGCTGTCTCTGACAGAATTACTATGTCATCGGCGAACCTCAAAGTTTTTACTTCTTCTCCATGAATTTTAATACCTACTCCGAATTTTTCTTTTGTTTCCTTTACTGCTTGCTCAATATACAGATTGAATAACATCGGGGAGAGGCTACAACCCTGTCTCACTCCTTTCCCAACCACTGCTTCCCTTTCATGCCCCTCGACTCTTATAACTGCCATCTGATTGCTGTACAAATTGTAAATAGCCTTTCGCTCCCTGTATTTTATACCTGCCACCTTCAGAATTTGAAAGAGAGTATTCCAGTTAACATTGTCAAAAGCTTTCTCTAAGTCTACAAATGCTAGAAACGTAGGTTCGCCTTTTCTTAATCTTTCTTCTAAGATAAGTCGTAAGGTTAGTATTGCCTCACGTGTTCCAACATTTCTACGGAATCCAAACTGATCTTCTCCGAGGTCCGCTTCTACCAGTTTTTCCATTCGTCTGTAAAGAATTCGCTTTTGTATTTTGCAGCTGTGACCTATTAAACTGATAGTTCGGTAATTTTCACATCTGTCAACAGCTGCTTTCTTTGGGATTGGAATTATTATATTCTTCTTGAAGTCTGAGAGTATTTCGCCTGTCTCATACATCTTGCTCACCAGATGGTAGAGTTTTGTCTCTACCAAGTCCATCAGTAGTTCTAATGGAATGTTGTCTACTCCCGGGGCCTTTTTTCGACTCAGGTCTTTCAGTGCTCTGTCAAACTCTTCACGCAGTATCTTATCTCCCATTTCGACTTCATCTACATCCTCTTCCATTTCCATAATATTGTCCTCAAGTATATCGCCCTTGTATAAACCCTCTACATACTCCCTCCACCTTTCTGCCTTCCCTTCCTTGCTTAGAACTGGGTTGCCATCTGAGCTCTTGATATTCATACAAGCGGTTCTCTTCTTTCCAAAGGTCTCTTTAATTTTCCTGTAGGCAGTATCTATCTTACCCCTAGTGAGACAAGCCTCTACATCCTTACATTTGTCCTCCAGCCATCCCTGCTTAGCCATTTTGCACTTCCTGTCGATCTCATTTTTGAGACGTTTGTATTCCTTTTTGCCTGCTTCATTTACTGCATTTTTATATTTTCTCCTTTTATCAATTAAATTCAGTATTTCTTCTGTTACCCAAGGATTTCTATTAGCCCTCGCCTTTTTACCTACTTGATCGTCTGCTGCCTTTACTACTTCATCTCTCAGAGCTACCCATTCTTCTTCTACTGTATTTCTTTCCCCCATTCCTGTCAATTGTTCCCTTATGCTCTCCCTGAAACTCTCTACAACCTCTGGTTCTTTCAGTTTATCCAGGTCCCATCTCCTTAGATTCCCACCTTTTTGCAGTTTCTTCAGTTTCAATCTGCAGTTCGTAACCAATAGATTGTGGTCAGAATCCACATTTGCCCCTGGAAATGTCTTACAATTTAAAACCTGGTTCCTAAATCTCTATCTTACCATTATATAATCTATCTGATACCTTTTAGTATCTCCTGGATTCTTCCAGGTATACAACCTTCTTTTATGATTCTTGAACAAAGTGTTAGCTATGATGAAGTTATGCTTTGTGCAAAATTTTACAAGGCGGCTTCCTCTTTCATTTCTTCCCCCCAATCCATATTCACCTACTATGTTTCCTTCTCTCCCTTTTCCTACTGACGAATTCCAGTCACCCATGACTATTAAATTTTCGTCTCCCTGCACTACCTGAATAAATTCTTTTATCTCGTCATACATTTCATCTATTTCTTCATCATCTGCAGAGCTAGTTGGCATATAAACTTGTACTACTGTAGTAGGCATGGGCTTTGTGTCTATCTTGGCCACAATAATGCGTTCACTATGCTGTTTGTAGTAGCTAACCCGCACTCCTATTTTTTTTATTCATTATTAAACCTACTCCTGCATTACCCCTTTTTGATTTTGTATTTATAACCCTGTAATCACCTGACCAAAAGTCTTGTTCCTCCTGCCACCGAACTTCACTAATTCCCACTATATCTAACTTTAACCTATCCATTTCCCTTTTTAAATTTTCTAACCTACCTGCCCGATTAAGGGATCTGACATTCCACGCTCCGATCCGTAGAACGCCAGTTTTCTTTCTCCTGATAACGACGTCCTCTTGAGTAGTCCCCGCCCGGAGATCCGAATGGGGGACTATTTTACCTCCGGAATATTTTACCCAAGAGGACGCCATCATCATTTAATCATACAGTAAAGCTGCATGTCCTCGGGAAAAATTACGGCTGTAATTTCCCCTTGCTTTCAGCCGTTCGCAGTACCAGCACAGCAAGGCCGTTTTGGTTAATGTTACAAGGCCAGATCAGTCAATCATCCAGACTGTTGCCCCTGCAACTACTGAAAAGGCTGCTGCCCCTCTTCAGGAACCACATGTTTGTCTGGCCTCTCAAGAGATACCCCTCCGTTGTGGTTGCACCTACGGTACGGCCATCTGTATCGCTGAGGCACGCAAGCCTCCCCACCAACGGCAAGGTCCATGGTTCATGGGGGTGGGGGGGGGGAGAAATAAACTATTATAGATTATCTTAGATTTTCTTCCAATTAGTAATTTACTGTTACCATAACAATTTCTAGCTTCGAATGGGAAAGCATTTGAACTTTGCAAATAACAGAACAAACTACACTATTACTGCACCGAGCACAACATTACGGATCAGAACAGCGTAAACATGCCATATCGCATTACAGAACAGTGTAGTGGTGACTTGCGCCAATCACGCTCAGCTCGCAACACAAAGGATCTCTATATTTATACATCAATCTTGATATTCAGAGAGAAAAGTTATACGTCGTTAATATTTTACAGCAATAACATTACAGACGCTTAACAAACTGAAGTAAAAAATTATATAAATAATGATAGTAGTCATCTCAGACGTTTTCCGAAAAATTAAAGCAAAATGTGTTGATGACAATCCCTAGTAGTTTGATCGTTATTGTGAAATGATTTCTTATTACACATTCTTTATATCTGCACGTAAGTAAAATCATACTCTACAACTTAGTTAGTCATAGTCAAGAACCAAAGTTTGTATGATGTCTGAAAGATGTATCAAGTAATGCATATATTTGAGTGTATCGAGAAGTAAAATATGTAGCGAAGTGAATCATTGATCATTTCCACTGCACATCCTTCCGAGAGCGAGTACGTTGTCGGAGCGTCTGTACACCGCCTCAATCGTTGCGACATGCACATGTCCCTTTTTTCCATTTTTTTTTTAAGGAGCGGTTTGTCTCGAATTCTTACAGGAGGTTATATGCATAAAAACCAAACAAAGTTTGGTAACAAATAACTTTGTGGTACGGGATATTCCACTTGTGTCAAGATGTTTAGCAAACGCCGGTGTTATTACTATTGCTCATACCTTATTCGTTGCATTTATTCCTATACTCCGTTTTTCGACTGTGCTGCTGATGTTAATCTTAGTAGTTACTACTTTTTCCGCATAAATTGTGTTCAACGCTGCAGTTACACAGTTCAAGGAACACATTTTGTTCATCAGCTAGACCGGTTCACACAGACTGAATAATATTAACCACGATAAGGAGTAATGGCCAAATACCAGTCTTCCAGCGGTCGTTGAAATAAGACACACCACACAACGTTTTTCCACTGTTCAATCGTCAGATGTTTACGCTCCTTACACTAAGAGGGTTATCGTTTGGCATTTACCGGGGTGATGTGTGGCTTATGAGCAGCCGCTCGAGCATTAAATCCAAGTTTTCTCACCTCTCGCATAACTGTCATAGTACTTTCAGCGGATCCTGATGCAGTTTTTGATTCCTGTGTGATGATCTGGATAGATCAACCTATCACACATTACGACCTTCTTCAACTGTCGGCGGTCTCTGTCAGGTAACAGACGAGGTCGACCTGTAGGCTTTTGTGCTGTACGTGTCCCTTCAAGTTTCCTCTTCACTATCATATCGGAAACAATGGACTCTCACGTACAGACATATGACACAAGTGACACCCAGTCAGCTGACCACATCCGTGAGTTGCGCGGAGCGCTCCATTCTGCTCTCGCACGATGTCAATGACTACTGAGGTCGCTGATATGGAGTACCTGGCAGTAGTTGTCAGCAGAATGCACCTAATATGAAACACGTATGTTTTTGGGGTTTTCCAGATGATTTTGAACACATAGTGTACATGAATATATTGGTTGGCTCTTCTGCGAACGTATGGTCTCGGAACTTTAGCGTTAAACCACCCCATGATGCAGAACGCCTCTCGTGTAGCGTCTGTGACCGGAGTTGGCTGATCATCTGCGTGACAATTACGTGTTTACTAAATGAACCAGTAACGAAATGTACTGCTCTTCTTTGGATCCTCTCTGCTTCCTCTACCTGTCCTGTCTAGTACGGATGCAAAAATGACTAGCAATATTCGGTTGTTGATGGACTACATTTCGTGAGGATTCCTCCAATCTCAGTCTGGCTTCTATTTTACAGGTGCTTTTATGTGGTCGTTGCGCCTCAGATCGCTCTGTACTCATACTCCTCGATATTTTATTTAAGTTAATGCTTCCCCTTATTTTTCTGCACCATGTTGTACTACAGTAAAGGCTGAAGGCTTATCTCTGATCAGTATGACTCGAAACATTCTGTTTGCTGGAAACTGTTCGACCCAGTCACACTGTTGGTGCGTTATTCCGCACACTCAAATTTTGTTCGGTAGTCGGCAGTGCGGAACTGTATCGAACGCCTTCCAGAAGACAAGGATAACGGCATCTAAATGGTGGCCGGTATATACTGCTTTCTAGACCACGCAGATGAAGGGAGCGACCTGAGTTTCACACGATCGTTGTTTTCGTGACCCATGTTGACTCCTTCGGAATAGATTTGCAGTCACCAGATATGTCATAATAGTCAGGCATAGAACGCGTTCCGAAATTCGGCAACTCAGGAACGCCAGGAATAAAGGCCTCTACTTTTATGTGTCTGTTCGACGACCCTTCCTGAAAACGGGAATGACCTGTGTTTTCTTCCAATCACTACAAACGCTTCGCTGATATAGAGAATTACGGTACACCGCGGTCAGAGGAGGTATAATTTGTCTCACATACTTTGCTTAGAATCGGTCGTATCTTGGCAGATCCAGTGACATTAACTCTGTTGAGCGCTTACAGTTGCTTTTCTATCCCTTAGTCACTTAATTCCATGTATGTTATTTTGTCATTTATGCTAACATTAAAAGGAGGAAATACAGTGCAGTCTTCTTCTGTGGAACTGTTTTGCAAAAAGACGTTTAGTATTTCGGCTTTTCCTTTCTCATCCTCTACTTCAGTGCCATTATGGTCACAGAGTGTCTGGACAGATAGCTTCGAACCGTTTCATAATTTAACGTAAGACCAGGTCTTTTCAGAGTTTTCTGTCAAGTCAGTAGACATTCAAGAGGAGAAGGCTATGAGCCAGCACTGCGTTTCACCCTCTCCCTTCCCTTATCACTATGCAACATAAACATAACACTGCACCATACAAGCACCTGGTACTGTCTCCTACACTAAATACGTTAACTTAAGAGACATTTCTAGCACAAAATGACCGGGCAGGTGTGGCCGTGCGGTTCTAGGCGCTTCAGTCTGGAACCGCGTGACCGCTACGGTCGCAGGTTCGAATCCTACCTCGGGCATGGATGTGTGTGATGTCCTTAGGTTAGTTACCTTTAAGTAGTTCGAAGTTCTAGGGGACTGATGACCACAGATGTTAAGTCCCATAGTGCTCAGAGCCATTTGATTTAGCACAAAATGAGGTAAGCTGTCGATTTGCGCGGAGGAAGTAAGTCTATCCGATTAGGCGGCTGTAGCTAACAATTCCATACGCCACCCTTCCTTTCCTTCTTTCTGTCTTTGACTCTTTCTTTCTTCGAGTGCCTGGCAGTTATTCAACACTCTGGCACCATTCACACAAACCTATTTCCATTCGGGCTACCTATGTTCTACGTCCCATGTTAATGAGGCCTGTCATGGGTGTCAAATTACCTGAGCCTTATTCACATATTTAGATTGACGTCTACATATATACTCCGCAAGTCACAATACGGTGCATGACAGTAGGTGCCTTGTACCACTACGTCTCATTCCTTTTCCCATTCCTCTCACATATGGAATGGGAGAAGGAACGAACATAAATAATTCAACGTCCCGTCGACATCAGTCATTTCGAAACTGAGGTTAAGCCTAGATTAAGGAACGACGGGCAAGAAAAATGTCCGTTCCCTCTCAAAGAAATCATCACTGCCTTTGCCGAAGGCGATTTGGGAAAATCACGGATAATCTAAAACCGAATGGTCGCGCAGGAATTTGAACTATTGTCTTTCCGAATGAGAGACCAGTGAGCTCGCAAACGGAAAAGCCAAAACCAACTGCCAACACGGCTTCGTAGCAGCCCTGATATTTCTCATATTCTCTTCTTCGCCGTCCTTACCGGAAACGTTCGTTGGCGGCAACAGAATCGTTCTGCAGTCAGCTTCAAATGCCAGTTCTCTAAAGTTTCTCAATTGTGTTTCACGGAATCAACAACGCCTTTCTTCCAGGGATTCGCATTCGAATTTACAACGTACCTCTGTGACCTTCTCGTGTTAATTGAAACTACTGGTTACAACTTTAGCAAATCGGAAGTAATTTGCGGTCATGTCTTCCTTTAATCTAAAGTGCTAGTGTCCCAAGCACTCAGGTAGTACTCAAGAATGGGTCGTATTAGTGTTCTACACGAGGTCTGGTTTATAGACGAGTACATTTACCCAGAATTCTCCTAACGCATCGAAGTCGGTCATTGACCTTCCCTAGTATCGACATTCGCACCTCCATTCGTTTTCATTCCAAAACGTTTGTACGAGATATATGACCGTAGTTGTGTCTCGTTAATTATGTAGTCAAAGGATTTTTGCGAAAAAAAACAGCTTTGCATCGCCCTGAGACCTTCATTTGAAACATCACACCAGCACAATATTTTGTCGATATGTGGACAATAGCACACTGCTCACCGGATACTGCCAATTTCTTGTAGAGACCCCTATCACCTACCAAAATATTTAGACAGCAGATCAGTCGTATAACACACATCTGACTTTCTTTACGGGATACACGACTACGGACAACTCCCATACATTTACCAATCAGAAGCTGAAAATTATTATTTAGTATTTGAATTTGCGCTTGCAATATTTGGAAATTGTTTGATGCCATTATTCAGGCAGGCTGATTTAATTACGCATCTGAAGATAGACTATGGTGACAACAGTCAACATTTGCCATATAAAGCGCAACGAAACACAGTCTTACAAATATCAACTGATTTAATCAAGAGAAATAAACAAATAAACAAATTGTAAAGAATGCAACTAAGAATAGTCAGTGCCAATGGAGACATCCTTATACGAATCAACCGTGCCATGCACACGTGGATGCTGTTAAAGTAATTTGCAAAACCTATGAGCAAGTTTAAATGCGAAATATCTTACCTGAGAAGTGATAGAGGGCTAATAATGGAATACTTGATAAGAGATGGTCTGATGAGCTGGTGAGTATGCTGATGCTTGTTACCATCAACTGGACGACTTATCTTTCACTGCTGAAAAGCACGTAGTATTAAAAAGAAAAAAAGTCGAGCAACATTTGTTGAGAACAAAGCAGTTAAACGGAGAGATAGAGGATATTATTCACATGTTACAAGCTGTGGACGTACACATACTTGTAGTGAAAGAAAAGGAAGGAAACTGTGAAGGAAAATAGTTGAATGGACACAATATTTGTTAGAATTTCACTGTGGTCAAGAAATATTTATTGCAGGACCAAACTGTAGACGTACACAAATGAATCAGTGAATACCATACGGATCCTTCAAACGTATATTTTTGGGTGTATTAAGAATTCGGAAAACCGTTTTATTTTTGGGGGTCATCGACATGATATCGTAAAATGATGGTAGTACATATACCATTCTTCGCTAAATCGATACAAGGGATTAAGTTCTTACATCATATAAACACGAAACGAGTACAAAATAGGCAACGTTGAGGAGCATGGTCTTGAATAACGATTTCCTCCAATCGAACTAATTGGCTACAAGTTGAGATACGACATGCTTGTATAGTATGGACATGGATGCCGATGGCTTAAGTGGCTTGAGTGGGAACCGCGGACCATGTGGTCGCAAAATTCAACCCGTTACAAAATCAATCAGTAGTCACAAAAATGAAAGAATTTAAAGTGCATGAAAGCACCATCATGAATAAATTGCTCATTCAGAGAGAGTACAATGGATTGTAACATCAGTTCCTTCTCTAAGCTAGGAACATGTGGCGACCTCACCAGCAACTAGAATGCAGACAGAAAGCCGGCCATAACCTCAGACTGAAAACCACCGAACCGGAATATAAGTCACGGCTGCAAAATACTAACACGAATTCTTTCCAGACGAATGGAAAAACTAGTTGAAGCCGACCTTGGGGAAGATCAGTTTCAATTCCGTAGAAATATTGGAACACGTGAGGCAATACTGACCCTACGACTTATCTTAGAAGCTAGATTAAGGAAAAGCAAACCTACGTTTCTAGCATTTGTAGACATAGAGAAAGCTTTTGACAATGTTGACTGGAATACTCTCTTTCAAATTCTGAAGGTGGCAGGGGTAAAATACAGGGAACGAAAGGCTATTTGCAATTTGTACAGACACCAGATAGGAGTTATAATAGTCGAGAGGCACGAAAGAGAAACAGTGGTTGGGAAGGGAGTGAGACAGGATTGTAGCCTCTCCCCGATGTTGTTCAATCTGTATATTGAGCAAGCAGTGAAGGAAACAAAAGAAAAATTCGGAGTCGGTATTAAAATCCATGGACAAGATTGGTTCAAATGGCTCTGAGCACTATGGGACTCAACTGCTGAGGTCATAAATCCCCTAGAACTTAGAACTACTTAAACCTAACTAACCTAAGGACAACACACACATCCATGCCCGAGGCAGGATTCGAACCTGCGACCGTACACACACATTATACGTACAGAGTTACACACACACATACACACACACACACACACATATATATATATATATATATATATATATATATATATATATATAGATAGATAAAACCCGAATTAACTGTTCCGTGCACACGTGGATGCTGTCAGTGTAATTTGCAAAACATATGAGGAAGTTTAAATGCAAAATAACTTACCCTGAGAAGAGGTATATAATATCTCTCTCTCTCTCTCTCTCTCTCTCTGTGTGTGTGTGTGTGTGTGTGTGTGTGTGTGTGTGTGTGTGTGTAGCTCTGTATAGTTACTGACTCTGTGAATTTTGATATTTATCTTTTTGTACAACATTTTATTTAGGACTGATGCTGAGTTGGATAACAGTAGCACAATACTTACAAAAACTGTAACACGTAACCCAAATTCTGCCTGATTACAATGTCCGAATTTTGACGTTTCCGTTTTGAACATAGTGACCATATCCGCCATTAAAATCGTTTTAAAGCTAATGAGAACCAACGAACTGTATTGTTTGATGGTTAATGTTAAACGCGTATTTTCTACGAAAATGCTACGTTTTAACAGTAAGACATAGACAATCTTAAAACGTATTCAATTCTAGATAAATATATTTCTTTATTTTTTCTCGACGCTACAAGGAATCTTCACTGGAAGTTCGTGGAACGTAATTATTTAGAGATTAACGTCGGATCGAGGCTTCTTATTTCTTCAGACACCTCACTGAAACTTAAGTTGCTAAATACACTTTTATGTTTTCCCTTCCTTAACTCACATTTGATGCCAGATGTAAAGGGAACTGGTGATATTCCATTCAGAACACGTGAAATTTCGTGACAACCAACTGACTACAATAGAAAACGTTCTTAGTTTTGATTAAAAAGTGCACTGTTAATTGCTTGCCTCATTGCTACCAAATGACACCACTTTATTCCTGCTTAGCATTGACTACAGAAAATAAAAGTAACTCAGAGGAGAGTGAGAAGTATACACCTGGAGGTTGGAGTTTTTGTAACCACAGGAAGAGCACGAAATTTCATATATACGCTTTAAAGTCTCGTACAAAAGAAATAATGTCCTTGTACATTTAAGGATCTTCATAACATAAAACAAGAGCTATTGTTGAAAGGACACCATTAATTTCAAAAAGTTTTACAGTAACCTGTTTTGCTGTGTTTCGAAGAAGCTGCAAGAAAACAGTAAGTGGTTGACAACATCTTCTTCATTCTTCTGACAGCCATGGTAGGGCTTATCCTTCATGCCTATCCGATGAAAGTAGGAAGGAGTTGAACTTCATTTTACAAGTATTCCTACCAAAGTAGCTTCCTTCTTCCTGCTCACTTGAAATTTTTTAAGCCATGGACTGATGCTGAATACTCATTGGATCATAGCGGAGTAATGATCTTTATGGCAGATTGAGAGGTACAGTTCTTCTGCCCATTCAGTTTCGTTCAGTTGCGCATCCATAGCTTGAAATCGGAGAATGGAAGACTGACATTCGTTACAGAGCCAGAAACATCGACCACCTTCCCCATCTGGTCAGCCTTATCAAATGGTTCAAATGGCTCTGAGCACTACGCGGCATAACTTCTGAGGTCATCAGTCGCCTAGAACGTTGAACTAATTAAACCCAACTAACCTAAGGACATCACACACATCCATGCCCGAGGCAGGATTCGAACCTGCGACCGGAGCGGTCGCTCGGCTCCAGACTGTAGCGCCTTATCATTATTGACCAATCCTACACGAGCTGGGACCCATAGAAAGCAGATTCTCATACACGTTCGTTTGTTCTTTTCTATAGCAGAGTTTCTTCAGTGATATTGGAATATTCATTTTTCCGTTCCACTTTGGAATACTTATCTTTAGTCTGGCGCTTTTAGCAACTTCAGGAGTTTCTCCTGACGACCAAATATGAAAACCTGTTGAATTGCTATCACTTCAGTGGTATAAGCTGAACATCAGAGGAGTACGCGAAGTTGCTTGGACTATTTATGCTTTGTGGAGAAGAAATACACATCCTACTGCTGAGCCATATGCATATACAATAGGAAAGGGAGGTCAAGAAAGATAATTCTGAGCACAGGAACTCAAATGCGCCACAGCAGTCTCTCATAAAATTATGAAAGTGAATATCTAAGTGTTTCAGCTGATATCTGAATGGAGCTCCAAATGAGATTAAATAACTATTTGTTTGAATCCAAAGTTCGTCGGTGTGCATTGAGTTTAATGCTGCCACTAGCGGAAAGCAAAGTTCCTCGTTTATGATGTCGACCTTATGAGTGGAAGATTGTCTTTCATTTCTCGTACCAGTGAGGTTATTCTACTATTGGGCTGTCGAACTTTGTGGCAAATAAATTTTCTTGCCAAGTGCTGATGTCGAACAGAAAGCAAAGGTTCAGCAAGTTCTACGCCTCTCGAATAATAGCAATGGTGTCGCCGAGGTTAACGTCCCCATCCTGGAATCAAAAGTACCATATACGCGCACTGCATGAGGCACTGCAGAGAAGTTTGTTACTTAGTCTAGAACGCTGGTGCAAACTCTATTGATCAGGAACTTTACGCCACCATCTCTCCCCGCCTTGCCCGCTAAAGACTAGTGGCGAAAATTACTTACGCCCGTACATCCCCCTCCATCCCATCACACGATTCGAAACGGCCACGTACAAGTTCAAATGGCTCTGATCACTATGGGACTTAACATCTATGGTCATCAGTCTCCTAGAACTTAGAACTACTTAAACCTAACTAACCTAAGGACATCACACAACACCCAGTCATCACGAGGCAGAGAAAATCCCTGACCCCGCCGGGAATCGAACCCGGGAACCCGGGCGCGGGAAGGGAGAACGCTACCGTACGACCACGAGCTGCGGATACGTACAAGTGACTGCCACGATAAAGACGTACGTTAGTGACCTCGGCTAAGGAGGAGAGCTATTCGAAGAAAGATACCCTTGATCCCGTGATGATCTTCTTTGAATGAGCATTTTTAATGCATAACCTGCGAATGTACGAGTATTTACCAGTCCACTAGGTGTCTATCTGGCGGAGGTGTTGCAGATAATACAAAGCAAGTAACAGATGTCATTGAGCCTTAAAGACTGTCGTTACCCTTACACTCAACTCGTCAACAGCACAGAACGAAAACCTAATGCAACTCTTTCGTAACGATCATCCCGCCGTTCGAAGTGTGTGAGGTTTTCATGAAGGGACAAGCGTCTCTATATTTTAAATTAGTTGAATGCCCGGCGTTGCCTGCGCATGTATTTCTTCCAATCTTCTGTAGGTCCACGACCTCCTTCCACCTCTCGCTGTGCACCGTCCTCTCCACACCCTCCCTGTCCGTCTCCTACATCCCATCTCTCTGACTACCTTCTCCATCCCCTTGCTCTACTCTCTGTACATCTCCTAATGTCTTTCTTTCTCTCCAGTTCCTATGTCCGTCTGCAACTCCCCCTCTATCTATTCGCTCCTCCCCGTCTGATTGTCTCTTACCTTTCCCTGTCTGTCCATCTCCTTCTTCCCTCCCTGTAATTTCATCTCCCTCTCCTTCATTTTGCCCATCTACACCTCACCCTATCTTTGTCTTTCTCCTTCTCTCCCCTTCTCCCTATCCCTCTCTTCATCCTCCTCCTCCTCCTCCTCCTCCTCTCCCTCTCCATCTCTCCTTTGTTGCTTTCTGTATACCCTCGTATTCCCTCTCTATGTCCATTTTCCCCCTCCTCTCTCTGCTCAGTACTTCCTCCACCCTCTCTGCCTATCTGTTCTTCCTCCTGTCCTCACCTATTTCCTTATCTTTCCTTTGTCATCACACCTATCCCTCTCCCTTCTCTATGATCATTTAGCCACCCTCTTTCTGTCTACCACCTCCTCCTCTCCCCTAACTTTGTCCATCTCTTCCTCATCTCTCTCTGTCCATATCCTCATATCTACATCTACATCCATACTCCGCAAGCCACCTGGCGTTATCACCCTTACCACAGTAAAAGAGGTTGGTGGTCCTTAGCCTCAGAGCATTTCTTTCCAGATCGTGGCTAATAAGTGTAGTAGATTGATTGGCGACTCCATAGTGTCCTGTGCACTACCACCAGATAATGGGTATACTTGGAAGGAGAGACAGCATTGGTCGTATATTTTTGTTTATTATCGCAAAATCAATTTTCGGTCACTTAGTGAACATCTTCAGTGTTAGAAGTTAAAATTTTTTTCACATTACGATCAGAGAGTATAAAACAGAAAATCACAATTACATCTGCATATGAACATAACACTTGTTAGGAACATACCTGTAATATATAACTTAAATTAGTAAGCACCGGTGTCAATAAGCTTACGGCGATCACGTAGACTGAGGTCGCTGTTTACATGCACTTGTTCAGCAGACCTCGGTGTGACGGGGCTTGACACGCCCTCTATGTGACATGTGTCACGTGAAGACATAGTATTACTGGTTTTGCGAGATATTAACACTAAATAACTCTTGTGCATTTGTGAATCGTGCAGTAATTGAAATTTGAAATGTGCGTACAACACATAGCAGACGAAGGGGGAAGTAAATATCTAAAATACATTGGCGTATTGTTTTTTAAAGAAACAAACTTATAAAACATAAAACAGATCGATGATAAGTTGTCAGAGTACAGGACATATAAAAGAGCAAAAGATAATGAAAAAGAATAATAAATGAATAACATGAATGAGGTGTAACACAGGTTTTTTTTTAAAAAAAAACATAATACCCACCATCTGGCGTGGGAAGTTAGAAGTACAACGTTGGTGATTTACGTAAAATGTCCAACAGATGTATGCGTATTAAACGCACAGATCTCTGCAGCCGTCGATCACCCGGTCATCTGTGGCCCGTGGTGCACCATAGCTACCTCTGCGCCAGTGTTGGATAGCGCTATTTTGCCTTGTAAGTTATATTTGAACCACGGCGGCAAGGAAACAGCTTAAAAACTCAGCCGTCTCGTAAGTGCTTCCATTCTTGTCCCGAAAACTAATGATCATGCACTTTTGCACATCAGATAAATCGCTCCGTTACCGCTTTAGGAAAACTACTGCACTGTTTTCTGCTTCCTCCTCCCTCCCCCACACCCCTTCCACCCTTGCCCCGCCCACCACCCAACGACACAATTTATATGCCCTCCACTGCTAGTGTTGCCACCGGCCATATGTGAGCAGTTATTGTCCACTGAAGTCTAAAGTAGGCGGCAGTCACAATAAAGTCAGCGTATAGTGTACAGAGCACAACACAGTATATTCGCTGCTACGCATCTCTCAGTGATTCACTGAGTATAGATTCGGATGTATCTCCTTATCTGTGCTCATTTTCGTTACATATAAGAACTGAATTAAACTTCGCAAGCATGCCTACTGATATCACGAATACGCATTCGCCGGACAATAACTGGAAGCAGTCTTATCCTTTACACATCCAGAAGTAGGAGTGGAGAGTGAATTAAAGTGGAACGACCATATGAAATTTATCGTGAGAAAGACAAATGTCGAATGTGATTTTTTGGAACAATCGTTAAGAAATGTAGTCAATACACAAAGCAGATAACTTACAAATTTTGTGGTCCGACTGAGTTTGCTCGTCAGTCTCTTAACATATAGAATCGTTAAATGAAATAAATAAGTTACAAACAAAAACTGCACGCTTCGTCACTTTTAATAAGTGCGAAGTTGTTATGGAGATGATAGCCTACTCCAGTGGCAGATGCTACAAGAGAGGCGTTCTGCATCACTTCGTGGTTCACTATTAGAATTTCGAGAATATTCACTGCTAAAACTGAACGAATATATTGCTTCCTTCTACATCTATTTCACAAGGAAACCACGAAGGTATGACTGGAGAGATTAGAGACATTATGAAGTTTTACTAGCAGTCATTATCCTGGGTGCCATTCACAACTGAACCAAGGTAGTTTGAAACCAAATTGATGGCAGAAGTGCCCTCCATAAAGTGGTGCGACGCAGGCATTGGGTGGAATGAGTTTTGTGCTGTTGGTTGTACTAACATGGACTTAATTTTGAATAATATTTACTGTCAATCATGTATTATAACATACAGAGTTAATATATAAAAATAAAAATAAAACAATTCTTTAAATGGGCACATCACAAAATAACAATAATGATAATAACAGACTGATAGTAATATACTTATTCAAAGCATATACATTATCCTTAAACAAAAATCTTACTTGCACCTCATGACAAGCAAGCGGGCCCCAACCAACTACAGACACCACAATACAAATATATCTGGTTCCTTTGTGTCTTAAGATATCATAATTCCAGCCTGCGCTCAATAATTTTGTAAGAGGGTGCACGCAATAAGACTGTACGCTGAAAATGAGCAATTGCCACAACAAGTGATATACTCTAATATCATTGGCCTTCACCATCTAACGAATTGGTACTAAGAACAATACATTTACACAGAGCTACCCAATTGTTGAAAAGGGATATGAACACAGCACAGAAAAACTTAACGGCTGTATACTGTGATTGAATCGTTCCCTATGAGTCAGTACAAAATCACCAAAATCACAGTGCAGTAGAGACGTTCTACTACGCACCACGACCCACGTTATGGAGTACCGAATCCCTAACTTGTAACAGTTACAACGTATTTGAAACCAAAACAGACACTGGCTGACGTCACTTATTCTTTACCACCCAACCTGTCAGGTACCACCTACTAGATGTGAGTCATACGTGCACAATACATGGTGCTCTGTACGATTCTGCACTAACGAAACTCTTCACCATTCCTCGTCTCTGACCGTGAGCTGCTGACTCACTTGATCCTAGGAAAATATATGGTCTGCTCTTCACGCAGGTGATGTCCATAGACAACTTGATCATGCCCTTAGATGACAGCAATGACTGGCAATGCAGCTCTGCCCTGTGGCACACCATGTTCCAGTCTGTTCATCTCTCCATCTCGCTTGGTGCCCTTCAGCTAACCACTGTCTTCTACTGAGGTTTGCTCCATTGTGGCCGATACCAAATAGCTGTGCCAGCTATGCTGATCCCAGAAGAAGTGTTTTCAGTGTTCCATACAAGAACCTGAACTGCACCACACTTAGTGGCTACTAGCTCTTGCTGAAGTTATTGTCGCTACTGCTGCTCTGTACTGCTGAGCAACACGTCAGGGCCAGCTCACTGACACAAAATACCAGCTGTCATGGCAATGCCTGGCCCAGGGAATGGACCACAAGATCGTTAGCCACTTCAACAGCAGCCATGTCGCTGACCTCTAGCTGGTGTTGTTGGTCCTTCTCCACATGGCAGACTGTCCTTCTGCTATGGCACACCAAAGCAGACTGCACACCACCAAATGTGCCGTCTGGTCTGAGAATAGAGCCGCGCTCATCAGTTCACACCAGGCACGAAGAGAACCACACTTAGTTCTATGGCACAAACTATATCCGCAAAGTCTTGGCCATCCACACATCACAAGACACAGCAGCCACCCTGGGATATTCATTACTAAATACATCAGACTTCAAACGTGCAAAAAACTTAATACACTGTGCCGACCACATAGGTACTAATGCTCTATCACATCAACGCGACCGCCTGTCAAAAGCAAGAATAACCATACTTTCTGTGTGGGCTACTGATAGACGTGCAGGAGGCTTTGGAAGGTATCGACAGGGATGTGGATCCATGCTAGACACAGTGCTGTGCCCAGCTGCGCTATAGACTGTCCTAAATTACCTTACAAATGACAAACGACGACGGAAGTGGTAGAGGGGAGGGTGGGCGGGAAAACCACGCTGCAGTCCCCGGCCACTTTCCGCCAATACCACGCTATCTGAAGCTGCAGCTACTGCCCGAATTGCCGAACCATTACCCCACATCAAAATTTCTGCTTGCAGTAGACTTTAGTTGCAGCCAGCATGCTGTGACATGTGACCGTCACTTCCTTTGACTTTCTGTGTGTTTGCTTTTCGGTTGTAGGAAATATTGTTTTATTCGTTGTGTTACCGTAATTTGTTGTTGTCTTTATTTGTTGTTTCTGTTACTCGTTGCAACCGTTATTCATTGTATCCCTTAGTCACTGTTTCCGTTATGCGTTGTTCTCGTTATTCGTTATGCGATACTGAACGATGTTAGCGGGAAGTTCGTCGAAAGTTGTATGTGAAAAACTTCGACATCGTTTCCTTGGCCAGAGTATTGCCATACGAGGGTAGTTAAGAAAAGTTGTTTACGTGTTACGTGCCTACATTGAGAATGAAAAACTTAACGGTGAGCCGCCGCTCTCCAATATCAAAGTGATCAACAGATCTGCTGCAGTTCAGAACATTAAAAAAAGCACTGTTGTGAAGATTGAGAAGAATGTGTTCAACAAGAAAAGGAAGCCGAAGAACCATCAGAACTTAATAGCCTGGGAGAAAAAGTCGATGGATCAACGGATTACCAACAGCGATTCATTTGCAGATGATGCGATTCGTCGTCATGTTCGTGACTACTATCGCAGGAAGGAATGAATAACTGACGCTCGGGACGTCACAGGTCACACTTAAATAATTGGGGGTTTTTATAGGTAGTCGCACATCATTGTACGCATTTTTACACAACCCTGGCTCTCACTATAGACATTTCCGGGCCGGAGGCTATTTGTGGATGAGGAGGATATTACTGTATGGTGATGCAAATTTTCAAGGGACAACCGTAGAATAAAAATCGACGAAGGGTGGTGTGGCTTGAAAAAACGTCGGTCAGTTCAGGTCACGTTATCAAGCAGGGCTGAACAGACGACACGACTAAATAAACAATGACAATGCCTTCTGGCAAGCGGAGTAGACTTATCCTTCTTCATGCAGGCGCCTCGCAACGTTTTCTTCCAAACAGTCTGCTCCTTTTTAAATCAAACAAAACAGAAGATTCTCACGAAGAAATGAACCATATTATCTCGAAAATCCCTTCTCAGGAATTCATGACCTGCCTACAATGAGGTGCTGAGCCAGCTTGTCTAAACTATATCTACTACTTCACCTTGCCTGTGATCAGTTACATTAAAATTTCTCAACTTTAAAATAACTTAAGTTCTGCTTTTATTTCTTTTATAATGTATATTCTATGATAAGAAGAAAATCGTTATGAACTGTCCCCCTAAAAAATTAAGACACAATTTTATAATGCTCATAAATCTTCCATGTGGAAATAATGGCAATAATGTGCAGAACTATGTTGAAAATCTTTTCATGTTTTTAATTCACGGCTAAATAAACAATGACAATGCCTTCTGGCAAGCGGAGTAGACTTATCCTCCTTCAATGCAGGCGCCTCGCAACGTGGTCTAGGGCTGCCGGCACGGTAGCTCAGCGTGTTCGGTCAGAAGGTTAGCAGCCCTCTGTAATAAAAACACTGAGCTAATCGATCAACAACGAGCTTCAACGGATGTCTTACGACGTCCGCAACGACCAATCACAACGATCATAAACGAACAAAAAAAAAAAAAAGGGTAGCGTCTTTGATTCATAATCAAAACGTCTTCGGTCCCGGTTTCGATCCCCGCCACTGCCTAACTTTTGATAAATAATCAGCATTGGCGGCCGAAGACTTCCGGATAAGAAGTCAGCCTCATTCTGCCAACGGCCTTGTCAAAGAGTGCGGAGGAGCGGATAGAGGTTCAGGGCACTCTCTTGTCCTAGGGGTGGGAAATTGCCCCTAAAGGCGGAAGAATCAGCAATCATCAACGACATGAGGATGCAGAAGGCAATGGAAACCACTGCATTAAAGACACGTAACGTGTATCCACAGGACATGTGGCCCGTAATTGAAGAAGTGTCATGATGATCTCTCCATTGGCAAAAGATTCCGGAATAGTCCCCCATTCGGATCTCCGGGAGGGGACTGCCAAGGGGGAGGTTACCATGAGAAAAAGATTGAATAATCAACGAAATGATAACCTTCTAAGAGTCGGGGCGTGGAATGTCAGAAGCTTGAACGTGGTAGGGAAACTAGAAAATCTGAAAAGGGAAATGCAAAGGCTCAATCTAGATATAGTAGGGGTCAGTGAAGTGAAGTGGAAGGAAGACAAGGATTTCTGGTCAGATGAGTATCGGGTAATATCAACAGCACCAGAAAATGGCATAACAGGTCTAGGATTCGGTATGAATAGGAAGGTAGGGCAGAGGGTGTGTTACTGTGAACAGATCAGTGGCCGGGTTGTTCTAATCAGAATCGACAGCAGACCAACACCGACAACGATAGTTCAGGTATACATGCCGACGTCGCAAGCTGAAGATGAACAGATAGAGAAAGTGTATGAGGATATTGAAAGGGTAATGTAGTATGTAAAGGGGGACGAAAATCTAATAGTCATGGGCGACTGGAATGCAGTTGTAGGCGAAGGAGCAGAAGAGAAAGTTACAGGAGAATATGGGCTTGGGACAAGGAATGAAGGAGGAGAAAGACTAATTGAGTTGTGTAACAAGTTTCAGCTAGTAATAGCGAATACCCTGATCAAGAATCACAAGAGGAGGAGGTATACTTGGAAAAGGCCGGGAGATACGGGAAGATTTAAATTAGATTACATCATGGTCAGACAGAGATTCCGAAATCAGATACTGGACTGTAAGGCGTTCCCAGGAGCAGATATAGACTCAGATCACAATATAGTAGTGATGAAGAGTACGCTGAAGTTCAAGACATTAGTCAGGAAGAATCAATACGCAAAGAAGTGGGATATGGAAGTGCTAAGGAATGACCAGATACGTTTGAAGTTCTCTAACGCTATAGATACAGCAATAAGGAATAGCGCAGTGGGCAGTACAGTTGAAGAGGAATGGACATCTCTAAAAAGAGCCATCACAGAAGTTGGGAATGAAAACATAGGTACAAAGAAGATAGCTGCGAAGAAACCATGGGTAACAGAAGAAATACTTCAGTTGATTGATGAAAGGAGGAAGTACAAACATGTTCCGGGAAATTCAGGAATACAGAAATACAAGTCACTGAGGAATGAAATGAATAGGAAGTGCAGGGAAGCTAAGACGAAATGGCTGCTGGAAAAATGTGAAGACATAGAAAAAGATATGATTGTCGGAAGGACAGACTCAGCATACAGGAAAGTCAAAACAACTTTTGGTGACATTAAAAGCAACGGTGGTAACATTAAGAGTGCAACGGGAATTCCACTGTAAAATGCAGAGGAGAGAGCAGATAGGTGGAAAGAATACATTGAAAGCCTCTATGAGGGTGAAGAGTTGTCTGATGCGATAGAAGAAGAAACAGGAGTCGATTTACAAGAGATAGGGGATCCAGTATTTGAATCGGAATTTAAAAGAGCTTTGGAGGACTTACGGTCAAATAAGGCACAAGGGATAGATAACATTTCATCAGAATTTCTAAAATCATTGGGGGAAGTGGCAACAAAACGACTACTTACGTTGGTGTGTAGAATATATGAGTCTGTTGACATACCATCTGGCTTTCGGAAAAGCATCATCCACACAATTCCGAAGACGGTAAGAGCTGACAAGTGCGAGAATTATCGCACAATCAGCTTAACAGCTCATGCATCGAAGCTGCTTACAAGAATAATATACAGAAGAATGGAAAAGAAAATTGAGAATGCGCTAGGTGACGATCAGTTTGGCTTTAGGAAAAGTAAAGGGACAAGAGAGGCAACTCTGACGTTACGGCTAATAATGGAAGCAAGGCTAAAGAAAAATCAAGACACTTTCATAGGATTTGTCGACCTGGAAAAAGCGTTCAACAATATAAAATGGTGCAAGCTGTTCGAGATTCTGAAAAAAGTAGCGGTAAGCTATAGGGAGAGACGGGTCATTTACAATATGTACAACAACCGAGAGGGAATAATAAGAGTGGACGATCAAGAACGAAGTGCTCGTATTAAGAAGGGTGTAAGACAAGGCTGTAGCCTTTCGTCTCTACTCTTCAATCTGTACATCGAGGAAGCAATGATGGAAATAAAAGAAAGGTTCAGGAGTGGAATTAAAATACAAGGTGAAAGGATATCAATGATACGATTCGCTGATGGCATTGCTATCCTGAGTGAAAGTGAAGAAGAATTAAATGATCTGCTGAATGGAATGGACAGTCTAATGAGTACACAGTATGGTTTCAGAGTAAATCGGAGAAAGACGAAGGTAATGAGAAGTAAAGAAATGAGAACAGCGAGAAACTTAACATCAGTATTGATGGTCACGAAGTCAATGAAGTTACGGAATTCTGCTACCTAGGCAGTAAAATAACCAATGACGGACGGAGCAAGGAGGACATCAAAAGTAGACTCGCTATGGCAAAAAAGGCATTTCTGGCCAAGAGAAGTCTACTAATATCACATACCGGCCTTAATTTGAGGAAGAAATTTCTGAGGATGTACGTCTGGAGTACAGCATTGTATGGCAGTGAAACATGGACTGTGGGAAAACCGGAACAGAAGAGAATCGAAGCATTTGAGATGTGGTGCTATAGACGAATGTTGAAAATTAGGTGGACTGATAAGGTAAGGAATGAGAAGGTTCTATGCTGAATCGGAGAGGAAAGGAATATGTGGAAAACACTGATAAGGGGAAGGGACAGGATGATAGCACATCTGCTAAGACATGAGGGAATGACTCCCATGGTACTAGAGGGAGCTGTAGAGGGCAAAAACTGTAGAGGAAGACAGAGATTGGAATACGTCAAGCAAATAATTGAGGACGTGGGTTGCAAGTGCTACTCTGAGATGAAGAGGTTAGCACAGGAAAGGAATTCGTGGCGGGCTGCAACGAACCAGTCAGTAGACTGATGACCAAAAAAAAAAAAAAAAAAGTAACGAAAATATGCCCAAATAAGGAGATACATCCGAATCTATACTCAGAGAATCACTGAGAGCCGGCCGAAGTGGCCGTGCGGTTCTAGGCGCTGCAGTCCGGGACCGCGAGACCGCTACGGTCGCAGGTTCGAATCCTGCCTCGGGCATGGATGTTTGTGCTGTCCTTAGGTTAGTTAGGTTTAAGTAGTTCTAAGTTCTAGGGGACTAATGACCTCAGAAGTTGAGTCCCATAGTGCTCAGAGCCATTTGCACTATTTAGTCAATGACTGAGAGATGCGTAGCAAAGAATATACTGTGTTGTGCTCTGTACACTATACGCTGACTTTAATGTGACTGCCGCCTATTTTAGACTTCAGTGGACAATAACTGCTCACATATGGCCGGTGGCAACACTAGCAGTGGAGGGCATTTAAGTGTGTCGTTGGGAGGTGGGCGGGGGAAGGGTGGAAGGGGTGTGGGGGAGGGAGGAGGAAGCAGAAAACAGTGCAGTAGTTTTCCTAAAGCGGTAACGGAGCGATTTATCTGATGTGCAAAAGTGCATGATCATAGAGCACATGCCGACATAGTGATAGCAGTGGGAGGACAGCTTATGGCAGCTATATATAACTATGACAACGCAACTTATGTAAAGTGCATGGCGCTTATTCTCGTGTATGAGTGTGGACCATATTTCATTTTATATTAATTTAATGTATATCCTGTTAAGTAGAAGAGATGCGGCTTCCATGTTTCGTGTCCCTAATTTGGTTTTGATATTCTTCGTTGTAGTTTATTACAGCTTAGGTCATGATTAAATAATTTGTAGTTACGTCCAACAGGAATACATTAAATTACGATCATTTGTTAATGCAAATATTCTGCCATTAGGGTTTTTTTATCATCTCCAGTCGTATTCATCATTAAACCACGTAATGGCCCTCAAGTCTGCTGAATCTGGGCAGGGGGATCAGTGGAAATTTTTCCGCTTTTTCTGGTCGCTAATTTCACTGGTCGCAAGTTTCACACGTCATACTTTACAGAAAACACGTAACGCTCAACCAACACATCCTTACGACCTTCGTATATTTCACAAAATGGTGAAGAAAACATGATTAGAGAGAATCGAGAACGTACGAACGCTTATCAATAATCGTTCTTCTCACGCTCCATTCGAGACTGGAACAGGATATTGGAAAGACAGACTGGTATCAGAAATACCATTCACCATAAGCAACGAAGCTGCTTGCAGAATACAAATGAGTCGCTTAGATGCAAAACTGTCCATGTCCACTTTTTTAAAAAAAATGAGCTGGCAACTCTGGATTGTAGAGCATGACATTTTACACATGCTTGAAATGCTATGTATGCTCAAAGCTCTCCATGTCCTATGGAAAACAGCTCACGAAAAGTGTGGTTAGATTCAAAACTGTCCATGTCGATCAGTAAGTTGGGTGCAAAACTTGCCTTGTCGCTTTTGACAAATCGCATTGAAGGCTGGGTCCACGTGACTGTAATGCAAGACGGCTACCATAAGCATGTGAACATTGTACTTGTGTGGTCTCTTACAGCTGTTTATTCTGAATTAATGTAGATGCAAACAGATGTGTGGGCCGCGGCTGTGAGTTAGTTAGGTGGGAGATTCATAGGGGAGACACGGTCTCCGGTAGATGTGTCCAGCAGCGCGTTGTCGCCGCCGGCGTCCGCTGCAGCGGCGCCGCGGCATCTGCACCGGACAGCGCGGCTGGTGGCGGCGCGTGGCGGTGCATACTAATGCGCTAATCGGCGGGCAGCGGCCGTCAGCTGTTGGCCCGGGCGGCCACGTCACGTGCCGACTGCGCCGCTGCTTGCGCGGGGCAGTGAGCGGCAGATGTTCTGCACGGCAGGGACACCTGACTGCCGCCTCGCCTAGCGCCGCTTGCTGCGCGCGGCCCTCTGTACCACTGTCTGCTGATGCTTAACGTCTGGTCGGCAGTCTGGGAACTGTTACAAGGCCCTGAGTCAACAAGGAATGGTGCGTGGCCTTGTCGGAAGTGCGCTGTACCAGCTGCTTACTCACGGGACGGAGTTACGAGCAGACAGAACGTGCTGCAGGTCTAAAGGCCTGGCCAGACAGAATGCGGCCTGGCCGTCCGGCCTATGGCCTTGAACAGCAGCCGGCAGGCCGCACTGTTGAATCGCTCGTTATTGTAAGGCTGCGGTCACACAGAGTGCGCCTTTGATGCACCGGCATGCGGCCTGCCGAACCGGCCGCCGCCGGGTTGTCACAGATTACAGATTCGCCGCAAGTCGGAGCGGCTGCTTGCCTCTGTTGGCGCACTCAGCTGCTCTGCGGTCACACTGAAAGCAGCGGCGTAAGGCGGTTTTTGTCTTTCAGCTCGTAGTGCATGCATCATGGACACAGAAAGACTTATAGAGGAGGTGAGACAATACAGCTTTTTGTATGCTACACGCGATCCTGATTTGGAGGTAAAATACTTTTGCCTTCGATATACTCATGATAGAAAGCTGAATTCTCAGAAACAGTGTCGTCTCTGTGACGTCCATAATTTCCAATATCAACTATTGTAAATTCGTAGTATGGATCAACGATCGACAGGAGAAGCAGCGAAAAGAATTGTTTGTAACAGAAGAACTGGGATCCACTATCCTTCGGGCATTTTAACCATCTTTTCCGTGTATGCTTCCAAGGCATTCGGAAACCCCAAAGTTCTAGAAATCCTTCTTCAGATTTCTTCCACATCTCTGTTGTTGGAGTAGGTAAATACTTGAGTTGTAGAACAGTCCATATTGCCCGGCACACTTGTTCCACAATTTCTGAGACTGTTGAACGTCCTAACCGAAAAGAAAAAGCTATGGTCTGGTGAATGTCGCCTGTAGTCAGGGTACCTGGAAAAGATTAAGATAAATTATGCCGATAGAACGAATAGATAAGTTAACGACCAAAGATATGTTTGTTTAAATTCAATGACAATGTTATGAATACAATGAAACAAAACAATCTAATAAGTAAAAGTTCTCTCTAGCGCGACACACGGATGCTAGATGTTACTATCGTTTGCTGCATTCGTAAACACTGCAGATAAATTTATCACTCCACTCGTAACTACGTTGTGGGATAGCACTTTCTTCCGTCAAACCTTTCATACAATACTGCAAAACTGAAATGGAATAAATTATACGACTTCTGTTTGAAGCACAAAGAGGCCACAAATGGTAAAACTTACCTCAAACAAATGACTAGTCTCTGCATTGTATCAATTGGCTTTCTCCGGTTCGTTGTGCACTCCTCGGTGCTACCTTTTTATCATGCGATGCAGTTCCTCGTAACAATCTAAAAAATTTTCAAATGTGTGTGAAATCTTATGGGATTTAACTGCAAATGTCATCAGTACCTAAGCGTACACACTACTTAACCTAAATTATCCTAAGGACAAACACACTCACCCATGCCAGAGGGAAGACTCGAACCTTCGCCGGGACCAGTCGCATAGTCCATGACTGCAGCGCCTTAGACCGGAAACATTCTCGCGACATACGAAAATATTTGAAGAACCTATCTTCTTCAGACTCTAGATCAATACACAGCCGATGGTATACTCCTAAGCTTTCTCTCTAGCTATTAATGTAGTGTACCCAACATCTCCTCTTATTGGTGCCATTTCGTATCGCTAGTGCGAGCTTACTCATTTCTGCACTTTAAGCTTAATAATGGGGTTCGGCCCCTTCGACAGTGTAACACAGCTGACGCATCAAGAGTCGCTGCGGTCGGCCGGCCGGCCGGCCGTTGCCTGTGTGTCGTTCCTGGCCGCTGACTGGCCCGGCCTGCCGCTGCGCCGTCCGTCTCAGCGGTAGGCCGGATTCTGTCTGGCCAGGCCTTAACAAGGGGAGCCCACGACGTTTGGAACGCGGATTTACTTCAAACTTCGTACACTCGTAGTACTCCATGAGGACAACAAAATGTGTAAGCAGTAGCGCGTACTTCTCAAGCGTTGTTGAGAAAACAGCAAGATAATTTGCCGGCACGGTTGAAAGGTCTCTTTAGGATGCTTTCATGTTAATTTCTTAAATCTGTTGTCATATACGGCATACAATCCACTTCTGAAACTACTGTGGTGTTTCTGACTCCATCTGGGAAGAGACTGATCAGTGGAACGTGTTACACATAAACAAGAACGATCTGTCACACTACTTCAATTTAAAAGACAGTTTATATGTAATTCATGTCACATAGCCTCATACGGAACCTACATCCGCTTCCTTTTATATACTGCAGATGATAAGATACTGTCATCCCCCTTCCCCTCTGTGTGAAAGGATGAATGAGCAAATGTATTTCTAGTTGCATGCTTGATGGTAGCAGACAAGCCTGTCTGCTAGAGAACAGTAGGACCAACGTCGGAACAGGTAGCTACACTCTCTAAAAGCAGAGAGGTTTCTATTCTCAGTATGGTCCTGTCTGTCCCTTGTTATGTTGGTATAGGAAGCTGCCTCTCTGGTCACTTCCGTTTGTATCTGTTAAGCACCCTCGGTAGGGGCCCAGGCAGTCTCTCTGCAGCGAGCGTCTGAAGTGGTAAGATCTCTGGCTAACCGCGTGTCTGCTAAGTCTGCTTAAGTTCAGCCTAACTCAAAATTTAATCACATTTATTTCAGGTTTAGATCTAAAATATCTAATGTTATCTTAAATTGGAACGCAGTGTATTTCGAGTGCGAAGTTCAGAATATCTTTCAGTAGTTGCTTTGTCACTACTTTTTGAGTAAAGTGGAACCACGTGTGGCTGATCTGTAACTCTAACTAAGATCATCAATCTTAAATGCGAATGTGCGTGATATTATAACGTCTCGTCTTGACAATATTTTTCAATATAGCAATTTTTCTTAATGTTCAACCCACGTGGGGTGTACTTTGTGAGACCAGTACCACGTGCTTGTACAATTGTTTGACCCATCAGTAAGACGATAGTAACCAGTTCGAGGTTTTTCTTTTGTAATTTGTGCTTCGATGTAATTTATTTTAATTATTAAAATTATTGTGGAGTTACACTCTTTGTGTAAACCAAGTTGAACACGTGAAGCATGTAGTGTAATAATCGAAGTAGCCCTCAGATATACTTTTTGGGAAGATTTCACAGAGAGTTAGTATGAAGTTAGAATACCAGTGTGTGGTAATTTCATGACGGACAGGATTGCGCTACGAACGTAACTTCTTTGGGTGAAAATTGAATCGGTTGGTTGTGCTTAATTTCCACTTGCTTACGTCTCAACGTTCTTCGTGTGTTATTTTATGAATGCAGTGTTGTACGCAGTCTCCCAATCTTGGCTCCATATTTGATGTGTTCCGTAAGATTACAAACTCACATTTTCCCAATCCTAAATAAGGCACCAGTTCAGTTATGAATCAATTTTAATATGCTGAAATTTTAACGGAACAATGATCAATGTTAAAATAAATGTCCAAATATAAACCGATTTATATCTTTTTATTTAAATTGTCTTTATATATATATATATATATATATATATATATATATATATATATATATATATATATATACACTCCTGGAAATGGAAAAAAGAACACATTGACACCGGTGTGTCAGACCCACCATACTTGCTCCGGACACTGCGAGAGGGCTGTACAAGCAATGATCACACGCACGGCACAGCGAACACACCAGGAACCGCGGTGTTGGCCGTCGAATGGCGCTAGCTGCGCAGCATTTGTGCACCGCCGCCGTCAGTGTCAGCCAGTTTGCCGTGGCATACGGAGCTCCATCGTAGTCTTTAACACTGGTAGCATGCCGCGACAGCGTCGACGTGAACCGTATGTGCAGTTGACGGACTTTGAGCGAGGGCGTATAGTGGGCATGCGGGAGGCCAGGTGGACGTACCGCCGAATTGCTCAACACGTGGGGCGTGAGGTCTCCACAGTACATCGATGTTGTCGCCAGTGGTCGGCGGAAGGTGCACGTGTCCGTCGACCTGGGACCGGACCGCAGCGACGCACGGATGCACGCCAAGACCGTAGGATCCTACGCAGTGCCGTAGGGGACCGCACCGCCACTTCCCAGCAAATTAGGGACACTGTTGCTCCTGGGGTATCGGCGAGGACCATTCGCAACCGTCTCCATGAAGCTGGGCTACGGTCCCGCACACTGTTAGGCCGTCTTCCGCTCACGCCCCAACATCGTGCAGCCCGCCTCCAGTGGTGTCGCGACAGGCGTGAATGGAGGGACGAATGGAGACGTGTCGTCTTCAGCGATGAGAGTCGCTTCTGCCTTGGTGCCAATGATGGTCGTATGCGTGTTTGGCGCCGTGCAGGTGAGCGCCACAATCAGGACTGCATACGACCGAGGCACACAGGGCCAACACCCGGCATCATGGTGTGGGGAGCGATCTCCTACACTGGCCGTACACCACTGGTGATCGTCGAGGGGACACTGAATAGTGCACGGTACATCCAAACCGTCATCGAACCGATCGTTCTACCATTCCTAGACCGGCATGGGAACTTGCTGTTCCAACAGGACAATGCACGTCCGCATGTATCCCGTGCCACCCAACGTGCTCTAGAAGGTGTAAGTCAACTACCCTGGCCAGCAAGATCTCCGGATCTGTCCCCCATTGAGCATGTTTGGGACTGGATGAAGCGTCGTCTCACGCGGTCTGCACGTCCAGCACGAACGCTGGTCCAACTGAGGCGCCAGGTGGAAATGGCATGGCAAGCCGTTCCACAGGACTACATCCAGCATCTCTACGATCGTCTCCATGGGAGAATAGCAGCCTGCATTGCTGCGATAGGTGGATATACACTGTACTAGTGCCGCCTTGTGCATGCTCTGTTGCCTGTGTCTATGTGCCTGTGGTTCTGTCAGTGTGATCATGTGATGTATCTGACCCCAGGAATGTGTCAATAAAGTTTCCCCTTCCTGGGACAATGAATTCACGGTGTTCTTATTTCAATTTCCAGGAGTGTATATATATCACCGGTTATCGTAAGATGACTACTAAAAGATTATAATTAATGTTAGTCTGGTTGGGAATTTGGTAAGCTAGACTGGATACCTGGTGAGACAGTTGCTCAGTAATGCAAGGTTAACTTTCCGTGATTGCTCACACCTTTTTGCCCGCTTTTATTGTCTTGAATATCAGCATCGCTTTCAGAACAAATTAAAGCATCAACATTACACGGAAGCTCGGCGCGTTCGGTCAGAGGGTTTAGCTACCCTCTGTAATAAAAAAAAACCTGTGTGAATGGATCAACGAACAACCTGAACAAATATCATCGGACGTCCGCCACGAACAAATTCAACGAACAATTTAGATCCAAATAAGATTTTTTAAAAAAAGTGGGTAACGTTCAAGCCCCGTAATCGCTGGATCGGTGGATCGAGTCCCGTTCGTCAGTTTTTGTTTATTATTTTAAACACAGTCATTTTCGTTACCATTTCTATTACAAATCATATAATGGGAAAAATACGTGTAATCGGATGAACTTTTATTAAATTTACAATGTTATTTGGCAGTCTACAATTTTTTTATTATCACAAATAATATAATATTCATAACTATCGGCTAGTAAACGACCAAACGCATAAAGTGATACTGAAAATCTATGCTGGTCCGTGAATTGAGAAATCCGTTATACCTGGAAGGAGCCCGAACCTATTTGTTACCTCCAAGTTTTGACCAGCACAGACGGCTTTCGAAAGATGTACAATTAATCGCCGCTTTCGACATTACGAGTACAATTTCAGGATGGTATTTGTCGTAAAAACATGGAAAACATAAAGTGAAACGGCACTAGCTGCGTTGAATAAATGCTGTTTCCGCATACGCGAGGTCTTTTGAGGTTTTCGGTGGAAAAACAAACCTCGTTAACATATTCAAAAACCTCTCTTTCAGCCGATAATTTGGAACCAAACCACGCATAACGCAGCATTTTCTCAAATAACGGCGTTGATAATTGATAATGCAGTATCGAGTGTATTTTAATAGCGTCTTCACGAGAAGCAATTTCTCGTTCTTTTTCGATTAAATACGAACAATTTTCAAGACAAGGACAAGCATACATTTTCATTATCACTTTATGCGTTTGGTCGTTTACCAGTCGCTAATTATGAATATTATATTATTTGTGATTATAAAAATTTATCAAATAACATTGTAAATTTAATAAGAGTTCATCTGATTAAAGTATTTTTCCCATTATATCAATTGTAATATTAATAGTAAAGAAAATGACTGTGTTAGAAATAAAAAAATACTGACGAACCGGACTCGACCCAGGGGCCCAGCGATTACGAGGCTGCCGCCGCTTCATGGCAAAAATGGCAACGCACAGGTATATATCTGACGACCGAAATTATCTTGCGATTTTCTCAATAACGCTTGAGAAATACGCGCTACTGCTTACACATTTTGTTGTCCTAATGGAGTACTACGAGTGTACGAAGTTTGAAGTAAATCCGTGTCCCAAACGTTGTGGCCTCCCCTTGTAGGTTAGCTATTCGGTTGGTTGGTTGGTTGATTTGGGAGAGCGACCAAACAGAGAGGTCATCGGTCCCGTGGGTTTCGGGAACGATGACGAAGGAACCATCCCGGCATTTGCCTGAAGAGATTTAGGAAAATTACGGACAATCTAAATGAGGAGGGCCTGAAACAAGTTTGAACTGACGTCCTCCCGACTGCGATCCAAGTGTGCTAACCACTGCGCCACTTCTCTCACTGACGAATTTGCTAGGAGTATGAAGATGGTATCTGTTCTTTCGGACAAGTCAGAAAGAATAGGTGCCATCTTCATATAGTTAAGGCTAACCGCCAATCGACCTTCTTATGTGCGGATGCACACGTATTGCCCTAACTCTTACGGGACTCGGTAAGATTGTCTGCCGTGAGTAATGAGTGAAATGGGCAGGGGCACTACGAATGTAGTGTGTGGACTTTAAGATGGGAATGTGGGTCTTACGGGGAATGTGCAAGGGCCTCTGCAGTCACGCTAACGTCTGTACCCTCGGTGGGTCACATGGATAGACCGTCTGCCATGTAAGCAGGAGATCCAGGCATCGAGTCCCGGTCGGGGCACACATTTTCTACTGTCCCCGTTGATATATATCAACGCCTGTCGACAGCGTAGGGTCTTCATTTAATTATCATTTGCATAGAGTGGCCTCCTTGCTATCTCGCAGATGGGAGTCGTGAAATCTAATTCCAACGGAGATCTGAGGCATGATTTACCAATACGCCTCCTCAAAACCTGCGATATAACGAACTACATCTGTACAGGTCTCGGACGACCCTGCAGTGCCGACCGGCCGCCATGTCATCCTCAGCCCACAGGCGTCACTAGACCCGCATACGGAGGACAAGTGTCAGCACACCGTTCTCCCAGCCATTGTTAGTTTACGTGATCGGAGCCGATACTCCTCAGTTAAGTAGCTCCTCTATTGGCCTCACAAGGATTGAGTGCACGCCTCTTGACAACAGCGCTCTGCAGACCGTCTGGTCACCCATCCAAATGCTAGCCAATCTTGACAGTACTTAGTTTCGGTGATCTGACGGGAACCGGTGTTACCACTGCGGTAAGGCTATTGGCCTAACCTTTCGGTACAAATAAAGCTAAACTTTTTCTTCACTTCAGGTGCCACAGCCGCAAACTTATTAAAATACAATTCCATTTCTTACCCAGCCTATTACAGCAGATTTTGATCGTTTCCCATATACCCCGTCAATCCAGCTTCTTTGAAGACTGAGTTAATAAAAAGTTCAGGAAATTAAGATGGTGGTTTCCGATGCTTTGGCTGTTCTATATAGCCTTTCCCAACTCAAGCACAACACACAGAACTTTCATATAACCATGTTAAATAGTCACTCCTGTGAAGTGTTGAGCAACTCGCCCGCCATACTGCCTCCAATGCCCGTTGTGTCATCAGACCAATAACCTATCATTTGAATGTCTGCACGTTTTGTGGTATGTACTTATTGCTAACACCAAGTCTCGTCACCCGTGGCGATTTTTTCCGGGAAGAAATGGTCAGTGTTAAGTATTTCAATTAAATAGCGAAGGGCATTCACATGTCTTTGATTTTGTTCGACAGTCAAGGTAGATGGACAATTTTTTTCTCAATTTGGCCTTCGAACCGTGCCCATACATGTACCCCGAAATTGCAGGCGTAATATTACAGAGTACAGTCTGTTTTACAATTGAACGTAGACATTAGTTTTGGTTGCGCCCCTAGTACAGAGGTTTACCAAAGGACTGATTTCGACCTAAAACATGTCTTAAAACCGCAGTAAAATGATACAAGTAAACAAGACGAAAATTCAACGCAGGATACTTAGAGGTAGTTGCAATAAAAGTCCTACTGGTAACACAATAAGATATGATAAATCACTGTTAGTACACTTTTGGGATATTAGCAGTTCAATCCATATATATAAATATCTGTATACATAAATTAACAATAAAATGTAATTTCGTATGTCCTATAAGAACCGTTTTAAGAGCTGAGGATAGAGAATTGAATATTATGTAAGTACCATCTAGACAGAGTGGAAGAAAAGTTTACAAGATCCAGATTTGGGCATTGTAGCCGTACCTATGCTGGGAAAACTTTGCATAATATTTTCATTCTTCAAAATATTGCAGGGAGTGTCTTGAACACTTGATTAGGGGTGCTTCCTCATTATTGAATTGTGACAAAACAATGTTGCCACACTTTAGCCGTACTTCCGCTACTTAACATAATAGCCTACTCGCAGCTGACTGTTCCAGTTCACCATAACTACCACGCGGATGTCGATTACGTGCTAGGAATAAAACCAGTCTCTCAGCTCTGTGAACGGACGGTGTATACTCTTAGGTCTGCACCGTCATCCTTTGTGGATGTATACAGATGTACTTCCGCTGTTTTAATACGGTACTTAACTGCTGTCTTAGTAAGAGCGACTGAGATCAGTGTTCCACGTTCGTCACAGCTTTAAAATTGCACACAGGCAGTAACTTTTAAATGTCCGATGGGACGTAATTCCAGCACTCGGATTCAAGAAAACATTTGGTTGGCTGCGAGCAATATTTCCACAGTGGCAACCCGTATGATAGGAACCGACCACAAAATTTCAGTGGCCTCAAATATCTACAAATACTAAGCAAGAAGGGTGAGTTATAGGTGCATTGTAGTAAGTGGAAAGATGCACGCATTCTAAAAGAGAGGGGGCAGTATGCTGCAGGGACGAAAGGCATTACGTAAATAACGTCTTTTATAGAATTTTAGCGGGTGTTTAATAAAGTGGACAGGTATATATGTTGCAAATAAGCGCCCCGCACAGTCTGCAAATGTGTTATTACATAAATATAAAATCTCGTATGACTAAGGCCTGCCGTCGGGCAGGTCGTTCGCCGAATGGAAGTCTTTCGGTTTGACGCCACTTCGGTGACCTGCGCGTCGATGGGGATGAAATGATGATGGGTAGGACAACACAACACCCAGTCCCTGAGCGGAGAAAATCTCCGACCCAACCGGGAATCGAACCTGGACCCTTAGGATTGACATTCTGTCGCGCTCACCACTTTTTTTTTTCTTTTTTAAAAACACGTTTTGTTCGTTTTTTTAGTTCGTTGCATCTGCTCGGGGCGGACGTCGCAAGACACCCGTTTCAGTTCATCTATTAACTCAGTTTTTTTGTTACAGAGGGCAACTAAACCTCTGACCGAACACGCTGAGCTACCGTGCCGGTACCACTCTGCTACCGCGGGCGGACTGTTATTACATGACGGAACAAGGCATATATGGGGTTTGACAAAGCAGTTAAGATACTGAAACAAGTCGGTTAAGGAAACGTTGCCGAGCGGAATACTGCTGACAACTAGTGGAGAGCAGAACCGGTAAGACCTTGACGAATGGCGTCAAAAAGCAGAATATAACCTGGAGACAGTCGACCAGCAGATCGATGGCGTTCATGTCGTTCTATCTCGATTATTTGATTACTGTATATATCTTGTGTATGAGATTGTTCCTTCCGCCGTACGAAATGGCCACTGATCAGTAGGCACAGACGTTAGAAGACAATCTCCAGTACCAGGCATCACTTTATTGTGCTCCAAACACCTACCAACAGCATTCCAAACTGGGGAACAACTTGCTCTAGAATCAAGGATTGCTTGCCTACGGAATTGGCAGGATCAGAATTCAAGACGAGCTTGCGGAATCCGACATCGCCTAAATCCCGAGTGGCAACAAAAGCAATGACCTGGCGGGGACAGAGTATACCCAGAACGCCGTATGAACCACAACACAGACGCGTCGTGGCCATCATCATCTCCAATGACAGATTCCGACGGTTCGCCCCTTTCACACCACGGTCGCCAACCCGCTTAATATAAACAAGTGATACCAAGTATCCGAACATATGGCTGAAAATGTCTTACAAGTTCGTGGCGCCCTCCAACGGTAATACTGGAATTCATAACGGTTTATGACAGCTTCCTCTCTCGCAGTCATACGTTCAGTCAGGTGCTGGAAAGTTTCTTGGGGAATGGCAGCCCATTATTCACAGAGCGCTGCACTGAGGAGAAGTATCGATGTCGATCGGTGAGACCTGGCACCACCGCCTCCGAGTTTTACTGTTGTCACTCCACACGCTGGCAGATGACGTTCACTGGGCAAACGCCGTACCCACACCCTGCCATCGAATCACACATTGTGTACCGTGATTCGTCTCTCCGCACAACGTTTTTCCGCTGTTCAATCGTCCAAAGTGTACGCTCCTTACACCAAGAGAAGCGTAGTTTGACATTTACTGGCGTTGTGTGTCGCATGACCATGTGTGTCGACCATGAAACCCCAGTCTTCTCACCTCCCGCCTAACGGTCACAGTACTTGCAGTGGATTGTGGTGCAGTTTGGAATTCCTGAGTGATGGTCTGGATAGATGACTACCTATTATACAACTGTCGGCGGTCTCAGTCATTTAACAGACGAGGTCGGCTTGTATGCTTTTGTGCTGTAGTGTCCCTTCATGTTTCCACTTCACTATCACATCGGAAACAGTGGACGTAAGGATGTTTAGGAGTGTGGAAATCCCACGTATAGAAGAATGGCACAAGTGGCAATCGCCTTACCACGTTCGAAGTCCGTGAGGTCGGCGGAGCGCCCAATTCTGCTCTCCCGCAGATATGGAGTACCTGGCAGTAGGTGGCAGCAAATTCACCTAAATTGGAAAACATATGTTTTTGGGGGTGTCCTGATACATTTGATTACATAGTGTATGTCATCGGCCTGAGCAGAGAGGTGATGAAGGGAGATACGGCAGCCAGGGCCGGCCGCTGGATTCAACAGATTCTTCGCCGGGTTTCTAAGCCACCAGAAGCTGCCGAAGATACGGTAAGGAGCTGTACACTGATAAACAAATGAAGTAATATTTAAGTCTGTTTTGTTGCGTTTAGCGACGTCACACAATTTCCTCGGCATTCATCCAGGCAAAATAGTAGGCATTCCCAGCCACGGAGTGGGGGGACCCGAAAAATTCACTTAGCGTTAACCAGCCTTAAAATGTGGTTGTAGTGATTGATCACAGTCGCAGTATTCTAAATATGTCATGTAAAGAGTTTCTCCAACATGTATTGAGCTGTGGAACACAATATTGTTGTTTTATGTATTTTATGTCTATTGTACGGACTGAAATGACATGACATTGAGTATTCTCCAACATAAATTCATTTGTCAGTGTATTAGAAAAAGTCGTAATCTAGTTCCTTTCACGACATGTTTCATGTTGAACTGTACTGATGCGCATTGCCACCACTGAGTCAGTGTACATTATTTCTGGTCATATGAGACAGGTTTGGAAATCAGAATCTTGAAAATCATGCAAAGGAGTACTTTCCTAGGAAATATTTGATGAACAATTCCCTTTTATGTATCATACGTTAACTGTCAAAAAAAATCATTTACGAGCTATTAAATAGTTTGCATATTTCCTTGTATTTTTCTTACTGTTACCGTTGTCAAATTGCACGATATGGCCATATATATGCTCTACATCACATTTTGTATGATGCCCTTTCTTTAAAAATCATCATTCATGAACGACAAGAATCAACAGCTTAACTCCACAGTAGTCCTATGAAATTTACATTCATCACTGGTGCTGCAGCAGTATGTATCCAGTGGTAAGATAATTACATACATAAAATTTTTGTCACATAAACTGACAGAACACAAATAGAACATACAGTGCAACATCTTACCTATTGTAAAAAACCTGTGAACCATCACAAATATCTGAAGACGACGCAGACCGAAAGTAGTTATAGAATTGCCTGTGAGACACGTCTAAAGAACACTATGAAACGTGCAAAATGACGATTCAGTAAAAACGGAAGTTGAAAATTCAAAGTATGAACGGAAATTCTGAAAACACAGGTTCTTATTTGTAATAGATACGGAGTACGCTGTAGTACTGTATAAGTTCACAAAGTATTGCACGTATGTTAGGGAGTTCATATTTCTTCTTCTAATGCTAATGAGCACTGGCGTAACTGCTGTGCAAGAGTAAATCAAACAAATAAAGAGACCGCCGTTGAGAAGAACCGAATCTAATGTCTTTTTGTAAATCTTCAACAACACAGGAATTTCTGAGACAAAAAATATCGGAAAATAAGGGCTGTTAAAATTAAACGACAGTTCACAAAATTTATAACTGGCTTCAAAGAAAACCTTTAAAATAAACTTACAGTACAGTATTTGGAATACGTGATTTAAAAGAGGGTTTTCTGAATCTCAATGACAAAAGAGAGACCACTCCTTGCAAATTACGCATTTGAATTAGTGACTAGAGGTATTTACAACAACTGCTACCTGTCTTGTCCATACTTTCTTTCTGGTTTAGAAGTAAACCATACCAATTCACAGGGATTTCCCATGGAATGATTATGTAATTGCAGAAGGTTATTGCTGTTATCATGTCCCAAATTTGTTCCAAACCATATGCAGTTATCTGTTCATTGACGCCTTCATGCTCATTAATGCTCTCGTTTCACGAGAAAACATCGGAAAGACATACGTTATTAATACGAAGACAAAGACAGCAAAACGTTGTTAAAAGTCAAAATTATTTGAAATTACCTTTTTCCTACATAAAGAATGTGAAAATAGCAGTATTTCTGTAAGTCAGCTTAAACCAACAACCGAGCGAGGTCGCGCAGTGGCTAGCACACTGGACTCGCATTCGGGAGGAGGACGGTTCAACCCCGTCTCCAGCCATCCTGATTTAGGTTTTCCGTGATTTCCCTAAATCATTTCAGGCAAATGCCGGGATGGTTCCTTTGAAAGGGCACGGTCGATTTCCTTCCCCATCCTTCCCTAACCCGAGCTTGTGCCCCGTCTCTAATGACATCGTTGTCGACGGGACATTAAAAAACACCTTAAACCAACAATTTGTGTTGAATATTTCTAATGAAACTCACTTCTGTAAATTCCTTTCGGAATCAGCTAGTAAATTTACGTAATCTGAATTTTCCGTCAGTGCTTAGCAGATTATAATAATAATAATAATATTAAAAAGGAAAAAACTTCGTAATATTAGGCAGAATTATAGTTATTTGGGCACGAACCGGCTATCGGCTTCTTAGGCCCTCATCACGTGACAAATGAATGTGTGTGCGACATTCAGTTCTCACCTGAAGATGGCCTGAGAAGTCGAATATCTGTTCGTGATCAAGTAATATAATTTTTGAGGGCATAAAGTAATGTTTTCCTCTTTGATGATAGCCAATAAGTTCCTCTTAAGCGGCATGATTTAAAAATAATCGTAGCTAAATATATTTTGTAGTTATTTACATGCTAACATATTAGTAGTCAAGCCATTGTGATGCAAAAACATAGATTTTCTGGTGCAGTCATCTGCGTAACTTATGCATATATACATGCCTATCAGAGTGCGCAGGGGGAATCGGGTTTGTGCGGCGTTAAGTGCTGTAACTCCAAAGTGCACCAGTGTTCTTTTTTTTATTTAATGTTATCATGTTGATAGAGACGAGGCAGAGCCTATATGGGACAGACGATGTGCTGACATGTACTGAGGAGGCCATGACCAGGCAATCGAATGTCATTTAACGTGGTATTCAGGGGTACTGAATGTGGATGCGTCGCAGAATTATATAAAATATTATAGTTGCATCTGTGAGCAAACTCGATGCTGGGAAACATCTGAAGATATGCAGTTTCGACGTGTGGGATGTTTTCATCATGAATACCTGACATTACCAACATCAGTAACGTAAATGGAAAACCACAGCCGTATTTTCAAAGTATTATTTAGACGACTAGTTTCAACACTACATTTGCGCCGTCTTCAAGTGCATTGGTACCTATACGTTCGAAATTTACACTCACGTGAACAGCGATCAACGGCACCTAGTTATTGTGTATGTCGTATGAGACACGAACTAGCCACTGGAAGTACTCATTTCGCTAATAGCAGGGCCTGAGGATGTCCCAAATGTAGCGTTGAAACTAATCGTCTGAATAACAAATGCTTTGGAAAAACACCTGTGGTGGTCCACTTCCATTACTTATATTGTCATTCGCTGTTCCACGTCCACAAAAATGATGGACTTTCATAAGTAAGCTACATTACCTCTGAAACTAACGGCGATCAACTGTACAAAGGAATTTGTAACACAGACAAATACTTTCAATGCATGAAGCTTTATTGTAAAACAACGCTACCTAATCTAGAATAAACTGATGAACCAATTTATGTGTTCGTAAAAAATGTTAAAAAAAAGAGGAAGAGTAGCCAATGATCGTTTATAATAGTGTGCACTAGTATAAAAATTCGTAAATTTCAGTAAACATTTTGCGAAATACGTTTCTCGAAAGGAAATGGCTCAAAATCCATTTACTGTTGCATTTTCATCTGGACATATACCTCTTTCCAATATGAACATTCTGTAAATACTCTGTACTTACACATGGCTGCATTCACTGCACAACATGCCCGTTAATGCTTGAGACTCACTTAACTGTTAAACGTTAGAGAATGCCAAAGTTAACAAAAAACATTACGGGAAAGTTCGCCGTACTTTATCGGCCATCGCTAAACAAGCCTGCCATACACTAAGTGAGAGTAAATGTACTCGTGCGTACTTAACGGCTCATACGTACCATACGGGATATGGAGCCTGTAAAGTTATGCATCAGCCAAGGACGGGGAAGAGGAAATAGAGACGCGGATCTGGCTGAAAAGAGGCAGGGCTTTTGGGACCGGCGAGTGAAATGCAGAGTTTACGGCACCCAGGTGGCGCGAACGAACGTAGTGTGGGCCGATGTTCCGAAGGGCTGAAGGAGAAAGTCACCCACTAGCTTTCCTCTTCAGATCGCAGAAATGTAAGTTGTGCGTTTATACGACGATAAATTAGCTAAATATTGAATTGACCTAATATTTTCAGACTTCCCTTGACATTATTCTTGCACGTTACGTGGAGATGTAAAGTATTTCTAAGCTCTGTTTCGTATCAGGTGACGCACATCATTTCACTAATTTCGTAGCGAATTTCATTCAATCTGTGTTTTGTAACATTGAATATCACGTACACAACGTCTGTGAATATGTAAATGTTGGACAATATTATGTGATATGAAACGTCCAGATTTTTCAGAGGAATGGAGATAAAATACGGAGGCTACTGGCAAAATATATTAGTAATAAAAATAGGAGATAAAGTAAAGCAAGTTCATGTAGAGAATATTGGTAAAGCATGTTTGTGGATTATCAGCGGATTTAATTCTGATTGTTTCTCGGGTGTTTAAACCTTTTTATTATTGTTATTCTTCCGTTTCAGAAATGAGCTAGATAGCCATATAATAGGTTATGTGCGAAGTCATGCTGAAGAGCAATACCTCCGAAATCTATATGTGAAAATTCTTAAAGCTTTTTAATTGAAACCAACGTTAATAACATTCTACATCGTTATTCTTCGTGTCTTCGTATTTATTTGGTTACGCAGTCACCCTGGCGGCGAAAATGTGTCTTCTAACGAGAGACGAGTTTGGTGATACCAACACTGTAGAACGTTTGCCTTTGTTGACGGAGCCATAACCTCACTTCTGCTTCCACAGATTCAACATTATGAAAGTGAAGTTTTCGAAACATGTGAAATTCCGATGGGGCCCAGTCGCGATTCTGTGAAGGATAATCTACGACAGTGAACCAAAGACATCTGACTGTGGCAGATGTCGCAGCCCTAGTGTATGGTCAGGCATTGCCATGCAGGAAGAGAGGGTGCTCAATGTGTGGACGAACTCTTCCAGTTAGAAACTCGATTACAGAAAGCAGTTTTTCACACACCGACATCGTTACATTACATACCGCTATGTTACATGCTACAATTCGAAACCCTCTAGCGCCAGAGGGCAGCAAATATGTGGACGTGAACAATGAAGTGGCATAATATTAATAACGTTTGCAACATGTAACCTCGTAAGTAATGAGCAGCCCTTAGTGGCTCGCCATCACAATTTTTATCTTAAATCTTTGTGACTAATGCCCTTTTGGCATATTTATTATTTTATAAGTGACATATAAGTACAGCTAGTCTTTCACGATGATTCTGTACTTATACTCTGTATCATACGGTTTTAGTCATATTTTTGTGACCACGTTATAGACCATTCTTTGACTTAAATTCTGAAGAAGGCACACCTAGCAGTGTTGAAACCTAGTTAATTCGTTAAAAATAGTGACCGAGGGCTGTTTTCTTTCAATTGTAACTATTCATTGTCTCTGAACGTGCAGCCATGTACAAAATTTAACGTTGGTTATATTTAAAAATTTCACACAAAAATTTCGGAAGCATTTCGTTTCAGTACGATCTCGAATTACGTGAAACCTTTCGGTAGTGTGCTGGATGAGACAGTCTAATGTACCCAAGTTACGATCTGGTCTAACATGTCTCATTTCCCATTCCCGTTTCAATTTTCGAAACACTAAAAGAGCTTTTCACAGATAATGAGAAACTTCATCAAATATTCCTGGCGTAAAATAAACACATATGTGACACCGACACTGATGGCTCAAATGGCTCTAAGCACTATGGAACTTAACATCTGTGGTCATCAGCCCCTAGAACTTAGAACCACTTAAACATAACTAACCTAAGAACATCACACACATCCATGCCCGAGGCAGGATTCGGACCTGCGACCACAGGAGCAGCGCGATTTCGGACTGAAGCGCCTAAAACCACTCGGCCACAGCGGCCGGCTGGCACTGATCTTCAGTTTCAATACCCAAGAGGCAGTTGATGAAACGCAGGAATCCAAACATATTATAAAAATGAATATAAGTTTGCAATTATTTATGTCTGTTACGCATTTTCTCCTAAACTATTGGATTGACTTCACCCAAATTTGGTACACATATTACTTGCTATCTGGAAAGGAATATTGTGGTGGTAAGAACCAGCAGCCTCCTATTTTCGAGGGAATGATGACGTGGAGGGGGAGAGGAAGAGATGGGCAGACAGAGAGGGAAAATGAGGACATAGACATAGACATAGACATGGGTGATGTGATGTACAGAGAGATGGGGAGGCGGAAATTGGAAGTGCAAGGGAAGAGGCGGAGATGGACAGAAAGAGAGGTAAGAGCATATGGAGTGAGGAAACAAAGAGGAGCATTGGACTGAGAGGGGGGAGAAGGAGAGGGAGATAGACACTGAGAAGAGCAAATGGACAAAAAAAGGAAAGATGAGATAAACAGAGAGAGAGAGAGAGAGGGGGGGAGGATGAGATGGAAAGAGAAGAGAGGGGAAGAGATAGTCAGAGTGGAAAGGGTGCTGATAGAGGAGGAGGAGGAGGAGGAGGAGTAGGAGGAGTAGGAGGAGGAAGTAGAGGAGATGAGGAGGATATAGAGGTGGCAGGAAGTAATTAATTTAGAGGGGAGAAGAGGGGATGGACAGAGGAGCAGGGAGCAGTTATCTAGAGGGGGAACGAGAAGAGAAAGGGGGACTAGCAGATGGACACAGGGTGGGGCAGGAGGAGATGGGCACAATGGATGATGGAGGTACTGGACAGGGAGTGTGAGAAGGATGGTGACTAATGGAATTGGAATACATACACATCCGGGCAACACTGCCGGGTGTTCAGCTAGTATCTCATGAAGGAATATGGGTACAGTGCGAAGTAAGCATCGTTGACTACATAGAAGTTCCGACAGGTTTAAGCAACCTGCTGCATGGAATGGATGACGTATTTAGCTAATAATACAGGTGAATTATATACAGATTTTAGACGAATTGACATCAGTATTAGGAAAGATATAGTAGCAGCGACTTGATCATTCTGTTATCTTGGAAATATATCAAAGGAAAACAGTGATAAAGAGGCAAGTAGCATAGGCAAATACGTGCAGGTGAGTAAGGCTGTATTCAATAAGATAATTCCATTGATACTTCCTCGCAGTCTAAAGTTGTGGGTCTCATGGGAGATGAACTGAGTACTTTGGCTTTACTTCAGCAGGTACCTTGCTCCTACTTCTCAAACTTCAAAGATATTCTCTGCACACTGTGCGGGGTTGGCACTCATGGAAGAAATGGTACTGAGGATCGTGGGTTGTTGCTCAGACTTGTGAATGATGAATAAAGAAATGTTCGAAGATCAGATCCAGGCCCGTTTTAGAAATGCACACACTCCAAAACAGAATGGAGTATTCATTCTTGGAGCGATCCTTTAGGCTGCGGCTAAGCGATTCCTCATCAATATACCTTCTTCCAGGATTCCACAGGTATTTACGCGAGCATGCAGGGGATTTGCAGCCAGGAATCTTTGTGCAAGAGGGCTTCAGAATGTAAGCTACACATTTAGTCTCACGCTAAGACCACTGCGAACTAAGAATTGAACATTGTCAGAAAAAAGTACAAATTCTCTTTTCCAAGCATACACAGTTCCGATACCCGATGCAGTACACAGGTTGTGTGCGAATGAAATGGCGCGACAGCTCGAAACATACTCCAGATTTGAAGTACGCGTTGTGACCAAAACTTCTAATTTGCACACACATTAGCCATCAAATACGGGCGGTATATGAACCAAATTCAGCAGTAGTTAAATGGTACCAACAATTTGACCAAGGCTGTAGAGAACTGGGTGATGCTGATTGAGGTAGTGAGAACATCGACGTTGACCGCTAGGGACAATGTGCAGGCAGTCGAGAAAGAAAGTCTTGGGGAGAGAGATCTTCCAGTCATGACGAAGTTCACATAGCAGTTCTCGAATCGCTCTGTTATCTAAGAGCACATTTCTGTCGTCAACGAGCTGAACGATAGTTGTCCGTTGCTTACAGAGACCTGTATAGTATGTTGAAAAATAGTGCTATGCATGTATTTCATCAATCAGCAATCACTTAAAAATTCTTTGTCTACCACAATAATGTGTAACCTACTTTTACACGTCCATTCGAAGTAACGGAGGTACAGCAGTATATGCTGCTTAAGAATAATCGGTGGTCTTTGTAATACAGCATTTCATACTTCTAATAGTTGCAATTTTTGTTGTTGCACTTATAGAATATGATGTTGTAATAGTACTAATGGCAGTAGATGATAAAGATAACTGTAAAATTAGTCAAAATTTGACACGAATAATGGAGGCGGATGGCTAGTGCTACACTGCGCTGTGAAATGTTCGTTCTAAAATAGTTCTTCTGTTATGAAACATTGATAGGGAATTGAGAAACAAGTACCAAACCAGGAATACAGTAACAGATAACATTTTTAGAAGGGGATATTGGAAGGATTATAATTGTAATACATCATCTGGAAGCTAGCAAATGCAAAGTAAGAGGATACTAAAAGGGATAGCTACGAGAAAGTGTCTGTGGCCAGCCAATATTAGTATAGGAACAGATTAATGGATGAGCACAGTGTATGTACAAATAAATAAAATGATGTTGGATAACGGAGTATAGGACAGTAGAACAGAAGATGAGTTAGAAAATGCAAAACAAATTATAGAGAAAGCCGCTATAATAATTGTGGTAAATTGGGAAAGTTTAATACAAAGATGGAGGAATGGAGTGGGATATCAAACTCGTCCAACGCCTAGTTGCTCCAAAACTTTGTTACCTATTGCCTGTCCTCACCTTCCACTGTGTTTTCTCGAATCATAATCACTCCATCATCAAATGAATCTTATTGCAGTAACTTACATTTCCTTCCTAATCTTAATACTCAAACACTGCAGACTCTTCTGTTCTATGACATACTGCAGTTAAAATTGTATGCAATTTACTGTTACCGAATAAAATTATCCTTCATACGATAGTTTTATAATACATTTTTGGAACGTTATTTGAAAACATTAACACGAGAAATACAAATAACGTAATACGAATAAATTATTTTCCAATTATTCTTACTCCACGTTTGTGCAGCTAATACTAGAATCGCGTACTTACGAGATGAACAAGTGTTCATAGGATGGACTGCGCGTTGCTTGGTTGTCGATATTAGCACAGTTGTTGCATTGGCGCTCTGATAAATGTGTCGGCAGGATATTATGAAGTCTTACTCGCAGTACTCTACCTAACATTGGGTGGTCTGCAGTCAGTTGTGTGGTTTGGGTCGTGTTGTTGGCTACGATAGGTTTCGTCGTGTATGTTTAACTGTGTGTGTGTGTTTTTGTGCGCCATATTGTTAAGTACTGCCGACCCTTGGTGCGTATCATGGTGTTTTAACTTCTTCCAAACACAGATTCACTTATATGTTTACTGTTATTGGGCTGTATGTATGTACAAATGTCACTTGCACCACTTGTTAGCAATGGAAGGCTACTACTCCACAAGCGAAGTGACAGATAGGATATGGTATGGTCTAGCAAATAGGCGTAGCCTGTGAGCCCATACCCTCTACACTCAAAAATATCCCCAATGCAGAGTGCTCTCTGACAAGCTGTTTGGTTTACTTTCCCAGCGTCTGAGGGAGACAGGTACGCTAGCAGGTACTGACAGTGTAAGGCCCCGAACAGTCCGCACGCCTGACATGAAGGAGCGTGTGCCACGTTCGGTGGAAAAACTACTGGGACCATTGTGCGATGATTACTAACGGCAGTAAAAGGCGTGTCTTACTTTCTTACCTGGGTGGTACTTCATGAACAATTGCTGTAAAGATACCATTTACATCGTGTTCAGGCCCTAAGGCCACAGGATCATCATGGTAGACGGCGGTTCTGTCAATGGCTAATGCAGTGGTGTGCCACAGGTCTACCTTTCAAAACAAGATCTTATTTACCGATGAAGCAGGGTCCACAGGAGATGGGGTTTTTAATTTCCATAACCAGCATGAATGGGCAGATGTAAATCCTTAAGCAGTTCAGGAAAGAAGGTTCCGACACCTATTCTCAATCAACGTATGGGCAGTCATACTTGTCGATAGGTTAATAGGACCATACATACTAGCAAAAAGGTTAACTGGGGCGCATTATCTGAATTTTCTCATTAATGTATTGCCTACGTTGCTGAAGAAACGAATACAACTGTCGTTCGTGCATGATGGAGCACCAGCACACTTTTGTCACAATGTGGGCGAGCATCTGATGTTGACATTTCACGACCCTTGGATTGGTGTGAGGGGTCCCAACACCTTGGCTTGACCGTTCACCAGATCTCAATCCTCTAGACTTTCGGCTCTGGAAACGCTTGAAGGAATTGGTCTACGCTACCCACACCAGTTAGCGATGTGCGGAAACTACAGGGTCTCGTCGTCAGTGCTTGCCAGCAGGTACCACAACAACCGGTTGCGCGTCATTACTTACGCAGGAGGGCAGAGGGGTGCGTTCTCATGAACTGACGCAATGTTGAACACCTGTAAACATGTGTTTATATCAGAAAGTAGGCATTTCCGGACCCACGTTTATTGGACTTGCATGTATATCAGAACGACTGGGAAGTGATATCCACAACCACGTAATAAGTTGTTTAGTCACCCAAAGGTGGTATACAGAACGAGACACGTCATTTGAAATGACAAAGGGAAACAATTAAAATAATTAGTACAATAATTTTATCTGATCACACATACGCCGACGTGTTTTCGAATTTTCTATTCTGGTCTCAATATCGATGAAGTACTACACTACGTGGTTATTACTTGACTTTCCTGCTTAGAAGACCCAAACCGCTAACCTTTGGTGCTAGACGGCTCCGAACTGTAACGTGTAGCATGGCGTTGTCTAACGTAACAAAGTCTGTGCGTAGGAACAGAGTGCTCTGATCGAATTTTGAATTTGCAGAGTTCGTCTACACATGGAGCAAACTCATTTTCAGCATGACAGTGATAGAGGACACATGAGCATCGTGACATCTGTAACAATCCGACGCCTTCTGTTCACTGTCATCGATCATCCTCCATACAGTCCCGACTTGGCCCCATCGCAATTTTATATATTTTCGAAACATAAAGAACACTTTTGAGGAATTCTCTTTGATAGTGATGAAGCGGTGCAAGCAGATGTGAGATTGTACTAGGGTTGACCAAAAAGTAGTGCACCGCTTTTTTTTTCCTCAGCCGAAGACAATGCTACGAATGCCAAACGTTACGTATGTATTATTTTAAGTCTCCTGGATGAGCGCGCCAAGTTTCCATCACTTGTGACAGATGGCGTAGCTGCAGGACAGTTTCAAAATGGCGTCTGTAGGTGATGTACATTACAAGAAAAGTGCCGTCTTTGAATATCTCACTGCAGAGAAAGAAACGATGGGGACTATTCACAAAAACTTGTGTAAAGTCCATGGAGCATCTGCTGTCGACAGAAGTACAGTTAGCCACAGTGCACGGAGGGTGAGGTCATCAGAAGGCTGTTCGGTGGAGCTCCACGATTTGCACCGGTCGGGGAGACCATCCACGGCTGTCACACATGACAGCCCTGGCCTAGCCCCCTGGTACTTCCACTTGTTTGGTCTATTAATTGATGCCATTTGTGGAAGATATTTTGAGGACGATGAGGATGTGACTCACACAGTGAAGTATTGATACCTACAGGGCGTACGCGCCCTGTTTAGCGCTGGAGGAAGGCCATAAACGGGATGGAGATAACGAGGAAAAATAGGGTGTATAGATAAAACACCATTCTTTTGTGTGTGTAATTCTCATTATGTTCAATAAAGAATTGTTGAAGAATAAAATGTGGTGCATTACTTTCTGGGTAACCCTCGTCGCTCACTCAAGTCAAACATTATAAACTTGTCTGACGTCAAGATCTTGCGATACTGATGCAATCCCTTGACCTGTCTCAGAAACCTCATGCAGTGCCTCACGATACTGAATGAGAGATTCAGTTCAAGAAAACAAATAAAGGCAAGATGTGTCTATCATAGATCCTGAGCATAAGCTCTTACAGAAACAATCACTGAACCACGACAGTGTACTGTAGATCGAGAGTTGTTCTTTACTAAATAATGTTAATTTTTAACCATTTCCTCGTCTTCGTTATGTAACAAAAATATGACTTTGTAGTATGACGTTTTAAATAGTTGGATGTTAGTTATCTCATTAATCTCCTGGGGCGGTTTGTTGTACTATATAACTCCTCTGTGGGAATTGAAATTATGAGTTTTTTGTTTGTGTACTCACTATAAATGTGTTTCGTCTGGTTGTTGTTGCATGATGATGAATCCTGCCGTTTGTGAGATAATCATTGATACTCTTCTTAACATGGATGACATTGGTACATATACTCACACGCTGTAATTAGGACCCCCAGCTTTTCATAAAGATCCATTAGTGCAGTCATTTTTTTAATAGTTGTTTTCTGTAGTTTGTGTAGACTGTGTCAATGTTTTTTGTGAAATTCGTATAAACTCATTCCATAGCCAAAGTTGAAGTGTAAATAGAAACCGTATGTGTGTAGAAGGTATTTTCTGTTACATACTGTTCACTGGACGTAATCTGTCCCTTTACTAATTCGTTAATGCGACTTCATGGCCTGTGATGACATGAGCGTAATCGCAAAAAGTAAATGATAATTCAATGGTTTCGACTTATTACTGGAAAGAATTGTACAAGTTATTCCTCCAAAGAACTTGCTGTACTCTGAGCTTACTTCAGTTGTGAACAATGGGCGTCAAACAGAGCTATCGCACTCACTCAAGTACGAAACGGAGGAGGGCACCAGGAAAATCCAGATAACCCACAGCAGTATCAAATGAATTGATGTGTAAAAATAAACGGCCAGCAGTGAATAGCTAATCGATAGTGATAAGAGTAATCATTATGTTGTTTTTATGCATACGGTTGGCAATACATGATTTCCGCACATCTAATCAACGCAAAAATGCGATCCAGAATAAGAGAGGTAAAATGTTAGCAATTATTCTAACAGAATTGCTCGTTATTGAAATGACTAATCAATGAAAGCTTTGTTTTGTAGGAAAAACTAGCTAATCTCTCATTGACATTCATTAAATACATAGAAGTCATGGAATTTGCAAATAGACACCACTGAAGTTCCCTACATTAAATAATTTAGCATTCACTTGAATGAATGGATTATAATTTCCCTTCAGCAATATTGCACCGCTAGAGCACGAACTAATTAAGCCATTAGAAAAATAATAATTTAATAAAGTAGCATGAAATAAAATTGTGCAAAATTTCTAAAGTCCTTAGCTTGAATTTTAATTTGTCAGTAATAATTTACTTAAGTTCCTTTACTTTCTTTTAAATTGTAATGATGAATATTTTTTTCTGATTATTATGGAACAGAATAACATACTCACTGATACATCTTTAACAATTAGTTTTAACCATACATTTAACAAGAAAATATAGCTGGAAGTGTTACTGCTTTTGCGTAGCCGGATTTTCTGTAGCAGGAAAGGTACAGGACTCTAGTCCAGGCGACAAGGACATAAGTGAATGCTGATACCAGGGCCTAAAAGCTTTAACATATAAGAATTATTATTTATAAATGTTCACTCGAAGTGACCGGGTATGCCACACAATATTTCTGAAAATGGTTCAAATGGCTTTGAGCAGTATGGGACTTAAGATCTGAGGTCATCAGTCTCCTAGAACTAACCTAAGGACATCACACACACCCATGCCCGAGGTAGGATTCGAACCGGCGACTGTAGCGTCGCGCGGATTCAGACTGAAGCGCCTAGAGCCTCTCGGCCACCCCGGTCGACAATATTTCTGATTTGGACGATATCTGAAAAATTCTTTTGGTTCGTTAGAGATGTTGAGACAATGTCCTCAAAGTCAGCGACAATATTCAATTTGATTAGCAATGACCAGTAATGGGGCAGTATCTTGTTGCTACTGGAGCCTTGTATATCTTCCGACGCCTGTCACTCCCTTTGTGTCTCGTGATTAGCAATTTGGTCTCACTTGGATCTAACTTCCCACCTCGTCTGTAACACGTGCGTCCACGTAATCACCTGTGTATCAAAGAAGTTCCATGCACTTACTCTGACGTCACACGGTGGCTTCCTTTGACAAACGTTGCAAAATTTGTCGAACAACACTTATCGGTTCACTACCGGTACTGACCTAGTGTAAAATAAGTTACATTACAAAAGTAATTTGGATCGGTGCAGCAGCATTTGCATTAATTACAAATAACATAATTCAGTTTCTAATTACAGATGACATTTCAAAATTTGCTGAATAATATTGAATTAATATTTACAGTATATATACAGATTTAGGTAGCACATGAGCCTCACAGTGTTGCAGTGACTCTGTGTGGATAACATGCTTTGTTAGTGAATTTGTGTATTCTACTTCTGCTGGCAGTTAATTTAAATTCCAAAACTTTTGTATTTTATATACCATCTATCCACCTTTCATCTACCCAACAATTTTTCCAATTTGAGTTAAATGTGTGCTGTTTCCTTTCTTAAGATTCATTACATGTTTGCTACACAATGACTAATTGTGTCTTTTAGCGCTTTATTTGCTTCCTCTACTAGTATCTGTGGTGTTTCATCTGCGATTACAACGTTGCTGTGATTAGCAACGGATTTTTTTCTCCATCTCTAACGCTGGAAAGTCATTGATTGCGTCATAACCAATATTGGTCTTAAGATGCTACCCCAGCACTGTCCTGTGTTAATGTATTTGGGATCTTATAAATGTTTGGTTACTGTCTTTGCTTTATTTGTAGCCTGTGGTATATTTGCCTTTGTACACCTTTTTTTAGAGCCGATAAGAGATCGGCCATCGGCACTTATTTTATTCCTCTAATGCTTCAAGTCGCCTAAGAATTCAGTGATCAACAGTGTCAGTGGCCTTTGATAGATCTAAAAAGACAGCTGTGACATATTCATACTTGTACAGCACTTGATGTGCCACTCTTGCTGACTCTCTTACGGCTGATAATGTACTACTACAGAAACCGGACTGTGTTTCAGTGAGGACGTATGTATTTAGGTATGTCTCTCATAATGAATTCTATTATTTTTTTTAAATGATGACAGCAGAGAAGTGGCTCTTAATGACTTTTTGTTAGGAGAAGCGTAACTCTTGCCTTTTTCCTTTTTTAGCTGTGCCGGGTAGTTACTGAAGCTGAAAGAGTCATTTATCATGTCAGTTAATGTAATTTATATACGGGTTGTGCATGCATTAAGTACCAGTACAGAGACAGGAACTGCAACTATGCCTGCTCACTTCTTATTTTTCAATTTCTCGCTGTTTTCCTGATTTCATGCCCTGCCGTGTAACATCATCGCAGTACTTATTGCATATTTTAATACAGTTCCAGAACAAAATTTAACCTCGAAAATTTTTTTTGTACATTATTTGCTACATTCGATAAATGTCCGTTCCCAAAGTTGCTAGTTTCTGTGGATCATTTACTGGTCTTTCCCTGTCCTTTATCAGTTAATCATTGTGATTCTGTCTCTGTTTTGCGATTTCTTCTTTTATAAAAGCCAGAATTACTTTGCATTTACTGTCACCGTTAATTATTTTTTGCTGTTTGCTGGGACCTTTTTTTTACGACGAGCAGTACCTTTCCCTAAGATTTTTCCTTTCTTTCTTTCATAGTAGTTTAGGAGCTCTGGCTCGCTATGGGCCTTTTCTTGTTGAACTGAGATATCTTATATTCCCGGGAGACATTCTTATAGCTCTGATATCCTTTTGATTTTATTGAGTATTGGTGTTGATGTGAATAGTTGCAGAAATGATTGCTAAAAGTTTAGATTAAATAATCTAGAGAAATTGCTACATTGTGTTCTGAACGCACTTCATCTCAGCTTTGGTCTAATAACACTTTTGAGAAATTTTCACTTATGGGTTTTGAAAGAGGTCTTTCGTGGGTCTGCAATGTGCTGCGCTTATGCAACGCAGGTTTCACTTCCATTAATCGTCAAAAATGGTTAGAGTGTCCAAGACCTTTTACATGCGTAAGACGTTGTTGCTGCTTATGTTTGTAACAACGTGTTCAGTTACTGGTTCTTGTGGCCCTTGTTGCGCTGTTGATCGAGTGTGACATTCCGCAACAAGGACGAATGCCTGAGAATGCTGTTGATTTCAACCACGATATTTTTCTTTGTATTTACATCTCCGCATCAGATTATCTTGTTACTTAGCAATCAAACTTTGTCCAGAGCTTCTTAATTACAACGCATGTCTGCTTTTGCTCTAGATATTTGGTCAAACAAGAAGGATGACTGTTCTTTTAATGCCAATATCTATTAGTTCAATAACTGATAGTTAAAAAGTCTCTCGTCACTAAATGTTCAACGTCATATCTCAGTTTAAACTCTATTGCCTTTTTGATATATATAATGACTATTCCAAATGGTACTCGTCACTAACTGTGGGAAGGTAATGTCTGAGTTTAAACTCTTTCCACTTTGCTATATGTATACGTGACACACCACCATTTATGGAAGTCTTAGAGTAACAATTTGTGATGCGTGGACGATGTCGTGTGTTGGATTAAAATATAAATGTTAGTGTTCCGGGACGCAAATTACTGTGCACGTGAATTACTAAAGCACAGTTTCAGATTTCTGCACTTTAATTTTTATTAACTAAATATTTTGATGATATTATTAGTCACATCTGCATGAATCTAGCATTGTTTGCCCTTGTGGGTTCTTTCTGATTCTGATGCCAAATAAGCAAGTACTTTTTGTGATTTAATCTGTGCTTTAACACCTGAAGGAGACGTTTCTACATTAACTGACGTATTTTTTTTAAGTTGGGACATCTCTTGTCTGAGTTTGTTCTGAAAAAGGTGTATCTAGCATACCAATGCTGACATGGGTTATATAATATGTAGCTCGTCACCCAGCCATTGTGCTTTCCATGAGTAAGTCAGCCTTCCCTTCCAAGTCCTGTTCAGGTGTAAGCCCTGCCTTGTGAAGTTCCACCTTTCAGTAGTCCCAATTAGTACCAGTGCATCATACCCACAGTCATCCTTCATGAACGTCATGTTCAGCCTTGCATAAATACGCTTTACACTACTATTAAGACATAGTAGTGATGGTTCCGGAGTAAATAAGGAAAGCGCACATTTATGTCACAACTCAGAAACACTAACTCGTCCACGTCACTATCTATATAATGTGCTCACTCATGGCTTTTTCCTAGCTACAGTTCTTTCTTCTTCCCAACGTTATTCATACTTCTGGGATTTCTGATCACTGCTTTGACACGCTGCATATTTCACATACCTGCTTCTAATCGAAATATGTCTTCACTTGACTCTAGCAACTACTGTAACCTTTTTGCTTCCAAAATAAAACTTTCTGCCTTGTCCTCTTCAAGAAATAATAAGGTCAGTCATTGAGTAATGTGACTCTACCATATTACGGAAGTCTAAGGAGGCTGATTTCAGAAAACGATTGATTTTCTACCATTTTAATGGAAGTTAGGCATAAACAGAGAAAACTGTACAAACGTGCCAACAAAAAATTGCACATATCATTTTTCTCTGTTGTATGAAATATCTTTCTTGCCTGGAATGATACTTCAGCAATATTCGCCAACATCGTACTGTTTCTCCATGGACGAGATACCTTTGTAGTATTTTTCTCCGTGTCGGTCCGACACACCACTACTATTATCTGGGATAAAGTGAATGTGAGATTGGGAGAAATGTAATTTCAAAGACAGGTTGCAACAAAAATCTTGAAAGATGTTCATCATTTAATTCACTACTTCCTTGTTATTTGCAGCTCTTCTTCTTCTCTGTCTCCTCCTCCTCCTTCTTCTAAGGAAGCTTTATGATGCTGCCTAGAAACTCTCCCATGGTCACACTTTAGCGTAAGTCAGGCATGTTTCAAAATTTTGTTTAAGCTGAAGTTCGCTGATATGAGCGCACATAACTACACCTTCCTTAATTTGTGATGCAGAGGAGGAGAACATACTTTTTTATGACTTATTTAGCAACCTAGGGGACACAAACGTTTTCCAGTGATGCTACAATCTTAATGAAAGCACTCGACAACAAATACCATCCACAAAAGTTTATACTCTTTATAGATGCGTCGAAAATAAGTCTCAAGGTGTTTTGTTACACGACAGAAAGAAGCACTCGCTGTCTCAATTTCATTTTCCAGTTTAGCTAAAGTATTCTTCTGCTGGTACGTTTCGATTGCGTACCACTATAAACAGGGATTTCATCAAACCTTATCTAATAGTTACTTTCAGGAAACCTCAAGTGTCGGTGGGTTTGAAGTGATTCATTTTCATTTTTTTGGAGTATAAGAATTAAAACGTAATATCGGCAAGCCCTCTGCCAGTTAGCTCCATCACCGTTACAAATAGTTTAATGGAACTGAGTAGAATGGGAAGAGGTGGAAGAACGATTTCTTTATGACGTTACAGCCTTTAAGATTCCACAGTTTCGTTCAGGCTATTTATATTTTATGTAATGCTATTTTTTACCACGGGTATCCCACTCGCAAAGAAAATAACCATATTTTGTGTAACCTTCTTCCATTCCAAAAAACCATGCAGTTACTTACTGATCCCTACAAATCTTCATTTTACGCTCGCTGTATTTAATTGATGAGATGTATTAGTATACTGTTTAACGACGCTATATAATGACATCCATAATTACTCCAATCACCCTTTCTGATTTGTTTGCTTACTTGTTACTTTTCGCATTAAAAAAAAAATCTAAATTAATCAATTCAAACGCAACATCCGTTGAGGTTCCCTGAAAGTGACTAGGGGATTAGGTTTGATCATATTCCTGTTTATATTGGTAAACAACCCAGATGGGATTACCAGCATCCGAATACTTTCTTTAGCCAAACTGGAAAACGAAATTGGGACAGACAATATTTTTTTCTATCGTGTAACAAAACAACCTTGAGAGTTATTTTCGACGCATCTATAAAGAGTCTCAACTTATATGTTCGGGTGCTTTCATTAAGGCTGTAGCATCACTGCAAAACGTCAGTGTCGCCTCAGTTACAACGTAGGGCATAGAAAAAAGTTCTCTTTGGCTAAATTCCCTCAAATTGTTACTTTGCTTGAGAGGAAAATCATGTAAACTCGATGCAGGCTGTTTTGTCTTGTGTTTACTTAGAGCTAGTTCAGGCACTAAATCATTTAAACCTGTGTGTGTTAACAATTGTGGTGTTGAGCTGCTACATGTGTCCTGGTATAGAGGATAATATCTTTTTATCATTTAGATGTTATAATTTCTTCATTGCCATCCAGTTCATTGACACTAACTATTTAATCATCTGTTAGCCTTGAAGGAGCTGGAAGGCTTTGAGAGTGTGGCATTGTCCTTGGTGCTGAAGGTACGTCCGAATAAACTACGTGTTTCTGTGGTTCCTTGTTTGTAACTCCCCAAATACTAGTGACACAAAAATAAAAACCTGAGGTATGGTCTGTTGGTTCTGTCGATACCATAGGTACAGCAAATGATAAAGCCTTTTTCCCCTTTCAACAGTTAATTAATTTACAACAAGTTGTGCAACATGTATATATGTCACCCATTTTTAATCCTGATCTCCAGCGGCTGTTACAAAATAATGTTTGTAAGCTTTCTTTACAAAGGGTGAAATTTTCTCTTCAATTCTTGCAAATGTGAATTTCCCAAAAATGTAATAGGAATTGTCGGTGCCTACGATCCATTTTATAGAAAAATAAAAAAAAATATATCAGCATAATCACTAACTGAAATATATAAGGTCATCCATATTTATTCCGATCATCTTCTCTGACTTATTTACTTACTTGTTACTTCTTGTATTAAAAAAAGAAATCACTTCAGACGCAGCAACGCTTGAGGTTTCCTGACAGTGACCGTGAAGTCTGGTTTGAAGAAATTTCGTTTACGGCGGTACGCAATAGTAGACGAGAATACCAGCATCCGAATAGTCACTACACATTTGTCATAAATGAAGAAGTTAATATTGCCGACTAGTAACTACTAAAATTTTGTCTATATACCGCAAATAATAATATGATTTATATTATCTGAAAATTCAGATTACTGGAAAATATTTCTAGATTGTGAAACTCTGATGTGTGATCTGAATTTCTCAATGAAATATCATACAAAATCTCGCATTTTTCTCCCAGAAATAGAATTCTTGTAGAAGATACTTATTGGCAGGTATTTCCCTGCTTAATCCAACTGTGCCTGAAGCGCGTAGTTCCTGCTCCCCAATCAAGTAATTTCTGCTTCATGTCATGTAGTGCCAGGAGAGAACGTCACAAGCGTTCCCAATGACTTCACTACCGCAGCCCCCCCTTTCGTTCCCGTGAAACCGTTTCCCAGCAGGTATGCAGGAAATTCAATGTCTCACTAATCTAGGACAGCTTCCGCCTTTTCAGCTCCTAGTCAAAGATTTCGAAACCAATACTCAATGAAATGACGACTATGTATCTAAATACGCTACTGTGTCTAACATTCTCGACTTAAGTAATGTTCAGTGCAGGTAAAAAAGGCTAATAATAACGTAAAAAATTAGCTTACCGTCTTTTATTTTCAGGTTTAGATGCAGTATGTCAGTAGAATGACTTAGCATTCCATTAATTTTAAAAGGGTTCAAAGCAAGAATATTGTTTAAGAAGATTATCTGTATTAACTGTCGGAGTATTAAGCCTAGGTCCTGAGCATTGTAAATTAAATACAATATGAGGTAATTTTTAAAACGTGTTCTAGAAAGTATGATATACAATTCTCTAGCAATGCGTTTTTAATAACCTGAGTATAGTATCTTATTATCTTACATCACTTACATCGTACATTACGGACACACGAAATGTGTGTGCAAATTACCAGCGGCAGCAAACAGCTACATGGTCATCATTGGAAGAAAATCATCAATGCATTGTTCTACATTTACATTTACATATAAGCTCCACAAGCCAGCGGTGCATGGCTGTGGGTACGTTGTACCACAGCTATTTATTTCCCTTTCCTGTTCCACTCGCAAACAATGCGAAGGAAAAACGACTCTCTGTTTGCTTCCGCATGATCCATGATTTCTCTTATCTTGTCTTCGCAATGCTTACGCTAGATGAATGTTAGTGGCATTAAGATCGTTCTGTAGTCGGTTGCAAATTCTGCCTCACTTAAACATTCTCAGATGTAAACTGCAGTTGTTTCAATGAAAATGCCACACCACAGTTGAAAGCTGGCAACAACGACGCTATACTTGGAGCCACGAACGATGGCTGTAGAGTTGAGGCCTGCTCTGTGCATCTGCATCACGCATTTTCCGACAGCGGAAGAGCCTTCAGTAGTGTTCTCAGTGCTCTGTTGTGGATGTCGTAGCTACTGCGAAACAACAGCGAATTATTCTGATAATTTTTATTCCATTTGTTGCGAGTTGTCATAGCTGATTATGGTGGTAAGCAACAAAATCTGCACAGTCAAAGCGCAGATATCGTGTACTACCTTACCGCAACCGTCTGTTGGAACCGACAAAAATGCAATTCCTATTCGTCTCTTGAGGTGTGCGAACTGCCACCTTTTCTGGATCGGACTATAGATGTCAGGGATCTACCTACGCCGACTACACTGTAGTATACGCCACTGTACGTAATTGGAAGAAGAAATTTGTCAGAATGTATGTCTGGAGCACAGCATTGTACAGAAATCAATCACCGACCAGTGTAAAAACGTAAAAGAAAAAAATCATACTTTTTGAGACTTGGTGCTATTAAATATGTTGATAAGATGTAAACGAATTTCCTCTCAGAATCAGCAAAGAGAAGAACTTGTGGAAAAATTGGCAGGAAGTTGGTAGTTTGATTCTGCATTTACATCTACATCATTACCCCGCAATTCGCAAGTAAATGAAAGGCAGAGAGTTCTTCAGACTACTTCTTTACAGTTCCACTGTACAACAGCGCGTAGGCCCATCTTTCAGTGCCACTTCTGATTTCTGTTATTGAATTGATTTATTCTCTTATTGACATGTAAGTTGGTGGCAGTAAGATATTATCGCACTGGTAAGCCAAAGTTGATGATTAAACGCAACGCAAAACGCCTTTGTTTCAATGATTGCCAACCTAATCCTCTCATCGTATTAGTGACACTTTGCCCACTGTTTCGCGGAATATATAACGCGCTGCCCTTCTTTGAGCTTTTGAGATTTCGTCCGTCAACTTGTAAGGATCCCACTGCGTGAGCAGTACTCTACCAGAGGATGGAAAAGTGCAGTGCAGAGAGTCTCTTCAGAAGACTTTTGCCTCTTCTAAATGTCCTGCCAGTAAAACGCACTCTTCGTTTTGCCTGCCACACTACATTATCCGTGAGATGGTTTCAGTATAAGCTGTTCGTAATATTGTAATTCCTAGTTATTTAGTTGCACTGAAATCTTTAATAAAATTCGTTTGATTTACGGTTTAACTGGAATTTTAGGGATTCCTTTCAGTACACATGTGGATGATCTCACGCTTTTCCTTATTCAGAGACACTTGTCACGTTTCGCACGACAGAGATATCGTACCTAAGTGATTTTGCAATTGGTTTTTATCTTCTGATGACTTTACTTGACGGTAAATGACAGCTTCATCTGCAAACATCCTAAGAGGGCTGCTCAGACATTAAATAATATTGCTCGTTGTACAAGAAGGAGCCGTAGAGGCTAAAAACTGTCTGGAGAAAGACAGAGATTGAAATATGTGGACCAAATAATTGCAAACATTCTACTCGGAGACAGAACGTTTAGCACAAGAGAGGAACTCATGGCTTGCCGCACCAAACCAGACCGAAGACTAATAAACAAACAAACAAAAAAAAAAAAGAAAAATAATTGAGATTACGGACTCTAACTGCATAACCGGTCTTCAGTTTCTTTATACTGAATCATGATCGATTTCGGTGCTACCAGCCAGACCTTAATATGTACTTTTTCACATTACATTTTTTTCTTTTTTACAAAAGTTATATTACGCCAATGTAAACGTAATATAATTACTCGTTGACTGTGTGTTACACATTCTGTGACCTCTTGCGGTCATGAGACCAGTTAATATTCTTTTGGTCAGAACGTTTACAAAAAAATGGCTCTGAGCACTATGGGACTTAACATCTATGGTCATCAGTCCCTTAGAACTTAGAACTACTTAAACCTAACTAACGTAAGGACATCACACAACACCCAGTCATCACGAGAACGTTTACAGTGAGAGTGTGTGTATCAGCCCCTGTCGACGGGCGACGAACTGTGGAGTACGTTATATTCAGTCACATCATATACCTTTTTTGATTCTAGTTTTAAACTGATTGCCAACATTAGTAGATGACGCTTAAAATCCGTAAGTTGCATAATGTCACTTAACCTTTCTGCCTGTGTCTATGTGGAATTCTATCTTCACGTACACTTGGACTTCAGCATAACAACAATAACTGACCTAACAACCGCAAGAGGTCACAGAATTTTAACATATAATCAACGAGTGGTGCTTTTGTATTGTGTAGGCAGTGGCGTCACATACTTTCTGCAAACAAAAATTTTTAAGGTGAACAGGTGCATCTGAGGAGGAGGCTGGTCATAAGACAACAAAAAGAAAATGAAGCAGAGGCTATTCCTTCATTCAGCTGCTTTTCCGCACTCCATCACGATAGAAAATTTACATAAATATAGTTCTTTGTGCAACAGCTTGTAACTACAAGAGGTCAAACGATGCTGGCGGTGCCACGTGAATGGTCTCCTGCTGCGACTACGCTGGCAGAAGTGAGCCAGGCCGTGGCCTCGCTCAGCCTTTGATTAGCCACGTAAACGGAGTCGCCTTGCTCCCTCGCCGACCTTCCGCTCGGGACTGCCCCTTGTAGCTGCAACGTCGCCGGCTTTGTTTCAGCCCGCGCGGCTGAGATGAGCTTTGCATTGTCCCACCGAGGCTATCGATTTCCGTCGCCTGCAGTTACGCCGTATGACAGGCCGCCTGCCAGCTGACGCGCCGCTGCCGATGGCGTCGCTGGATAGAAATTCATCGAAAAGACAGGCCGAGTCTGCAGCTATTGGCAAAATGTAGTGGCTTAACATCCCGTACCTCTAAACGACATGGCAGACAAACACTGTGTTCTAAATCGGCACTCGAAAGCAGCCCCTTTGCGTTTCGCGCGCGACTGTTCCATCGTCTTCACTGCCCGGTCCTCACTCACGAGCCACCTACAAAGGCTAGGTCAGGAACGCAGTTTCAATCTGCCAGGAAATTCAGATGAGGTGCTACTCCACTGCAGAGTGAAAACTTATTCTGGAAATCCACTGTCATCTATATGACCCTACCTCCACTAATAGTCTATCATACATCATATAATTGGGCAAATAGGGGCAGAGTAGGTTAATAAAGTTCATTAAGAAGTGTCCTATTAAACGAGAGAATTTAGAGATAAATAACACAAGAAAAGAGTAAGAAAATAAATGTAACTTGAGGGACGGAGGAAAGACAGGCAATGAAGGAAACTGAGGCATTTCATATGTAGTGGTATCAAAGAACACTGAAATTTAAGTGCATTAACAAGGTAAGAAAAGAAGTTATCCACGTAATAATAATGAAAATAGAATATGTCGAAAACCGTTATTATAGGACATTAAGACATCAAGAAGAAACGTTCGCAGCGCTGTAGGTAGCCCCAGAAGGCTAACATTGTATAGGTGGGACTAGATTAAAATATATCGAAACAGTCGTTGTGGATATTAAGTTAAGGTATGATCTGAGATAAAAGATGTTGACACAGGCGAAGAAATCGCGGAGAGCCTACAATAAATGATTCAGAAATTGAAATTCACTCCCCCCCCCTCCCCGCCCCCCCTAAGTAAAGTAGCTTCAGAAACTGCGAATGAAGGTACACTCCCAAGGTAAGTCACTGGGAGTAACACCCATATGGGCTGTGAATGGGTAAGAAGACTACTCTCAGTAATCAGAGTATACAGCTTTGAGTTCCCACAAATTGCGTCACGAAATATTCATAAAATCTAAGGTTTCATACTCGTAAGTAGTTTTAAATTATGTGTCTGCATGCCAATGCATCTTCATTGATCTCATTCCCATGGACTCCATACACTTATCTTTAGCGAATTTAATGCAATGACATGCATTCCCATGCATTGTAGGCTACCGGCTCCATCGAATCAAAAATGGTTCAAATGGCTCTAGGCACTATGGGACTTAACATCGGAGGTCATAAGTACCCTAGACTTAGAACTACTTAAACCTAAGGACATCACACTCATCCATGCCCAAGGCAGGATTAGAACCTGCGACCGCAGCAGCCACGCGGTTACAGACTGAAGCGTCTAGAAGCGCTCGGCTACCGCGGCCGGCTCCATCGAATCCCAATGCTGTTATTTCCAAGTGACACTCATGACAGCTGCTTGTTGTAGCGGGAAGATAGAAGTGCATACGTAGCCTAGTAATTCACAGATAGTGAAGAAGCAGGACATCCGACTTCGTCATTCTTCTCCTTGTGCTGTGTCATTTGTATTACTTTACATATCGCTATGGCGCTGAAGTCAGATCTCTGTTGATCTACACAGAAGAAAAACAACCTGTTTGGTCATGCAGATAAATTCAGGGAAATAATAATGTCGCACGATGGAAACGTCTTACTGAATGACGGTTAAAAGCGGTGGCCCAATCAAACATGACAAAGCAGGGTACCACACCATGCACATGTAGACATATAAATAATACAAGGTACCATGTAATCTATAATGTAATCTATAACAGATTTATTATTGCGAAGTTAAACACACATATTACGCACTAGGTAAACAAATGAACATTAAATACTTGGTTAAGGGGTCCTAATGATGAACTGTAACCTTGGCACAGTTGGCTTGGCAAGCTAAACGCATAGTTACGTGAATAGTACATGAATACGACCAGTGACTCTAAGCATGGCTAGTAACTTGGAAAATAGGATTGAACACCAGTGACATCACTACAGCACATATTGAAAGGAAACTAGCTGCTTGTGGAGTATTAAAACAGAATAACTGGCTTATGCAGGGAATTAACTGATATCACGTTCCTACAAATTGATGATCGCAGTGATTCCACGTCTTAGCGTGACATGGAAGGCTGCAGAAGTAGCGGCTGGCTATTCACCGTTATGCTTCTTTCTGTCCTCAGAACTCAAGTGCAGCTACCTTGCGACTGCAAGTCCCATCACATCAGTGGTCCAGTAGCCTATCATTACTCTCCCGTAGTATATCGTGAAGTCATTACTCGCCATAAACCTAGCGACAAGTTTTCTCTTTCTGAACGCAGTGAAACTTCGTTACTTCTCGGCAGAGCAGGAACTCGCCAGCCACTGCTGGCAGACATTGCGAGCTCTGTCCTGTGAAAAGTAAAGTTAAACAATATCCTACTCGTGCGGATTTTTGCTGTTTACAACCAATAGCGCTCTGAGGTGGGGGTGATTACAGAAGATATCTCCCACTTCGTGGCACAATTTGGAAAAGGATTTGACAGGTAGGCACGGCCAAGAAACTTTCAGAGCGCTGGATTCTGAAAATTTAAACTGAACGTTATTTCGTGTCATCACTTTTGAGGTAATGAAGATTCACGCGCTAAACTCATGGAAGTGACAACTGGCAACAGATCTCTTACCTTGCTAAAAAGCTTCTACGGCGATATTGTGTTTTGGCGACAGAAAGCGGTCCTCCCATGTCTGCCAGGAGAGTGTGGGATAAGGAAATGAACGCCAGTCAGTCTACGTGAAATAGTGACTTCGTGTTGGATTCTGAACAATTTTAGTGGTAATCAAATCCTCGTAAAAGGATTGTTATCTCTTGCTAGGTAGCTCTGAATTTCCCAGCTCTGCAGTCTCTCCACTGTACTAAAAACAGAAGTGAACTAAAAGAAATAAAAAAACAAAAGTCACTGGAGGTACTGAATCTTGACTGCAGTTATTATGCAGCCTTAGTTACCGACTACTTGATCAACGGAATTGAACATAAAATATTCTGCAATATACTGTGTGAAACGTCATGAGAAAACTGGCACCTAACATCCTACACGAATTGCCCAGTAGTCACTACATTTTCGTCTTGCTTGCACGGCATTTCTGATAAGAGTTTGATGTATCATGTCCTACTCAGCATCCTCATTAATTATAAAAAAAAAATGGTTCAAATGGCTCTGAGCACTATGGGACTTAACTTCTGAGGTCATCAGTCCCCTAGAACTTAGAACTACTTAAACCTAACTAACCTAAGGACATCACACACAACCATGCCCGAGGCAGGATTCGAACCTGCGACCGTAGCGGTCACGCGGTTCCAGACTGTAGCGCCTAGATTCGCTCGGCCCTCTCAGCCAGCATTAATTATAATTCTACTTATTTCAATGAATGTAATTTGGCTGCCAAACACGATTTATTCCGTATAACTGATTTATTAAGATCGATTCTTAAGCTGTGTCGTAGAGTGAACAGTCTAAAATTGCATGCCGGAGCGGGATAAAAACACTGGTGTTGTGTAACACTTTATCAGCATCATAATAACGAAATTGCTGACAGTTAATGGTTTAGATCAGAGTGGCGATTACAACATGCTTCCCTTGTTCTCACATTTGTATACCGCTCTGCAATCACATATACCAGTCAAAGGATGACAAAGGTGGCGGCTAACATAATTTTCGGGGTTCATTTCCATTGTAGTTGGTGTTTCGATGTGGAGCGGTTTATTTCACTTAACATACTACCATCAACTGGTAGAAGAAGGGCGCATAAAAAGTATCAAGTTTATTTAGACCGTGCAAAGCGAACTTTACACTACATGTGAAAGGGAACCGTGTGATTGTGGAAAGCACAGAGACGCACAGCTGTTACTGCTGCAGCCATATTGTGTTCGCACGAGCAACGGCGTATTTGCAACACAGCCCCCTCCCACATTCAGCGGTGCTCGGTTATTAACGACTTTGATTTCCTCTCTGAGGTACATATGGAAAAATGCTGTAATAGCCATTTTTGTTATAGCGAAAAAATCAAATTAAAAATCAGGCCAACATCAATCATTATGGTCACACAAACCTGTTAAGTTCCTCAAAAATAAAGAGAAACTCGGAAGATACCAATGTTATCCTCCACGCGGCAGTCATTGCCTCTTTAAATAATTGCTATCAAATAATTACAAAGAAGATTTATTAAAATAGCGCTCTGTTTGTTACAATTGTATTTCTAATTCTAGGATTAAATGTCAGTATTCTGTGACCCAAATAACTAATACAGTGACACTGTTTATACACAGCTTGTCAAGCAATAATTAAGGTGAAACAACGGAAAAAAAGAAAAAAAAACAAGCTGAAACGGGCGATAAGAAATGTGCTGTTTGTATCACCTACCACATCCAAGCTACCATACGCTACGTACAATTAGGCCTATTGCGTCAAAAGTGAATATCGAACTAACTATCAGTACGTGTTTCTTGCCTAGTCACTGCTTTGAGCATGTCAGAGGAATATAATAGCACTGTAAATTTAGATTTTCTGTTTCCTTGCGCTGATCACATTGTATGCGATCAGTTGTTTTCGTGATTTGGTGACATTACTTATAGTTTAATTCTGTATCTGGATCCTCTTCGCCGGCCGGTGTGCCCGAGCGGTTCTAGGCGCTTCAGTCTTGAACCGCACGAGCGTTACGGTCGCAGGTTCGAATCCTGCCTCGGGCATGGATGTGTGTGACGTCCTTAGGTTAGTTAGGTTTAAGTAGTTCTAAGTTCTAGGCGACTGATGACCTCAGAAGTTAAGTCCCATATTCTGTTAACCTAAGGCATTTGTTTGCAAATTGTATGAACTCTGTTTAACTGTTTGTGTATTTTATTGTCTGAGGCGGAAATTCAGGATCAGCCCAGAATTTAGCTAAATACTCGATCTGGGACTGGCGCGCCTTCCTTTCTGGGATGTTAGTGTACTGCACAAATTTCTGTACAGATTTTGGTGTACCATAAACACAGTTACACCTCAACGATAGAAAACAGTTTTCGGTTTATAAACAACAGCATACATGGTAACCCATTTATTATGAATTATCTCGAGGAAAACTGTTTGGTGTTACATAGTGAGCACGTATTCAGAAAATGTCGTTCACACAATCAGCACATATTCAGGAACTATCGTTCTTGGGGAATACAAGCAGCTCTTTATTCCCACGAAGTAATGAGTGCAATGGACAGGGGATCCGAAATAGATTCCGTATTTATAAATCTCCAAAAGGGCTTTGATGCCGTTAATCATAAGCGTCTTCTAATCAAACTGCGTGCTTGTGGCGTAGCGTCTTTCCTTTCAGAAAGGCTACAGTTTGTGGAAATTGACGGAAAGTCATCGAGGAGATATTATAGGCCCTCTGATGCTCCTCATATACGTAAAAGATACAGGAGACAATCTGAGTGGCCCCCTTACATTGTTTGCAGTTGATGCTGTCATCTACAGTCTAGTACGGAGCTGAAGATCAAAACCAATTGCAAAATAAATTAGGCAAGGTACCTGTATGGTGCGAAAAGTGGGGATTCCCCTAAATAATGAAAAGTATGACGACATCCAATAGAGTACTAAAAGGAATGCGCTAAATTTATACGAAAGTTGTACGATTAATCGTACAAATCTGACGACTGTCAGCTGAACTAAATTGGACAGAAAACATCGATAGTGCGTTCGGGAAAGCAAATCAAAGATTACCTTCTGCTAGCAGAACACATAAATGATGATGATGATGATGAGCGTTTGGCGTCATTGGCCGGGAGGCCCCTCGCGGGGCAGGTCCGGTCGCCATTTCGCAGGTCTCATTACATTCGGCGCCACATTGGGCGACCTGCACGCCGGATGGGGATGAAATGATGATGAACACAACACAACACCCAGTCCCTGAGTGGAGAAAATCTCCGACCCAACCGGGAATCGAACCCGGGCCCAGAGGACGGCAATCCGTCACGCTGACCACTCAGCTACTGGGGCGGACACATAAATGATGCAAGAGGTGTACTGAAGAGATTCGCTACACTACGTTTGTCTCTCCTCCGCTAGAGTATTGCTGTTCATCTTGTGATACTTACCACATAGGACTGACGGACATCGTAGAAGTTCAAAAAAGGGCGGCTCGTTCTATACTGTCGCGGAACAGGAGAGAGAGCGACACAGATATGATTTGCGTTTTTCGATGCGGTGAGATCCTTTCACGAAATCTGAATCTTCAACATTCACCCCCCCCCCCCCTCCAAAAAACATTTTGTTGATACCCACCTACGTATGGAAAAATTATCATCTTAATAAAATAAGAGAAATCAGAGCTCGCACATGAAAATTTAAGTGTTCTATTTTTCCGCCCACTGTTAGAGAGTGGAACGGTAGGGGAATACAGTGCAAGTAATCAATCAACCCTCCGAAAAAAAGTGTCCGAATTTTAGAGTCAGCATGTAGATGCAGATGTGGATTTACACTTCAGTATGGAAATTGCGGTACACCTACTATTTCTTAAAAAGCTTATTTCTCTGTGAACCCAGGATTTAATGCATTACAGGGAGACCCTCTGCCTATTTCACTCTTTATTTTCGTTTGTTCTCCAGAAGAGTCAGACACGTTTTCAATTTGGTGTTGTGTTTTGTCCATGGTCGTAGTCTTTTGACTTTCTTATTGATCTACGTTGGAAAGCCTGTGAGGTTTATTACTTTGTCTTTTATTGTGGAATGTACCATATCTACTTTTACCCTTGTTACTAGTATTTTCTAGCTTTAACACCGGTTCTGTGTTAATGTTGGACGGATTGGATCTGGTATTTTGCTAATTTATATTGACTCCATATAAACAATTCTTGAAGTTTTCTCTTCGTAAGTCATTACGTGCCAGGTTCCCTATGTTATACGAGCTGGTCCATTACTAATTTCGATAATTACACGATAATTAACCGGTAACAGAGGGAAGTGTACAGTCGCTGAGGACAAAAACACGTAACAGATGCGATTAGTGCTCGGGAAACTCCGGTTTCATACGTGCAAGTGACAATACACGGTCATTTTTAACTTACAAAAATTACGTACGGAGTTCTACCAGTGAATACAATTAACGGCGTCGTTGTCATGTCACTTATACTCTTGTGTAGGTTTCTACCGTACCTGGTATTAAAGAAACCCCGTGCTAATTGGGAAACCAAAGCGACTTTCCTTCCTGAAGGCCACGGAGTTCAGAACCCGAAACTGCGGCAGCTACTGCTTCCAGCCGAGCATTCCAAGTACGTCTTTGCCTCATTGCACGTCTGGTGAGTGTGTCTGTAGATGGATCTTTAAAAAAGACATGCTTAAAACACTGACATTCAATTTATATGCAAGTAAATTTTACATATTGTTGACCTCAGTTTCCTTTACAATATTTCAACCAATATTTAAGCTATCGTAATTAAATTTAGTGTTTTACAAAACAATAAACCAGCTGCATTATTCGTCCATACATGGCTTTGAGACTTCAGTACCAGAAGCAGTTAGGAACTGGTGATTACCCTGCTGGCTGTTAACTATGGTATAGCAGGTAGGTTATCAAATGATGAAATTTTAAGAATGGCTCTTTCACTCTTCAGTGGAATGTGCGTTGACTTGAAACATCTTCCCTGCTTAAATTCTGTACCGGATCGGGACTGGAAGCAGGCACAAGTCTTAATTGGATAGGAAGTTTCCGTAAGTTTTACTCATAGTGCGTAAAATTATGGTAATGAGTGTGTTGGGGTGGGAAACTACAAATATAGTGTGTGGACATACAAGATGAGAATGTGGGACTCGCTGGAGGCGTGCGTGAGATAGTCCCTGCAGTCGCGCTATCCTCTGTGCCTTCGGTGGCTCAGATGGATAGAGCGTCTGCCATATATATATATATATATATATATATATATATATATGTGTGTGTGTGTGTGTGTGTGTGTGTGTGTAGACTTGTTGATCTGGAGTCGCCTAGAACGAAATTAGAATTGTGTTAATACCTTTAGCTGCTAACGGGCGTTGATATATATCAACGGGGACAGATGAAAATGTGTGCCCAGACCGGGACTCGATCCCGGGATCTCCTGCTGACATCGCAGACGCTCAATCCATTTTTTTTTTTTTTCATTTTGTCCGTTGTTGATCGTTGTGTTTGGTCGTTGCGGACGTCACTTAACATCCGTTCAAGTTCGTTATGGATCCTTTCACTCAGTTTTTTATTACAGAAGCTAGCCAGCTCTCTGACCGAACACGCTGAGCTACCGTGCCGGCTATGTGCTAGCCATTACACCGCCATAGCAGTATCCGAGGGCTCAGAGGATAGCGTGACTGCAGGGACTATCTCGCGCACGCCTACCGCGAGACCCACATTCTCATCTTGTATGTCCACACACTACATTCGTAGTGTCCAACCCCAGTTCGGGGAATATGTGTACATCCGACATGTCCGAAAGAACAGACAGCATATCTGTATAAGTATATAAGGGCGTTTCAAAAATGACCGGTATATTTGAAACGGCAATAAAAACTAAACGAGCAGCGATAGAAATGCACCGTTTGTTGCAATTTGCTTGGGAAACAGTACATTTTCAAGCAGACAAACTTTCGAAATTACAGTAGTTACAATTTTCAACAACAGATGGCGCTGCAGTCTGGGAAACTCTGTAGTACGATATTTTCCACATATCCACCATGCGTAGCAATAATATGGCGTAGTCTCTGAATGAAATTACCCGAAACCTTTGACAACGTGTCTGGCGGAATGGCTTCACATGCAGATGAGATGTACTGCTTCAGCTGTTCAATTGTTTCTGGATTCTGGCGGTACACCTGGTCTTTCAAGTGTCCCCACAGAAAGAAGTCACAGGGGTTCATGTCTGGCGAATAGGGAGGCCAATCCACGCCGCCTCCTGTATGTTTCGGATAGCCCAAAGCAATCACACGATCATCGAAATATTCATTCAGGAAATTAAAGACGTCGGCCGTGCGATGTGGCCGGGCACCATCTTACATAAACCAAGAGGTGTTCGCAGTGTCGTCTAAGGCAGTTTGTACCGCCACAAATTCACGAAGAATGTCCAGATAGCGTGATGCAGTAATCGTTTCGGATCTGAAAAATGGGCCAATGATTCCTTTGGAAGAAATGGCGGCCCAGACCAGTACTTTTTGAGGATGCAGGGACGATGGGACTGCAACATGGGGCTTTTCGGTTCCCCATATGCGCCAGTTCTGTTTCTTGACGAAGCCGTCCAGGTAAAAATAAGCTTCGTCAGTAAACCAAATGCTGCCCACATGCATATCGCCGTCATCAATCCTGTGCACTACATCGTTAGCGAATGTCTCTCGTGCAGCAATGGTAGCGGCGCTGAGGGGTTGCCGCGTTTGAATTTTGTATGGATAGAGGTGTAAACTCTGGCGCATGAGACGATACGTGGACGTTGGCGTCATTTGGACCGCAGCTGCAACACGGCGAACGGAAACCCGAGGCCGCTGTTGGATCACCTGCTGCACTAGCTGCGCGGTGCCCTCTGTGGTTGCCGTACGCGGTCGCCCTACCTTTCCAGCACGTCCATCCATCACGTTTCCAGTCCGTTGAAATTTTTCAAACAGATCCTTTATTGTATCGCTTTTCGGTCCTTTGGTTACATTAAACCTCCATTGAAAACTTCGTCTTGTAGCAACAACACTGTGTTCTAGGCGGTGGAATTCCAACACCAGAAAAATCCTCTGTTCTAAGGAATAAACCATGTTGTCTACAGCACACTTGCACGCTGCGAACAGCACACGCTTACAGCAGAAAGACGACGTACAGAATGGCGCACTCACAGACTGCGTTGTCTTCTATATCTTTCACATCACTTGCAGCGCCATCTGTTGTTGAAAATTGTAACTACTGTAATTTCGAATGTACTGTTGTCCCAAGCATATTGCAACAAACGGTGTATTTCTATCGCTGCTCGTTTAGTTTTTATTGCCGTTTCAAATATACTGGTCATTTTTGAAACATCCTGTAGTTCTGGCAACACTGGCCATGACCTCTTCCTTATGTGCGGATGCACACACATTCCCCGAACTGTTACGGGACTTGGTAAGAATGTCTTCCACGAGTAATGAGTGTGTTGGGGTGGGAAACTACAAATATAGTGTGTCGACATACAAGATGAGAATGTGGGACTCGCTGGAGGCGTGTGTGAGATAGTCCCTGCAGTCGCGCTATTCTCTGTGCCTTCGGTGGCTCAGATGGATAGAGCGTCTGCCATGTAAGCAGGAAATCCCGGGTTTGAGACCCGGTCGGGGCACACATTTTCACCTGTCCCCGTTGATATATATCAACGCCCGTTAGCAGCTAAAGGTATTAATACAATTCTAATTTCGTCTATAGAATATGCTGGCCACTGGACCGAGATAGTTCAGCGATGCTCGAGCAACTTAGATTCATGAGTTATCTCGTTGAAATATGACTGTCCTGTGAGGTGTCGTGGCGTGAGACAGTTTTGTTGTTTTGTCGTCTGTACACGGTGTTCCGTTGCGCTGAAATACAAGTTTTTTCATTTCGTAGGATGTACTTCATTTCATATCAGTGTGATGCTGTCACATGCCACATTCATTGTGTTGCAATTTTTGCTGTCAACAGTGTTCTTGATGTAGATAATGAATATTTTAGAGAGAAAATCTAGAAATATTAAGGCAGTAAGGAGCATCGTTGCTGCTGCTTTCAGATACTGGTCTTTCCATGTACGACTCTGTACACAGTTAGGGATTTGTATCTTCGAATGGCACTCACCTTTTCATAAACTGCAAACAATCATTTCTGGAATCGCGTCGGGGGGAGAATTGCTATACGAGACAATCTAAACACGACTTATCGATACCATAGTGTAATGTTCACTATACAGTGCAGTGTAAACTCTTGTAAAACAGGATACCAGGCCGGAAATCGTATCGTTATCCTTGATGGAAACACTGGTCTCTAATTTGTGGGAAAAAAAGTGTCTATCTGGAATTACGTTTGTGTAAAGGGTTTTTGAACTACTGCTACCAGTCACAAACTTTGTCAACTATTGTATTACTTATATATTTAGCGACATGTTTCGAGGGAATATTTCATCTTCAGGCTAAATGGCATTACAAAAACAACTTTACAATGAGGTCATACTGATGTTACAAAGTCTTTTCGTAAATACTGCGGTCATCCTGTAGAAGAAAACTTAGTAAGTGGTGATGACGCTTTGGAAGCTTCAATGATGTGTGCACGAAAATGTTTTGTGACGGTCACTCGCCTCGTTCTTCTGGTGTGGCAGTCTCGTTGTGATGCACTGAGGTGTTCCCATTTCCGGGGCTATCTTACTCACTATTCACAAATTGTCACTAACATAGCAGTAAGTTGGTAACACGATCACAAACAGTTTTGTAGTGCAGTGGACAAGATGCCGGTCGAAATACAGTTGGGTTCGATTTTACTATCGATTTGTCCACCTATGTGGTGTCAGGTGTTACAAGTTACTGCTATGTTAGTGACAATTTCTGAACAGTCACCAACAGAGCCACGAAAATGGTAACACCTCAGCGCATCACAACGAGACTGCCACGCCCGAAGAACAAAGTGAATGACTGTTAAAAAACATTTTTTCAAACAGATCCTTTATTGTATCGCTTTTCGGTCCTTTGGTTACATTAAACCTCCATTGAAAACTTCGTCTTGTAGCAACAACACTGTGTTCTAGGCGGTGGAATTCCAACACCATGTAACCAGTCCAGGTTCCAAATTGACCTCGCCTCTTACTAAGTTTCCTCGTCCTCCACAGGATGACCACAGCATTTACGAAAAGTCTATGTAACATCAGTATCACCTTATTGTAAAGTTGTTTTGGTAATGCCATTTAACCTGAAGATGTATTCCCTCGAAACATGTCGGTACATAAATAAGTAATACAATAGTTGACAAAGGTTGTGACTGTTAGCAGCAATTTTTTTTTTTAAAAAAAAAGCCCTTACATATTTCTTGAGCCAGTCACTGTCGGAAAATAGTCAAAATGCTTCAAATTACGTTTCTACTTCACTTCAAACCTGCAAAGGCTCGTTCAACAAGTTCATGACCAATTCCTTCCGTATCAGTCTAAATGGAAAATTAGAATTCAGTTTTTTACGATATTTTATCTTTTCTTGAAACAAGTCACATTCCTGCATGCACAAAATATTAAAAGAACCAACATCGTTGTCAACAAGTTGCTACATTTTCCTCATCATATGTTTCGGAAATGCTCTTTGTGGTATATATTGTTACCGTTAAGGTTAATCTGGTACACTCAGCAACAAGTCTTGAAGGATTTAACTGCGTACCTGTCTTCAATTTCTGTTTAAATCCTCAGTCTGTCACAGAGATCTCATCCATCAAGCAGTTTTATAGATTTCTCAAACGATCCGGTGATATACTATGACGTAATATTCCTGATAACTTGATGGCAGGTTTAATGATTCCCTCGAAATGGTGAGAAGCTGTGTAAGTTTTACACAGGACTGTATGATAATGACTACGTGTGCGCTCAGGACTGTAGTATTGATGGAATAAATCCACAATCGACCACCATACAGATCTTAGTGCTCACACATCAGTACGTGGTCGGGCTTTGTTAAAAATCTCCTTCATCTGTTCTTAATGACATCACACAATCTTGAAAGTATTTCGGATTACACTAAGCCGTTAGATATTTTACTAGTATCGTAAAATTCATGGGAACCCTGTTACAGTATCACAACACAAAAAGAAAGGCGAGAGTTGACATCATCATGGTGCTATTTGTCATGGCCCGTTTACGATAGTGAGTTATATCCTTGCAGTACTGCCAGTTTAATTAAAATGTTTACCGGACAGAGACAGTAGACAAGTAATTTACTATGTATACATTTACACTTTCCGTGGGAAAATCCGTTGCCTAGAATTAAATAGAGTGGTGAAAATTTGAGTACATACCAGAAACGTGTATTTAGTGGTAGATACATTCTAAATAACAACTACTTTTGTCGACTCACGTCTGCATAGCCCATCTACCACTCAAAACACATCTGTGTGGTATAACAATTTATGCGAGGCTTCTTAGTAGTGTTTTCTGACGAGGAAAACTAATAAGCTGAGAGAGAGGGTTCCTTTATAACGTGAACAGTTATTGTTTTCCTTCACTAGTTTAGAAATACTTTGAGCGGTCGCTTTACTGAAAGTCTATACGGTGGGTTTTGATGAACATCAATAACGCCACTATATGGCCTGTCTATTAACGTTCAGAATTCATTTTCTATTACTCATATATAACACAGAAAATATTGTACTTTCCCTCGAATTTGAGTCGGCAACGCTCCTGTAAATGTCGGTCACGTCTCTTTCTGAGTGACAGGTGACTCTTTGATCGATACCGCAGAGAGTGAATCACACAGCTGCTGTCAGGGACTGACAGTTCTCTGCAGAGATCATTAATTAGAAAGAGGTGACATTTTCTGGTTGCGCGATCGTTAGCCAGAGAGAAGTGTTTGGTACACCTCTTTCCCGCCATTCTTTCATTCATTACTGTGGATATTCATACGTCAGGAAATTGCGGTTGACTTACTACGCATAATTATTGACCGGATGTTATGACTCCCCTGTATTAATCTTCTTTCTCATCGTCCTAAGCTTAGTTCCCGTATCACAAACGTAGGGAGGAGACCATAATGAGACGGTGACGTAAAGAGTTTCTAACAACATTGATGTGGAGGTTTGTCCTAGTAGTTCAGAGTCCGTGCGCAGCTTAGGTTGGATTTGTCCTCGCCATGAAATATCTATGATCAGGCCTCGCCTAATATGATAAGATCGAAGGGAAACAGTAACACAACTACTTGGCTGAATATTTTTGGATAATGGTTTAAGGAAGAGCATCTGAATCGTATATTACTTATAATCGATTTGAATTTTCGGTAAGCAGCCACAATTTAGGTAATGAAGTTTCTTTTATTGTTCTTTCCTATTTTCAGGTCTTCACAGTCGTATATGGAACCTGAACAGTCAGATGCACACTTTATATCAAAAAAGCAACTATAACTTTTTCATTCTTCAAACGAGTTGGCCGACCGCTGTGGCCGAGCGGTTCTATGCGCTTCAGTCCAGAACCGCGCTGCTCCTACGGTCGCAGGCTCGAATCCTGCGTCGGGCATGGATGTGTGCGACGTCCTTAGGTTAGTTAGGTTTAAGTAGTTTTAAGTCTAGGGGACTGATGATTTCAGATATGCTCTCCCACAGTGCTTAGAGCCATTTGAAACGAGTTGAGCTGAGGAATCTTATCACACTCATTGATAACATAGTGATATTGAGTGGTATTTTGTCTATCACGTGCTTACATCACAATAATAATAGCAATACGATTATGATACATAACTGCTTAAATTACTACATCAGTATGATTGTGTACCGAGCGAGGTGGTGCAGCGTTTAGCACAGTAGGCTCGCATTCGGGAGGACGTCCGGCCATCCTGATTTATGTTTTTCATTATTTACCTTCATCGCTTCAAGTAAAAGCCGTGATGGTTCCTTTGAAAAACTACGGATGACTACCTGATCCATCCTTCAATAACTCGATGACCTACCTCTTTGGTGCCCTCCCCTGAATCAATCGATCAAGCAACCTATTACTTTGCTACACCATCAGGTGTATGAGACTTATAAACTTTATTGGCAGTATACTCGAAGCTGTCTACAGGAACGCTGAAATGACGAAAGAGGAAAATGTGAGAGTCAGAGAAAAAAGCTAATTTCCTCACTTGTTTTGTGTGTAAATATTCATCTTCTGGGGTAGGTGGATGAGAACACTGCAAGTCGGTAATGGGTACCAAACTTCGAAACTAAATAGTTACTTTAATGTATTCGCGGCAGCGAATATGGACAACCATGGGCTGTATTTTGAAATGACGAAAATGACAAGTTTTCCAGACCAGGACCCGAATCCGGATTTCCCGCGTATCGCGAGCGGTCGCTTTACCAATTTTTTGACATCGTTCTCGTCATTTGATCTGAGCGAGCGTCACATGATACCCTTCAATTTCATCATTGATTGCTCCGCTCAATTTTTATTATTACTATTATCATTACAGAGATCAGCCAGCTCTGTGACCGAACACGTTGAGCTTCTGTGCTGGCTTCCACTAGGCTATCCAAGCACGTTACAGGGCTAGACCAGGATTACCATATGTAGTCAACCACGTGTCTACAACCTGCAATTGTAGATCCATCATGTATATTCGTGCACAGGGGAGATGCTTTAATCGAGAGTTGCTTACCCAGTGTCAGCTGATAAATAGGAAATCACGGTGCCTGTGTTGTTCATATATAAGATACATGTATGTCCAAAGGAACATTGCTTCGTTCATCTGAACAACATAGACTGTTCAAAATCCCATAAACAGAGAATGGTTGCTGAAAATCCTGAGAAAAAAAATCTTTCTATAGTCACAGTAGATGATACAGGGACATTGTCATTCTACTAGTCGTTACATTCTTGGGCCACATACCCGTTTATAAGCACTACATCTCGGCCATTCATCGCTTCGTTAACGGTAGATGTGATTCTGTAGCCGTGTATTCACTTGAACAAGAAAATGTTGTCTTAATGATTCGTCAGATATTCGAAATTCGGGTCAGATTTGATAACATTAAGTGCCAGTCCCAGGTGGTTATCGTCCTTCCGAATTTCTTTATGAGAGTTCGCGGCAAACACTTTAACTTTTTGCCGTACCGTCAAAGGCTTCCCAACCTTCATGTTTTCAGTCGCAGGGGTGGATTAGTTAACATACTTACTAATAGCCTCCAGTCCAGCGGACTTGCAGTGATCTCTTTCCTCACTCACACCAGTAAATTTAGATCTGTGTGTGGTGATACGTCATTTAACTGCCGCTAAAATTGCGGTAACTTAACTGTCGCACGTCGTGAGATGGAGCACTGACTGCATATCGAGCACTGCATAAAATATTATGTGTATTTCTATCTTTAATTATCTGTTACATTTATAAAAGTCATTATATGTACGTATGTATGATCCACATCTTGTACTAAACCACCGGATTTATTTCAACCAAAATTGATGTACGTATAACTTACTACGTTGAAATAAACACTGTGCTGAAACTACAACCTCCCTCCTATAATGCTGGGAAAGGTGTGAAAAGTGGTTTACATAAAAGTGCAACGTAGAAACGTTTTGTGAGATTTTCTCCCCTTCTTCATGGCAGCACTGAAGGAATGTCGAGACAGTTTTTTGAACATCCCATTCTATATTTTTGTACCTCCCATACACAAAATTTATGTCACCGTAACCACTCTGCGACAATATTAATGGAAGTTGTCCTTGATATCTGTGGAAACATCAACACCAAGCTAGGAAATTATGAACCGACGTCTCGCACGTACAATTTTACCATTATGTAGGACTAGTTCTTCTGTCACGTCTGAATGTCTTCGCCGGTACTTCCATCACGCATGTCTGTATAGCCAGAATTGAAATTTATGTCCCACTCGGTTAAAGTAGTCACAATCCAATTCCCATGCATACGAACAGCAGACAATGAACTTGGCGGCATCGACTCTCCCTGTTTGCAGGACACTATTGTTAGGACGAACAGCGCAACTAGCGGAGAACGTAATGGCACCCTCCATTCCTCGCTTACGCCCTGCTGCTAACACAATGGCGATGGAAACAGAGAGCTGTCTGACGCAAAGTGACCTTCTTTTACAACTACTCGTGGGGCATGAGTCTACAAACATTTGTGTATTTTTAATAGCGTATCTTGGGACAATTTGACGTTTGCCACGAATGCCTCTAACTCCAGGTCGTGTAGTCTCTTCGTAACAGGGATTCAAGGGATTACTGATATCAGTATGTTATGTGTCCTAGAAAAATGGCATGCGCTTGTGATCTACACTATTATAAAAACACGAGTCGTTGTCTAACGTTGTTATCAAAAAGTTCCAAAACTACTTGATTGAATTACTTCAAATTTTTACGGGAACATTGTGACGGGCATGTATTCCGTAATATATTTGGCATGTAAAGGGAAAACGTTGTTACCAAACCACTCGAGAAGTTGTATGTGTAGTAAATAATGAGGAAACGTTGTTACCAAGAAACTTGAAAAGAGTTGTCACTAGTTTACTTCAAACTTTCACACGACATTGTACAGGTCTTCTGTTACGAGTACATCCGAATGCGAGAAAGAAGATGCTGTTCTGTGATGTGATAAAGTGAGGTTTCGGTTTCTTTCACACAGTCAATTTCAAACTTGAGAGGAGGGTGTGTAAACCTTAACACTAAAGTTTTCTCCCATATTATTGTTTATTTTTACTTCATCGCCGGTTTTACAAAATCAGGTGAGTTGTGAATGTGGCTTATCGGCTTATGATCTGCACAGTACTACGGAAACTGAATCGACCAAAGCTTCGTGATCCTGTCTGTTCATAGATTAAAACCGCGCGGAATACCATCATTGAAGCTATTATCCCCACAGATTCAGCTGCCGGAGAAGTGTCCCTTATACTCTGTATACCAATGATCCCAACTGATTTACCGAATCATTTTAAGGAAATCAAGGTTTCGTTTGTAGTAACAGTAAAGAAGGCTGAAGGTAGGAGAGAAGGATAGGAGGACAGTAGGAAAGGGGTTGAGGAGGGAAGAAATAGACATTGCGTGGAGGGGATAGTAGATGGACAGAGAGAAGTGGGAGTAGGTGATGCACAGAAACGGGGGGGGGGGCAGGAGGAGAAAATAGACTGACAGAGGGAGGTGGATGGAGGAGAAGTCTGACAGAGAGAAGGGGGATGAACTTTGGAACGTGTATGCAAATGCCACATAAGTTTTGCAATTACAAAGCATTTCCAGATTCGCTAGTAACAATACAAAGAGTGAGATGCTCATGACTGGTGCGTTACACTCGGATGGGCCTGGTGTGTGGGGTGGGGGCGGCAACGACGTACGAATGAACCCAACTGCGACGAACTGTACTTCGAGATTTCATAGCGTTTGCGTGACGTAGAGTAGTAAAATATTCACATTCTTATTTCTAGACGTCGAGTCTCTTCCGTGAGTGTATCACGTTAAAGGTCGCACTGCACAACGATTCTCATAGCGGGCAGAAGCTTACTCTGTGCAGTAGCTGCCTTAAAATGAGCTCTGGTCGTCAAGATTCACTTCGTGTCACACACGGAGAACACTTCTCGCCCGAAGCAGACATGTCCCGTATCCTGCACCGATGGCAACTAAAACATTTTCCGTCTTCAGTAACTTTTATTTTCACTGATTTTACCTCAAGATTTTAAACATGGCTGCAACAGCAACTGTTAAAATTCTTCACAATAAAGGATGGCAGCCAAAAACAGTTGCAGGATAGAATTTTTTTATTAAAATTCTTGACCAAGATTTCGGTACATATAAATATACCTTCATCAGAAGTACATTTCCTGAATAGAAAGACACATTCATTAGAAAAGCCATATCAACGAAAGTGAGAAACAGAAGCTTAAATAACGGTGAAATTGCTAAAGTAATACAGGCACACAATCTTTAGTACTTACTAAAATTACATCATGCACTGGAGAATAATGAAACAATTATGCCAAAAGGCGTCGTCAGTAATTAAAATATCATCTCCATTTGTACAACATGTGTAATGGGTACAGGATCAAAGCGAACAGTTTAACAATGTTACTTCGCCTATGAACTGCTGAGACACGAGTGTGAAGGCACTAAGGTAGATTGTTTCGCCGAGAGAGGGCACTTGCATGTGCCAGACTCGCGCATATTACAATCCATAAATACATACATAAGCGCATCAAAATTATTAAAGGTTGTGTTAATTCAAACTTTGTCTTAATAAATAAAGCGTATCACGCCAATTAAAGACATTTATGTAAACTAGAAATATAGAACCAAATTTACCTGTGTCCTAGTGTCAAACGGATAAAGCTTTCGCTTGGAACATCTAACGAGAGAGGGCACTACGGTAATGCGCGAGAGTCTCGCGTAACGTAGGCAGTGAAATACATACTAGCGAAACAACCAAAATGTTATAATAAAACGAAACCATCTGTCTGTATGAATAAAACATAGTAGTCATTTAACCACACATACACATTGAAATTCATAATTAACAAACATCACAATATGTAGATCCCAACAAGATAGGAAAAGCGCATTTCACCGGCATCAACAAGCAAAAAAATAACTCCTAGTCAGCCAGACTATATTACATTAAGGCAATGAGGGGTTTGAAACTGTCTAAAAAAATTTTGTTTCGAAGCTGCACCTGTTCATTAAGAACAAAACCATCTTTTAGAGACAGATGCTTGAAAATCTCTAATTCTTCGAGCAAGTCTAGTTTGTCACCTTTATCAGCTTCATGAAGCAGCTCTACGTCGTCCAGTTCTCTTGGCGTGTGCTGTAAGAGCCATAGATGTTCAGCAAAGGTGGAATTATATACGTTTTCCCCATTTTTACCTAACTTGTGTTCTTTATACCTAACTTTAATGGGTCTACCTGTCTGCCCTATGTAATAGTTTGGGCAGTCGTTACAAGTAATTTTGTATACACCGGACTTAGTGCTGAGTTCTTCTCGTGCTACAATATTATGAATTACTCTACGTTTGAGGCTATTATTTACGGAAAAAGCAACTCTATAACCGTATTGTTTCTGTAAAAGTCTTTTAATCTTATATGAAACGTTCCCTAAAAATGGAATAGAAATAAAGTTATTACTCTCATAGTTTTTTGCCCTGTTATCTCCTAAAGTAGAAAATTTTACAGCTGTTTTTTTCTTAGCAATTTGGTCAATTAATTTAGGGTCGTATCCATTGTTAGTGGCTATTGATTTTAATAAAAATATTTCATTTTCAAAACAATTCTGTGCTAAAGGTGTGCTCACAGCGCGATGAACTGCAGAATGAAAAAAGGCGATCTTGTGAGTTTGAGGATGACAGGAATCTGCTGGAATAATATTATCAGAAAAAGTTTCTTTACGGAAAATGTCGAAGCTAATGGTGTTACCCGATAACTTAAGTTTCAAATCAAGAAAATTGAGTTCTCTCTCGTTATTTGGTATCTCTTTTGTAAATTTCATTTTCTCGTGGAAACTGTTGAAAACATGAAACAGTTGTTGTAGATCTTGGTCACAACCTTGAAATAGTATGAGTATATCATCAACATAACGAGCATAAAAAGAAATCTTATTGCCTAACGTAGGGTTGTTTTTGAAGAAATTTTCTTCTAGTGCATTCATAAAGATGTCAGCAAAGATGCCAGCTATCGGGCAACCCATGGCTAAGCCGAATGGTTGCTCATACATTTTACCATTAAACTGAAAGTAATTGTAATCTAGTACAACCTGCAGTAGTGACATAAGTTCCGACAACTGTAGCTCACTTAAAGTTTTGTGTTGTCGAATGTTACCTTCAATAATCTTAAGATTACTGCAGGTTGTACTAGATTACAATTACTTTCAGTTTAATGGTAAAATGTATGAGCAACCATTCGGCTTAGCCATGGGTTGCCCGTTAGCTGGCATCTTTGCTGACATCTTTATGAATGCACTAGAAGAAAATTTCTTCAAAAACAACCCTACGTTAGGCAATAAGATTTCTTTTTATGCTCGTTATGTTGATGATATACTCATACTATTTCAAGGTTGTGACCAAGATCTACAACAACTGTTTCATGTTTTCAACAGTTTCCACGAGAAAATGAAATTTACAAAAGAGATACCAAATAACGAGAGAGAACTCAATTTTCTTGATTTGAAACTTAAGTTATCGGGTAACACCATTAGCTTCGACATTTTCCGTAAAGAAACTTTTTCTGATAATATTATTCCAGCAGATTCCTGTCATCCTCAAACTCACAAGATCGCCTTTTTTCATTCTGCAGTTCATCGCGCTGTGAGCACACCTTTAGCACAGAATTGTTTTGAAAATGAAATATTTTTATTAAAATCAATAGCCACTAACAATGGATACGACCCTAAATTAATTGACCAAATTGCTAAGAAAAAAACAGCTGTAAAATTTTCTACTTTAGGAGATAACAGGGCAAAAAACTATGAGAGTAATAACTTTATTTCTATTCCATTTTTAGGGAACGTTTCATATAAGATTAAAAGACTTTTACAGAAACAATATGGTTATAGAGTTGCTTTTTCCGTAAATAATAGCCTCAAACGTAGAGTAATTCATAATATTGTAGCACGAGAAGAACTCAGCACTAAGTCCGGTGTATACAAAATTACTTGTAACGACTGCCCAAACTATTACATAGGGCAGACAGGTAGACCCATTAAAGTTAGGTATAAAGAACACAAGTTAGGTAAAAATGGGGAAAACGTATATAATTCCACCTTTGCTGAACATCTATGGCTCTTACAGCACACGCCAAGAGAACTGGACGACGTAGAGCTGCTTCATGAAGCTGATAAAGGTGACAAACTAGACTTGCTCGAAGAATTAGAGATTTTCAAGCATCTGTCTCTAAAAGATGGTTTTGTTCTTAATGAACAGGTGCAGCTTCGAAACAAAAATTTTTTAGACAGTTTCAAACCCCTCATTGCCTTAATGTAATATAGTCTGGCTGACTAGGAGTTATTTTCTTGCTTGTTGATGCCGGTGAAATGCGCTTTTCCTATCTTGTTGGGATCTACATAATGTGATGTTTGTTAATTATGAATTTCAATGTGTATGTGTGGTTAAATGACTACTATGTTTTATTCATACAGACAGATGGTTTCGTTTTATTATAACATTTTGGTTGTTTCGCTAGTATGTATTTCACTGCCTACGTTACGCGAGACTCTCGCGCATTACCGTAGTGCCCTCTCTCGTTAGATGTTCCAAGCGAAAGCTTTATCCGTTTGACACTAGGACACAGGTAAATTTGGTTCTATATTTCTAGTTTACATAAATGTCTTTAATTGGCGTGATACGCTTTATTTATTAAGACAAAGTTTGAATTAACACAACCTTTAATAATTTTGATGCGCTTATGTATGTATTTATGGATTGTAATATGCGCGAGTATGGCACATGCAAGTGCCCTCTCTCGGCGAAACAATCTACGTTAGTGCCTTCACACTCGTGTCTCAACAGTTCATAGGCGAAGTAACATTGTTAAACTGTTCGCTTTGATCCTGTACCCATTACACATGTTGTACAAATGGAGATGATATTTTAATTACTGACGACGCCTTTTGGCATAATTGTTTCATTATTCTCCAGTGCATGATGTAATTTTAGTAAGTACTAAAGATTGTGTGCCTGTATTACTTTAGCAATTTCACCGTTATTTAAGCTTCTGTTTCTCACTTTCGTTGATATGGCTTTTCTAATGAATGTGTCTTTCTATTCAGGAAATGTACTTCTGATGAAGGTATATTTATATGTACCGAAACCTTGGTCAAGAATTTTAATAAAAAAATTCTATCCTGCAACTGTTTTTGGCTGCCATCCTTTATTGTGACTGATTTTACCTTTTGAAACATTGCACACCGTTGTAACATACTTTAGAGGAAACTGTAAAAGTGATAGTTCATGTGTCATATTGACTCGCTCACACACTGCGTTAACCCCACATGCTCTGCAGAGCGTCGACACGTTGTGTTGGCCTACTCGATGATCAAATCTGTCTCCAATCGATCATATATGGGGCAGTACCTGACTACAACTCCGACGTCATCCACAACCTACATCAGCCTCCCTCTACTGACCTACCGAGTACCCCATGCATGGAACCTCATCCCACAAACTGAAATCCGGTACCTGTCCAACACAGTTAAGTACTAGCATTTCACATTTGCAGTGGCTTGTCTCGCCCTTACATTAATCTGTGATCTTGCATTGTTAATCATTTACATATGTTACACGGACAAATGTATGTCCCATAGTTCATTACCCTACATTAATTATTTTTTTCTGTTGTGATCATTTTCTGTCGGTGTATTTACGGATTTTTCAGTTCGACGTTCGATGCAACTGGTGGCGCCTCCAGAATATTAAAATGTACTGGCTCTAAATGAGTTAACAAAAAGTTTTAAATATTCATCACTTCGCCGCACTCTTTCCTTCAACATACATATCGTTAAATTCTCTCTTTTTTTCGCTCACTTCACACAACAGATGTGGCGTTCGCTGGGTTATTCAGTGGTTTGGTATTTAACTAATTTGTAAATGGAAATTATAATCTTATTTTATTACATTGAGTAATTACTAAACAATTTTTCTCCCGGCTAAATATTTGATCAAGTTGCTAAAGAACTCCAAGTTCACATCGTGTTAAAGTGTTGTCTGTAAGTAGTGTAAGAGTCACTAAATCACAGTTCATACAACAGATTTCTTACAACTATTGATTAAGATGGAAGCAGTTATCTTCAGCAAAATGATGATTAAAACCACTGAATATCAGCCGCGTACAACACTGACGTATGTTACCTGAAACAATATTCTTCGCAACTCGTGCGTAATTAATTTCGGCTCCATACATCAGCTAGAAAAGTTTCTTATAAGGATCGTGCTATGAACACTGTTTTTATAGAACCAATCTGATTCGAATCATTTTCATTAAAATGAGTTCGGGACCACCGGTGCACATTTATTTTTACACATTTGTATTACCTTCGGTATTTATTCTGCAGAGTTGCGTAATTTGAATTTGCCGCTGTGATAATTGTTAAGATGGCGGCAGACAATTGATAGAGACTTTCTATAGTTAGAACAGATAAGTAAATATTTAAAATGTTTATTAAACGCTATAAAATCTACTTTCGTATGGTGCACCATTTAGACTTCATCAAGCAAACATTTGATTTGTTTCTAAGGAAAACACAGACGAAAACGCGATACAAATCGCTATCATCAATGGCTGCGCTCCTTGCAGCGGAAAGAAATAATTAAGACAGATAATGCTTACTGAGAGAGGAATCAAAGTTACAACTAATTATTTATTCATATTTATAATAATAATGAACTCTATTTCAAATAATAATTAACATATAATTACAATTTCTTAACAGACCTCAGTTCGATATGCGTCCGCAACCTACAAAAGCCAACCAACAAAAGATAAAAACAAAGGAAGACAAACGCAGATCATAAAAGGAATTTACAGTTATCATTGTCTTTGTATGATACACATCGATATGTCTAATTACATCATATAATATTATATAAATAATTAATACTTATAAGTTTTGACTGTTTTTTCATACGTCGAATACATAATGTTTATAACTGTTAGGGGCATAATTTCCTCTCGTCGCACTGTAGCCAAAAATTTATCTCGAGGATGTTACAATGCCCCTTGGGCTGAGAAAAAGAATTAGTTTATCTATTGTATATTTTTTTATCAGTCCACGAAATCCACGTAATTTGCTACTCTAAAGATGCAAATGTTTAGTTTCAATGTTGTTTTAGACATGACAAAATTATAGTTGAATCTAGTACTTTAAATACAGTCAGGCTTGACATGAATGTAATAGAATATGCTGGAAAATGCAAATTTATGACTTTGTTGTAAGCATCTGGGGTAATGAATGTTTTTTCATGGTGTATATCATAACAGTTTCCAGAGTCACTCATTTATCGAATGTCATAAGAATTTGCTGCTGACGTCGTAAGACCGCCCCCGTGTCGAGCTGTTGGAAAGCAGACAGGTAGCTGCTGGACTGCCCCCGGCCGAGTCAGTGGGCCGTCGGTTGCCGTCGGCTGCATCGTGGTTTGGATCTGCTGCTGGCTAGAAGTCGCGCTGCAGCAGGTTTTGTTTCTCCTTTCCCACGTCCCTCAGTTTATGACGGGTACATGAAATGTCAAAATATAAGCATCAGTGACAAGATAATTACTATTCTCATCCTCTCGAAAAGTTTATTAGTGCCCATTCCGGTTCCATTCACACGGATGGAATTAGACTGTTTTTGGAGTATGTTCTGTATTTTGACACTGTTCAACACAATGTAGTGATTCACATGTAAGTTTATCACAATATGCACATTTTGAACACCGCACCGTTAATCATTCAAGTGTCCGTAGTATGCTTCGTTTACTTAAGCGGAATGTAAATATTTTCGCGACGCGCTGCGTAGCCAACGTTGCATTATTGTTTTGCCTTGCGGCTGGCTGTACAGTCTGTCGTCACATTAAATTTGGCACGCAGAGACGCTTCATATCAAACTACTAAAGGTCATCAGTTCAAATTAATTATTAATACAGTCAACAGTACTCAACGTTCATAGCGTTGCTGCTAACTTTGACACTCCAAGAGCGTTCATAAGGTTACGTGATCACAGATTCTGTCACTGTTCATCATTATTCACAATATAAATCACAGTTCTTCGCGCGTCCACTAGTTCCTGCGAAACACGTTTCACTGTTCTGATTGCTGTCAGTAGTTTTCCAGAGTACTTAACAGACAATCTATATGCAAATGACACTTTTCAAATAATGAGGTCTGGTACACTTGCACGTATGTTCATATTACCATGACTCAATAACAAAATTTTAATTTTACACTGTCACATAAACATGAGACAATATAAAACTTTCCGAATCTGCTACATTATCTTGACCATGAGATCATTACTGAACTGTCCAGATAACCGTACATTTCCATTTTTATTACAAATATATATATATATATATATATATATATATATATAATTTTTTATTTTTTATTCGGATTGTTATTTACCATGTTTTTAGGACAGATGTCCATGTTCGGTTTATCTAACCGTAATGTTGCTCATAAGAGCATTTTAAATGACTTCGTAATGAAACCGTGTACGTAAATCAGTACACATTCAGATTTCGCTTCACTAGTGGTGAAAGAAGTTTATTTTATTTTTTATTTATTTTTTTTTTTCAGTCACACATCTCACGCACCGCATACACTCGCTACGTGTGTGACACTACATGACTCAATCTTATGAGAATATTTTTGTTATATCCATTGTTACACAGGAATAAATATATTATTTAAGCGTTTTAATCATTTCTATCCTACTTATAGAAAGGTAAAATCCCTCACATTTAATGCAATAAAACTCAAGTGTTTATCAAGTTATTGATCCCTTTTAGAGTAAAAATACATTTATTATGGATATTCTCTACTCCTTGTTCAAATAATTCAATAACATTACAGTGTAATACTTGACATAAAAGTTTATAAACTAATACATACATAATATTATCACATTATTACTGCTAATTATTTTACCATAAACATTATATTTACAGTTATGGGGTAGTGCACTTGCACTTCTGATTGGTCCTTTGTATATTCACTTCGTTTTTCTTAGTCCAGGGGACCGAGTAAGATGCTCTGCAATAGGTCTTGTGCGGATATACTTTCATATTATACTGGAAATCTTTTATGATTCCAGGGCGTTCAGTGAATACTTCGAGGTATCCGGATAATAATTCTGTTAATTGTGTAGCCTCTGAAGCATTAGTGCATGTTGCCTCCTGTACTTTCTCTTCTATTGTTGTGACAATGTCACTCACGTTGCTGGGTGCATCGTTATTTCGATTTTTGTGACACATCTGTGGGTGCTTATGATCCAACACTAACAACTTCTGTTTGCTGACAGAAAGATTCATTTTTCTCATCAGCGGAAGGTTCGCACCGAACTCCCGATTCAGCGTTAATGTTATGGGTCGCTGTTGGTACTTAAGTGCACATGTCCCACGGGCGAGATCAATTACAGCTTCCCTTTCCCGAAGGAACTCAAGACCCAGTAGCACCGGTATGGACAAGTTATCCATTAGTAGGAACGTGCATAATAAGCGATCATTTCCCAAGGAAACTTCCACCTGTGTCTGGTATTTTATACTCTGTGCCTTTTTTCCCAATGCCCCTATAACCTTACAATTTACAACCGGTAAAATCGCCAATCTCCTTATCTCCGATACCTTCTTGAAAAACTGCGTGTTCATAACTGATACATTAGCACCTGTGTCAAGCAGAATAGTAGTTGTTACACCAATTACAGATCCGGTGACCCTCGCTTGGATATTTTCCCTTTGTGGCTTATCAGAGGCAGCAGGTTCCTGATATAGCTCATCTTTGATCCTGTTGCCATCCTGATACCGTATCATGTTTATTTTTTGTTCTGTCGACCTATTGCCTTCACTGTTGGCCTCGGTCACCTGGCGAAGGCCTACAGGGACCGAAATTAGTTTATTGGCTTCTGAGTGTTTTGTTTTGTTTCCGAAGGTACCTCCACTATTCTAACATTTTGTGAGTTTTCAGTCGGAGGAGGCCTTTTTGGATCCCACCACGGTGGATATTGATTGCTTGGTATAGGTATAGCCTGTACATAATTTATTGGCTGACCTGAATTGATAGAATTTTGCTGCGGTTCCCAATGACTTGGCCCTGGCTGTCGCCAATATTCACTGTCACCCCGCATATTTTTAGGCTTGTCTTTATATGGGCTGTCTGACCTGTTGTCATTTCGTCTCTTTCGGTTGCTATTGTTATTGTTTGGGTTTTCATTGTGGTACGGCCTCTGATTACCATTCGGCCTTTTGATAATTACTGTTATTATTATTAGGATAACCAAAATTTTGGTTGTAGGGATTCCTACTACTATTATTATTATTGTGTTTTCTGTTACTATAAGCGTTACTTTTATTTTTCTTTGGACTACCTTCGCCCCTATTTCCATTGTTTCCATTCCATGAATTTTTTCTATTAAGACTATTATTATTGCAGATCACGTCAGAATCTTTTCTGGCGTCTTCTTGCACTAGATCCAGAGAATCAATTACAGACAGAAATTCTTTCAGATCGGTGTCTGTAACATTAAATAATTTTTCTCTAATATGTGTAGATAATCTAGCTTTTAAGACTCGCAATATGTCTCTGGTGGTTATTGGCTCATCCCAGTGCCGGGTCATATTAATATATTTTTCAAAGTACTTTCTTAAGGAACCTGACTTCGGATTGTACATTTCTGCATTGTAAACAATTTTACGGAGTCGCTCTTGAGTAGATGCTGACCAGAGTTGATCAAGGAACGCCTTCTCAAAGTCGTGGAAAATCTTGAAAATTTCTGCTGCATTTAATGCCCAGAGCGACGAATCACCATAAATAGGTGAAACCACAAACTGTATTTTCTGTTCTTCCGGCCATGATTTTGGAAGAACACTTTTGAAGTTTCGAATGAAAACTACTGGATGTATGTTTTTCTTGCTTTCTTCGTTAAATATTTGAAACTGTCTATGCTTAATCAGGCTTTCTTCATGCATCAAAGTAGTAAAGTGCATGGAATTTCTATCATTCGCAGGTGGTGTGGTTACTTTATTACACGTACATTCTATTCCACTATTATTGTTCCTTGGTGTCACATATTGCTCTGGTAATATTGGTTGATTACCAAACTTTGGTCTTCCTTGTGGTGCATTAATATTCGCCGTCAGATTATCTGCGATCTTTTGCCTATTAGTACCAGTGTTGTCATTACTGCATACTGTCAGATTTTCAAAGTTTTGATTTTCAGAGCTCGGCACCCTGGCTACTTCTGTTAGGACTTGCTTTCGGATTTCCGAGGGAATGTCCTCCTGCATTGTTTCCACAGCGGTAGCCAAGGCATTCAATTGGTTCTCTAGTCTATCTACTTCAGTTTGAAGACTATTGACCTGAACTGTAATGTTTGTTAACGGTTCAATAGTGGTTTTTACTGCATCGATCTCCTGCTTAAAATGGGTAGTAATAGCATTATCACGATCGACCAACACTTGATTTATCCTACGGACAATGTCTTTATCTCTTTACAGGAAAATATTGTTTGTATTTTCCATACATTTCTTTTCCTTTTCTTGGTCCCTAAGCTCCTGTTGCTGTTTTTCTATAAGCTTTTCCGGTCTACGTTTTTCCTTTTCCAGCTGACGTCTTTCACGCTCCTGCTCCTTAAGCTCGCGTTGTTTCTCACGCTCCTGCTCTTTATGCTCGCGTTGCTTTTCACGCTCCTGCTCTTTAATAGTAAACTTTTCAAATAGTGCTGTTAGCATATCCTGTATGGACATAGCTTGTGTATTGCTAACTTCTGCCCCTTACCCAGAACAAATATTGTCATTAATTCCTAACTGGTTGAATCCAGGAGTGTCAGTTTGTTTTGGCAACTCCTCGGTTTTACTGTCACTCGGGATATCAGTTTCTAAATTATCATTCATAAATAAATTTTCTAATAATTCGACAGAAATATGGGTAGATTGTTCTACCTGAGACTCTGATGTCATCTCTGCATCAGTATGCTCATTCGGTTTATTTTTCTTTTGTTTAACCATTCTATCACCAATATAGCACAACAAATATATAAATCACTGAGAAGCACCAGTTGACACAAAATGATCTTATAACTAACACATATACACAAATAACACTTAAAGAATATTATTATCGTAGCCAGAATATTCAGTTATTACTACTTATGGCTGCAGGTACTGATTTTAATTTAAAATTGCACACGCTGCAAATGTTGTTAGTGTGCTACTATGTAATTACAGAACATGAACATCTGTTTCTACCTGTATCGATTGAGAGTTGTGGACTGCACTGCTTATGTGAAGTTACTCGTGTGTCTGGCACCAGTGCAGATACAGCTTCGTACAGCAGTTCGGTAGGAAGATGTCAATGCTCATGAAACAAGTAATTATACAATGATTAATAGTTTGTTTTGGTATTCCGTACCTGTAATAGATCACAATTTCAATTATTAAAATGAATAAATGTGCATTGGTGGCCCCACGTTGGGCGCAAGTGTGGCGTTCGCTGGGTTATTAAGTGCTTTGGTATTTAACTAGTTTGTAAATGGAAATGATAATCTTATTTTATAACATTGAGTAACTACTAAATAATTTTTCTCCCGGCTAAAGATTTGATCAAGTTGCTAAAGAACTCCAAGTTCACGTCGTGTTAAAGTGTTGTCTGTAAGTTGTGTAAGAGTCACTCAATCACAGTTCATACATCAGATTCCTTACAACTATTGATTAAAATGGAAGCAGTTATCTTCAGCAAAATGATGATTAGAACCACCGAATATCAGCCGCGCACAACACTGACGTATGTTACCTGAAACAATATTCTTCGCATCTCGTGCGTAATTAATTTCAGCTCCATACATCAGCTAGAATAGTTTCTTATAAAGATCGTGCTATGAACACTGTTTTTAAAGAACCAATCTGATTCGAATCATTTTCACTAAAATGAGTTCGGGACCACCGGTGCACATTTATTTTTACACATTTGTATTACCTTCGGCATTTATTCTGCAGAGTTGCGTAATTTGAATTTGCCGCTGTGATAATTGTTAAGATGGCGCAGACAATTGATAGAGACTTTCTATAGTTAGAGCAAATAAGTAAATATTTAAAATGTTTATTAAACGCTATAAAACCTACTTTCGTATTGTGCACTATTTAGACTTCACCAAGCAAACATTTGATTTGTTTCTAAGGAAAACACAGACGAAAACGCGATACAAATCGCTATCATCAATGGCGGCGCTCCTTGCAGCGGAAAGAAATAATTAAGACAGATAATGCTTACTGAGAGAGGAATTAAAGTTACAAATAATTATTCACTCATATTTATAATAATAATGAACTCTATTTTCAAGTAATAATTAACAAATAATTACAATTTCTTAAGAGACCTCAGTTCGATATGCGTCCGCAACCTACAAAAGCCAACCAACAAAAGGTAAAAACAAAGGAAGTCAAACGCAGATCATAAAAGGAATTTACAATTATCATTGTCTTTGTATGATACACATCGATATGTCTAATTGCATCATAGAATAGTATATAAATAATTAATATTTATAAGTTTTGACTGTTTTTTCATACGTCGAATAGATAATGTTTATTACTGTTAGGGGCATAATTTCCTCTCGTCGCATTGTAGCCAAAAATTTATCTCGTGGATGCTACACAGAGAATGTATTCCGTTAATAATAATTTGTTGTCGTGCTTCAGTATTGACTGCCTTATGTGGTGAGTCAGTACTCGTTATTGAAGAGATTGCAAAGGTATGCTATAAAGGATGAATTATTTTGCTTTTTGTTATTTCTACGAAGAAACCATAATTGTATTAGAATTATATCACGAAATGTGTATGTTATGTCAAGTACTGGATAACCAGTGTCAATTATAACGACCAGACAGTGTATACAAGGCATAATAAACTACCTCTGTATTGGATTAATTTTTAAATTTTTTCTGGTAAAAGAACGTCGCGTTAAGATGCGAGCACTTTCACTTGTGAATACTTACTGATGTTTCTGACTCCAAGGCATTAGGAGTTACGTGTTTTTCTCTCTGTGTAATATCTGATCTATTGAATAGTAGTAGTTTTATCCGTAATTAATTGTGTCTGCATTCGTTGTGAAGCCTTTTGTCATTACCATATTAGTTTTATTCTCATGGTTTCATACGTTCCAGAAGATGTGTGAGAATGTTGTCTATCCATTGTTTTAAGACAGAACGCCTGATGGCTTATCTCATCGTGTCCCTTAAGTGCTATAACATCAAAAAGTCGAGCTTGCATATTTATTTTTACGAAGTCTGAATTAATATCCAATAACATTTTTATATGCAAGTCGATACAGTATTTTCACGTCAACGTGCCTTCAAACATTGATGATGTTCAATAGCCCTGTACATCAGAGGATCCCAGTGCGCGACGGCACAGATATTTAATGACAGTAATTCAGGACAACAGAAAATTTGTTTGTATCTTAATGAGTGTCGTATTAGAAATCGCATCGTGCCATCGCATTTGTGGTGTGCCTTTCCCGAGGCAAACCTTTCTTCATCAATTGCATAATTCCAGCAAGGTCTAATATTTGTCACAGTTTTATCTACCATAAATCAAAGATACGTGACAGAATAGATTATCAAGTAGCTAATAGCACACTACAGTGCCATAATGGTATCGTGTTGGAGAACACCCCCTCGAGTGCTGTTCATGAATTGCAGTACAGCCGGCTGAACCACCAGATCGACGTACGAATTGGAAGTCATGGTACGTGGGATAACCATGGGAGTGCTTCAGGCCTAATACGAATTCGCACACCAGACCAATACTTAAGGTTTAGGTCCACTCTGCCTACAACCCAGGTCACTTGCTTCCGTCTAACCAACACACGGCAATCGCAGACACTAAGGCAGAACCAACTTTCAACAGAAAACACAATAAACCTCCACCCTTCAATCCAATAAGCTCTGGCTTGACACCTCTGAAGTCGTCAATTGCGGTGGTTTCGGGCTGCTGGAATGCACGATACAGAGCCTCTGCCTTGGAGCTGTCCTTGAAGGAACCGATTTGAAACAGTTCGTCGTGTCACCATGGTGCCAACTGTTGCTCGAACTGGTGCCTCAGATACAGTACGATGCGCCACAGCCATAAGCCGAACACGATGGTCTGCCCTCTTGGTAATGCCATTTGGCCGTCCGGAGCCCGGTCTTCTTGTGACAGTACATTCAAGCGACCACCGTTGTACAGTGGCTACACTCCTGTCAAACGTTTCTGCAGTATCGCAGAAGGAACATCCAGCTCCTCGTAGCCCTGTTACACGAGCATGTTCAAGTCAGTGAGAAATTGATAATGGCGTTTTTGTCGCCTTAAAGGTATTCTTGGCTAACGTCAGCTGAGCATGTCCAATCTGAAAGGTAAGTAACGTTCACGACCGTTACAGTGTCATTAAAGCAAATTTTATTTGCAAACTCATAGTAGAGCTCCTAGTGCTACTCCTATGCGACTAGCGCAAAACGTCATTAGACATCATCTTTCAGGTGTAGAAACACGCCTACCAACTTTCGTTTATGCCGCACAACTCCATCTAGGTCTTAAGATTTATTCTCCGTCAGTGTATTTACTAATTAGCGTCGTTCACCGTTTTAATTGATGGTTCCTGACTTTTAAAGTATTTTACAGTTTACTCTTTTATGTGATACAGAGAGGTGTTAATTGTACCAGATCTTCTACTGAATTGAATACTATTTCAGTTTAACATCGACTTTGTTTAGTCCTGTAAGAGAATCTTTGTCAGGGATACTACGCTGAGCTGAGGTTACAGCACTATACAATCTTCAAAAATGGTTCAAATGGCTCTGAGCACTATGGGACTCAACTGCTGTGGTCATCAGTCCCCTAGAACTTAGAACTACTGAAACCTAACTAACCTAAGGACATCACACACACCCATGCCCGAGGCAGGATTCGAACCTGCGACCGTAGCAGCAGCGCGGCTCCGGACTGGAGCGCCTAGAACCGCACGGCCACCGCGGCCGGCTATACAATCTTCCTCTGTGCTCTTGTACAATATATGTACTTCAGATAAGAGTCCTCTTCTTTCTTACGCAAGACGTGTTACTTCGTCTTTAAATTCAGAAAAATTCTCTTGGATGATGGAATATTCGTAACATTTTTGATGAATCAGATCGGGAGGTTTATCAGTAACACTTTACGTGGATACAATTATTGTATGGTAATAGTTTTTTTTCTGTCTCCTTCCGTCCGAATATAGGCTCTGTAACCTCTAACAACTTCTGCTCCTTTGTTTCGGTACAGGTTTCTCTATATTTTTGTTAGTCGATTAACTTGTATAAAATTCAGTCTCTGACAACTGTTTTACATAATCTTTCCCAATTGTAACTTATTAATAAAAGTTACTAAAAGGCTGTGTTACAACATTAATAATGTTAAAGAATTTGTGTATAATCACTATCTGCCTTCATCTGCTATAGAAAAAAACTACCTACGTAGTAATATCACAACTGGTAGTAATCTCTTTCTCCATTACTCAGCTAAGGGTACTAAAGCTATTATTCTCGCTATTGCAGCTTCAATCACTGCAGACCTAACTACTAGCCTTACCGCTCTCCTCAGAACAAATTTCCAGGTGCACAGCTCTGGACGCAAGACAGAAATAGGCAGCCTTTCTGTCGCTGCTGTCTGTGACCATTGCGAACGATTCCACGATTTTCTGTACTATTTGCAGACCATATCTCGTCCAAACCCATCTAATTTCTTCTATTATTCTTCGACAGTTGTCACTGTCCTCAGTAAATTTTTCCAGTTAGGCGTACACTTTGGTTTGGAATGGTAGGTAACGTTACTTAATGTTGTCCTAAACAACCATTTATAATTATGTTATAGTTTTGTTTCGTGCCACTTCTCAAACATGACGCCATAGGATGAGCACCAGTCTGAGAGTGCTATAGTACACGGGAACTATCGTAGTTGAGTGACTGGAGAATGATACGTGATGACTTGAAAGAATTTCTGTTTTTTTTTTTTTTTGTGACGAATGGCACGTGCTATAAATATAGAGAAATGTAGGTTAAGACATATGAGTGGGAAAAACAATTCTCTAATGCTCGAGTACAGTATTTGTGGTGTGCTGCTCGACACAGCCACGTCCATCGAGTATCTATGCATAAGGATGGATAGCTATATGAAGCGGAAAAAGTATGTAAGGAAGGTAGAAGGAAGGCGAGTTACGACTTTGATTTATTGGGAGTGTTGTAGTAGTGTGTAGCTCATTTACAAACTAGATCGCGTGTAGAACATTTGTGTGAACCGTTCTTTGGTACTGCGGAGATGCTTTGTGAACTTAAATGGGTATCCCTGGTGGGAAGACGACGATCTCTTCGGAAAACACTATTAGGAAAGCTCAGAGAACATACATTTGCAACTGACTGTAAAGCGGCTAATGTACATTTCGCATAAGGACCGTGAAGACAAGATAAGTGAAATTATGTCTCGTTCGGAACTATATAGACAGTCGTTCTTTAACGCTCTATTTACGAGTGGAGCAGCAAAGGAAATGGCTAGTAGTGGTACATAGTACCCTCCTTCGTACACCATACGGTACCTTTGGAAGTATGTATGTAGATGTAGATGTTGATATGAGCTACCGCTAAAATGTTTGCGCTAAATCAGAGTTTGCATTCGTTCTAATCTCAAAACTGCGAATTATATCTAGGGGCTCTCTCTGTGATGGACGCAAAACTACTATCGTGGTCGATTATCCCCATAAGTATTTATCAAGAACGTTACACTTTGTGTATTCGGACTATAAACAGATTCCTATTGACATTTAAATATGAGGTAATTTCTACCATGCAATCACCTTTCGCAAGCTGAATTTTCCCCAGTTCAGGCCACAGTCATTAATTACTCGTATATCTGTAACTGTAGTTCCTATTGAAATTCCATATTTTTTCGTACTTGGGGTAACGCAGAAAAACGCAGAAACTCATTTCGCTCCATTCATTTCATCATAACTGGGCAGAAGTTCACTTCCTTCTTCCGCACACATATATATATAAGGCAACTCAGCCTGGATTAAAATACATCTAACTTCATGCTCTTACCCATCTCTGACGGTCACTTCTGAGAAGTAATAAAGTATTGCTATTTTCTTTTATCGTAGGTAATCATTATGAAATCCACGTAGCCTGTTTTAAGATCATCAATGGGATCGTTTGACTATTTGTCCGCAAGTCCATTTATGTTTATTGAGACTGCTCATCCTCCAATATCTTAATTGTCTAACTACGTGACAGGTCGTTGGCGGAATTCTACAAATTCATTGCGATCGTATACCAATACTTTTTACTGATTCCCACGACAATAAACGCTATACACAGTGAAGCACTCTATCACAACCTTTAAAAAAGAAGCTTGTGCGTCAACAGAATACCTTCCGAGTTTCAGTTTGTTGTTCGTTAGTAAAAAACTGGTTTGATAAGCTCCTGTAAGATTTTGAAACAAAGCAATTACTGTTTCATTAATTACACATGCAGTTTTATTATTTCTTCGAATAAAGCTGCGACATACTCACTCAGTTCCCCATTATACACAAATGTATTTCCTTCTACTGTCCGTCCATGCTTCACAGCCTTAAAAAAAAAGTAATGTTGTCATAAATATTGAAGCCACATATTTACATAGACAATGTGTACTGGCATCGCTTATTCAGTCGTAAATGACATATTTTACTCTCCGGTTCAATCTACTCTATAGAATCCATACAAAATTTTTCCAAAAATCTTTCCTACTAATATTGGTAAAACATGTCGATTTAGAGCAGAACTAGGTTCCAAAACTGAAATGTATTACAGTGGAAACGATCACATTTGAATATCAGGATCACGGATTGTCTCGTCTGGTTACGAAATTTCCTTCCTAAGAATTGAGCAGAAGGAGGGAGGGACTAAGAGAATGTGGTCTACGCTATGGACAAGATCGGTGTGCAGCTGCTGAGAAAGCTAAGGAAAACTACTGATATTTCTGTGACCCCTTTAGTTCTATATGTACGTCCTGTCTGAAAAAGAAAAATAACGGGAACGGTGAGACAGAACAGGAAGGGGATTTCCTCTCCTGCTGAAATACATTCCATCGCCATTGTCGCCGACGTTCCGGCTTGTTATCTTCTTTCTCAGAGTACAGACTGGAAAATACGAGTGAAGTCTCTCTTCTCTGCATTAAAAATGACGCGAAGGAACGAGTTATGTAAAGCTACACTATTCCCCTGCAGTATTTGCTCAAAAGGACCATAGAAAGACGACGTTTTTACTTTGGTACGCAATGTTCATTGTCAACCCTGTCTCCGCACCGCAGTATCTGAGGTAATTTATTTTGCTCGGTAACGAAGCGTCTTTGTGACGTGTCATGGGTAACACTTTTTGCATCACAATCTACTCAGCAACACTTACGTTCAAAGCTTTTAATAAAGCATTTTCTTACAGAGATATTGTTATTTGAGTGGTGAGAGGTACGATATTTGGGAACTCAAATCAGATACAACGGAATCAACGGTGCAAAATTTTACCTGAAAACGGGGAAAAATTTAAGGAAATGTCTGTACTTCGGAAGTAAGCTTACAAACGTAACGCTCAATGTCGAACAACCTGTTTCAAAGTGTTTTAATGACTGAAAAGTACTCATCAATCAGTGGCGAGTGACCTTCGACATGAAAGGGTTTTGAAATCCGCTTGTGGTGAGCACGTTAAAAAAACTTTGGCGGCTGCCATTGTCTGTCAAGGAACTTGTAGAAGATTTTGGAATCTCAATTTGTTAATAACATGATGTTTCAACGGAAAAACTGAATACGTAGTGAGTTCGAAAACCTCTATCTCTCTTTCGATGAATGCATGGCAGGAGGAATGATGAAGTAATATGTGCAAGTATGTGGCTTAACTAATTGTTGATAACGAAACATCATGAGGAAGAATGTTGCGATACGAGGTTCGAGACTACGAAGTCAATAGCAGTCGGCACCTGGTTTCTCTGGAGTTGGAAATCGTGGTGTTCATTGTCTTCACGCCATCCTGAGTCGTCGCCGCGTGGGGTAGCCACCTGGTCTAGGGCACCTTGACACGATTCACGCTGCTCTCCCCGTCGGAGGTTCGAGTTCTCCCTCGGGCATGGGTATGTGTGTTGTCCGTAGCGTAAGTTAGTTTAAGTAGATTAAGTAGAGTGTAAGTCTAGGGACGGATGACTTCAGCAGTTTTGTCCCATAGGAACTTAGGACAAATTTCCCAATTTTCCCGTGTCGTCAGGGAGTCGACATGTTCAATTGGTTTGGCAATGTTTCTGGTAGAAGGTGGCCGGATGCCCTTACTGTCAATATCCCATCCCACGGAACGGAATTTGTGTGCCACATCCATTTACGTCTGGTGTTCTCCCTCTGACAGTAAGACAAGACTTTTTCTAAATGTTTGCCAATCGTGTCACTGAGGTGTGACATGGGAACCAGCCTGGTCTTCACCTCGTCGTAGGTAGGAAACCGTATCAACAACGCTTCCAGGCTGGCCGGCACGCTGGCCCTCGTCGTTAATCCGTAGAGAACATTCGATCGGGGTCAACGCCCCTCCCGAATAGCGGAGGCGGCGTACCGACCCTCGCAGCCGGCCGCTGTGGCCGAGCTGTTCTAGGCTCATCAGTCCGGAATCGCGCTGCTGCTACGGCCGAAGTTTCGAATCCTGCCTCGGGCATAGATGTTAAGTCCCATAGTGCTTAGAGCCATTTGAACCATTTTGAACCGACGCTCGCAGCTATCTGAATACATTTCCTCTGGATGTGAATTAACTAGTGTTGTTCCTGCCTTTTTAATAAAGTAGTTTATTTATCGGTCATATTTGATTTAGGTGGGACAAAATGTCCTAGAACTATACTACAAAATACACACACACACACACTTTTTGTGTTATTAGATTGTAGTTGACGAAAATTCTGTATTTAAATTCTCAGATGCAACACATTGTTCGCTGAGCATAGCGTTTTAAAGCATAAAAACATAACTTTACCATGTATGGATCCTTAGTTCTGATACTGCACCACTACACAGTAAGTACTCACAGCAGTTTAAATTTCTTGTTATTCGTTGTGTCATCCCAGCGATTTTTTACTGCTAATGAATGAGATACGCCTACCAATAATCGAAAGGTACTTCAACATATTTAACACTGTCGTTGTAAGTGGGTGAAAGTTGAAAAAAATGAAACCAACCACCTGCAAGAATCAACCAAAAATAACTCAAGAATACAAAAATTAACATCACTTGTTCTAAATGAAAGGAACTTATCCATGCAGATCTGGAGGTGATTAGAGTACACCGCAAATACTTTTCTGTGCACCATTTATAGTTACCACATTATCATGCAGAAGAAGAACATGTTTAACTGCTGCAACATCGCCGCTATCCATTTTACCGGTTTACTTCACGAAGCTTTTATTGCTATGACCGTTGATAAATAGGCGAGAGGGTTTAATGTCGCAAAGGCTTGGGCGCTGCCGTTTAGCCACAACGATTTATGGAGGCTGCAGATCCGTGTATCTGGAGACCCCCATCTTGAGGCAGCAGGGTACTGACCGCGCTACACGTGTACGACACTCCGCCCTTCCACTCATCAGCCAATCGCGTCTTTCATTTAGTGTCAGTCATCACCAACAAGCGGTTCTCCGAGCGTACATTCCTCTATCACTGCATCATTGATTCGTAACCGTTCATCGTCAAACACGGTTTGTCGTTTCGTCGGTAGCCAGTTCAACATCCATTACGCCCTTTCAGCTCTAGACTGTGGATTATTGACTGAATATATATCAGTTATTTTTTTATTGCATTATGCAACCCTCAAACTACTTCTTCCCAAGACACGGAATTAGAGCTTAGCATGGCATGGGGTCCAGCATTGGTGCCACTAAGGCATCGCCGGCCGCAACTAACAAATCCAGAGAGTCAACACAGACGAGTATTTGGAGTCCGGAGACTTAATTAACGCCAACACACTGTCCGCTTTCCGCACATGCGCTCTGCCGGGGCTTGCGGCGTCGCAAATGCGAAAACCGTAGCCCGCTTCTCGGACATAGTGCTCTAGATGTGTAAGTCCTCTAAGATTCGTCTAATATTACATTATAGCCATATCTCTTGCCACCTGCGATTTTGTAGCGAGTGAGCTTATATATTGCCAAGCCACTACACCAGGTCGTCACGAGAAGCTATATCGTTGAAAAATTGTACAGCTTTCTCAACATTACCAGATGCGAAGCCCGCGAACTTTTGAGACAACAAAATTTAACTTTGAAAACTAGCAATAGTATATGGCGATGTGAAAATGGCGATGATAACTCCACTACTAAATAGAAGATTGAGGTGAAAGTATCTTGTGTTCACTTGACATACATAAATTCAGCAAATTCGTTCAATAACCGTGTTGGCTTTAGCATGAGGCTGACTCCTTCCGGAAATCATGGGGCGCCACTGCTCATGATCCTTATTAAAATTTTGAACAGTGGAGAGACTGGAACATTAGATACAAGAAATTATGATCATTACTCGTAGACGATACCCGTACACTACTTGTGTATCGGAGCTACAGAAACTGAAAAGTCCCACAAAACCATTTTAGCAACAGAGATTATGCAAAAATGCTAATAAGAAGTCACTTTAAATCACTACCTGATCCAACAGACGTTATCCTGTCCAAATATCAATAAACGTTTTGCTACAATTCCGTGAATTTTTGAAAACGATAGGAAATAAGTAAAAGAAGTAAAAATGAGAAACAAACGTAGTTTCAAGTGATCATTGTGTTTATTGATGAACTCAATTTTGCGTCAGACAATTTGAACATCGGCTGTAACATGATATTTGTCCATGTAGTAGAGAAATAAGTAGTCACTGGAAAAGAAAAGAAATAACTACCTTTGCTAGACAAGTAACGGAAAAACATAACAAATGTAATTCTATTTTAATCTATGCTGGAAAGATTTTCCCATGTTTTTCTCGAGATTTTTTTGACCTTTTCTTATTTTTTTAAATTTTATTTTGTTTTATTTACCTTTTTTGCTATTGAGTTATTTTCATCGTGGGAGCATAACGAACAAAACAAAAAAAATGGATCACCCAAATATATCTTTCCTATCGTCAGTTATTATCGAGAGTGCATAGTGGATACAAAAATTATAGTGTCCTCCGAGTCTTTCCTGCCCGTATGTTTGAATAAAATCTTTTCGGTTTTCAAGCTGCGACAATTCTAATAAAATTCTCGAGCTTTCGATGGCTATCTCCGTCATCATCGTCAGGGGTAAAACTAGTGACCGCCGCCGTTGTTTTTCTTTTCCTTATTGCTATTTCATTACCTGCCCCATATGGGCAGGGTAGGGCTGTCAGCAGCACAGTTCACCGCTCTTCAGCTTAGAAATATTATAGGAATTAAAAAAGATGATACATAACATATAATTAGACGATAATAGGGGAATAAAAGAACATAATAAAGGGAAAGACAATGGGTTGTTAGAATACACTTACATGCAGACGTTCATAGTGATACACCGCTAAGAAAGGTCCTCATAAAGATAGAAACATAGTTAACAATGTGCATAGGACATAGAATACATCAGTGCCACAACCACAAGATAAAAATTGGCCACAATATTGAAAGTCCACACCAGAACGACAGCACTTTAGAAATACTACATGAGACGGAGCATACAAAGGGTAAAACTGCTAGGAGGAATCTGCTGAAGGAGCGGGAGACTTGAGAGGAGGATAGAGAAATGAGAGGTGGGGCAGTGGGAGAGGCAGGGTTGGCGAGGGTTGGATGGAAAAATGGAGTCCAGTGCCACACAAAGGGACGGCAAGCCAGGAGGTGGTGCAGAGATCAAAAAGGGGTTCACTGAAAAAGAAGGGGGCGTAGAAGGGAGGAAATACCGCTCAGGGGAAGGGAAAGAGGTGGTAAGGAGCTCTGAGAAAGGGAGGAAGCTTGAGTTAGAGTTGGTAGGAGGGGTAGATATCAGAGTGAAACTCATCATCTGGGAGCCATAGGTGCTGGAAGTTGCATTGCTAAACGAGGTAGAGGTTCTGGAGAAGGAGAGAGGTTGAGACACTACGGTAAAGGCGTGAAAACAGGCAGGTGGTAGGATAGGAGACACCAGAGGGTGAGGGAGATAAAGTCTGCGGGCAACGTATGGGTTTCAGATGCATTTTAGGTAAAGAAGAAGATATGGGATGAGGTCATACAGGATCTGTTTGGGGGACAGCAGGCACATACAGAAAGTGAGGCAGTGTGCATGATGTTTGAAGATTTGAAGGGTGTTCTAGCATCTGGATGGGTTGGAATTCCAGGCAACACTGGCATAGCAAAGGATGGAATGGATCCAGGATTTGTAGGTGTGAGGGATGCTAGGAGGATGCAGTTTACATGTCAGGCTGGACAACAGTTTCAGGAGAAAGTCAATTGTGAGGTTTGTGTTGGATCATAAGGATTCCAAGTGAGGTGACAGTCGAGAATGATGCCAAGGCATTTCAGGCTACGAGTGAGTTAGATAGGACGACCATAAATAATAAGGTCAAAATTGTGGTACCAAAAAGAAGGTATATAGAGTGTAATATGATCCATGATGATTGCCTGGTAACTGGAAGGGTTGATGCAATGGAGCCTCTAGTTGCACCAAGTGGTGGACTGGTCAAGTTGAGTTTGGAGAGTATGTTGGGACCACTGAAAAGTAGCAAAAGGGCCAGGAAGGCGGTGTCATCAGCAAATTAAAGGAGGTAAACAGGAGGGGGAGGTTTGTGCATATCTGCATTGTACAATAGAAAAGAGTGGAAAGGATGGAGCCTTGAGGCACACCTGCAGTGGTGTAAATCGTAATGGAGTTGAGACTGTCAATCATGACATAGAAAGGACGATGGGAGAGGAAGGAAGCTACTAGATTGGTTAAATCGAAAAAATTGTTCAAATGGCTCTGAGCACTGTGAGACTTAACATCTGAGGTCATGAGTCCCCTAGAACTCAGAACTACTTTAATATAACTAACCTAAGGACATCACACCCATCCATGTCCTAGGCAGGATTCGAACCTGTGACCATAGCGGTCGCGCAGTTCCAGGTTGAAGCGCCTAGGAGTGCTCAGCCACAACGTCCAGTGGCGAAATCGAAAGGAAGGGTGTAGGACTGGAATTTAAATTTGAGCCTGGGGTGCCATGCACGTTCATAGGCGTTGTGGATGTCAAGGCAAACAAAGATAGTGCAACAACATGAGTTAAGCTGGAGGGTAAGAAGACTGGTAACGTTCAGGAAGCGGTCATTGGCGGAGGAGGGGGCCAGAAGCCACACTTGGTGAGGGGAAGGAGGTGATGATGAATATTTCAGGAGAGGACATTATTAAACATGGATGTGAGGCAGATGGGACAGTAGGCGTTAGCTGTGGGTTTGTTGGGTTTAAGGAACAACCGGACATGGGAAGTCTTTCATAGGTTGAAGTAAAACCCAGTGGAAAGGAAGACATTATACAAGGTAGTGGGGATAGCCAGGAAGGAGGGTGCAGGATTCCTTGAAGTGGGGGTAGATGATGCTGTTGCCACCACAGGTGGTGTTTCATTTGGAATGGAGTTTGAGTTTGGTGTTGTGTGATGTAATGGGAGTAGTTAAATCTGCAGAGGTTAACTGATCTAAGTACTCGAAACTGGGAGTGAATGAAAGGACAGAGGTAGCATTGCGTTTGCGGACTGTGGGGAAGAGGGAATGCTCAAAGTGGGGGTTGGTAGGAATGAGGAATGGAGAATACCTCAGAGCGGTGGGAAGCATAATGGTTAGCCTTACTGAGCTTGTTGTGGAAGGGGCGATCGTTGCTAAGAATGGGGTAATATGGGTTGGGATGGCTACCAGTAAAGTGGTGGAAGGCAGACCAATACCTGGAGGAGTAGAGAGGGAGGGTGGCGTTGAGTTGTGTACATGTGTTGCACCAGTACTGGCGTTTCTTTGCTGCTAAGAGGTTGCACATGTGTTGTTGTAACTGCCAGTGTCACAGGAGTGCATCCCAGTCACAGGAGCAAGGGGCGGTGTTGTAGAGCCTGTGGGGTTTGCAGAAATGAAGGATGGCCTGTGGAGGGAGGGCAGTGGGGGAAGATAATTTTGGTAGGCATGTGGGTCTCCATGATGTCAGTGATGGTCTTCTGGAGGAAGGATGATACATGGGTGATGTCAGAAGGATGTTGGAAGATAAGTGGATGGCTTTCGACCTGGGTGGCAAAGGATTCCCAATAGGCATCCCAGTCGGCTCAACGAGCCATGCAGAAACTCAGGACAGGCAGGAGGATGGCAGCCGGGTGGTGGGTGATGGGGTGAGGAGATGGTGAGAAGGATTGGGATGTGGTCATTACCAAGAGGATCCAGGACTTCTGCAATGATACAACCAAGGAGAGTGGGGAAACAAGGGTGGCATCAGGGATGGAGTCGCTATCAGGACGTGTGCTGTGTGTGGCGAACAAGGTCACAATGGAAGGTGGCAAGGAACTGATGCCACCACCAAAGGGTCGCAGGTTCACAGCTGGGGATGTTGGAGTCTGTAGCAATTACATAGGTGGAGAAGGTGTGGTCAAGATGGGAGATGAAGTCACAGGGGAGGGGCATTGCTGGATGGAAATAGGTTGTGGTGCATGTGACAGTGAGGAAGGGAAAGAAGACGCTGAGAATGATGTGTTCAGTCTTGTCATTGATCTGAGGTTGTGGCCAGATAGGGATATACTTTAGGTGGCCAATAGTTGCCCCATCTCATGCTAGGGGAACGGAATTTTTGGTACAGTGGAGTGGACAACATGGTGAGGTTGGAGGAAGGTTTCATTAAGGAAGACGGAATCGACATTGGGCTGGGACAAGGTATGTGTGAAGAGGTATTCGTTGGCAGGGAAGAATTGGATATTTTGGTGGAGGAGACCATACTGCTTGTGTACCAGACTGGGGAGGAGGGAACGGAATGGAGAGAGGCTTCAATGTGGGTGCTGAGACAGGTAAAGGTAAAATAAGCCTGGTTGTGGGGTACGTGTCATAGGTGGTCAAATGGAAGGTCGAGTGGGCTGCAAGGGAGATCTGCTGGAGAGGGGCATTGGAAGGGGTGGCTGTTCTTAAGAATGATTGTGAGGAAGTAGATTATGCCTTTGGCTGTAAGGGGCGGGTGGAAGGAATTGTTAGGGTGAATGGGCTGATCGATGGGGTGAATGAAAATGGAAGGCTTGGGATTGGTGAAAACAGTTTGGTGGGAGGGGGTTTAGCCTTACATTTGTAGGTGTAGTTCGGATGGGATTCATTGCAGATGTTGCAAGGAAGGAGGGGAGATGAGGTTAGGTCACTGGTTTAGGAAGTGGGAGGCTTTACAGTGACTCTCCCTGTAAAGACCCCCAATTTCTAAAACGGTGACCAGGGGCATTTTTGCAGTTTTGGGTGATGTAATCATTGTAGAGGAGTCAACCCTGGCAGGAGTGAAGAGAGGAATGGAAGGGGTCAACGGGGTAGTGATGGTTAAAAATCAGGGCTCCCTGATTGAGGAGTTGATCAAATCAGGAGGCAGACTCAGTAAATACAGACATCAGAAAAGCAGGACTGTAGTCGTAGATTCGTCAAGCTAAGTGGATTTCCACGGTGGGGTGGGGACGTAATTCCTCCAGGACCTATTCCTCCAAGGGGCTGAGCTTGGTTATCATGGAGGCAAGGGTTGGAGGATGAAAGTGGTTGGGGCTGATGGTTCAGGTGGCTCTGAGCACTATAGGATTTAACATCTGAGGTAATCAGTCCCCCTAGAACTTAGAACTACTTAAACCTAACTAACCTAAGGACATCACACATATCCATGCCCAAGGTAGGATTCGAACCTGTGACTGTAGCGGTCGCACGATTCCAGACTGAAGCGCCTAAAACCACTGGCCACATTGGCTCGCTAGTGTGGAATGAAGGAGTGGTGTAGTTGTGGGCTGTGAGGTCACAGAATAAATGCTTGCATGTTTGTAGTGTAAGGGTGCAGGCATTAAGGATTTGTGAATGTAGTTGGAAAGGACGAATGTATATAGAGCAGTGACTGGGGGTTTGAGAGGAAATGTGGCATCCATGGGGGGATAGGAAGGGGGTGGACAGTATGTTCTTGCAGGAGTGGGTGAAGGTGACCATGGCACTTTTGGTGTTTGGGTGGTCTTTTTGTGGGGGTGGCCTGGGAGGAGGGATAAAGGACTTCTTGGAGAGGGAGGTAACGAGAGGCAGGACCCTTGCATGAGGTGGAGGCACTTAGAAGTGAGGGTGAGTGCTCTGTGATGTATGGTGGGTGAGGACATGGTAGAGGCTAGCAAGATTGGTCGTAGCACGGCGAGTGGGGGTTGTGGCGGCGGGTAAGGGGCATGTGTATCAGTGGAAGTGGGAGGAGGTTCTGGTGCAGTAGCAGTAACAGTAGCAATAGCAGTGGCAGTACAGAGGTGGGGATACACTCTAAGGATGGGGAAGGAATGGGAGGAGACTGAGTGGAGGAGAGGTTGGGCATGTGGCGGGGGTAAGCCCAGAGGAGGCACTCCAGGAAGTAGTCGTGGTGAGGTTGTCCATGGCGGACTGTGTGGAGGCCTACTGGCAACAGGAGTCGCTGACGTAGGGGAGAGCAGCGGCAGAGATGGCGAGAAACTGACGACTGGGGGGGTGGGGGGGGGGGAGCTTCCCAGACGTCAATGTCGCCTTCGAGATCAGCCCAGGCCACGCAAATCTTCCAGTTTGGAAGGTGTGGGAATCCAGCCCACAGGATGCCGTGGCTGGCGCTGGCATTATTTCCTGCTTGTATATCTGGTACCAATGAGACAGGACCGAAACGACGAGTGCATGCAAGGTGAGTTGGGCAACTGATAGCAGCTCCGGCCCACAGTACTACCGAGTAACGTGAGGTGGTGCGAGGGGCTGGCGCCACGTTCGGAACTGCCGCTCCCGCCTCCCTACAAGCGTTAAACATCCGCCGTTTCTTCCTTTCAATATCCTAAGCCCGCCTCCAAGCCCTACTCAGTGTGTACCCTGGTCTCTGTTGAAACTGTTAGTGTTCATTCTAACCTAAGCCGCCACTTTTATAATGTACTCCCAGTATTTTGAAGCATAAACCAAGACTCTCGTGTTGTCAAACAGCGTGCTAATTGGTGATAGGAAACGTCTAGGAAATGTAACAAGTTTTACCGATTATCTCAGGCAGGATCAGACGTGGAGATTGATAAGGCAAGCAGAACAGTCATTAATTACTCCAGACAACAGCTGGACGACGGCTCTGTGGCAGCACTGGGTAAATTTTTCTTCAGTCCTGCGACGTCTGCCAATTTTGGAGCTTATTAGTGGAGCAGAACAGTGCATTCGGCATCTGTCGCACGACGCAACTGAGGACGTCATGCTAACCACCAGGCATACTTTCGAAGGCTAGTTCACCGAAACCAAATATCAATCATGGGTAACGACGTAGCCTACGCTTTTTGCATGAGAAGAAGGACTTGGTCGTCTTGCCAGCCAACAAAGGAAATGCCACCGGGGTTCTGAACACTGAAGACTACAACCTGAAGGTGGTACGTTTATTAGAGGATGACGTATACTGGAAGCCTATTCGCGATCCGACACAGCCCTTAGTCAGGAAGTAAGGGAAGCTATTAATGAAATATGGTTTACCAGCTGAAGTCATGAAGAAATTAATGCCTCGGGCCGCCAGACCTGACTGCCGAATATACATAAGGAACATTTTCCTCTTAGACCCATTGTGCGTGTAATCATATTTGCCACCTAAAGACTAGCAAAACACCTTGTAGGATTATTAGCGCCAAGACTGGTTCATTGTGAACACCATCTTGTAAACGGGCAGACATTTGTTGAAGCGCTCAAAAAATTGAAAATACGTTGAAATGACGTAATGGTTAGTCTGGATGTTGTGTCACTTTTTACGAGTGTGTCAGTACGAGACACGCTAAATCTTTTGGTCCAACAGGTTCCACCCGGAGTCGTCAAGTCATTCCGTCATGTTCGAACGACAACGTACTACTTGCACAGCGACGAATATTACGAAATGACGAATGGCACAGCAATGGGCTTACCACTTTCTCCCGCAGTCGTTCGTGATACGGCCTCACGGTGAAAATACACTGCAACAGCTCGTGGATCACATGAACGCTGTCCATCCCAATATTATATCAAGTTGGGGGAAGATGTTCTTAGATGTTTTAGTTGAGCTGAAGGTAGGAGGCAGGCTTGGTATTTCAGTGTACAGGAAACCGACAAACACAGATCGATATTTGAACGCCGGTATTTTTCACCACCCTACAGACAAGAAAGTGGTCCTGAATGCGTTAATACATAGAACCAAAGTTGTTTCTGACAACGATCACCTAGTGTCTCAATTGCAGCACCTGAGGCACGTGTTCAGGGAGAATGGCTACAGCAAAAGAGACATTACAAACGCTTTCAGGTGTCACTGAAGAAGGACGCTTTGTGAATCAGCAGAAGAAGCCAAACTGGTGCCTTTCCTGCCATTCTGTGGAGCAACATGCAAACAGTTAGGAGGTGTACTGCAGAGACACGGACTGAGACAAGTGTTCCGGTCCTCCTCCAGGATACGAGATATGTTGCACCGTCTTAAAGACGACATAGCTCTTTGTGTGCCCAGTGTGTATGGGTCCCTTGCGAATGCAGCAGCATCTGTATAGGCCAGACAATTCGCACAGTTGCAGAACGTTGTACCGAGCACAAGAGACATACTAAGAAATGGGAGCTCGACAAGTCAGCATTGCCTCGAAAACAGACACAAAATACAGTTTGAGAACACGAAAGTCTTCGCTCATGTGTCAAAATACTGGGACTCCGTCACAAAAGAAGCGACTGATAATATAATGAACACTAATAATTTCAACAGAGACCAGGAGTAAACGCTGATTAGGGAGTGGGAGCTGGCTTTGGATATGGGAAGGAAGCAAAGGAGGACGCTTGTAGGAAAGCAGGAGCGACAGTTTCAAACGTGGAGGCGGCCTCTCGCGCCACCTGACGTCACACGGTCCAGCGGCAGGCCGCTGTTACTATGAGTTGCCCAGGTCACCTTCTCTGCACAAATCGTTTCAGCCCTTTCTGAACAGTGCCAGTTGCCGTAATCATAGGTATATAAGCGAGAAATAGTGCCAGCCTCAGGTCTTCCATATCTGCCTTCCGTCTCACGCGTGCATCCTCTACGGCCTCATCCCCTTCCCCCACCTTCTCCTACTCCTGGAACACATCTGCACCCTGTATATCGTCTGCCGACTCGATCTCCCCCATCCCCTACTGTCCCCCTTCCTCTCCACCCCCAGCCCATTTCCGCGCCTTTACCGTTGTGTCCCGTCCTCTCTCCATCTTCACACCCTCCACCTCCTTTCACAACGCTACTTCCAGCACCTACCTCTCCTGGATGATGTGTGGTTCAGGCAACTTTTCCAATTATTCCTTCCCTAAGAACGTTATTCAGCAATTCACAAGCGATGTGTTTACCGGGGAACAGCATTTAGTTTTTATCGATGCTGATAATAATTCGAAACCTGTAATAAACCTCGGCAATAGCGCAAAAGATGTCGGTCTTGCTTTTGATTAGATACATCAAATCTCGTGGCCTTAGCAGACCTGTATGTAACGTTATGTCAAATACTTTAGATTCTGTTTTACTTTATTTCCTAATTATTTTGACCTTGAGTAGGCAATGTGTTGAAGATAGGTAACATGAAGATTTATTCCAGCTCTCGCAAAAAATATTTTGACAGAGAAAGAGGCGAGGTGCAGTTGGGAGAACAGTAGCAGAACTGCGGAGTATGCAGAAGGAGCATTTTGACTGAGAAGCTGAAAGAGAAAATCTGTGGCCTTCAGGCACACTTGGAGGAAGCATGAAAAGACTTGATAAGGAAGGAAGATATATGTGTTGAGGAAGGTTGGTAGGAAGGAAGACAGAAAGAGAATGTTGTCAAATTAGTCATCATAACCAGTAATAACAGGAATCAATCACTGCCGGAGTTAAGTGGAAAAAGTCTCATGTGGTACAAGAAGCATGAAACATGCAGCAGATTTCTACCTTGATCAGAGAGCCTATGAGTGTGCAGAATGTTAGAAAAACGGAACTGTTGCACCTAGGTTGTAACTACAGACAGGTGCTGGCTCTTAGGCATGGAAAAGTTTTCAGGCACCTAGCATATACACTCCTGGAAATTGAAATAAGAACACCGTGAATTCATTGTCCCAGGAAGGGGAAACTTTATTGACACATTCCTGGGGTCAGATACATCACATGATCACACTGACAGAACCACAGGCACATAGACACAGGCAACAGAGCATGCACAATGTCGGCACTAGTACAGTGTATATCCACCTTTCGCAGCAATGCAGGCTGCTATTCTCCCATGGAGACGATCGTAGAGATGCTGGATGTAGTCCTGTGGAACGGCTTGCCATGCCATTTCCAGACGACGCTTCATCCAGTCCCAAACATGCTCAATGGGGGACAGATCCGGAGATCTTGCTGGCCAGGGTAGTTGACTTACACCTTCTAGAGGACGTTGGGTGGCACGGGATACATGCGGACGTGCATTGTCCTGTTGGAACAGCAAGTTCCCTTGCCGGTCTAGGAATGGTAGAACGATGGGTTCGATGACGGTTTGGATGTACCGTGCACTATTCAGTGTCCCCTCGACGATCACCAGTGGTGTACGGTCAGTGTAGTAGATCGCTCCCCACACCATGATGCCGCCTGTTGGCCCTGTGTGCCTCGGTCGTATGCAGTCCTGATTGTGGCGCTCACCTGCACGGCCCCAAACACGCATACGACCATCATTGGCACCAAGGCAGAAGCGACTCTCATCGCTGAAGACGACACGTCTCCATTCGTCCCTCCATTCACGCCTGTCGCGACACCACTGGAGGCGGGCTGCACGATGTTGGGGCGTGAGCGGAAGACGGCCTAACGGTGTGCGGGACCGTAGCCCAGCTTCATGGAGACGGTTGCGAATGGTCCTCGGCGATACCCCAGGAGCAACAGTGTCCATAATTTGCTGGGAAGTGGCGGCGCGGTCCCCTACGGCACTGCGTAGGATCCTACGGTCTTGGCGTGCATCGTGCGTCGCTGCGGTCCGGTCCCAGGTCGACGGGCACGTGCACCTTCCGCCGACCACTGGCGACAACATCGATGTACTGTGGAGACCTCACGCCCCACGTGTTGAGCAATTCGGCGGTACGTCCACCCGGCCTCCCGCATGCCCACTATACGCCCTCGCTCAAAGTCCGTCAACTGTACATACGGTTCACGTCTACGCTGTCGCGGCATGCTACCAGTGTTAAAGACTGCGATGGAGCTCCGTATGCCAAGGCAAACTGGCTGACACTGACGGCGGCGGTGCACAAATGCTGCGCAGCTAGCGCCATTCGACGGCCAACACCGCGGTTCCTGGTGTGTCCGCTGTGTCGTGCGTGTGATCATTGCTTGTACAGCCCTCTCGCAGTGTCCGGAGCAAGTATGGTGGGTCTGACACACCGGTGTCAATGTGTTCTTTTTTCCATTTCCAGGAGTGTAGAAACAAGAGTTTAGTAGTAGATAAAGTGATAGATTACTTAGGGACTTTAAGCCACAGCAAATAGGGTGGGAAACATTTCTGACAATGACAGGGCTTGTAAAGTAATATATATGGACAAGATTGATTCAATGGCTCATGGTACCAATGCGCACTTCATTGAGCTGTCCCAACACTAGTATTGGCCGTGCCTTACTTGAGCTGTGATACAGTTTAATAAGGGATTGAAAATAGCACTGACTGCACATGTGTGTGTTACTCTGGTAGCAGTGTACCCTAAGAAGGGCTGGGTAGGGAGGACTTGGAGACATAATTAGTAAAAGTGTATGTCCACCAGTGTTGTCTTTGCATCAAGCACTTGCTATATAGATTCTGACACATCAAATGCCACACTTACTAGATCTTATGAAGAAAACCATTGGAAGAAGTAACACTGTACATTACACAGATTTACTAATCTGTTATGAAAACATGCAACAAAAAAATAAATAAATAAAAATCAGCAGTTTTGACGATAGTTTCTAAAATCTGAAGTGCACTTTAGTACAGATCAGAGTTCTTGAGTACAGACACACAAATCCAGCGTGAGGGCTTGTTCTTACAGTATCAGTCCGTCAGAAGGTAAAGGACTGTACATGTACTGTAGAAAACAAACTCTGCTGAAATTGAGACATCAGCTCAGTAACGTTAGAGGAGGCATGCACCTTGACACAGCATGTGTTGAATTAAGATGGCTTAATATCAAATGAAGTGGATCAATTTGTACCTCCATAGGTCAAGAGTTAGTGTAGATGCTCTTTTCAATAAAATGAAGAGATAAAATCTCAGCCTATAATATTAACATAATTTTGAGTAGGCACATGTAATAGACACAAATATCTCATATTAAATGAGATATTTCTGTATGTCTCTGTTTCTCAGTAGTACAATAAAGGTAATTACAGAAGAGCATAGTTAATTGCCCACACAGCTTGAAATATGAACAGGAAAAAGTCCAATTCAATTGCTAAGGATCTTGGACCTTCTCATGAATTCTGCCAAATAATTATAAAAAATGAACTAAGTGAGAAAATCTCTTATCAGCAGGCTTTCAAAACACATTCACCAGATGTCATATCGAAAGAAATTTTCTTGAGGAGAAGAAATCAAATTTGTGAAGGACTGTATGGAAAAAGCAATGAAAATACAAAATTCTTTTAAGCTCTTATGTAATAAAAATGGAACTGTAAAATGACATTTTCGAACATATCCACAAAAACACTTGGAAAAGGAAGGCATCAAAAATCTTCTCAGGCCCTCTTGTCCCCTAGTACTGCGATAAAGAATGAGGTTGAGCCAGAGTTTTATTATTGCACCCACCTGTACAAAAACAATTATGTAAGACATAATACTGATTGCTTAAAAAAAACTCATTTTCTGAGAAAACTAATATGCAGTGCAGAAAATGAAATCAAAGCAGTCTGGTATATCATGAAACAGGAAAAGCACAATAAAACTCCGGTACGCCATGAAATGAAGTAATAAATGATTCACACCAACTACCAAACTATGTGAACTGTAAATGTTTCAAGTATTGCAGGAATAGTACAATAAACACTGTCCAAAACAAATATAAAACTGTAACTATTAGTGGACTAACTGCACTAATGGTACTATGAACCACATGGCCTGAAATAAGTAATGACGTACAAAAGTTAAAAGTCAAACATCGGCAGGCGTCGATGAAGTATCAGTTTGTGTGCTGAATGAATGCATATAGAGCATAGAAGCTACTTCGACACAATTATACATCAGTAGCCACAAAAGCGAAATGTCCAAAGTGTTTAAAACAGAGTGTTCCCTCTCCTAACGGAAGATTATGCAGAAGGCATAGAAAACAATGGGCCTGTTCCTCTGATGTCACCTTTTTCAAGAATAACTAAATCAGTTGTGGAATACAGTTTAGTACATTGACTGAGTAAATTCAAAATGCATCGCAGTTTGCATTCCTTTAAGTGGTAGAAGGACAGAATCAGCCATATCGGAATTGAAAAGTGGTATTTCGTGCTCCTGCCCATCATAAATGTGTCACTCTAATATTCTTCTCTGTCTAAGACTTTTAACACTGTTGACTATATGTCTCTATTAAATAAGGTAGCTTCGCTGTGAATAAGAAGTGTAGTGAACAGCTAGTTCCAATAATACATGACAGATAGCGTGCAAGGAGGGGAGAACACAAATCTCAAATGAAGCTAAGCTATTAATGAAAAACTTCTATGAAGCTACTTAAAAGACCGTCCTAAGGATAGCATATTAGGACCATTGCAGTCGCTAAAATACAATGAATTAACAAAGAGTGTTAGTCATAAGGAAAACTCTGTTGCCTGACGACAGCAACTTTAAAGTGACTGATGAAACAAGAGAACCTTTTTGCAGAGAAAGCAGATGAAATCCTCTAGAATGTTTGTTATCGGTCAGTTTACAGTAAAGTTATATGCAATTTAAAGTAAGCAAATCCATTAAATTCAAAATTAAAAGATCAAAATGATACTGCATGGTTTCTTGTGCTCATGATAGCATACCTCATTCCCATTTTAGGAGACTTTTTTGTATTATCTGTGGAGTAATACGGAATGGAAATCCGTTTCGCAAGGGATCTCTACTATACCGTGTTCCATATTACTGCTCAGCTCACACTTTGTACTTTGTTCGTGAAACTTTGGCGAAAAACTATAGTCTCCCAAATGCAGTACTCGTCAGACTTATTTTCAATGCACAAAAATGAAGGCGACGTCAAATGACTACGATTTTAGACAACAGAATGGACTAACATACTTCGCGGAGGGGCATATCGCAAAACATAATGTATGTAAGTGTTTTGGGGATTGTAAAGCGAGTGGCTTAAGTGAATAAGAGTAGGAACTACTATGAATGGTATTACAATTACGCTGACAAATAAAATTCTTACCAAAAAAGAACAAATGATAATTTTTTGAACAGACGTCGTATATTGATATTTTAGACAGTGAAGGCCTTAAACAGTGCCTTGGAATAATCTCAAAATAATTTTTACGTCTGTTGTTTTTGACGGTGTACGTTCAGTATACGTACCACTGCGCGTTAGGGGGTGGGGTAGCGTGTGACTGGAGCTTCAGCGAGTGTCGTATACAACTAGATGGAGCAGCAGTCGACTGGATGCAGTCTGTGCGTTGCGGGTCTGCATAACTCGCAGCGCGCTGAGCCGGGCCGGTACTCTCGCTGATGAGCCGGCTGGGCTACGACGGGCCCTGCCGGGCCCCGCGCCGGCATTGCCGGCTGACGGCCCCGGCCGGCTTTTGTCTGACGCAGCGGTGCCGCTTCTCTAAATTCAATCGCCTGATGGCCGGAAAGCGAGCAGCACGCAGTTGCAGCTGGCTGCGACTAGCCACCCAGCAACTGCACGGGCAAATATCGCGCCTGCACTTTACTGTGCTGTGGGAGGTAGTTAGAGACAGTTTACAGCTAACAGTGGACTGCGAAGTGATACAGACTGTCATTGCTCCCTTGTGTAAAATGTGAAGCATTGGAGGAGAAAATTGTGTTGTGGTACATACAATTGTATAGGACAACCATTAGATTTGAAAGTAATGATTTCGTCATCAACTGAATTACAAGGACGAAAATGCAAAATGTTACACCATGGGCACCATTGATAAAACGCAGCCATTTTGATCCTCCATTACTACTGTCCTGCGAATTCTCGTGGTTAGAAATTCATCTCTATTCCAGCTTATGAACTTCAGGACACGCACTGTTCTTAGAGATGTGTGAGTACATGAAGGTTCTTGGACGTGTCCAACATTAGAGGAACTTTTCAAGTGGAGGTTGCAACACCGCATGCCCTGAGAACGTGCTCATATATCTTACCTCTGTATTTCTGCTTTAGAGAGGTTAAGTCATTGATATGAGGGACATGCGACCATCGTACCAAGGCTACTAGAAGTCCTGCAATGGATTTACGATTGGTAGCGAGATTCAGAGTTGACCCGGAAGTAAGATTAATGTAATGTACTGCTCATAAATATGTGAAGGCGTCCAGTACTGTTGGATTACACTAGTTGCAGGCAACAAATCAATGGATCCAGTTACTATCGAAAAATGACTAGAAGAAACCGTTCAGAGCGACTTCAATGGGGAAGACCACATACAACAGAAGCGAAAGTAAATGCCTGAGATTCGTTGGGCAAATCTTAAGGAAATGCGTTTCATACATGAAAGAAGTAGCATGCAAAATACTCGTCTGAGTTATTCCTGAGTATTGCTTATTAGTGTGGGATCCTTACCAAGTAGGATTAATAGAACAGATATCGTCACAAGGTCGTTGACTCAGCGCAAGAGTGATACACGTACTCTCGAAAAGCTCCGATGGTGTTGCTGAACGCAGGCTCTCTGTTCACAGAGAAGCTTAATGTTTAAATTACGAGTGCGAATGTTCGAAGAATTGTCTGACAACATGATATTTCCTCCCACAAATGTCTCGCGAAACGATTATGGCGAGAAAGTTATAGTATGTCACTCGGAGCTTTTTAGAGAATGGACAGAAATTTATCGAAAGGCCAATGGTACCAACGGTACCGTTCGCCCACTCTCACATACTCACGCACGCATGACCTAAATTTGCTTACGGAATACAAAAGTAAAAGTTGCTCTACTACAATGACTGCAAAACAAGGATCGACGAAATGGATGTACAGCAGCAGTGTGGCAGAAAGAGCAGGCTGATGTTGTTCGGAACCGGGTGACTGCTACGGTCGCAGGTTCGAATCCTGCCTCGGGCATGGATGTGTGTGATGTCCTTAGGTTAGTTAGGTTTAAAGGTTTAAATAGTTATATGTCTAGGGGTCTGAAGACCTCAGTTGTTAAGTCTCACAGTGTTCAGAGCCATTTCAACCATTTGAGTTTGTTCCTTCAGGACTACACCACTAGGAAGTCAGAGAATTGTTCAGTTGGGTCTGAAGAACAGACGGATGACAACAGCTGAAATCAGGGCAGACATTGTGACATTCTAGGGCAGAGAGAGTTCTAGTACGAACTGTCGGTAAGAGAGTGATGGAGGCTCGATTGAGAGATCGACTAAACATTCGTCGTTTATCGCTAACACCGTACCACAGACAACAAAGAGTTGCATGGTGTAGAGCCAACGTAGACTGGACAGAGACTGGCATTTCTGTTGTCTTCAGTTCTCGTTTCTGTTCGTGGCTGACCAATTAACAACAGCATGGCCATAGACTGGCCTGCCCAGCTCAGTCAGCGCCTAGACTTATGCAGACCCATAACGTGATGTCTGCATCCAGCCGACTACTGTCTGGCTGTATACGACAACCTGGTGATAAGTCATTGTGTGACCTATCAATAAATCTCAGTTCATTTTTTTTTTTTGTAACACATACATGATGAACTATCTTCAGTGAATGCCTGCACCATCTGTGATAGTGTAAATCCGCATGGCGTGTGAAAGCTAGTTGAGGTATGAATGTGACAATGGGTAGACAAGAGCCACGTAGGTATCAATCGGTGCTATTTCGTTTATAAGTAAACGTAACTTTCGCAAGGCTTGATTACTAGCATGCTTTACTGAGCGTAACCAAATTCCAGAGACAGAATTTGCGTGAACATAAAGAGTAGCTTATTTATTCTTAATATTTGTAAAAGTTTGTTAATATACACTCCTGGAAATGGAAAAAAGAACACATTGACACCGGTGTGTCAGACCCACCATACTTGCTCCGGACATTGCGAGAGGGCTGTACAAGCAATGATCACACGCACGGCACAGCGGACACACCAGGAACCGCGGTGTTGGCCGTCGAATGGCGCTAGCTGCGCAGCATTTGTGCACCGCCGCCGTCAGTGTCAGCCAGTTTGCCGTGGCATACGGAGCTCCATCGCAGTCTTTAACACTGGTAGCATGCCGCGACAGCGTGGACGTGAACCGTATGTGCAGTTGACGGACTTTGAGCGAGGGCGTATAGTGGGCATGCGGAAGGCCGGGTGGACGTACCGCCGAATTGCTCAACACGTGGGGTGTGATGTCTCCACAGTACATCGATGTTGTCGCCAGTGGTCGGCGGAAGGTGCACGTGCCCGTCGACCTGGGACCGGACCGCAGCGACGCACGGATGCACGCCAAGACCGTAGGATCCTACGCAGTGCCGTAGGGTACCGCACCGTCACTTCCCAGCAAATTAGGGACACCGTTGCTCCTGGGATATCAGCGAGGACCATTCGCAACCGTCTCCATGAAGCTGGGCTACGGTCCCGCACACCGTTAGGCCGTCTTCCGCTCACGCCCCAACATCGTGCAGCCCGCCTCCAGTGGTGTCGCGACAGGCGTGAATGGAGGGACGAATGGAGACGTGTCGTCTTCAGCGATGAGAGTCGCTTCTGCCTTGGTGCCAATGATGGTCGTATGCGTGTTTGGCGCCGTGCAGGTGAGCGCCACAATCAGGACTGCATACGACCGAGGCACACAGGGCCAACACCCGGCATCACGGTGTGGGGAGCGATCTCCTACACTGGCCGTACACCACTGGTGATCGTCGAGGGGACAATGAATAGTGCACGGTACATCCAAACCGTCATCGAACCCATCGTTCTACCATTCTTAGACCGGCAAGGGAACTTGCTGTTCCAACAGGACAATGCACGTCCGCATGTATCCCGTGCACCCAACGTGCTCTAGAAGGTGTACGTCAACTACCCTGGCCAGCAAGATCTCCGGATCTGTCCCCCACTGAGCATGTTTGGGACTGGATGAAGCGTCGTCTCACGCGGTCTGCACGTCCAGCACGAACGCTGGTCCAACTGAGGCGCCAGGTGGAAATGGCATGGCAAGCCGTTCCACAGGACTACATCCAGCATCTCTACGATCGTCTCCATGGGAGAATAGCAGCCTGTATTGCTGCGAGAGGTGGATATACACTGTACTAGTGCCGACATTGTGCATGCTCTGTTGCCTGTGTCTATGTGCCTGTGGTTCTGTCAGTGTGATCATGTGATGTATCTGACCCCAGGAATGTGTCAATAAAGTTTCCCCTTCCTGGGACAATGAATTCACGTTCTTATTTCAATTTCCAGGAGTGTAGTTATACTGCGTATATCATGTTACACATTATTGTAAACCACTGATTGTTTAAAGACAGAGAGATAAAGATAATTCTAATTATTATTGTTTTGTATAAATGAATTAAGAATGGAGAGATGTACTGTTCTGGTGATGGAGAGTGGGAACACTATCACGGAGATTACTGGCGCCACACACACACACACACACACACACACACACAAAGAGAGAGAGAGTGTGTGAGAGAGAGAGAGAGAGAGAGAGAGAGAGAGAGAGAGATTATCTGTAGTAATAGGGCGTGAAGTATAATTGCTTACCAGTTGATATTTATGGCTAATGAGTGGAATAGTGGTTATAGGCGTAGATAGTTTTTAGAAACAAATGTAACGATATTATTCTAGAAGACTCCATCCAACCAGGATGTTTTTTAAAGCCACTGTGGTATGGAAGCAACTGTTAAAAATGTCGCCTGTTAGTCTGGGACGGATTAAGGCGGGTAGGTGGAACTAACTACGAGTGGACGAACTTTTCTGTAATGGATTGATTTCTCAGGAAGGGCATGCTTCACTTTTCACTTTTGTATAAAGTATTTTTGAACTCTGTCTCTAGAGTTCTGTCAGTAAAGATACAAATAGCGCCTCACTGCATAAGATTTCATTATTATTTTTGCTGGTAGTAATTGGAACTAATTCCAGGTTATCTCCGGACTCTGTGATTAAGATTTCATTATGATTTTGGCATGGTAGTGATTGATCCTAATTTCAGCTTACCTACACACAGTAAAGTGTTCCTGTTACAAGTAAACAACGGAAGGAGAATACTAATTATAATAATTATAGAGGGTAGTTTGCTTTCAGTTCAACTGTAGGTATTGTACTGCCTACTGTTTATTACATTGTGGTGTGTAGAGAACGGCTTCCGTCATTCATAGTGGACTTCAGAGCTTTATTTTTGGTAAATGTCGCACGTAAAAGCTTTCGATTACCACCTGAAGTGTTGACAGGACTGTGGAACAGAGAACACACTGTTATCACTTTCTTTATTAAATGCAAAAGTGTAGCAATTTCATGTCATGGAACAGTCTTTGAATGGAAACAGAAGTAGTTACATCACACCTGTTGATGAATTCTAGGATGTGTTTAGTAAGTGAAATAGTGGACTATGTTATTAAATAGCCATATTGCTACGCTTTTTTACCAAAGTGTTGTATAGCTATGATGTCAAAGCATTATTAATTAGAAAGACGTAAAACTGATTTCATTTAGTGTAACTTCGAATAGTGACAAATGTTGCATGTTACTTTTACCAACAAAACAGATTAGGGATTTTCGGCTGTGGACACTATAATATGTGGAATAGACATTTTATGACATATTATTACTGAAAACGTATATTTAATAAACATTTTCTGTTGACCTTGAAATTATGTAAACGAGTGTAATACCCACGCCAGTCACTATATTCATGCTTTGTGTGATATTATTTACATGGATCACCTCTGTTTTATATTAAAAATAAATTTCTAACCTAAAAATATCATTGGTATGAAATTTCACTGTTTTCACTGAAAAAACTGGAACTAAAACTATTTCTATTGAGTATTTTTCAAGTAAAAAGTTGGTCTTTTGGGGGATTCGGTGTAATAGTGAGACTGGGAGGGGCATTGCACAGGAAGAGATAATCCTCGAGAGGCCTACACTTTACTTCTGTAACTACTAGGATAATGGATGAGGGAGATACTGGATACGACAGCAGGCTCATTTTGTTGTTGTTTAACACAGACTGTTTGCGCACAAGTATTTAAAAAGAATGTTAAAGATCTTTATCACAACCATCAAGACAAATGATATATTGGAGCACGACAATACAAGATTAAACACTGTAGTTGACGCTTAACACCTTAACGAAAGAATGGTTGCTTAGGTGATCTGTCTGGTCCCCTGGTCTGTCATTCCTGGCACATATATGTTTATAGCTGCCTACAACCAGCAATTTTCATTAATTGCCACAACATCACAGAATAAAATTTAGGCATAGTGAGCAATTCCTAATGATAACATTTGGAGTGATAACTTCCATTGTTATGAATTCACTGGAAGGGATTAATAAATATTAAATCAATAAAATGCAAAGGCAGAACATTCTATTTGTGGAACCCGTTCAGATTACTCGGCTTGAAAGATAATTACTATTTCGTTACTACTGTAACATTTCTGCCAAACCAGGATTTGAAACCAAATCTCCTGTTTATTGCCCTGCAGCCATCAACTTTCAGGCACACATCCGGGTATGTGTATCTAGCTCGCCACCATCATCAGGTGATGGCACACACCCAGATGCACACACAAAAAACTTTCTGTTTTTATCATCTTTTTATACACTGTATTTTCCAGCAAGTTTAATAGTTCTAGTTGTTGAACATGAAAGCACAATATTCGTAAGAAAACAGATATTTTCAGTTTAACAGCTCTCTTTGCAGCCTTCGTCGCTGTGTGAAGGCTATTTCTGACTGTGGATGTCGTAGACCACTGCTCAAATTAAAATTTTTAGCGCTCATGGTAGTAATCACATCGAAAATTTTATACTATTTCTTTCGACGCTGAACTGTACAATACACTAAATGCATCTAACCCTTTAAAATAGGTGGCTGACTGTTTCATAGTCTTCACTACATTGTCCACATATCTTCACAAGGAATACTTCTGAACTTTGCATACCTGTGTAATCTTAGAAAATCTTAACTTTGCGACCTAACGACCCCTATTTTTCAGCGCGGGTGAGCAAGAATCATCAAAGTGCGGAAAATCTTGGCTACCCTGAGGAGTGACGCTTTCCGTCATCACCTGTTGGAGCAAACGCAAGGGCGAACATGTAAAACAACCTGCAACAAGCATCTCTGCGGCATGCATCACAGTTGTTGCTTGCAATCCTCATCTGCACATTATAAAGAACTGAGCCTCTCCTTCCACGAACTACAAATTCATGTAATCCTTCTATCCAAAAATTCTGACGGTGGACAGGCCAATTCACCGCGCTGGGGTGCCGGGATAGGGTAAGGGGGGGGGGGGGGGGAGGGATATGTCGGTGCATGTATACAGTCTGATCTCAGACCCAGTGTCTTAATCACGTCAAACGCTACCGAGAAAAAGACATACCGAAATTATGTCCACGTTCAGAGTCAGAATTATTTGCGTAATATCGTGTACAAGTAATCAGAAATCAGATGAATATCTTCCTTCCACTCGGAAGTACAATAACTTCAGTGTCAATATGAACATATCATAGCAGTGGTAGAAACAGACAGACTTGTTGGGAGACATCTCTCAACTTAAGGAAATAGTTTAGTTGTAATAACAGGATCATTCTTCGACTACGACATGCATATTATACGACGCACGTCCACACTGTCATAGAAGTAGTCGCACTGAGAAAGACTAACAGATTAAGAAACATTGGTGATCCTTGGCTTCATCCTCTCAGCACACTGTCTTATGTTCCTTGCCTATTTCACACTACCCCGAGATCTCAAATCACGTTACAGAACATTACAGAACTAATACACACATTAAACATATACATCCTGATGCTTCAACAGCTGACTGCTCAGAAACCTCATGCCATCTAATAACTAAACAACCACAAGTGATGGCAAAACGCATGAATTTTCTTATAAACTGACTGCTCGCTACGTTCAACATACTCCTACATATACGATCCCTCTAAGAAAGCCTTCTGCTCGATGAGTTACACGTTAATTGTGTCAAATGATGTTGCTGCTCTCTACATCTGGAGCAAACTGCGTTGCCCTCTGCGCACATTCCGTGCATGCCCCCTTGCATTTAAGAAAAAGCTGAAACTCTTATTTCTGTCATCCTCACAGCGTTTCCCTGTAATTAACCCATGAGTCGTAGGTTCCCTGCGTCAAATAAGGAAGCCAATGCTCTTAACTTCTCACAAATATGCATTTCTCTCGTTTCCTTTCTCTGAGTTACGTCACCTTCTTTTCCTTTACATTCATTAATGGTGTGTCATCATGTTCCTCTTTCCCTCTCTCCTCGACCAACATTTTCCCTCATGTCCATGTATGCTACTACTCATGACTAGAAACCTACATCACGCAATTTCTAATTGTTTATGTACTTATGATGTGCGAATATAAATTGCGTGTGTTTGTCTGTTTTTCTGTTTGCAGTATCGTATTTTTTAAATAATCTGTACTGCATAATAGTACTACTGTAATATACTTAATGTAAAATATGCTGATCAAAGTGTAGTCCTGATTGCCCTAATCTTGTCAGGTTAAACAATCAATCAGTAAAGTTAAAATACCCTTCACAGAATAGAGCAGAAAACTTTTAAACATTAGTTATCAAGAAGAAGCAATATGAATATTTCAGTAAACATACCTATCCTTCGAAAACTGTAGACCACTTATATCAGCCGGTAGAAATATATTCAAGTATATGTGATAAACACGTTTTTTTGAAAAACGGTAGTCTAGAAAATCTGAAAAGGTTTATGCAAATGCTCAATTCATATGTAGTGGCGATCAGTGAAGTGAAATAGAGAAAACTTGGTTTCTGATCATGCGAATGTAGGGCAGTATTTACAGCAGTAGAAAAACATTATTAATAGTCTACTTCTTTGTTCTTCATTTCTACATGCCTGGAGGCCTCTACCATTAGAAGGTTCGAAACCGAGGCCTCTGATACGGCGGTATGTAACCTAACTATGTCGGTGCATGAGAAACAGCGTGCAGTAATCGAGTTTCAAATTCAGAGAGTTCGCCCATACATGGAGCACCATCTCCTTCGGCATAAAAATGACAGATCACACACGAGCGCTGCGACATCTGCTACAACACGACGGCTTTGGTTACTGTCATAGATATTCCTCCATACACTTCCGATTCGGCCCCAAGCGATTTTCATCTGTGTCCAAAACTTAAAAAAAAAAAAAATGTTTTCTACGACCTCACTTTGTCAGTGGTGAAGCGATATAGGTGAAACGGTGTAAACAAAGGTGGTTTGCAGCTCCGTCAACGAAATCAAATGTTTTACATTGAAGGTATCAATAAACTGGTCACTCATTGGGAGAAATGCGTTTGTCACCAAGGCGATTGTGTTGACGAAAAACTATGTGGACGTGAAGAATAAAGATGCAGAATGTTAACAATTCTTTTGTATCATTTTAAAAGCCTTAATAGTTTTCACATAAAAAATCGGATGCATTAGTTTTCATCACGCCATCGTACATGACGACGTCATAAGCAGAAGATGAAGAGATAGTTGAGGTACATGAGAATACTGAACGTGTAATTAAGAGGATGATATAATAATCATGGGTGACTGGAATGTGGTAGTAGGGTAAGGAATAGAAGACCGGGTTACGGAAAAATATAGTTTGGGTAGAAGGATTGAGAGGGGACAAAGCCTATTACAGCGCTGTAGTAAGCTTCAAACGGTAGTGGAAAATAAACGTTCAAGAAAATTATGAGGGAAGGGGATATACTTAGAAATGGACACTCGTGAAGGTACCAGACGGATTATATCGTCGTCGGGTGGAGTTACTGAAATTAGCTGGCGGATTTTAATGCCTGCGCAATAGAAGTATATGCTCGGAACACAATTTAATAATAATGACCAGTAGTATGAAGTGAAACAGAATGGTCAGAAAGAATCAACGTGGAAATAATTGGGATAAGGAAGTATCGAGGTATGACTCGATGTTTTTCGTGTATGTTGGTACTGCGATAATGAATACGACAGTAGGTAGTTTCGCTGAAGAGGAATGGACATCTTTAGAAAGGGCAATTACATAAGCTGGACAAGCAAAGCTTAGTAGCAGAAGAAATACTTAGGTCGGTCAACTTCAGAAGGAAAGTACAAAAATAGTGACGAAAAGAAAGAAATATATGTCACTTAGGAACGGAATAACCAGGAAGTGGAGGGAAGTTAAGGTGAATTGGCTGGAGGAAAAATGTGAAGATAAAGGAAAAGAAATGGTCGCCGGAAGGACACTCAGCTTATAGAAAAGTCAAAACAACGTTCAGTGAAACTAAGGGGAAATGATATTTCATTTAGAATTCAAGAGGAATTTCACCGTCAAACCCAGAGTAGAGGGGAGGAACTGGGTGGTAACAAATTAGAAAAAAAATTGGGAGATCATATGAATGTCATAGGTGATCCATTTTTACAGCCGATGTATAGCAGAGCTTTAGACGACTTACGACTGAATAATGTATAAAGTATAGATAACATTCCTTCTGCATTTCTTAAATAGTTGGGGGATATGACTTCCAACGATTATTAATTTTTATGTGTAGAACATATGGGTATATCGAACTAGAAAAATATCATACGACTTTAGGAATATCGTCATCCACACAAGATCGAAGATAACTGTAGCAGATAAAACCGACAATTATCGTGCAACCTACTTAGCAGTCCATGCATCAAAGTTTCTGACAACGGTAATATACATAAGAAGGAAAAAGAGATTTGTGGCTCTGTTAGATGACTATCATATTGTCGTTAGAAAAAATAAACGCACCAGAGCTGCAGATCTGATGTTGCACGAGATAATGTAAGCAAGACTTAAGAATAATCTACGCACGTTCGTAGAATTTGCAGGCCAATAGGAAACGTTCGTCAGTTTAAACTGCAGCAAGGTGTTCGAAATCCGCGGAATAATAGAAGTAAACTATAGCCACAGACAGGTAATATACAATATATGTATCGAACCAGTAGGAACAACAACAAGAAACACAAAGAACAAAGTGCTCTGATTATAAAGGGCATAAAACAAGGATGCAGCCTTTCCATCTGTTGTTAAATCTGTTCGTCGAGAAGCAATGATGGAAATAGAAGATAGTCTCTGCAGTGGAGTTGATGGAAGAAACAAGGAGGACGTAAGAAGCAGACTAGTACAGACAAATAGAGTATACGTAAGGAAGAACCGTCTGCTAGTATTAGACATTGGCCTTAATTTGAGGGAGACATTTCTGAGTCAGCACAGCACCGTATGGAAGCGAATCAATGACTGTGGAGGAAGCTGAGAGAAAGAGAATCGAAGCGTCGGAGCTGTGGCACTGTAGCAGCACGCTGAAAATTAAGTGGGCTGATAAGATAAGAAATAGGGTTGTTCTACGCACAATCGGCGATGTTAGGTATATGTGGAAAGTACTGATAAGAAGGGAGAGGGTGATAGGACATGTGTTAAGCCGCCAGGGAATAACTTCTGCGGTACCAGAGGCAGCTGTAGAGGGTAAAAACTGTAGTGGATGACCGCAACTGGAACACATCCAATAAATAGTTCAGGACATTCGGTTTAGATGTAACTCTGAGGTGAAGAAATGTGCCTGATATAGGAGAGGGAGCCGTGGCGTGTCATTCAAACCGGTCAGATGTTGAAAAATTAAATAAATCAGTATGATATTCAGAAACATACTTCCTTAGTACATAAATATTGCGTCTTTATCAGCATTTTTCTCAAGTAAGGAAAGCTACCAACTTTAAAGTGTAACATCATCATGTAAATGTGTTGTCACCGATCAGAAGAACAACAATCTATGTGTGTAACGAAAGTGTTTCTATTTTGTACAATTATCGAAGCAATTTCTCTACTACAAACTTAATAAAATAACGCTATAAGAATAGAAAATATAGCACAACGAAACACACATTTCAGTAGTTACGGTATCACTAGTTAACATAGTTATTTGAAAGCTTTGTAACAACACTCCTACACTTACATAATAACAAGTTACAGTAAGAGTCTAAATGCCAGTAGGCTAAACAAGGATTGGAAAGTAGCTAGATTACGACTATAAAGTCAATAGTCTCAATATGCCTATAAAGTGTACGAGGCCAAATCGAGGTGACAACATTTTCGTTACATTTTTCACCAGCGTTCTCAACATGACTCGTAATTGTAGGGTGGAGTTTGCCTGACTGTGTCTCGTGGAACGTAAGTGTTAGGGAAGTGAATAAGTGCTCCGGAAAAACTATTAGTGACGTGGCGGTTGTTTTATCTTTTGAGGTTCACAATTTCTTTAAACTTTATTATGATAATCGAGTTACTAGGTATGATTTAAAATTGAAATAATCACTAAATAAAACAAGTATTTCCAATTTTTAAAATCTTGTTATCCTTCAAAATAAACAAGGTGCTCCATCAAAGTACCATAATTCTCAAAGTGTTCCTTCGGGGGGAAAATTTGGTGACGCCTGCTCTAGAGAAAGAGGTGTGTTCTACATCGATATGGTGCGAATTACTGTGTAGTGCATGTCAGGGAATAGCTGTTAAGAATGTATTGCTATGTGACATCTTAGATATTACTATTTAAACTCGTGCAACTGAACAGGCGACAAGGTACAGTTCACTAAAGGCAATGAAAGATTGAAAGAGAATTGAAATTAATTAAAAAATCTTTGATTTCTGACGGTCGTGTTCCGGAGGTAATTCTATCTTGGTAATTTCTGATTGCAAGCAATTCAGACTGCAAGTAATAAATGAAAAGTATAAGTATCAATTAATTATGATTTGGACTTAAAGGATTCGAGGAAAGTGCGCCAGAAAGAAAGCTTGTTGGATTAAGTAAGAGCCGTATGATAACACAAAACCCTGCATGGGCCTTTTAATTTACACAAAGCAGTACAAATTCGTGAGGTAAAACAGAACATGGTCGTGTTTATTACATCTAAAAAAAAATGGTTCAAATGGAAATAAGAATATTCCCATTTAATGATTTCATACAGTCATGAATATGTTGGCGGAGAGTCCTGATACACTGTAAATTCGAATTTGGGACCTGTTAATGTTAATATCTGAATCCTAGTGGCTTTCCATTGGCTACTCATTATATTATGAACATTCTGGATTGACGCTCTCCATTCCCATGATACAGAAAGGTATGTGGTATATTTTCGTAAGTGTACAAACAGTTTCTCCTGCTCATGTCTGTAAGTTTTAACGCTGTAGACGATAGAACTTTGTCAGCGAAAGATCATTAGTTCACTAATGTTCAGTTGAGTTAGGAGTTCAGTTCCGTGTAATAAATCTGAAGTCTACTGGACTCAGTAGGGCGGATATTTACGAGGTCACGTCCAAAAAAAAGAGAGAGAGCACTTCTTTCAGCTCTGCTTGCGCTGCTTTCTTCGTTGAACTCTTTATAGCTTGTTGGAATTATTTATTTCCTCTCATTACAGAACTGTTTTAGTATCTCCAAAAATCTCCTTGCATTGTGTTAACATCATTAAAGTGTCTGAGGAAATACTACCCAAAAGCGCTAATTGTTTTTCAGTATACGTAGTCCAAGATAGAACTGATAATAAAAATTTTGAACTTAGACCACTTTTTCCAGTACTGTTACTTAAAAAATGTAATTTAATTCTATGGAAAACTCTAGAAACATCTTCGGGTACACGTTTCCTGGTAAGGACCCATGTTAGGGAAAAGAGGCTTCTCTAAGATAAATACTGTGCGTTGTGAAGCATCAGTTACTTCATTGTCAGTCGTGCTCTGCATTTGTAACCGAATGCAGTGGTTGGACTGCCATTCATGAGGACGATCATTGGAATCTATGTCCGGCATCCATATTTAGCTTTTCCGTGAATTTCCTAAAATGTACCGAGAAAATGCCGGCATGGTGCCTCTGAAATGGCATAGCCGATTTCCTTCCTCATCCTTGAAACAATCCGAACTTTTGTTCTGTCTCTGATGATCTCGGTGTCGACATAACGTTAAACCGTAATTCACCATTCCTTCTTCTGCACATCTTATCAAAATAGGAAGACAGCTTCTGCGACACTCTAAATCTCTTTTTCTATTTTTTTTATTTTTGTTTTTTAAGGTTTGATTTCTACACAAAAAAGAAGATTTCGCTGAAATGGAACATGTGGCCACACATGTCCTTGAGATCAAGATAAAAGCATATCGAGTTATACTGTATAAAGGTTAATCCATTGATGTATACCATTAGTAATTACTCTAAAAAATGTTCTTCTAATACATGAGTTTATTTCGAATGGTGTACAGATAGTGGAAAATTGCCAAAGTGAAATCTAAAAGGGACATGGACTTGTCTGTCAGTCAGCGAAAAGGAGAATACAACAAAGAAACCCAGATAGGTAGTTTAGGATTACAAAATAAATATTAGTTTACAATACTGAAAACGACACTCTCGACATAGAATACTATAATTAGTAGTACTTAGTAGGCCCTCCTTTCCTTTTTATAATCTCCAGCACTCTAATTGGCATGGATTTCAGCAGAGATTCTGTTATTTGCACTTCAATTTTGCGACATATCGATAGTAGAGCGACCATTAGATCTCACTTTAATTGGCATGGATCTCAGCAGAGATTCTGTTGTTTGCACTTTAATTTCGCGATATATCGATAGTAGAGCGACCTTTAGATCATTTCCGTTGGAAATCTGATAATTTTATTGAGTACTTTCCACAAATTGTGTGTTGGATTAATATCGTGATCGCCATGATATCAGCATCCACTGTGGAGTGTTGTACAACAGCCACAGGTTTGCATCTAAAGTTTTGTGTTTTGGATTAGAATCTTAGGTGAGAATATAATCCCCAGAAAGACCCATATCACTCACACTTCTTAATAGATGTTTTTTGGACGTTTATTTAAAACTTGTGTGCCATATTTCCATCAGTAAAACTCAGATCCCCACAACATTTCCAGTCATCGAACCCAAGACAAGTACTGAAATGCTACCACGTTCAATCTACAAGTTTAAAATCAGTTTTTCTACACGTCGTCACTCACCTATTGGACTTAAAGGGCCCAAGTCGACTCACGTCAGGAAAAAAAAAATTCCTTTAGAAATCATACGCACCAGATTTACGTTCTCATGCAAACGCCGCTCGCTTCCTGCTGTTGATTTTACTAATATATGGTTTTCTACGGGCTGTCAGGCCTCAATATCAAGTTTCATAAAGCACAGCTCTAAAACAGACTTCCCTCTGAGCATCTAAAATGCAGTGGTATGTTTTAGACCGCTTTGTCTTGGAGTTGCCATGTTTACATCTCAAACAGAACTGCAGGACGGTCGCTTCGTGAATGCTTTCCGAATGTTTTGTTCTGATTAAAGCTGTATATGAAAGTCTTCACAGCACTGGTATGCATACCAATGGTCTCCCTGATTCTGTGAAAAGATATTCCTTTTCGAGACAAACTGACACAAATTTATCTCTCTTCTTTTGTAGTTTTGTTACTTTTTTGACCCACATTACTTAAATATCACCTGACGTCTTTGAAAACAGAAAGAGTAACTATGCACTGTAGTGTATAACACCACTGCATCAGGAAAAGGAGAGGGGTGTGTTTCAGAGCAGCATCTTGTTTACTAGATGAATTCTTGTTTGAGATCAAATGGGCATGAAGTTACATGATGTTGATTTGTTACAATCCTAAGCAACAAATTAACGCAAATTGCGTTTCACTACTAAATTAGATACTAACTGAAATGAGGAAATAATGGTTGCGCGTTTCTTAGCTATATTCTTATGACTGTTGCGGCGCGGCACGTTACTTTCTACCGCCCTGCCAGTATCCAGCAATGTTCATTTGTCTAGCTAAAAGCTGTAGTAGAAAATACTAGACCACTACTGTCTACTGCAGGTCGCAACATACATAGAATTCTCCGGTAAACGGGGTGTGGCTAGTACTGGAATAAAAGTTTTAACTTGGCAATGTAAATTTTCAGATGGATTTTTACGATAAAGGTCACAGTTAATACTGCCAAGTCCGTACTAAATGTCTACACAATGTAAAGTTCCCACGCACACCACAATCACACACGTAGCCAGGTTATGGTATTTACACCCGTTACCGAAGTTATTAGAGTTCATTAGATCGTTTCGTTATGAAAATGCTCGCTCAAATGTTGTGCACTCTGCTCTACACGTAATACCTGTTCCAGTCGTAGAACGCACAACACGCCACGCGGTTTTAACTAACAGTCAAAAGCAATAATTTTGATATTCCGTCCGAAATTTCACACGACTTCCACTATACCGTTCACGTAAATACGCTTTGTACTACTTCGCAAACTCATAATTAGCATTTTTCCGCGATTTTACAGTACTTTCGTCGGAGCTGCTTTCAATGATATGTTACTAGTTCGAACCCTCAGCCCCGACTTCTCTTGATCACACCAAAGGCTTTGTTCCCAGCATAGATTGGTGCGAGCCTGCATTTTTCTGATTGGCTGATATCACAAACAGCAAATCAGGTTGCAATTTTATCCCGCGCTAACCCGCGCTTTACTTCAATGACCAATCATAGTAAAACATTTCTTTCTATGGCAATTGCTAAATAAATAAATTTAGAAAAGTATCAAATATAAAATTATTCCTTCTGAAATTACCGATTAATTTGTTTTCTACTCACGATTTATTAGTACCATTAACTGACTGCACATTTAATTATAGTAAATCCCCTGTATAGTTTAACTGGTACTTCGTGAATAAACAAAACAATTTTCTTTACTTCTGTTCTTTTTCACTCATACAACACGCACACTGCTAATTACTAGACATGTAAAACAATTATAATTATGTAAATACATTAAATATTAATAAAACATAACTTAACAACATTGTTTTGACTACGACTGCTAGCACTGTTCGTCAACTGCTGACCTCTGCCGCCTACTAGTACAACTACGTGCAGCTCTGTAACTCAGGTCCATGTCAGCTGGTGACATCTGACGATGACTCGTGGCTATAAGGATATCGTCCTAACAAGTGACAGGAGAGATGCGGAGGCGCTAGGCCTCACACCCCGTGTAATTATTGAAATTGTTGAAAACAACTTTTTATGATTTTACTACATCGTGAATGTCTCCTTACTCTCAAAACAAATCTGAAATTTCAAAATAACTTATCTAAGTTACAGAATTCTTACTTCGGACTTGGCATACTAGCCAAACTAAGTCTAATATTTTACAAAACTTTTTGATTTTTTTAAGGAAACTTTTTACAAAACTTTACAACTGAACTAATTAATTTTTTCCTTCAAAACCAAACTTTACACAAATTGTGACTTTACATAAAATGGTTCTTGTCCATTAAAATTAAATTTTTCCACTTTTACCTCCTCTTATTTACAGAAACTCAATATTTCATTGAATCTCCACCCGCACTTTGATTGGTGTCCTGATGTAATTTTGAAATCACTCCTACATTACACGTTGCACTGCATAAGTGTCCTCTACCTCACGATTTTTCTCTTAGCATGTCACAACACCTTGGCTGGCTGGCGTCCATAACATTGCACATTGGTCCACTCTCAGACCAGTCCTTATTGTACAGTGGTTTTTACCTACAAAACATAGTTTCGTCCAAGATTACTAATATACATAACCGTCTCAACACATAGTATAAAATTGTTCTCCCTATGCTGTACTCTTTAATTCATTATATTTTAACTATTCAAAGCAAATTAACAGGACATTTAACTCCGAAACTGCAAGAAAATTTGCATTTTCTTTTAAAGTGTTTAACTACTTCAGCAAAATTATGTGTTGCTACTGAAGGCATCCACTGAAATCACTTAATTAGGTTAAATTATGATTATTCCCTACCCACTAAATCTTTTCTCGTAACTTGACTGTGCTTGTTATATTGTATGTACTATTGACGGGTGAATAGTTTTTTAGTCACTATACAGGACCGACCAACTGCGGAGACGAATTTCTGATTGCAACTGGAGGAAAAACGGTAATATTAACATGTGTCCGAAAATGCACCGTTGCCACGACAGATGCCGCTGAAGAATGACAGTTCCTGTGACCACGTGCTTTGTGTTCGTTGTGTGTTGGAGGCTGTGTGATTGACGCAGCCTACTGCAAGCAGCAGAGTAGTCCGGTATTCATGTCGGGAACAAGCCGGGATGGTATTTGTTTACGGCTAAGCACATGGGAACGGTCGAGAGGCAACACGGCTGTGCAAAAATAAATACCCTTACAGACAACTACCACATTACATAACCTTTGAATATGTTATTGGGCCGTTATGTGATCTTGAGTCTTTTCAGATAGGCGGACTTGCGTGGAGGCGGCGGCCTGCGGGTACTCCACATTTGGAGCTGGGACTAGGGTTCATTTTCATATCGTGTAGAACCCGGCCCTCCTTCTCTTGCAGCTCTCAGGAATATATTCGCTGTTAAACACGCCATACTGTATGTTAATGGTTACCCATGTGCACAGTGTCAACAATACAATGAGAATTGCTACAAAGCCGAAATCGTGGATCTATAAAATAAGCTACAATTAGCAGTCAAATCGCGGAAAATTCTTTCAAAAATTTCTGTTCGACTGTGGTTCCCCACTAATGAAAAATCATTTATGTGCTCGAGTGCTCACAATTAAATGCAACAAAAATAATTTCAGATTTCTTTCGGCTATATGACAGAATAGCAGGTATACAGGTTTTCCTTGAGCTATAGGCAAAGAAAAATTCGTAGGTTCTTGCAAGATACCTAATTCGTAGCACTCCAAGAGCTATAGGGATTACCAAGATACGAACATAATAATTAGTACTTCGAAGGAGATCTGTAATGGTTAATCATCAGAAGTTTCATCCTGTGACTCGTCTTACAGCAATATCTACAACGGATGCCATAATGTGAGTCCTTAACTGCTAGTATTTCTCTAATAGTTTCTTACCGTAAAAAACAATTTTAATAAGTCCAATTTCACATACCAATATCATTCCTTCTTTCCAAGGCTACAATTTTCAGATTTATAGAAAGAAATATACGCACTTTTATCGTGAATCATTCATACTTACTCATTTCCGTATTATGGTAATTGGAATTGTAATAACCGCATATAAACCTTTTGGGATCAATCATAAGTAATATTTAATGAGCGTCGCTAAAGTGTATCTGATATCGATCATTATTACACTGAAATCCAAGTAACTGCTCGGCATTCAATGTGGGATGGTGGTGTTCGTTTACATATAATGGAACTGAGCAAGATACTGGTGTTCATTAATTTGCGGCAAACGTTATTCACAGTCTCCGCACTGTATCATACGCCAAGATACATGCTAGGATGTTTTCTCTTACCCTGCTTCGTTGTATATTATACATGGCCCACGTAGGTTATTCCAGCAAGGGTTATGAGGCTCCGTGGCAAAAATTACGTTTCACTGATTTGAATTCTTTGAAAGTCAGAACTCATTTCTCATATGAATTGGGCTTTAAGTTTTCACAACTGTTTGTAATTATTCCTTGTTAAGTACTCATTGTTTTACGTATTTCTAATATCTCCGAATAGGACGGACAATGTTAGTGTCGAAGATTAAGGAAGGAAAGAAGGGAGAAAGGAAAGAAGACAAGAGGTTAACTTTCCGCGAATCGCGATCGCACTATATACGATGGGAAAGTGTATCCGAGCAGTTTATGTAGGTGATGAACCATGCCGCTATTCAGTAATGCCATAAACTCGGATAACCTTAAACTATGATGACACTTCGAGTGCAGTGTTGCCCATGCTGCGCTGTGTCGCTTGGCTCAAAGTTGATATGTGCAGCTTAACTCTAATGGTAGTTGAAGATCATTCTCAGGCTTACTTCCTCTGGAGCTTGGACGGACGTTAGAAAGAGTATATTCACGATGTAGAAACCCAATTTCAGAAAAGCATTGACCCTAAGCGGCAAAGTTAACGGAAAGCGATATAACACTCTTAAAACGTTATACACTCTGAAATATTTAAAACAGCAGTTTGGTGCTTTTGTTATTGGCGGTTGAATAAACTAGCTTATTGTCGCTGCTGAGCTTATCGATTGATTGCTGGATAACCTTGATGCTACCCCATGTAGCAGCAATGTCGTATTTCTGCCACAGTGTATGTAAAACAAAATCTCTCTTGCGGGGCCCACAAAAGTAGCTCTATAGCAAATCTTCAACTTAGTTCGAATAGAAAATACAATGTTATATGATAGGTGAACTTGGAACTATATGCTAGCAATAAATGTCTCTAGTTTTCCAACAGGAAATTCTTATTTAGCTATACTGGTTGGTTATCTGCTTGGACGGCACGAGAAATTTTTATTCTGTGTTTCTCTTGCCCATCGCGTCACGCTGTTCTCGTATCCTGATCCAACCTCTGCCGTGAAATGGTGCGTAACGCAGCAAATATGCGTAATGGTTCCGATTTATGAGTGCTGATACTACAAATTTCCATAGAAATGATTCAACAAAAGGCCAAAAGACTGCATTAAAGGCCAGAAGAACGTTGCTCTGGCCCTTATTACGAGGGAGGTGTGCTTCTCAACAAAGAAGTATTTTAATTAGAAGTCAAGTGTTATGCGTACAGATCTCTTCACAATGAAACACGCAGCTCTCCAGTACACCATAGATTGCTCACATGTGTAACGTACTCTCCTATTTTCATTCTGTTGTCAGTGTCCCGGTAGTTAAAGTCTAATGAAACCAACAGTCGAGAGGAGAGAAAGATACCAAATTAAGCACTGTGCTAACCACTTAACCTGCTCTGTCAAAAGAAGGAAAATAAAAATAATCGTCCACATCTGTACAAGTTGGAGAATCTATCGATTATATGAATTAATTAACTACTTACTCGGAGGAATTGCTCCAGTGTCCATCACCACCATTAACATTGACACAATCCTTTGTTTTCTGTCAACCATATCAAGATTCGAATGACAAAAGACTCTCGAGTAGCATCACCTAGATATATTTTCGTAAAGGGTTTCACTTCCCCCTCAGGGGGAACACTAGTAAATCTAAAATACAGAAGAATGAATTACATCTTGTAAGTGAATTGGGCAGATGATGTGACACACTCTAGTAGTTTTTGCCTTCCAATTGTCGAATTTCCTAACTAGCATGTATTTATTGCAAATGACTTTATTATAAGTTGTCTGTACAGCATTTATTTCGATGTTCATTTTATTTCTCTCCTTTCCTCTTTAAGTAACACACTCTTCAGCTGACATGAACTCTTTACACTGTGCAAAGTCAGAATCGTATACTTACATTGGCAAGACAACTTTCGAGCAGATTAATTTTGTCTAATCTGTGTACGTTATACTGAAACATCGCATAATTTTCTTAATGTACTAGTTAGATCCTGTGAAAAGTGATTTCATACAGGAAAGAGGTTAAACGGAGGTCGAGGTGATGATACTTTGATTAAAATATAACTTTCCTTTTACTAGTCCACTTGTTATAAGAGATAAAGCGGTATTCAGTTGACTGTAATAGTAGTAGTTCCTTACGACTAAGAGAAATCAGGTCTCGTTGAATAGTTCATGACAGCTGAAGTATTTACACTACATGTTTAAAAAATAAAGTGTGGAAAAAGCAATCCAGCTTAACGTGCGAAAAATAGAGAAATGTAGAACAACTAAGGGAATAAAATGTAAAAATAAGTGAGAAACGTATAATGGGCACACGAAGAAACATTCTCTGTTGTAAAAGTGGTAGTTCAGAGAAGTATTGTGGGTCAGGACTTCAGTGAAGACATGCATCTAGCACACAGCATAGTTTTTCAAGGATGTCGAGGGAAATAAGGGAAATATTTGCTCTATGGGAGATTAGCCTCTGTTGTACTCTTAAGTTTGCCTGTTTTGATCAAAACAAATACAGCGCCATAGTTAACGGACATAATTGTCAAATCTGACTGTAAAAAAATTTATTTAAACACTATCACAGATGGTGAAACACTGCGAACTATAGAAACAGGGCACATATACAGTAAGGTACAGTATTTATATCATGTCTTGCCTATGTCATAAAGTGAAATGAAATACTAAACAATATATTACTTACACTGTACTTCAGAACACGTCGGAAAAAAGTTTAACATATGTATATGCCATCGTCACGTTTCCATATGTGGGGTACATAACTGCAAGAGTGCGTATAAGTTAAACGAGTACAAGATTACCTCATAAAATAGCTTAAATTATAGTAGTTGTTACAGCTGTATAAATTACAGCTGAGATTGCTGGCGAAAAAAAAAGAAACAAAACATTAACAGGTCGTATTTTTGGTGTCCTATCGACCGAGATCATGCGCTGCAGAATAAGCATTTGTTATTTGCAAGACTTAATGTCAGTTCTAAGTCAGTTTACAAGAATTCTGTTTATTTATTACAATACAACGATAAGATTTAAAAAAGGGTATGGTAAATTTAATTATCAAGTTGTGACGTAATAGAACGCAAATCATCTGCCCTGAAAGAGTTCACAGTAGCTCACATGCTCATAAACTGCAGCAAACCTGGAAACAGTAGTCATATACACCGCGTATTCCTCTTGATGATGGACACACGGCCGCAATTGCAATGGTGCTCTTTAAGTAAATTTTAATATTACAGTCAAAGACGACCACGAAGTCCTTTAAAAATCTATACAAGATTCCGAATCCCAGATGCGATATGTAGAAACAAAAAATACGATAGTTCACGAGCCCCTTCAATCAACTGCTCCCAATCCAGCGTACAAGCGAATGGCTACACTGCTTCATATGGAGTTGTTAAATTATTGAAAATGGTGCTCTTTTAGCCAGAAACGTTAGCTTAGGTCTTCCAGTATTTCTTAACAGTTACCGGGAACTTTGGAGTATATATAACTGTAAGTCTGCAATCTGGAAATTAGCTGTTGCAGACTGTAACCCGCACATGCTCAATAGATCTTTAACGTAATACATACGTACGTTATACATAATGACTCTGATTATACAACGATACGAAGTAAAAGTTGCTGTTCATTACCATGTGAGTTGAAAAATCCGAATTCACGTTTAGAGCACCATGTGTTGCAAATTTATGAGGGGTTCTGAGAACTCCGGATGTTGAGAGAGGTGGTGTCTCTTCTTCCTTAGCCTTTTACCCCACTGGAAATTTAGCGTGCATCTTGGCCTGTGTGTATAGAGAACACACCCGTGAAAACGGGTATCTTTTTGCAAATAACAACAATCCATCATTTGAAGCACCTCACAGTTCAGGATAAGTAATGAAAATCGCCTCCGGTCTGCTCCTCAGTTTACTGAGATATCACAAATAAGTCCAAAATGAAATCTTCTGTTTAATTTTTAATTAGTTTGTCTAACTATACATCATATATCGAATTATATTAGTCATTGCATTTAACTTGGAAAAGGAATTTTTTTAAATTAACTAACGCATGGATACAGTAATATTTTTGTTTACACTATTCATTTGTGTCATTTCACTCGACACAGCTGACACAACACCAGACACACAGGACACTAGTCTGCAATGCACAGACACACACACACACACACACACACACACACACACACACACACACACACAATCCTTCGGGTGGCAGCGCGACCTTGACGATACTTCCGCCATTCTATTCAGTTTCTCTTTTTGTCCCCAAAACCCGTCTAAAAATGTTGAGATAGCCCGTTACCACAAAGAATGCGAGTTCCACAAAATATAAATAGATTATAATTATTCGAAAGAGGTCATGTGCATAGTATTTATTACACTACAACAGTTTACTGTAGAAAGAAATTTTTGTTATTATGTAATATTATTTTTTATCATTTTAAAATATGGTGTATCTAAATAACTTTTTACTGTGTAGTATGAATTATATAAGAAATATAATTTAACCGGTTTTTCAGACAATAGGATTTTGGTTATCTCTTTGCTCACTTTGCGCACATTATTGTACAGTTTTATTCCTTTGTAACTGAACTTTTCAACAACCTAATATGTACATGAAACAATCACAGAATTAACCAAAAAATTGTATTGAAATACTTTTCATTTAGGGGAATTTGTGATGTGTTCTCTTGGACATGAAATGTTGCAAGCAGAAAAATTCACAAAAGGATTGTTCAAAATAAGAAGTTGATATTTGTGACTTCCGGATCACTGAATACTGTACATTTATACTCGTATGTCTGAAAGCCTCGTTCTGTCAATGAGATGTTCTGCTGTATAAAATGCAAGCTGCGGTCATTATGCGTGTTCTTCTCTTTTTCTTTCAGCCGTCAGTCTTCTGACTAGATGTGACCTGCTATGAATTCCTGTCTTGTGTCAACATTTTCATCTCAGTCTAGCATTTACAGCCTAGGTCCTCCGTTTTTTGTTGAATGTATTCCAGTCTCTGTCTTCCATAGTTTTACCCTCTGCTGCTACTTCTAGTGCGATGGTAGTCATTTCTTGATGTCTTAGCATAAATTATATCATCATATCACGTCCTCTTGTCAGTGTTTTCCACTAATTCCTTTCTCCACCGCTTCTGCGCAGAGCTTCCTGATTTTTTTTATTTTTTTATTTTATGATTCCACTTAAATTTCAACGTTCTTCTTTAAAACTATACCTCGAACGATCACATTATTTTATATTCCAGTTTTCCCACAGATGATGCTCTCATCCTTATAATTGTACGTTACACACCATTCTTTTTTACATAAGACAAATAATTGTGCCTGCCAGTGTTTTCAGAGTTTGGTTCAAATGGCATTGAGCACTATGCGACTTAACTTCTGAGGTCATCAGTCGCCTAGAACTTACAACCAATTACAGTTAACTAACTTAAGGACATCACACACATCCATGGCCGAGGCAGGATTCAAACCTGCGACCGTAGCGGTCGCTCGGTTCCAGACTGTAGCGCCCAGAACCTTTCACAGTTTGACTACTGTTATGCATATTCATTGACCTCTTCCAGGTGTAAAATGTGTTTTGCGTCGAAGAAGTCAGTTGTCGAAGAAAATCTCGCTCTCTGCAAATATTATTAGTTTACCTTACGGCAACTCATTTTCTAGACATCAACTTCTTTTCTTCAAAAATTTCTGTAGCATTATTCTTAACACCACATAACAAACAACAATCGCTGTTAGTAGTTTAAGAGATGTGCATGTGATGTAACAATAAGCGAACAACATTTAAAAAAATGGTTCAAATGGCTCTAAGCACTATGGGACATAACATCTGAGGTCATCAGTCCCCTAGACTTAGAACTATTTAAACATAACTAACCTAAGGACATCACACGCATCCATGTCCGAAGCAGGATTCGAACCTGCGACCGTATCAGCAGCGCGGTTCCGGACTGAAACGCCTAGAACCGCTCGGCCACGGCGACCGGCTTTGAGGCGACATTGCAGATGAATGCTATGCTGTTCATAATGTCAAAATTAGACTTGAGTCCAATATACACCTGAAATCTTGGATTATATATTAGTGTATGAGAATAGCTAACAAACTTATTTAAAATTGTACATATATATTATGAAACTAGAGCGAAGAACAGAAAATTTAGGGAAATGTCCAATGTTATACGGACAGTCGAGATTCTGAATTACAGTTTTCGACAAGCTACTATACGCAAAGAAGCCACAGTGTTTCTGCAGCATTACTTCCTCTACATTTTCTATAAATAGGTAAATATAGTTTTGCTATCGGAGCTGTATGCGAGGGTTCGAACATCGATAATGGTAACTTTTTATTTACAACTTACATCAAATTGATATATCTTTCAAACTTTTGATGTCCTTCATAGTATTCACTAGCCCTGTGTACAAACTGTTGCAGTGACATGGAAGCCGTAGGATATCCTTAGCAACGCGAGTTGTGTTGATAGTTTGAATGGAGCGATCTGTTGCCCAGCGTATCTCTGTAACAGATCTGAAGCGAATTCCATGAAGTGATTCCTTCAATTTAAGAGTTTAAGTCCGGGGAGTGTCGTGAGTGGTACAGCACTTTCCAGTTCAATCGATAGAACAAATTAGTCACAACTTGCGCCACATGATCCCGAGCATACTCCTGTAAATTGATGGGAGGATCTTATAGAAACTGCTGGCGCTTCATTCTCTAAGCTGTTAATTTTGTAATACAGCCAGCGACCTATTTCCTTTAGGGATTTGAGAAGCGAAGCCTGAGAATGAAATTGACTCATAAGACTACGGATGGCGAAGTCCTTAAAGGAACGGGAGACAAGCCTATGGAACACTGTTGTAGAAAGAAGGGTTCAGGTTGTTTGTCGCCCACCAGGACGTGAAGGACTCTTTAAAACAACACCAGAGATATATTACATTGGTAAAATAAATAGAGTGCTACTACGACTGCAGTACATAGACCTATTGCAAACGATTCCTGTAATTCCAACAAAGAAATAAAGAAGATTAGAGTTTTTCTGTCAACCAGACTGTTACCAACCAAACACTGGATTGGGCATTATAGGGAAGAGGTTGTAGCAGAAATGATTTACGGTACACCTGTTGCGCTTTATGGAGTGAGTGCGTAATTTCGAAAGAAAGTGCTCGCGTGGGAGATGACTCCGTAACAAAGACTGTTGAAGTGCTCGATGAAACACGCTTGCCCCACACTTATTCCAATACTAAATGCAAGATTCTTCTGAATTTACAGCGATTTTGTAGTTATGGAGAATGGAAGGATAGCGTACTTTCCACTGTCTTGATGCTTGCCATTACAGTTTCCACAGTTTCTGTTTTGTTTGGGTTCAACCATTCTTCAATGTTCCTAAAGTTAGCACTAAAACACAACTTCTCGTTACCAGTGACGATACGAGATAGGAATAGTCAGTGTTGTTCATGAACCAACTGATGACGCCACATGATGATTTTTGTTGTTTCGGCTCAGAAAATGCGGTACCCATACACCAGATTTTTCGGCCTTACCCATTGCATGCAAATGTCTCACGATCGAGGAATGGTCCGAGTTCATCAGATTTTCCAGTTCTCGAGTACAGTGACGTGAATCATTGTGGATTAATGCGTTAAAATTTTTTTTATTAAGCCCCGAAGTCCTTCCTAAACGTGAAGCGTTACTATAAGTAAAAACAGCAGTCCTTAAAATTATCCACATACATGGCCAAATCCTTCTTACAGCCTGCGCTGCTGTCAGTCCTCTACTGAACTCACGTAGGAGAATACGTCGAAAAAGTTCAGATTTCACCAATTGGGACTCCATGTTCTAGCATTCACTGCTCCACTCACTATATCCAAATGACAAAACGACGATATGTGAACTCAAATAGCAACAGTGATTTAGAAATAAAAAAGGCAATCGATAAACAAAACCGTAGCTACCGGAATACCAATGTAAAAAACAAAAGCGCTACGAACTTACACACCATTCTAATATAATGATAAACTCTGAGTGACATGTAATGTACACAGTTTACAGTAATGGAGTCGTAATCGTGTAATCGATAATGGTTGAGCATGCAATATGAATCGTGACACGATGTGTTTGTGTTCGAGGAGAATTGATTATAACAGTATCCGCCTTCTTGCGAAGTACTGTTAATTTACGCCGCTTGTACTTGCTTCGCGAATTTCTTCACGGATTTCAGAGTCATTCAAACCAATGCGCGATGTTTCCACTGTTCAAGATTAATTGCTATTTATTCTTACGAAAGACCTCTTGCCTTTGTCCTTGGTTCTATGCCTAGCGTGTACCTATGAAGTTCCTCGTTCCCGGATGGAGCATTTGGTCCGCCAGCATGTCTGCCTGTGACACTTACTCTTTTATGTGCTTACCTTATCGTACAGCTAGTAAATGTTCTATTACATTTATCACTAACTCAGTTCCTGTACACTTTGGGTTTCCACTGCTGCAGCATCAATGAATCGTATTCAGAGAGTTTTCTGTCCTTGACAAACAACAGTTCTTTAGAACGAAGTTTCCACTCTGCAGTGAAGTGCGAGCTGATATGAAAATTCTTTGCAGATTGTGTACTTCGTCGAGGCGCGAACTCGGGACATTTGCCCTACGCGGGCAAATGCTTTACCGACTGCGGCACCCAAGCGCGACCCACGATCCCTCTTCATAGCTCTACTTTTGGCAGTACCACGTCTCCCACATTCATAACTTCACAGAAGAGCACTTCTCAGAAGTTCGGAAGGTAGGCGACGAGGTACTGGCGAGGGTAGGGCTATGAAGACAAGTTGTGAATAGTACTTTTTCAGCTCAGCCGGTATCCGGTATAGCACCAGTCCGTGAAGGCAAAGTTCCTCACTTCGAATCTCGATCTGGCACACAGTTTTGAACTGCGAGGCAGTTTCAACAGAACTTAAAATGCGTACTCAGTGAACAAATAAACGTCAATGATGACTATGAGCATCTCTTACATCTTTCCCGCTTTTCACCTCTTACACAAATCTGTGTGCGCAAAATATTCAAATTCGGTTTGAAGAAAGAGAATGGATTTTCATTTCGCTGCCTAAAGAGGGAAAAACATTTTGTTCTATCCCATATTATAAAACGGTTATTCGTCTTCGCAGCGCCACAATACGCTCCGAAAGATAGCACTTAGTTTGCATTCACAACGTTCTTCTCCACACTACGAACACATCACACAACCGTTTTGCGTAGTGTTTACACACTGAAGAGCCGAAGGAACTGGTACACTTACCTAATATCGTGTAGGACCCGCGAGCACGCACAAGCGCCGCAACACGAAATGGCATTGACTCGACTAATGTCTGAAGTAGTGCTGGAGGGAACTGACGCCATGAATCCTGCAGGGCTCTCCATAAATCCATAAGACAACAGGGGGCTGGAGAACAGCAAGTTGCAAGGCATCCCAGATATTCTCAATAATGTTCATTTCCGGGGAGTTTGACGGTCATCGGAAATTTTTCAGCTCGAAAGAGTCCTCCTGCAGCCATTCAGTAACAATTCTGGATGTATGGGGTGTCGCATTGTCCTGCTGGAATTGCCCAAGTGCGTCGGAATGTGCAATGAACTGGAATGGATACAGGTGATCAGACAGGATGCTTAAATACGCGTCAACTGTCAGAGTAGTATCTAGACTATCAGGGGTTCCATATCACTCCAACTGCACACGACCCACACCATTACAGAGGATCCACCAGCTTGAACAACATTTGCTTACATACAGGGTACAAGGACTCATGAGGTTTTCTCCGCACCAGTACACGTACATCCGCTCGGTACAATTTTAAATGAGATTTGTCTGCGCAGGTAATATGCTTCCAGTCAATAGTCCAATGTTGGTGCTGACGGACCCAGGCTAGGATCAAAACTTTGTGTCGTGCAGTCATCAAGTGTCCAAGTGTGATGATGTATCGTTGAATGGTTCGCAAGCTGACACTTGTTAATGGACCAGCTGCAGCAATTTGCGCAGGTGTATCACTACTGTCACGCTGAACAATTCTTTCAGTCTTCGTTGGTACCGTTCTTGCAGGATCTTCTTCCTGTCGGAGCGATGTGGGAAATTTGATGTTTTATCGGATTCCTGATATTCACGGTACACTCGTCAAATGATCGTACGGAAAAAATCGCCATTTCGTCGCTACCTCTGAGATGCTGTGTCCCATCGCTCGTGCAACGACTATAACACCATTTTCAAACTCGTTTAAATCTTTACAGCCTGCCATTGTATCAGCAGTAACCGATCTAATAAATGCGCCAGACACTTGGTTTCTGGTATAGGTGTCTCCGACATTAGCGCCGTATTCTGCCTATTTAAATATCTCTGTTTACGAATATCTACCAGTTCCTCTGGCGCTTCAGGGTGTATGCTGACGGCTTGTTATGATCAAAAGACGCTTACTTCCTTTGAAATAATAAAACTGACGAAAGCAAAATGTGACGAAAGTGCAGTATTGTACTGCGTCAAATACGCTACTAGCCATTAAAATTGTTACACCAAGAAGAAATGCAGATGATAAAAGGGTATTCTTTGGACAAATATAATATACTACAACTGACATGTGATAATGTAATCAAGCAATTTGTGTGCATAGATCCTGAGAAATCTGTACGCAGAACAACCACCTCTGACCGTAATAACGGCCTTGATACGCCTTGGCATTCAGACAAACAGAGCTTGGATGGCGTGTACACCTACAGTTGCCCGTGCAGCTTCAACACGATACCGCAGTTCATAAAGAGTAATGACTGGCGTATTGTGACGAGACAGTTGCTTGGCCACCATTGACCAGACGTTTTCAATTGGTGAGAGATCTGGAGAATGTGCAGGCCAGGGCAGCAGTCGAACATTTTCTGTATCCAGAAAGACCCGTATAGGACATGCAACATGCGGTCGTGCATTATCCTACTGAAATGTAGGGTTTCGCAGGGATCGAATGAAGGGTAGTGCCATGGGTCGTAACACATCAGAAGTGTAACGTCCACTGTTCAATGTGCCGTCAGTGCGAACAAGAGGTGACCAAGACGTGTAACCAATGGCACCCCATACCATCACGCCGGGTGATACGCCAGTATGGCGATGACGAATACACGTTTCCAATGTGCGTTCACTGCGATGTCGCCTAACACGGATGCGACCTTCATGATGCTGTAAACAGAACCTGGATTCATCTGAAAAAAAGACGTTTTGCCATTCGTGCACCCAGGTTCATCGTTGAGTACACAATCGCAGGCGCTCCTGTCTGTGATGCAGCATCAAGGGTAACCGTAGCCATGGTCTCCGAGCTGATAGTCCATGCTGCTGCAAACTTCGTCGAACTCTTCGTGCAGATGGTTGTTGTCTTGCAAACGTCCCCATCTCTTGACTCAGGGATCCCGACGTGGCAGCACGATCCGTTACAGCCATGCGGATGAGATGCCTATCGACTGCTAATGATACGAGACCGTTGTGATCCAGCAAGGCGTTCCGTATTACCCTCCTGAACCCACAGATACGATATTGTGCTAACGGTCATTGGATCTCGACCAACGCAAGCAGCAATGTCGCGATAAGATAAACCGCAATCGCGATAGGCTACCATTCGACCTTTATAAAAGTCGGAAACGTGATGATACGCATTTCTCCTCCTTACACGAGGCATCACAACAACGTTTAACCAGGCAACGCTGGTCAACTGCTGTTTGTGTATGGGAAATCGGTTGGAAACTTTCCTCATGTCAGCACAGTACGTTGTAGGTGCCGGTGCCGACCTTGTTTGAATGCTCCGAAAAGCTAATCATTTGCATATCACAGCATCTTCTTCCTGTCGGTTAAATTTCGAGTCTGTACCATGTCATCTTTCGTGGTGTAGCAATTTTAATGACCAGTAGTGTAAATTAGGCAACCTTAAATTTCTTTGTGAAAGAAATTTCGTAGTGTAATACCGGCCTATTTGTCAAATGTGACGTATAAGCCGCATGTCGGGCAAGTTCTTGCGCCGTAGAGAAAATCTACGTGTCCCGGACGTCGCGAGCCGCGCCCGCTGACCGCGGTGACCCGGATGACCTCTGGCCGCCTCCGCCGTCACTGACGGCCGGCGCCGGCCGAGCGTCGGACAGCCGGGCGCCAGACGTCTTTCGCCTTTTCTTGGGCCGCGGTCCAAGTCGGTCACACTGGGGTCCATCCCGACCTCGCGAGCTCAGCTCCGTGCACTGCGACCTTCTACTGAACTTTGTATCTGGAAGGCTGTACAACTACACTCGTCATTACAGCTGAAAACGTGATGATGTGTGCTAGTTGTAGCAGCCAGATTTCTCACGCAATGCTGCAGGTGGTCTTACATTCTTCATGTACACGTTTCGCCTCCTACAACTCAGTGTCTTCCACAGAAGATGTCGCACTTCCGTAGATCCGATGACAGCAGTGTAAAATTTTACCTCCTCTGTGAGAGAGCTACCAACAGCTATATCTAACCTAGAGCGAAATCTATAGAAATTTTACCATTATTAGATACCTCGCTAGTGGTTAGACACTGGACTCGAATACGGGAGGACGACGGTTCAATCCCGCGTCCGGCCATCCTGAATTAGGTTTCCCGTGATTTCCCTAAATCACTTCAGGCAAATGCCGGGATGGTTCCTCTGAAAGGGCACGGCCGACTTCCTCCCCCATCCTTCCCTAATGCGATGAGACCGATAACCTCGCTGTCTGGTCTCCTTCCCCAAACAACCAAATCAACCTACGTTCATTAAAAGTAGATCTCGATTTAAGAAATATTAAATATTGCGGAGCTGCTGTTGGAAACACGCAGATCTGTTAATTAACTAGCCGGCCGGGGTGGTCGAATGGTTCTAGGCGCTACAGTCTGGAACCGCGCGACCGCTGCGGTCGCTGGTTCGAATCCTGCCTCGGGCATGGATGTGTGTGATGTCCTTAGGTTAGTTAGGTTTGAGTAGTTCTAAGTTCTAGGGGACTGACGACCACAGCAGTTAAGTCCCATAGTGCTCAGAGCCAGTTGACCCAGTTGTTAATTAACTCGTATCACTGAATAATCTACTAATTGTGTTTCATTCAGAAACTATTCTTGCAGCCACGGTATTGTGTTTACCTTAGAAGTCCAGTTATGTTACTTTGTTTGAGACTTCATGTTTGTTTAAGTAGCCATTCGTTGTATAGTATTATTATGGAGACAACAGTCGTATTAGTGTAGTGCATTTTAACAGCATTTCTTGTTACGTTATTGAAGAAAAGAGACAAAAATGTTAGAGAAATTGTCAACAATATATTCCACGTCGTTATGGTAAATCATCTGATGACGTGCAAGTAATTTTTCGATCCTATTCATGCAACGACTTGCTGATTCTGAGTTAAGTCACATTTAAAGCCCAGTCACCATAGCAAAACAAAAGACAACGGTAAACATATGCACATGGCAGATTAGAAGACATGTGGTAGGTGTGTTTGCAACCAAGCTCCGTGGTGCTGTCTTCCAGGTCTTATTTGTTACCCTGCGACTGTAAGACATCTGATTTGTTGGCAAAAAATGTAAACTGCAAAGGATACATCACTGGGAAGCAGTTAGTAACGCAAATCACATTCGTTTTGCCACCACGTGTAATCAATAACAATACGTTTCGTAGATGTTTACATGCCATCGTTTGAGATAATGTTTGTTATAGTTTACCCATAATTTTATCCTTATGAATTTACCAAACAGTACTTCAAATCATCATCACGCTGCGCTGATTTAGGTTTATGGTGACCTCCGTAAATCTATTACGACAAGTGCCACGAGCAATTCTGTGAATGAGCATAGGATTTCCTTCCCCATCCTTCCCAGTTCGAGATTCTACTTTGCGTCTTATCCAGTTTTCGATGCGACGTTGTAGTGTAATTCTTCTTCTTTTCCCTTATTCTCAATGTCACTGCTGAATGCAAGTGTCTCTTGAAGCTTAATTAGTTGTCACACACGTCAATTATCAGGTGCAATGTCACTGACAATAGTAGTAAATAGCATAAATGTATTCCACCAACTCCAGTTTGTCTCTCTTAACGTGGTGATTAATTTATCTCAAAACGATATAAATTGACGAAGTCGGTAGCACTCACTCCTCACAATTCACAAGACTGCTTTCCACATTTTGTTAAACCAAAATAGAAATACTGTCACAAATTTTTCACTTTTGTCTGTTGTAAACTCCATCTTGTAATGCATTAATAATGCTCCTCATAACGTCAGAACTGAGAAATATTGAATTTGCGAAATATTCCAGTTGTCTTTGCACGAGTTACACTGCAACCTTGAACACAATAAGACCATACTTAAATCGCCATGGACCGTGCCGAAACATCGTACAATATCATATGCAACGTTAAACAATGCTATACTGGCTAATTAGGCCGCAGAAAAGTCTGCTGTAGATCATAGGCTGTATGCCCGATACATCGTAATCACTTGGACGGATGCCAGCCTTTATAAAGCGGCCGCTGACTGATGGCTCTGAAATTTGTCTTACTGTGACACATGCCCAGAGCTCTTTCACAAACATGCTTCTTCAAGATTTTTCTACTACTGGCTGGTTGGAAAATCAAATATGTCTCTGACTTTTTGCCAGACTGATGCTCTTAGCAAACAGCCGGAACACAATTCAATAGGAAGGATAACGTTAGGTTTGATATCATGGCTTTACGTTCGCACTGCATGATGTTGACTACTAGACCACAAGAGGTTATTAACAACAACAGCTCAAATGGATGTCAACACTTCTTGTACCGTGTTCTGCGTACCCCATTAAGACAAAAACATAATGCTAATACGTGTGATATTCGGTAGGTGGTTGGACTGAGGGTAGCTTGTAATGGCTACGGCGTGGGTATGACCCCCGCTGAAGGTTCCAGATTTTGACAGCCATTAACATATCCATTTCACCTACAGTAATTCCAAGAAATGTACGGAGGACTGTGTCGTGTTTCCAAATTGAAATTAAACGTGTCCTTTCGCTACTGACTAGGTTAGAGATGGGTTAGTTTCGGCTATCTGAGGCTTTAATTGCAGCTTGCAGAAACTCTCTTTTTAAAGAGCTATTTTACACCAGTTTTGTTATTTTAGGTGACAAACCATCATCATGTAAGATCACAAGACATTCATTTTTTACTCTAAGAGACAATGAGACGACGAAAATATTGGAATTTGACTGGGATTCAAACTCCAGTACCAATTTGTTTTCGATTTGAACCATTTTGAGATGTTGCTGTTTCATCATTCAGTTGTTTCCTTAGGATTTTAACTCCTCAAGGTCTCTACGTATGGCACGATCCTACCAGTGAAAGATAATTGGACAGTTGACATCTCTTCCTTTTGTGTGAACAGTGATGATATGTGTGGGGTTGAAGTGCCATACAGCACAAAACTATTCGTTGCAAAACCTCCAGCGAAGTATGTGTGCCGGTCTGGGTGACCGAGCGGTTCTAGGCGCTACAGCCTAGAACCGCGCGACCGCCACGGTCGCAGGTTCGAATCCTGCCTCGGACATGGATGTGTGTGATGTCCTTAGGCTAGTTAGGTTCAAGTAGTTCTAAGTTCTAGGGAACTGATGACCTCAGAAATTAAGTCCCATAGTGCCTAGAGCCGTTTGACCCATTTTTATAAGTATGGGTACATTCACTGAAGAAACAATAAATATAGTTTTATATTTTCAACCTTGTGATTGGAGGTCTGTGGGATTACAGCAGTTCCCCTATGTAAGGAAATGAAGCACCTACAGCCCTACTATGATGTGGTCCTTCCAATCATCAACTATCAACTGACCCCCTCCCCATCATCTAAGGCCTGAAGATGATGCACTGAACCATCGAAACTAGTAGCCATACACAATAAATGACGTCATAAGGGCGGCCGTGGATGTTTAATTTCCTTACATAATGAGTATTTCATGTCTATTAGTAGCTATATGACAATATGGAAAAGTTCCATTTTTAAATTCCTGCCAGACAAAAATCATTTCTGTCAGCGTTTCAGGTTCCAGTATCACGCTGTTGGTGAACATATTTGGTGTGTGACATCTGGCTGTGCTTAGTTAACAGTTCATACAGGCGTCGGGTTCTGCTCCCCATCCATCACCACAACTTTACTTCATAACGTTTCACACTTGTTTTGCACTCTGTTACATACTTTCCATTGTTACTTCTCACGGGCAATATACGTTTCATGGGGTTTTCGGTGCAATTATTTCCAGGTTCGGAAATTTGGCGTTGTAAACTGATAGTGGTGAGAACGGAAGTTAACGCTGGTGGGGACTATGCAAATGATTGATTGTATTGGCATAGTATTAGTATTCTAACAACATTTATTTTTTCTTTAGAGCAGACATAAATTATGCTAAACGAGTTATGGAATGAATACCGTAAACAAGTAACAGGTGATTCAAGACTACACTGAACAAGAATTCTGGGTGGCAGAGACAGTATTCCTAGTTGAGTGAGTCAAGTACACTGGCCCTAAAAATGTGGAAAACGCAAACTGAATTGTTCTAACGCTGAGCAGACTTTGATTGATCAAATCTACCGAGGTTTCTCTCTATATAGGTGCAGATGAGAGCAAGTGGCGATTGAGATCCATACGCCCTGACAGTGCCGGAGGGACAGCACGTTACCCTGTTTGCTCCGTGCAGCGATGTAAATTGCAGCTGGCGAAATGTGTGCGGCGGAGTTGAGGCGTGGAGGCGGCACCTGTGAATCGATCGCGGCCACGAAAGAAATGCAAAATTCACACGGTCTAGCGACCAGGCAGACAGATTGCAATTTACCCCCTGAAATCACTGTACATTTCAGTGTGTGCCACACCCATTCACTGGTCGTACCAAGGACCAATTTGGCTCACTTATACAACAGAGCGCACATGGACACCAAAAGTGAAGACTGGTAAACCAAAAACGAATAAGTGTGCCCTCAGCAAACGAACAGTCTGGGAAGTTTGAAGCCACACTGTCGTTACAGTAAGAACTTCAGCACAAGCTCCCCAGACTAAACTACTCACAAGTCAAATCAGTCTCAGGAAAGGTCCCAAGTACCAACCACACAAGCCAGAGCCTCGACTAGAAGTGTTTACAGACCAAAATCCAACACCTGAGTGCTTTGCACTTCTCCAGGAAAAAAAAAAAAAAACCGTTTTCCCGAAAAGTGCACAAACGACACTGCCTTCATCCTGTTTGGCTCAAGAGGCGCTAAATCTCCCATCCCACATGACAGCACAAACTCATATCAAACCAGGGCAAGAGTTAAGAAAGCTGCGTCTCTGGAAAAAATAGAAACCGCCAATTACTGGCTTTTTTAAGTTTTCGCAGAGGGGGAAGATGATTTTCTCCGAAGTCGTGTCAGTTCCCATGGCAACAGGTGAACAGATACAGTCTTAAAGATCTTTATCTAAATCATCTGTGCCTTGGAAACTTGTTTGTCCTAGCTATGAGGTGTAATAAAGATTCTATGCCCAAACATTTCTCACATCCGAATTTTTTCTTATACAACTGGGGCAGCTGGGAAGTGGTTCACTAGCCTATTTACACCACTGGCAAATACAAAAGCAGGTGAATTTTTATTATGCATGGATCTGCACACAATGCCCAGTCTATGACTCCACTGTGTTGACACATTCCTTCAGACCGTTGCCCCCAATCCAAGCTTCCTCTGGTGCCACAGCAGGTATCGCGGCATTGTTCTGCTGGAGACCAGTCTCGACAAGGACCTGCCCCATCTGTCCTCTGTCAGCATGTCCGGCAAGATTTACTAAGGGATGGGCTCGCTGCCAATTGCTTTCAACTCCCGTTTCTATGAGCTAAGAACTACAAAAATACCTCACGCTTTTAGCACCCTACCAGACTCCATCAACGCCTTCTCAGGCCATTAACTTTCTAGAGTCTCGCCCAATGTGCGTCAGATTATAATAAAATCCTTAATAATCTTCTGTAAGAGGTAAATTGGTGGGAGACTAACTTGTCCTCTCTCAAGCAATTCGATATTTTCGTCATGTTATGCGTAATCGAATTTCGATCAGACATGCAAGCTTCCTTTGGTTAACAGTGGGTTCAAATTCGTACAACAAACAACATTTTGTCATGTAATTTAATGAGAGTGATAAGACTTCTGATGCGTCACTTTTTGTAATGGCATTTAATCTGCAAGTATTAAACTGTCCTGTCTGTAGTAACATGTTTCCTCAAAGTGTATATAACGATATCATTTTACATGTGAACTGAGTGCCATAAAGAGCAATGTTTTCTAGTAGTATGTTGTGGTATCCATGGGGTATAGTCAAAAGTCTGTACTGCCGAGGGCGTAGAGGATCTGCACGATAGCTATGCTATGTCAGTTACATAGAGACAGGCATGAGCTACACGAATTCAGTGTTGGCTTGCTGTTTGTTCTGTCGAGTGTACATGATTTTTTTTGCTGTTGAATCTAGCGGATTCAGTAGATAACTGTGAGGAGATGAAATGACCTAACTCTTATTGCTTTCATTCATTAATCTTTACTTGCTCATAGCAATCAGCGACCCTGAGATCAATAGTTAATCGTTTTAATGTATCTTATAATCATTCACTGGAAGAGACGTTACAAATAATTCGATATTTCGTCTCCGAGCAACAATGTTCTCGATCTTTGCCGGTATTAGACACTGGCAATATGTTTTAATAACTCACTCATTTGACAATGATGTGTTGTCCTCCAGAAGAAATTATACCATTAAACTAAAACATAAGGTTCAACAATAGTTCAAATGTCTCTGAGCACTATGGGACTTAACATCTGTGGTCATCAGTCCCCTAGAGCATAGAACTACCTAAACCTAACTAACCTAAGGACATCACACAACACCCAGTCAAAGTATTTTGTTTCCAACTTCTATGTTCTCAGTATAATCAACCCGTGTTTGCAATACTCCTTTCGTTGATCTGCCCTTAAGTCGCATCTCTTAGCTGGTACACAATGTGTTCATTCTAACTAATTTGAAGCTCTTTTCAAAACTCATAGTTATTTTTTTTTTTTTACTAAAGGATGTCTCCTAAAAATCATGAGTTACACATGAAATGTTTGACAATCCGGTATTAAGGTGTATAGCAAATCGTCTTCGTATATTTACACTGTATGCCAGTTATACGTAACCAAGTATTTTTACAGCCTCAGATTTGGCGGTAGTAACATACACGATAACACCTGTACCATGCGGTATGACAGATATCATATTCCATCCTATGAAATAACATGAATGTCGTTGCAATAGAGATACATATTATGCATTAACGATGGGTTGTAAATCCGATTTCCAGATTACCGAATAAGCATTTCGAATGCTGCTCATGGTGTTTTACAGATATCCTTTTATAAATGCTTAAAGCTGCGGACCGCCAAGGATTGTACATTATTACTTCTTTACATTTTGTTTATTGTCTACTGGTACACATTATAATTCATGCCCAAAGTTCATCCAGTTCATCTCCTTTGTTTTCGCTGTTACTGTGGTCGAAGATTTAAGTTGACACTACAGATGGAATCAGAATTCTTAGGAACTCTTCTAACAATAATAGTTACTAATCGCTGACCTTTCGCTAAAATAGTATCAGTTATCTTTCAAGGAAATGTAGTGTGTGTTGCCTTTTCGAGGTCCAAGAAAATGTGCTCTCACACTAACTTTACTGTCTAAAAATATTCCTTCAATTATTCAATCTTGTGTTGGAGCTCAGGTATTTACTTGTCGAATTTCCCAGTCCGAAAATTAAATACCAAAGGCAATAAACAGAAGAGCAAAAATGATCTTGAGTGATGTTGATAAAATAAATAAAATTTCAAAATAAAGCTTTTATTGTGTAAGAAACTGAAGGTTTACAAAGAATTCGTGTTACCAAACTGTTACGACAGTGAAGCTTGACCTTTTAGCACGAAATGTTTCCAAAATTTGAGGACAGAAAAGCAGTCAGTCGAGAGTCTCATGTTAAAAAATACTAGTAAACGTAGCAGATTAGGAAACAGACTACGGTGGAAGATACATCTATGACAAAGATGAAAAGAAGTATAGGTGGAATGATCATTAGCCAGGAAAATTGGTGGTGCATGGTCAAAAGAAGTTCTTTTCTGGGTTCCATGAAATAATAGAAGACTGAGAAGGTATAATAAAGAAAGCTAGGCAGATGACAATAGAAAATAAATAGGAGCAAGAACGATTCGTATCGCTCAAGATCGAAATTATGTAAATATAAACAGCGATTAAAAATTTTTCTTCGAAGACCGTGCAGTCGAGAGTCACCGTAATCGCTGATATAATGATTTGACTGACGCACCAGGTTGAAGATACCAGTTTGGTAAAATACTGTGATCTATTGCGTGAAGAAGTCCGTAACGGCCAGCTGCATATCCTTGTATGACAGGAATAGTGGGGTATTAAATACCTTTTCAAGGGGTCGAAGGCGTGATAATCGCATCAGGAAACATCAGGACTATAGGGCGTGTGCAGGAGTGTTGTCGTCACTTCTGCTTCACAAATTTTGCTATATGTGGATGTGCGTTATCGTGAAGCAGTGGCACCCAGCACCCAACTAACACATCATTCCACAGCAGTGATTTTCGATGGACGCTGCTCCATACACATTGTTCATTCTCCGATGTATGTCTGCCGGTATTCGTCCTTCGACAATCAGCAAAACAGTAACAACACGTTGGTCCTGTTTGAGCGCATTTGGTAATAATGTCGCCATAATTCACGTTTCCACATTTATCCGCACACACATGAGAAAGTAAGTCGTTACCTTGATGTCGATGCTTATATAACTGCATCGCAGTCGCGCTACGTTTATATGCGCTACAGCAACTCTCTCAAACGGATCCTTTTGGTCGCCCCATACAGCTAGACGTGGTTTGTAACCAACAATGGATGACATGTGTCCGATGAATACAATTGTCCAATACATATAGAGTGGTAATAGGCATTACTTTAAAAAAATCAGTATGGTCACTAACTCATTTTGGTTTTTATCTCTCGCAAATATTCATTTTATCCATTAACGCGTAATTACCCCAACGTTTGGAAGCAGTGAGATTCTACGGGAATAGTCATAAAGTTTAAATTATCGCGGCAAAGCCGTAGTTAATTTACTGCTTATTTTTAGCTACAAGCCTGCAGCCCTGGAGCACTCGAAATATCCACGCCACAGAACCGCAGCTAGATAAGCCAAAAAAATTTTGCAGCTCATTGAGAATGTGGAGTATCGTGTCATAATTCGTTTCTTTTATTTGAAGACGAATGACGCTGCAACGATTCGTGCTGGACTGATGTGAGTGTGTGGCAACATTGCACTATTATACGACATAGAGGACGTTTCCAACGTGGACAAACAAGTTGGAATGACGAAGAACGAGGTTGTATATCATTTATCTGTGTTGAAACGTCCCCTTTGAACAATTCTACATGACTATCCTTAAACTGATACACAATATTTTTTTTTTAGCGCAACGCAATCTGACTTTCAAAAATCCCTACAAAAAATGGCCCTGACTAACATTAAACTATACCTTTCACAAATCACTTACCTCACAAAAATCTTCGCTGCTCAAGCTACTGCAATACAGCGAGCGCCACTACTGCCAGCTAAATAAAAGATTCAAACTATGGAAGGCACTAACTACTGATAGGGATAGTTAGCAAATGAAAGATATTAATAGAGAACAAACAATGTATTTACCTTGATATCATCATATATAAATATAGCAGTTCATGACAAATTACAAATCTCCGCCATCTCTCTCCCCACATCCACCACTGCTGGCGGCTCACCTCCCACTGCGCAACGCTACGCGTTGTTCACAGCCAGCTGCCTAACACTACAATGGCGAGTATTACAACAATGCAAAGCAGCCACAGACTGCACACAGCACAGCCAGTGATTTTCATACAGAGGTGGCGTTACCAATAAAAAAACCTAAACAGCCTACTTACAGTGTGAAGCCGGAAATCACGGGTGAACTAGAAGCCCTGGTGGTTGAAGACCGAACATGTCACAATAGAGGTGACAGCGGAACAAGTGAAATCGGTCGCGAATCAGGTGTCAACATCTTTCACGATATTTTGAATATGACACATATCATCCACCGCTTGTTTCCACGAGCATTCGCACCCATTCAAAAACCCCGCCGATCGAAGCAACAGCGGAAACATTGCAGCTGTGTCAGTACAGTTTAGATGGCTTCTTAAGTCGCCTAATCGTAGCATATACCTAGGAACCCAAGAACAAAGAGGAAAGCAAGCTGTGGAAACATGCACATTCACCGCAAAAATACTGAGACCCAAATCGCATCGGGCAAAGTGATGGCTAGTCTCGTCAGGGGCTGTCGAAGTGTGATGCTGACACACTACTCGCGAAAAAAAAAAAAAAAAAAAAAAAAAAAAAAAAAAAAAAAAAAAAAAAACCACCGCAGAAGCATACTACTGAAAGCAACTAATGGTGTCAGAACAGACTGTAAAAACAGAATTCACAAGGAAGTGTCCTAGGTGACATGTTTCCAGCACAACAACTCCCCAGTTAATTATGCACAAGACACTATCACACATAGTGCTTCTTTGCTTACCAAAATTTACCTCACCCTCATGATTCTCCTGACACGACACTTAGTGACCTGTCCCTCTTCTGTCCATTTTGTGACAGCCATCACCAGAAAGACGACGAAGTGATGTTCGAGGTGTCAAGTTTCCTGAACACGTGACTTCTTCAAGTCAGGCGTCATCGTGAAAAAATGTGTTGCATTAGATGACGTGTATGTGACAAGAACTAAAATCAGAACTATTTTTCATGGCCACGGCTTGATTTTTCGAGGACATTATTAAAGCTATATGACTGACTGGCACTTTTACTTAGGGGTAGATTTACTATCTTTTGGTTCAAAAACTCGATTTTTAAAAAAATTGAATTTTGGATCCATAAAAGTATTTAGAATCCACCCCTGAAACGTTTTTCCGAATACGGAACGGAAATGTTTGTTATTCGCGGTCCAACATAAAAATGCACCTGCCTGAAATCGGCCTTTCTCAAGCACCAGTTTTTTTTCCGAGGACGAGTTACTGTACTGGTGCTTGGGAGGAAACACACAAAAAGTCAAATGAAAGTTTGAACACGTGTGTATGGAAGTTAGCCTCCAAGCACTTGCATTCTGGTGCGAAGACTGTGGAGATTGCGACTTTCTTGGCAGTGAGCAGCTTCAACGAAGGGTATTCAGCAATTCTGAAGACCATAACAACGTTGGACGTCACCCTGGGGCTCTATTCGACACAGTTCTCAAAGCATTCGGAAGACCACCGGATTGAAGCGGCCGAAAACCGTTTGTCACCGGCCGTAAGAGCGGCCCTGAAGCAGCTCAGGATGGCCCAGGTCGAGCGGAACGCGCTCTATGACGAAGAGGAAGGACTAGTTTCTTTTCCTTTTTTGGTCTTCAGTCTACTGACTGGTTTGATGCGGCCCGCCACGAATTCCTTTCCTGTGCTAACCTCTTCATCTCAGAGTAGCACTTGCAACCTACATCCTCAATTATTTCCTTGACGTATTCCAATCTCTGTCTTCCTCTACAGTTTTTGCCCTCTACAGCTCCCTCTAGTAGCATGGAAGTCTTTTCCTCATGTCTTAGCAGATGTCCTATCATCCTGTCCCATCTCCTTATCAGTGTTTTCCACATATTCCTTTCCTCTCCGATTCTGCGTAGAACCTCCTCATTCCTTACCTTATTAGTTCACCTAATTTTCAACATTCGTCTATAGCACCACATCTCAAATGCTTCGATTCTCTTCTGTTCCGGTTTTCCCACAGTCCATGTTTCACTACCATACAATGCTGCACTCCAGACGTACATCCACAGAAATTTCTTCCTCAAATTAAGGCCGGTATTTGATTTTAGTAGATTCTCTTGGCCAGAAATGCCTTTTTTGCCATAGCGAGTCTGCTTTTGATGTCCTCCTTGCTCCGTCCGTCATTGGTTATTTTACTGCCTAGGTAGCAGAATTCCTTAACTTCATTGACTTCGTGACCATCAATCCTGATGTTAAGTTTCTCGCTGTTCTCATTTCTACTACTTCTCATTACCTTCGTCTTTCTCCGATTTACTCTCAAACCATACTGTGTACTCATTAGACTGTTCATTCCGTTCAGCAGATCATTTAAATCTTCTTCACTTTCACTCAGGATAGCAATGTCATCAGCGAATCGTATCATTGATATCCTTTCACCTTGTATTTTAATTCCACTCCTGAACCTTTCTTTTATTTCCATCATTGCTTCCTCGATATACAGATTGAAGAGTAGGGGCGAAAGGCTACAGCCTTGTCTTACCCCTTCTTAATACGAGCACTTCGTTCTTGATCGTCCACTCTTATTATTCCCTCTTGGTTGTTGTACATATTGCATATGACCCGTCTCTCCCTACAGCTTACCCCTACTTTTTCAGAATGTCGAACAGCTTGCACCATTTTATATTGTCGAACGCTTTTTCCAGGTCGACAAATCCTATGAAAGTGTCTTGATTTTTCTTTAGCTTTGCTTCCATTATTAGCCGTAACGTCAGAATTGCCTCTCTCGTCTCTTTACTTTTCCTAAAGCCAAACTGATCGTCACCTAGCGCATTCTCAATTTTCTTTTCCATTCTTCTGTATATTATTCTTGTAAGCAGCTTCGATGCATGAGCTGTTAAGCTGATTGTGCGATAATTCTCGCACTTGTCAGCTCTTGCCGTCTTCGGAATTGTGTGGATGATGCTTTTCCGAAAGTCAGATAGTATGTCAACAGACTCATATATTCTACACACCAACGTGAATAGTCGTTTTGTTGCCACTTCCCCCAATGATTTTAGAAATTCTGATGGAATGTTATCTATAGGACTAGTTTATGGACCCGGAATAGCAGACTGAACGTAAGTTGCATAATATTTCATTTATATGCAGTCAAAACTTCAAACGTCTTTTTTTCCCGAAATGACTTTTTTTGTCGCGCGCTATGGTAGCTTCAAATCTACTGAGCCGACTGGCATGATTGTTGGTTTCCGACGAAGCTAACTAAACTGTCTATGAGTTGTCCCACTTTTAATTCCAATCCATAAACAATAAATATTTTTACTTGGTCGACGAAGTGGAAAAAAATCAATGAAAAAACACTATTTTTTCAAATGGCCGCCATTTTGTTTCCTATGGTCCAAATAACTTAAGCGAGGTACACTCCCAAAGAATCTTGTATACTTCGCTAACGTCAACTCAATTCTGATTTCAGACGACCCGGCTGACCTGTGACATACCGCGCGTGGAGGTCTACATCGAAATTTTGTTTCGTTCCGACGTCACTTCCGCCATTGCTCTTCGACATTTCTACTCGAAAAAATTCCAGTTTGTAGAGGAAATACCAATAAAAATTTTGATTAAATTTGACATTGATAACTATAACACATCGAGAGAAAGAAATTACCAAAGAACTTGCTTTCTTCAGGCCAAAGATAGTAAGCCTCCCCTTAAGCAATAACACTAATACTGCTCTCGAGTTTTTACGCTCAGAGGTACAGGGCGGCTACAGTTATAATTTCGCTGCTTGAGCCAGTTTAGACGGAAAACTATTTTCCGTACGGCTGCCCAACATTGTAAGAACGATATTCAGACTGCGCATTGCAGGACCTCCGTTGCTAGTAATGTTAGTGTCATGTTAAGTGTTTCATCAGAACAGCAGTGACAGTTCTGCTGCTGCTCACGGTTATCGACGAATTAAAGGAATATGGAAAAGCCCTCTTACCGCACCGGCCTTGAAGGACATGGTTCAGAAGTTATAATTAACTGGGAGTTTGCGTATTTCTTCTGCGAGAAGCCGACGACCAACTGTGCCACAAAGCGTTGAACTAGTGTCGTCGTGGCTAGGAATGCAGGACGCCATGTGCGATCTTCAAGCAGCGCACGAGCTGTCTCACGATCGCTGAACGCTACATGGTGCACCGTTCGAAAAATTCTGCGAACAGTTGTCAAATACTATCTCTAGTGCGGTTCCAGACTGCTATCGATGCAGATGGTAATCAGTTCAGCACATTTGTAATCTGAAACGTAAAGATGGTATGCAATTAAAGAGATGTCACCTTGTCATGTGGAAATTAAAGTGAGCTTCTTTCGGTAGTTTATTCGTTACTACTCTGCTGCATGTCCTTAAAAATGTTCCCACAAAGTTTCATTATCTTCCGATTACTCGTTTTTTATTCAGCTCTCTCACGTATCGAAAATTTAATTGTAACCACACTCTATATTCATTAGGAGGTTTTAGCGAGTCCATGGAAAGTACAGGTATGGTTAAATTGGTGATCTCAATTCGACGCAAAAGACCTACCCAGGGATTTCTACGACAATGGATGAAAATATTACATTACCACATGCTGTCGTCACCGTTCACATCCAGTGTGAAATACGTGTTACGTAATTCAATCAAACTACCACGGTAATTGGCTCCATTTTCCTGTTAATTTCTGATAACCTTGTAGCGTTGGAAGTAATCACTTTCACAATCGAATAACGGCAGCACCGCACCGCACACAGTGATAGATTACGACTTGGTCCCTCCCCCCCCCCCTCCCCCCACCACTCCTGTGTTGTTTCATTTACTGTTTGGAACAAGGCGCCAAACGAACCGTACAAATCGAGCATCGCAGCACAGAGGAAGCAATTATTTGCTTGCCGTGCCTCGGAGCCGAGTGCCGTGTCGCTGCTAGTTGCTTTAATAAGAAGCTGTCTGCGCTTCGAGTGGCGTGATAGATCACTGCGATGTCGCCGGCGGTGTATCGAGGCGCCCGGCGTAGCTGGGTCTACGCTGCACACTAATCTACGCCTCCCGTCTCTCTGCACCACTAGAAGTAGCTGCGACAGATTGCGTTCTGTTAGCTGCTGTTGGCGAGGGAACAGAGTAATAACGTTTCAAGATGTAACGGCGCCCTAGATTGGCAGGCACCAGTCTACAATGGGCAGCAAAGTCCTCGAACTCTGGCTCCTATCTGTGAGAAGTGTCTGATAATAGACAACGACTTAATATGAGTCCTACGTCAATACAAATGTAATCTAAACTGAGTGCGCGTTTATTTAGAATTTTGCAAGACAACGATTATGCTACGATCGGAGTAGTCAATCGTCGTGACTCTGATGCTGAACGTTAACTAACTGAATGATTATAAATGCACCGGTGGAAAAAGCTAAGAGCGGAAGTAGCTTTCGCATGATGCGTCACTGCCAAGCAACATTGCTCGATAAAACTTCGGTTGGACATAGATGAAACTGCTACAGTGTAACAGAGATAACCGAAATAAATACGCAAAGGGACGAACATAAAAGAAACTTTTATTCAAAGAAAGTAATTACAGTGAAATACCCGCGATTTATGATGCTCTCCTGGACCCTACAAAAGGCCGGACATGATTATTAATAATGAAATTAGAATTATATTAATATCTTAAGCTGCTGATGGGCATTAATATATATCAACGGGGACAGGTGAGAATGTGTGCTCCGACCGGGACTCGAACCCGGGATGTCGTGCTTACATGACAGACGCTGTATCCATCTGAGCCACCGAGGGCACGGGGGATAGTGCAACTGCAGAGACTATCTCGAGCACGCCTCCAGCGAGACCCAGATTCTCACCTTGTATGTCCACACACTACATTCGTAGTGTCCCACCCCAACACACTCATTACTCGTGGAAGACATTCTTACAAAGTCCCATAAGAGTTCGGGGAATATGTGTGCATCCGCACAGAAGAAGGAGGTCATGGTCGGTATTGCCAGAACTATATACTTATATGGATATGGTGTCTGTCCTTTCGGACCAGTCTCGCGGGGGGCGTGCGCGAGTAGCCACTGCAGTCGCGCTATCCTCCATGGATGGTGGTTGGCCTCTGTAATAAAAAACTGAGCGGAAGGATCAACAAACGAACTTTAACGGATAACATGTGACGTCCACAAATACCAAAGACAACTATCAACAACAAAAAAATGCAAAAAAGAAAGAAATGGATAGAGCGTCTGCCATGTAAGCAGGAGATCCTGGGTTCGAGTCCCGGTGAGGACACACATTTTCACCTGTCCCCGTTGATATATATCAACGCCCGTCAGCAGCTGAACATATTAATATAATTTTAATTTCGTTCTAGACGGCTGCAGGTCATCAATGGTGTCTGTTCTTTCGGACGTTTCCGAATGAACAGACACCAAATCCATATATGATTATTAATATGTCATGGAGAGCAATACATCCATGTTGCCCACAAGAAGGTAAGAATTCTTGTAGAAGGACATTCCGTTCCTCCACTAGCGTGGCTGACAAATGCTGGATGGTCTTTGGTGCATGTCGATGTACCGAAAGACGACGATCACGTTCGACAGTGTTCCTGGGAGTATTACGTGTTGCCATAGCTTGTCATTTGAGGGTATGTCCAGCATCGTCGAACATCATCGTTTAGTTATTCCAGTTGTTACTGTGTGGGGAAGCACAATGATGCATGAGTGTACGATATTTCAAGAATGGATTGATCTGCCCATGTCCCTGATTTAAACCACGAGGACCACATGTAATATGAGTTGGGGAGACGTGTTCCAGCAGGTCCACACGTACCAATGACCGTTCAGCAGTTCTCAATCGTGCTGGTGGAAGAAAGGAACGCTCTATAACAAGAACTTGAGAGGTGGAATGAGCCCCCTCTCATATTTCTATCTTACTCTGAGTAATACAATTTGGGGAAGTATAGCTGAGTATGGTCATTACGAGGCTAGTATTGAGAACTCAAAAGATATGAATATTTTCCTCTCTAATTGCATGTGGTGAAAAGTTGCTATTCCTTCACTCGCGGACTTCCCACACAGCGTCTCTCGTCATCTGGGTGGTACGGTGACAGGTGGGTTATGCTGATCTTGAAATGGTTATGCCAACGGGTGTTAGGGAGTCTATTGGATGCTGTCCAGACGCCAACATTGTCATAAGGGCGGGGGCGACACGCCCACAGGGGCCAGAAGGAGCGGCGGGGCTAGAGATTCCGTTACTTCGTAGAAGCTTAGTGAAAACACTTTCTGACGAGCTACCAGTGAGGCGTGGGAATGACTTGGGTTCCCAGGCAGTCTTGGCGGGCAAATTCCCGCGTTTTCTGCAAATTCATAACTATGATTGACCTGCTCAGGCGATAGCTCTGTGACGTAGCAAATCGACGCAGGAATTGGCGCCAAGTATCTCCATTGCTTCGGCAACAGAACGGAATTTTCCGCCGGTTTTCGAGTTGCTGATTGGAATGTTTAACCTCGGCCACTGTCGTGGGGGCGGGAATGTTCTGTGTTCGGTTTGTGCTGTTGCTCTTGAGGGAGTGGGCTCTTCCCTTTCGGTCGGAGTAGGTTACAAGACTGAGCTCTCGCTGCTCTGGACAGCCTGCCTTCTGTTGGCTGTCTAATATACTTTCATTTAATTGTAACTGTTTGATGAAGTTGCTGAAGTTTCGACTTCAACATAACTTTCCAAGTACAGTTGGCAATTGAGCGTTTTGCGTACAAGCGGCCTTTGTTGTCCGTCTCGAGCAGTTTTGGCTAAAGTTGACTGTATCGGAATTACTGTGTGACTTCGCCTGTTAAAATCACTCACTGTACCGTCAGTGATTGTGTAGCGAGCCTTCTTCATCTCACTCAGAGGCGCATTTGTGTTGCTACGAAGCCTTTAGTCTGGAACAACGAGACCAGGATAATTTGTTTCGGGCTATACTCGCGACATTATCGTCACCACGACGGGACATCGGAGCAACCAGCCATCGCCTCCAGTATGCCAGATCGATTCCTTGCAGTTAAGAAGACAGCTTGGTAATGTATGTCGGCAGCACCGGCAGATTAGGGAATTTTGCTAGGTGACAATCAGACCTCAGCAGAGCGCGCCTGTTCGTCTTTTCTAACGTTGTTCTGTCTTGGGTATTCATTGTCTAAGTTCTCCCTACTATAGCAGCAATTAATGTTGGGTTGGCTGGGTGTTTCTCTTAAGATTTCAGTTGCAAGGAATTGGCTCCACATACCACTTCGTCATAAATGTCACAAGCTAGTTATGGACAACTTCACCTTCACAGCATTTATTTGAATATCCAATTTGACGTATTGTAAATGTTTCATGTGTTTCGTTTATTATTTTGAGTTTAGTCGTAATAAATCAATTTGTTATTTTGGACAGAACTTTCATTCTGTAAATCGGCAGAGCAACCGTTTCATTTCTCACCACGTTAATGAAACTTTCCTTTATCAAATTAATTTCTATCAAATTAAATTATTGCAGGTGGCAAACTCTTTTCACTCCACTTGCTGGGTCGATTACAGTCAGTTCGCATTTCTTCTTAATCCATGTGCAACAGTAAAATTCGGAGTTAGAAAAGGGGGGGGGGCGGCTTAGAGCATCATTTGCATATGAAGATTCTAGAAGAATTTAGTGTTAAATACACTGCTAGCTCCGGCACCTCGCAAACTCCATAACAACCTTGCGACCTGCATGGGAGCCTGTTGCAGAGGATGCACTGTCGTTGGTGGTCATCACACACCCAGTTCGAAAACGTATCCCACCATTTTTAATATCCAAGGGACCAACACGAATCGCGGTGACTTCAGTTGAATTATTATTTTTCCGTAACATTGTTATTTCTGCTCGTCTCAATTCGCATGTATATCAGTTATCTCTATACTGTATTACACTGGAGCAGTTCTCACTATGTATTGCCTTAGTTTCATCGAGCTCCAGGTCCCGCAGACCGTGGTCTAGTGGCTAGCGTTGCTGCCTCTGGATCCCGGGTTCGAATGCCGCCCGTGTTGGAGACTTTCTCTGCCCAGGGACTGGGTGTTTGTGTTGTCTTCACCATATCATCATCATCATCATTCACGACAGTCGCTAGATAAGATTGTGTACTAGCTGGACTGTGTAAAAATTGGAACTTTATACGGACGCTGGTGACCGCGCAGTTGAGCGCCCCAGAAACCAAACATCATCACCATCGAGCACCTGCAAGTGACACGTCATGCGAAAGTTACTTTCGTCCTCAGTTTTTGCACACTAGTGAATATATTACAAAAATTGTTGTATCTCCAGGATTGTACGTAATACCCACTGTTACATTAAGCCCTTTTCGCCAATTGATGCTCAGTTGTTTAAATTGATAAGAGCAGAAATTCCCGATTGGTGGTTGAAGTCATGTATTGCACTTGCTAAGGAGAAACTCTAAGAGCATTTATGGCGGGGATTTTCCTTTTTCGCTTTTACAGTTTCGGATGCATCCATAGACTGAGAAAGAGATATAAAGTTACTCGACACAGGAAAAGAACACTAGTCAATGCTGAGCTAATAATGAACCATTGTCGAGGCGAATGGATTGTTGTAGTAAGTAAATTATAATGAGTAATCATTTGCTGGTAGGCAATGCCATTATAAATCAAATAGTATTACAACAAGAAATGCCAGCAGCATCACATGACATGAAAGTTGCGAGATTTCTTCCGAAGAAGTGTGGGGAATTGCAGTGCAGCTATGGCAAAGCAATTTCAGGGCAGAGACGCAGCGACGGTTTCTCCTAGCATCTCATTGGCGCCCCGTGACACCGCTTTGCTGTGCAGTATCTCTGTGTTGGTCGATACTTCCTGCACCGCTGTCGATACTTGACGACACCATAAGCACAGCAACTAGATTTCCACTGAGCAGCGACAAGTGAACATTTTATGCTCCACCGGACAGAAAGCGGACACCTAGTATCAGTCGTCCGAGGGGTCCAGCCTGGAGGAGGGAGCTTTATGGTGCGGGGAATGTTTTCGTGGCATTCCCTGTGTCATCTCCTCATTCTGAAAGGTACAATGGATCAAAACATGTATGTTTCTGTTGTGTTGGCTGAAGAGCCGTGTTACGAACGGAGGCCGAAATGCACGCGTTTTAGCTCACGCTGGCTGGCGTGAGGAGGGAAGAACTATACTCACGTGAGGTCTGGAACATGACAAGGTATTAGAATTCAGAAAGCGGACGTAATTAGTTTGATACTTAACTCTAATCCATTAACGATAAACGTCGCTCTTGACGGTACATGATTCACATATTATCTGTTCAGAATAGTAACTCAATATGGCGCCTTGCTAGGTTGTAGCAAATGACGTAGCTGAAGGCTATGCTAATCTGTTGTCTCGGCAAATGAGAGCGTGTGGAGTCAGTGAACCATCGCTAGCAAAGTCGGTTTTACAACAGGGCGAGTGCTAGGGAGTCTCTCTAGACTAGACCTGCCGTCTGGCGGCGCTCGGTCTGCAATCACTGATAGTGGAGACACGCGGGTCCGACGTATACCAACGGACCGCGGCCGATTTAAAGGATACCACCTAGCAAGTGTGGTGTCTGGCGGTGACACCAAAGGTTCGAATCCTGCCTCGGGCATGGATATGTGTGATGTCCTTAGGTTAGTTAGGTTTAAGTGGTTCTAAGTTCTAGGCGACTGATGACCTCAGGAGTTAAGTCGCATAGTGCTGAGAGCCATTTGGTGACACCACAGTATCTATCCTTGGTGTCCGTTTTCGCCCCTACATGCAGGTTATTTGTTCGCACGATCAACTCTAGCAGCAGGACAATGTACGACGTTACAGATCTCCCAGCGGTATGTATATGGTTCGAAGAGCACCTGGATGGTTTTACGTTGCTACACTTGCCAACAAACGCATCGCACTTAAACCTAATTGAGATTATGTGGACTACTTCGATCAGACGGTACGCGCCATGGGTTCTCAGCCGAGAAACCTAGTGCAGCTGGCCACAGTACTGGACTCGGCATGGCTCCACATCCCTGACCATATCTTCCAGAACCTCATTGACTCTCTTCTTGCACGTCTTGCAGTTGATAGGTGATCATTTTAATGTAACCGAACGGTACATAACTATCACTCAAATGCGGTATCAGAATGAGAAATCTGCACCATAAACTTTGCTTGTGTAATTTAAATACACACCAAGCTCTTTGTTGTCAGTGAAATGTAAGGACAACTTTTGTAGCTTTCGCGTTATGAGCTCTTGAGATACAACTATCAGAACGAAATACATTTGGTGTAGGCATCTAGAATTAACACACTATTCCAAAAAGATTCACTGCCTGTAGAGGTCAAGAAGGCTTTTTCCGGCTACGGACTTGGCCAATGTTTTGCAGTCCAACAATCAAGTATTTCATCACATCTTACATGTATTTGTGCTCCGTATTCGTAATCAAATTAATCTCTTAATTTATTTGTGATGCCGTTATCTTAGCCTGTGTATGGGTTTGACAAATAGGCATCCTAATACAAACCGTTACGGTAGTATCAACAGTTAGGAATAACGAAGTAAATAATATTATCATTTCTCAATGATTTATTCAGTTTCCAGGGACTTAATACATTTATCATAATTGTGGCGTCAGAAAAATTTGCATAAATATATAGCAAGCAACGTGCTATATTCTGTTAATCAGTAGTTTAAATTTCTCTGGTATTGCTTCTACCTTTGGAAGTGGTAGCAGATAATGGGAGGATTTTCATTAAATTGCATAAAAAGTTTCACAGAGTATGACAGCGGAAAATGAGTAAAGCGCCCGTGACAAACTTTCACTACTATTGGACATTTCAGAATTCCTGTACTCGGCTTCCTGCGTCGATAAACCGCTGGAGGGATCTAAGAGGAACCTGTTATCACTTCATTAAGAAGCCATTACCCTTTCCATCAACGTTCGTGCTTTACATATCCAATACACAATACGTTTTAGGGCTATCAGAAATGTCCTTCACGACGATCAGATAGTGACGGTCAGTGGAATACTAATTTTCCACTGAGATATCCATGTTATTCATTCCATACTGCCGCATAATAATAAAAAGAAGTCTGCACTAACAGGTAAGATGCACATTCTTTTTCTGATTGCTTTGGGCATGAATTTGGGAGTGTTTCGAATATTTATCTGGATAATTAACTACGAAACTCCTTTTGATATCCCAGTTTTAGATAATTTCAAGCTAAATTTAATCCTCCCGTTCACAAAGGGGGGCGGGGGGGGGGGCATGCACTAAAAAATAGTTTTCCATTCAGGCACATTAATCTTGGTTCGAAATCATCTACGTTCACATCTTGTGTGTTGATTATGTGGTCTGAAGCTAGCGTCTTCGACTAATAAACAAATCGTCCTGAGAAATGTGTGCGATCTCAGCCTGCTTAAATTATGAATAAAAATCATCAACAATGGCGGCCGAAGACATCCGGTGTAGGAAATCGCCCACGTTCTGCCAAAGGTCTTCCCAAAAACGACGGAGGATGAGGCACAATTACAGGGCAATGTCTTGTACTCGGAAACTGCCCCTACAACGTGGAAGAATCTGCTCTGGTCTACGCCTTGAAGACGCTGAGAACTACGGAAACCAATACGTTAAAGGCACATAGGGAATATCCACAGGACATGTGACTTGTATCCGGAAAAGTGGCCCAATGATATTTCCATCGACAAAAGATTCCGATTCGATGAGAAACTTAAAAGGGGGAACAGAAAGAATAAATTCAGGTGAATTAGAAATCAGTGAAGTGAAATGGAAAAAAGGTAAGGAATTAGGGCCTGGCGAATATAGGGTAATATCGCCAGGATCGGCAATATTACAACGGCAGTAGGATTCATTATCAATGGGGGGAGAGTGAATTACTGTGAACAGATCAGTGCTCGGGGTGTTCTCATCAGAATGGAAGTCAAATTTAAGCGAGCAACGACAGGTATACACGCCAACTTCACAAGCAGAAGATAGGGAGAGAGAGAGGATATAAGGGTACTGAATAGGTAATTCAGGATGTAAAGGGAGATAATAATGTAATCATCACTGAGCCTTCGAACGTCGTGAAAGTGTAAGATTAGAATACTGAATTAAAGGGGAATGTGGATTTCGTAGTAGGAATGAGAGAAGAGCAAGTCTAGCGTAGTTTCACAATACATTTTTGCTGGGAACAAAAAAATCATTGTTTGAAAATTGCAAGAGGAGGAATTAAAAAAGAAACAGACCCAGAAATTGGGAAGATTACAGATAGATTACATCATAGTCAGACAGAGATATTAGATATTGGATTGCAATGCTTACATAGCGGCAGATTCGGGCTCGGATTACAATTTAGGAATGGTGAGGAGGTAGACTTAAGTCCGGTAGTTTCATTCGGGCGAATCAATCAGGCAATATGTGGGCTAATGATGTATTGAGAAACGATGCGTTTGGGGTTCTCTGAGAGGTAACAAAAGTCATGGGATAGCTATATGCACATAATATACGGATGTCGGTAGCATCGCGTAGACAAGGTACAACAAGGCTGTGCATTGGCGGAGCACTCACTTGTGCTCAGATGATTCACGTGAAAAAGTTTCCGAAGTTATTTTGGAGACATGACGGGAATCAACATATTCTGAACGTGGAATGCCAGCTGGAGCTGTACGCATGGGGCATTCGATTTCGGAAAGCGTTAGGGAATTAAATATTACGAGATCCACAGTGTCAAAAGTGTGCCGAGAATACCTCAGGCATTACCTCTCACCACGAACAACGCAGTGGCCGACGGCCTCCACTTAACAATGCAGAGCAAAGGCGTTTACTTAGAGGTGTCTGTGCTAACAGACAAGCAACACTTCGTGAAGTAACCGCAGAAATATATATGGGACGTGCAACGTAACGTTTCCGTTGCTACAGTGCGGTGGAATTTGGCGTTAACGAGCTATGGCATAGACGACCGAAGCGATTGCTTTGCTAACAGCAGCTCCTCTCCTCGGCTCGTGACTGTATCGGTTGGACACTAGACGACTGAAAAACAGTGGTCTGGTCAGCTGAGACCGAATTTCACTTGGTAAGAGTTCGATTGTAGCGCAGACCCCACAAAGTCAAAGACCCAAGTTCTCAACAGGGCACCGTGTAAGCTAGAGACTTTTTGGTTTGAGCAGCGTCGAGCGCCGCAGCAGCTTGCCGTGCGGTCGTGTGAACCGGCCACCACCGGTGAGGAAACTGGGCGTTTCCCGCGTTCTCCGCCACAGGAAATCAAAACTATTTTACGCGGAAGGCGCAAGGTGGCACAATTTAGCTTCCACTCTGAAAGTGTCCTCGACCACGAGATTTTAATTAATAGTTGTTGTTTTGTTAACTGCCTTAATCATACTGTTATCTACCTTTGTCATGATGAAAGATTTCGATTTACAGGTGTGGTTTTACTTTCGAAGTCTCTGTTCTTTTTTTTTTTTTTTTTTGCTTTTGCAGATTTATGTGTTACGCTATCTGGCTAGTAGCTTTCTATCGTCACTCCATACAATTTTTATCTCGATTTAAAGTATGGTTTTTATTTCCACGCATCGTACGTCAGGTAATGTTCTATTGTCAGACGCACTTTTCGCCATATTAAACTTTTGTAATTAAGGACTGCGGTGCGGCTGGTCCCGGCGGAGGTTCGAGTCCTCCCTCGGGCATGGGTGTGTGTATTAGGATAATTTAGAGTAAGTAGTGTATAAGCTTAGAGACTGTTGATCTTAGCAGTTAAGTCCCATAAGATTTCATACACATTTGAAATTTTGAAGGACTGCGCATACTATTTTTTAAACATTGAACTTCAAACGCTGATTACTCATGTACCCTAGCGTTAGTGTCCTCTACTCGTCACAGTTATTTGCATAAATACAGGGCGTTACCAGCACTTATTATGTACCTAGACACATAGATTGACGTTGGTACTTGCATCAGAATCAGTACGCATTTTTTATTTTTCTTGTGTATCACTAGGACTGTTGTAGAAATTCAGTCGAGGTTGTTACATCAGTGTTTCTCTGTTGCTAACAGATTTGATAATGAGAATGACCGATTCCGGTAATTGCCAATTGTACAATCTATGCCATCACGACATACCTTTACTAACAAAGAACAACAGTGGAATCGAAAAACTTGAACACTTGCACAGCGTCCGCGCGGGATTTGCCGAGCGGTCTAGGGCGCTGCAGTCATTGACTGTGCGGCTGGTCCCGGCGGAGGTTCGAGTCCTCCCTCAGGCATGGGTGTGTGTGTTTGTCCTTAGGATAATTTAGGTTAATTAGTGTGTAAGCTTAGGGACTGATGATCTTAGCAGTTAAGTCTCATCAGATTTCACACACATATGAACATTTTTGCTTACGCAGCATAGTGGCTGATGGAGTCCATAACACCTGGGCCGTCTGCTCTCATACAGTCCCACCCTGGTTGATATAAACGCTGATCACACAGGACTAGTGCCATCGAGTTAGCCGCCACTCTAGAGCAGGCTACCACCGTGAGACCATCGTCGCCACCTCACCATCTGCTTCCGTCACCATCCTGTAGGATGCTCCGATTGGTCGAGGGTCGAACTGAGGCCCTCCCAGCCGTCGATACCGTATGCTGCTGGGCAGAGGTGAAGGTCGAGCTGCTTCTGCCACCCGTCACACCTGGGCATACTTCCTGCCGGCCTGACTAGCGGCACTGCAATTCCTGAACACTATGTTAGCATCTGATGCAGCTCCATCACCTGATCTGGAATGAGTACAACACAAAGTCTCTCCGCTGCTAAGTCTCACCACAGCTACACATGAAGCACTGAGGACTACACGTTGGACACCCACCCCAGCTCGGCAGATATGAGCGTGAATCTTCTACAGAAAACTATTGCAAGTAAATAAATCAAACAACTATCCCCAAGCCGAGTGTGATTGTGTCTCCTCATCAACCCACTGCAGGGCTCCTACAGTTTCAAACCAGGGATACAGAAAAACAGCTATTCACTTCTCCAAATGTACAAAGTGTACAACCTGCAGTATACATCTTGAAAGACAACAGCAGCAAACATCACTCTCATGTCCAATAAGCACATTGCCTGTCAAATCACTGTGTGTGCCTGACTAAATCGCCTGAGCAACTCTCACTCCCAGTTACTCGCTATCTATGCGGCTCAGCTTTACTCGCCCAGCTGATCCATCACTCACATTGGCGCAGGCAGTCACTTTTCTGAGTAGATATCTAAATAGTGTATGGCAGTATCATATGGCTAAGGACACATGTCAATTACATACATCCTAGCGCAACATGAGGTGTAGTTCTGAGCAAAAAAGTTCACTGTACTCGCAAAGCTTGCAATATCGCAACCTGAACACAAACGAGCACAAACGAGAGACAGTTGTATGGCCACATTCACATTCTTGTAAGATGACCAAATCCTTGGTAAAACTCCAGATTTTGTTAATTTCTGAAGAACAAAATTATTGTATAGGTAAATTAATCCCCATTGAACTCGACACCATATTCGTGTGGAAGCCTGATAAGGTAAAGCACCTGTAAGAAAAGGAAATAGTTTAGAAAAGTTTTGTACTCATTGTGACATCGTATGAAGCCATACTGTGCACCCAGCAGAAAGCAGAACATGCGCAGGAGATGGGAAAATGGGTCAGTGTCGCTAGCATCGGAATGGAATAGAAAGGCGAGAGTGGTAGATATGAGAGGGAAGAGGAGCAGTGCTGTGGAAATATTGACAAGGGGACGCCACGACGTGGGTATCTCAGATTTCCTTCAAACTTTTTACGCCTTTAGTATGCCGTTAAAACATCGTAATCTGCAAGTAGCAAGGTGCGGTATTCTGGTCATTCCGGGAGAATAGCTAGAGAACTTTTACGCGTCCATTATGTGATTGATGTATCTGTGTGTTGGTACAGGGCGTTACAGTTCTTGGTGGTCAAGTGAACAGCGTACGAACTTCGTAAGCTAAGCTTGCATGATACTACGATTCGTGTCCCGCTCAAACTTAATTATTAATCTATTTCTTCATCACTAGTCATATTACTTAATGTGTATGACATTTGAGTGTAATATAATGAAAAACAACGTGTATTTGCCTGAAGTGTTTGCATAAAGGTTCAGTTTATGGTTTCCATGTCTGTGCGACAAATAATATCCTTCAGCATGTGACGTCTAGAGCACGTCGGACTACTAAATGTACATTACTCTTGTGTTCTGGCGCCTTGTGTCTTACTATAGTACTGATTGTGAATAACGTCATTCGTATCATCATTTATCGAGGTTTGACTTGGGATTTCCAAGCCTAACCCTCGTCCTTGAAATTATAATTAACAAATTGTAAGTGGTCAGATAATATATGAAATTTACTGCAACTTCATGAAAATGCTCGATACTTTTTTCATTGTCTTACTTCTCAAATGTCGTATAAATTAAGTAACGCGAAAAGTGAAGAAAAAACTATAGATTAAGAAGTGTTAGCGTGATTCGAACCTTCGCTTCGAGCACAACCCACTTGTAAAGCACTGACGGTAACTATTTGACCGCAATGACTTCTTAGGCTAGGTACTTTCGCACAAATACATCAGTTTCATAGCAGACGCCTAAAACTTCTCTTGCGGCTTTCTCGGAATTGCCAGAGTACTGCACCCCTACTACTTGCACACAATATTGTTTTAATGGCCTACTAAAGGTGTACGAAGTTTGAAGTATATCCGTGATCCCAATGTCGTGGCCTCCCATTGTCAGATGATAAGACAGAATACTGGGAGCACAACATAGGTGTGACTGTTAACTGCAAAACCCGTTGACCATGTTTAATTTCAATGAGGTGATGACCAGAACTAAATAATATTGCGCAATTTCTGCCATAAGTGTTTGTTCCGAAAATAATAAATTTTAAATAATACGTGATAACTGAAAATCAATAATCGTTGGTCTGTTATTTCGTTTGATCACTTACGAATGAATAACGTCAAGAAAATCTGAACTGAAAATCATGTTAAATAAAATCGACAACATATCAAATGCTTATGCGACAATGTAATTCTTCCAAGACAATTACTCGGGCATTTCAGTGATCCGAATTAAAATTCTGGGTGCAGCAGGTTGTTTCAGTAACATTTCATGGCTGTCAGAAACAAAACCATATAAACCGATATGTAAAATCCATTGCTGCAATTAACATTTAAAAGCTAACACTTAAAAGCTGCTGGACTGCTTAGAATATTGCGTTATGTTACATATGACCTAATGTGGCAGGATTTAAACAGACAGAAATATTGTAAATGCATACTAATAATGTAAATGCGAAAGTAACTCCGTCTATTATTATTTCACGACTAAACCACCGAACCGATTTTGGTAAAATCTGGTATGGAGATATGTTCAACGCTGAAGAGGATCGCAGTCATCTATAGGATCGACGTAGTGCAAGATATTTATTGATTTGAAGAATATTTCGCGGTATTTCGCGGAAAAGTATTTACTCACTGATTATGGAAAATCATCATATTTGTAAAAATGCATTTATTGGTTAATATGTTCTTCACAACTCAATTCAACATAATCAATACAAATCTTATACAACCCTCAATGAGTTTAATCCGTTCTTCCATATTAATATCATTAGATCTGAAAGTAAGTCTGTCTGAAACTTCCTGGCTGATTAAAACTGTGTGCTGGACCGAGACTCGAACTCGGGACCTTTGCCTTTCGGGGGCAAGAACACTTGCCGGCACACAGTTTTAATCCGCCTGGAAGTTTCATATCAGTACACACCCAGCTGCAGAGTGAAATTCTCAATTCTGTCTGTTCGGTTTACACGACTAAGCCGCTGAACCAGTTTCAATGAAATTTGGTTCAGCAATAGATTGAACCCTTATGGAGAGCGTAGCCTCCTAAGGGAAGTGATAAAAAGGAAAGGCATAGATCCCTAAGAAGGTGAAGTAGGCAGTGGAACATCTTTCCCTTTTTTACTTCAGGGAACATGAACCATGTTAAAAGTTATTAAATATTTTGTATAATGTAGTCGTTGGATGGTGTATAGCCACTTGAACAGTACATTCCATTGATGGGCGTTCTTGTGCGCTCCTCTCCACATGTACCACTTCGCCGTGGTACTGTACATTCCACCTCGTTGTGCGTTGTGGAAGTTCAGGTAGGGGTGAGGAGTACTTTGGGGTGAGGCGTGACGCATATAACGAGTATTTCTTACTTAGATATGCAGACGCTGGAGGGTAGCTGACATTATTGCACACACGTGAGGTTCCTTACTGCCGTCACTCATAACAAAACTACTACTATGGGAGCGCTACTGCAGGTACCAATAAGTAGCTTATAATAAAGCGCCCGTTATATCTGGCTTCCCACGCCAGGATGAAAATCTTCAGCCATCCTCAGTCTAAAGCCGTCGGCACACGGACCGTGCATCTGAACGTTGAGCATTGAGCGTTCCGAGTTTCTGACGTCATAGCGTATAATAGCACGTTCGGGAGTCTTTCCGAACGTGCAAAGCATTATCTGGCATGTCAGATATTCTGAGCGTGCGTCTGAGCGTTGACCAATGAGATGGCACAACGCCATCTACGTCACACGCACGCCGTCTCTCTTCAGTACAGAGTTGTGAGTCGTCATATTGGCATTCATTTCAAGCATCTATGTATATTTTCCGCAGCAAATTGAGAATCACTGGAAAACCCGTTATTAACTGTGTGATTCGTTCCAATACAATAGTGAGAAACATCATATTCGTGGGAAAAGAATTATTGTAACTTGCATATTATAAGAGTAGGCTACTAGAATGCAGCGACGCGCTGAAGGTCCACCCAAAACGCATTGTTCTTGGTACAATTTGTTATAATTATATTGCAATTAGTAACACATCTACGATTAAGGTTTTCAGCAAGGGCTAGTTTACTATGATTAGAGGCCAGGGCTGTGTTGTTGGTTCAGCGTAACGCGTAGCGTCACTGAGCTGTATTGAGGTGGTTGTTGAGGCGGTTGTTCGCATCTTCACACGTCCAAATTTTTTTCCTATCATTTGCGTTTTATTGGATTCTGATACTGTATTATTAGTTTAATATAAGTATATACTATAATATTTGATGATATGTAAATATAAGTGGCCGTTTCTTTTTGAGGGGTGTCTTTGTTCGGTTGACTTTGTCTACTTGACAGCTTACGCTACTTGTATAAAGATATTTATCTTTTACGCTTCGTAATTCACATGTTGCAATGATTCTGCTGCTGGGCAGGAACAGTGATCAAGTAAGACTGACCTTGGAGTTTTGCTAAAATGTAGGAATGACGAAATAATGTTTATCTTATGTGGAGAAGTATTCCAAATTTGTACGGCACTATTTGTAACGGCACTTTTATAAGCCTGTGTCCTTATTGATTGGACATGATATTTTCCTTTTAGTGGACGATGGTGGAAATGTGCGTTTTAATGGAGCCAACGTGGGAATTTTACGAGCGCCCGTTGAGTTAACAGTGTGCTTCACAAACTATAAACATCCCTCATCTGCCGCTGGAGTGCGTTGCGATCGCGTATACCACGTTGGGACCCACGTACCGTATGCACAAGTCGCATCGTTCCTGAGCGCTCAGCAGTACGTTGAACTTGGTACGCTCAACGTTAACGTTCGACAACACGGTCCGTGTGCCGACGGTCTAAGCAAATTCCATTCGTCCACTCTGTCGCACATCTCAACAAAGTGACCACATCTGGTTTCTGCGTCGACCGGAACAGAGTGTCCCTGTAAGAGGAAACAGGGCGGTGGGGGGGAGGGGGGGGGGTGATGGACGGGATGATCGGTAGGGTAGTGTAGGGTTGGGTAGGCGTGATTTAGGGTCGGGCGACGCGCTGCCGTGACGCGAGACCGTCCGTCTCCAGCGGCGACAGGCCTCCCCGGCCAGCGCAGGCAGCGGTATTTCAGCCCCAGCGCTGCCCCCCTGACGGCCTGTCAATAGCCGCTCGCTACCGTCTCCCGATACCGGTCAGCCGGCCTTCACCGTTCTGCCCACTGTTCCCCTCCGCTTGCCGTGCTCACTGGCTAACAAAGTGCCGCCATCAAATTGGCGTTTCTGCTGCACTAAAAGGAGTGCAAATTTCTTCCTGAACCGAGCACACCCTCACGAGGATGCAAAAAGAACCTGGAAACGGGGGGAAGAACAATGTCATGCTGTGTTGTGTACATAGTTCCGCGTAGTCAGCGCGTACACAACCTTCCCACTAGAGCGCGCCCCGCTAAGCACAACAGCGCAGACGCAGCGCTCGTCCGTCTCTGCACTACGAGATGGCGCTGCCAAATTCTGCTTCCGCCGATCCGCGTATTAATATGTAACGCATCCAATGAGATTGCTGCTAACGTAGAACCTTTTCTCCTCGCGGGTCACACTCGCACAGTGATACATGAACGCGCGAGGTATTATAACTAGTGTACAGACCTCCAATTAGTCAGTCTGTACCAGTCTGCTTTAGTCTGTATCAGTCTGTACGAGTTCTACATTTGTCTGTACCAGTCTACAGTCAATTTTCAGTCTGCGCCTAATAAGATTGCCATATTCCTGTACATAGCCATGAAGATAAATGTATAGACACTTTTGTCAAGTATCAGAGATATATGTGAGAATAAGATTAACGTACCAATACCAAAGAAACTTCAGATTGTCAATTGTAAATAGCATCCAGAACAAAGTTAAGTAATTTTTATGCTTGTAATTATTTTAATAAATGTGTGTGATAATTAATCAAGTTCTGTTTAAAGTTAGTCACCATCAATCTGCTACTCTAAGCATGCATGTGGCATTTCTATCGTCTGACCTAATGGCAGAAGATAAACACGCCATGATAAGACCACGAGACATATTGTTGACACTCGCCTATTTCGTTAGAGCGACAAGTCAAATAATCTGATGATGTGTGTACTGAAGGTCTTGCAGTACACACACCACATGCAGTATCTCTGATTCCACATCATTCATAAATCCTTGCTTGACATATTGCTGACTATAAATGGGGGTTTTTTATTCATCTAATGTACTGCCAGTCCAGCGAGTCTGTGATTTCAAAACTATTATCTGGAAAACTAAGATCGATGTACGAGTGCAAAAAACATATGTTTGTTAATGGGAGAGCTATAAGAATCTTGTGTAGAAATTATTCATTTTTAATAGAAAAATATGTTTGACTCGCATCGCAATTTGCGAGAATTGACTGTTTAAAGTTTGGTGCATAATATGTTGCGCTACACATGGTGTTGTGACCAGTCGAAACTCCTTTCATCAAGTCACAGCTGTCAGTTCTTTGTTCTGGGAGAAGGCTCATCAAACTAGATCGCATGAAATAATAGTTCACTTTATTACATGAAAGAATAAAAGATATACTTCTTTGACACAGGTTTTTGCCATAGGAGGACGAGATGGTTTACAACTGTCATTGACTATGAAAGTATCACTTGATGCAGTAAGTAACAAACTGTTCTTTTCAGGTACAATGTTCAACATCTACAAATGTACAAAGTCATCTCAAACTTGTGCTCCTACACTGTTGACTTCTTTAGATTAGATCGCGAAATGGGCTGTGCTCGTGCTTGCTCGACACTATATTGACCTCAGTGTGAGGGCACTGCTATGCTGAGATTACGATTCACGTTTCCGACTTTTGTGTGGCACTGAGATCTCTGGATGATACCATACATGGAACGCTTATTTAAATGACATATTGTGGGAAAGTAGTTGCATGCAAAGTTGTTCGCGTATTGTCACACAGGTAACCAAAGTGATCATTAGAGCCACATTTGAATATTACCTTGCTTGCTTATGGAATAATGATTGTACACTCAGATTACTTTTATATTCTGGTGTTATGTACTTCAGTGGCTCTGGAACTGTTTTTCAATGGAAATGTCGGTTGCGAGATTATGTGTAAAGTCCATACAACAATACCATTATTCACATGTTGTAGGTGAGATGTCAATGTTTCCATACAGCTACCAGTGACCATAAAGTTATATTATGTACACAGTCTTACTGACGTCTAAAGGTTTCAATGTGATGTATAAGTAACCACTTCCTGTTGAACAGTTACATTTAGGCCCTTACCCTGAATATTAGTTATCACAAAAAATCTTACAACATTAGCAACAATTAACAAAAACGTATTAATAGAAACGTTACAAATATTTACCTATAGTACGAACATAATGCGTGGCAGTAATTTAAAGTTCAATTGCTCTGATCTATCTTCAGCTCTCGTCTGCTTTGAAGCCAGTGTACATTAACTACGATGACGTGGGAATGACATGCTTGCCTGTCTTCGGGGCAATTGTAATTTTCTCGAAGCTGTCTTGATGTGCTGCTGATACTGACTTGACGCTGTGGAAATACAAAATTGGTACCTCGTTTTGCTTCATTTGTGGATCCATATCCTCAATGCAACTTGTAAAAGATGAAACGATTTTCCAACCACTGTAGCTCCCTCCATGGTTAAAATTTTTGTAACAGATATGTTCATGTACGAGGAAGTAAAAGGATAGTTTTGCTGTCAGATGAATTTGCAAGAATCAAGAAGAAAGTTATATTTTAGTCACCTGACGTTTCGTATAATAAGTGCTTGGAAGAAGTTTGTATAAAAGTTCAACATGTGTTAATTTATTTGACTGTGTGTGTGTGTGTGTGTGTGTGTGTGTGTGTGTGTGTGCAATAAACAGCATTGAAATGTGACACACACAGCGCAAACGCTATGCAAGTGTAATTTTACAATGTGTTTACAATTCTTTTACTTCTGCTTTTGTAGGCATTTGTAAAATGACAAATAGCCGAAAAGGGTTTGTAATGTAAGATACGTAGATAATGCCATAAAAGCATCTTGCATAATAAAAGTGACAGACTGTTGTTGTTTTAAAGTATTTTAATTATTTATAAATTGATATTGCTTCAGTGGAACTGTGGATCTGCTTGTATCTGTGTTTGCCGAATTCTATCCATTTTAGAACAATTTGTGTGACGACAGGTGGATGCAAAAAATAGGCCTTGTCAGTAGTGACTTCTTTAGGTGGCTAAGAGTAAACATGGAGTGCCTGAGTTGTATGGACGGTTGCAGGTTTTCATGTATGGCTGTGTTCCGTATCTGCTGCAGTACCCTGTCAAGGTGCACACGTACTTTCCATCTTCTTGGCTTTCCAAATGGCGTTAAACAATGTACGACAACATTGTAATGGTGTCCAAGCAAGACGGCGGGTGGTGGAGCATTCTGCAGTGGCAGAGGGTATTGTACAGGCCACGTTCCCGCTGGAAGCGTGACTCTGACACACCTGACTGTTATTTGGCTGTCGGCTGCGCCTAGTACATTCGGCGTTGTTTTTCACGTCAGTTTAGTAGGGTAGTACACCTCTGTAGCTCAGCGTGTTTTTGCAGGGTAGTGGCCACACTTTGCAGTAAGAAACTGGGTGATCTTCTCATCAACAGAATTATAAAGATGTCATGCAACATGCGGAAAGAACCACTGTCGACATTACTACGAAGGAACAGGTCGGGAAAAAGGAAAGAAAGGAAGAATAAAGGAGAAGAGAGAGACACGAAAACTGCCCAGCGTGTCTGTTCCGCAGTAATGTCAGTGGGAAGAATGGCACAAGCCGACAACGGCCAGGAGGGCGTTGTTGAGCCGACGGCTCTCAATGGCGCACACACTGACGTCATTGGCACAGGATGACATGGCGTTTGGTTGGTTCCGATTGACCTGTAAGAACTAGAGAGTGGAACTTTGCGTTTCTTAGGAATGGTGAAGATAATTAAGCACTGTAATTTTCATTATTGGTGACATAATAGGAGCTAGAGACTTCTTACTTTAAAAAGAAACAGACATATTTTTCCGAGCATACATTTTGTTCTCAGCAGATTTAGAAAGAGAAATAGCGGCCCGTCGTGTTTCTTACCCCATCGTCACTAGCTACTGAGGTACGCAAACATCTGGAGCGTGAGGGGGAGACAGAGAGCTCATTGCTGATGATCGAAAGTATTGTCTGCAAAGAAGGCGTCATTCACATCACTGTACCTAATGTACGATCGTACAGGGAGAATGTAATGCTGGAAAATGACGGTTCCACATAAATAACATCATAAAGTGTTCACAAGGAAGCACAGTACGAACAGTAATGTTCTCAATACAGGGGTTATAGGTACAGATGTGGTTGTCATTGGTACCTTAATATGTATCTCCACTTCTCTGTTCTTAGTGTTATTTCTATGCATCTAACAGTCTTTCTGCAACAAAAAGATGTTTCAAATGGCTCTGAGCACTATAGGACTTAACATCTGTGGTCATCAGTCCCCTAGAACTTAGAACTACTTAAGCCTAATTAACCTAAGGACATCACACACATCCATGCCCGAGGCAGGATTCGAACCTGCGACCGTAGCGGTCACGCGGTTCCAGACTGAAGCGCCTATACCGCACGGCCCCACCGGCCAGTGTGCAAACAAATCACATAATTTACTAGGCTATATTTCCTGCATAGTCATAACTGGTGTGCGAAGTGGACGACGCCTGTCAATGTAGACAACCCGTTATGTTGCTTTTGCATCGACACTTGAACACCTGATCTGTTGTGCAGGGGAGAATAAACATAAAACACTTGGTTGTGCCGAGTGATGTAGATAATGATATAATGTCGTTCAGCACAGTGCCCTCAGTCGTCAATAGAAATGCTTCCACTTAAACCCGTAAGACCCTGTATATACTAGTATGAGGATACTTGAAATAGCAAGCCACACGTTATAATGGAAGTCCAAATCATGTCTAGTTAATGCTGCGCTACGACTGCATGCGACGCAGCTACATGAAACTATTTCTGAACATAGTCATCAGGTCTCTGTAAACAGTGGTCTAAAATTACTACCAATCGGTCAGTTCTTAGACGATAGAAACCTACTCTTTGATCATAGAACACATCGAGAAGCATATATCGTTGGAAAATTTCTTTCAAAAATGTTCAAATGCTGAAATGTGTGTGAAATCTTATGGGACTTAACTGCTAAGCTTACACACTACTTAACGTAAATTATCCTAAGGACAAACACGCACACCCGTGCCCGAGGGAGGACTCGAATCTCCGCCGGGACAAGCCGCACAGTCCATGACAAATCTCTTTCTCCCAGATGTTCTCTTTCATCTCGCCGATTGACTGGACATTGTCATCGGTTCCTGCACGGTAAGCTGTTCCCTCGTCAGTGCGGATAAGTACGAAATGTTGGCACAGTTAAACTATGGATGGACGCGATATAGCATTTGGTCCATACACTGCCAGAAATTTACAGGTGAAATTACGTGCAATTTAGAAAAAAATGTTCAAATGTGTGTGAAATCTTATGGGACTTAACTGCTAAGGTCATCAGTCCCTAAGCTTACACACTACTTAAGCTAAATTATTCTAAGGACAAACACACATACCAATGCCCGAGGGAGGACTCGAACCTCCGCCGGGACCAGCCGCACAGTCCATGACTGCAGTGCAATTTAGAGATTTTGCCCACTATTATCGCAGTGTCCCATGCACTTCAGCTTTGGAGTACGTGTCTCGTTGCCGTGCTATTTTAATCACACCCAGTGATGCAGGTATTACAACTTCAACAGCAGAAGGTTGGCAGCGTTCCCCACCCCACTGTAAGTAATTAGGATGAGATACGGAGTGCTCCTGGCGTGACACATGTCTGCGTACAAAATGGAAAACGCGCAAGTCGTTCTTTGTGAAATGTTGCATGCGGTCCAGCAAACTTTTCGCAATTTCGCTACCTCAGCAGAGGGTGGTTCGCTTACCTCGTATCTTGTATAGCTGTTTCGTTGTCCGCGTTAGCTTCTTTTCCCGCCAGTCGTAGTTTCTAACATGCATACATTCATCCGTGTATGATGGAATAACGAATGGGAAGGTCTCAACTCACTACAATGAAAGTCTAGGAATAAAAGGAAACAGCCTACTTTATTAAAACTATAGAAAAAAATAGTATTTACATCCGATGCAACGGCAGTACTTGAATCTAAGTTCATGCAGCATTCTCTTGATCGAGCACCACTTGTGGTTCACTAAAATCTCCAAATGGCATTAATGCCACACGATATCGTACAAAAGCGAGATCGCGTTTAAGCGTTTACTAAGGCAGTTCAAATCACTGATTTTTCACTTAAGTGCAATAACACAAAATATACACCTGTAGAAAACATGTGTTGTCGGCGTAAAGTAAGTTCCGGACATGGCGATGGACTAGCTTTAGAGTTCCGCGACTGCTGCACATGGTGCGTGTATGACTGGTCAGTTTACTCCGCCGACGATTAACAACGTCACAAAACATTCTAATTAGTATTTGAGCTTTATTTTGGGATTACTGAAATTATGGATGTCGACAGTCTACAAGGAGTCGCCTTTTAACATTTAAATAACTACTATTAATAAACAAAGTCCTACAGCAACATTTATGTCTGCCACCGTATAGCGTTGGTGGAGGGTATCTTGTACCATAGCTAATCATTTCCTTTCCTTTTACACTCGCAAACACAGTGAGACAAAAACGACTGTCTACATTCTTCCGCTAGAGCGTAATTTCTCTTATGTTCATGGCCCTTATGTGAAATTCACAGTGGCGGCAATGGAATCGTTTTGCAATCAGATTCGCGTTCAGATTCTCTAAATTTTCTCAATAATGTTCCTCGAAAGGAACGTCCTCTTTCCTCGAGGGATTCCCATTTGAGTTCCCGAAACATCAAAGTAACACCACCATGTTTCTCTGACTTGATGGCAACAAATCTAACAGCTAGGCTCAGAATTGTTTAGATGTCTTCATTCAGTCTGACCTGCTACCGATCCCAAACACTCGAGCAATACTCAAGAATGGATCGCACTGGCGTACAATGTGTGATCTCCTTGACGAGCGAACCACACTTTCCTTTGATTATGGGAATAAACCGAAGCCGATCATTCGCCTTCCCATACTACAATCCTTACGTGCTCGATCTACTTCATATTGCTTTGCAGCGCTACGCTGGACATTTAACCGACGTGAATATGGCAAGCAACTCACTACTAATTCCATATTCGATAAATATGGGATTGTTTTCACTGTTCATCTGCATTAACTAATAGTTTTCTACGCTTAGAGCTAGCTGCCATTATTCAAAGCAGCTGAAAATTATGTCTAAGTCAATTCGTACCCTCTTACAGTTACTCAACGACGACACTTTACCGGACACAAGTAAACAGCGGCATATTGCTGTTCACCCTGTCTGTGTTTATGTGTATAGAGGATAATAGTAGTCTTACCACACTTACCTGAGATACGGCTTACGTTAACCTTGTATCTGATGAACACTCGACCTCGATGACAACATACTGGGTTTTCATCAGGTTGCCTTCCATTATGAAAGTGGGTGTACTCAGCAACTGTTATGTGATTTATAGATTATAGAGCCCAGCAATCAGTCGTCTCGTCCTTTTCTTGTAGGTTTTATTACGCAAATCCATATTTCGGCTAATTATCATTGCAACATTTTCTAATGTCAGTGCATGTTAGTTCCCTTTTGTTCGGGCGTCAGTCTCAGTTGTTTGAATACTGAGTATTCAAAGAACTGTGACTGACGCCCGAACAACAGGGAAATAAAAGGCATCGAGTTCAGAAAATGTTTCATTGATAATGGCTAGGCGCTAGCCGAAATCTGGATTTGCGTAATAAAACCTAAAAAAAGGTCGACTGATTGCTGCGCTCTATAATTTTTAAATAAATTACTCGGTTTTGTTACTTAAGACGCCCTCGAGCCATTCAAATAATTCTATTCCTATTTCATATTTCCTTACCTTCGTTGACTACCTACAGTAGAGTAACGTGTCAAACGCCTTTCGAAAATCTACTAACATGAAATTTCCTTCTTGCTCTTCAACCAGAGATCGCAGGTTATCATGTGAGGAAAGGGATTCTTTTAAAATCGCGCTGATTTGTGGATAGAAGCTTCCCTGTTTGAAGAAAATTTATTATATTCCAACTCCCCAGCAAACCGATGTTGAGGATATAGGTCTCTAATTTTGTGACTCAGTTCATTTACCTTTCCTATATACAAGAGTTACTAGCGCTTTCTTCCAGTCGCTTTGGACTTTGCCGCCAAACTTTGCAATGTGAATCGCCGCATTGTCTATACACTCCAGCATGACATGCCTCCTAATCGTACCTTCGTTCTCATGCCTCGTGATCACCGGTTGTTACGTAGGCTAAGGACTGCCACCGATATTAACTGCGTGCTGGCTTGCATCAGCCTTAGCCTTACTGGAATGCTTCATGAAATACAGCCAAATCTGAGGTGTCTTGGGGCATAAATTATTTCTAATTCCGTAACGAAATGTACTACGTGTTAGTTACGCGATGCTACTGTGGCAACGCTTAATTCGTATCACAGGTGCACATGACGTAATATTAATTAGTTCCCGCGTTTTATCTTCAAGGTTGTTCGTCGAGGGCTTTAGCTTTCAACAGTTGATAACAGTCGTTACATTTGATTTTCAAAATCCCCTTAACTCTGTTTGGTTCGCATCCTCGATATAGTAGCTCACAGATTAAACTTCATGCGAGCACGGCGCAGTTTACTGTCTTTGGTCCTTCAGTATTCAATTTTGAAATTGTAATTAATTCACAAAGTATAAATACAATTAATTTATGTCATCGTTCTTAAGAAATGTTTTGTATTTAAGAAATTATTTATCATATTCCTTTCATGCGTACGACGGCATTCTACGTTAATAACGCTTTTGTCGTAATTTACAAAGTCCATCGTTAACAGTACTGCTGCTTGCTTAAGTTATTTAGTACATTATACTCGTACAGGGTTTTGAAGCCGGTACCGTCATCTTAGTAGCCCGGAAACATTAGTGGATTATAGTTTGTCTTGAATAAAACAAGGTCAGGAAGCCATTTTCAAACATTTTTCAGGTGTTAAAGTCATATTTTATCCTGCAACACGATGCATTCGGCCTGGTTAATGTCTCTTTCTTTTAGTTACATCTTTCGAATAACCAATTAGTGAAGTATATGATGTGAAAAGGCTGTCGCCAGCCGCTGTGGCCGAGAGTCCGGAACCGCGCTGCTGATACGGTCGCAGTTTCGAATTCTGCCTCGGGCATGGTTGTGTGTGCTGTCCCTAGGTTAGTTAGGTTTAAGTAGTTCTAAGGCTAGGGGACTGATGACCTCAGATGTTAAGTCCCATAGTGCTTAGAGCCTTTTGAATCATTTGAAAAGGCTGCTTTCGTAATCCAGCGTGATGGTTCATATACAGGGTGCGGCGCTTAAATCCCGAGAAATTTCAATAATAATTTCTCGCCATGCCCTTATTAACTTTCTTGTAAGCCATGAGCATCTAGCAAACAGTCAGAAGCTCAAAATGGCCGAGATGTTACAGAAAAGTGCGGAGTACAGCCGAAGAGCTGCGATTATTCAAAGCATTGGCGCTGAACGTCCTCCCACTGAAATAGTTATTATTATTCGCGTACCCGAGATCAACTGTTTACGATGTTGCGGTCAAGTGTAATGCTTCGAAGAAGTCTGGAAAAGGTTCCGCTAAACCGATGACGATATCGCATTCGAGGAAACGCTTGACACGAACTGCTGCAGTCATCGAAAAGGCTCAGCCACTGGTTTCGAAGGACACGGCGCAATCGCTGAGGAAACTGGCGTCAGTATTGAATGTCATCCAGCGAACAATCCTTTGGATGGCAAACTTCGTACTAACCATTTAGTCCAAAACTGGCTCTCGGATAGCCTTGACACGTTCTGCTCAAAGGAGTTATGGTCCCGAATAGCCCGGATTTGAAACCACTCGACTACTATGTTTGGAGTCTAGGCGGAAAAGTTACCAATAAAATGAGTCACTCTAACGTCGCATCTATACGCACCGCTATCGTAGCAGCATTCGCGAATACGGACAGCGCTGTTTTAAAAAATGCGTGCTATTGGTTCAGGACAAGATTGGAGGCGGTGATTGCTGCTGAAGGAGTTATATCGAGTGATGTTACTCTTGAAAGATACCACTTCTTATATGTAAATGAATTTTCATTTTCAATTGTATTTTGTTTTAATAAATTTGCTTTTGAAAAAGTTTCATTTGTCCTGATTTAAGACTGCACCCTGTATTACTCTTCCCGAAAATGTCGAGAACGTATTTTTCTCTGTCCTGACGTTCCGCAATGTTTCTTTGTCACAGCTTTCAACCAGAGCGCTCTTCGAGTTGTACTGACAGGAAACATGAACTCAAATTACGGAAACAAAAACACTACAGTAAAAGTACGCAGTGCAACAAAAATCCATGTGTACTGACGGAAAAACAACACCAAAAAGTAATTAATATAGAGTAATGAAATTTCTGGAATACATTTGTCTAAGTAAAACATATGAGTTATTAACATTGCAGGACCACAGGTTAATGTAAGCGTGAGATAGGACATTGCAGTTATGGAATGCTGGTACGTTAATATCCTGTGTAACCACCAGAATGTTGAATGCAAGAATTCAAACGTGCATGTATTGTGTTGTACAGCTGCCGGATGTCAGTATGTAGCTGAAGTTCCATGTCTGTTGCACGTGGTGATTCAATACAGAGACAGATAGTGCTGTTTGTGGATGACGGTGGAGTTGTCGTCAGATGATATCACACATATGATCAATTAGAGACACATCTGGTGATCGAGCAGACCAAGGCAACATGTCGACACTCTGTAGAGCATGTTGGGTTACAACAGCTGTATTTGAGTGAGCGCTATCTTGTTGGGTTACATCCCGTGGAATGGTGTTCATGAATTGTAGGAAAACAGGTCTAATCACCAAAATTTTTGAATTCTCACTGCATGGGATAACCACGAGAGAGCTCCATCTTTCATAGAAAATCGCAACCCAGATCATTCCTCTAGGTGTAGGTCCACTGTGTCTATGACGCATACAGGTTGGCAGCAGATCCTGAACTTTCATACTTCTAACCAACACACTGCCATCACAGGTACGGGGGCATAACTAGCTGTCACTAAGGACATCACACACATCCATGCCCGAGGCAGGATTCGAACCCACGACCGTAGTGGTCTCCCTGTTCCAGACTGTAGCGCCTAGAACCGCTCGGTCACTCCGGCTGGCTCAGAAGACACAGCACACATGCAATCTGCCCTCCAGTCAGGTCTCGTTTCACACCACTGAAGTCGCAAATGGCGGTGGCTTTGGGCCAGTGGAAAGCACACTAAAGAGCGTCTTGCTCTGAGCTGTCCTTGTAACCGATTTGTAACAGTTCGTTTTGTCTCTGTGGTACCAACTGCTGCTCAGATTGCTGCTGACGATGCAGTACGATACGACAGAGCCACACGCCCAAGACGATGGTCTTTGTTCCCGGTAGTGCCATGTGGCCGTTCTAAGCCCGGAGTCTCGTGAGCACCCCTGTAACTACATTCGTGCCAAGTCTTTTTGCACTATCGCAGAAAGAATGTCAATGCTTTCGTATCCCAATTTCTCGACCTCGTTCAAACTTAGTGAGGTGTTGATATTGGCGTCTTTATCTCCTTAAATTCATTCTTTACTAACATCAGCTCACCACGTCCAACCTGACAGGCAACGCGCACGCTCGTTACAGCGTGTTTTTAAAGCAACCATGATCTGCATCCTCATAATTGCGCTACTAGCGCCACTGTTATGTGACTAGCACGAAATCTGACTAAACATCACCTTTCAGGTGCAGAAACACGCTCACTGACTTTATTTTATGTCGCACATCTCCTCCTTGGTGTCGCGATTTTTTTTTCCGTCAATGTGTAAACAAGAAAATATCGCTTTCACAGCCAGGTATTCCTTTCGCCACTGACACGTCTCACGTCCGTACAATGAAACAGAAGAATGAACATACGCTGTAATATAACCCAAATCTAAATACACTCTCCTGCAATTACGCGTGCGTGTCGGAAAGTAACGTCTCGGAACTTATTATGTGAAAACTTTTAATACTTAATGAATAAACGCAACGTTCATGTTTACATAGTTATTTCTCAATATTGTTACCCTGGCGACAAACACATTCTTCCCAACGAGAGACCAGTTTTTTGATACCTCACTGTAGAATGTTTGACTTTGTTGATGGAGAGCTAATATCGCCTCTGTTGCATCGCTTCATCGCTATCAAAGTGAAGTTCCGAAAGTGTTCATAAGTTTTGGAAACTGTTAAAAATCGCATTGGGGCAAGTCGGGACTACATGCAAGATGACCGATGACAGTGAAGCCAACGCGTCGTATTGTTGCAAGTGTCGCAGCCCTCGTGTGTGGTCTGGCTTTGCCAAGGTGGAGGAGAGTGTGTTCCTTGTGTGGACATAATGTTCTGTGGTTAGAAACTCAATTACTGCACGCTGTTTTTCGCCCACCGATATAGTTACGTTGCACACCGCCTAGTTACACGGTGCATTTCGGGCCTTTCAACAGGCAGAGGATTACAAAATATAGGCATGAACAATAAAGATGCAGAATGTTAAGAACTTCTGCTTTATTTAAAAATTTGCAAGAATATTCACATAAAACATTCGGAGGCATTATTTTTTAGTTCGCACTCGTACATTACCCGCTTGGGTCCCTCCTTTTTTACCGCTATTGAAAATTTCTTTTTTCCCTCACATGTGATCGAGTGAAATGATGCAGTGGTTAGCACACTGTTGTTCAGATGGACGGTGGTTCCTGCCCCGGGGCGGTCATCGTGAATCTGATTTGAGATAATTTTGCTGAAACGTATAGTACGAATTCTCCAATGCGACACTTCGATGGACACGGCCATCTCTAATGACCTCGACGTCACCGAAACTTTAGACCACATAGTTCTTCTGCATTTCAGAGCGTTTCTCACCATAAAAACTTTGTGCAGTAGAGTAAGGCTACAAAACGGAAAATGTCTGTTTATGGCAGTGATAGGGACATGGTTCTTTTCACGCCTAGCAAAAGAGTGAGACAGAGGAGTTACCATTGGACTTCAAAGACATGTGTTATCCGTTTACAGTTCTCCTGTCTCAAAGCAGGCTAAAATGGTTCAAATGGCTCTGAGCGCTATGGGACTCAACTGCTGAGGTAATTAGTCCCCTAGAACTTCGAACTAGTTAAACCTAACTAACCTAAGAACATCACAAACATCCATGCCCGAGGCAGGATTCGAACCTGCGACCGTAGCGGTCTTGCGGTTCCAGACTGCAGCGCCTTTAACCGCATGGCCTCAAAGCAGGCTCTGATAGTGGAGGGCCATGTTATTCTTATGCTTTGAACAAAGAGTGTCTAATTACAAGATTAATGGTACATGTATTGAACACGTCACACCGCTTAATTGCTTAGGACTAATACTAAAGATGCAGAATGAACATCAGTATTAGGGAAAGCAAGTGAGAAATGTTTTGGGAAGGCCTTTGGATAATGCAATGCATCATAATGGAGTACATTAAAATGCTAGAGCGAAGACATCTAGTGTACTGTTCCGGTGTTGTGAGTCTTTATCAATTAGGCATGACAATATACATCGAACGAATTACAGACGCTTTACTATTTGCTTAACAGACTGGTGTAGCACTTACGAAAGGGGGAGAGAAATGATACAGAATTTAAACTGGAATTCTCGGAAGATGGTCTCCTTTCTCTTGTGAAACAATATTCGGAAAATTTGAAGGGCATTTATTGGAAAATCCCCCTGTGACCACCATGCTGACACCACCATCGTAACTCTTTTTGCCCATCATCCCACCCATTTAACCCCACCATCAGACATGCATTGTACATTGGTTTGTCAAATATATGTGTGGATTCAGGCGTGGAATAGTGTAGACGTAAATGGGAAATGAGTGGATTGCTCAGAAGGGGAAGGCATCAGACACGCCTAACAGAATGGACTCATTTTCGTAAGAAAATGAAACACCCAAACCCGTCATTATGGTGTCATTTATTGCGTTGCTTCTAGTTTCAGCGCTTCAGTGCCCATCTTCCGGCCTTAGTTGATGTTGAAGGGGTTAACACCTCCGTATACACAATGCATCAGTGGTCAACACAACTGGTTAAAGCGGACTACCAGTAACTTCAACTGTAGGTATTTCATTTTATTACGATAGTGAACGGCCGAGGTTTCCCGGACCTCCAGTCGCAAGGATGGATATACAAAAAGATTTGGCTCATATTTGGCAGGTTGCTATATACAATCTGAAATGGGAGACTAGAAGATATTTGGGCTCGATACCCCTTTTGTTTTGAGAAAACTACCCGTGAAATTCTGGATATGAAATCGATTCAGAATTGGTAGGACCGACACGTAATTGAAAACTGGGCAGTATTCAGTACCAAATATTGTGTCTTCAAACACATACCTTCCGAGAAATAGAGGACGAAACTGTTACAATTGTCGATTATGTATCCTTAAAGTAATCGCTGTTCATCGAAAATACTGCTGGGGTAGTCACCAGACATCCGGCTGGGGAGCAGAGAATCTGTTTTCTGTTCTGAAATGCATTCTGTAATTCTTTCTTTTTTATTTTTACCGTCTTTTCCGTATCGATATCGGTAGGAGTAGAAATGTTATAAGATAATAATTATGGTGTAATAAGATGGTAGGCGAAGTTCTCAGACGAATTGAATTCGTACAGAACAGCCAACAACCAACGACCTTGCCACAGTTCCAACACTGGTTCCAGTCGGAACACTGAAGTTATGCGCTGCCGGGCTTGGCTGATATTTGGATGGTTGGCCAGTTGTGCCTCCCAAGAACTGTTGGCAAGCGGGGTGCACTCAGCAATTGTGAGGTCAATTGAGGAGCTACTTGACTGAGAAATAGCGGCTCCGGTCCCGGAAACTGACAACTGGGAGAACTGTGTGCTGACAACATTCCTTTTCATATCCACATTCAGTGATGCCTATTGGCTGAGTATGACATGGCAGTTGGTCGGTTCCATTGGTCCTTTCGATCACTGTTCGGATGGAGAGAGTTGTACGAACGTAATTCCCAGTAATAATGGTACGAATTCGTCATGAGACACCATAGACTGCCACCCGCCTGATGATTGTTTACAGCGAGGCGCGACATAGAACTTTGTTTTGGGGTTTCAGAATTGCACTCTGCGTCTGGAACGCAGATGAAATCGCAGAAACGCACGCACACAAGAAGGACTCACAGAATAATTCACTGTCAACCTTCACACCAAATTTTCGGGAAGTGTTATCATATGTGAGGCATGCATCAAAATTAATTCATAAAAAGAGACATCTTTAAATGTTAACTAAGTCTGTTTTCAGTCAAAAATTTGGCAGGATGGATGTAGTTGCCGACGATTACATTCAGTAGACGCTCTTACTGCCACGATTACATTCGCTTCAGTTCCTCTTTTTTTTTTTTTTTTTTTTTTTTTTTTTTAAAGAAGAGAAAAGTTTGTTCCGAGAAAACCAAGTGAGGGCCCTAATCCAATGGTAAATATGACATAAATGTTTTCTGGGTACGGTAGCGTGTCATAATGTATAAAACTACTGCTGCTGGAGAAAGACCAGCGTTTCGGCCACGGTTGCAGCGGCCTTCTTCTGGGTCTACTGGTGCGTTCTATCCCTTATATTTTGTTGATATTGTTCACTGCGCATTCCATTACGTCATAATTTGGAAAAGATAGCTCATTTCATCGGTCGCTTAAGGCAGAAGGAGAGGGAACTTTTTTTTAATAGGTTATTGCGGTGGAGGGAGAGGGTAACTTGTCTATTGGCTCTTGTATTATGTGCCGTAACTGGTGGTCACCGTCGAATGAGAAGTTGGCTGCTGTTTACCACATGCTGGACGTCGGTCGCGAGGCGGCAGTTACTCGCCGGTAGGGCTCGTGCCTGGTGTTGACAATGCGGTCTGTATTGCTCTGATTGCTGGCAGCCAAGATGGGGCAAGCCTGAGTGCATCCTCTCTGTTCATGTTATTAAGATGTTTAAGCATCTCGATGACCTCTCTTATCTTGCGTTTCGTCATAACCGGCTGCTTGGCCAACACATGGGCTTCGCTGAATTTTCTTTTCCGCAGCCTTGCTGATGTTCTGCCACTGCAGATTTGTTGTGTTGCCCTAGGCGAATATAGCTCTCGTGTTCCGGAATGCGCATTGTTAATGGCCTGCCAGACCCGTCGACGCATGTGTGTCCACTTTCGCATTCCACCACGTACACGCCTGCAGTGTGTAATGAATCCACATTGTCCTGGATCTTGTGACCACTATAGAAGACAGGCTGCACCCCAACCCAGCGAAGGTGTTTGCCTATTCGGTCAGTAACATTGTCCACATAAGGTAAGCGCACTGTTGGCTGCACATTGTCTATTTCATGCTTATCATTCCTACTTGTGTCCGTCCTCAAGGCTGTGTGCATCGGCTTATGACTGTAGCCATTAGCGAGACGTTGAGCGTAGCCTTTTAAGCTCAGGTGTTACGTTTTGAGCATCACTTAGGGGCTGTGCACGGATTACCAAATAACGGTTGACCGAGTTTTTCTGCGCTGGCTGGTGGTAGGATAGGGCGTGCAGATACCTGTCTGTATGTGTAGGCTTGCGATATACCCTGTGCCCCAGTATCACGGTATACCCAGAAGAAGGCCGTTGCAACAGTGGCAGAAACGTTTGTTTTTATCCAGCAGCAGTAGTTTTATACATTATGAAGCGGTACGATACCCAGAAAGTTTTTATGTCGACTGACACTTGCCGCGGAAGCCTACACAATTACAATGGTAAATTGTTTGCATAATTGATCACTATCAGTTTCACCAGACAATGTTCCACTGAAGTTGCATGTCTAAAATTCTGTAAGGGTGGTTCCGTCGTTACACCACCACGACTTGCCATTACGTGTGTACCGAATTTATTGTTTGCGCTTTTAAATTTTGCTTTTGCTGCGGAACATTTTTTCCTGTTTTTAAAATATTCTTGTTGCTTCATAATGATTATATAGGGATACACCTTGTTTTGCACGATATGTATGCCTATTTCACAGCACAACAGCAAATACAAGTCTCCTTTCTGATTTTCCGTAGATGCTTCTTCGATATTTTTATTTCGAGTTGTGAATAATATGCCCATATCTCTGTCTTTTTGTAATTTCCTTTTGTAGGAAACCTGATCAGGTGAAACGCGTCATTGAACAATAATTTTCGCTAACACGACTGTGTTTATCTTCAAAATAGTCTTTGTACGTTTGCTGTACCAGCCAGACTGATGGAAAGAGAAAAGTTTTGATTCAGATGTTTCTACCATTCAGTAGTTCTTCGAAGTAAAGTGAGGATATGTAACAGAGTGAGTGAAAGACCCATTGTAAGGGAACAACAATTGAAATTTTAATTTCTTACTAGTTCAAGTGGTTTGAGATATTCATTTTCCTAACTTGTCGTTGTTGGGTACTTTGATTACTTTATTAACCCTTCTACGCCTACGAATTCACACACGGGGAAAACTTACAAATAGAAAAAAAATGCAGAATTCATTTAGGAATCCAATCATGTTCTCTTATGATAAGCTAGATGCATTTTTTGTTACGCCAACGGTCTTTCGTTTGACATTGTTTACGTTAAGGGTAGATAAGCACTGTCGTAACTGTTCCTTTCTTAGATTTTTAGGAAATTACGCATTTGCGGACTCCTTATTAAGACTACAGCTTTGCTTCCGCGGTTTTATGACAGACAGCAGTAGCTGCAAGTGGTGGTACAGGGGCAGGTGATAAGTGACATACAATAAGCTTAGGAATTGTATACGGAACTCTATCAACATATTAGTCCAACTGTTATTGCATCATGAAGCTATTGTCGATTGAATATGTCAAATTACGTGCCAGTTTCTCGTCATTTGTCGGAGGATTTAATTTGCTCCACAAACATGAATTAATGTGAGGCTGAGGTTCATAAAATGCTGTGTAAGACCTATGATGAGGCACCAATTGGTGAAAGATTATGCGGAGAATGGTTTCAAACCTTCAAGAACGGTGATTTTGGCGCAAAGTACCGGCTTGATGGTGGATGAGAGAAAGCTTTCGAAGCTACTGTAACCAACGGAAAGAATCGGAGGAGATCTTTATCGAAAACTATTGATGCCTTTGAGCCAAGTACTGACAGACAGATGGCCACAGTACAGTGACTGAGACGAAAATCTGATTTTGTAGCTTGATAGTGCTTGATGTCGCAAACACGTCAAAACATATTTTGAAACGTTGAAATGGGAAGTCCTGCCCCAACCACCGTATTCTCTAGACGTTGCTTTCCCTGGCTATCACGTTATTCAGGCAATGACGCACAGCCTGGCTTACCGGCATTTCTGGTCATACGAACAAGTGCAAAATTGGATCTGTTCATGGATCTCCTCAAAACACGCCCAGTTCTTCCGCCGAGACACTCGTGTGCGCTCGAAAGATTGGAGAAAGTAGTGGCAAATGATTGTCAGCACACTGAATATAAATGTTTTGTAAATTTTGCCTAAAACCGTCAAACATCGAGCAAAAATGGCGAAAGCAAAGTTGTAGAACTAACACAGTGACGAAAAATGTTGAACTTTCAATTACGTATCAATCCTCTCAAATATGAGTCGGTTATGCATAGTGAACTTTGGTGGAGGCTTCTTAAGAACAGCGGTGTTTCGGCCGAACTACCTGAGATTCTTTCAGTTCAGGTTCAGCACGAGTGACCTGCCAAATATGAACCAGATCTGTTGGCCGCGCCTGAGCTTTCCCTTGTCATTACGAAATCAGAGAACCGCGAGTAGAGCCACAAGCACACTGCATATTTCAGACAGTCGCGATGACGTACGATGGGATAAGTCGACCGCGTTGAAACGACGGATGTAGGCAGTGAGGCGGTGGGGTGGAAACAGTGACCTGGAGGCTGGCCTGGTGACGCAGGCGGGTCGCAGAAGTCTGGACCCGCGAGTGACAGCCGCCTCTTGCATGCTGGATGAGGCCGCGGCTGAATAGTTTACGCGACACTGCCGGCGCAAGAGCAGTCGTCCGTTGTGTGTGTGTGTGCGTGTGTGTGTGTGTGTGTGTGTGTGTGTGTGTGTGTGTGTGTGTGAGCTGCGAACTGGCCGGGGCTCAGTCGGCCTCAGAGAGTGCCGACCTGCGGACCTTCCAGAGCTGACGATGCTGGTGCCCAAGAGCCGTGGGGTGTCCGGTTTGGTGGCCCTGCTGCCCTCGGCGCGGCTGCTGGCTGGCATGAGCCTCTGCCATCTCGTCGAGCGGTGAGACAACCTTTCAGCTGTATCTAAATCTGCACCCGTGTCTGTTCTCCGCAAGGCACCTTTACGATGTTTCGCAGAGGGTACTTCGTCTGTCACTGCCAGTTCCATCTTTCCTTTTTGCAGTCGCGAGTGGTGCGTGAAAAGAGGGTTCGTAAGTGCGAGCAGTAATCTAATTTTACCCTCAGCGTGGTACAGTGTACAACTTCATTGTTCCAGTCGCAACAGATGCGCAATCAATTATTGGTACGTCAGCGTGTAGGTTCTGATGTACCTAATTTTAACTTCGTGCATTTCCACATGTGTGGCAGAGGGCACTTTTTGCACCTATATCACTTCCTTCATTTCGTGATCCACCCACGAATGTTACACAGAAAGAACGACTGTTGTATCGTTACCGGACTCGACTGAAAGAGGACACTGGAAAAGTTCATACAAGAGAGCTTGTTACACAGTATTCCGAAATAGGGGAAAGAGTTTCACGCGTATAACACAGTTGGAGTGGCAATCATTACAACGGGCCCTTTTCGCTACGTCGAGATCTTATTTCGGAATTTCAGTCACCAACTTTCTCCTTCCAGTTCGGAAGTACCTTGTTGATTCCTACCCACATAGCGTGAAATGACTGTTGTGATGAAACAAGTGCAATTACAGGTCGAACGAAAAAAGAATTTTGTATTCATTCATCTCATGTAATGTTTCAGAGTGGAACAGTTGAGAGACAGTATGAAAGTTGTTGTATGAACCCTTCTGCCAAGCATCTCAACCGAATCGCAGAGTAGTCGTTGAGATGTAGCTGTAGATTGCTGGTAAGGCTCTACGTAGGCTCCGGTTTATCTAATGGTCTTCTCGAGAGAGATATTGGAAATGAGATTTGTTATCGTTATTCAGCTTACAGCATATAAATGTGCTACTCGTTTCGTTAGCAAAGTTCCAATCACCTGGTTGTCTGCCTTCAGCCCTTCATACCCATACCCACGCACTTAAAAAACACAACTACTCATGACATAAAATACAGGTATTCGAACATAAATGTTGAAGGTAGACAGTCCGATAATGAGAAGCTTGACTCCCTAAACGTGCAGTAGTGGGTAACAGTCCTCACATGTTTGTGTTGTATTAAAAGAGGTGCCTGATAGTAAGTAGTAGCATTATGGGATTTCTAAGACACCTTACGTTAATTGGGTGGTGTTTTTCAGTCAAGAAGGGGTATGGAATTGTACGTAAAGGATAATTCATCTGTGTAAGATGACTATAATTAATACTTTTTATTAAAATTCTCCTATTTACGCACTCTTTTTCAACACGTCAACTGTATTTTGGTTTAGTGCCATCTAATGACACATATAAATTTTATTTGAACAATAATGAAAAGTAATTCATCTATAAATGTCAGTCACATTTGCAATGGTCGTGCAGGATCGGAGAAGAAATAAAGCCTATCGTGAATCTAATTCATAAAACAATATGAAATTATAACACAAACTCCACCCGACCGTGATTTGTTTCAGATTATTTTCATTACTAGTGTTACGAAATTCTGAATAAGTGTTTCATAAATTCTCATCCATTGACCGTCTCCTTGGATGGGGCGGTGGGAGGTGGGAGGCAAATATCAAAATTATTTAGGAAGTTTCTTACTTTTTGGTACAAATGACAACAAAAGCCACTTATTGTAATTCATTATATCATAATCTGATCAGTCTGAATATCATCTCAGTAATGGCGTCTCTGTCGATAAGGAATAAGGTAAAACGATTAGACGGGAAAAGTATACGTCGGACCTTGACCGTTGCGATAAGAAACTTAACGCTGGTGTTTTCAAAGAACTGGGAGTAATAAGCACGCAGATTACATCGATCGGATAACTCGCCACAGGACGATTCAAGCAGCAAAATGGTCTACCATCTGCATTTTAAGTTTGTAGAAATTTCTTCACATGATTCTCGGATCATTGGCAAGTAAAATTTTTACTACTATCCCGAATATTGATATATATATCGTTGAACTCTACAATAATAACAGATTATCGACTCGCGACGAGATGATATCTCCTGAGAAATTACTTAATCGGATGTATTCATTTAGCGCACCAAATACAGAAATGGGAAAAACATCGCTGGAGGTAAAACTGATCAAAATAAGTTCGAAAGGCGTTGCTCAGTGTGGGCATCCAGTGGATCCACGTACGTGAAAAGAGCGTAACGGAAAGTGTCCAGCTCAACGATTACAAATTCTTACCGACCAAGGGCAGGAACACGACTCCTCGACAGAAAGGTAACGTCTCCACTTTTTCAGAGCGAAGGTCAAATTTCTATAGGTGAGGGAGGGTGGCGTCTGCCGATGAGGCTGGGCAGAAGAACCGCTACAGCTACTTTCCGTTTTCGCGGCCGACGCGAACGAGGCGATAAGGCCAGTGATTCGCTAAAGTTGGTTCATCAAGATATCTTTGCGATAAGAAAAAATGCGAAAAGCGAAATTCTAAAGATTGGTGCTGTTATTTTGGAGAATAAGTAAAGGTATTTCAGTGTCTTTTACGAAGTATTCAAACCACTCACCTATCCTTCCAGACTAACTGATCAAGGATGGAGACTGGTCCATTTAAGAAACAATAAAACAAAATACCTTGCTTCCATCCTCCCCCAGTTACAAATGTAATTTTAATGAAACAATTTAAGAGCATATTATCACAACCGATAACTCCAATCCTTAAAATGCATAATATTAAGATTGATTAAGATTGCAATCAGACCTTAAAATGAAGACTTTGTGACGAGCTTTATCACTCTGGTGATGATGTTCTTGGTGGCAAGGAGAGAAGGGCCGCCAGTTTTTGGAAAAGCTTCTGATCCTGCACAGAGGAAGCGCTTTGAGTTCTCGTCGCTTCTTTTTACATTGAATGCTGTTCCTTTATATCTACACCAACATCAATTCTCTGCTAGCAACCCTTGTGTATGATACAGAGTACTTCGTGAACTACTGTCGTTATAGCTGCATGTCATTGGTTTTACCACAACCATCACTTAAGCGAAAGGGTTTGGGGTGGGTGAGTCATGTGCACCATCTGCGTGTGAGTCGTGTAAACGTTTTTCTGTGTATTATCGCATTTCAGCTGATTATCAAGTTTTCTGAGGCAGGGATTGGTGAACAGTCCTAAATACTCCTAAACGACCATTGAAAACCGCCAAAAATCTGCGTTCATGCCGACCGAGGCGTCAGGCAAACGATCGTTGATCTATCCCGCACAATTGATTGGGTATGGCTCAACTGTTTGTCTCGATAAGCAGCGAGATTCGAATTAAGCTAGGCAAGCTTGTCTTTGAATTAATGACAAAGTCTATTTCATTTCTGGAACCTCTAGTGAGTCTTTGCCTAGATATGTTACACGGTGTCTTTAGCATGCCCGTAGAGCGCACCACGTTTCAGTTCTTAGCGCGCAGTGAGGACGTAAGGGTACTTAGCACAATAGTCTTCTGTCAAGCTTGAGGGCTCACTGAGGATTTCAGTCTGCTTAGAAGCAGCCCTCAGGACACAACTGTCAAGCATTTACTTCGTCAGGTCAACGCTCAGCTGCACACTGTAGGTGCAACAACGTTTCTCCTGCAGTGCTGACGGGAAGTGTGCTGATCACACATCTCACAGCCTAAACTTGCCTCCGTCTGATTTTCATCTATTCGCTCATGTGAACTGCTGGCTACAAGGACAGAATTTTGGCACATACAGCGAGATGCAGACCAGTATAGGGCATTGGCGGAAATCAAAGGCGATTTCCATCCATGGCTAGAGTGTTGGAAAGCTGGTATCATGCTAGTAAAAAGTCGGAGCGGCATCTATGTAGAGAAGTGACAGCAAGGTGAAGCTAAATGTTCCAAATAAAACATTTCAGACTTTAATTTTTGTTTCCATTTCGCGACCGATTGGAGGTGAAAAATTAGCTCTCACACTGTCCGTGTTATACTGCATTACTATTTCATACATGGGATTCGCCAATGAACTACGTTATTATTATTGATTTGAATGTAGACGGACAAGCAAAACTTTCTTGTTAAGCTCATGTTGTATGAAATGCTTCATTTGCTAATTGTGTTGTATTTACATTCACACAACCAGTTTCTACTCAATTGTAAGAGTCATAATCAGGTTTGCTAAGTCTGTCGTGGACATCACGGTCAGTGTATATATTTGGAAGACATCCGTCATAGATAGATACAGTAGATATCAATTTATTGCCATGAATGGTTTCCGACTGGAGTGTCTTTCTTCAGATGGTTGCATTTACTTTTAGTCCATAACCAAATTATCTAGCGATATCTCGTCTGCTTTTATTCTTTGTGAGAACTATATAGGGTGAAGGAAAATTCGCGCACTTTGAGGCCACAGCGCAATTATTTGCATTCTCGGCGTATAAAAATGATTAACAAAATTTCGTTCTGTGTATATTTCACATATAAAATGGACGTCAAAGAAAATCAATTTGGTAACACTATAATCACATGTATTCAATGCTCTGTACATTTTCTTCTCAGGTAGAATAGTTTTGCATTAGAATACGGAAGTTCGTTAGTTACATTCCGGATTTAGGTGTGACTTTATTTTACTTTCTAATTTTTAGCGCACAGTGATCCTGTAGTACACAGTTTTTATTAAAAGATACAAGCCTTACAACAATTCGTGTATATATTTCACATAGAACATGGACATAAAGAAAGACAATTCGGTAACACTATAATCACATGTATTCAATACTCTGTACATGGTCTGCCCGGGCAGAACAGTTTTGCATTAGAATACGGAAGTTGATTAGTTACATTCCGGATCTAGATATAACTTTATTTCACCTTCAAATTTTTAGCTGCACAATGATCCTATAGCATATATTGTTTATTAAAGTATACATACCTTACAGCAACACTTACATTTATCTTGAAAATAATAGTTAATTATCAGAGATCCCAGATATATTCATGAAAATACTTAATAATTAGTTGAAAATATATTACCTGTCAAAGAACAGAAACAACTACAAAATTTATCAGTATGGACATGTTTAACAAACATTTCAGGGTGAGTAATAATGGCCAGTTGTAATATCTTAAAAGTTTCATCAATGAACAAAATGTCTGTCATTGCGTTGTAATTTCTATACAAGTATTAAATAAATACTAAATAACTAGACGTGTTGCGTAATAACATCTGATGTGACTCTGGATAACGAGTAAGCAGCGAAATATCGAATCATGCTGTATAAAACTTTAAAAAAATGGTGTTACACTTTGACCCAGAGTCGAACGCAAGCGCTCCACCTTAAAACTCTTTCCACTGCACTAACTGGGCAGCATTGCTACACACTATTGTATGAAGACACCTGTCAGACACGTGATTACCACGTTGCCACACTGCCTTCCTCTGATATGCCTCACGAATGTCTGTAGTAGACTTTTTTGGACTGATAGAATGCTAGGAATTGCACTGTGGCATCTGAGTGTATCAGTACTGGTTCAACTTGTATTAGCCGTTACCGTCACTTTTTGTGATTTAGGGATTGTTAAAATTTAAAAATTTGCGTTATTCTTGCCGTGAAAAGTGTTTAAAGACTCACAAATGGTCTGTGATGTGTCGCCTTCCATGTACCCCAGAGCTCAATTTTATAATCCTTCTTTTGTCTTAGTAATTTCTGTGCAATCAGTTACTATCTCAAACGCACTAAGCAAACTATCCATCACTGGCTTGCATCGGAAATGAGCCCTGGATTACCTTAGGTAGTATCAAAAGCACTACCAAGGTATCACATAGCTGGCAATGTTTTTATCGTGTTTCGTGTTTAGACGAACGTCAGGTAATGCAGGAACCATTGGACAAAACTGCCACTTTCTGTACTGAATGCCAGCTCTCTTTAAATGTAGGCAGATTTTGTAGGCAGATTTCAGATAATTCTTACAAGAAGGGAGAGAATTCGATTGCATCCGAATAGAAAGTCTATGGCGAACAATAGCAGCATGTCACATCGTTGAAATATTTGGATGTTATGCTTTTGTATGGTCTTTCTAAAACTGAAAGTCACTACTGTAGTGGAAGTTGACATTAAAGTTCCACTTGAAGTTGCCTTGATTAAAGATGCTCTCTTTACAACTGAATAAAATCCGAAGTAAATAATATTATTACTCGATCTGACTGCCCTCGAGAATGATTCGTCACAGACACGCACACGTTTTGCAACGGAAATTCTAGTGACTGAGTAATGTAACATTGTCACGGAACATAACGAGACGACGAAGCAACTGCTGCCCCGAAGATGTTGGGACAAACTTGTCCTTCGTAATCTGACAAGGCAACTAAGGTAAAAAAAATTTCTGCTGAAACTTACAAGTCGTATGATATTAATAATTATCATCATTCAACTAATAAATGAGATGGCGGCATAAAATAATTTCCCTGGTTATTGCTACGCCCGGAAATACTGCAAATGCTCCTTGTTACTCAATACCACCACCTCGCAAAATCATACTTAATTTAATTAAAACGATGACAGAGACGAAACAGAAATAAATATCTGTAATCTTTTGTTAATTTGTCGATTGCAAGTGGCCCTTAAGAATGCAAACGTTTTATAGAGAACAATCGCGTTAATGTTACATGATTCACGGTATACTCTCAGGACAGTCGTGCTGAGACCAGTATCGTAACGTAGATGTAAAACACATGTGAGATACTCAATGTTTCGGTGAATGAAATACCGGGGTGCTAATCCCGGCCACGAAAAAAAATTGTAAACCGAACGGAATCTGCCCCACGTTGATCATAGCCGCAAGTGCTGCTCCACAGCTTATTCGAAAACTGTTCCTTAGCACCGCGCTGTCTAGGGCGCTTTGTCACGGTCCGTGCGGCTCCGCCCGTCGGAGATACGAGTCCTCCCTCGGGCATGGGTGTGCGTGTCGTCCACAGCGTAAGTTAGTTAAGTTACATGAAGTATAGTCTTTTTTTTCCTTAGCAACTTCATTTTTCCATAGCTTTACAACCACGATACCATGCAGCGCGGAACAGATGAGCCCAAGAACATGCCGAATGGACCACTCAGGATTGGTATCATGTTCTCTTCCTCGATAAGTGTCCCATATGCCATCAACCAGACAATCGTCGGAGACGTTTGGATGCAACCCGGTCCGGCGGAACGCCTTAGACACAATGTCCAGCCAGTGCAGCAAGGTGGAGGATACTTGCTGTTTTGGGGTGGCATTACGTGGGGCCGACGTAAGCCGCTGGTGGTCATGGAAGGCGCCGTTACGGCTGTACGATAAGTAAATGCCATCCTCCGACAGACAGTGCATCCATATCGGCAGGATATTGGTGAGGCATTCGTCTTCATGGAAGATGCTTAGTGCACATCTTGTGAATGACTTCCTTCAGGATAAGAACATCGGTCGACTAGACCGGTCAGTATGTTCTCCGGACATGAACCCTATCGAACATGCCTGGGATAGATCTAGAAGGGCTGTTTATGGACGACGAGACCCACCAACCACTCTGCGGGACCTACGCCGAATCGCCATTGAGGAGTGGGCCAATCAGGACCAACAGTGCCTTGATTTAGTTGTGGATAATATACCACGACGAATACAGGCATGCATCAATGCAAGATTACGTGCTACTGGGTATTAGATGCGCCGGTGTATAATGAAAACTGGACCACCACCTCTGAAGGTCTCACTGCATGGGGGTACAACATGCAATGTGTGGTTTTCATGAACAATAAAACTGGCGGAAATGGTGTTTATGTTGTTCTGTATTCCAATTTCCTGTGCAGGTTCCGCAAGTCTCGGAACCGAGTTGATGCAAAATATTTTTGACGTGTGTATTTTTGAAAAAGCTCTTATTGTATATTCCACATAATACGACTCAACGTACTGAACACAATGCTTATACAATATCTTGCCTGCTTAATCCATACTTCTACATTGATACAAGTCACAAGGCTGTCACATTTTAACCGCTGAGCGTCACGCTTTGCGTATGACTTATAAGGGGCGTTCGCGTCTATGTCAACAGCTTGAGCTAATGAGGTTAGTGTTGCTGGTTTTCGATTCGGTCTCCCGAGCTCGATTCCCGATCAGCTCACAGTTGTTCCAGGCGCGACAGGATGCAAACCTTAGTAAAAACTGAAATTAAAAAAAAATACAAAAATAAAATGTAATTGAAAAATTAAATTTTAATTCTACAAAAGAGTAGTTTAAGAAATTACTCAGTGGACAATATCTTGCAGATTTCAATACTAAAGACAAAGTATGACTGTGTTGCAAAGTATATGATTAGTTTTAAAATGAGTTTCTTTGTTATGTAATGTTATTATGTGGAATTGTTAAATGCTACATAAATAACTTAAGAAAAAGTGTTGCCTCAGCATCGTTTTATCATCACAGACTCGCAGTTAGCTGAAGTGCACCACTTACTTGCCCAAGGCTCCCGTAGATCCCGACCGGACTCTCGGATTCCATAAAGCATATGCACCTTTCATTACCTTTTACCGACATGCGAATGCAGCCCCATGTAACTGCTAATTTTTCTATAGAGCAAGCTGCCATTCATCACACCTAATAGAAATTCTGTCGAATTTATTTTGTATCCGCCTACAGTCACTGAACGACGTTACCTGCCTCTACACCAAAGCGTCATCAATAAAAACCTGCTGACTGCTGCTCACTCTGTCCGTCAGATCATGTATGTACATAGAAAACATGAGCGTCCCTATGATACTTCTCTAGGTCACTCATGATGAAAACCCTTGTATATGGAGTCGAGGGCAACGAACTGGATTCTATTACTTATTTTCCAGCTACTCACATACAGAATTCCCATTGTGTTGCCAAAATGACACCGAAAATCTTTTCAAATGAATCATCTGAGTAAGAATGATAACTCCGGCAATGCACCGCCCTTTCATGCCTAATGTACGCGATACCACCGCCATCTATGTATATGCGTACCGCTGTCCTACGGCTTTATCAACTTATTGACTTATGGCTATCGAAACATAGTGTATCGTAAACTACTGCACCCAGCTGGGTGCACGAGAGCAATAAAAAAAAGTGTAATATGTTTTAATGTACCATCTGTCTAAAGTAAATCTTAGGTTATTCGAAGAGCTCTTCAGCTAGTCTTATAGGTATTCTTCTTCAATGCTAGTCACTACTGCACAATACAAAAGATCACATACTTGGAAACGTAACAGCAGGCTAGCCCCCAAGCATGTTGTTACGTGTCCTACACAGATGAATCTTGTGGTGGTATCCAAAGTTGCCAAAATTTGAATACTCCGTGAAAATGGCTACAACTACTCTGAAATACCGCTAGGTGTATTTCCATGCCTCTTTCTTGAATCAGTGCAGCAAATGATGTGATTCTTTGTTGTTGAGCACATTCCCTATGTCGTATGTCCAGATTTTACGGTTTTACCGCTTTTTATGTAAATGAGCACCATATCAAAATAAGTTTCTTTGTTTCCTTTTTTTTGGGTGAGAAGCTTTTGGAGACAACGCTTTAACTGTGATCACATTTACGATTGATATAAGAGTTGAAAAATGGATGAGCGTCGAATGACGATAACAACCTTCCCAGTCGGCTGTTAACTGTCAGCAAACCCGAAAATTTTCAGGAAGTTGGGGATATCGTTGACGTTCCGTCCAAGACTGATCCAAGACCCTGGGTTACGGTGTATGTCAATGTATTATGCATCAGGAATTGACCATTAGGATCTTGGCGAAGTCAAATAGCACTAATGCTTCAAGATGATCAGAAGCGACATCACTGGGAAGACTTCTGGGAATGTAACAGCTTCAGGACGACCCGTCTTTCAGGATGGTTGCTACTAGTAACTAAGTTAGGTTATGGTTCTGAGCCGGAAACTGGTTAGCAGTCGTCACAATAGGTGAGGTCTTCTTTACCTCTGCCAACAAAATACTCGACGAGTCAAGATTAACATTAAGGTCTTCATGATACGTTACACATATTGAGGGAACTGTTAATACAAAGTTTATTCTTTCTGGCCCCATGACCAATAAAATGATTATTATGACATTCTCCAACGTTTCAGGGAGGATATAATGAGAAAACGCACACGGAAGTGGTGAACTAGCGACTGAGTTCTTCGGTATGTCAACGCACGAACGCCTTCAGCCTGCATTGTTCATGGATTTTTTTTATTAGAAACGAAAACAGTTGTTCCTTGCCTGGTGTATTCATCAGACGCTGCTCAGTACGAATTATTCCTATCCCCCAAGATGGAAATCAGCTGCAACGGGTGAATATTTTATTTATAGCGTATGAGATTCCAGCGGTATTGTAGACTAGCCAAGAAAAACTTCCGGGCTTCATTACGAAAGTGGTAGAAATGTTGGGAACAGTGTATTCACTCCCAAGTGGACTACTTTGAATATGATAGTGCAGGATACGCTCTACTTAAAACGTAATAATTTTAATAAGGATTTATAGCGTACTTTTGGATACAACCCGATATGATGCAGATGTTTGTAATCACTCTCGTATTAATCTTCCTAATCAGGCAGATCATGTCGTTGGATCTCATGGTTATTAATTAGTCGTTGAAATATCATTACACACGCACGCACACACACACACACACACACACACACACACACACACACACACACACAGACACACACACACACTTCAGCATGCACGCGCGCACGCACTCACGCGCAACACTGCACAGCATAGCACTTCACTTTGGTAGTTGCTTTATCGTGATGTTTGCAAAAAAATTTGAAAAAAAAGAGTTAAATCAGCTAAATACATAATTCAGGATTGCGGGGATATTTCATGACAGATATAAAGGTTGAGCTGCAAACTGTGCGTTCGAGTCAGAATTGCCTTCCCGTAAAATTCAGTAGTAACGCTATGAGATATGGTAAATATTCCGGCTTTTTTTATGTTAATGATATGCTCTCAGCAAATTTGTTTTTCCATGTCGTGTAGTTTATGAGGTTGGTTGGTTGTTTTGTAGGAGGGGAACAAACAGCGAGGTCATCAGTCGCATCGGATTAGGGAAGGATGGCTAAGGAAGTTGGCCGTGCCCCATCCCGACATTTGCTTGAGGCGATTTAGGGAGGTCAAGGGAAACTTAAGTCAGGGTGGCCGGACGTGGAAGCTTGTAAGGCATTGGATACACTACATGGAAAAGAAGAAAGCTGTATATTGGCTAATTAAAGAAGAAATTAAGCCGTAATGCCCAACATTTTATATCCGTGGTCTATGTCGAACATATAAAAAAAGTAGCAGTAGTAAGAACAATAATATGAGAATGTATTTCTGGTATCCAATAAATGTTTCGAGGGATAGCTGTAACTTCCGCAACTGGTGTATCTAAATGATCTATAGAAGCCAGACACTACCTCAAGAAGAAAAATTTGTCACTAAACGCCTCTCTCATTCTTCTGCTTTAATTTCCAGCTCATAGCTCTCATACATTCGTTGCGTATATTGCATATAAATTAGAATCGGCAACACGGGTGTACCTTTTCACTCATGTAACGGATGCCATTTACGAGGGTGAGTCAAATGAAAGCCTTAAATTTGTAATAACAAATCGAAATTTCGCGCCGTTATCCTGTAAGTTGGTAAGCGTGCTACAAAATGCGTGCAGAATGGCCTGTAGGTGGCAGCATAGCGCAGATGCACCCAGACCGTCGCAGTATCAGCATAAAGATGGCTGCCCCATTTGCGAATTGCACCAGGGAAGAACAGCGTTCTGGTACTTGATTTTTGGGTAGTGAAAGCGTGAAACCTATTGAAATTCGTCAACTATCGAAGGTTCTGTACGGTGACGCATGTCACAGCAGCAAGTCTACGAATGGAGTAGGAAGTTCGCAAATGGTGTGAATTCAGTGAAAGATGCCCCTCGTCCAGGTCAGACACAACGAGTTGTGACTCCACAGAACTTTGCAGCAGTTGAAGCAATAGTGATGGAAAACCGCCGAGTGACAATGAATGACATTGCAGCATGTTTACAGATTAGTCATGGGTCAGCACACCACATTGTGCATGATGTGCTCCAGTTTCACAAAGTGTCTACAAGAAGGGTGCCACGGTAGCTGACTCCTGAAATGAGAGAACGACCTGTTGATGTTTGTGAAGAACTGCTTCGGCGCTTTGAACGAGAAGGTGATGGCTTTCTTGCAAGAATCGTTACTGGGGACGAAACCTGGGTTTTCTTCCACCAACCGGAAACGAAGAGAGGGAGCAAGGAATGGCGCCATTCCTCATCGCCAAAACCAAAGAAGTTTCGAACAGAACAATCAGCAGGGAAGGTTATGCTGACTCTCTTTTGGGACGAAAAGGCGTCATTTTGGAGCATTACATGCCAAGAGGAACCACAGTCACAAGTGCATCATACACAGATCTCCTAAAAAATCATATGCGGCCGGCAATCAAATCAAAGCGACTTGGATTGCTGTCAGCAGGAGTCCTTTTGCAACATGAAAATGCAAGGCTCCACACTGCCCGTACAACAGTTACAACAATCACAGACCTGCATTTTGAGTGTCTTCGTCATCCACCATACTCACCAGACCTTGCCACAAGTGCTTTCCATATGTTTGGACCACTCAGAGACGCAATGTGAGGATAGAAGTTCCGTTCTGATGAAGAGGTACGCCACGCGGTTCATGAGTGGTTACGCGGACTACCAAAAGAATATTTTTCTAAAATAATTTACGCACTTTGTAAGTGCTGGAGGACTTGAATTGGGCGTGGGGGAGATTATGTTGAAAAGTGATACAGCTTTGTACCATTCCTGCACAATAATTGAAATTTAAAAAATATATAAGATTTTGACTCACCCTCGTATTAAATTTTTTTAGTTACACTTGAAAATTATTAATACGATGTAACTAAGGAAACCAGTCGGCTGACCTACGTAACATGTTGCAACTGGGAAGAAAAAGAGAAAACAGGGATGAAATGTTAGAATTCGAAGTACCGCCAATATCAAAATCATTAGAGTTGGAGCAAAAGACATGCTGGAACGTGACAGGAAATCAGTCGGGACCCTACTAAAGAAACTTCAACATTGCTCTAATGTTGTTCAGGGATTCTATGAAGAATCCAAATTGACTGGTCGTGTTATTTTACTGCAAAACTACAGCGACCAGTCACTTTTTTTTAATCCGTTTTATATATGCCAGTATGCATTTCTGGTTTGCTCACATCCTCAGCTGGCAAATTACATGTATCTTCAGTTTCTACAGGGGTACAATATCGACAGCAGTTTGGATGCTGCAGCTGGCCTGTGCAAAAGCAACGATTCCAATCATTTACTTCGATTTCGCGAGTTTAAAGTTACGCACTATCAGTTGTTCATTTTATTTACATTCTCCTCTACTTGTTTTTTTTTGGCTTTTCTTCTTTTTTGTAACAGCACAAACACTTTTTGTCACGTATTTCACACAGGTGCACTGCGTTATCCGCCATGTTCTCGACTGACAGTTTTGTTTACATACAGGCAGTTTATTTATGGACAGAGTCATATTTTACGAAAGTTTTGAGGTTCTAGCTAAGCTACTGTTTACTAAACATTGACATGGGAGAGTCAATACAGGGTGGTCAGATAATGTGTGAAATGCTTGTAGGGATGTTAAAGGGCACGTTGTACTGAGACATAAATGTTACGAAAGAAAATCGATACGTTGCTCCGTTTCCGAGTTACTTAGCATAGAATTTAGCCAATCGGGGCGTCGCGCGCTCGCATTCAACCGGCCTGCGAGGGGTGGAGTTGCCCACCGTCTGAATTACTGCTTTGTATAAATGCGTTATGTTAGTATTATTTTCAATACTGCCTATGTAACCAAAAAAACTAAGTATACACCGTACTTAGATTACTTCTATCACCCAAGTCAATGTCTGTATGTAACGCCTCTTCATAGCTCTATGGACGGCTATTGTTGTTGGCTACTGTGGTTTGCACTTTGCAGTTGAAAGCTGTCAAGAGCCTTACCAGGTGCCACGAATTTCCTACACTACTGGCCATTAAATTGCTGCATCAAAAAGAAATGCAGATGATAAACGGGTATTCATTGGACAAATATATTATACTAGAACTGACAATTTATTACGTTTTCACGCAATTTGAGTGCATAGATCCTGAGAAATCAGTACCCAGAACAACCACCTCTGGCCGTAATAAGGGCCTTGATACGCCTGGACATTGAGTCAAACAGAGCTTGGACGGCGTGTACAGGTACAGCTGCCCATGCAGCTTCAATACGATACCACAGTTCATCAAGAGTAGTGACTGGTGTATTGTAACGAGGCATTTGCTCGGCCACCATTGACCAGACTTCTTCATTTGGTGAGAGATCTGGAGAATGTGCTGGTCAGGGCAGCAGTCGAACATGTTCTGTATCCAGAAAGGCCGGTACAGGATGTGCAACATGCCGTCGTGCATTATCCTGCTGAAACGTAGGGTTCCGCAGGGATCTAATGAAGGGTAGAGCCACGGGTCGTAACACATGTGAAATATAACGTCCACTGTTCAAAGTGCCGTCAGTTCGAACGAGAGATGACCGACATGTGTAACCAATGGAACCCCATACCATCACGCCGGGTGATACGCCAGTGTGCCGATGACGAATACACGCCTCCAATGTGCGTGCACCGCGATGTCGCCAAACACGGATTCGACCATCATGATGCTGTAAACAGAACCTGGATTCATCCGAAAAAAATGACATTTTGCCATTCGTGCATCCAGGTTCGTCGTTGAGTACGCCATCGCAGGCGCTCCTGTCTGTGATGCAGCATCAAGGGTAACCGCAGCCATGGTCTCCGAGCTGATAGTCCATGCTGCTGCAAACGTCGTCGAACTGTTCGTGCAGATGGTTGTTGTCTTGCAAACGTCCCCATCTGTTGACTCAGGGATCGAGACGTGACTGCACGAACCGTTACAGCCATGCGGATAAGATGCCTTTCATCTCGTCTGCTAGTGATACGAGGCCGTTGGGACCCAGTACGGAGTTCCGTATTACCCTCTTGAACCCACCGATTCCACATTCTGCTAACAGTCATTGGATCTCGACCAACGCGATCAGCAATGTCACGATGTGATAAACCGCAATCTTGATAGGCTTCATCCGACCTTTATCAAAGTCGGAAACGTGATGGTACGGATTTCTCTTCCATATACGAGGCATCGCAACAACGTTTCACCGGGCAACGCCGGTCAACTGCTGTTTGTGTATGAGAAATCGGTTGGAAACTTTCCTCATGTCAGCACGTTGTAGGTGTCGCCACCGGCGCTAACCTTGTGTGAATGCTCTGAAAAGCTACTCATTTGCATATCACAGCATCCTCTTCCTGTCGGTTAAATTTCACGTCTGTAGAACGTCATCTTCGTGGTGAAGCAATTTTAATGGCCAGTAGTGTTCTTTCTTAAGTTGACTAGACTGGAGGAGTGCCTTATTAGTAAAGAATAAATGTGTTAATACTTCATGCATGATGCGGCATTTTTTCGCGCATGTCAGTGTTTACGACGTCATATCTCTTGACCTAAGTGTCATACAATTATTCACACTGATCAACCAACTATCGATATAAACACGTCCAAGCGATAGTATCGTCAACTGGCGAGGAATAACTACTAGTCAGCCATACACACACACACACACACACACACACACACACACACACACATACACACACACACACACTCACAAACACACACACACACACACACACACACACACACGGTGCATGCAGTTTCAGTGAGCGTTCTGTCCGTGTATAGAATGAGGAAGGTGCGAGTTTGATCGAGGTAGAATTGCTGTGACCCGGAAGGTCGGCACGAGCATTTCTTGAACTGCGTGACTTGTCGGTTGTTTGGAAAATCCTGTGGTGATTGTCTTCAACACGTGGTAAAACCAAGATGAAACCACGCCCACATATCGTGGGTTTCGCCGGCATTCCCTCATTACAGATGTCGCAGGTCTTATGCTGGACATACTGGTGAAATAGAACAAGTGGCGAACTTTGGCGGTACTGATATCAGACATTAACGCTGGGCGGAGTACAAGTATATGTGAACACGCAGAGCACCGAACACTCCAGACGTTGGGATTCCGCATCCGACGACCCATGTATGCACCAATGTTAACACTGCGACATCGATAACTAGGACTGAAATGGGAAAGTCGTCATTGGCATTGCAGTGGTATAGCGTTGCATAATAATCCGATTTATCCCGTTACCTTCTTCATCATGGCAATGATAACATGCGGACCCGTCGTCTTCCAGGGGAACAGCTGGGGGACTCAGAAAAGCTGGCGGCAGTTCCGTTGTGCTTCAAGTGGGTATCTATGTGCCCGTTCAGCTCGTGCAAGGCACCATGACGGCCAGGAGGTATCGTATACCTGTTGCAGACCACGTATACCCATTAATAACTATCATGTTTCCCGACAGCAGTGGCATTTTTCAGCGAGATAACGTGACATGTCACAGTGCCAGGAGTGTGATGGGGTGATTTGAGGAACACAGTGGCAGGTTCAGGTTCATTTCCTGGCCCCCCAGCTCGCCAGATCTGAGCTCAAACACATCTGGGCTGTGATAAAAAGTGGCGTCAGAGTTCATCGCCCCCTCACCGTAATTTACAGGGATTAGGTGACTTGTGTGTAAATGTGGAGCCAACACTCTCCACCGATCTATCAGTGCCTCATTGCTTCCATACCACGACACGTCGCCAACGTTATCCGTGCCAGTGGTGGACATACTAGCTTTTAGGCAGACTGTCTCTATGTTCTGGCAGATCTCTGTGTTTGTGTAGGCACATTCATCTGTATGTGTGGATACTATCTCCGAGATATGTTGCTAATAGATTAATCAGAAAAGAAGTAATAAATTTAAACGTGGTGTTTTTCACGCAACTCAATGTATATGACATAACATCTTCTGAAGTTTGATAGTCAGGTGGTTCTTACCACCTCATCGATTGTTGCCTGATAGCAAGAGATACGTGTACTGAGATTGGTTTTGGAATCGGTTCAGTGGTTTAGGAGGAGATGTGGAAGGTACACACATACATGCATCGGTTTTTATAATTGTATGGATTCCTTTTGTCACTCTAATTGCTTTGGTATATGTAGAAAAATTTTCAAAAGCTGAAAAAGTCTGTCAGATGCAATCATGAAATCGGAAAGCAGGAAACACATTCTAGTGCAACCATTCTCGTCGTTAAAAGGCAGTGTTAAGTGTTTGCCGTCGCCGCGAGAACAGTAAGTAAAGCATCGTGCTACCGCTCTTTCACTGCACTAAATGAAACCATATACGAGGAGTACAACGACCAAATCTTCATGTACAAACCTATCCGACCTTGTGTGTATCACTATTAACGTAAAATATTGAAGGAAGAAATAACCCGAGATACAAGTGAGCAGTGTTGTACACAAATCTGAGTGAGAAAATTCAAGCAGACGTTGCTGTTGTTCACGGCAAGAGTCGTGAGTGAATGGAGCATACATGTTTCCAAACACGACATACAGCTCATATTGCTGTGCAGATTTTTTCAGCGGAATACAAATATAGCGATAACAGGGGATAAGAAATCAAATGGAAAGCCATTTCTGTATAATGTAAAACCAGAGACCATGGATCATTTGTAACGAAGTACTTAGAAAATATACCAATACATTAAAAGCTTGGCTTACTATCCACAATAGCATAAAGTTTCAAGCTGCTTGATTAGCCGGAGCGTGGATGTGGCAGTATACCTTCCACTAGCGTCTTTTCCTTAGAAATTCCGCATTCAAGACCCCAGGCACTGTGACAATTTACAGTAGCTTCTCAAGAACTATTGACAATATGGAAAGCCGTAATGCTGCATGTAATCAGTTTATTTACTGTCGATAATGGTAACGTAAGTCATTGAGAGCTACAGCCTTACCCTCAGAAAATGTGTTATACGTATAAGAGAACTCTAGAGAGAATTGTAAATTGGAGCAAGTAATAATTGTAATGTTAATCACAACCAGCATCAGCAAATTTGTTACAAAATGTAACACAATCGTGAGACCCAGCGTGTTGCAGACGCCCTGTGACAGAGGCTGTATTCAACGGGAGGAGTCACAGGTCACGTATGCAGCGGCCTTCTGGCCACAATTTTTGTCTTGACCTCGATGTTACGGGGCCTAATTTGTCCAATAATAGACAATAAATGGAGTCCCTAACGTAGTCAGAGTTCTTCCTTCGTTTACTCCTAAATTTCTGTGTATCTTTAACATGTACTTCAGTTGTAGTCACACTGACTGCAGATTTTCATAGTCTGACATCTCCTTCTCTCCGTATATCTACTACATCATATCATAGAACCTCTCGGTTTTCGGAACATGTCAGTATGCTTGGATTTCACACACGGATATACTGTCAGGATGGTCCGTCCGCTTTCCGTACCCTTAGCAAATTCAGGAAGCCTGGGTGCCGCCCGTTTCCGTCAGTTGCTTTTGCGTCTGATAACGTTGACGATGATAGTCACTGAAACAGCAAATCGACGTCGATACGCCACGTATTATATCGCCGTATAGTTTAAATGACTATTCTACGAATAAGCTTCACACTTAAGGAATCCACACAAACTCTGGAATACAAGTAATTATTGTATCATCATACACTTATTCCATATTTAACAGCAAGCAGCGTAAATTATTTTGTGACTGGATAACCTTGTAGCGGGAAGCTATAACATTTATATTGCAACTATCAATTCCTTGGTGCTTCTTTAGATATCTGTGAACATTCCATGAGACATCATTTTACTAATTATTATTTTTTTTTGTTTACAGGTAAGTGACTTTCTCATCTGTAGCATCGGGAGATGGCGGTAAGTATACGAACATTTTAGTAAACAATTTCAGTGCACCATGTGTGAGTTACGTCACTGTATTCTTCAGTTATATTGCTATAGCCATAGACTCCAGGATTAGTTTCACGCTTAAGATGTGTTACAGTGCACTCTGAGATACTGGCGGAAGTAGACAACTGCAGTTTTTTAATCTCGATGAAAAAAAAAACTGAGTTCATGAGTTCCGTACTCTGCTAAAGTTCCTCTAAATGTTTGTTGCTGAAAATATACCTGCCAAACACGCTAACAAGTTTTATTCTCTTGTTTATAATCTTTCATCCATTGAAGATGTTAGTACTAAACACTAAAGGTGTATGTTAAGCGCCCACGTAACGAGCTATAGAAGGACTGGATGTTCATATTTTACATGGCTTTGGCAGCACCAATAGCCTCTTGCGGCTTTTAAAAATGTGACACTACGTTTGCATCTCCGAATATTTATTTTTATGCTACTCAGCATATTAGAGTCCCCCACAATGTAGACCAGATTCTTTTGAGTCGTATCTTCAACGACTTGGATATATTGTTTGGTTGTAATAACAACTTCGTAGATTATCTATTTCGCAGATTCATTTATCTGTCGAATAAGAGGTACCAACAATTCTCTTCCACTCTTTAACAATTCGTTATTAAATTTTCAGAGATTTTCTTTTAACTTTAACACGGTCGTAGTAAGTTTCCTTCCTAAAAATGAGTGGTACCATCATACGTTTCTTTAACTGTTTCAGAATCTGTTGCACACATTACGTATTTCTTACTCAATAAAATCAATTTAAATCTTCAGATAGGATTTAAATTCATTTTCATGTGAGTACTATCAATACCATATCATTGATTAACTTCAAGGATAGAGAATTGTATGAATTGCACGTAAAAGAACGTGCGTCGTTTAGTGTGCAAGACTGACAAGGAATTAACAGCTTCAGCACGAAATACCACGTGATACGTTATCCGTCGAATATTTCTTCTTAATAAAATAAAGTGATACACAAATAAACTTACCCCGAATTTATATTCAATCTCTTTAACGAGTATTATACTTCTCGTAAGCCTTCGCAACTGTAATTGCTTAGGTGGGAGAAACAGCAATGTGAAAGTTTCAGTATCTTGCCGTACCAGACTACGAAGGAAAAAAAATGGAATTCAGGTTTTGGATATGTCCATTTCTTTACTCATTTATAGGTTTAATGAGAAGATAATACGTAAAGAAAATGATGTCAGTTGCTTAATTTATATAGCCTTCATGGTAAAATTACGGTATGCCACCGAAATTAGCAACGTCATGCAGGGAGCGTGAATGATACGCGTTTATTGAGACCTACGTATATGTAATAAGCTAAGGACTGCGGCATAGTGGTCGGATTAAAGACCAAGTGCAAATATAGACATTGTATTGTATTGTATTATAAGGAACTGGGGACCTAGAAACGACGGAGAGGTTTCGTCCCCGCCGTACCCCTCAGTGGTTCACAACAGGCTACAGCAGTCCACTCACTACACCGCCGCCCCACACCGAACCCAGGATTATTGTGTGGTTCGACCCCAGTGGATACCCCCAAGAATGTGTATCACCAGGAGAGTGTAACCCCAATGTTTGCGTGGTAGAATAATTATTGTGTACGCGTACGTGGAGAAAGTGTTTGCGCAGCAATCGCTGACATAGTGTAACTGAGGCGGAATAAGGGGAACCAGCCCGCATTCACCGAGGCAGATGGGTAGCAGCCTTAAAAACCGTCCACAGACTGGCCGGCACACCGGACCTCAACTCTAATCCGCCGGCCAGGTTCGTGTCGGGCACCGGCATGCCTTCCCACCCGGAAAGCAGTGCGTTAGACCGCACGGCTAACTGGGTGGGCCAATACAGACATTGGTTGTAAGACGAGTCTCAGACAGTTAAGAAGAAACGCGATCCGTAGTGGCTCAATATAAATCCGTGCCGCGCGGGATTAGCCGAGAGGTCAGGGGAGCTGCAGTCATGGACTGCGCGGCTGGTCCCGGCGGAGGTTCGAGTCCTCCCTTGGGCATGGGTGTTTGTGTTTGTCCTTACGATAATTTAGGTTAAGTAGTGTGTAAGCTTAGGGACGATGACCTTAGCAGTTAAGTCCCTTAAGATCTCACACACATTTGAACATTTTTTTATAAATCCGTAGTGGTTGATTGCAATATAACAAAGCACATAAATAACCGGTTGCAGTTCTTCAATCACAACAACTGAAGCAGTTCACATAGCTGACTTATTACACTGCAATGAAGACAAACAAATCTATAGAAGATGTTTGTGTTAAGGGACGTTTACAATTTTTAGTAAATATGGAAATTGGAGAGACAGAATGACAATACAGGTAACGGTCCTAGAGGAACGAATGTCAGATCCCGGAGACCTCTTGCTTCAAGTTTGTAAAAACTCAATTATTCTGTGTTATTTTTTACTTGCACTTGTGTTCGTCTAACAGCACATTTCAGTCTAGTGACATTTATATGTTTACAAAGAATTTACAATTCAACTTTGCAGAATGGTATCATAATAGCTATGTACAAAGGTTGTATCGTTCGGTTTTTTAATGTATTGTTGAAATATATAATTGGTATTGAGTGTTCGACTCGATTTGATTTATTTCTTGGCACTGTCTGGAGATGAAATATATTCTTTTCTTTTAGGAAGTCAATAAAGATTTCTAAATATTATTTTTGCTTCATTTCTGTTAGTTCATAAAGGAAGGAAAAAATTTCAGAACCTCGCGACGCAAAGAAACAAATCAAAACAGTAGAGCTCTGAAATCAAATTGCGTATCTGCTCAATACCTCTCTAATGAAAACGTATAATAATACGATATTTGTACATAGCTGTTATCACATTCCGCGAAGACGAAATGTATATGTATTGCAGATATATATGGGTTAATCAAACAAACGTAAATGCAAATAAGAAAGTGCACACCATACGTTGAGTTCTGGCGAATTTCAACACGACGGAAACTGAGGAACAATCTCAGTAGACACTCCAAGATACTTCACTGACACATACTGCCAAATTAAACGTACGTTATCAAACTCCTTTTTTTATAATAATTTTATACTACTTAAACTGGATTAATTTAAAATATCGTTCGTAACTAAGGGACTAATGAAATCAGTGTGGAGCAGTAAACAAAAAATAATTCATATGTAGTTCACTGTTCTACTGCATGGTGCAGGCCTATCTGAAAAAAAAAAATAGTTTGATTTTACCCAAAGTATTGTAAACGAAACTTTATCTGCTACATGAGAAACTGTAAAATGAGGAGGAATGGCGACTTCACAATTTTTTACTATGTACGTGGGGAGCAATTTATCAGATAAAATTGAGTCAGGATTATCGTGTAATATGAATACTGGAGAATGGCCCCGTCACAAAGTTTGTTGAAATGTATGTGTGATACCAAGGTTTGCTTATTGCAGTTCCTCTTCCGCCACGACGATCGGCTGCGTGTAATACTCCCACAGACAGTTACAGCATATGGACGATGCATTATCATGCAAATTAGCACTTCTTCGAACTTAAGTGCATAATAACAACCTAAATATGGAAAAACATTAAAATGACATGCCTATACTACTAATGGCGTCAAAGTCAATATGAAATAAAACTTTTATTTCAAAATAAAGCAGCTTACGTGGGGAAAATGACTGCGTTCAAGAAACAATACAACATATTTTACTATAACAGGAATAAACGTCCATCTATTGAACGATGAAGTATGTAATACTAAATTTACGTCATCAAAAGAGACTGCCCTCAGCACCACAAAAAATGGTTCAAATGGCTCTGAGCACTATTGGACTTAACTTCTAAGGTCATCAGTCCCCTAGAACTTAGAACTAATTAAACCTAACTAAACTAAGGTCATCCCACACATCCATGCCCGAGGCAGGATTCGAACACGTGACCGTAGCGGTCGCGCGGTTCCAGACTGTAGCTCCTAGAACCGCTTGGCCACCCTGGCCGGCTTCAGCACCACGATGGCTCAAATCGCCATCCCGCCATCAGGGTTTTGGATTTGCGAGACCGCTGTGAATCACTTAAAGAGAATGGTGTAATCGATGCTAACATGCTGCATAACCATCTATTAACATTGTAAGTAACACTAAACTTTAGGAACTTCGGAGGTTAACCCTTCATCTTCAGTGTTACTGTACTAGAAACCTATAAGAGCAATGAATGTAAAACATAAAAACAGCAGTAAAATAATAAAACAATGTGGCTGCAGCCCCCGAGTTCATGTCTTCTAAAGATGTGTATCCACATTCACATCAACGCCATATGTTAAAACTGGTAAGGTACGAGTAGGACTCGGTTTCTGAGTATTCCGTACACACTTAATTATATGTATATAGACAGTTTCTCTCTCCCAGGAATCGAGAATCTCATTAATTTTTGCCAGTTATCGACAACGATACGGATAATGTATTGGCCCCGAGAGCTCCAAAGCTTTTGACAATGTATTAAAATCTGAAACCGGATAACAAATGGCAACCACTAATATTTTGTTTTGTTTTGTAATTACAATTTAACAAATTTCCAATATTTATCTTTATTTGTATATTGAAAGCTTGCATTCTACCAAATTTCATTATTGTAGGTCAACGGGAAATGCCGCACAGGTTTTGATGAGTAAGTTCACGAGTATCAAAATATGTGACATGAATGGTCGTATCTTTTGATCGCATTGGCTTACAGGCTCCACGGACACGTAGACCTTAGTGTGTGGCACAAATTTCAATTTGATACGTCTACTCATTCCTGAGAAATGGGATTTTTAACAGTTGGCCAGGCAGACAGACGGAGTCTCAAGAAAGTGATCCTATAATGGTGCCATTTATACTTACTAACGTACGTAACTCAAAAATGTAATGCCATATGTGGTCCATAGCTACTGACAGCGCCACAATCATATCCCTATGCTAGCATAGACAGTGTATCCTCCTCAAAGCCATATACCGCAGACAAACGCAGAACTAATGCTTGTCAGCTTTCCATGAATTCAAATGTGAAATCAGCTAGATACAGAAGAAACGTAGATGATGTAGAACCATGTCGAGAGGCTCAGAAAAAGTTACTTGGGTCATGTGTGCTGTAGCTTTAATACTATGGTGTCCAAATTTGAAGCAACAATCTGAAATTTTGCAAAGTTGCGTTCATTTCGCCACAAAACAGTATAGACAGGTGATAATAAAGTAGAAACAGTGTAAAGAATACAGAACATAATGAGTTGCAACATCCGAAACGGTAGACAAAAATGTTCCTGCTTTTTCCAACTTAAACGATTTGCACACACATTCTGACAACTATTTAGTGTGCTTTGTATGGGTCTGACCACCTCTGACAGCAATTCACACCTGACAACCACGGAACATGCGGTGAATGACATCATCAATCTCATGTTGTGGCAATAACGCCCATTCTTCCTGCAGAGCGGCTCGCAAGTCTTGGAAAGTTGTTGGTGGACGCTGACGTGATCCAACACGTCTCCCTAGCGCATCCCAAACATGCTCTATGGGATTTAAATCGGGAGAGTGAGCGTCTAAAGCCATGATCGCAATGTCTTCCATTTCCAAAAAAACAGCAGCCACCTGTGCTCAGTAAGGTCGAGCACTATCGTCCATCAGTGCGAAGTTTGGGCCCACAGTACCTCACGACAACTGGGCGTGAGATCCCAAGCTCTCCTCACTGTACCTGACAGCAGTATAATCTTGCTGATTCACCCGTATAATTTCATAAAGAGGAGTTACAGTGGTCAACACAATCCTTGCCCACACCATTAAGAACCCTCCTCGGTATCGGTCCCTTTTCACAATGTTTGGGTCACCGTCCAGAGGCGAATCCGTCCAGAATCACTACCCAGACCAAATTGGGACTCATCTGTGAAAATAAAATTGGCCCTGTGTTCGACGGCCTAAGTGGCATGTTGACGACCCCACCATAGGGCTACGGTCGCAGGTTCGCAATCTGCCTCGGGCATGGATGTGTGTGATATCTTTATGTTGGTTTGGTTTAAGTAGTTCTAAGTTGTAGGGGACTGATGACCTCAGATGTTAAGTCCCATAGTGCTCAGAGCCGTTTGAACCATTTTGAACCACCGTAGACGTTCCCTTTGTGAAGACACACCAGAGGTAAGCTTATAGTAGGTCTCCAACAATAAGGACCACTGTGATGAAGCTTTCCTCGATACAACACGACCAGGGGTGCTGAGAGGTAAGATGCCAGTTATAGTGCAGTACTAAGGCGGTACCATACTGTCATTACAGCCATACAACAGTCCACTCCTCATGTCATACGTGATCGGCCCCGTCCTGGTTTCCGGGATGCAATTTCGGTCTCTATAAAGTGTAGCTTCCTCCGAGAAACAACACAACGATTCAGACTAAGAAATCTGGCCACATCAGTTTGCGACTTCCCTGCCTCCATTCCTCCTACGGCCCTTCACAGCAGAGAGTCTGTAGGCGTCTTCTTTGTGTCATACTGTACCGTCTGTGACCGTGCACACTGCGATTATGGATATGGGACTACCCTGCAAACACTATCCTGCTTCATAGGTACCCCGAAGACACGGATGGCGTGGTTGTCCGTTGACTGGAATTCCATTTCCCGTGCAGAACACGATCGTACGGACATCTGCCGAGAGTTTGTACGATTATATTATGAATTAGACTTGTGACAGGGAAATAGCAGTTTGTTGCTTTAATTTTGGACACCAGAGTATATTAATTACTCTTTTCCACGCTACGTAAGGCAATCTCTAATGGTTTCAATGGATCTAGTTTCTTGTCTTTATCTTACATATGTAAAATTGCGAGATGTTCTTCAATTACAAACGTGTGTTGACAGAATTCTTGAAGATGTGTGGTTATGGCAGTCTTCTTGAAACAGCAAAACCGAAAAGCGCCTCTGTGTTCTTTGCACCACAACCAAACGAAGTAGGCAAGTTACTTTTGGGTTCCTTACCTTGACTGGTTAAAACGGAACCCTTCACTTCGTTGTCCGTTCGTCTGTACGTCTGTCTGTCGGACTGTTAAGAATATTTTTTATCGGGAATGGGTGGATTATCAACTTGATATCAATGCCACGTACTAAGCTCTATAGTCCCTTGGCTGCGTAAAAAATTTTAGGTTCTAAGTCAATGCACGATTTTGATACTTGCAAACTCATTCAATACCTATGGGGTACTTCTCGTTGACCTAGAATGATGACATTTGACTATAAGAAAGGTTTCACAGTACAAGAAAGGGAAGAAATCCGGAAATTGCTGATTTGTAATTACATTCATTTGTTGTTCGTTTTTCTGTCTGTCCGTCTGTTAAGACCATTTTTACCCAAGAATGTGTAGACGTGTCGACTTGACGCTTATATCACATTCTGGGGAGTAACGCATTTAAGCTTTTACGTCAATATTATCAAAAGAAACAGCCATTTATGTCACAAATATTGATTTTAATATGGAGGTACCTCCAAAAACAGTGCTGCCAAAGCAGAGTTACTAAAGACAGTCTTCCGAAATCCCTTCACAAAAGAAGACGATGTAAATCTTGTAGAATTCGAATCGAGAATAGCTGCCGACATGAATAACGTAGAAGTAAATATCTTCGGAGCAGTGAAGTAATTTAAATCGCTTAATAAATGCATGACTTCTGGTCCAGCTTTATACCAATTAGGTTCCTTTCAGAGTATAATCATGCATTAGCTCCATGCTTAAGAACCATACACAACTGTTTTTGATAGTATCTCCATATGGAAATCGAAATTTGTGACATAAATGGCTGTTTCTTTTGATAACATTGACTTAGAATCTTAAATGCTTTACTTCGAAGAGAGACCGTAGACCTCAGAATGTGATATAAACGTCAAGTCGATACGTCTACACATTCTTGGGAAAAAAGGGCCTTAACAGACGGACAGACAGAAAAATGAATAACAAATGAAAGAAGATCAAAACGAGTTGCAAAATGATTTGGAAATGAAATCTGAATGGTGCGAAAATTGGCAGTTGACCCTAAATAACGAAAAGTGTAAGGTCATCACATCGTCAAGCTTCGGTTAGACGATAAATCACTCAAATCTGAAGGCCGTAAATTCAACTAAATACCTAGTAATTAGTTACAAACAATTTAATTTGGAGGGAAGACATAGAAAAATTTGAGGGGAAGGCTAACCAAAGAGTGCGTTTTATTGTCAGGGCACTTAGAAAATGTAACAGACCTACTAAGGAGACTGCCTACACTGTGCTTTTCCGCTCTCTTTTAGAATACTGCTGCGCCGGGTGGCATCCTTAGTAGATAGGGTTGTCGGAGTGTATCGAAAAAGTTCAAAGAATGGCAGCACGTTTTGTATTATTGCGAGATAGGAGAGAGAGTGTGACTGGAAAGATACAGGATTTCGGGTGGATATTATTAATACAAAGGCGTTTTTCGTTTCAGCGGAATCTTCTCACGAAATTCCAATCACAAACTTTGTGAAAATATTTTGTTGGCACCAACGTACAAGGGAAGAATCGATCAACATGATAAAATAAGGGAAATCAGAGCTCTTACGCAAAGATATATGTGTTTGTTCTTTCCGCGCGCTATACGAGATTGGAATAATAGAGAATTGCTAAAGTGATTCGACGAATCCTCTGCAGGCACTTAAATGGAATTTGCAAAGTGTCCATATAGATGTAGATTTTGCCAGGCTCGATACTGATAACAGGCAAAGATCGTCGAAAATCTCGATTCCCGGGATTGATGAACCCTATGTTAATATAATCGAGTTTGTACGCAACCTTCATCGCGTGAGTCATAAGCCAATTTATCCCGATTCTATCATTTTTACTGCTCTGGTTTTTGTTTTATATTGGTCGCCCGTAGATGTTTGTCGCAAGGCTTCATTTTGGATACGCGTAAATTGTAGTGGTTTTTACGTTGTAAATAGGAGGTTGAGCCGACGTTCTAACCCTGATTTCTACACCCACGACCTCATACCCTTTATGGATAAAGTCAAATAATGATGTAACTGTTCACTGGAAAATGACACATGCATTTCTTTCCCAATATCTCTCCAAAGCTAGATTATGCTCCGCTCCTCCTAAAATCGTAATCGGCGAGACTAATCTGATTTCTAATTTCTTCCCTTCCAAAGAGTCAAATTGCATTCTGAAGAAAAACTTGCTTAAGAAAGCTATGCCCAATCACGTCATTTTTGTGTGACCGAAAGCAGTTGTTTCAACTTCGTTTGGCTGCCCAGATCCATCAAATACGAAACTTGTGTCCATAAAAAACTGCACTGCAGACAGCCCCCCCCCCCCCCCCACTTCCGAAGGGTCGGCTGCAACTGTTGCAATCTTCACCTCTGCGGCGGCAGATTCCCCGGCCGCTGGAGTCTGTTGCTCGACGGCCAATTCCAGCCTCCCCCCCTCCCCCACCCTCTCTGGGTGCAACGCTGGTGGCCCTCCCTGCAAATCCCGCTCATTTTCTCATCAGGCGAGATTGCGTTTAGCCTCGCCTTTCTTGCAGCTTTTCTCCGCTTCCCCTTTCGACCGCGGCAGCTGCTGTTGGCCGCTGTTTGTTATCGCCAAGGAATCCTTGTGGACGATTGCAATTCGCCCTCTGTGGATCGCCGAGCGTCGCTAATGGAAAACGGCGAACCGAGAGTGGGGTGAGCGCCTGATGAAACGGTCATCGTGGCAAGTAGTAGGTGGACACCCCAGATCCTAAGATGTGACAGCGTGCTCCCCACAGGTCCACTGCTGCCTGTCCCGGGCGTTCTCACTGGTGACCGCGACAGAGAGTAAATAGATACAAAATACGTTGTCACGTTAGTTAGCACTCACTGCGATGGCACGTCGTACAAGTAGCCGCCATATTTTATTTGCTCGTTCGGCAGTTGTTTTGAAAGAGAGGTAGTAGGTGGCTGATACAAGCGATTGCACGATAGAGCTCGACACAAACATATTCCAAAAGGCCGCGCGCGAAATGCTATTTTTCTGAGGGTCATATCTCTGGTCCTATTATCCTCACAGATGAGGAGTCAGGTGTTTTGTACAGCCTCTAACCTATCGATTATTTGTGTTGCTTTCGAATCGAAGGGCTTACTGCAGCCGGCTTCAAATCTTAAACATTACAAACTTCCTCCAGCCCAGGCAAATTGTGCTAACCAGGAGGCTTTATGCAGTATATGTGGTCTATAATGGGCCTAAGAGGACTTATAAAAGCGTCATGTTTTCCTGGGCGGTTCATGAGAAAGCTACGAAAATTCACTGTTTGGGTACCAAAATTACCAGTTTTTGGGATGGCACCTTCTATAATTTCTGTTCATGGGAAATCATCAAATTTTAACCACATGCTCTTATGATGTTTTTGTCGGAGAATTTTGAAACTTTTTTCTGTACCTTTGTTTTTTAAGGGGATCGAGACGTTACCGTATTTATGCATGTTAAATACCCACGTAGTATCCGTTCTGAGGTGCGAGGTAATTGTAACTGACGTAGTGCACATACGGCAAGGGCTTTTGAGCCATCGCAAGGATTCTGAGATCAACAAACCGTGTTTTTGTCGTTTTTTTCTTACAAATAAAAAGTTATGGCACGCTGTTTCTGTGTAATTGGCAATTCACGCCTATAAAGCGGTCTTGACCTTGAAATTGTTTAGTGGTACATGACCGTATACGCACCTTACAAAATATTATTCTGTCATGTGAAATTCTTTACATGGGCAAATCAATCACCGGATTTTTCAGGTACTGTAGGTGTAGCATAAGAATTTTTTGCGATTTTATGTAAAGTAGTTTAAAGTGAATTTGCGTTGGATGAGGGACGATTTTTTGTTAACCTTGTATTGTGCGTACTTACATGTTGTTTACATTTGACAAAGTATGTAAATGTTTCGAAGTATATAAATAGCTGTCAAACCCTTCCTGACCTACACAAACTGTTTTATATAAGCAGCACACTATGCTGTATCAGGGGAAAGAAGGGAAATAGCTGAAAAATGCTTCAACTGGAGCCATAGAAAGGCGAAAAAACTCCTTTTTGACTCTGACAGGAACGTGAGGCACCAGCTGCCCCAATCCCCATTTTGCCTCTCTGATTAAAGATTTAGCATACAAACTGATTCGCGCTTTTTGTGCCGGAAGAAAATAGCAGAGAGTGGCAGAGGAGAAGAGAGGTGACAGTGCCAGTACGAGAGATAGAGAGTAGAGGCAGACAGAGAAAATGGCAGTGAAAGAGAAAGTGAAAGGGATGAAGACAGTTGCACTGAGGGCCAAAGACAGTATTGCAGAGGATATAGTGATGGTCAGTGATATAGAGTGGCAGCAAAAGAGAAAATGAAAAGGGAGGTAAGTGGAAACCACACATAGGCTTGGAGGGTAGGGAAACCGTATGTACTCCCCCCCCCCCCCCCCCGTCGTCCCATCCCTGCCACCACCACAGACTGAAGGAATTTCACACGAAAGTATTGCCCCATCCTCTACACCCACGTGTTAAATGTTTCCCAGTTCATGACTCAAAAAATCGAGCGAACCATTTCCGAGGTCATACGTGGAGAGGAGACAATGATGTTCAAACGTGTGTGAAATCTTATGGCACTTAACTGCTAAGGTCATCAGTCCCTAAGCTCACACACTACTTAACGTAAATTATCCTAAGGAGAAACACAAACAACCATGAAACTTCCTGGCAGATTAAAAGTGTGTGCCCGACCGAGACTCGAACTCGGGACCTTTGCCTTTCGCGGGAAAGTGCTCTACCAACTGAGCTACCGAAGCACGACTCACGCCCGGTACTCACAGCTTTACTTCTGCCAGTACCTCGTCTCCTACCTTCCAAACTTTACAGAAGCTCTCCTGCGAACCTTGCAGAACTAGCACTCCTGAAAGAAAGGATATTGCGGAGACATGGCTTAGCCACAGCCTGGGGGATGTTTCCAGAATGAGATTTTCACTCGGCAGCGGAGTGTGCGCTGATATGAAACTTCCTGGCAGATTAAAACTGTGTGCCCGACCGAGACTGCCAGGAAGTTTCATATCAGCGCACACTCCGCTGCAGAGTGAAAATCTCATTCGACAAACAACCATGCCCAAGGGAGGACTCGAACCTCCACCGGGACCAACCGCACAGTCCAGGAGACAATGATGGTGGAAGAGAAAGACAGCAGACTGTAAGTGAGAAAGAAAGGGACAGTCGCAACTGGAAAGGAAAAGAATGGAAGAAAGACAAAGACAGCGGGACAGAGAGGGAGTGAAATTGGCAGAGAAAGAGCCAGTCGGAAAGAAGATCGCGGGAATGCGATTAAGAAAGTGACACTAAGATAGACAGGAGAAATTGAAAATGGGAGAAAAAGGGGACATTGGGAAAGAGGCATATATAGCCAGTGGCAGTGAGGCAGAGTTGTTGAGTATGAACGCTTCTCTGTACAGAAAGACTGGGTGGAAGGCTGTAGAACGTTCTCTGTAAAAATAGCTGGTTCCATACTTTCGTGTCAGACTCTTTTAGTGAAGGGGGGAGGGAAGCATATAAGACTTTTTCGTATCACGACAGGAGCATATTTCAGCTGGTTAAAACCTACAAAATTGCTGAATTTGTTTTCGTATTCGTGCCTGTCACGCACTTGGAGTATAAATGCATTCGCACATATGGAAAAAGGGTGTATCTAATTTTACACATGTTTTGTAACTGGACTGTATCTTTGTGCAGCGATTGTTTGCTTTTGTGCAGCTTGTTTCATAGAAGTTCTCGCTGCCACGTATCTTGAGTCATGTGAAATTCCCAGAATTTTGTGACACTAGAGAATTTCCGAAATTTTGAAAGCACAAGGTACCAAGGTTTTGTCGTGGTGTAAAATCTAGCAACTGGATGGAAGATATTGTGAATTATTTGTTTATGTGTTATAACTGTAGAGTAAGTGAATTTTTACAGTTGTAATAGGCATAACCCCACAACTTTCTTTATTGCTTTATGTCGAATTTGAATGAAATAAGTTTTCCCATAATGTAATAAGGATTACAAACTGAAAGCCGTGTAGTTTTCTGTGAGCCGATAGTTATTACTATTAATTTATTTCCTCTACTTTGACGAGGGCTACTTTTTTCAACCTCCAATAGGTCGCAAAATGGGAACTATAGTGAAATTCCAACATGTTTTATTGGCAACATTTAGCTATACCTTCCAGATTCTGTTCTACAAAGTCACTGCTCCAACTTCAAACATTGGTTATAGTGTGGTACCAACTTTCCCACACTTTCGTCAGAATGGGCAGCCACCTGTGCTCTCGGAAGATTCCCTACCCTGGTCTGTAGCACACTGTCGGTGCCAAAATGCTTTCCTCATGGCTAGCGGTTCATGAGAGTGAAGAAATGAAAGTCAGTGGGAGCGAAGTCCGGGCTGTATGGTGGGTGCTAAACGCTTCACTTCTAAAACGCCGCAGAAACTCTTCGTTGCACCTGTAGTGTGGGGCCGAGCACTGTGAAGCAGAAGGAAACACATCACTTTTACATTATGTAGCTGAATATAGACAGGTATTTCACATTTAGAGAGAAACTGTGTTGTTCTAAGCATCTTTACGTGCTCGCTTTGCAATCATAGCCGAAAAGTTTCGCATGAGATCGGATGTTGAAAAAGTAAAGGAGCCCTCGTAATAGAAGCCGTTGCACGCAAAAATAAAAAGCGAAAATTATAAATCATGCAGTGAGGCACTGTTTGGTAATCTTTTCGAAAATTTTGATCTATGTAATCAGCAGATGATAAAGTGATGAAGGAAAAAGTGTTGTCAGAATATAGTGACTTAAATAATAATCTCATTGACTTATAATGCACTATATGTACCGTAGCCTCAAAGATCGCCTAACCTAAATCTGGATTTTTCTGCTTGGAGCCAACTCAGACGTACAATGTGCAGCGCTTCTGCTAATAGGATTGAAGATCTGCAGCGGCAAACTGTAGTCTTTTAAGATTTCAGTGATGATATGGGAGTACGTGAAAGAATTCGTATCTCATTGAAGAGACGAATGCAGCATTTCATCCAATCGTGAGGACTACACATGGACACCATTGGTTCTTTTACCGTTAGTTCTTAAGTTTTATTTCGTATTCTCTGTATTTTGGCCATCGCCAGAAATTTTGTTGAATTTACTTTAACCTACGATTAAAAGTCATGCGAGTTAAAGCAGAACTTGATTTGAATAAAATTATTGTGCTCTTACAGCCTGTATGTACAAAATGACATTCTATGATCGCTTTACTACAATTGTATTTACATTTCACGCTACGTGTTAACGGGGACATTGTAAACAGAGTTGCTTCTAAATCATTCGAAAGAACTCACAAACAGCAATGTTTGTTTATGAATTGTGGCCTTAATTCTTAAATCTTTAATTCCACGAGGGAGTTCTGAAAAGCAAAGCCTCCGAATTTTTTTATGTGAAAATTCTTAAAGCTTTATAAATAACACAAATGTGACTGTCATCCTTCATCCCTATCATCTCTACATATTTGAAGTAATTTGCTGCTAGTGGGCTCCGAATTGCAGCGTGTAACAAGGCTCAGTGTAACGCAATTTAGTCGAATTCGATGAGTTCGTCCACAGGGAGCACCCGCTGCTTCAGCCTTCAGTTCATTCGATCCACTGTCACTGATCATTTTACAAACAATTCGGACTTCGTTGAATCTAATTTTCATCTGTTTCCAAAATCGAAAGAATACCTTGGAGTTCCAGGACTTCACTGTGATAGTGATGGTGCAAGGGGATGTGAGGTTGTGACTGCTTCAACAAAGTCAAACATTGTACAGTGACGGTACCAAAAACATGGCTCTTATTGGGAGAAACGTTTTTGTTGCAAGGGTGGCTATGTTGTGAAATAAATGTATAGACGTGAAGAATAAAGATGTAGAATTATAGCAGCGTCTGTTTTATTTAAATCATTTTAAGAGTTCCCACATAATAACTTCAGAGGCATTAGCTTCCAACAAGTCCCCGTAAAACTACAGTCCTATATGAAGGGCTTATTTCAATAGTGTTAAAAGTCCATTACCTCCACTTTTCCGTGTATAATGCTTCTGAAATTAATGAGCCAAACAAACTGAAAGAAAGGTTCATCTCTAGAAGAAGCCATATGCTTGAATATTTCTGGTATCTCAAATGCAGGCTTTCCAGCGCTCATTTAACTTTAGGAATCTGTACCTCAATATCAACAAAAAATAAATAAATAAATGGTTCAAATGGCTCTGAGCACTACGCGACTTAACTTCTGAGGTCATCAGTCGCCTAGAACTTAGAACTAATTAAACCTAACTAACCTAAGGCCATCACACACATCCATGCACGAGGCAGGATTTGAACCTGCGACCGTTGCGGTCGCTCGGTTCCAGACTGTAGCGCCTAGAACCGCACGGCCACTCCGGTCGGCTCAATATCAACAAAAATGGACTTGTACCACTATTGAAGTAAGGCCTTCATATATCATTAGTACATTAGTGCGATGTGGATGATGCTAATGGAGGACCTGAAGTGCTCTTGGTTTTAGGTTTTTTCTGACGGACTTAAGTTATGCGCCTAATCAGCTCGCCGTAATTTCTAATCCATGCGGTAATCCCCAGAGAGGCAAGGGCTGATAGTACGAGACACTTAGACGACATTCGACTAAACGCTCATTCGGAGTCCCCGAGGACCCATTTCTCCTTCACTTTTAATGATCTGAATGTCAGTTCCTATCGGGTTAAATCAGTAGTTGTCTCTCACGGGCAGCATTCGCTGGATACTGCACGACAGTTTATGATCCAGCATACACTCACGGGATTACGACGTAGTAAACTCTGTCACGTGCTTTCGTACGCCCCACGCGGTGCTTTGCTCAGTGAGCCCATGTTTCTGCTTGAAAATGCTTGCGTTTTTTCCGCCCCACGTCTCCGAAAGCTGCCTAGTCATTTACTTAGACTTCAGAGATACGGGTAACACACGATAGGGAAGGCGAGGTGACTTGGCAGATCAATGGAAGATAATACAACTGTTTAGAACAACAACCGTGAGAAATACGTACACCTAATCCTCCTCACTGAGGTTGAATTTACGTCAATCTTCAGCTGCTCTTCTTTCTTTTTTAATTTTTAAAATACATCATTGTCGTGTGTGGCTGTTAAAATTTTAATTACTAAAGTCCACGATAAAAATTTCGGCCTTTGTCCACTTACAAGAGGAACATTGCGAAAACAGAATGTACTCATAAAACAGTATCACTTTAGTAATATGATGTAATGCAATCTTTCAGGTTTTCTCGTTCAGATTGATTCAGGTTGTACTTCCGGGTGTTCAGCCGTGTTTATATTTCCGTTTTCTTATGTACACATGAAGTATACTGGTGATTTATAACATGTGAATATTTGAAACTGCAAGAGAATGAATACGTGTCATCGTCACATGGTTCATCTCCGCTGACTGTGTGTACAGATGCAAGAATACGTTCACTTTAGGAAATAACGACACTATACACATTGCATCTATAATGTTCACACAAGCGATCACGTTGGTTTCCCGGCAACAGTGACATTGGTGGAAAGGGGAACAAAACAATTATGGCAAACTTGTGAATTACAGCTTAACCAGACACAATTAGGAGTTCATTCGGAGCTTAGCGATTGTTGACAGACTTCATCGCTACAGTTTCTATAACTGATTTTCCATGTGGACGGGTTCGAAAAAAAGAAATGCGTACCTGAACATAAATGCAGATGCTAGCCAAGCTCTATTTGACCACTAACGGCACATTTGCGATGACCCCGACGCGTTACAAGTATCAGTAGTGGTCATAAAAGCGTTCTGTGTATTTGTGAGTGCACTATGAAGTGAATTCGAACGTAGTCAAAATATTGGGTTCGTATAATGGGTGTTTGCATAAACAAAGTAGCCGCAATGTTCAGTGCTTCCAGATTCAGCGAATCCAATATTTACGCAGTATATAGGTCAATCAATAAAACATCGTCTGGTATGTGATCAAGAGGACCAGACTGTATGTTGAGTGATGATAAGTAGTCATTGTGGAGGATTGTAACGAAAAATTAAAAGACGACAGACGCCAAAGTCAATGCAGAACTGAATGTCGCACTCGCGAATTCCGTCAGCACGAAAACGACACGAAGGAACTCCGTAACCTGAGAACTGCGCGGAGAACTGGAATTCCAAAGCCACAGACCTGTTTCCGTAACAGGAAAACGTGGTTTCGAGGTCATAAAACTTGGACTGTGGAGTAATGGAAGAAAGTCGTATGGTCGGATGTGCTTTGATTCATGCTGTTTCTAACTTCTGACAGTGTTTACCTCAGTAGAGGGAAATGCAGCGGGTGTTCGATAATTTGGGCACGCATATCTTGGTATTCCATGTGCCCACCCATACTATGCGAGGTCGCCGTACAATCAAGCGATATGTTGCCATTTCGGCTCAATAAGTTCCCCACATTGTACGATGTTTATCCACCAATGTAGATTCTGCGTTTCAAGACGACACAGACCCTGTTCACACTGCTCGCGTAGTCCAGGAGTGCATGGATGAATTTTAGCATCTACCATGGTCACTGAAGTCACCAGCAACTCAGTACCGTTGAGACCATATAGTCTTTTTTAGAGAGAAGGTTACGTGATGGCTATCCACATGCAACATCGCTACCGGAGCTTGCTGCTGTTTTGCAGGTGGATTATACAATATTCCCTTGAAAAAAGCACAGGAGCTCTATTTATCCTTTCTAAGACGACTGGAAGCTTTTTCGAATGACAACGGTTTTTCTGCACCGTATTAACAACGATAATGTGTTTTTGGTATTTCAGTATTCCTGTCAAACACCCGCATGTTCGGTAAGACTCATTCTTATTCAGGTACGTTACCATGGAAGATGTGTATAAAGCATAGCTCTTAAGAGTTGCTAATAACAGTTAAATTACCAGATAGTGTTGTATCCCGAGGGTAGTCTATCTAGGAACACATGATGGTTTCAGGTTGATGTTTGAGCTAGCGGTCAGTTTTACAGCAATCCACAAGAAGTAATACAGGCTACATAACTCCATAAGCAGTTTCTGATCATTTCTGTTGTTTTTGCTGTTGTGAGACGTGAGACACGAGATTGTCTTTTGTGCAGCAGCTGTAAATATTTTTACTTCTACGCACATTTAAGTGCTGTATAATATATTAAATCTATTTGCAAGATATTGTTAATTCCTCAACCTCAGAATTTTATAGCGAACAGAAATTTAATATAATTTTGAAACTAGTAACAAAACGTGCGGACTTACTCGGTCGTACGCTGTCTTGTATTCTCAAAGGACGGACGTGTTTTTACCACGGAACGTGTGATGTTTGAATATTAACTGAGTTTCTTTAAACTTGTAAAAATTTTACCTGTCTTAATAATGTAAACATTTGTGAATTTCCAGTAACATCTATTTAAAAATGCATTTAACTGTAAATTTGTTTTTGATAACGTTTATAATTTATTTGATTTAACTTACTGATTATTTGTATGTTGTAGAGCACTAATTTAGCAGACAAACTGTTAAATACAATAAGAGGAAGATTTTCTCGATTGCATCGCTTTTAAATTTCGACAGACTGAACAAGACCATGTAGTAACTTAAGAATATTTTTTTAGCTTTCGGGGAATACTTACTTTCGGAACAACTTTTGTAATTTAAGAACAAGACTGCCGGTAATGCCTTTACTTATAAAAGTAATAAGAAAATATATTTGCAATGTGGTGCAGGTTGTCTGGAAAGTATTCCAAGGCAAAACAGCCTACCCTACTGATAAACTTTCCCGAAACATCCCTTTTCATACAACACAGCTTTTTGTTGTCATCAGCAGCAGACTTGACAGAAATTTTAGATACCTTATCAAGCTACATAAACGTGGTCAACAAATTTTTGCGCAGGCTGATGATGACGATGATGATGGTTTGTGAGGGGCTCAAGTACGCGGTCATCAACGCCCATACAAAGTCCCAGTTTCTACACAATCCAATTATTAAGCAGCCCAGTCTAGCCACTGTCACGAATGATGATAATAAAATAATGAGGACAGTACAAACACCCAGTCTCCGGGATGAGAAAATCCCCAACCCGGCCGGGAATCGAACCCGGGACCCCGTTCAAATGGTTCAAATGACTCTGAGCACTATGGGACTCAACTGCTGTGGTCATCAGCCCCCTAGAACTTAGAACTACTTAAACCTAACTAACCTAAGGACACCATACACACTCATGCCCGAGGCAGAATTCGAACCTGCGACCGTAGCAGTAGCGCGGCTCCGGACTGGAGCGCCTAGAACCGCTCGGCCACCGCGGCCGGCTGGGACCCCGTGATACAGAGGTAGCAGCGCAAGCCACTTTATCTTTCATTATTTTATTCGGTGTTATTCGTTACATGTGGTCTGAGCGGACGTCACAAGACATCCGTTCAAGTTCATCCTTGATTCGTTTACTCAGTTATTATTATTATTATTATTATTATTACAGAGGGCCTCTCTGACCGAACACGCTGAGCTACCGTGCCGGCTATCCACTAGACCACGAGCTATGGACGCACAGACTGACACCAACGATGTCAGGTTACCCACTGCGTGGTGATTTTATGATCACCGTAGAACTACCACAGACTGTTATGATGGCTGCATAGAGTAATCTCTAATGCACGTCGAGACTATTAAATAGGGAAAGAAACCTCTTACCGGGCAACAATGGGGCAGGAATCAGCGCAGGAATGTGTTCAAGGCAGTAGCCTCCGTTACTTTCGGGAAACAGTAGGAAACATAATTCAAGATGAAACGACTAAAATTTGGCACTTACTTATCTTGAATACGGGATCTAATCTTGCAAGACATTAAGCATATCACACTGTTGAAGAAAGTAAGCTGTTTTGTTGATGTTTTGGTCTTCAGTCTGAAGACTGGTTTGATGCAGCTCGCCGGCCGGAGTGGCCGAGCGGTTCTAGGCGCTACAGTTGGAGCCACGCGACCGCTACGGTCGCAGGTTCGAATCCTGCCTCGGGCATGGAAGTGTCTAATGTCCTTAGGTTAGTTAGGTTTAAGTAGTTCTAAGTTCTAGGGGACTGATGACCTCAGCACTTAAGTCCCATAGTGCTCCGACCCATTCGAACCATTTGATGCAGCTCTTTGCGCTAGAAGAATCTATTTACAATGGTCAACTTTCGGCCTCCGTCTACAAGTATTACTTCTCGCACATTCCTCGATTACCAAATCTAAAGTACCTTAATGCATCAAAGTATGCCCTATCAACCGTTGTCGTCTTTTAATAGAAACTTCATTAGTTTATCCGACCTACCAAACTCATATTCATTATTTCTCTGGAGCACTATATTTCGAAAGCTGCTATTTTATTCTTGTCTAAACTGCTTATCGGCCACGTTTCTCTTCTGTACAAGGTGACGATCCAGACATATACTTTTGCAAAATACCTTCTAACATATCAATTTATATTAAGTCAGTATTTTGCAGCCACAATTTATGAAATTGATAATTCGATAATAGTACGCCTGTCAGAACCTGCCTTTCAGGGAACCGGGATAAGTACATTACTGGAGTGTGGCGCTATTTCGCCTGTCTCACCCGTCTTCCACACCTGCTGGAATAGTTCTGCCATTAAGAACATCATGTTTCAAATGCGTATGACCCTGGGGCAATAACATCTCAAAAGGTATCGAGTTCTGTCATGGCTGGTTTCCGCAAGGCCCGTAATAATACTTTGAGGACGTCTTAGGGGAGAGAAGTGCAGTGTGGGCCGGCTTATCGTTTTTGGATGTACTGTGTACCTTCTGTGGTTAATCGGAATATTAGTACTTTATCTCTTACCTCAGGACATGTTTGTGTGTAGCGCATTTTAATGTTTAGTATTTCATATTTACAGTATTGAATTACATCGAAACTGTAACTTTTGAAATTACAAGGGTTGTAAAAAGTGTCTTGCAGTATCGACTATTGTCTTTTGGGTGATAATATCGGTTGTTAATGATACTTCGTGCTAGTAATTAATGAATAATAATAGAACACATAGTAATGAGTCTTGTTGTTTTAATTTCAGCTCAATTCACCAATGTTTAGCTCAAAAAATACAAAATATTCCCTTGATCCACACATCCAACGCATGCCCATCCTCTACACCTGTTACACAGCACCCAGTCTTCTTCAAATGTCTCCAAACATGTAAGACACGTTTCAACCTCTTCCACTGACCCAGTGTTTCCAGTAAAATCCCGTTTTGTTCGTCTCTTCGTAATTGGCTTCCCATGGCCACCAGTGTACATTTTATTTTGGAACAGTCGATTGAAGTTCGGTTTTTTCAGCTCCTTTGCCGGCTGTATTTTTCTCCTTCTAATCTCTTCTCTTCAGTGGCGGTCCTTTCCTTTTGAAACTGTTGAAAACCCTTCAGCTGCCTGTCTGTCTTCATTTTCTTAGACATAACCTAGAACACAGCCATTTTCATGCACTCTTCACACCAACATCCATTTATTTTTATTTTTTGCCATTTCAATCTGAAAAGAAGTAAGAAAAAGAAAATATAATTTGTCGTCGATTCTGGAAGACAGTCAGGAGTCCGATACTGCACAATGCAGTAGTATGCAGTCATACTGTACGTTCTTTCATATAAACTACCAAGTAACTTTTATTAGAGGTTATTCTCTACAAAACATAGATAACCGAAATAATGCAACAAAATTAATGCCGTACCTTTAGCCTGGAAATACCTTCGGTGTGCTAAGAGCTACAGCAACACCATCAAGCCCTCAGAGTAGCAAAGCACTGAAGAGAAGAGAAAGATATCCGGCTCCAGTGCAGATGGATACAGAAGCTGGCTTCTGCGCACTGTACCCTTCTGCGATTTGGAGGTGGAATGGGAAACCTTAGTAGAGGACGCTACTTTAAGAAGGCAGCTACTGTACTACTCTCCCCTACACTTCAGTGTGTGTTTCGACTTAAGTCTTCCAGTTTTGTGTCAAAATCTTCACATGCTGCCGTATCACCTTCCTCCTTCCAATTTCACTTTAAATACTGTGATAGAGTTTAATTTGTCTTACTGCGAGATGGAACTGATATTTGCCAACTACACCAAATATGTTAAATACATACCATTGTATCGTGGACGGAATTGATGAGGTCGAAGAGGAGACAAATTACATAGAATTAGCTGCCCTTTCTGTTTCCACATCCCTACCAGCAGATAAAAGATATCTTATGTACAAATCTTCTGTTCCTTGACTTTGAAAATACCAGAGGTCGATTCTACAGCAGATCTTTCGCCAGAAGAGGTCTTATAATCTGGGACAGAGGAAAGACCACAGACATGGAATAGAGATGCAGTAAATTAATGGAATAATTACCACATATACTGACCATTTAAAGATGCGTCTGATTGCGAGGTAGCCTCGTTACAACATGGGTCCACATCAGTCGCACCAGTACTGGATTCCTTGTTGGATAGCCTGTCCTCCGTACGAATTGAAAGTTATAAGACGAAAAACATTCGAAAAAGATATAAAAGTTAGTGCAACATCTAGTGAAACGTGGGAAGCATCTCAAAGAACGTACAGGAGATATTGTGGTTGACAATCAGAAATTAGAGATTCGGATACAAAGGGGAGAGAATTTGCTAACTCTTACCGCATCAGCGTCGGTCAGTTGGTGAGTGGTGTGCAGACAGCTCGTACACCATGCTGAGAGCACTCGTAATTTTTGTGGTCGAGGTAAGCATGTGGGCGGTCTTGTGGTATCAACAGATTTTACACATTACTGATCCGAAAGTAATGGAAACCAGTTGACGTACAGTAAAAATGTTGTCGACTTCGGCTATACGGATTCAAAAACACCGTCGTGAACCTGCACCCGGAAGGGCTTTGGCTGAAATCTGGAACCAATTGGTCTCCGTCTTCAATTTTCAACGGAATAGGCTCAGATAAAAGGTCCCCGTGGATTTGTACCGTGGGAAGAAACACAGTAGAATATCTAACATAGAAAAAAGTAGCTCCTGTAACCAAACCTATTAGTTGGGGGTGGGGGCCAGAAATGGGCGCTCTATCAGCATTTGACGCCGGCACTTGGGTTGCTCGTTCTGCGGTGGCACCCAAAGGGTGACTCCCGTGAGAAAACCGTCTTCTTCTGCGCTGGCGTATCTGTGTCACCAATAGGAACATAGTGCTTCTGTTCTCTACCAATTAATGTCATCTTGCAACTTTACGAAACTCTTTCTTCAGGTGTTATTAAAACTGATACGCCCACAATATGTGATGTTTCTACACCTACGCTATGCTTTCGTAGGTCCAGAAGGTTGAGAAAAATTGATAATGTAACTGAAAGTCACCTACTTAGTTTTCCGATTTGTTAAATACGAACGCAGTCCCTCTGTGATAACTGTCATTAGATTTGTAATTTTCCTTAGTGTGCGAATGTCACTAGAAACATTAAAATTGAAATAATGAATTACTCTTTGTTTCTGAGAGTCCAAAGACTTAATCACTGAGATATCTCCACGCTTGGGTGATACGTTGCGGAAAGCCCTCAGGTTTACCCCACTATAGCCTCCGTACACGTCTGAGTGTGCCAAGAAGTAGATCAATGCGGAGGTACTTCGCACATTTTCCTTTCCTTTACTTGACATCTATGGTCACAAAATTTTTTGTCAACAGATTTCGGTCCATAATAACCATCTTCAGATCTGCAGAAAAATAGGGAGAAACATAAATTCATTAGCAGATTTTCTACGGCTTAAAACAATAAATAGACCACAATGAAAAGTAGTACTGAAATACATATGCATTTGTGCCCTTTAAGTATGAAGAGGCATACATGTTTTTTAAAAAGAACAATATCCTAATGTCCTGCAGACATAGCGGCATCGTCAAATATTAAATACAAAATCAGCACCAGCAACGTCAAATACATATAAACAACAGCATAGGCACGAGTCATGTTGTCAGCTGCACTACTGTTCAAAACAAACTGCCGCACAATAGCCACAGAATGTTTGCGTTGAAAGTTCAGCAGGTGTCACAACAGTAGGCATACACAAGTCTCTAATGATTAATTGAACAAAGTAAAATAATAAAGGGGGGTACAATCTGTAAAACCTGTAATGGGCTTATAAGGTATAAGAGGCATTGCAGTAATAAAAAGAGATGAAATAGAACACGACAAAAGTTAGATTGTTAAAAGAGGAAGAGTTAAGGGACAGTAATTGATATATGCTCAAGTGCCAATATTCTAGACAATGACATAAATAATAAACAGTTTTCATAATGCACAGAATAATATAAAACCAATGAAACACATAGCTAAAGAAGCCACAATGAAAATAAACATAGTTTCTTGCGTTCTTCAGGTTGTATGGCTCAATATATGCTGCAGTCTCCGCAAATTAATAATGAGGCTGTGGAAGAGGAAGGCAGCGTTATTCTACGCTGTCCGAGTTGGGACCGCGCAGAGGTCGGTGGCTCACTTGGCAGTCATGCGAGAAAGCGACCGCATGGGACGGCTGACCGGATATTACGCCTTGGTCCCGCCGCCACATCCCGAATGATTTGCACAATGCCTCGCTGGCAGAGGGGTGCATCGTGGTCCTAGCCCTCTGCGCTGACGCCCTTTTGCACATCACAGGGATAAGGACAGCTGTTGTGCTACTGAACTGCCCTGTCTCAAGTTGCGCTCGGTGCGCTTGCTGAGAGCTCGCCTCTTCGATATCACATCGATCGTCCTCACATGATAATATCCCAGAACGACGCTGACTACGCAGAACACAAAGCTTTTCCTTGACAGGAAAAAAAAATGGCTCTGAGCACTATGGGACTCAACTGCTGTGGTCATCAGTCCCCTAGAACTTAGAACTACTTAAACCTAACTAAACTAAGGACACCACACACATCCATCCCCGAGGCAGGATTCGAACCTGCGACCGTAGCAGTCACACGGTTCCGGACTGCGCGCCGAGAACCGCGAGACCACCGCGGCCGGCCCTTGACAGGATTCCGGGCACTATCTAATTGGGAACCGCCATCCCAACTGACAAAGGTCTCGGGCAGCCGTTTTTCCACTGTTTTGTTAATAATGTTGATCCACAAGCTTGAAGTAGGAGTCGCTATCTAAGACTTTTATAGTCCTGTCTTCCTCAGTTGCGTAAAATATTACGGTATAGACAGAGCACTTCCAGAATACAAAAGAACTAACAAGCTGAAAACTTACAAACACACTCAACACGTACAATGACAACACCACACAGAAAAGAACCATATGGTACACTATGACCTACACACATAAACTATCACACAGAGTTGCAAACATCCTAATGAGACAGGGCTTCCAAATAACATATAAGTCTGGGCAAACCCTCCAATCACACCTAAGCCAATCAGCTACCAAGAGGGACAAATTCCAACAATCAGGAATATGGTAACCTCAATGTCAAAGTTGTGATGCATTATACATAGGCATGACATGCAGGAATTTTAAAACACGATACAAAGAACATAGCAGGTGTTGGAAGAATGAAACAAACCATTCCACATTTGTAAAACATTTAAAAGACCATAACTACCATCCTACAAACATGGAACAAGAAATGAAAATAATGAGAATAAGCAACCATGATAAACATCTAATACAAACGCAGGAAAACTTCCACATTCAGAAAGCCATCCCTGAAAATAAAAATGTGATAAATGAACAAACACACATAAGCACAGGCTCCACACTACAATCAATAAAAGAAATGATAAGGTAAAAAATCGAAGTAATCGTCCCTCGCACACGACCAGGAAAAAACCACTCTTCTCCCTTCGCCTTCTGGACACACACACACACACACACACACACACACACACAAATGCGTACACAAACAGATCACGGATACTTCAATAATTACACCGGAAATTTTGGCAGTAAAATTCGATCGTTGGTAATAACTTCCGACATTCGGCAACACAAACCAAAACATTGCATCGAAACAAGTGTTCAGTTGATAGTGCCGTGAAATGTGGGAAAAAACCGCAAATTGGCATTTATAAAGAGAAAAACAACACCAAAAATGCAATAGGAGCATAATATTTAGGAAATCGTCCACGCAACCTGTTAGTACAGCTCAAAATATTACTACGTAATACGAAATACCAACCACCAGAACTGTTAATAACCTAAACGTACAGTGACCAAATGGTATATGAAATAGCAAACATGTGTACATATTCCAGGCCACTGATGATGTCTTGCAGAAAATAAAGGCGAAACGCATATAGCACTAAAATTGTGTTTTCGACAGTTGCTGTCAGACGGTCCATAAGTAAAAATTATCAATATACCGTAAGATGTCGCTATTTTTTATCCATTGCTTTTCAACAAATGACCAGGTGATATACAGTTTTTGGCGATAGTGGACTTGCTAGTTATGAGGAGGCAGGTATGTCACTTGCCTTCCACGATGTGATCCTCAACACTACGCGTTGCCTTCCCTAAGTATGATTTTCCACATTCATACGGACTCCTGTAAATAACTGTCTTGAACTGCCTTCAGTCGTACTCTGACGTTCCCAGAAGTGCCGAGACATCTGATGGAGGGTGAAAGGTTACCTTCACCTAATGCTTTCTTAGCATTCAGTCTACTTTAGGTGCCCGCATCTCGTGGTCGTGCGGTAGCGTTCTCGCTTCCCACGCCCGGGTTCCCGGGTTCGATTCCCGGCGGGGTCAGGGATTTTCTCTGCCTCGTGATGGCTGGGTGTTGTGTGCTGTCCTTAGGTTAGTTAGGTTTAATTAGTTCTAAGTTCTAGGCGACTGATGACCTCAGCAGTTGAGTCGCATAGTGCTCAGAGCCGTTTGAACCAAGCCTACTTTAGGTGGAACATTTGTCTGCATGAATGGGCTTTCGAAATACCGAACGTTACTGCGTAAAAGCGACGGTAGAAGACCTGCTTCGTAATTTCTGAAACTGCTTGATGGAACGTGATCCGAAATGGAGTTACAAGAGCTGCAAAGTTAACTTCATCTGTCAGTCATCAGTTCCCTCTAGCCTGGCGACATCGGGCTTCTACTCGTCTATCTGGGGGTTTCAATTGCTAAATGTGTGTGTGTGAAATCTCATGGGACTTAACTGCTTAACTGCTAAGAGCATCAGTCCCTAAGCTTATACACTTCCTAAAGACAAACACACACACCCATGCCCGAGCGAGGACTCGAACCTCCGCCGGGACCAGCCACAGTCCATGACTGCAAATTGCTAAATAAAAACATATTGACGTAGAGCAGTAGGCTATAGCTACCGACGGACAGACAGACTGGCAGGATCTGGTACGTAATTTACATACATTCACCGCAGAACACATCAAAAAATGAGATAGCCTGCTACATTCTACAGTCACTGTTTAAGAAATGACCTGACACGGTAACGACTTTCTTCAGGTCAGGAGGAAACCATGAAACTGCACTGAATGCAGTAAAATGAAATATGACATACACGTTCAGCCCCTTTGAGAGAGTTCACTAACAGAAGCCGGCCAGAGTGGCCGTGCGATTCTAGGCGCTACAGTCTGGAGCCGAGTGACCGCTACGGTCGCAGGTTCGAATCCTGCCTCGGGCATGGATGTGTGTGATGTCCTTAGGTTACTTAGGTTTAATTAGTCCTAAGTTCTAGGCGACTGATGACCTCAGAAGTTAAGTCGCATAGTCCTCAGAGCCATTTCACTAACAGAAGTTCGTGAAGAAACTTTAGAGCTTCTAATTAAGAGGAAAGTTGGCAATAGACATGACATCTGCGATTGAACGATACCCCAGACAGAGGCAGCATGTGGCAGCTTATCACCTGACCATGGAAAAAGTCGTCATGCCCGTAGCACTGATTAGGAGCTGCGACCGAATTCACTGCAAGCGTTCTACTGAGAAACTGTGGTACTAAAACGAACGGCTCAGCCCATGGCAGCAACCGAGTTACGTAACCAAGTGTACAGACTTTGCAAATGATGGTAACGCACGTTTTACTTTTAACACGAAGTGGCTTCAACTGAGAACAATAACGGAATAGGGAGAGCGTCTGTCGCCACTTTTGTTCATTAGGACGCCTCACCAGTGTAGGCATCCGCTAACAGGAAGAGTTTCTGTTAGCTAACCTAACGGAGGTGGCGGTTCCAGATTTTTCCAGCTAGTGAGAGGCCGGCCTCCCAGCTCTGGAGTTGAGGAGACTGAAGTGGTGCCAATTGTAGGAGCGTTGTACGTGCGCCGACTTAGCCGTGGCCCGAAATTCAGGGAAACGGCTCGTAGCCACTACAGGATTTCGCCGTTCTGCAAATTATTCGCAACATTTAATCAGCGGATCTGAAAATTTCTCCGCTTTCTTCAGTCTACGGGAAGTTGATGAACCTGCGCCCGATATCATTATATTCGTAATTTCACATGTAATTCGAATCTGTACTCGGAAATGAAAATTAAATTTAATTAGCAACCCCCCCCCCCCCCCTTTGTCATGAGTTTGGATAGGGCTGCAATCTAGGTTCCTCAATGCCTCACGTATGTCACAGAAAAGTCACTTAGTTTCAGTCCAACCACAGACACAGAAGGTGATCCTTCCACCCACTCTGCATAGTGACAACAACGCGATTTGATAACTAGCTAATGTTATCATTTGAATGATAACTTGTATACAGATCGTAACAGCAAGTCCCAGATATCTTTATTAGCTAGTAGGTACCGGAAATTGAAACACTAACGACTGATACCTTGTGATAAGATCTAGTCGTTTGTGTTCTTGCAAGTCCGCTGCAAATGGATTCACGATGGAGCCACCTAAATTGGCTTGATCTTGGTCGCTGGTAGTCGCTTTAGACCATCAAGCATTTTGCCGACTACAGAGGATTTTCCTCCCATCTATTGATATATTTTATCCATATCTTCTCAGCTACGATTGGAACTGTAGGGATTCAGTAGCTTTTGCAATACGACTGGCCAGGTAATGAAATTCTCATACATTCCAATCGCAGTAATTACATAACACGCCACAGAAAAATATTATTTTAATTTACGAAAGGAATTTTTGTTTCTACAGCGAAACGTAGGTAAAACAAACGAAACTGGTTTTGTTCGATTCAGCGAGGTCCTCAAATTGGTTGCACATATCCATCATTTAAACCTGACGTACTCTGTGGACGGCGTTAATATCATTTTACTTGTTATGAAGTTTATTACGCTGAAGTATCAACATAATATTACTTCTTTGTTACCTTAAATTAACTACACAAACTTTCTCCACTGACGCCAGCATTCGTAGATAAGTGAGTGTTAGAAACTGTTTCTAATTCCATGATCATCGAAAGGATGTCTAGAATCTAACCTTTGTGGCACATTATGTTCTTGCTTATAAAATGATCACAAACGGAAGAAAGAATTCTGTTTACATGACATTTTCAAAGGCACAGAAATAGGCACATCTATTCGTATCTTCGATAAACTATTGTACCTGCAGTAAACACTAATCACAGAAACGCTGCGAGTCGTCGTTCTCTAACGTCTTTGTTTCGTTCTCCCCAATGACGAAGTACGTGATTGTAGCTTTAAGAACAGCCCTATCGTCCAGACGTCGTCAGAAGTTCCCTGACAAATTGCAGGGATGTGGCCAGCTTTCAACTGCGAAGCGCTGACGGCTGCAGACAGAAGAGGTAGCCGCCAAGAAAGCTGTGACAACACTGAGACGTTGCCATAGAAACCTCTACGAAATCGCGTTACGTTATTGGTTGTGGTAGGCTTGTAAAGCTGCCGCGCCGAGCCCGCTGCAACTGCAGGGGATCAAGTTATGCCGAATCAACTGCAGCTGTCTCAGGTAAGAATGGCAAGATTCGACTAGGACTCGTTCCTGTAATTAATAAGCTCCTGTTGATGAACTTTTTCATGCAGGTATAGCACAATACTTACCAAAATGTCTCATTATAAAGCTGGAAAGGCAAGATTATTGCCTTCGATTATTTTTCCGGAACACCGTTTCAATCTAAGCTAATTTTGCGTACAGCAGGAAGGTCCTACGTTTGCAAGGACATCGCTAGAAGGTACATTTGGCCCGATTCATTCCATTGCATTCATACTCATTTTGTTGTCGCTATGTAATAATAATGAAATTATTATGCGGGAAAAATTGACTGTGAAATAATAAAATTACAGGACTCTAAACATATTTTTTCGTGCAGTACGTGTTACCTCACACTAGTATAACTGAAGTTACATAAAACATTCTTTAAAAGCACGTAATTTTATTGGTTTCTTTAAAATTATCATACTCTTTCTCTTAGCTCAGTGAAACTATGTCAAACGAGATGAAGAGGCGTTCGTTCCTGAGAATAGTTGGACACACCGAAAGCACAAAGTAATATCAGGGGCTTTCAGGTCTTCCACAGATCCAATTTTCTCTTTAGGGATGCAGATGCGCGAAGTAATATTGTCGTTTTTCAATTTGCCGCCGCAAACTGTAAAACAGAACAAAGCACTCCCAAAAACAGGACATGAGTTTGTGCGAAATTCGAGTTATTGAAAAATACGTCGCCAACGGGAGTTCTGAGCGCACCGCCTGCCTCCATACACAGATGTCCTTTGATCACAGCTTACCCAGAATACTAGCGGAGCACGCAGATTCTCATTGCGGGATAGCGAACTGTAACTAGCTGATTACGTTGCGAGTAGTCCCCTCTTCCGCCCCAGCCATGAAGTTATTTGAGACGGTCACCAGCCGACAAATTATACTCTCAGATATAGTAGGTTGGTTTGAAGAGCTGTTATTGACGTTACGCACATATGTCTGGTCTCTGTGGCTAGTAAAAGAAAGATATAGGAGAAAGAAAATTTCCAGCGTTGCCTTGATTAATTTTATTTCGCAGATACACCTTTTTATATTGAACACGAATACATATGCTTAATTCCGTGTCTGGAGAATGACAGATAAACAGAAATCATGCGTCACTGGGTGATAATTTTATGTGTAAAAGTATAATACATCTCGGAGATTAACTCCTGTATCATGTCGATAATCACGAAGACTGGCGTCAGTCAAGAGAGTTTGTAATAAATTAAATGGTGCAAAGAAATAATACGCTGATACAATGCCGTGTATTCCACTTTGTAAGATGTATAAAGAATTGAACTGTCTCCAGATATACCTAACTTTTAAATATTAGATACATATAAACAATCTTAAGTCTTCGATGACATGAAACCAAACCAATTCCAAATGATTTATGCAGAACCGAAAATTCATTTAGTAAACTTAAAAAATCTTTCCATTCTATAAATAGGATTAATATTCGACATCAATTGTTTCCTTCCTCAACAAGTACAAAACAAATATTTATGTGGACGATGTGTATCACACAACGAATCTCTGTGATCACTGTAGAAATATGTACAAAATATTGATTGGCGACTCCATGGCGTGTTGTGTGCACCACGACGAAATAGTGGATAGAATTGGAAGGAAAATCAGCATTGGCCGTATTTTGTTGTTTTATTGTCAGCAAAATCGGTTTTAGGTCACTTAGTGACCATCCTTAGTGCTGTATATTACAGCAGTGAGGATGGTCATTAAGTGACCGGAAATCGGTTTTGCTGACAGTAAAACAACAAAATTCGGCCAATGGTGATTTTCCTTCCAATTCTATATGTACAAAACACGCTAGGAAAGCCCTACTGGACCTTCCACTAGGTGCTTATTGCCTGTATTGTTTTCCATACCATGTCACCATAAGACTTCAGAGTCGGAAGCTCATTGTCGGTGCTCTACCATTTTTGGTTTTGACTCTGTCGGTTAAGAAGTTAAATCAGGAAGTGTTGTTACAAGCGCTAAAGAAATTATACCAACTGGTGGCTAAGGATATAATGGGATTGTTTACTATGTCTTATTGCGCCGTCCGTGACAAGAGGTTTGATGACACTTGCCATTTTCTCTTATACCGTGTCAGGTTGGCATGTCAGGTCAGCATGGCGAACCGTTTTCACTCCCTTTGGTAATACTGAGCAATTTTTCTCTAATCTCAGGGAATCCTTCCTTTTGTGTGTATCACGAAATCTGTTAACAGTTATGACCAGAAAACCTACGATGAATAAGGAAGGTCGTCCTTATTTTAATAGTAGAACAGGCTGTGGTCATCTAAGCTCGTTTTAATTAACGCTGCTCCTTACCTTAAAATATTATGTACATATCTCTTTTGGTCCTTAATGACCCAAGTGATATCTAAGGGCGCAATACTGATTAATTATTAAAAATTATTATGAATTTAAATTTAAGTTCTGTTTGCTGATCGGCAGCTATATTTCTGCAAGGACATATAGTTTCCAATATATTTCCACTCACTTTTTCCATAAAATTCTTATAGGTGCCAAATTATCATTTGCCCTTCAATCATCGAAGCCCAAAACAGGTGAAACAACAGATTCGTTACCGTGGCATGATGTGGGAAAGACGGCTTTACCTGTTTCTTGTACCCAAAGACCCTTTGTTAGTTCACCATACGATTTACACCAGCCCACAATAATAAACCACAACATGCTTCAAGTGTAATTTAGCAATCCTTCCCAGCTTCACAATGATCCTTTTTGACCCTCATTTTAGTCGTTTTTAAAGTAATGCTCCGAATGATAACTCGAATTGAGGATTTTGTATCACTTCTTCGAGGTATGACATGTCTTCTTGAACCAGGAGTCAGCGTTAGGTTACCACGGGATGCCCTTCCCGTTTGAGGGAAAGGTACTAAATTCCACGTGATATTTGTGTATTTGCTTCTTTTGGACTGTGCATCTTGTAAGTTGCCACAATGAACTGCTTCCGGGAGTTGCACCAAGTTGTTGTTTCATTAATGCGCACGATATTTTGAATAATGACGTAGCTGTCTTCTTCATGTGCTGTTAGCTCCAATCAAACTGAAGAGAACGGCTTTGTTGGTGTCTGTCACGTTTAAGATGTACAGCATCAAGTATAAATATGTTAACACCCGGTATATGCCTTCCAGAATTGTAATAATTCCTTTCTCGACAGGCACCGTAAAACTGTGAACTGAATCAGTAAAATCACTTCTAGATTCCTACCGTGTCAAACAGGAAACAGGTTGGTTTCTGTGAGCTTTCAGTTGTGTTCTTCCTGACAATTATCAAGTGGTAACCGGCTATGCGTGTCCCAGATTGTCTATAGCGCCGGCTGCAGTCTCTGATGTCAGTTGATTTAAGCGAGTCATTACAGGAAGAAAGGTTCACAGGGTTGCGTCTGTTACCCTCTGTTAAGTCTTTCCCGATTTTAATTTCTGTCACTTTTCTTAATATGCTTGTTCTGGCGTAACCACAAACGCCGGAACGAAGATGCGAAACAAAACAACTGAGAAGGCAGTAAAGAAACGGCGGCCAATGGTGCGCCCAATCGGACCACGCTGCGCCAGGCACGCCCCTCGCACAAGATCGGGCCGAGTATGCAACGTGATTAGTGCTACGTTGTCAGTATCAAGAATTGTACGTCGCCTCTCGCTAGCGACATTTGCTGTAAAGAAAGTTAAGTATTGTCAGTTTGCTTTCTGGAAACAAAACTACTAATGTCATTTGTCTGAAATCGTTGTATAGTATTCCGAGAACGCTGCATCCCGTACACATCCAATTAGCGACGAGTGGGCAAGACCCCACAATGCTATTCCAAATACCATTCGTCCATCCGCTGATGCAGTTACTATTCTACTACCCCACGTGCGTTCTTCCATGGCTAACTTCTGAAAATAACATTGGAGTAAAAGCCTCCCGTGGTGTATCTGACGTTAATTTACTCACTCTCTACTCCACTTAATGGTTTCCACTAGACAAGTCTTCCTTAACACTGAACCTGAATCCACAGTTCCTTTGACTGAGAAATCTACGTATATTACATATTAGAAACAGGCATTAAGAAGACATTTTCCTGAACATAGCGTCATGGAGTATAGATTGTACATAAATTCACTTGGTTCGTAGCTGTGCAGACAGCATCATAGGAAATAACGGTAGTTTTTGGCAGTGAACACATAGTGTGTTGTGGGGCGATCACTCTGTTGTATAAACAATTCAAAATCCAGGATCGCTTAAACACTGTTTATTGGATAAATAGATATATAGATATAAATAGATAGATATAAATAGATAAATAGATAAATAATAGCGTCATGGAGTATAGATTGTACACAAATTCACTTGGTTCGTAGCTGTGCAGACAGCATCATAGGAAATAACGGTAGTTTTTGGCAGTGAACGCATAGTGTGTTGTGGGGCGATCACTCTGTTGTATAAACAATTCAAAATCCAGGATCGCTTAAACACTGTTTAATAGATAATCGGTTTCAACACACTAAAGGTGTCATAATCGGATCTATGAAGATATAAAATGACGGGTTTGAGGGAGGGCTCACATGAGTTCCACTATATACATTACTATTAGTACAGCACCACCGCAGCTGCGGTCGTGTGTCAAATAGTTTTATCTTGTGACTTCGCTTTTATATATCTGATGGAATAGAATGACCATGAGAACAGTTGTATTTTAATTTTTACTTCTGCGACAATGATTTCATATTAGCTGGTCTGCCTCATGTATCGTTATATCCAAATGATTTATACATGTTAAGCTACATTCAGGTATGTGGTACTGTACTAACAGTAATGTATATAGTGTAACTCATGTGAGCCCTCCCTCAAACCTGTCATGTTATATCTTCACAGATCCGATGATGGCACCTTTAGTAAGTTGAAACCGGTCATCTAGTAAGCAGTATTTAAGCGATCTTGGCTTTTAAATTATTTCAGTAACAGTAGCGTTGGGGGCTCCATTGTAAACGACCATTCTTCACTGTACGATAGAGGAGGCTCAGCCAGACACCGAAGCTTAGACACAAATGTAGATAAAAAAAGGCGTATCGCGAAGGTCACCAGATCTCTTTCTATTCAGAAGGTTTGGAGCATTATGGGCAGGGCCCTCAAACCAGATGTGGATTCTGGACAGAGTTTGGAGAGAATTTGGCACTACAGCACTCAGAAGACGTGTAACAAATCTGTCAATGAGTGTATATGGGCCTCAGGTAGAACAGTGCGTTACTGACTTTCTCAGTTCGTAAACCTCCTTCTCTTGAATAAATCGTCAAATTTTTTCCGACATTTTAATCATTTATTTGTCTGTACATGTACGCCACAGCTACCGATTTCCGTTACATTCGAACAATTCCTTCATGTTGCGTGGTTTGCATTTTCTTTTTCTTAGACTATATATTCACATAAATTGTAAGCTACAACTAGCGATATCCATGTCATAATATTAACCTACTACATCAGTAAGACCAACAACTCGGCTGGCATAGACGTTCAGAATAGACCGTTTATCAGCAGAATACCGCAATAGAAATAGTCACATTAAAAAAAAAGACTATCAAAATAAGCAACACGAGATAACGATACACTGCCTGGATAACCCATAAACCAAAATAGGGTAATAAATGTTCCGTAACAGACATCACAACCTACTGCAATACTGGTCATCTAAGATACGAAACCTGTATCAAGTGGATATTATATGTCAGTCACCTGGCAACCTGTGCGGGAACTTAACCTGAAAACCAAATTCTCTTCTGTTTCTTCTGTATCCTACCAAAGTAGCGAAGCCTTGAGAAGTCATTATAGCCACGTTTCTCCATTTTATTGAGCGACAGTATAACACAAACGTGCTGTGGAACACGCCAATGTTAACCTCTGAGAGAATTTCGAAGTTCAACCACGTGTGTGTCTAATGGACAAGGGTAATTTCGAATTCTTTGCATTCTCTTCTTGGCTTCGGATTTTCAACATATTAGAGCAATTCTATTATTCCGCGAATACCAAATAATAGCTAGATCCACATCTGAGGCAAATCCCTTCTAATGAAGGTTCTAATTGCCTCTGTTAGCAGCGTAGAGGTGTGTGGTGCTAAGGCTAGCCACATACTGCGTGTCGTTCACACAAAGGAGCCGCGCAGTTCGACCGCCAAACCCACCTTTTACATCGATCCATACCACTTTCGTTGCGGAGGGTCTTACCTACAGCGTTTACATGTTACAAATACAAGTGCCATAAGCATGAATCAGCTTTTAACAAACATGCTCTTCTTTATAAAAATATTCATATTATGACAATTTAAAATTTCAACATATCCTTTTTACTTATTCATATATAGATTACAAAACTCTAATTTTCTTACCATACATCAAGGCATTTAAACAACACAGAATAGACACTTTATAAATTGCAAATACACAGTTACATAAAATAAACCTACTCCTAATCGATGTAAGTGTTGCAATTGGAATAATCATACTTCCTGCCGCTATCTCAAGCACAGTTCATAATGAGACAGTAATGCATTTGCATGTTATCATACTTGCCGCATTATGACCTTTCGGAGCAAACATTGTGCGCGAATAGTGTTGTGCCATGCTACGTAGTAAAGTCATCGCAACGCGAGCACTCGACGTCTGCAAGTCAGTAGACGACAGTCAACAGACGTGGCCGTCCTTTTCGGAAAAACCGAATGCAATCGCCCACCGCTGTGTATGAAAGTGCATTTCTGCGCCGGTGATGCGTTATTTTGCGTGTGTTCAACGCAGGAGAGGGGAGGGGGGCGAGTTGTCGGCGACGAACCCCCACCCCTCTACAGAAAAATTATTTTCATAAAACAGATTCGCGTTTCGCCCCGTCACACAGATACATTTGATGGTTCACCATTAACCAGTAAACATGATTCTTTAAACAACCGAACTCCCAACTCAGTCTTTATGCATCGTATATCTTGAACACCGTGTCATTTAATGATATAATTTTGCACGTACATTCAATGGCTTATGTGTATACTGTGTGTCGAATGGAGTTAGCATTAAAGTGTAAAAATTAAAACGTCTTGCTTGATGCTGAAGTTCTGCTGCATATATACCAACAGTATCGTAAGTGAAAGACCGTATTCCTCTTGCTAACTTCGTGCAAGCTGTCAGCGAGCGATCGTTTCGATGAAGTATTAAGACTTATGTAAATTTTACTGGAAGTCTCTAAGCACTCTTATTCTCAACTGCTCGATTAACGTATTCTTTGTAACTGTTCTCTATGAGTCATGCTGCTGCGAGAGATAGAGATAATCTGTAATTTTAACAGTTGGCTTATTGTGTAAAACGTATGACATAAGATCATACGTCTTAATGAGGAGATGATGAAAGTATTTTAATTTTTCATATTGTGTCAGTAATTATGGAAAGGACTGGAAGTTAAATAAGCCGTTAGTTTGGTACCTGCTACAGGTACTTGTGTTTGTAGCCGTTAAGTAATACACAGGGTGTATCAGAAGGGATGTTACAAATCCTGGTGGTTGATAGGTCGATAAATGTTCATATGTGTGTGAAATCGTATGGGACTTAACTGCTAAGGTTATCAGTCCCAAAGCTTATACACTACTTAACCTAAATTATCCTAAGGACAAACAGACACACCCATGCCCGAGGGAGCACTCGAACCTCCGCCGGGATCAGCCGCACAGTCCATGACTGCAGCGCCTTAGACAGCTCGGCTAATCCTGCGCGGCATAGATGGATACTGTGGGAGCATTTAGTTTTACTAAATTTACGTTCGAAAACGTTTTGCTTATGAGTTGAAATATGGACGAAGACCTAGGCGGTTTGGATCACAAATTAGGGTAGGAATAAAGGAGAGAATGCACATTACTGCGAGTAATCAGCAATTTAATTCACTTACAGAAGATTCTCACAAACTTCGGTATATTTTGTACGTGCCCTTATGTCGACTCGTTGGAATCTTGGAAGGATATCAAGAATGACTCCAGAAACTTATTTGTTCCGAGCACAAGATCTTGTTGTGCACCCATCAGAATTTTCATGTACCCCCTGAAATGGCAAAGCAGTGCTGTCAGGTTCGTAAGTGATAGGCCAGACTATTGGTTGTCCACGTCCAACCCAGCCAGTCCATATGATGCCAAATGAGTCATTTGAGGTACCACGTACCGTAATGTCGAAGTGTGTTGGAGCGCCATATTTCTGAATTGCTATTTATATGGATTTCTTACCTGTTGCTAGCTTGCTTCACCCCAGACTGCTTTCATCCTGTTCCACATTTCAGAGTTTCTAACATGCAAATGAAGCGTTTTCGAACATACCAATTTTAGCAAAATATGCTCACATGGCAGCCATCAGTCAATCACTGCACTTCGTAACATACTATTTAACACACCCGGTAGATTTCAAAAAAGGCGGAATATACAATACTGGCCATTGAAATTGCTACACCACGAACATGAAGTGCTACAGACGCGAATTTTAACCGACAGGATGAACATGCTGTGATATGCAAATGGTTAGCTTTTCAGAGCATTCACACGAGGTTGGCGCCGGTGGCTACACCTACAACGTGCTGACGTCAGGAAATTTTCCAACCGATTTCTCATTCACAAACAGCAGTTGACGGGCGTTGCATGGTGAAACGTTGTTGTGATGCCTCGTGTAAAGAAGAAAAATGTGTACCATCACGTTTCCGACTTTGATAGAGGTCGTATTGTAGCCTATCGCGATTGCGGTTTATCGTATCGCGACATTGCTGCTCGCGTTGATCGAGATCGAATGATTTTTAGCAGAATATGGAATCAGTGGGTTCAGGAGGGTAATACGGAGCGCCGTGCTGGACCTCAACGGACTCTTATCACTAACAGTCGAGAGGACAGGAATCTTATCCGTATGGCTCTTACGGATCGTGCAGCCACGTCTCGATCCCTGAGTCAACAGATGGGGACGTTTTCAAGACAACAACCATCTGCACGAACAGTTCGACGACGTTTGTAGCAGCAAGGACTATGAGCTCGGAGACCACCGCTGCGGTTACGTTTGAAGCTGCATCACAGACAGGAGCGGCTCTGATGGTGTACTCAACCACGAACCTGGGTGCACGAATGGCAAAACGTCATTATTTCGGATGAATCCAGGTTCTGTTTACAGCATCGTAATGGTCGCATCCGTGTTTGGCGACATCACGGTGAACGCACATTGGAAGCGTGTATTCGTCATTGCCATACTGGCGAATCACCCGGTGTGATGGTATGGGGTGCCATTGTTTACACGTCTCGGTCACCTCTTGTTTGCACTGACGGTACTTTGAACAGTGGACGTTACATTTCAGGTGTGTTACGACCCGTGGCTCTACACTTTGTTCGATCCCTGCGAAACCCTACTTTTCAGCACGATAATACACCACCGCATGTTGCAGGTCCTGTACGGCCCTTTCTGGATACAGAAACTGTTCGACTGCTGCCCTGGCTAGCACATTCTCCAGATCTCTCACTAACTGAAAACGTCTGGTCAATGGTGGGCGAGCAACTGGCTCGTCACAATACGCCAGTCACTACTCTTGATAAAATGTGGTATCGTGTTGAATCTGCATGGGCAGTTGTACATGTACACGCCATCCAAGCTCTGTTTAACTCAATGCCCAGGCGTATCAAGGCCGTTGTTACGTCCAGAGGTGGTTGTTCTGAGTATGATTTCTCAGGATCTATGCGCCCAAATTGGGTGAAAATGTAATCACATGTCAGTTCTACTATAACATATTTGTGCAATGATACCCTTTTATCATCTGCATTTCTTCTTGGTGTAGCAATTTTAATGGCCAGTAGTGTACAATGGATACTCACTAGTAGCATCTGCTCCCAGCATTATTTGTCGTGAAGTCTCAAAATTGTATTACCAGGCCTCTGCAGAACCGTTACTACTGATAGCTCAGATCATGGGTGCGGTCACGGTTACCGTGCGTTGATGGAAGCGCAAATCCGATGAATTCTGGGTTTCGCTGATGTCAGCTCAATATTTTGAGTTTACATCATCCAATGTCGGGAAACTGTATCGGTTAGTGCCACCGCGGCTACGATGCGCTGTGTACGGCGGTAATGGTTCGCGAGCCGCGGCGGGCAGCTGTGGTCTGCTCTAGTGCTCCAGCACGGTTGCTGACATTTGGCGAAGCGGTCTGCGCATGCGCCGGCGGTCGGTCGGCCTTATCTGCGGCTCCAAATGTGCGGCTGCGGGGCTTTACGAGGCGAGATTACAACGCCGGGCGCGCGTCGCTGCTAAATATTCAGTTATGCCGGAGATCCCGCGGATACTCCCAAGTTAAATTCACTTGCTCCCGTCAACTGCAACCCTAATCACGGTAGCACCGCAATAGGAATGGACTCGTTGCTGCCGCAGAAAGTTTTGGGATGCCATTTCTTGAAATTACAACTCGAGTAAAAAGTTCCCAAAACTGATAAGTAAAAATGTAGTACCTATCTGTAGTACTCCGCAGATCATTATAACGTTTTTTAGGCTCTAATTCTGACTAAATTACAGTTCTCACATCAGATCTGTTCTGAGAAGAGTGCTTCAAAATTAAAATTGAACGTCACTGGTATAAAACTAATGTGTTTCACGCTGGCTTTGGAGGCCGATGGCCACAGCATTGGTTAGGCTGGAGTGAGTTAGTGCATTAGTTTTCGTGGAGGTGTGATGCACTTACCATGGAGTATACATTTTCCGAATAATATGGATAATTATGAAAGGATCTAGGGTGATAGGATACTATCTGAAGGATCGAGTAACGGACGGTCAGATAGTAGAGGGAAATATAAGGGTGGAAGAATTCTAGGTGAAAAGCAAGGTTTGACTACAGTAAGCACGCTCAGTTAGCTGTAGGTTGCACTGGTTATCAAATATGGGAGCTGCATCAAACCACTTCTCGCACTAAAGACCTTAAAAGCACCAAATATCAGAACTATGTTTTCAGTTAGGGTTCTTGGTATATCCTGCAGTCTCTGGCAAGTTCAGTGAAGTATGCTTCGAACAAACACACAGTAGAAGATCCTCTCCCCACACTACCTGAGACCGAAGAAATAAATAAGAACAGGGTGCCATAGATGAGACCATATGCCGTGTGCGAAATGTTAGTTATTAGTGAATGTGATAGGTTAATGACTTTTGTCTCACAATTTGATGCAGTGCTTAATCCAGAGATACATCCAGGCATATCTAACTACGTATTGAGTAAAGATGCGAACCAGGTCCGTCGTTATTCCCGGATGTTTTGTAGACTTTTTACAAGCTAAATGGTATTATCGTCGGCTCGTATAACGTCTTACGAATTGTGTGTCCTTCAGTGTATCATTTTTCACAGTGTTGCACTCTCAGGTTTTTCTGCTGTGAACAACAGTTTCTCCCTCAGTAGTTCACGCTATCGACAGAGAATGTTAATTAATGGAAAAGAAAGGGACACAATCGTTTTTCGTTCCTTCGACGCCGATGACATCACAGAAGAAGTACAAGCACAGATTTCGGTGGGGGGAGGTGGGTTGCTGAAGGTACACTAGGAAAGAAAATCGATCATCTCCTTCTCAGTAGAACCATCCTGACATTTGCCTTAAACGATTTAGGGAAATGACGACCAAACGGAATTTGAATCGTTATGCATAGTTCTTCGTATAAGACACTCATCATTATCCATGGTCATGTGACATTATACGAAGTAGGTCACAGTTCCAAAATTGGTTTCAAATCGAATTTCTAAAAATTAGGGGCGCACAAAACAACAGCTTTACATTTTGCATCTGCAGTTTTCTGATCACTCTTAGTATCACCAGTATTTGTTTATAGTGAGTCTTTCACAATTTTGACACGTATTACCCTTGTCAGTAGCATAGTTTGGTATCATCTGATTCGATACTAAATCCAATGCAACAATATTATTTCCAAACGGTGCAGTACAAATTGTGACTACCATTAGCAAATATGTTATGCAAGGCTGACCCACGGACTATCAGACACGTTTTGTGTTATGTAACGTCCTGTACGGTACACGTTTATTGTTTTATTCTTCGTTCTGTGATCTTCCGTTACTTGTTTTTTTAAACACGGTAGCGTCAAAGTACAACAATAAGGAAATGGTTTAACAGTGTGACCAACAATGGGTACTATGGTCAAATGGCACGTTGGAAGCGAAAATTTACTGTCATCCGCAGTGTAGTTCCCAGTGCGAAATGTTTAGCTCACAAGTGCGGTATGCTTATCACATTATAGAAATTTGTGCTGTAATAAAGGTCTTAGCTGACTACATTGCGTTGCACGGTTACATATATATTTCATTTCCATTAGCCCTTCTACACCTTCCCCCTCCTCTCAATCTATTTCCTTCTTGCACCACTCTATCTGTCCACCACTCTCTGAGTCTAACATCTCCTGTACCTCATTCTGTCCCCTTGCTATTCCCCCCACCCTCTGTTCATCTGCTCCTCCCCATTCTCTTTGATCCTCTGTCCTCTTGCCCCCTTTGGCCATCTCATCCTTCCTCCCTTGTTCCATCTCCTCCACCTATCCTCTTCTGAGTGCGTCTCCTCCTACCCCTCTGTCTCCACCACATCCACTTTATCTCTTCCTCCTACTTCTCTCTGTCCACCTTCTTCAGTTCCCTCTCTCTGTCCTCCTATGCCCGTCCCTCCCTGTCAATCTCCTCTTCTATTTGGCTGTTAAATTCCTCCTTCCCATCTCTCTACACATCTCCTCCTCCACCAACTCTCAGTTCTTCTCTCTCGGCCTATCTCCTTTTCTTTCTTTCCTAAGTCCATCTGCTCATCCCCACTCAGTCAATCTCCTCTCATCCCTTCCTCTGACCATTTTGCTCCCACCTACTCCATCTGTGTCCATGTCCTTCTTCTCCCTCCCTCTCTCTCTCTCTCTCTCTCTCTCTCTCTCTCTCTCTTCTCTCTCTCTCTCTCTCTCTCTCTCTCTCTCTCTCTCTCTCTCTCTCTCTCTCTCTCTCTCTCTCTCTCTCCCCCTCCCTCCCCAACACTTCCTCCCCCTTCTTCTCTCGACATTATTACCCCAACACCAATAGGAGGTTACTAGTTCTATACCCACTATATTTTTTTCCAGACAGTAATATATATTCCACGTTTGGTATAAATCGATCCAGGGATTTAGGAGATTTTTAGCGACAGCTCTGTTAGGGTACACACATATTACATATATTACACATTTATTTAACATATATCACACACATGTCACCTGTTTCTGCGGCGGATTACATCCAGCAACTATGATTTCACAGAGATCGATGTTTATGACATAATCTCTCCTGATATAATTTTGCAAGAACATTCATTGATATTTACTGTCTGTAAAATTTGTTGCAAATACAGTAGGTAATAAAGACGTAATAAATGAATACATATATGTCTTGCTGCTATTTTTTCCCACACCTCAGTGATTTTGATGTCATGTCTCCTGAACTATGTAGCTCATAATATATGGATACTACATGAGAATCTTTTGAATAGAGTCACTTGCGTCTAACTTCGTACACAATGATAAGGATAGGTGGGCTACAGATTGACGTGGCAACTGTCGTCATATAAAAGCTGCCCAGAAGCAGTAATGATTAGTGAACAAGTTAAACCAAGAAAAAAGAGGTTCAGTTAACTTGTATTTCTCCAAATGAACGGAGATTCATTACTCTTTACCGTTAACACAGCAAGAAATAAAGTCCAGCTCTCACAGTATGGACAAGAATAAAGCTCACTGCACTAGGTATGGACTATGATGTCGTAGCAGTGAGGCTCCAAGACAAGTTACCACCAGCCGTCCTATATTGCAGTGGCAGAGGGCGCTCTAGAAGAGAGCTGCTGGAAGTGTGGCTCAGCAGGCATGCCCCACTGGATCCTCCAGGTCCTACAGATCATTTCTCCAAAACTATATGTCTTATAACGATACAATTTTGTAGGTACTTTCCGTGATATATGTGAATACTGTCTGCAAAATGTGTAGTGAATACAATTGGTAGTAAAAGAATAATAAATTGATACTTCGTGCGTGATACAGCAGTTTCACTGCATGAGCGGTGGAAATATAGCAAGTGATAAACATTTTATTCGTTTGATCATTACGTGGTGGTTGCCAGCAAGAAAAAGTTTCCTGGAGCTTTGAAAGTATTTGTTAAGTTTGTTGCAGGTCATTTAGTGCGCTCATTGTCAAATACTGGATAAATAAAGCCTGTGATTTCGCGCGTTGTGAGCTACACTTATTTTTCACACACACCCCTGCCCCTTTCATAGGCAGGTGGTTCTTAGGCCTACAGTAATTCTCTCCAGACATTAAGTGGTATGTGTACCAAGTTGGTTGAAATCAGTCTAACGTTTAGGAGGAGATGTAAAACATACATGCATACAAACATACCCATAATGCAACGTCCCAAGGGCAGAAAACCCCAATTAACAAACTTTGTGGAATCTTAAAGTAGGAAAGTGAGTTATCTTGACAGTGATGGCAACTATTGACGATAATATCTACACTAGTTACATTTTTATTATCACCTATATTATTCAAATACTGAGAATAGCCTACAAAAAGGGGAGATAAAAGGAAAGGAGTATCATAGATTCTTTATCAAACATCTATAGCATAAATTCAAAATCATATGAACGAAGGTTAAATCCAAAAGAGTAATTCAAAGATAATATTTACCATGGAAGAGAGTTGCAGCCGCATCGAAAAGGAAATTCAATGCTACTTCAATGCAACTTGGATATGGAAATGTTCAGTTAGTTAGTTGCTCTTGAGTCGCTCTATAGTACTTTTACGATAGTTGTCTGTACGCAAACGCTATTAGATTGTTTCAATTTTGGAAGTTTGATAATTCGTGAGGTAGAGACTGAAGTATTGCTCAGTCATTTGGCTGAAGAAAGTTAATCTTCACCGTTCTCAACGCGACGGTATAGTAAGATGAGTGCTAGACTTTAATTGAATGATATTGGCTTATCGGACTTAGCCTTCGCACTGATGAGCAGTTATAAAGTTTGGGAGCATTGCATCAACGACAGAAAAACAATTCGTAGTCTTGAGCAGGGCACAGTAAAACGAAGACAAGAAGAAAGACAATTACGCCGATTAGTCCAAAGTTGTCGTCAGCGTCGCGATTACTGAACTGAAATTAATCTTGAATGACCTATCGGTGTGCGTGTGTTGTAAGGACAAACAATTAATTACCGAAAGAACAATAAAATCTGAACCAAAAGAAAAATCTTAAATGTCGCCTAAATCTTTAAACATTTTAAGTGACTAAGTGAGTACATGAATAATGGACAGTGAAGAGTGATTAGTTTAAACCAGTATCACGGCGTTTTTTAAAAAAAGAAAAAGAAACACTTACTCTAGCGTAAGTTATCTCTAGAGTTACGTGGGACCGTTGTTAATAACTGGACGTAGCAACGGAATAGTAGACAAAAAAATTTCATCCTCGCTCTGTATGATGTGAAAAGCGACCGTAATAATGAAATCAAGAGTCAAGATTTTATTTCATCACTGAACTAACCGGGCATAAAAATAAAAATAAACGATTGCAGTTTACCAGTTCGTACGAACTGAGAAGGCTGTTGCGGACAGATAACAGAATATTTCTAAATCACGCAAGGAGTTGTGTTCTTACGAGAGTTACAGGTGCTGCTCTACGTCACACCGACGGGGAAAAACGTCGTTACGAGTCGCGTATTCTCCTGGCGAGTGAAGGAGGAGGTAAGGGACGTCACAATACGCATACTTTCATTTTTGTAATCTGTATGGGTTCACTACACAGTACAGTCATGAAATTAATTAGAGTAACAAATCCGACGAATCTGCACTGGGTTCCAGGAAACCAGAGGCATCTTGTAATAGGCCAGAAGTAGAGTTCATTAATTAGGCTTGTATACTCGATTTCTAACGGCCAGCTGATCCTTTGAGGTCGTTTCCGAAATGACGTCTCCGTTCACTCGGAGACTCAATTTACGTCTCCACCGTTATCCATTTAACTGATAACTCGTTACTTGGGTCCGTTGTCAGGTATAATTTGTCCATATAAGCGTGGAAAGGAAAGCGAATAGACGACTTCTGAAGTACAACCGATGACTCGCTGCACTGCCGCTACACGTGAAACAGTCACGTTACGTAACGTGTGACGACAGTACAAGAAAACAGGACACAAGGCTAAACTTTATTCTCCAAATTGTGGTTAATTATTAAAATGAATTTACAGCAGGGTTCGAAATAGTAACAGAAACGAGTGATATGTTACACAACTCGCTACTGGCTCATAAACGTAAGTTGGCATAATCAAAAGAATACGCAAAGAAAGAGCTATTTTGGTCGAAGGCTCATAGCTGTAACGCTACTCTGTGCCTTGTTACCGCCTGACGGAGCAAAAATTCGAAATTTGTGGTAAGGTCTTATGGGACCAAACTCAGGTCATCGGTCCCTAAGCTTACACAATGCTTAACTTAAACTAACTTACGCTAAGGGCGGCACACACACCCATGCCGACGGGGGGCCCGCGCGGACCGTGACAAGACTCCTAGATCGCGCGGCTACATCGCGCAGCCCTGACGGAGCGTATACTTTTTCTCATGGCGGAGGGGGCATAAGTAATATAACCATTTTGCTTGCACTGGACGAACATTGTTTTCGTCGGAGAGGTAGACAATAGCATCGAGCGTTTCTCAAAAATGGTTAAAATGGCTCTGAGCACTATGGGACTTAGCTTCTGAGGTCGTCAGTCCCCTATAACTTAGAACTACTTAAACCTAACTAACCTAAGGACATGACACACGTCGATGCCCGAGGCAGGATTCGAACCTGCGACCGTAGCGGTCGCGCGGTTCCAGACTGTAGCCCCTAGAACCGCTCGGCCAGAGAGTTTCCCAGATATCGCTCTTTTTTCCAATGGAACACATTTGCTATGGCATGCATCGTCTTACACCCTACATAGTCTCACAAATGTTAGCTTATTTAGAGGCCGTCTGATACTGAGAGTTCGTAATTTTTGCCCTGTCAATGAAAGTTTTACAGCAACACGATGATGCACTCAACTTTCGCACTAAGTCGCGGCCAGCCTTACAGTCGTGCACGCTTCAGTAAGAGAGAACGACGAGTAGGAAGGAATTACTGCGCCTTCGATCCCAGACTCTTCGAAACCGCAGAAATACAGTGGGAACGAAGGACGCCAGAATAGTGCTTACGTAACAGCGGCGCTTCGGTTCATATTCTGTCCAACTCTCAACATTAGATTCGGTCTCACACCGTTTATGATTTCTGCTTCGAAGACACCCATCACCGTAATCTGTAAGTTCATTGGTAGAGTTCGGCCTCATCCCACATTTTTCAGGAATCTTGTTATGAGGGTTGGAACCTCTATAGTGGCAACTATTTATTTACAGCTCGAACAAAATAGATACGTTTCCAAAGTTTTACTGACCTTCAAAGTAGACACCAGCATTGTGCATAACCCGTTGCCAGCGATGTGGAAGTCGTAGGATACTCTTAGCAGTGCCAGTTGTGTTGATAGTTCGAGCGGCGCGGTCTACTGGCAGACGAATTTGTAGCAGTACTGAAGCGAATGCCGTGAAGTGTTTCCTTCAGTTTAGAAATCGAGTTGAAGTCACGAGGTCTTAAGTCAGGGGAGTGCAATAGGTGGTATAGCACTTAGCAGCCCCATCAGTCAAACAAATCAGTAACAGCTTCCACTGTACGTGCTTGAGCATTGTCCTGCTAAATGATAGTCACGTCAGGCAGAAAGTGTCATCACTTCTGTCTCTAAGCTGGTCGTAGTTTCTGTTCCAAAACCGAACAGGATAGAGACAGAAGTGATGACACTTTCTGCATCACTCGAACATCATGTTGCAGGACAATGCTCAAGCACGTACAGTGCAAGCTGTTACTGATTTGTTTGACTGATGGGGCTGCTAAGTGCTATATCACCTACGGCACTCCCCTGACTGAAGATCTCGTGAGTTCAACTCGATTTCTAAACTGAAGGAAACACTTCACGGCATTCGCTTCAGAACTGCTGCAAAATCGTCGGGCAATAGACCGCGCCGCTCGAACTATCAACACAACTGGCACTGCTAGGGGTATCGTACGACATCCACATCGCTGGCAACGGTTTATACACAATGCTGGTGACTACTTTGAATGTGAGTAAAACTTTGAAACACGTATCTATTTTGTACGAGCTGTAAATAAATAGTTGCCACTTTTAAAGTTCCAACCCTCGTAAATATCCAGAATGCAAGGACGAATATATAATATCATCACGTGCTCTAAGTAACACTTAATGTGAGATTAGTACGAGTATAAGGAATTAAATATTACGTCATATCGCATGATACAGGAATTCACTATGGTGTAAGTCACACCGCAAAGGGATGAACAAAAGACGGATCATTCCGTGCGGCAACTAATGAGACGTGGGATAGCAGCGCCAAAGTTTTCCCTTCCGGGTGATGTAAAACGTCCAATATGATGACGTGCATCTAGTTTGCGGTGTAATATACTCGAGGGATACAGGCCCTCCTCTGACAGGACCTTGTCCGCATGAAAAATGGCTGCCGGGCCGGAAGATATTAAACTTCCATTCCGTCGTGCATGCATACGTAGTCTATCGGCGAGCACTTTTTCACCCTTTTCTCCACAACACCAGAAGCGCTACATTAATTCTGGAACAGTATTCCAGCATCGCCATCCAGAGCATGGAGACTAAATCGCGTACACAAATTAATCTCTGTATGGTCTCAGGTAACAGACTAATGTATGTTTGATAGCTGGGAACATTGGAGATGCCATTCTGTGCCTCTCAAACGATTTGAGACAGTGATGCCAATAGGGAATGTTGTTTATATCTCTTTCTATGTTTGACCATGCGTTATGTCGGATCACAAGGGATTTCAGCAAGTCTCTCTCTTTATATTCATCGTTCACGAGCCCACCATGATCAGTTGTTTGACTGAGGTGTATTTATTAAATTTTTATAATACTTTTTGAAAAAGATAAAAATGTTAATACTGGCTATACGAAGGCCGTTCATAACTAAATCTTTCATTGGCTCTTAACATTGCAGAAGTGATCCCGAGTTTACTCGTGTTTCGTGCGCCATCCGTTACAGACGAATCTCTAGATAAGATGTGTTTCCTAAATGCTCTCTATAGTGGCTACCTTCTGTGAAACATTTTAACTATTTCGTCTATTCAGGTATTTACACCATTAGTCAACGTATCAAACATGATAACCTTCTTGCACTTTTAGCTTATTTAGCATTTTGATCGAATTATTATATTTCAGATAGTTACTATTTTCATCCTGAAGTCCGTTTTGCTTTACAGATAGCCCCGTTCAGAAAACGGAAGGAAATGAACGAATCAAAAATGCTTTCGGTGCTCTTTGACGATGATTGTGCGGATGTTCCTAGTGAGAATGAAGTTCTGGATGACCGTGTGATTGAACGCTCGTCTCTGAGGACGATTCCAGTGAAAGTAACATCACTAGACCCGTACAGCATAGGGTAGCAGTGTTTTCAAGTGTCTCCGACAATATCGAAGGAACTGATACTGTTCTTAAGAATGATTAATTTTTTTAGACTGTTAATGCTTTCAAGGTTCTGGCGCCACCCCAAGTGTGTTAAAAAAGAAAAAAAAATAGATAATGGAATTACTTACATGCTGACATTTCTCCCCGTCGTAGCCGCCACCTACGTTCAAATGTCTGTCGCATTGTGACACGAATTTCTTTATCGCTTAATCTAAGAATTGTACACTGGTGCTTCATCTGGATGTTGACAGCCTAGAGTTCATTGTTGTTCAAAAAAAAAATGGTTCAAATGGCTCTGAGCAGTATGGGACTCAACTGCTGAGGTCATTAGTCCCCTACAACTTAGAACTAGTTAAACCTAACTAACCTAAGGACATCACAAACATCCATGCCCGAGGCAGGATTCGAACCTGCCACCGTAGCGGTCTTGCGGTTCCAGACTGCAGCGCCTTTAACCGCACGGCCACATCGGCCGGCTTCATCGTTGTTCTTGAACTGTTGAGCATACCTTCATCTTGGGCGAGAGATTTGAGTCGCCTTGGGTAAAGTTTGAATTACAGAGGAAACTGATAAATCACCTACCCAAAAAGTCTGAGTTCCATTCATTGCTTTGCGTCGAGCATCGTTGTGAAAGAGCAACATTCCTCCCTAAATCACCCTACGCCATTGGTTTTGGATTGCGCCTCTGAGTTTTGTGTGAGTCTCACAATAAATTTGTGGTGTCACAGTATTCTCACATGATATGTGCTGTAATAATTCCTTTGTGATAGTAAAACTGTAACGTTATGCGGTTTGACACCGTCGGATCGAATTGTTTGAGTCTATTAAGAGAACTGTCGCTTAGTTCCAGAGTTCACATACAGTGCCTAAGACACGTCATCAGTCGCGACTCTTTTTAGAACTTCGTCTCTTCATGGTAGTGCTGAAGGAGTGTTATGGCCAAACCTATTCTTTCAGTTTTTCGAGTATCGGTTGGCTATTTTGGAACTCTCCGTGTACAAACGTATCGTAACCCAATCTCTCTGTGCCATTGTTAAGGAGAGATATTCTTCAAATTGAAGAGTTATTTCCGAAAGTTCGAAATTTGTGAACCGACAGCGTTCCACCAGTCCATTAGCCAAATCTCAATCATTTTCCTGGACCATGTCTATCACGCACATTTGTGGACTAGTCTTCAGTTTCCAGCACCATTCTCTCACAATACCGTCACATATGGCCTCATCGCCAAATACACGACACAAACGGTGAATTATGAAGGCATTTACACAGTAACAGCCGAATGACTCCGTCAGGTGAGCTCAGTAACTTCCTTTTCCGACCGTGACAGCGTAACGAAGCAATAAAGGTTTGTTTGTTTTGAGTAGCCAATCGTAGTTTAACTTTTGAATACCCCTCGTACATTTAAGTTCTACGAAGTACGCTGTTGAGAAATATCCGGCCACTTCTGTGTAATAAATATGGACAGCTATGATCAGGACAGCTTGACCCGCGAATATAAAAGGTGGGTGAGAGTACTGTGTTACCAGGAGAGAAGCAGTAACAGCCGAATGACTCCGTCAGGTGAGCTCAGTAACTTCGTCACTGAAAGTCAGCTGACCAACAGATTCATCGGGGACGTTGTAACCCTTCCAATGCCCAGGTCGATTGTTGGTGATGTGAATTGTGAAGAGTGAACAAAAGGAAACATCTCACCAATGCATTGCTCAAGAATGGTTATGCTTTCGCTGACTTGAAAAAAGCGTTAAGACCATTGAAATGGTCAAGCGCCGTTGATTTGATACTTTTCCTTCCTTTCATTAAGGACCTCACTGACCGCACAGGAAAAATCTTGAGAACGCGGAAAATGGTGGTAACCTACAATCCTAACCGGAAGGTACAAGGTCAGATTATCCGGCCAAGGACGCTCACCAACCGCTGAAAAAAGCAGGAATTTATAGGATTCCGTGTAGTAGTTGCGAGTTGCAGGTGGGTACTACAAAAAGAACTGTCAAAAGACGACTGGAAGAACACAAGGGTAATTGCAAAAGAGGGGACATCGACAGATAAGCCGAGGAGGAACATGCTTTACAGCCAGGAGACCATTAAAACCATTGTGATAGGAGTCACGTACTGGCAGCCACAAACGCACGCCACGAAAAGTTATACAGGCTAGCCATAGAGATTGTAAACCAGCCCAGGAATTTGAACAGGAGGGATGAGGGCGTGGAATTTAATGACACGTGGATTCCGGTGCTGAAGAAGGTGTGCGCCAGTCTTCCTCCATGGGATGACAGCAACGGCGGACGACAGCAATAGACAGGGGTCAGTTGTGCCATGTACAAAATATGTGACGTCACGCCGCTCCGCGATAGTTGAATTTTGGTGAAATCAGTAGCGATGCCCGGTGTGAATCGGGGATTCAAAGTAGATACGATCCTAAGTGAAAATGTACTCTGCAGATGGGGATGAAACGCTGGTTGGTTCTTATGGCTCTAAGCACTATGGGACTTAACATCTACATCTACATCTACATCTACATTTATACTCCGCAATCCACCCAACGGTGTGTGGCGGAGGGCACTTTAGGTGCCACTGTCATTACCTCCCTTTCCTGTTCCAGTCGCGTATGGTTCGCGGGAAGAACGACTGTCTGCAAGCCTCCGTGCGCGCTCTAATCTCTCTAATTTTACATTCGTGATCTCCTCGGCAGGTATAAGTAGGGGGAAGCAATATATTCGATACCTCATCCAGAAACGCACCCTCTCGAAATCTGTCGAGCAAGCCTCACTTGAGTTTGTTAAACATCTCCGTAACGCTATCACGGTTACCAAATAACCCTGTGATGAAACGCGACGCTCTTCTTTGGATCTTCTCTATCTCCTCCGTCAACTCGATCTGGTACGGATCCCACACTGATGAACAATACTCAAGTATAGGTCGAACGAGTGTTTTGTAAGCCACCTCCTTTGTTGATGGACTACATTTTCTAAGGACTCTCCCAATGAATCTCAACCCGGTACCCGCCTTACCAACAATTAATTTTATATGATCATTCCACTTCAAATCGTTCCGCATGCATACTCCCAGATATTTTACAGAAGTAACTGCTACCAGTGTTTGTTCCGCTATCATATAATCATATAATAAAGGATCCTTCTTTCTATGTGTTCGCAATACATTACATTTGTCTATGTTAAGGGTCAGTTGCCACTCCCTGCACCAAGTGCCTATCCGCTGCAGATCTTCCTGCATTTCGCTACAACTTTCTAATGCTGCAACTTCTCTGTATACTACAGCATCATCCGCGAAAAGCCGCATGGGACTTCCGACACTATCTACTAGGTCATTTATATATATTGTGAAAAGCAATGGTCCCTTAACACTCCCCTGTGGCACGCCAGAGGTTACTGTAACGTCTGTAGACGTCTCTCCATTGATAACAACATGCTGTGTTCTGTTTGCTAAAAACTCTTCAATCCAGCCACACAGCTGGTCTGATATTCCGTAGGCTCTTACTTTATCAGGCGACAGTGCGTAACTGTATCGAACGCCTTCCGGAAGTCAAGAAAAATAGCATCTACCTGGGAGCCTGTATCTAATATTTTCTGGGTCTCATGAACAAATAAAGCGAGTTGGGTCTCACACGATCGCTGTTTCCGGAATCCATGTTGATTCCTACATAGTAGATTCTGGGTTTCCAAAAACGACATGATACTCGAGCAAAAAACATGTTCTAAAATTCTACAACAGATCGACGTCAGAGATATAGGTCTATAGTTTTGCGCATCTGCTCGACGAACCTTCTTGAAGACTGGGACTACCTGTGCTCTTTTCCAATCATTAGGAACCTTCCGTTCCTCTAGAGACTTGCGGTACACTGCTGTTAGAAGGGGGGCAAGTTCTTTCGCGTACTCTGTGTAGAATCGAATTGGTATCCCGTCAGGTCCAGTGGACTTTCCTCTGTTGAGTGATTCCAGTCTGAGGTCATCAGTCCCCTAGACGTAGAACTACTTAAACTTAACGAACTTAAGGACATCACACACAGTCATGCCCGAGGCAGGATTCGAACCTGCGGCCGTAGCAGCAGCGCAGTTCCGGACTGAAGCGCCTAGAACAAGTCGACCACAGCGGCCGGCCAATGAAACGCTGGGTTTATGGGGTAATACATTCGACAACGCCATAGCAGGCCGGGACATTTTATTAGTTGTCATCTACGACCGTGAAAGTTTACATTTGACTTTGTGAACACTGCAGAACAGAAGAGGTGTTGTTGTTGTATGGGGTCATTTTTCGTTGCTGGGACGTGGTCGCCTTATTGCACTTAGGGAAACGCTAATGAGTCTATGCATGTTTCTGCAACGTGATAATGCGTTCTGTTTTAATACAGTGGCTCATCGGCAACGCACTGTTTACAATAACATGCATGTAATGACCTAGCCTGCCCAGAATCCCTACCAGAACCCAAAAAAAGACCGTTGGCGTGAGCTACAATTTCGACTTCGTTAAATACCAGAGCCTCCTACGTCACCCTGTTCTCTGGTTTTTGCTTTTGAGGATGAATGAACCATCATTCCTCCTGACACATTCAGACACTTCATCAAAAATGTCCCCAGCTGAATTTACGACGTCTTAAGGAAGACACCACGTGGTAATGTCCACTAAAAGGTGTTTGAATAGTTTCGGTGAGATTAAGTAGTTTCTGAAAGTATTTGTTTGGAATGAAGCGTTATATGGAAGTTGAACTTGGACGATAAACAGTGCAGACAAAACAGACATCTAGAAATGTGGTGAAGATAGAAGAGTGGTTACGATAACCGATGAAAACTTATTGAAGCGAGTTGGGAAAGACTACCTCTATTGTACAGATTGCTAAAAGAAGGGATACGTTGGTAGGATATAAGCTGCGGCATCAAAGAACAGTTGATTTAGTATTAGCTGAAATTATGATGGAGGGTTAAAAATTCTACTAATGTATGGAAGCCAAAACTGAACTACAAGCGTTTGTAAGTGGCTGCAAGCTACAGTAATTGTGCTGAGTCGAAGAGGTTTGCGTAGAATAGACTAGTTTGGACAGCTGCATCAAACCACTCTTCGGACTAAGGACCATAACAACTTATTTATCATATAATTATGCAGTGGCTTCTGATGTTATTAGAACCAACTACACTACTATAAATGATTTCTTCATCAGGGCGCCAAGAGGAAGATTCTCTTGAGGTTTACCCAGACTAGTGACTTCTTGAAACAGCAAACTATCATCTCCAGCGTCTATAAGCGTGTAGTAACAATCGTTAAACACACTTAATGTCTTCTTCGCAGGTACGGAATTTCTCGCACACAAGTGGTTTCATAAGATCCAAGAAGACGAAACCAAGTGAGGTCACATGAGCTGAACGAGCTGTTTACAAAATAGTACAGCTGTTACTTATGTAGCATATACGGCGGCCTTTTTAGATGAATACTCGTACAGTTATCACAAATATGTGAACACTTGGATGCTTAGCATCGAAAGACTGCTCACGGTAAATTGTCTCATTTTTGCTTTCAGCTTTCGATTAAGCCATTGGTGGAGGAGAGTACCGCACTTCAAACTGATTCTATAGCTTCCATTCACACACAAATCAAAAAAAGTCTTCCATCACCACGTTTCCGAGAACTGAAGTAGACGTTGACTGTGGAAGATGTATCACAGACACGGTCCCTTTGACTGTTCAGAGACGTCAATAAACACGCCACAGATGTAAAGAACCATGAATGAGCAGCCCCTATTAGAGGGAGGGTCTCCGACAGCCGATCAGTTCCAGTCATTCCAGCACGAAGTTGGTACATGGCCGGCCTGTGCGGCCGAGCGGTTCTAGGCGATACAGTCTCGAACCACGCGACCGCTATGGTCGAAGGTTCGAATCCTGCCTCGGGCATGGATGTGTGTGATGTCCTTAGGTTTGTTATGTTTAAGTAGTTCTAAGTTCTAGGGGACTGATGACTTCAGAGGTTAAGTCCCATAGTGCTCAGAGCTATTTGAACCATATTTTGGAGGTACAGGGCTCGTGTTGTCTGTAGTTTAACCATGCCTAGACGGTCAAATCTGAAGGTTTGATAGCGTCCGCATTGTTACTTTGTGCCACGAAGAGCTCTCAAGAAGGGTAGTGTCCAGGCGTCTCGCAGTGAACCAAAGGGATGTTGTTCGGAAATGGAGGATATACAGAGAGACAGGAACTGTCAATGGCATGCCTCGTTCAGGCCACCCAAGGACTACTACTGCAGTGCCTGACCGTTACCTACGGATTATGGCTCGGAAGAACCCTGACAGCAACGTAAAAATGTTACATAATGCTTTTCGTGTAGCCACAGGACGTTATGTCACGACTCAAATTGTGCGCAATAGGCTGCATGATGCGGAACTTCACTCCCGACGTCCGTGTCGAGGTTCATCTGTGCAACTACGACATCATGCAGCGCGATACAGATGAGCCCAATAACATGCCGAATGGACCACTCAGGATTGGCATCACTTTCTCTTCGCTGATGAGTGTCGCATATGAACGAGACAATCGTCGGAAACGTGTTTGGAGGCAACCCGGTCAGGCTGAATGCCTTAGGTACACTGTCCAGTGAGTCCAGCATGTTGGAGGTTCTCTGCTGTTTTGGGTGGCATTTTGTGGGGCCGACGTACGCCGCTGGTGTTCATGAAAGGCGCCGTAACGGTTGTACGATACGTGAATGCCATCCTTCGACCGATTGTGCAACAATACAGGCAGCATACTGGCAAGGCATTTGTCGTCATGGACGACGTTTCTCGCCCCCATCGTGCGCATCTTGTGAATGACATCCTTCAGTACAGCGACATCACTCGACTGGAGTGGTCAGCATGTTCTACAGACCTGAATCCTATCGAATATGCCTGGGATAGATTGAAAAGGGCTGTTTATGCACGATGTGACCCACCATCCACTCTGAGGAATCTACACCGAATCGCCGTTGAAGAGTGGTCAATCTGGAGCAACAGTGCTTTTATGAACTTGTGGATATTACGCCACGACAAATACACTCATGCATCAATGCAAGAGGACGTACTACTGGGTATTAGAGGTTCCTGTGTGTGTAGCAATCTGGACCACCACCTCTGAAGGTCTCGCTGCATGGTGGTATAACACACAATGTATGGTTTTCATGATCAATAAAAAGGACGGTAATGATGCTTATGTTGATCTCTATTCCAGTTTTCTGTACAGGTTCCGGAACTCATGGAAGCGAGGTGATGCAAAACTTTGTTTGATCGTGTACACAGAAATGGTAACTCATGTACAGTACTCTGCATTATGAACCCGAATTCACCCGGAAAATTTAATAATGTTATTCAGGTAGATTTTCTGAGTATTAGTACACAGGGGAATTGCGTTCTTTCGTTGGTCGCTATAGAATAATTACATCCCATTTCATATCTTACCTACCCCCCCCCCCCCCCCCCATGCTTCACTCTTTGTATCTCAGTCGCACTAGCAGAATCTGTAGAACACTGCAAATATCAAGGATATGTTCCGTGAGACTTGTCTGGAAGCGAACTTGTTCCAGTTCACTCACGGTACTCGTCCTTCCCTGTTCACAACAATAACGCCCTATGTGCTTTCCTACCTCAAGTTAAGATTCAGTACTGCTCAGCTGTATGATGGGCTAAATTTTCCGGCAGTGTTACACGGGCCACCACCTTTGTTCGACGACAACGTACAATGACCACTCACAGATGGCACCTGACAGCATTAGCAGCGGATGGTAGGTATAGCGTATCGGGAGGGAAACGCAAAATAGTGTTGTCGTTGTAATGGCAAAACGGAGCGATTTATCTGACGTCCAGACGGGCATAATTACTGGCTTTCGAGCCAAAGGTTAAAGCATTTCCGTAACTTCTGAATATGGGGCAGTTCAAGTGCCACAGTGGTTAAAGAATGCTGTGCATGGCAAAATGGCGGTATCCAAAATGATGGCCCCGAGGAAACTGTGGTGCACCACGGGCCATAGAAAACAGGGGTGAACGACGGCTGTGGAGGTGTGTACAGACGAACAGACGTGCAACTGTGGAGCAGCTGACGGCTCAGATGAGCCAAGGGGCTACCGACGGTGTCACCTCAGCGTTGCACGCAGTGCCACTGACTGGTGACTGGTAACCTGTTGCTATGAATCAATGTTTGTGCTCCGTCGGACAGATGGCCGTTGGTGTGCACGGAGTGAAACGTTTGAAAGAAAATATCCAGGCCGGAGGATGGAGCGTTATGGTCAAGGGAATATTTTGAATAGCAGAACAGATCAACACATGTATGTATCCACCGTTTGGGATCATGTCAACGCCTGTATGAAGTTTGTTTTTCCACATCACGATGGCATCTACCAGCAGGACAGTGCAATGTCTCACACAGCTCACCATGTAGGTGTCTCGTTCAGATAGCACCACGGCGAGTTTACCGTACTCCCCTGGCCATAAGACTCTTCGGAATTAGGCCCAGTCTGGAATCTGTCTCACTACCTCCGTCGGGCAGTACACGCCTTGGACACTCAACCGAGAACTGTAGCGCAACTGGCCACGGCATTTGGATTGGCGTGACTCCGCATCTTTGTTGCTACTTTCCAGAATCTCATTGACTCTCTTTCTGCACATCTCGCAAATTTCCTCTGTGCTAGAGTTAGTTTTTCAGATATTTGCGAGATGGTCACATTATGTGACTGGACAGTTTAATTGTAGGTTTACAGTGATATACAATAGTATGGATACGTTTACGATTTGAAGAGTTGGCCGATATGCACCTTATATGGGCCCAATAATTGCATTGGAGTAACAGCGTAACAACAGTATTCTGAGCTGTTCTGACAAAGGCGGTAGCTACATTAACCGCCTTTTGTCTCTGTACGTAGTCGCCTACTAGAAACTGGATCCTTCCGTGTTGGGGTGTTGGTTTATTACGGTGATATTCCCCTTAGTGAGTGTATTAGGACGTGAGGAGTGGTAACCGGCGTAACACATCGAATAAATCATATTTACATTATTCCCCTGTAACAATCCGCTGTAGACCTAGTAGCCATTCTGTCAAAAAGCTCAGAAAAGTCCTGAAGAGACTTCGAAATTTTGAAGGTTGAATTCGCGTTTATGGCGTCACATTACACTGGATTTTCTAAATATTAGTATTAATGATGTAAAATAGTTCGAATTCCATTACAAATAACTAAGATGATATGAAAGATAGAAGATGAAAGTTGAAGTCCCAGTCAATACAAATGACTACAACGATATCGAAATAGAAGGTTAAAGAGTATGTCCCTGTCCATACTGACGGCATTATCGACAGTTTCCTCTTGCTCGGAATGCTGTTAGTGGACTCTTTACATGATGGCTTAAGGTTCTCGGATGTATTTGATATTATGATTTGAAATATGCATTATATTCAATGCAACGATAAAACTTAATCTGTTTCGGAATGCTGACTTTTGCTTCTGATTGTAACGTTTTTAGTGCAAGTGGTTGGTGGTGCAGAAATGAATCTCTTTCTTACTGTGATCTGATAATGGAAAAACGCTATACATTAATTTTGGGATGATTCTTCTGTGAGAGTAAATAGTAGTGAAATATTGGGGGGACGATGCTAATGACATGTGTGTTTGATTCTGAGTAGTTGTAAGTGAAAAATTTATTGAGTTTATATTAAAATGAATTTATGTTATTCAAGTCTTCACTGACATGCCATAGTTATATAAAGTTCAAAATTAATTGTAAGTCACGCTTTCTATTATTTATAATTGTTTTTAGAGGACCATAATTGTGAAATTGTAGCAGTCTTCTCATTGCGTAAAGTAGTTTAGATCGCAACCCTTTTGCACTTACTGCGAGTTGGTTGTAAATGTCGTTGGATACGCTGAGTGACATTATTTTGCAGTCTGAGTAAATCTGGAGCCATGCTAGGGAATAGTGCAACGACATATCTCACATCCCTCTTCCCCTCCGCTCTGTTCCTGCACTAAGAAAGCGTTGGCCAATGCATTGGGAAACATATTCAGTTAGTTTTGTTCAAACGAGGGAAATGCATTTTGCGACGCGTAACAGTATTCGGTTATTACAAGTCGAAAATGAAGGTATGTTATAACCGTAAGCAGTATATATGTTTCTGCCCCGTTGTCAAGTGAGAGTTCTGTGCGGTATGAGACATCACTGTGGAAAAGATCATTGTCGCGGAATTTCGCACTAATAATCTTTGTTTGCGAATCTGATCAAAAACTTTTTATTGGCTGCGGTTGGCAGGAGGAGGAACTGTGTCCACCACTAAGGTATACTGATGGGCATTAAAATTACAAAAGCATGACTGCGACTTGCAAGAAACGTCATACTAGAATGAAGTATTCCATATGCTTTGATATTCAAACGTTTAGCATTCGAGCGAAACGCATAAACGAAGTAGGACTAACGACGCATACATTTATAATTTTGATGAAGGTGTTTCTTGTACCCAAACGGCATTTTAATGTTGAGGATGGATTACGTCTCATGATGGAAGAAGAAAGGCGTAGCAACGAGTATTACAATTCGAGTTGCCGGATCATGGGCAGTCGAGACTGCGATTTCCTGCTCCGTGGTAGTTCCTGCTTGTCTTTGACGGTATCCTGCGTTTGTTATACGAATATTGAATCAATATGTTGAGAAAAAAAAGAGGACAAACTTAGCTTTCGCTGCTCTGTCCAAGATCGTACAGTATATGATCAAAAGCATCTAAAACTAAGCTCCGCCTGAACAGGCCATGAAGGCTTAACGGTACCGACCGGCCAGCCGTGTAATCCTCAGCCCACAGGCGTCACTGGTTGCGTATATGTAGGGGCATATGGTCAGCACACTGCTCTCCCGGCCGTATGTCAGTTTTCGTGACCGGAGCCCCCACATCGAATAATACTTCAGTGTGCTTCACAAGGGCTGAGTGAGTGCATGCCGCTTGCCAACAGCGCTTGGTAGACCAGATGGTCCACCATGCAAATGCTAGACCAGCACGACAGTGCTTAACTTCCATGATCTGACGACAATCGTTCATACCACTGCGGCAAGGCCGTTGCCGATTAAAAGCATCTGAACACCTGTTAGTGGACGTTAACGAGCGTTGTGCACACCATTCGACTTTATAACGGCTTTGTTGGGGCACTTTCAATGAGATGTGTGGAAGTTTGAGGAGAAGAGCAGAAACGAGAGAAGATACTGTTGGTGGACGCTGGTGAATAGACCAAAGATAACGTTCTGACCCACCCCAACTGCATTATCAGTGAGGGTGCGAGAATGAGGATTCTGGACAGGGAATGCCAGGTATAGACGATTCACAGCGATATTGCTGTAACTAGCATTTCTTCAACTTAACGATATGACAAATTGAAAATTGCGTTATTTCACAAAAACCATCTGGAAAAGTATAGTTTCGAGTACTGCTTAGAGTGTCCTATTGTACCATTACCATTAACTACTTTATAGCAAAACTCGTACCAGAAGTTATTTTAGATACAGGATTATTGATCAAGGCATTGATGTCTGACTTTAATGTCACTTAGGATCATATTTCACTGAAACTGTGCTGCAACAGCGGGTGGCTACAAAAGTATCTTTGTTTCATAAATTCAGATGACAGTAACAACGCCTCTGTGATATTCACTATTTCCAAAGTTTTCTAGCACACGTATATGGTAATATGCAACAACAAAAAGTAGTTCCGAGGAAAAAAGTAGAGACGATGTTCAAATTAATATTGAAATTAAAATAGTTTTAAAATTTCATTCATCTTCGACAGTGTTGTGAGCTTTCCCATACAATTCATGGTAAACTATTGACTTGGCAGAGGACCCTCAGATCAGAAATTTTTTCTCTGAACTGGGCAGTGATGTGAGGAGTATGGAAATGTGTGTTCCACAGCATGCTCCACACTAGTCCTGAGAGTTCGAAACTTAAGACATGAAACAATTGTATTGTTGACTAAGACATATTCATGTTAAAATGATATCGTTAATGGTTCTTCCTTACTCGCCGTTATTATTCTGATCTCAGACCATGTTACCATTTCTGCATTTTCTATTTTCGCCCAGTTTCGGACCTTCCATGAAGTATCTGTTTTGCTTGGTTGTCGCGGCTAGGGTGTACCACTCCTGAGGTTCTTAAACGTTCCGGCCCTTTTTTGTACACTCGATAGCACTATGCCTGCCGTCCTGTTCATTATAGATGAGCCCCTTATCGACAAACTTGCGAGTAAGTGAATGAATTTGTAGAGTACTCAGACCGTAAAGATAAATGAAAAATATAAACCTGTTTCTGTTATGAACACTGCAATTGGAAAAGAAAGAATTACTTATGTAGCCATTCTCACTTTGCTGATACAGGAATTTGTAGACGCATCTAGCTATGTATATGCTTTCTCTACGTTCAATTCCGTCATGACACACGAAGCACAATCCCTTTCGTGTTCACATGTTGCAGATAGTCAGACTGTATGTGCTCAGCCCCTTTCTGTAATATAGCAGAGATACTACACCATGTAGACAGCTAAGTACCTGCTTTAAATCAAACAATAGGTGTACTGTCAGTTTCCGCCTTCAGCTTGTCAGAATCTTTTTCTGCTCGAGCCACGTCTTTGTCTTAGGATGTCTTTGTCTTTTTCTCTAAGTCAGTCTTATTTTCTGGTTAAGGATTCTTTTACGCTTTACACCCATCGCATGCATCCTCTATAGGTTTGAAAAGCCCAAGATTGTATTTTGTATTGAAAGCCTTTTCCTACATCCAAGATCATGGATGATTCTTCCAATCCTCTTGGCACTTCTGGACGTACAGTCTACAAATCTGTCGAACGTTGAGGACGCTACCTACGTATTGCCGCGAATTGTCTTTTACAATGTAGCGTGATTCTACGTTTTCAAATCAATCAATATGATTTCCAAAGCCTTCCATAGTCATATGATGTTCGTTTATGATTAGCGCGCTTGCCTCGTTTGCTCTCACTCACTACACCTTCTGGAATAGTTTTTCCCACTAATCGACAATACTATATGATGCAAAAATATGGTTTTACACACTTTTACTACTTAATTTTCGTGAGTAAATGTACACTGTAGTGTACAAATATGACTGGACGTAACAACTTCTTCCAGTCTGTTACAAATTATTTTTCTTAAAATTTCCGTGATCATCTTCCTCAGGTAATCACGTTTCTTAATTGTAATTTCTAAGCCATAAGATGTCTCAGACAATTTCTGTCTTTGATCGAATGAAACTTCACACTTGCACCTTCCAGGTAGTCCACAACGTGGACCGATCAGAGTCTTTTGTAGTTGCTTAAATGAATGTATGCTTTTCCCTCCTGAGAAGATTCTTTTCTAATTTTTTCATTCGTTTACAATCCTCACATTTGCGTTTGCGGGAAGTTCGTGTAAAAGGAAGAGTAAGCTACCATTCTAGTATAACTATTTAAGGAATACAACAAGTTGGATCGATTGTGGCACGATTATTGTACTTTTACGGTATCAATTGCCTGTGCTTTTATTTATAGTTATTACGGCTGTTTCATCAGGGTTGTCTGCTGACTGCCAACGAACACAACTGTCTATTGCGTCTCTCTCAGTTATGAGGTCCTGCGCTTTTTGACAAGCATGTTAGATTCCTATAACAATAAAAATAAAATAATAACAATTCCTCATGGCGTAGTAACGACGTTACTTTGTTCCGTTTTCAATATTGATACATGAATTAGAGTAAGGTCTTTCATATCTGGAGCTATTGTTTCAATATCTTTAGTCTCAGAATAACTGGATCGTTAAGGGTCTGTTGGGTCATCAGACATTGATTTGCCTTCTACAGAAGAGTCGCCACTGTTGTCATCAACAATATCCAAATAATAATAATGATAAAATATTTTAACCCAATCTGTGCAATAGTGCTTAGCCTACAACCGTATTATTAACTTTTCGATAGTTGTTTGTTTCCTGTTTAGACGAACGTCTACTCTTATGTAGCATGTTTCGTGGCTTGTATTTTATGATGAAGAATCTGGTTCAGAAAATAGTTCTTTCGTGCTTTCCCTAAAGTCATTTGTAACGTTAATCTGCAACTGTTAATCTTCTGCTGTCAACCATAAGACAAAATGTAGGCTAGGTAAGCTATACAGAACACAGCATATTGTACTGTAACCTAGTTCATTGATTGTTATTGTAATATCTGTAATATAATGATTCAAACACAGTAATCACATTTACTGCACTGATGACTGGGTGATGTTAGACAATAAACACCACACAAAACATATAAAAAGCTTAAAACAATTCCTGCTGTTTCAATGAAAACCTTTCCCCGCACGTTACTCTGACCATAGCGTTCTGTAACACTAACGTAATTTTGCTGTGATGTAGGGCTACAAAATTTCTTTTTGGGTAAAGCAGGTACGATAAAAGGCCACACAAGGTGCCGAATATATGAGTGCAAAAGGATCGTAACAGCAATTGCGATGGTATTACACTGAAAATATACTTAATTTGTAGTTACGATGTTCCGACACCATATTTGTATGATGGATCGTAGGCAAAACATTAGCTCCGACAACACAGTGGCACGGTAGGTTCGTTTTCTTACAAAATTTAATTACGATAGTGCCGCTCTGAACCACTGATATTTAGTGAGCCACATTTGGGGAATTGGGATGGACGGATAGAGTGCTCGGAGAGCCGAAGTTGTTAAGGCCACCGCTCCCGGTAAGCAGGAATTCAGGGTTCGAGCCCTCTCTAGCACAAATTTTCGCTTGTTGTCAGTAATCGATTTCAGTTCCGGATTACATTTGATGTCGAAATTTCTCATTCATCATTTCTATATGTCCGCGGATCATGAATGGTGTGTGTTCCTTCGCACTTGTGCGGGAGAAAAAACACCACAAACAGGCTATAAGAAAAAAATATTATTGTCTCGAGTTTCTGAGAGTCTGGCACGCAACTACTCGGCAACCATTATGATTAATGAATGTTGGGACAGAAGTGAAGCAACATTGGTTGACGTACCCACATTTGCTATACAATCTTAGTTCCACTCTATCCAGACCCTGCTTATAATCATTGCTGCTGCCGGAGATGGCAGACCTGTGCACTGAAGTATAATCCTATATACGCAAATATCACCGACAGCTATATACACTCTTTTTATCATTTTGTATGTGTGTGTATGGACAATAATTGAAATTTCATTACTTCCTATTCTTTTTAATGTAGCAATTTTAATGGCCAGTAACATACTTTGATGCAGCAAAGGCTCTCTGCAACGTAAGCGGACGTCTGTTTAGTCTGCGCGATGGGAGGATGGGAGTTCCAGAACCACTTCCCCCTATTGCTTGCCGCGGCACGGCAGCGAATATCTCCTCCGCAGTTGCCGAGTACGTAAGTTAGGCGCGACAGTCCGCGCTGCTTAACAGCCAATGGCTGCCGCTCCGACGCTTTTGTGCTGACGTAGCTCCTGGACCGGTCATTATTGGGCGACCTAGCAACTCACGGTGCAGTGACTTGCTGTCGACAACTTTGCAGAAGAGAAACGGATGCACCGCACTGGCGCCCGGCGGTGCAAATAACGCCCGCTCCGTTGGCAGCACTGCTGGAACCAATGCGGGGTGGTGATTTAGGACAGGGACCAATGGACTGCCGCGGCGATACACCTGCAGCCGAGCGGCAGATAACGGTCTGCGAGGTCCCCGATGCGCACAGAGGAGTCGATAAACGGCGAGCTTAAAATGCATTTTCCCCCAAAGCTGAACATTCGACTTCGTTTCCGACAACGTCAGTGGCAGCCACGTCATTACTTTCTACATACAACTGAATCAAAGAGCGAATTTTTGAGTATGAAGATTTATTTGAGATATAATAATGACTATCCCGTGTGCCTTAATAACCTCGTGCAAGTCTTTCAAGACTTGGACGACATGTGTCTACCTAACCTACACCAGAAATAATACTAGAGCATAGGGAACGATGGTTTTTTGTGAAATTCGAATCACGTCTCCGTCGTGGGAAGTTTCCACTTCAGTGAGAGGTGAAAGCTAGGCTTAAAGCAGACTGAACGTTCCTGGTGCGAACGTGATTTGATCACACACCCTTCCTGTTTCCAGTTACCCACTTAATTTTTAGACCACCAGGACCGGCTATTAAAGAAATAAAATATGTTATGAAGATTTGAGTGAAAGTATGCCTCTTTCCGACGGCTTACTGCACATCAGCGACTTCAGGAGATGAGGCAGTAACATATGGATGAAAGATATTCATCATATTTATCTATTAAGGAATACTATTGTCCACCATTGATCCTGAAAGAACCAAAAATTTAGAAGTTTAAAATATGGACTAATGTTCAGACTATTTTATGCATTAGTTGATCGTTAAGCTAATACCACGCCCCGATATCGAATTATAGTTTTACCTGTGGTACATTTGTATTAACGACATGAATGCGACGAAGGAAAATGGTAAAATCCGACTTACTTGTGAATGCGAAGATATCTGAAAGTTCTTGTTATATTGTCCAGATTATTTTTACGTTAGTCACTGTGCATTTCCTTTACTTTAAAAAATAGAAACAGACGATGAACTCTATAACATGTTGGATACATGATTCGTAAGAAGACATACTCGGTGGCCTAGAGGAACATGAAACAAATACCAGTCTTTCTATAAATATGTCCAATAGCCCAATGATATTGATACTGTAACAACACCAACGCTATTCTATTGTACATATAATAATTTTTTCTTCTGATTTTCGATAAATTAGTGTAAGCGATGTTCTCATTTCATTTCTTTTTTCTTTTCATGTCATTATGTTAAAGAAACTGTAAACAATTTTCGATGTGAATATGAATGTTTATGTCAAATTGCAAGCAATATTATAACAAAATGGAAATGTAAGAAATGTTGAAACTGTTGTAAGATGTTAAAGTTGTAATTGTGCGCCTGGTCCATACGTAGGCAATGTATTAAGATATGTAGAATGCAAAACCTTTGGTGAATACCCTGTCTATATGGGAGCGGTAAAAGGTGGATGGCAGGCGAGCGCGGGAAAATGCACGCGGGCGCGGCACGGCATAACGGGCTCAGCAGTAGTAGTCGGAGTTGGGCATCGGTCTGAGTAACACGTTCTGGATCTAGGAGGCTCTCCTGCAAAACGTGATTTCGTTGAGCCTCGGATGTGCCGTTTCCGACGCCTATACAGCATGGCAGTATTCCATTGGCACTAAATGGAAAAAATATTGAGAAGCTATGAAGAAGTAAAGTGCCGATACATCAAGAGCCATAGCTGTGCTTGTATGTGTGCTCTGCGCCTCGTCATCTCGCCGCCCGCCAACCGCCGCTTCGATACGAACAGATTGAAACTTTTAGTACTGTATTCGTGTGGACCAGTGTTACTTTTGTTCCATACTGTTCAATAACAACTTAAATTTTACCAGAACTGTCCTATCAGTTAATTATCTTCACAACTAACCTAGACAGGGTCCTTTCCACATGTTGTGCAATCCGAGTGTCCCGAAATGGAGATTTAAAGTTTATGTTAATAATACTTACCTGCAGACCTATCTATGTTGGAATGATGTTTAAATAACTTTGTTGTTAATGAATATATAGGTCTGGCAAGGTTGGAAGATAATGTTGAAATTGGTTTAGTAATGAAGTTTAATTAATTTGAGACAAAAATAACGGTAGTTAAATGAGCAGGAAATATGATAAAAAGAGTAGTAATTCATATATTGGAAATCTTGAGTGCTTAATGCTTTCAATAGTTAATAGTTTCAATACAGTGATCATAACAGTTTCAGGGTCTCTCCCCCCCCCCCCCCCCCCCCCGTTTTTCTTTTCTATTCATTTAAATTCTGTAGTGTACTGAACTGATTTGACCAGCAAAGTTAAAGTCAATATAAAACCAAAATTTATTAGTGTTTTTCCTTTTTCAAAATTGATATTGTATGTGTGTTTCGAAAGTGCTATTTTTAGGGTAACCTATGCCCGATATTAATCAGATCAATAGACAGTACGAAGTTTGTAGTAAACATTATAGTGAATTGTTGTGTATTTATGGCTCGTCCATATTGGTACAGAAAGTGAAATTATTAGTTCAGTAGATTTTCTGGTTCTAAAAATTTACCATAGTATGCAGTGTTATTACGTGTTGTTTTGTATGAACGTACTTCAACTTGTACTGGGAAGAAACTCAGTTAATGCCTAATTAGGCTGGCTACCGCATTATTAACAAGTTGGTAGCATCTGATGTGTCGTTTCTTGTCCATCCTAACGTGTAGCTGCACTTCAGACTTGCTTGACGTATCATTGTTGTTACTGAGTGGGTGGAAGTCTGAATTTTGCCTCCATTCAGGTACACGTGTTCAACATATATACCAAAATCCTTTCTTATAAGGTGAAGCCCGTTAACTTACCATAATACCGGCTTTAGTAAGTATCGTGCGCAGTAGCGTAGTGTTACAATACTTGTTGTGGATTTACTTTTATTAATGCAAAACCTTACTTCACAGATGAATTCAACAGTCAATTGTACGATTAGCGCCATCGATAGTCGAAGTTATCAGAAATGCAGAGAAATTCATGGTGGACCATAGATTAAAGACAAAATTTTACACATTGGAAAGTTGGTTGGATATTTTCTTCAACACAAAACAGTCACCGTATCGTGAGAGAAATAAAAAATTAGCTGTAGCTTTTCGATAAGCCAACCTTTGTAAGTGCAGATCACGTCCACCTTGGAGAGACTGTCAATATACAGGATGATTTCCACTGTGTACGAACTGTAGGAACTGATTGTTGAGATGATACGGACCAAGAAAGGCCTAATGAACTTATTTGCGAAAATGGATGGTCTCCATGCTAGAGACCATTTATTTAGTGATGCTTCGTTACAGAGACTGCGGTCTGATACGTCCTGTACCACGAAGCCACAGTTACAGTACGCACGGTTTCCTCCTAGAGGCTGGCACTGTTCCCCATACGTAATGCCCTAGCGCCCTCTTCTGTCATAGTAGTTGGTAATGTTATGTCCAATTCACTTCTCTTGCTAAAAATGTAATGTAAATGTCGTGTGACTAGGACCTCCCATCAGTTAGACCGTTCGCCGGGAGCAAGTCTTTCGTTTTGACGCCACTTCAGCGACTTGCACGTCGAACTTCTCTTGCTGACTCACCTTGTAGTGGATGCGATACGGTGTTGTACACAACTGTTCCGTATTCGAATCGAGAGCTTGCCGATATGGTGTTTACTTACGTAACGGGAAATGGCAAAGGACGGCTGGCAGCAAGGTTGTATCATGACAACAACCACAGCATTCAATGTTTGCAGCTGTGTTTCGCCGTTTGTCTGCGGCAGGGTCGTTTCAGGAAGCAGGAAATCATGAAGGATGTACTCGAAATGTTCGGATACCGGACTTGGAGGAAAATGTAATTAACACTGGGAGACGATCTCCGTGTCAGTACCAGGCGGTTCGCCCGCGATTACAGGGTAAGCCAGATGACCGTGTGGAACATTCTTTATGAGAACTGTTACTACCCTTATCATTACAGCGTGAGCCGGGCTTACTAGTGACAGTCTTGCAACATCGGGAGCAATGGTTTCTTCACCAGGCAACCACGATCCCGGGATTAGTGTCATCCATCCTATTCACATATGATGCCAGCTTTAGGCATCCACAGATGATAACAATCATCTGTGGATAGTACTGAGAACCTCCGATGGTATGGTTACAGCGAATCGTCACCATCGTTGCAGCCGGAACATGTGGGTCGAGACAATTCGCGACCGTGTTTTGGGATCAGTCTTCCTTCTACGTCGCCTAACAGGCTGAACTATCGGCGTTTCTCGCTGGTGACTTTTCCTCCGCTGCTGGAAGAAGTGCCATTAGTAAATGTAAATTTCGTGTGACTAGGGCCTCCCGTCGAGTCGACCGTTCGAAGTTGAAAGTCTTTCGATTTGACGCCACTTCGGCGACTTGCGCGCCGATGGGGATGAAATGTTTAGGACAACGCAGCACCCAGTCCCTGAGCAGAGAAAATCTCCGACCCAGCCGAAAATCGAACCCAGGCCTTAGGATTCACATTCTGCCGCGCTGACCACTCAGCTACCGGGGACGGAGAGTGCCATTGATGATTCGAAGGGTTATGTAGCTACTACGTGGTGGTGCTCCGTCCCACTTCACCGTTAACCGTTGGACGCATCTCTATCGTGTCTTCCTGGTTGGTGGATCGGAGAAGACGTCCTGTTGCATGGCTTACTAGTTCACCGGATCTCAACCCGCACGATTTCTGGTTGTGGGCCATCTCAAAAATATCTGTGGTGTCTTTGACACTGTTCGGACGTAGACTGGCCGATGTGAACGTGTTAGATAGAACATGACACGGCGCATAGAAGCATGCGTTGAGGCACATTGACACTATTTTCAACACATACCATAACTGTGGCTGCACGACACAGTGCGTACTAGACCGCAGTCTCTGTAAAAATGTGCGGTTGAGTAAATGGTCTCTAGCATGGACACCATACATTTTCAGTCATACGGTTATTATACCTTTTTTGTTCCGTATCTTATCATCGATCAGTCCCTTGAGTTTGTACACGATGGAAAAGTCACACTCTGTATGGCTTATGTAGTCTCCGGCTACCGCAAGTGTATACCAGCAGCAGACTTACAGTTTTACTTCCGCGGCGAAATCACAAAAATACATAATTAATTTTCTGTTTCTTTGCAAGAATGCTTCTGCAGTAAGGGAATACACGGAAATTTCCGCACCACACTGCCACAGCTGCTGCATTCTGTTGATGAAGGTGAGGTTGGCTGCATTACTTTGTTTTGGACCCTCTAGCGACGTGCTGACGCACTGCAGCATAGGGGTTTCAGTGTTTACCTTTAGTGCAGACGTGTCCTGGGAAGTAAATAGAAAATTGATTTTATAATTATAGATTTGCTAGAAGATGGTAACCTACAATGGGCAGACAATGTTGCCGTCTTAGCCTAGACATATTTAATGCATGCCAAACTTGATGATATTCCTCCTTAAATCTTGTAAGACGTGTATATTTCTATTGTCTATTGTCTATTGTCAAACCATAATTTATGAAAGATGTTTATATTTTATTAATAGGATTACGTAGGAATAATTAATATTTATCATTTAGGAAATAATTGTGGTAGCTAGCAGGGAATGTCTGCACCAAAGTATTGTTGGCGGGAGAGACCGCACATTGATATAATTTTAAAAAGGGCGGGAGAGACAGTGTATGGATACATTTTAAGATAAGAGCGGGAAAGACTGCGCATTGATACATTTTGTAATAGTAGCAGCGATTGTCTGCACCAGAAAGCATTGTTGGCGGGAGAGACCACACTTTAGCGTTCGTAGGAAGTCAGTAGGAAGCGAGATGTGAAGCGAGTCGGTAGCAGGTCTGAAGCGAGAGGTTGAGAGGAGCGGTGTGCCTGCCAGTCACCAGCTATGATTTACAAGAGATTATAAACGGATGTACAGAGACATCAACTAACTATTATCATAAGAGGAACCAATATTATTATTATAATTTTTATAAGCTCAAGACAAGTGAAGGTATGTTTGCGCAATGCTAGTTGTAAGATTATTGTAAAAATTAAGTCCCATTTGAACGTTTGTAAAATTATTTCATTACCAACAGTAAATATTTGAAGAATCGTTTTCAGAATATAATTAATTTTGCCAGCAATGTTGCATTACTGATTATATTTCATCCCAAAAGCCATCAACGTAAAACTTTGCAAAATGTTATTGTTGTTAAGAAAAAGTTGAACTATGAATTACGTAATTTCAGTCAAATTAATTAAAGAATAACGTCAGCTTTGGCAATAAATACAGCCACTTATTATGACAGCGCACCAGCAGCTAATAGAGTATAGTAAAACAGAGTAATTATATTCATGTCGCAGTTCGATGTAGCAGTTACATGGCGATCAAGTAACAGTAAAATAGGTAAGGAACAGTTTAGGGTTATTGCAGATAACGACTGAGGGCCACGACGACGACACATTCTATGTTTCGTCGAAATAATCAGCAAATCACTTTTTATGGTTCAAATGGCTCTGAGCACTACGGGACTAAACTTCTGAGGTCATCAGTCCCCTAGGACTTAGAACTACTTAAACCTAACTAACCTAAGGACATCACACACGCCCTTGCCCGAGGCACGATTTGAACCTGCGACCGTAGCGGTCGCGCTGTTCCAGACTGTAGCGTCTAGAACCTCTCGGCCACAAAAGCCGGCTCACTTTTAATAAGCAGCATTTAAATTTGTATGCAAAGATTGTACTTATTATTATTGAGAAAGAGAATTAATTTCAAAGGGAAGATTTCATTTGTTATCATTAAGCAAGAGATAGAAACCCCAAGGGAAGGTTTCATAGGTTACTGTAGAAGGGAAGGTTGCGTAACAAAAGAGATATAGAGGAGACGTGATGGTTTCAATCTGAACAGCTTGAGGTTGTGTTGGGCGGCTGTACACAACGAAGACACTGTCACAGTGAGAACAACAACTTTGGTAAACAGTGGGTTATACTTGTTATTTGTAGATGACATCGAGATGTTGAAGGAAAATTTCGGGATCTTCAAATCCAAGTGAGGCCTGAGAGGAACGGAATTTTTTTCTCTTTCTGATGCACACGATTCATATAAAATTGACAGAGACCAACGTCTGTACCACCTCAACAGACATTATACAAAATGATGCTAACACTATAGGATGAACCAAATTTCGTATTAGGCAGGTTGGAGAGAGTGCAGCAAGCTTTCCTCATCTCGGCAGCTCATGAATTGAAAGGTATCGGGACAATTTATTTAGCCGAAAAGAGACTAAATGCTATAGTCCAGTAGACAACACAAGTTACATGGAAGAATAGCAAGTTGCGAGCTGTGCAGAACTTGGATCACTCAACCACAGTAGCAGTATTTACATTTCCACACAACCAGGCATGGTGCGCCAATCAGCTCCAGACGGCATTTGGGAGACGTACAGCCCGGAAATTTCGATCACTGCTCTCAGCTAATATCCTTCCCAAACAACTCCACGTGGGAGGGACGACTCCAAGCTGTTACCAAAGTGAGTAAAGGAATTACTCTTATGTCACGAAGAAATGGGGGAATGCACCTGGAACTTCCATTCTTGGCATACAAAATGCACATTTATAAACAAAAGTTTGGTATTGGCCTGAGACAATGTCCCACCGATTTGTCGACCTCGATTTAAAATCAAGCTTGGTGCCGGGATGATTCAATACATTTGGATACGCCAAAACTTTGGAGCATAAGCAACCAACATTGTCACAGTGCTAGAACGCCACCCCAATGTTCCGCCATTTAATGGCCATACATAAAAGGCAAAAACGTTATGCTCAATAATTATCAAGGAAAGGCAGTGATAGCACGGCGGTTAATGTTCTCAATGAGGACAGGCACTTGCTCTAGTCAACAAAGCCACGGAGCAGACCGTTGCTCCACTTCCGCGTAAAACTGCTCAGCTTCCCAGGAATGTTAACGTAACAAGACCGAATGACCGACTTCTGCAGACAAACAATAACTAGAGACCACACCAGCAGCGCGTCTTCCCAGAGAAAAAAGCAGATCATTCCTCTCAAGCAAACACAAGTACTCTTAATAAAATAAGCATTATTTACCGACAGGAAAGAAATGAAACATTATCACGTACCGATGTGTGACAGTCATGTCACACATGTACGAAAGTAATGTTTCCAGCTCGTAATAGATCACACATCACGTTGGAAAGCCTGTCTATATTATGCTAGATTTGTACCAGTCAGGCATTGCCGCTTTGAGTGCCCGAGAGTAACTCTCAGTGCATTTAGGGTAATCTATTTTCCTAATTCCACACAAATTTATGACGCCTACTATCCACATCATTGCACTACTGAGAAAACTTTCGAAAACAATGTCTGTTTCTCATTTAGTGTTATACTTCTGGTCCATTCAGTCCTCGTTCTTGTGAACAAACACCCATCTCAGATCATCGTTTTGACTCATGTTTCTTGGAATTAAAAGACGAAGAAAATTTTCATGTAAAAATCTATAACGTATCACTAATCCTGCCGCATGTCTTGGCATTCACAATTAAGTTCAATTCTATGTTTCTCCATTGCATACGTGACCAAGCTGCCCTTATCCTAAGCATACCTTACGCTTTGGGGACTCTAACTATTTTCGTTGACTTGATCAAGAAATTTGGTTTTGTATCCCATGCTACTCTCGTATAAACTGGAATATTATGAAGACGGTGCTAAAGCTCATCAGTGGTTTCTTTTGTATCTGCGAATATGAAGCAGGGAGTTCTAATATTGGGTTACCAAGTAGGGGTCGGAATGAGGTGTCGTAAATGGGAGAGCCCACGGACTTCTGTCATAGTCCTGCTTCTATTGTAGACATGTATACTTGATCGGCACATGAACACGACACATGTTTGAAACTAAATACATCTGCAGTGACACAGTTCCATTGTTATAATCGAGGAAACTTTATAAATTCATTATCAGATATGGTAGTTTATAACATGAGATCAGTAAGAGGAAAATCTGTAAAATACCTTTAAAGATTATTCTTGTGTGGACACGGAAGTAGTGTGTGAAGAAACAGGTATTTAGTGGAATATCAGTAGCTGTTGTAAGAGATATTAAGGCATCAGAATTGTCGAATGATTTTTTCGTCATTCTTTCACCATAATGCCGACTGTTCAATAATATGATGCATTGTTTCTTCTGTTCTCTGTTGAACACCTGAAATAAAAACGGCAAAACAGTATTCCTTGGAATAGGTAGTGCTTGCATATGTTTCGCTATAATCAACAGCTTACGAATATAAATTTTTTCTTATCGAGACCTACAGTAGTCGACCATGTTGTTATCCTAATTCGCTATTTCATTATTATTATTCACTGTTATCGGGAAAGTACGTAGTCTCACATTATTAAAATTGCTCATCGTAGCGTACTGCTAGTAGGGAATTAACTTATTAACCCTAACTAATGACCAGTATAAGGCATAACACAACAGCTGTATGTTCAACATGTTAGCACGGATCATCAAATACTGTACAGTGCAATGAAATAAGTTCATGACTTGTGGAAAATAATCTAACGTCAAATCACAGTAGGACTCAGTTTTTACAGTTTCTAACACACAGTTCAACAAAACCCGACGTTTTAATTTCACAGAATTCGCATATGATAAGTGAAACTGAACAATTGAAATTTCTTGGTGTTCAGATAGATGGTAAACAGTAGTGGAAAGCCCACGTTCAGAATCTTGTTCAAATACTTAATCCTGCCATATTTACTATTCGAGCGGTATCTGAAGTAAGTAACAGTTCGACACGAAAATTAGTCTACTTTGCTTATTTTCATTCCATTATGACGTATTGCGTTATATTTCGGGGTAGCTCTTCCCATTATCAAACCCTATTTTTGGTTCAGAAACGGGATTTTCGGGTAATAATTGGTGTAAGTTCGCGAATCTCCTGTCCACCCCTGTTCACTAGTCTGGGCGTTCTGACATTGGCCTCTCAATGAATATATTCCATACGGTCATTTCTTGTTAACAATGTCTGCTTATTCCCAAGTATTAACAGCTTTCACTCAGTTAATTCTTGGCAGAAATCCAATCAGCATATGGATCGCACTTCCTTTACTCTTGTGCGGTATACTGCAGCATCCGTTTTCAGTAAGCTACAACAAGAATTCAAAAATCTTAGCAGTAATCCTCGCGCTTTCAAATCGAAGCTAAAGAGCTTCGACATGGATCACTCCTTTTATTCTCTCGAGGACTTCCTTTAAAAATTAAGCTAATTCCTGTGCTCTGTTGTTGATTGCGTTAACCTAAACTTATGGCTTGTTGTTTTGGGTTCACAAACATTTTATTTTACTTGTTATTACTTTTGTGCTGATTTCATGTACTGACACGTTCCATGACCTTGGAGATTTTATGTACTGACACGTTCCATGAGCTTGGAGATTTGTTCCTCAATTAGTTCCTACGGAAATAGACGTGTAAAATAAAATAACTAAATAAAAACATCTTGCTGTTCCGTCAATTTCACTACACATGGATGACCTGCTTAGCTTTATGACGTTGAATGAAAACTTCGATCAATGAAGAAGTTCTATAAGGAATGTTGCTTTTCCGTAGGAATTTCAAAAGAATAATTTCTGCTGTTGTAGAATATTACTTTTGCTCGCATTGTCCGATGCTTGAATTAACGACAGGCTATGCCATACATACAAGCCTGAGAAGCTCTAGGTATTCTTGTTGCTGCTTTACAGCTTGGAAACATAACACTAAATGTAGTCTTACCAATTGGTTATGGCCTGAAAAGTGCAACCGCGGCTCCAGTTAATAGAATTTAACGGTGGCTGACATTACCACAGTGCTCAAATCGTTACGTAACGACATAAAGGGTGGCATGTGAGGGCTTGTATAAGCTAATAGCAAATGTGAAATAAATAATAGAGGATATTGGGATCAGTAGAAATGATTCCAGAAAATGACTGCTGTCGCATTTCACCGTAGGGAGAGGGAAATGGGGTAGGAGGAAGCTAATCGTTGATTGAAGATCGACGGAAGCGCCCTTATGCAGTTACAGCCACTCTATTAGGTACATTGCTCTGAATCTTGAGTCATAAAGAAGCGGCAAGTAAAAGCAGCAATTGACTTGTTCCAAGGACATACTTACGAGGAATACATTGTGCTTTGCTGCATCGAAAAAATGCTGAAATTGGAGACACGTAATCTGCAGGACTGGGTCGATATTCGCTAGCACGAAAGAAGTAATGTTCTGTGTGCATGTATCACGGGGACTCCTGTTCAAGCAAGATTTCATATCAGCTTGGAAGGAAGTGACTGTATTAATTGCTTGTCCTGGTTTGAAAAACATCCTACTAAGCAGATGTGCTTCCCTGTTTTGACAGTAACGTAAATCCCGATCATCATCTACAAGTCACTGCGATTGCAATCTTGTCCAGAGTGTGGGTATGTTAACCAGTGGCTACAACCCACATTCAGCATGTTACCTTTTACATTGTAAAGTGGAATGCGTCTTGATTTTCTCCGCGGGCAGGAAATAAGATCCACGACTGTTCTCGAGATATACCGAACTTATACTATCCAGATAATGTGTTATCCGATCCGAGAAAAATTATGAGACGAAACATGGGACTTGCTACCCTACACACAAAATTCTGCCTATCGTTGTGGCCGAGCGGTTCTAGGCGCTTCAGTCTGGAACCGCGTGACCGCTACGGTCGCAGGTTCGAATCCTGCTTCGGACATGGATGTGTGTGATGTCCTTAGGTTAGTTAGGTTCAAGTAGTTGTAAGTTCCAGGGGACTGATGACCTCAGAGCCATATGAACAAAATTCTGGATTCTTGAATGTAATCTGGTTACGAATAATGGGTGAGCTGGATTTCCTAATCATTAATATGTTGTCTGTCTCCAATTACCCTGTTGGCTATTGAGTTTAAGCTATCAAGTGTCTATTGTATTCCTATATCATCTCATGTCAACCATGACATTACTCCACAAAATGTGTAAACGGCACATCTTGCTGTATGCGCTATTTGTTGCCTAGCCTGCCACTGTAATCTTTGCAGCGGCATACAGCACAAACTATAGCAATAAATGAGTATATGAATCATTATTGCACTTGTATTACTTTTACAAAATCCAAAAAAGAAAAGTGAATTAGGGAACCAAAAGAAGATCTACTTTCTCAGGGGGGAATCGAGCGAAAGGTCATGGCTTGATGTCAGTGGTCCCTCCACTGATTTTGAGACACAGACTAGTACGCGGGGGTCAGCTATTGGATTAGAGAAATGAAGCTTTTTGCGCTAAAAATTAGTGTTTCCTCTTAGGTGTTGATATTATCTACGTGTTCACCTAACGTCTGTCCGTACTGGCCTCGAAAGGCCTAACGGTACCGACCAGCAGCCGTGTCATTTTCAGCCGATAGGCGTCACTAGACGGGGATGTGGAGGGATTGTGATCAACACACCGCTCTCCCAGCCGTTGTCAGCTTTCATGACCAGAGCCGTTAATTCTCAGTCAAGTAGCTCCTCAGTTGACAAAGGGGTTCAGTGCATCATTCATGCCACCAGTGCTCGGAAGAGTTTGACGGTCACCCATCCAAATGCGAGCCAAGCCCTATAGCGCTTAACTGTTTTGTGTAGAGAGTATAGTGGAAAGAATAAATGGTAAATGATTTGACGGTGTAAAAATGTACCTGTCACAGCACCAAGAATTACAAACCTGCTGAGCATCGAGGCGAACTCTTCTTGGAAGATAAATGAGGGCACGTCACACATAACTGATCGAACACCACTCCTGAGCTTATGAATGTCAGTGGCTGGCACGTGAGTCAGTACCCGTTTCCCACCAACCTGCGATGATATGTTCTGAAAGAACTAGACACTTGGGGAACACGTTGGTCATTTGAAGGGCCCAGCATCCTACGTAGCGAGCTACGTAAGGACAGTGAGAAAACCATACGGTCTTGATCAATCTTATTGAAAGATTAAGACACAGAAATCATAAAAGTAGGGCACATCCAATGTTATTAACACATCAGAAATGTGAAGTCTGCCGTTCATGTTATCCAGCCATATCAACCAGGGATGACGATGGTGTGCACCCAATCGCATTCTACAATATTACGCCAGGTGCTGAGTTCGTATGACAATGACAAATGCAATGGGGTACATTCATTGTCCTTAGAAGCTCAACACACCGATAAATCCATCGTGAAGGTATATGCAAAACAGGGACTTATGTGTCTAGTGTTGCCACTGGGCGCGTTCAACACTTTTGCCACATCTCTCTGCTGCCACATCGAAGAAAACTGTAAGAATTGTCATCGTTCTGACAGTCCATGGCGATCCAGATGTCCTCGCACTGTCCATGTGGATACATGTACTGCTGCAGTTAAGCACATTTCCTGAGTCAAATTTCGTGTTGTGCCTTCGTCATCCAGCTCGACTGAGCCAACTATTCATGTAACCTCTCGGGCGCTAGTCGCTTGCGGGCACTGTGATCCTGCACGGAGTTGTGGATGGTGCTCGTGAGCTCAGATTTCATATTCGAGTGTCAACCATAGGATTCCGGCAAACGCAAGCAGCGATATTATGAAGTGGTAAAGTGCAGTGTCGGTAGCTCATGATCCTGCCATTGCGGAATTCTTGACCCATGCTGGTAGAAGCTTCTTTCAAAGGCACAAACAGATTTTCACTCAAACAATGAGCATCCAAATGCGGTTTCTGAAAGAGAAACCCGTTGCATAGTCTTTCGTTATGTAAAGAATATGGATGATACTTATGGAATCTAATTTGTACTGTTGCGTCGAAATGCTAATCATTTGTACATCCTAGCACATAGAACACTTCACGTTGATTTGACATCTGTTGTGCGATTTCTTCACGGTGTTGCGATTGTTGAGTCGTGACAATTCGTTGAAGATAAGTCATAGATTCAAGACAGAAAATTCAGTTCAAATGGTTCAAATGGCTCTGAGCACTATGGGACTCAACTTCTGAGGTCATTAGTCCCCTAGAACTTAGAACTAGTTAAACCTAACTAACCTAAGGACATCACAAACATCCATGCCCGAGGCAGGAACCTGCGACCGTAGAAAATTCAGTAAATGTTGTACAACAGTTGGTAGTCTGTATTGTTAGTTTACATCAAACAGGAAAGAAATGGATCCAAACTATAATTTTTTTTTTATCAGAGGTCCTTAAAAAAAAGGACGAGTGCGTGATAGAGTCATGTATTGCATTTTTGACAAGACATATAATTTCACCTTACTTGATACGAATTTAATAGATTAGTTTTAAGTGTAAGTATTTCATAATGGGACAATACCCTCTTACAAATTTCTTGGTGTACAGTCTGTTAACTGGACCATAAGGTACACCACAAACATTGTACTTTATTTCTATCTCCTTTAATTGTAGAGCTATTCAGTTTCAAAGAGTGTATACATTTTTTGGAACACCTTGTATTAGGGAAAGAGGACATATTACCCAAAAGTAAATTAGAATAAAGGAAACTGATTTCAGAGATTTTTTAATTCATTTGAATGATTTTTCCATAGATTTTTCGACTGAACACGAACGGCTGTCCAACTGGAGTTCAAATCTTAAGCACCTGACGTGGTATAACTTTCCTCTCAAATAAGATATGTCTTTATTATCTTACTAAAGCGGAGGAGAAACCATTACTGACCGAATTGTGTAGGTTTCCGGTGTCATGTTATAGCAATGGTGAATCATAGTCGCTTTATTTACTGGCAGTTTAGTTACTGTGTTCAGCATATCTGTACATTGGTTTGAATCGCGATCAGTTACACCTTACTAACTACATGGCTTATGTGGTATAAATCTGAAACGGAGTAACTCTATTACTCCGAAATGTATGCTTACGTTATAACTAATAATCTTGCAAGTATCAAAAAGAAATATCACAAACTCTGGGATCAACTCATTCCTAGCATTCCGGTCGTAAAAACAGGTTCAGCGGCGCTTAATAAGTTTAAAAAGCAAAATTAGTTACCAAGACCTCAGAAGCACGGTGTGTAAGCCCTCAGCGGCCTTCCAGGCAGCTTAGTCATTAAACATATGCATTGACAAAAGGTTCATGTCCTACACAACACTTTAGCGTTGTGGTCTATGAATGCAATATCTGATCTGACCCTCGTTCAGGTCTTAAATCCGCCTCCAGCCATTTTGATTTAGGTTCATTGTAGTTACTCTAAATCGCTTGAGGCTAATTCCGGGATGGTTAGTATGAAAACAATACTTCCTCCCCAATTAAAATCCTGTCTAAACTTCATCTTCAAAGTTGTAGCTGTCGAAGATACATTAAACTTTAACTTTTTCTTTTAACAAAGCACATTTTCTGCCTTTTCTTCTTAGGACATCTCTGGTAGTAAACGTAATGGCCAAAGTCACTAGAAGGAACGTCATCGGCTGCGAAGCCTGTGAGCAGCAGTTGTCTCAATCCTATCACAGTGCAAGGTTATTTCATAATCCTCACACAGTGCCTGAAATAATGAATTAAAAGAATAACTTATATCATGAGGGTTGTGCGTCAACTTGTCTGAAGCGGTTGAATGGCAATGACCTACGCAGTTATCGGTCGTGAATGAAGCATTTGATTGGTACTGCACATTTCAACACATTTCATCACATCCAGGACAAAGTTGGTAGGTCATGGTGATAAAAGAGGTAAATAGAAAAATAAAGATCTCAGCTTACATCTTGTCTTCAGGTGATGATCCGCCGATTCAATTTTGACGAAATGTTAACAAAACTGGCAGAAAGCTCTATCGGATCTTGCTTTCGTCTAATTCGTTACAGTATTTATCGATGATATAATCTTAGTACAATTTTTTCCGCCTTTCAGTATATGAATGTATAAGTGAATAGTCGTGTCTAGTTAATTCACCAATGACTAATGCTACTGGGTTAATGATTTCAGATGTACATTAATTTCCACCAGAAGTAAGATCGGAAAATATTTCTCTATTGTGAACCAATTAAATATAATGAAATACTTCATTACAAAGAAGATAATTTTCAGATAATCCTTGATGATCTTTTCTCTTACAGTGTTATTTCATGCAGGCTTACAGTGGTTAAGCTAAGATTAAACAATAATTGCAATTGACCTGGTCTTAATAGGTACATTTTACCCTAACAGCAACTTACAGACAAAAGAGAGTGTTCGTTACAAGACGTCTGCACTTTTAAAACACATGTCACTGATAAATGTATCCAGAGATTGATAGTTCATTGTAATAAGCTGTGTTTTGCTGCGATTTTTGTACATCATGGTTGTCGCCTTTACATGTTACTTCTTGACATCTGGTGTCATAAAAAAGTACTGGTACCTCCCTTACAGCGCCACAAAGAGGCGCCGATGTTCTCGGGCATAAAAGGGAGAAAAAACATCGTCAATATTTGTTCTCATCAGCTTGTCCCTACATTTAAAATCAAATTTTTGATGTGCATGTTCCTGACAACCGAGCAGCACCCTTATAGGGTAAATAATAATCTAAAGATCAACAGACGCGGAAGAAAAAATGAAAGGAAGAGTTCGATAGCTCCTGATAGAGTGTATGCAACATTACAGATGAAGATATGGATTCCGGGCGTCCCACATTTAAGTGGGCGGTGATCTGAATGACTGTCGAATCACAGTCGACTGACTGCAATCTGTTCTGCTGAAGAAATTTCTGGGAGGGAGAGTGTGGCGCTCGTGTTGCTCCTTGCCCGTGACGCATTTTAGGATATTTCAGCCGATGCTCGGTTTGCCTCGTGTTTGCAGTTCATGACTCAGACCAACGAAATTTCGTGTATTGCTGTCGTATATTAAGTTCAAGATTAGATTTTAAAATTTTTGTTATGATCAAAGGAAGGAAGACTTAATTTACGTAATGTTGCTCAAACAACTCATGTCCGTGTTACTAATCATTTAAATTATTTTCGAACGAATATTAAAAAAAATTCTTGCTAATATAATAGTGTTGTAAATATTAACACACTGAACTACAAACTATCGAACGACCGGCATGTGAGCAAAAAAGTTACTCTCAATTGTTTGTCAATTGGGATTGCCTAACTCTTTAACCAATTTTGTTTTTCCATTCTCTCTCGTATTAACATTAGTAAATAATTCAAGTCCGTTGTCAACGTAACAGAATGCTGCATCTGTTGAAACTGAAAGCAATTTTTAATGAACATGCAGTAGCCTGTTACTTGTATAGGTGCTTGGTTTTCCATGACGGCATTTGATGACGGTGGCATCCCATCTTCAGATGTTTACATTTATTTACGTGTTGTCAACATTTTGTCTTTAGTAACGGCGTTCCAGAAATTTGCAACGTGAGTGTTAAGACAGCTGCTGTAAGATGTAGTACGTAAAGAAACAAAGATCACGACGCGTACATATGTGTAACTAAATGAGGGTGGATTGGACTTAAAATGAATGTACTCTTAAAAAAAGGCGTGTTTTGAGGCATAACCTGTGGCTTGTCGTGTCAGGATAGGGTTGCCATTCGTATCAGTGACTTGCATTCTGCAGGATGACGCTTCAAACCAGCGTCCTTCCATCCAGCATTAGGTTTTCCGTGATTTCCCTAAATCGCTCCAGGCAAATAGCAGGGTGGTTCCTTTCAAAGTGCGCAGCGTAGTGCCTTTCCAGCGCTTGACACAATATGAGCTTGTTCTCCGTCTCTAAGGACTTCGACGTGGACGGGACGTAAACCAAATCTTCCTTCCTTCCTCCCTTCCTTCCATCATGTTTGTGCGTTACCCCGTAAACAGGAGCGCTATAGTTTTGACTTTATGCGTTAGGTGCGCTGCTGTCACGCCACGTGACGAGGCAGCACGCGATCTCAAGTAGGTACACACATGTTCATAAATTAAGAATAATTGCAGAATGTGGTGCCACGCAACGTGGCACTACTCAAAACAGGCGCTAATAGCATAGGCACATAGGGAACACACACGACACAGATCTGTAAGTCCACGGTATTGGTGATAAGGTCAGAAAACCATCCCGAAACACATGTGCTACAAAACGCCACTCTTTCCTGCGCGTGTATCCCGACATCAATACGGGATATGATCACCATGCACATGTATGCAGGCCGCACAACGGGTTGGCATACTCTGCATCATGTGGTGGAGCAGCTGCGGAGATACAGCCTCCCAATTCTTGCACCAGTGCCTGTCGGAACTCCTGAAGTGTCGTGGGGTTTGAGGCGTGCAGCGATACGTCGATCGAGAGGATCACGGACGTGCTCGATGGGGTTTGGGTTTGGAGCACAGGCAGGCCACTCCATTCGCCTGATATCTTCTGTTTCAAGGTACTCCTCCACGATGGCAGCTGGGTTGAGCCGTGCGTTATCGTCCATCAGGAGGAACGTGGGACCCACTGCACCCCTGAAAAGGCGAAGATACTGGTGCAAAATGACGTCCCGATACACATGACGTGTTACAGTTCATCTGTCAAAGACATACAGGAGTGTACGTACACCAATCATAATCCCACCGCACACCATGAAACCACGACCTCCACACAGGTCTGTTTCAAGGACATTAAGGGGTTGTTACCTGGTTCCTGGTTCACGCTAGATGAGAACCCGGCGAGAATCACTGTTCCGACTATACCGGGATTCGTCCGTGAACATAACCTGGGACCACTGTTCCCATGACCATGTACTGTGTTCTTGACATCAGGCTTTACGGTCTCTCCTGTGACCAGGGGTCAGTGGAATGCACCTTGCAAGTCTCCGTGCGAATAAACCGTGTCTGTTCAATCGTCTGTAGACTGTGTGTCTGGAGACAACTGTTCTAGTGGTGGCGGTAAGGTCCCGAGAAAGGCTACCTGCAGTACTCCGTGGCCGTCTGCGGGCACTGATGGTACGATATCGTTCTTCTTGTGGTATTGTACACTGTGGGAGTCCCGAACTGTACGCCTGGACACGTTTCCTGTCTGCTGGAATCGTAGCCATAATCTTGAAATCACACTTTGTCCAACACGGAGCGTCCATGCTACGACCTTAGTTTATGAGCATGAATGTAGTTATGTGTGCCAGGCCCGCTGGTTATCTAAAGTTGTCAATACCTGCTGTAGACTGTCGATCGCTCTGTGTTACTCTGCGAAGGCGATGTTCATTAAAAAATAGTGGTAATCCTCTGCGGCGGTGTGTGTTAACAATGTTTTTGGAACATTAAAAATCGACCCTAAATTCTGTTGAGCTCAGGAACCCGAATAGTTGTGTAATCTCCGCGGTGTTATAGTCTTTGCGTCACTCACCGATTATGATACGACCTTCAGAGTCGGTTAATTCGCGACGTGGGTGCATGTACTCTACAAAAGTGGTTGTATCGGACATCTCACTTATCAAGTTAGCGCGTGTACACTGGAGCTACATTTCGAATCTATCCTCAATATCCAGACGAAATACACAGAACATCTCCAAATGGGACAGCACTTAACTTGAGTTTCGGCCACTCGGTTTGTGGCATAAATGACATCAGAGATAGTTAGCAAGTCTTAGGATTCTTTTTCTCTCTCCGTGCTTCACAGTTTGTTCTCCGCCTGGGACAGAGATCCAGTATGGTGGTGACCCTGGAAGTCTCTGTTACCTTGGAACTCGTTCGTCCTTTACGGTCGTGTTTACAAGAAGCGTCTTACGGCTCGTTAACCCGCAGCCAGTGCACGACTAAGATAATGCCGGATGGCGCTCACTGCTGCTGCTGCCGCTGCCGGCAGAGTTCGGCAGATATTTTTCCCGCCGACGGGTGCCCGCGGCGAGATCTCTCGTTTGCTTCCGGTTGTCGCAAGTTTTTCTCACGTGCCTACTTCCTGTCTGCCGCAACATTTCACCTACAGGCTCTAAAAGAAATATTAGCTGCCTTGTAACTGTAATTCTGCAGTTGCAATTTGTAAAGCAATGCTTCTCGTTTTAATTGCTCTCAGGATGTTTGCATTGTTTCCCGTTCGAGAATTAGTTGTGTCCGCAACGCATTTACTTTTTGACTTCTTACAGACGCGTTACTTAACTGGGAAACAACACAAGTTTGCACAGAACATAATGTTTCAAAAAGATACGGCTGATTTTACGAGACTGTATCTCCTTCAGCAATGGAGACAGAAACTTGGTGCCAACTATAACTCAAAGCTGGCGTCACGAGTCGAGTCAGCTAAAGATGACGTGGCCCTTTAAGAGTTTTGTGACGACACTTCCGGCTATTTCACGTTGAGGAGCCATTTCGTCACGTAGAACACAAAAGAAGTCTGCAATATTTCGGCTACTTGCCTTGTAAAGGAGGTAAGAACGCTCCCTACATCACAATCAAAAAGCGAGGCGCTATGTTGTATTTTTCATGTTCAGCAGAAGCCCACATTCAGCGGTTTTTATGTTGTACCTTACACGCTACTAACATATACTTTTTCTAAGCATCAGACCATTGTTTGTCTCGAAAACGAGTTGTTACTGGTATAATTTTTTCTGATAAAATGACGCGAAAAGTCATATTGGTGATTAATGAATTTTCGTAATTTTTTATTTTCACGTTATAACTCGGCCAATGTTTCGACGCAACTTTGTCTACCAGCGCGGCGTACAGTCGAGTGCCTTGTGACGTAGTGCATAGGAGCACAGTTTACAGATTTTGCGTCCCGTTTTCCGATCCAGTCGTATGTTTCGTTTTCGGTTTGTTGTCGCAGACGTATGGGACATTAATGTTTTTTATGATGTCAGAAATACAATGGAATTAATGAGAAGAGAAATAAAGGTTTCAAATCTTCTTAAAAACAGATTTTCTGATCAAAACAGACAGATTAACACCTTCCTGAAACCTGCTACCAACAGTTTCCGTTTCTCTCCAAGACAATAGTAACAAATGTGGTACTCAAGTTCAATAAGACGTAAAACAATTACTGGAACGGTATCAGAATAGCAGGCCGCGGTGGCCGAGAGGTTCTAGGCGCTTCACTCCGGAACCGCGTGACTGATACAGTCGCAGGTTCTAATCCTGTCTCGGGCATGGATGTGTATGATGTCCTTAGGTTAGTTAGGTTTAAGTAGTTCTAAGTTCTAGGGGACTGATGACCTCAGATGTGAAGTCCCATAGAGCTGATATCCATTTTGGTATCAGAATATGCACGCAATGTCTACCAAATCTCTAAAGCTCACATAAGAAACCTGACATTAGTTTCTAGACCAAGATTTGTAACCATAAACCAGAAGGGAAATGTTTGTGTACATTGTTGACTCGTGGGGTGGGCAAACATTCCCTGCTCAAATGATGGGCTCTTTGCCTACGACATCGGAACATTGACATGTTCATTAAAAGTAATTCCGCCAATGTGTTTGCCATTATGTATGTCATGCGACGCACAATTTTACTGAACAGCATTTGCCGATTACAGATGTGCCCTACTCAGATCACGTAGCAAAGGGAAGTCTCAAGTAGGAGCGAAGCAATTACGTACACCCCATGATTGATAATCAACTGCAATCTCCAGGTTTCCAGAAAATGCTACGATATTCATGGTTTACCGCAAAATTCTCGCCTTATCGCGTGGTTGTTTCTCTAACGAAATTCAAATTTTAAAAAAAATGTGACTGTGGTATATGTGCTCCACCCGTTACCCGTGCTCCTCGTCCTTATACTTTGGGTGTTTTATAACAATGCACCGGTATTCTGGTGGATAAAAGTAATAATTCAAACAAAAATTTTATGTTTCAGAATTTTATATTATATTCGATTTAAAATGATAGTAATCGGTTTCTAATAATATTTGAAATGATTGTTTGTTTTGCCAATAATTTTTAGATGTCAAAAAAATATTGATGCGAAATAAAACGAGTGATTGTAGGACAGTGAATCCATGTGAAAACATTTGAAAGAAGTGAGGAAGAGAAATAACGACTAAACTATTCAAAGAGACATGTTCCAGATTTTTTATGACAGGATAAAATTCGTTAATTGCGTACCGTATTTATGTCCCAGGTTAAAAACGTTGCTCAATGGAACGGCAGTCGTTATTCACGACAGTCTGAACCGGCAGTAGAGACTGCTTCTCTGCTACCCGAAACAACTCTCGACCATGCAATGTTTAGCTGTTGCGACACAGTTCGTACACTGGTTTTCATCGCACATTACATGCAACATTCGCAGCATGGCATCGCGATTTCTTCAACTGTTTGTGCTGCAACAGGTCGTCGGCATCACCCAGACGTCTTCTCAGATAGCAAGTCAATTCCAACTTTGATACTTGTTCTTCAAATGTGGTGCGGAAAGAGCACCTCTCCGTATTCCTTTAACGCATTGATACTTAAGGAGAGCAGCAGTAACGTTGTTGTGGTTTTGAAGACAAAACAGCTTTACGAGTAATGTCCTGATCACCTTCTTCAGAACCATGTTGACTGTGTGCAGTTATACACTGATGGTTGTGTTTCAAACGAGCGAGTTGTGGCGTCCTGAAAATATTCTAAGTTCGGATTTGGCGTGGGCGCACGTGCTGCTCGGACAGCCGGGGCCCGGCAGCAAACACGTGGTGGCGAATGTTAGCCGGGTGGGAGGGGTAGCCCCAGCGCATGGTCCAGCCGCGTGGGTGGGAATTCCATTGTGACGCTGTATCGATGAAGGAGACACGCCGGGAGTGTCAAAGATGACGGACTTTGGGAAACCTTAATGGAAGACATTTCACAGTTCGTATTGAAATTAATAGTAGCCAGATGAATCGTGATACCTCAAAAAGAAACATGTACATTACTTTTATTCGCACAACGACTCTAATGGTGTAATCAGATTTTAAATATCTTTATTAGTTTAAAGTTTAGTATTTGACGGTAAGTTATACAAGTAACACCCAGCTAAGAATTTCCAAATTATAAACGCTTCTTACTATTATGTCGATAGCCATGTCCTGAGAGAGCTATTAGTGTAAAAGTAAATTGGTATGAATTACAGGCATGTAACTTGAATTGTATATGAGTTATTGGAGGTCAAAGTGGCCGATTACTATCGATCGCGTAAGGCCATAAGTACTCCACAGTTACACGAAGAAACGGTAGCAGCATGGTTATAAATATATTTATTACTCTATGTCGTTTTTTATATCAGATATATACTATTCATAAAGAAATTGGTTAGATATTTACTGTGTTTCAGGAAGCACAGAGACATTAGGCCACTGGCCTACATTTTGCTTCTTTTTCTTTTGATGCATGTTTATTTAATTGTTTATGCTTTTAATAATGGGTGTTACAGCGTGTATATGGTCCAGTCGTAGGAACATTTATTTAATTTCAGGTATTTAAATGTAAATCCAGCATTTCGAATATGTTTCATTATGAAACTTCCTGGCAGATTAAAACTGTGTGCCCGACCGAGACTCGAACTCGGGACCTTTGCCTTTCGCGGACAAGTGCTCTACCATCTGAGCTACCGAAGCACGACTCACACCCGGTTCTCACAGCCTTACTTCTGCTAGTACCTCGTCTCCTACCTTCCAAACTTTATAGAAGCTCTCCTGCGAACCTTGCAGAACTAGCACTCCCGAAAGAAAGCATATTGCGGAGACATGGCTTAGACACAGCCTGGGGGTGCGCTGATATGAAACTTCCTGGCAGATTAAAACTGTGTGCCCGACAGAGACTCGAACTCGGGACCTTTGCCTTTCGCGGGCAAGTGCTCTACCATCTGAGCTACCAAAGCACGACTTACGCCCTGTACTCACAGCCTTACTTCTGCCAGTACCTCGTTTCCTACCTTCCAAACTTTACAGAAGCTCTCCTGCGATACAGGCAGAAGTAAAGCTGTGAGGACCGGGCGTGAGTCGTGCTTCGGTAGCTCAGATGGTAGAGCACTTGCCCGCGAAAGGCAAAGGTCCCGAGTTCGAGTCTCGGTCGGGCACACAGTTTTAATCTGCCAGGAAGTTTCATATCAGCGCACACTCCGCTGCAGAGTGAGAATCTCATTCTGGATGTTTCATTATGTTTGTGGGTCTGCGTTGCCTTCAACACAGGGCGGGAGCATTCTAGCCAATCACAGCGATAGTTGCAAAAAGGACACGTGGAGGGACTGTATGGACGTAGGGGGAACATTGTTTCCGTCGAGAACACGAGGCAGTTCCGGGAGTATGGCACAGGACACGGGAAGTGCTGGACCTGACTGGGCGACGATGCGGAGTCGGCAGAGAGACTTGGACATTGGAACAGTTTGCGCGTCGTCGCAGAGGATAGAAATACACTACTGGCCATTAAAATTGCTACACTAAGAAGACATGCAGATGATAAACGGGTATTCATTGGACAAATGTACAGTATTATACTGTAACTGACATGTGATTACATTTTCACGTAATTTGGGTGCATAGATCATGAGAAATCAATAACGAGAACAACCACCTCTGGCCGTAATAATGGCCTTGATACGCCTGGGCATTCAGTCAAACAGAGCTTGGGTGGCGTGTATAGGTACAGCTGCCTATGCAGCTTCAACACGATACCACAGTTCATCAAGAGTACTGACTGGCGTATTGTGACGAGCCAGTTGCTCGGCCACCACTGACCAGACGTTTTCAATTGGTGAGAGATCTGGAGGATGTGCTGGCCAGGGCAGCAGTCGAACACTTTCTGTATCCATCAAGGCCAGTACAGGACCTGCAACATGCGGTCGTGCTTTATCCTGCTGAATTGTAGGGTTTCGCAGGGATCGAATGAAGGGTAGAGCCACAGGTCGCAACACATCTGAAATGTAACGCCCACTGTTCAAAGTGCCGTCAATGCGAACAAGAGGTGACGGAGACGTGTAACCAATGGCACCCCATACCATCGCGCCAGGTGACACGCCAGTATGGCGATGACGAATACACGCTTCCAATGTGCGTTCACCGCGATGTCGCCAAAAACTGATGCGACCATCATGATGCTGTAAACAGAACCTGGATTCATCCGAAACAATGACGTTTTGCCATTCGTGCACCTAGGTTCGTCGTTGAGTACACCATCACAGGTGCTCCTGACTGTGATGCAACGTCAAGGGTAACCCCAGCCATGGTCTCCGAGCTGATAGTCCATGCTGCTGCAAACGTCGTCGAAATGTTGTCTTGGAAACGTCCCCATGTGTTGACTGAGGGATCGAGACGTGGCTGTACGATCCGTACAGCCATGCGGATAAGATGCCTGTCATCTTGACTGCTCGTGATACGAGGCCGTTGGGATCCAGCACGGCGTTCCGTATTACCCTCCTGAACCAAACGATTCCATATTCTGCTAACAGTCATTGGATCTCGACCAACGCGAGCAGAAATGTCGCGATACGATTAACCGGAATCGCAATAGGCTACAATCCGACCTTTACCAAAGTCGGAAACGTGATGGTACGCATTTCTCCTCCTTACACGAGGCATCACAACAACGTTTCACCAGGCAACGCCGGTCAACTGCTGTTTGTGTATGAGAAATCGGTTGGAAACTTTTCTCATGCCAGCACGTTGTAGGTGTTGCCACCGGCGCCAACCTTGTGTGAATGCTGTGGAAAGCTAATCATTTGCATATTATGGCATCTCCTTCCTGTCGGTTAAATTTCGCGTCTGTACCACGTCATCTTTGTGGTGTAGCAATTTTAATGGCCAGTAGTGTATTTCGCAGGGCTGACCTGTGCTCTTGAGTGATTTCGTGGCTTCTGCAGTGAAGACGTAGTCTGCGTTCAGAACTGAATATCTCGCGAGCTATGTTGTTGTTCATAACTAATTACGTGGAGTTGGAATCTATTGTTTCCCTGTTATTCAACTAATGTTTTATTCAATTGCTGGACCATCGACACCAATAAGTGTTTTGCAGAAATATACCACATTCTCCAAAGTACTTCTGCTATCGTACTCATCATTGAAAGTCGTTCGGATAGTACCTGCAGATTTTATTTAATTTCAATCTTTCATTTATAAATTTATATGTTACATTCATAATTCGCAATTGTCAACTTATAGAAAGATAAGACCATTCGATTCATATGTGTGTTCTTATCGTATACTATAGACTCAGAAGTATTTGGCCTGTAATGCGGCGACCACGCATCGTAGCCTCTAGACAACGAAACTAGCGAAAACTTCTAATATTTCATCTCTAAGTCAGAGGGTACGTAGTAGAGGGCCACCAACATTATCATTTCATTATTTTAGAAAGCCCGCACTATGTCACGATTCCAGTATCGGCGCCTAACGGCAAGTCATGACACTGTCACTACTAACAACGCAAGTACTACAGCGCACAGTCTGTGTAAATAGATAGATTCCTTGAAACCCAACACTGGCAACATTGTCTGTGGCGATGGTGCTGCCACATAGCGAAACCAGTAAAAAAAAGGCAAGATGAGAACATTTCCTCCGGAAAATTGTTGCGTGTAGGACTAAATTTACGGTTGAACGCTACCATTTATTACCTAGAAAGTGGAATGTCATTGAAAAGAAACCACACCGATCCGCCAGCCTACTGCCTGCGAGCCATCGCCTCTTCCGACTGTAACCTTCCTGGAACTCGGTGCCAGGTAGTGTTTCTGCCAAACTTGGACTGTATACTTGTGCCTGATACTAACTATCACGACTAACATCACTTTGACACGTCATTTTAATGCCAGATCAGAAAAATCATTTAGTTGTGTTATTCATAATCTACATTTCGCTGAACTTTGCTTTTGTGTGGAGCAGATAAGGCGTACTTCAATGCTAATGGAAATCAGTTGCTTGTGCGCAGTTTCACTACGCAGCTTATAAAATGTACTGCATGGAATTTTAATACTATAAGACTCCTCGAGAAAGTAATGTAGCATCTGCGCTTGCAGTCACTACTGTATTTACAGCGTCTCGGTAACGCTCCTGTATTTGCAAGACAAATCTGTGGCGAATAACGCTACTATTGTGTAGGTATTTTCCGTGTTCGACAAGAATCCCAGCCGGCCGGTGTGGCCGTGCGGTTCTAAGCGCGTCAGTTTGGAACCGCGTGACCGCTACGGTCGCAGGTTCGAATCCTGCCTCGGGCATGGATGTGTGTGATGTCCTTAGGTTAGTTAGGTTTAAGTAGTTCTAAGTTCTAGGGGACTGATGACCTCAGTAGTTAAGTCCCATAGTGCTCAGAGCCATTTGAAAAGCCAAGAATCCCACCTTATTAGGGTCCAGGACTGTTTTGTAAGCCGCTTAAACCACTCTCGCAGCGTCGGCCGCCGCAGTCATTGTAGAGCATCTCCGTATCACTTCCGCGGCAGCTACAGACATCCGTGGCGAATACCGCTGGTCATATAATATAGTAATCCTACCGGCAAAGGTTCCCAGAGTGTTTTGTAAGCCGCTTATTTCGCGGGCGAGTTACACTTTCGTACAATTCTTCTAATGTGTCACAGCTTGCTTCTACTCTCACGTCAGTTGCACCGTACAGATAGTCCTAGATACTTTACGGCTGTTAGCACTTCCACACTGATAGCCTCGTTTGCGTTCAAAATGGCTCTGAGCACTATGGGACTTAACAACTATGGCCATCAGTTCCCTAGAACTTAGAACTACTTAAACCTAACTAACCTAAGGACATCACACACATCCATGCCCAGGGCAGGATTCGAACCTGCGACCGTAGCAATCGCGCGGTTCCGGACTGAGCGCCTAGAACCGCTGGACCACCGCGGCCGGCTCGTTTGCGTTCGTTAGCGGCAAGATGCATTCGTGTCGCGACACGCGCTTGTGAGGCAAAAGTACTGCTACGTGCCTCTGTGCTTTTTTGAAGCGCACTCGAATAAATATTTGACTATAGGCCTAGAGATTAGCAGTCTGGCAATGATGCTGCTGTATTGTCAGCCCAAATTCCTTGTAAGGCAAGTAAAGACGCACCACTCAATGCTTCGTATAAAAATTTCTCTGTGTCTTTCAGTACTGAATATTTTGTTTCCCATAACTTTCTCCTCGTGTAACGTGTACTTTAGATATAGAGTTCAACAGCTGTGCAATACTGACTGTTGGTTGGCCCTGTGTTGAACACGTGAATAGTTTCGTCAAACAAAAATTTAAATTAAAAAAAAATGCGGAATGTGAAACAATGAAAATGAATTTAACTACCTACCAAAAGAAACTAATCGTGTGCTCCATGAAAACTATAAAAATGATCCTTAATATCGAAGTACATTATAAAAGTTGCGTGATATGGCGTGAAATGTTTACCGGCAATATTCACTGAAAATTAATGTTTTTGCTTAGCACAATTCTGACTACGTAGTGTTTTCTCGCAATAATACAAGATGAAATATGTCCTGAAACAAAAGTACTCACCTCTTGCTTATCATGTTACTTTGTGTCTGATGTACTGACGTTCTCGAATGCAAGTTCAAATCAGCAGATGTTAAAGAGAAATAATCTGCTCTTCTTTTCTTCTTGTCAGAAACTGTCTGCTGTAGCCTGTGGCGTAAGGTGCAAAGCACACAAGACAAAATATGCGAAATTAACCAAGAATGACGGAGGTTGGTTTTACATTCAAGAATATCGTACTTGAAAAATTAAACTCTGATTACTGACAAAAATGCCTGTAGCACATAAGAAGACTATACGTACTGCGAAATTTTCTCATCACAGAAATAACAGACATCGCATGCAATTGTGTAGTTTGTTACATAATGAAAACAAATACACCAAACAAACACTGATCATAAATATTATTAGTTTTCAGGGGCGCAATAATTAATACTTCTGACAAACAAACATCTTATTCTTGTTCATGCATGGGTTACTTTTAAAAATTTCTCCATATATCTCCTCCATTTAGAGAATGAAATAGCTTTGCAAACAAGTTTTCATCCCAATAGTAAATTATTCCAAGCTCTTTCTCCCAAATTGCAAATAACAGATCTGTTTCTCCGAAAAATTCAGCTGCATGCTACTATACCTCCAACACGAATACCCCAGCGCTGCTCAACTGACTGAATGTCAAGTGAACCACTGATAAAACCAAACAGAGTGAAATACCTTATTCACTGCCTGTGCAATGCGCTGATTCATCTTTGTCCAAGTACAGTTTCGGTGAAAATTTTGCAGTGATAGAAAACATGTGTGAAACTTGCACCAAGAAGGAATTGTCCGAATGGGAAGGAAACCGATAGAACGATATAGATGCTGAGAAAAATAAATCACTACGTTTTCAGAAAAGCTGGATAATTTATTCAAGAGAAAGGGTTTCACGAATTGAGCAAGTCTGTAACGCGTTGGTGCACCTCCAGCATTTTCGCAAGCAGTTATTGGGCTTGGCGTGCATTTATAGAGTTGTCAGACGCCCTCCAGAGAGTTATCGAGCGAAATTCTGTCCAACTCACGTTTTAGATAGAAAAATCAAGAGGCGGTTGGAGGGCGGCCCTAACCATAATGCTGTAAACGTTCTTGACTGGGGAGAGGTCTGGCGACCTTCCTCACCAAGATGGGGTTTGGCAAGCACGCAGACAAGCAATATACACTACTGGCCATTAAAATTGCTACACCAAGAAGATGACGTGCTACGGACGCAAAATTTAACCGAAAGGAAGAAGCTGCTGTGATATGCAAATGATTAGCTTTACAGGGCATTCACAGAAGGTTGGCGCCGGTGGCGACACGTACAACGTGCTGACATGAGGAAAGTTTCCAACCGACTTCTCATACACGAACAGCAGTTGATCGACGTTGCTTGATGAATCGTTGTTGTGATGCCTCGTGTAAGGAGGAGAAATGCGTACCATCACGTTTCCGACGTTGATAAAGGTCGGATTGTATCCTATCGCGATTGCGGTTTATCGTATCGCGACATTGCTGCTAGCGTTGGTCTAGATCCAATGACTGCTAGCAGATTATGGAAACAGTGGGTTCAGGAGGGAAAATACGGAATGCTGTGCTGGATTCCAACGGGCTCGTATCACTAGCAGTCGAGATGACAGCCATCTTATCCGTATGGCTGTAACGGATCGTGCAGCCACGTCTCGGTCTCTGAGTTAACAGATGGGGACGTTTGTAAGACAACAACCATCTGCACGAACAGTTCGACGACGTTTGCAGCAGTATGGACTATCAGCTCGGAGACCATGGCTGGGGCTACCCTTGACACTGCATCAAAGACAGTAGCGCCTGCGATGGCGTACTCAACGACGAACCTGGATGCACGAATGAGAAAACGTCATTTTTTCGTATGAATCCTGGTTCTGTTTACAGCATCATGATGGTCGCATCCGTGTTTGGCCTCATCGCGTTGAACGCACATTGGAAGCGTGTATTCGTCATCGCCATACTGGCGTATCACCCGGCGTAATGGTATGGGGTGCCATTGATTAATCGTCTCGGCCACCTCTTGTTCGCATTGAGGGCACTTTGAACGGTGGACGTTACATTTCAGATGTGTTACGACCCGTGGTTCTACCCTTCATTCGATCCCTGCGAAACGCTACATTTAAGCAGGATAATGTACGACCGCATGTTGGATGTCCTGTACGGGCCTTTGTGGATACAAAAAACGCTCGACTGCTGCCCTGGCCAGCACATTCTCCACATCTCTCACCAATTGAAAACGTCTCGTTAATAGTGGCCGAGCAACTGGCTCGTCACAATACACCAGTCACTACTCTTGATGAACTGTGATATCGTGTTGAAGCTGCATGGGCAGCTGTACCTGTACACGCCACCCAAGCTCTGTTTGACTGAATGCCCAGGCGTATCTAGGCCATTATTACGGCCAGAGGTGGTTGTTCTGGTTATTGATTTCTCATGATCTGTGCACCCAAATTACGTGAAAATGTAATCACATGTCAGTTACAGTATAATATATTTGTCCAATGAATACCCGTTTATGATCATTTCTTCTTGGTGTAGCAATTTTAATGTCCAGTAGTGTACACTGGCGTCGTGTGCGGAAGGATATTATCTTGCTGAATTGTAAGCCCAAGATGGCTTGCCGTGAGGGCAACGAAACTAGACGCTGAATATCAACGACGTACCTTTGTGCTGCAAGGGTTCCGCGCATAAAAACCCAAGGGGTCACGCTATGAATATAAATGGCGCCGGAATCATCGACCCTGGTTGGTGCGCCGAATGGCGGCGACTGTAAGTCTGGTATGTCATCGCTCTCCTGAGCGACTCCAGACGCGTCTTCGCCGGTCATTGGGTCTCAGTTCGCAGTGGTTCTCATCACCTAAGACAATTCTACTCCAGTGAATGAGATTCCAGTTTGAGGACGTGTCTGGTGACGCCTTGGAGAGCGGTGGGATGCCATCGTGACTCTTGCCTGCCATACGACCCGACAACCGGTACTGTTGGTCTAGGGTGCCAATTACTTTCATACCACCACCCGTTTGGTCGTTATCTACGGCACCCGTACAGCACACCCGTACGTTGACGATATTCAGCACCCAGTTTTATTCTCCTTTATAGCAAGCTATAATGGGCTTCCATTTCAGCAACATAATGACCATCCGCCCACTGAGATTTTCTACTGCTTGTCTTCGTGTTCGGCAGACCATAGCTTCGCTAGGAAGATAGTTAGAAGTCTCCCCAGCTGAGGATTTCGGAGCAGTATGGGCCGTGCCCTCCAAACATCTCGAGATTTTGACGATGTAAGGCGCCAATTGGACAGAATTTGGCACGATACCAGTCTGGAGGGCGCGCAACAACTCTATCCATCAGTGCCAAGTCTAATTGCCGCTTGCGTAAAGACCAGAGGTACATCAACGCGTACTAACTTGCTAAATTTATGAAGACTTTTCTCTTGAGTAAATCATCCAGTTTTTGTGAATTTGTAATCATTTTGTTGTCTGTACGTATACATCAAATCTACCGATTTCCGTCCCATCCCGATAATTCCCTTGTGGTACGTCATTTCTTTGTCTCAGAATATAGTAGCTTTCAGTGGGATATAGCATTCTTGTAATAAAATCATTTATTCAGACCATCGCTTTTGGGATTAATACTCTGTCATTTGAAGCAACAAGCCATTTATCACGGCTTTTCCAAAATCCTCGGCTTCCTAAACCCAGTCGAGTACTTTTCGAAACGTCAAGTAGCTCGTTTGTGTCTCTATTTCTGTTAGCAACAATATGTGAAAAACGAACTTTTTGGCACGCACTTCAGCATATAATATGAGTTGCGTTGTTGACCCGAAATCTGTTCCTCCTTGAGTTGCCTGAGATGAGCCTCTATCGCAAAATTCGGAAAAGCAATAGACCTTCTTATGGGAGAGCATAACCTATAATGAGGTGTCGAATTTTCTGACAGATTTCCTACAGAATCTACATATCGCTCGGTGATTTCTCTGCTTGCAGAACTACAAATGAGGTGTTTGATTGATTCAGAATCTGTAATTTTTTTATTTATACATTTATTTACACGCCACGTCAATACGAGGCCGTTGGCGTTCTACTGTAAGTCAGGTCATCGCCAATCTGCAATTTGAATGTCAACAAAACATTTCTAATAGAGATGAAAGATACAAATGCATCGCATGGATTCAGCGGCCGACGACCAAGTTGTGCCCGTTCGCCTTCAGACGATTCTTACCACTGGTTGTTGTAATCTCTATATGTAAGACTATTCCGATGTGTTAGTGCGTATTCTCTCCCAATAAGTGACACGTTATACCTAGAGGGAGAAATGGCACCAAGTACTAGGAATTAATGTGTACAATGCTCTGGGAGCTAATACGTACGTAGCGCATATGAAACTGCACTTTATTCCTCGCAATCTCAGTAAGCCCATCTTTAACGTGTTATCGTCTTCATTATAGCATTGTGTCATTTCTGTTTTCTTTGCTTTCTGTCTTCCCATTAGTTAACGTCTATACCTCGGCTCTAATTTCTTCGAATCGAGGATTTCTTTTCTTTTTGTCGTTAACACCAAGGCAAGATTTCCATGTTATTAAGACAAACACACGTTTTCTGCAAATGAACAATATTATCTAATTCACACAAGCGTGAATGCTACTGTCTGGGGACGACTAATCAGTAAGACATATGTAAGTCATTGATCTTGCGAAATTCTGGCGATCGCTGTGTATTTTTGTGCCAAAACTATATTCTTCGCTTTAAATTCGACGTCTGCAAACGTTACTTTAGATTTCTGCTACGTAATATATGCTTCTTTTCACTGTGATGAATCCGAAAGTCCTTTGAACTCTCTCAGTAGTTCCGTCGTGGCAGTAGTTTTATCACTTGCTCATTGATTAAGCTGCATGGAAGATACTTGTTTCTAACAGATCAGTACTTCACCAGTTTTCTCTAGAGGAACCTTGTTCACTTGAACCACGAGAGTATGTATACAGGATGATTCTGTGACGTTAGAAATTTTCAGGGATGATAGAGAACGGTAAATACGTCAATTTGGGATTAGAAATGTGAGAATAGTACTAGGTCCGGAAACGACCGAGTCGAAAGGTAAGCTAAAATCTTGTCAAGTCCTGCCTTACCCTCCCGCAGACTCAAACTGATGGTCCCAAGTCACGAACTCTCATAATGACGCACAGAATTATCGCAGTATAGTGTCCAGTATTCTCAGATAATTTTCCATACTGAACGGCACATGTAACGTGACCGAGCACTTGAAGTCTGTGGTACACTAATAATGAATTCTATTTACCTGACAAATTTCACAGGCTGCTACATTTACAATAGCAGTTCAGAATGGCGTCTCCCAGCTTCAACGCAGCCATGCCATCGTCGCAAAATGTTATGTCATAAATGTTCTAATATACCCTGTCTCATTTGAGCAGTGTCGCAGGCAGTGAAAATGTTTGCTAGATCTTCTTCAGTCTCGACAGACGTCTCGTACACAAGACGTTTCACGTGACCCTAAAAGAAGGAATCAAGAGGGGTTAGATCAGCCCACGAAGCAGGACCTCCTTTGCCTATCCACTGTCGAGGGAACGTCTGACGCAGGCGTTCACGAACTTATCCCCACCACTGTCACCCCTGAATGTTTTTAACGTCTTCACGGATTCAACTTTTAAACTGTGTCAGTGTACTTTCTTTTGAGTCATTACAATTTGTACTTTACTCTTTCCCATTTACATTTAGCTGTAGATCTGTACTTCCTGTTAGTTGATCATTAGGGTATCTTAATTATTGACTCTATTATTGTCAACGTTAAGCACAGTCTATGGCCTCCCATTGATTTAAAATTAGTGCACTATGGAAATAGCTTTTACAATTCACTGGTCTCTCTAGTTTTGACAGTGACTTTATCCTTACTGCTGTGTATTATTACGTCATCAAAAATTTGTTACAATATTTTAGTTCGAATTATACAATTTTCCTTATCTTTTTGCAGCTCTATACGTAATACTCCATTAAACTGTTTTTAAAAATGTGCTCCACTACATTGTTTTCCAGGTAATAGTGGCTGATCAATTGCCATGACAATGTAGTCTGATTTTAAGGCGCTAGTAGTCAGCAGACTTCCGACAGACATTCGCTACTTCCATACTTATAATGTTGGAGACCACGATGTTCAATGAGTGAGGCAACCGAACACGAACACGAACTTAGTCTCCAAGTACGAAAGATACTGTGTTTGTACTTTTCTTTCTTTGTTAAAATCTTCAGTGATGGTGTAGTGAATTATTCAAAGAGGGCTGTATCTGTTTTCATGGAAGATGTATATTCACCCTAGTGCTTTAGAGTGCACAGTACATCTCCCTTGGACACTGCAGTGTTCTTTCTTACAACTTCTTCCTCAAAATATGAAAGATTACTTTCCCGTATGCACAGTTTCATTTAGGCAATTTTTTACAGTTCCATAACGGAGTGACCAATCTGCACAAAGCAGATTGCCAGACTCAAACTTTTAGCCCAAGGCCGCATTAATTTTCTCTTGATGAAAAGGTGAGGGGGCGTTTGCTCTCTGAAATTCAAGTAAGTTTATTCTTCCGTTCTCCCCTGCGGTGGTTCTGACTTGTTTGTTCTCCAATACGGGTCTGTAGAGCAAACTGAGTTCTGTAACTTGTTCACTTCCTAGTGATTGTTCTAAAATTTGATTTACGATAAAACCTCAAATTTCTTTTATCTTATTGGAGCTTTCGTTTCGGAGTGTTCGTATAACATCGATTAGCTTAAAAACGTATCAAACAGACTTTTAGTAACTTAGAAAATCAAAGGACGGCTGTTTCTTGTAAAATACGATGGAGTATCAATTTAATTGAAGGAAAGTAAAGGTGTGTGCACTGCGTAAACGACTATGAGTATATTTGCGAACAGCGAAGAACAAGGTTTTATGCACACCAGTCATTCCAGGCACTGCATAATACAGCACTGAATTAAGTCTACATTACTTCATTTGAGTGGCGGTCATGTCCGTAATTGCTGTGTAATTACTTAAGGCATTTCAAATGCGTCTTTGTAAATACTAAGACTTTGCGTTTATTCTGCCATAGTCGTTCCGTTCTATTGACATGAAACTTTGTCAGTGTTCTGGAATGAAACATGTAATCAATTCTGGCTTTGATTCTGTAACTAAAACCACTTCATAAGTTACTTATGTGTGATTCTCTTACTTATTGTATTTTTGTCGCCGGCCGCTGTGACCGAGCGGCTCTAGGTGCTTCAGTCCTGAAACGCGCGACCGCTATGGTCGCAGGTTCGAATCCTGCCTGGGGCATGGATGCGTGTGATGTCCTTAGATTAGTTAGTTCTAGGGGATTCATGAGCTTAGATGTTAAGTCCCATAGTGCTCAGAGCCATTTCAACCATTGTGGGAAGCTTGTTGACCACTAGCGCGTTAAAATCATACTAAATTATCATGGCAATTGATCAGCCACTATTACCTGGAAAACAATGTAGTTGAGAACATTATTAAAAACAGTTTAATGGAGTGTTATGTATTTTTGTCTGTTTCCTGCTGTCATCGGTAAGTCTCGTCTGTATGAAAATTTTTCAGGTGTACCGGTACTTTGCATTGGCCTAGTTCCACCATCATTTATAACACTACATATTTCTTGACGTGAAACACATATGGCTAAGGTTTATTCTTCTTTCCCTAGCATAAGTATTTTAGGTACTGTGTGTGGATGCAGTATAGCTACTTCTGTTGTTTTCTTTAAACTGAAAACATTTTCGTGATATATGCTTTACCACACGTGTACTATGCCTTTTTACACGCTCCAATCGATGGGTACCGACAGGAATGTAGAGCCATTCCGACTCCAGCCAGTGCTAGGCTTCTCAGTTGAGGATCCATAGCACGCCTGCCTCGAGGTGACTGGGTGTTTGTGTAGTCCTCATCATTTCATCATCATTCAGGCAAGTGGCAAGATTGGACAGACCAAAAGTTGGGAATTTGTACGGGTGCTGATAACCGCGCAGTTGAGCGCCCCTCAAACCATACATCATCATGTTACTGTGGTGCTTCGGGAACTGAAATGGGAATCACTGGAGGGAAGGCGGCTTCTTTTCGGTGAATAATATTGAGAAAATCACACATTTTACGTAAGGACTACGAAGAAAAGAGAAACAGGGCTCGTACGGAGGCATACGGGCAGTCGATTTTCCTTCACTCTGTTTGTGAGTTGATCAGTAACGGAAAGACTACTAGTGGTACACAGTTCCTATCGCCACGCACGGTTCGATAGCTTGCGGGCTATGTTTGCAGATGTAGATGTGTAACCCCATAACTGGACGTATGAGGCATTGGTATAGTGAAAGAGACGTATGTTGACATGTAACGCACACAAGTCGAGAGTTTCCACAACTGGATTACATCGGGGAAGCTACGCCTCTATCGTCGTTGGTCAGCAGACGCCACCAACTTGGTACGAGCGGGCGCCTCACGCTATCCGTTCTTTGTGGTCGGTGTAGGCGCCCTTTGCTGTCCGGCTCCATAAAGCAGAGCACGGTGACAACTTCAACATTTCATAGCCGGCGTGCCATTGACAGAGGCCGGTATAGCACAGGCCTGCTGACAGAGGGTAGCGCTGCAGTTTCACTTAGCGTGCGGGTTCGGAGAGCCGACAATTTATAGAGCTGCCGAACGGCGCGACGGGCCGCATTAATCGATCCCAGCCGGAAATTACGGCGACCATTATTCAAAAGTCGGAGGCCGCGCGACCGCAACATTTTATGCGACCGCGTCCAGTGTCCAGATAGCGACCGGCGTGCATCATCCGCTTCGCCCCCCGTACATACGCCAGTAATGAACTGCTACCCGGCCTGCCTCATTACTGCTGAGAGGCGCCGTCAACGGCTGAACTGCTATTTTCCAGCAGATAAAATCCACGTTTACGTCATTCAGCTGTATCGACGACAAGGTATTTACAGCAGAGCAAAGGCACTTCCAAAGGCTGTAACGATTACTTTCCAAAAAGTGTCAGAGGCTGCATCAGGCCCTCTTCTTTCCCCAAACATTCCAATTAATAACATAAGAGCGAGTTAAAATTCTGGATCGCTGCACCGTGGCGGGTGAAAATGCACGCTACCTTCGAGGGCAGTCTTCTGTCTGTTTGACTGCGACCTAAATTTCAACCCCTTGCTTCCAAAAGTAACAGCAACATGCAAGCCATGTTGCATTCTGTTTCAGTGCTATTTAAGTACTGATCAAATAGGTTTTAACCGTAACCACGCCCGCACCACTAATTCTTTAAGCAATTAACTTCCACTAATAGGTACCCAGATAATTTTGATGGCATAGTATATAAGTCCCCGCGTATACTGTGTTATCACCCATCCTGAGCTGTTACCACGTCGAGAGCTGCAGCCCTGCATGTGAGCAGGCAAGCGGAGCCGTCGATTCACAGGGTCCTTCAAATTTCCTTTACGTGCGTTTTAGAGTTTGAGGTGACTTAGTAGCCAAAGTTTTGTTAAGGAGCCCATGGACAGAAATATATCAGTTATATAGAAAATAAATTTGATCACTGGATCTTCTGTGTACTTTCTTGTTCGTTTTGATTCAATACAGCTAAAAGTTACATCGAGCAGTCCAGTTATTATCAGAGACAATAAACGGTTAAAAGAGAGACACTTAGAACTTCGGCCAGCAAATGTTTTGGGTGATTTCTATTCTTTGTCTCGTTCCACAGCTCTTCTTTACTCGTCAGCCGTTGAGCAAAATTAACACAATTAGCTCGGCTAGCTCACTTATTATATTGTCATACCGAATACAGCCATACACTATCAGGAAAAGTGACAAAGGCTGATGTTAGTTATTGTTGTTGGGATCAATTAATAATCAAAAGATAAGAGTCAGCTGCTTCAGCGTACTAATTTCTCATATATATTAATCTTGATAATTATTTAAACATCACTCATCATCTTATTCCTCTGTAATGTTCTTTCGAGTATGTTATGTAGCACCGCGAACTCAAAATGAGACGGAGTACATCTGCTAAGAAAGCACGCCTCTCAGCAAAGGTTTTGTGATTTGAACACTTCTTCGTGACGGTCTGCAGTTATTTTTTACACGAAGCTCTCTATAAGGGGGCGCAAATTGAAATATCAGTATTTAAGATATTTAATTTTCCATTTAATTATATTTTTTCTCTTTGCACACGGTACTCTACATTGACCACACAGCATTTTTTTCACTTCTCTTGCGGTTCGCGCCTCGATTAGCAGGAAATCGACAACAGACTATGAGGTATCGCTCGTGTCACATCAACATTCATACTCTGTTGAACTCAGCGTTGGATACCACACAGTGTCGGCTAAGCCACGGGTCCTGACGTACGTGATGGTGCGGAGTGACATTACACGTCCGTGCTACTGGCTGAAAATGAGAGGTGACTTGCAACGTAGTATCTCGCCGTTTTGTGACCTCCACAGAGGGCCGCTGGAATACTGTTGTACTTGTTTCGCCTCGCGTATATGCAGACCCTGTCATCTCTCGTGACAGAAGTGTAGTCCATATCAAAGGGGTTGCGACTCGGGACTACAAAAGGATCATTTTCATATAGCCCGCTACACTGTACGGCATGTAATGGTGGACCTGCACAACGTATATGTCGAGGATGTTTTCAAGTTCGTCTCAGTCCATCACGCACCGTTTTCGACTCACTCCAACAACGGCTACAGGACACTAATACATTAGCAACTAGGGCTATTGTCGCTGGTGCTTAACAGACGTGCATCAGGGTTTGCGGGTAGTGCGTATAAAAGCATGCGAATCAGATTTAGCTTGTGCAACGAACAACAGAATAGCATCGGGTAGCAGCTCCTATGGAGCATAGAGATCAGAGCTCATTGTCTCTAGTATGTATGTACCGTGAAGTGGCAGATTTTAAAGTGATCCGATCTTCACATGTATTTCACATCCTTCCGGGGTATTTCTGGACATGGATTCTCTGTCAAAACTTGACCTACTAAGTCCTCTCTACAACACTCAGAAGCCCATAATAAGAATCGTGAAACACCCTGTATACACAGATTGTTCAAGAATCGCTTTAGGAGGTAATGCTTGTTGTACTCTCGTGTGCTCCATAATAGGTCAGTACGAACAAGATATGCTTCCATTGTTAGTCTCATCTTACACAGAGGTAGTAAAGGCAATACTAATTGTATTGTGTTTTACGTTGACCGGGGACCTAGAAACGATGGATAGGCTCCGTCCCCGCCGCAGCCGCAGTGGTCCACAACCCCACGACGACTACCGCAGTCCACTTCACCCTTCCGCCGCCCCAGACCGAACTCAGGGTTGTTGTGCTGTTCGGCCCCCGGTGGCCCCCCAAAGGAACGTCTCACACCAGACGGGTGTAACCCCTATGTTTGCGTGGTACAGTAATGGTGGTGTACGTGTACGTGAAGGACTTGTTTGCGCAGCAATCGCCGACATAGTGTAGCTGAGGCGGAATAAGGGGAACCAGCCCGCATTCGCCGAGGCAGATGGAAAACCAGCTAAAAACCATCCACAGACTGGCCGGTTCACCGGACCTCGACACAAATCCGCCAAGCGGATTCGTGCCTGGGACCAGGCGCTCGCCGGCCGTGGTGGTCTCGCGGTTAAGCCGCTCAGTCAGGAACCGCGCGACTGCTACGGTCGCGGGTTCGAATCCTGCCACGGGCATGGATGTGTGTGATGTCCTTAGGTTAGTTAAGTTTAAGTAGTTCTAAGTTCTAGGGGACTGATGACCACAGAAGTTAAGTCCCATAGTGCTCAGAGCCATTTTTTGAACCAGGCGCTCCTTCCCGCCCGGAAAGCCGTGCGTTAGACCTCACGGCCAACCGGGCGGGCACTGTAACTGATAACTACGAAAATATTTTAATTATATCTGATTCAACAATCATCATCAGTGCCATGCAGAGTAGGAAGTGGGGAAACACTGTAGTAAACATGTTAACGACATAGCCTGTGATGTAACGGTGTTTCTTCGAAGAAATAAATATGTTAATTTTCTTTGAAGAAAGTCTCATGTAGGCGTTTTTTACAATGAAAGAGTATACAAACTGGCAAAGGAGGCGGCTATATCCGGAACCTAGACTCATATCTAGTGGCCATTCACAGACTTATTACATGAAGTAAAAACTTAATTCAGGTCCCAGTAAGGGAGAGGCATTGGAAACAATAGGAAGTATAATGAATATATTCAAAAACCTACATACTCCCTTTCCTTGATTGCTCAACATGCCAGTATACCGAGAAACTATCTCTAAAATCACTCGGACATGGTTAAGTCATAGAATCTTTCTCATATATTTGCACCGCTTGAAACTAAGGAATTGACATTTATTCTGAAATACTTAAGTCGTTGGAGATTTGAATCATTTAAACTTTGGTTGTTCTAGTTTCCAGCAACATAGAAAAAAATTTCTCTGAGAAGTGAAAAAGGTTTGGTTACCATTAACTACAAGCTCTACTGGTCTTCTAATAAAGGTTGATAACACCGTTCTTAGATGTTCGGTAATAGTTAATTTAGTTAACAATCTTAAAATCTGACAACAGAAATATAGAGGACGCGCAGTAATCATTTTAGTGGTTGCTTACGAAATATTTCTAAAGAGTGAAGGAAGTCACTAGTTTAGTGTGTAATTATGAAACCCTTTGCATCTCAAACTATTTTGTTTTCACATATCGATTTGTAGATATTAATTATAGACAAAAAAAGTAACTTTTACGTCTGTGTTTAGAAATGTAGAAGGTTTTCTTTTTTGCTAGTTGTAAAGAAATATAGTTTAAGAAATTTCCTGTGACACGTCCAATTCCATGTTAAGCTACAAATTTTTTAACTGTTGTTGGCTAAATAGTGTAATTCTTTAAGGCTACACAATATACTGACGCTGAAGGCCAAAGTAAAAAGAGGGGTATGTAAGCGACTTTCCCACATTGGTAAACCCTTCTCGTCACTGACACATTTGCAGCATCCTCCATTCTCTCGTTTTGATTTAGGCCCGTGACAGATAACTCCGTGAGAGGCTAGCTACTGAAAAGCAACTCTCTCTCTCTCTCTCTCTCTCTCTCTCTCTCTCTCTCAAACAAACATACATCGCAAACGCCCACTCACACACGCACACACACTCAGACACTCAGGTGTATCACTGTTGTTTGATTAATATTTTGCCAAATGTCGGTATTATCGTTAAAGGACACGGATCTTCTAGTTAAAATTCCACTGTGCTGTCGCTACCAGTGCCATTGTTGAAATAGATTTATTTTTGCCTTAGAAATACATAAGTTTTTGCTGATGTATGACTGCCGAATGAAGGAAAGACCCAATCCTTCGTACGTCACATACAGCAGGAAAGTCATTGTCGTCCAATATGTAAGACATACACCTTTCTTGCAAGTACGTAAAGAGGTGTGGATTGCTTGTACAGCAGGCAAACAGCAATTATTCTGGTCTCGTGTCCATTTAATTACATGTTCACGGCAACATCTCCCGGAAGTTATTACATATACTTCCCCTCCACTTTTTTGTTTTACCGCAATTCACCAGCCTTGACGCAGAAGTTGTTGTACTATCATTGTTCATATTGCCAGTACGTTCTTCGAAAATCAATTTTGACTTCGAAAATTTCGGATTATTCTACCATATTGTTTCATCGGTTTCAGTCTAATATGTACTCTGGTTTCATCTAATGTTGTGGCGACGCAATGAAAAGCGCGGTATGTTAACAACAAATTTTTCTTTCATATGACTTGTTATATGACAAGTCAGATCAATAGTCAAGTGGTGACCTGTGCATATCATCCAAAAGAGACCGTAGTTACAACTCTGTCTCACAGCATCCACCGCGCTCTAAAAGGAGTCATTGCAAATAATCGTAATCTTTTGTGACTGTACCATAGCTAAAGTTTATGACATACTGCAGCCAAACTTAGTAATATCACTGAAAAATGTAAAAATACTTTCCGCGTTCAAGCGGATTCTCACTAGCTTCTACCAGAGCGCTCCAGCTGTATGTTAGTAAAAAAGCCGATTCGGCAGGCACTGCGAATCCTGATGTTGCGCTTAAATTTAATTCACATCAGCCCTTTGTGTATCTCCAACGACACTTCTGGACAAGGTTTCACGAAGTGAGACCGAGTTGCAGCTGTACACTCCAGTGATACGTGCAGTCGTAGCCACATGATTATTCTACAAGGGAAAATCAAGGTATTCGTCGACAGTGACTGATAAAATGGTTTATTGAACGTTGTCGGTATTTCTACATACCCTGCAAAAATCGACAAAGAGAGTACACTGAGAGATCAACGTTCCACAATGGACCATTTGATCGGTATTACAGTAATGATAAAATCAGAAATCTATCAATCTGCAGTCAGTTTTGATGTGAGTCATCAACCGTTATGTTCCGAGGAGCCAAATGTTATGTACTCGTTGCTAATGATAAATAGGTGGGCGGTGGCCAAAAGAATCTGTCACGATAAGAATCTGGAGAGACATGCAAACTATTAGGTGACACAAGTGTACTTTACGTAAATGTGTTTTACTTAGGTTATTGCTGAAGAGCTACCACACATTCGGCAACTTGTGACAGCCGTGGATAGCTATAAGCAGAGCGTCGACACGGGCTTGCGTCTATGTGCACTTAATTTTTCTCGAGGCAGCTAGTTATCGACAGCTCGACGTGACGTTCGGCAGCAACTAGCAACACGGAATTATTCTAGAACTAGAAGAAGGTGCCCAGGTGCCCGTCGCTTAAAAACAGTGCTGGCGATCTTCATCGGTCAGCAGCCTAGAGGTTCATCATTGATATATCATCCTGTTGATGGTGGTGTCGAAAGCACCGCTCGCGGTGCCTGCAAGATTCTTCATTGTGGTGCCGGCGACGGCATTCGAAAAGCTAGGGTAAAGCTCCAGTGATATGTGGGAATTTCAAGATCCCAACTGCGTTCGAGACATTCTCTTTGACTGAATAATGATCTACACAGATGGCTCGCCGGTATAAGAATTTCATTTCTTACATCACTAACAACGTAAAATTGCTCTAAGCCCTGACGCCCAGTACACGGTAAGCCGTTCTACGACTTCTGACGAAATGCAACAGCATGTGTAAGGGGGTGACTTCCACGAAAATCTTGTATTTACAGTGTACTCTGAACTGCAAAATTTACCAATCTGAGGCAAAGAGAAGAAAGCACACAAAAAGTGATGTCACAGTTGCCAGCTAAACAAGACGTATAATCTACAAGTACAGTATCATTGCTAAGACAGCAACACTAGGAACGAGCGGATCTGGAAAGATTGACTGAGATCTACTCGCGATGAATGTACAGTTAGACGAACTACAAGACAAAAATCTTTCCGTACTAATCCTTAGATCAACCTATATTAAAACTTCAATCTCAAAAACCTATGAGACATAGGAGCACCTGTTGTCGCTGTTTAGGTCTGAAGACTGGTTTCATATAGACTCCACGCTAGTGTATGCTGCGCAAGATTTTTCGTCTCTCCGTAACCACTACAACCTCCTTTCTGTAGTTAAACTTTCCTTGCACTCTGCAATTACTACTTCCCACTCTTCCCTCCATAACCAAATGAAGTTTCCTTGATACCTCTTCAACTTGTGTCCTACGAAGTGACTGGTTATTTTCGTTAAGTTATTGCATAGGTTTTTTTTCTCCTTAATGCATTTCGGTATCTTTCCGTTTGTCAATTGACCAATCCATTAATCCTTCAGCATTCTTCTGTTCCAGCCGATGTCAAAACATTCAGTGTTCTTTTCTTTTCTGAACTTCATATCGTCCATGTTTCACTTCCATACAAGGCTACGTTGCCGACCATTTCCATATCGTATGTACCGCATGAAGTGATCGAGGCTGATTCCCATTCTTGCACTTTCAGGGCCAGTTTACTGAGCACTCATCTTGCAGACACGTTTCTGTAACCGAACTCGTCATGGGACACGTGACTGGCCTGACTACGGCCAATAGTCAGTGTGGAAGTCACGTCTGACACATACACACATAAAGAAAAAGTTTTGCATCACCCCAGTTCCTATAACTCCTGAACGTAGAAGTTGACTGTGGGTATTGTATCACAGACAGAGTCCATTTGACTGTTCAGAGATGTCACTAAACCCGCCCAGAGATATAAATAAGCATGCATGAGCAGCGCCTATTTGACAAAGAGGATCCAACAGCCGATGACTTCGTCATTCCACCAGGAAGGAAGTGCACGACTCGTGTTGTCTGTAGTTCACCAATGCCTATACGGTCAATACCACGGTTCGATCACGTCCGCATTGTTAATTTGTGCCAGGAAGGGCTATCAGTAAGGGAAGTGTCCAGAAATCACGAAGTGAATCAAAGCAATGTTGTTCGGACATGGAGGAGATACAGAGTAACAGGAACTCTCGCTAACATTCCTAGCTCAGGCCGCCCAAGAGCTACTACCGCAGTGGATGATCGCTACGTACGGATTATGGCTCGGAGGAACCCTGACAGCAACGCCACCATGTTGAATAATGCTTTTAGTGCAGCCACAGGACGTCGTATTCCGACTCAAATTGTGCGCAATAGGCTGCACGATGCGCAACTTCACTCCTGACGTCCATGACGAGGTCCATATTTGCAACAACGACACCACGCAGCGCGGTGCAGATGGTTCCATGAACATGCCGTATGGACCGCTCAGGATTGGCGAACCGTTCTCTGAGTGTCTCATCTGCCGTCAACCAGACAATCGTCGGAGACGTTTGGAGGCAACCCGATCAGGCTGAACGCCTTAGACACACTGTCCAGCGAGTGCAGCAAGGTGGAGGTTGCCTGCTGTGCTGGGGTGACATTATGTGGGGCCGACGTAAGCCGCTGGTGGTCATGGAAGGCGCCTCGGATAGATTTAAAAGGGCTGTTTAAGGAAGACGTGACCCACGAACAACTCTGAGAGATCCACACCGAACCGTCATTGAGGAGTGGGACAGTCTGGACCAACAGTGCCTAGATGAACTTGTGGATCGTATGTCACGATGAATACAGGATGCATCAATGCAAGAGGATGTGCTAACGGGTATTAGAGGTACCGTTGTGTACAGAAATATGGACCTCTGAAGGTCTCACTGTATGGTGGTACAAGATGCAATGTGTGGTTTTAATGATCAATAGAAAGGGCTGAAATGATGTTTATCTTTATACCAATTTTCAGTACAAGTTCCGGATCTCTCGGTACCTAGGTGATACAAAACATTTTTTTTTAATGTCTGTATATGCACCTGTCCTCTAACACCATTTCCAGTACTTGAGCAATATTTTTTTCGTTGGAGGATGTAGAGGGACGTCCACTTCGACTTTTATGCTCCACATAATGCTTCCTTTTTCAGAACATGCAAAACCAGCGACCAACCATTTGACGCTACATGACGTCTTTACCATACAGGGCTTGTAGGCTTTCATGGATAATGGACATGCTAGTCCTGCATGTTCATTCATAACGGATAAAAGTACGCATTTTCATAGGCGAGCATGTCGTCAGTACACGTCCGTCTGCCATCGTGATGTGTACTCGACTAACATCGGGCACGCTAGTCTGCTGCTACTCTCTTCTTCGGCGCTTTGCGCATGTGTCATTCCTCCTCCACTGACGCCCCTTCCGTAGTTGAACCAGCAACGGGCGTGAATTCATACAGCATTTATATTATAGTAGTTCAAAAGAAAACCGCCTTTTGATTTCTGCACATTAAGTTTTCTTATTTTTCTTATCCAACCGCATGCGTTTCGTCTTAGTTGCAAGGAATCTTCAGTAGATGTCAGATAAGTGTGTAACTCATTATTTGTAACAAAAAACATCTTTCTCTCATGTGGCAAGCTGGTTCAAAGTCTATTGTTATACGTTAGGTCACTATTTTCGAAATAGGGAACTATATATTTATACTTAGAAAATAGTGAACATAAAGGAAACTGAACTTCCAACGAGTTTGCCGCATGAGAAAAAGCTGTTTGGATTATACACTGATCTGATACCAACAATAAATGCCTTATAACTAAAGCGAAAAGCGTCTGGGTGCACAAAATAAAAAGAAAACTTAGTGTGCAGCATGCAAATGGCCTTTTGCTAATGAACTGCTGAAGTTTATATACAGTCGTGCAAAATGTCCAGTACATGAAACTTCTCATAAGGCGTTTGTTCGTGTCACCTGGTGTACCACCTCGTCTTTCAAAAACGATGATGGAAGTTACTTTGGGACTGTCCCTCGAACTGTATTTGAAATGTATCCTTTTAGATCTAGATTGCCCTATAATTCGGCCCAAGTTTATCATTTGTTCTTTGGTTGGGAAATGATTTCTGTTAGTATTGGGGCAGTGGCACATTTTGCTGTTGAAGAAACACGGTATCTATCAGGTCAGTTAAGTTGAAGGTGGATATATCGCGTGAACCCTTATCTTAACATCCATTGCCACCTGACCTTTATGTCCGCCTGCTTAGCTGGGTAGTAACGTGCTCGTGGAGATTTTCTCCGCTCGTGGACTGGTTGCTGCGTTGTCCTCATCATCATTTCATCCTCATCACCGGCGCGCAAGTCGCCAAATGCGGCATCGAATGAATTAAAACTTGCACTTGGCGGCCGAATTTCCCCGGATAGGGGCCACCCGGCTAACGATGCCATACGCTCATTTCCATTATCTGACCTTTATGCTTTGAAACTTTTCTGTCAGGGAGCATCTAAAATCTGGAGTTTTCATCATTTCTGTTCATACGATTTAGGAACTGTCCTGTGAACATGTATTGCTTTTTCCTTTATTGTATCTGCAATTCCTCTATATGGGGAGGGCTGGCAGCAGCATAGGCGCTACTCTTCAGCCAAGAGACATTACAAGTAGACAGGAAGACATTTAAAACAATATAAAAAAGAAAACATGGCAGAACATAGAAAAAAAGGCGGAACATAAGAGAAGAAAGCATACAAACAACGGCGACTGTAAAACGGAGGTAAAAATCTAAAAAAGTATTTTACACAAAAAACACACACTGTAAGGATTGAAAGGCACCAAGAAAAGTATGGCTGGAGCATAAAAAGTCGCAAAACGATTAAAACAGCCAAGTGATGGACGGTGTAGAACGGAACAATCATGGACTATACAGGTTGAGCACACAATTGCAACCACATCACTTGATGAAACTATATAATGACACTGAATGCATCACAAAAGCATCACACTGGAGAATGAATAAAAACCTGGGAGTATCTGCCAGGGGTGGGGACAAGGAAGAAGGGAAAAGGAGGTGAGAGGGAGGCGAGGGAAATCGGGATGAGGTGGGTGGCGCGCCGAAGGGGGACAGGAGAGGAAAAACAGCCGAAGAGGGGGTCCATAGTCTCAGGGGGGGGGGGGGGGGGAGAGGAAAATCCGTTCTGGGAGACGGAGGGGAGAGAAAAAGGGGGGCCCTAGGGAGGCTACAGTTGGTAGGAAGGGTAGATGTCACAGCGAATCTGAACGTCCAGGAGGGGGAGGAGCCGGAGATTGCCCTGATGAAGGCGATAGGGGGTGTGGAGGTGGAGATAGGAAGAGGTACAGCAATAGAGGCATGGCAATTGTCGGGGGATGAAGAGGAAAGAGGAAACCAGGGGATGGGGGGCATCTAGCCTGTGGACAGTATAAAGCATGTGGAGGAAAAGGAGGAGGTGGGGGAATGGGATGAGGTTATACAGGAGTTGTGTGGGGGAAGAAAGGCAGATATGCAAGGCAAGGTGGAGTGTGTGGCAGTGTAGGATTTGGAGGACCTTCGAAAAGCTGAGGCGGCAGGGGGGAGATCCAGGAAATGCTGTCATAACAGAGGACAGGGCGGATGAGGGATTTGTGGGTGTGGAGGATGGTGGAATGATGCAGTCCTAATGTCTGGCCAGACAGGAGTTTCTGGAGGTGGAAGCGGGAATGGGCTTTCTGCTGGATGGGCAGGAGATGAGGGGTGTAGGGGAGATGACAGTCCAGGGTGAGGCCAAGGTGTCTCAGTGTAGGGGGTGAGCTGAATGGGACGAACATAAACAATTTGGTAGAAATCATGTAGATGGAAGGAGTGGGTGGTGTGGCCTATGATGTTTGCTTGGATTTTGAAAGGGCAACATGTACAATTTTTAATTTACTGTAGAGACGAGTGTAGTAATGCATCTGAAACAAGGAAGGAGAATGGAAAATGCTTAACAGGCAGGAGAGAACATCAAATTTGAATTTGTAACGTACTGAAGTTGTATTGTTCTTCTTTTTAAACTACTTTATGGCCGAAATTTGATCGAAATCGCAAATTTTACGTTTGAAATATATTCCTACTAACTAGCGTAATATCTGACACTGATGTCAATGTTGGCTCGTATCTGTACACTCGTAATTATTTCATGTACTGATTGCCTATAGACTTATATTTAGTGGTAGGTTTTTACTTCTGTTATCTTATGCACATTAATAAAACCGACAAACTCCACCCACCGATTCCTGACTGGAACTGAAGAAAAAAGGACCGATGAACATGTGTCCTGAAAAGCATCGGTGCCACGGCAGATGGCGATGACGAATGAAAGCTCCTCTGACACGTGCCATGTCAGTAGTTGATAGATGACGATTATGCAGATTGATGATGCCAGATCTGATAAAGGCTGCTTCGTCAGCATTGAGGAATGATGACAGAAATCCCACAATTGTGATGGTCTGGTGCAAAGACCATCGACAGAATCCTTTCCATAGACGGAAATCTTCTGCTAAAATCCTTAAACTTGTTGCAGGTGACACGTATAGTAGCGGTTGTCATGTAGGATACATGTCAGCGGTCCACTTGCCTGAAGCTTGTAAAGGGTTCGTCTCAATATCCTGTAGAACCTGGTCCTCCAAATCTGGTGTACACAGTCTGCCACCTCCCTGGACATTCATCTACCTAAAAGGACCCACTCCGCGCGGGATTAGCCGAGCGGTCTTAGACGCTGCAGTCATGGACTGTGCGGCTAGTCCCGGCGGAGGTTCGAGTCCTCCCACGAGCCTGGGTGTGTGTGTGTTTGTCCATAGGATAATTTAGGTTGAATAGTGTGCAAGCTTAGGGACTGATAACCTTAGCAGTTAAGTCCCATAAGATTTCACACACATTTGAACAATTTTTTTTTTTTTTTCGAAAAGGCCCACAATCACCTATAAGCCTAAAGAGAGCTTGAAATATTGAGTAATGTGGTTGGTGTCTGTGAAGGTACTTGTTTTGGCATAGCCGTGCTGCCTCTTTACCCTTTGTACCTGCTTGGCCGTACGCAAACACTATACCGGCTTCTTCCCGGCAAGAATACCGGACCATTATGTTGCTTACAGTACACTACATCAGCCACACAGCCTGCAACACAAGGAACACACGATAAATGGTCAGAGGAACTGTCAGTCATCAGTGCCGCCTGCTGTGCCAATGATGTATTTCCGGACACACGTCCATACGACCTTTTTCCTCCAATTGCTGTCGGTAATCCGTCCCTGCAGTATGTCAGTTCTGTTAATGTTAACCGTGTGTTTTTGCTGCTGTCAGTTTTCCTTATTAATTGTGATTCACACTATATAATTATTAAGTTTTATCGCGTTTCAGCAGCACTTTTTATTTCCGTGTTGCTGCAGTTTTGTGTGAATAACGAACGCGCTCAACTTTATACGTCAACGGCTGTATTCCTCACACATTACAGCGGCGTCGCGCCTAGATTTTGGGTGACTGTGTCTGTTCCGTGTCGTTTATCTCGGCGTAGGGTGACTTTCCGCAATCTGGCGGCTGCCATGAGCCAGCCATACAGAGGCCGGAATCTCGCGCAGCGCGAGTTGCCGTCGTTAAAGTTTTATACGCCTGCGGGCAGGCCGGCCGTGCTGCGGGGCTTTAACAGCGGCTGTGGGGGTCCCGGAACTGGGGCGGGGAAATGTGGGGATCCTCGTCCAGCTGTGCGGGAGTGTGCCGCTTACTGCGAACTGATTCTCTCGCCGCTAACGACCTGCAGGGTGGGCAGAGCTATGCACGAATACCTGTATGTACACTTCAAGCTGATTCTTTTCCTTACGCATAGTGCACAGGCACTATCTTTTGTTGTCCCCTTGCAATTACGCTTGAAACGGTTCTTAGTCGTCGACAGATACAGCTCCATAGTCGTATAATTACATACCGTCGTCACAGCTTTCAGCGTGCGTCAACGATCGGTGGTCAGTAATGTGGTAACTCCGTGCAAGAGTGGACAGGTTACTAGGGCCATAAAGAAGTACTATATTTATTATCATAAAAGTCACTAAGGGTAAGTGTCACAAACAACATGCTGCACTTTTCTTAAAGTGTGATACAGTGAAAGTAAAATTTGATTGATATCTATATCTTCTGGTATTTGTCTTTTTCTAATAGAGCTTTCACTTATTTCTTTCTAGGGATACCTAAAATTACTGCCCAGTCAGGATAGTCACTTACACCCAACGACCTCAGTTATCTCCTGTATATATTCAAATCTCAGTCTTCCTTTACAGTTATGTTATTCCTTTAAGTTTTAGTATACGTTCTACCATCTTGTTAGGAATCTATTTAGGGTTTACCACTTTTTTTACTTCCTTGCTGTTTCTGTAGAGAACCTCCACAAACCTAGCAGTCCGCTTAATTTGCAGCGTCTGTTTATAAGACCACATCTAAAACGCTTCGATCTTTAATACTCGTTTTTCTATTTATGTATTCGAAGTGCATAGTGTAAGACGCATCTTTCTCAACTTTATTGCCATGATACAGGGTGTTTCAAAAATGACCGGTATATTTGAAACGGCAATAAAAACTAAACGAGCAGCGATAGAAATACACCGTTTGTTGCAATATGCTTGGGACAACAGTACATTTTCAGGCAGACAAACTTTCGAAATTACAGTAGTTACAATTTTCAACAACAGATGGCGCTGCGGTCTGGGAAACTCTATAGTACGATATTTTCCATATATCCACCATGCGTAGCAATAATATGGCGTAGTCTCTGAATGAAATTACCCGAAACCTTTGACAACGTGTCTGGCGGAATGGCTTCACATGCAGATGAGATGTACTGCTTCAGCTGTTCAATTGTTTCTGGATTCTGGCGGTACACCTGGTCTTTCAAGTGTCCCCACAGAAAGAAGTCACAGGGGTTCATGTCTGGCGAATAGGGAGGCCAATCCACGCCGCCTCCTGTATGTTTCGGATAGCCCAAAGCAATCACACAATCATCGAAATATTCATTCAGGAAATTAAAGACGTCGGCCGTGCGATGTGGCCGGGCACCATCTTGCATAAACCACGAGGTGTTCGCAGTGTCGTCTAAGGCAGTTTGTACCGCCACAAATTCACGAAGAATGTCCAGATAGCGTGATGCAGTAATAGTTTCGGATCTGAAAAATGGGCCAATGATTCCTTTGGAAGAAATGGCGGCCCAGACCAGTACTTTTTGAGGATGCAGGGACGATGGGACTGCAACATGGGGCTTTTCGGTTCGCCATATGCGCCAGTTCTGTTTATTGACGAAGCCGTCCAGGTAAAAATAAGCTTCGTCAGTAAACCAAATGCTGCCCACATGCATATCGCCGTCATCAATCCTGTGCACTATATCGTTAGCGAATGTCTCTCGTGCAGCAATGGTAGCGGCGCTGAGGGGTTGCCGCGTTTGAATTTTGTATGGATAGAGGTGTAAACTCTGGCGCATGAGACGATACGTGGACGTTGGCGTCATTTGGACCGCAGCTGCAACACGGCGAACGGAAACCCGAGGCCGCTGTTGGATCACCTGCTGCACTAGCTGCACGTTGCCCTCTGTGGTTGCCGTACGCAGTCGCCCTACCTTTCCAGCACGTTCATCCGTCACGTTCCCAGTCCGTTGAAATTTTTCAAACAGATCCTTTATTGTATCGCTTTTCGGTCCTTTGGTTACATTAAACCTCCGTTGAAAACTTCGTCTTGTTGCAACAACACTGTGTTCTAGGCGGTGGAATTCCAACACCAGAAAAATCCTCTGTTCTAAGGAATAAACCATGTTGTCTACAGCACACTTGCACGTTGTGAACAGCACACGCTTACAGCAGAAAGACGACGTACAGAATGGCGCACCCACAGACTGCGTTGTCTTCTATATCTTTCACATCACTTGCAGCGCCATCTGTTGTTGAAAATTGTAACTACTGTAATTTCGAAAGTTTGTCCGCCTGAAAAAGTACGGTTGTCCCAAGCATATTGCAACAAACGGTGTATTTCTATCGCTGCTCGTTTAGTTTTTATTGCCGTTTCAAATATACCGGTCATTTTTGAAACACCCTGTACATACAGCAGACTAATTCCAATTTCCGTTAATCACCTGTTTCAATCTGCTTGTTATGTGCTCCTCGCTTTTTCCACATTTATTCAATTTGTGTTTGAAAACATTATTGGAGATAACAGCAATCTCATTATAATTTTCGAAAATGACTGTAACAGTTTAGATTTCAAGGCACATTTATTGAAAGGTGGCCGGCTTCGATCACACATGATCATCTTCAGACCTACAGCCATACTGATGGATATTTCCCGTGCATGGACCAGGAACTGCTGAATGACGGTAGTCAACTGCTCTTGATTGTCGGCAATCAGTGGTTCCTGCTCCGTGCACAGCCATTGACCATCAGTATGGCTGCAGGTATGAAGATGATCACGTGATGATCGAAACCGCTCGCCTTTAAAGACTGTTATAATTCTTTTCAACTATTTATCAGTTTGTTTCCAAGGTACTAGAATTCTCTCACTTCGCTTCTACTCTGTGCCAATTCAAATGTCAAGTGACTAGCTGACCTTGCAGCTGTTCCTTACGTATTTTGTCTTGCTTTTATCTACTCTGAAATAATATTCTGTGCTCCTTACTCATTCCGTTCAACATGTCCTGAAATTCTTTCTTTAACAGAGTATACCAGTGTTGTCAGCAAATTTTTTAATCGGTTTCCTTTCATCCTTAATTTTAATCCCGCTTTAGTACATTGCCTTTATTTCATCACTTTTACTTCAGTATTTTAGAATAGGAAGACAGTATCTCTATCTTACACCATCGTTCGTGTAAGTCGTTCTCTCTTAACCTTCGATTCTCTTTGTTCCATTTTGAATCATGTACATATTGTATATTACCTGTTTATCCCCATGGTGTATACCTATTTTGCTGGAGTTTTCAAATATCTCGAGTCACATAAAAGGATATGATGTGGTCCATAGGGAAAATAATTTAGTATGAGAGAACCTGTATGACACACTTAGGTATGTGGCCAATTATTCATCATACTCGACAACCGTGAAGGGGACTAGGGTTTCAATTAGTTCCACAGTACTAAAGAAGAAACCTATTTATTCATTTATTAAAAGACCTTGTGGCCTATGAACTGCCAGATGAAATCTGGACATGTCCTGCTGAATATTTTACTATAAAGAGTAAAAACTACTCATTGTCTTAATTGCTGGTTCTATGGTGCACCAAACAGTTTTCTTCGTGACGTTTCGTCCAGGACTGCACTGGAGTTCTTGACGGGTGCTCTTTGTTCCACTGAGTCTTACAGACTGACAGTTCAACAGTAGGAAATCAATCATTGTATTCTCTTTCTCTGTTACGATTACACTGAATGCAAAAAGTTATGGGAAAGCTGTGGATGTGATGTCGCTCGTCGACTGTTGAATCCTATATCTCTGTATAGTCGTTGTGGACGTAGACTACTGACACTCCAAACCGTCCCCTGTCTGACTCTCAGGAGACCACTGATCGCACCCTAATGGTCTGCAGAAGCGACGTGACGTCAATTCGTCAAACGTTTGTGATTGTCCTGTGCGGCAGCTGACATTGTATGAGACGATTGTGTGTGTTGTATCGATGACATCTTAGTCGGCCGCGCCCAGCGCGCTGCGCGTCGCTCACAACTATGCACTTTTAAATCTCCCGCCAGCACCCTGACGGGCAAGCTCGCACTTCTATCGCTCGATGTCTCCGATGGATGGCGCCACGCATGTACGCCACCAGAGGACGTTAAACTACCATGATCTCGCTTCTGCGACTCTTATTTGGCGGGGCACGTTTCGAGTGTGACCTCGCATCACCATTGTATCATGGCATCATTCACGTTCAAGAACGAGTGTATTCCAACCGTCAATCGCAATATAAAATCGTGTAACGAGTTTTGGAAACCGTACTCTCCCCTATTCCCTGTGGCAGCCCCCCCCCCCCCTTCTTTTGTGCAGTAGCGTGTCTCGTGAGCCCAAAATCGTCACCCATGTGCTACAGTGTTCTCTTCGTCTAAGTGCTTCGGTGTTTCTTCTTCAGTGCTCCTTCGCTCGCGTGTGCAACTGTGCAATGTTGAACTTACTTGTCCCACCAGAGACTTCTGCGAACGTCTTCTTTTTGTTTCTTTTGTATGTCTCCTGTTTTTACCATTCATGTATGTCTGTTTTTCTGTCTTCCTTTATACCGTCTGTTTTTCTACGGCAGAAGAGCGGCGTGGATAGGCCGCTGCCGGCGTACGTTTTCTAAGGTACGAAAATAACAATAAAGGAAAAAAACTTTGAAAACCATATGTATTTTCATCTAACCTTCCGTTTATTGTCACTTGTCTTTAAGTAAAAATCGTCACTATTGTCCAACTATGTATATTATACAAAATAACCTCTTATTGTCAACTTTCGTGTGTTTCAGCCATTTTTAAATACAACTTCTGTAACCTTTAGTTCAAGAGCAGCTTCGTGTGCTCCGATTGTGGGGAACTGAAACGACTAACAATGAAAAAAAAATAAAAAAAGAAAAAACTTCATCCCAGACCCAGCGCTAATATAGACTTCACAACATACTACGGAAAACAGCTGTGAGGTCAGTACATGTAGCATGACGCTGTTAATCATAACGAATATTCAGAGACTATTAGAGTGTATCAGCATTCAAGTCTATTTATTTCCTTCGAGAAAATTACTCTCGTTGTGTATAAAAAAGCACCACAGATGAAGCTACGGCTATACAAACTTGAGTGTGTCTCAGTTATTAAGTGTACATAGTGTAAATAAGCTTATGTGTGTTCTGTCTTTTTCAGATATTTGAGTGTCCAGATGATTCAAATGGATCTGAGCAGTATGGGACTTAATTTCTGAAGTCATCAGTCACCTAGAATTTAGAACTAGTAAAATCTAACTAACCTAAGGACATCACACACATCCATGCCCTAGGCAGGATTCGAAACTCTGACCCTTGCGGACGCGCGGTTCCAGACTGTAGCGCCTAGAACCTCTCGGCCACTACGGCCGGCTATTTGTGTGTCATTATTGGCCATCTCCTCTACCGACACATGAATTTCCACAATATACACCAACGAAAAGAAATGACAATGCTAGGAAGGTGATGTGCAATAAACGACCCTTGGTAGGCGTCTTTATACATCTGAAAGATGAAGTCTGTTCAATCTTCGCCACAGTCACGTAAGAATGGCGGTAGTGTTGCCATTATGAGGATTCAAACACGTTTGCTTTAGATACGCGTTGTAACGTTCGTGAACATTGCTTACCTTTGAGATGGGACGTGATGAGTTGATGTTAGTCAACAATGCCTTAAGGCAACATAGACGGCACTATCAGCAACTCACTGAGTTTCATCTAGGTCTTGTAACAGAGTTACAAGAAGCTGGATGTTCCTTTTGCGATACTACAGATAAACTGGCCAGTAAGGTGGCCACTGCACGTGATTTTCTGTAGCGGCAGTCACGAGAAGGTAAGGTCGCGAGGAGAGCCGAGTACGGACGGACACGTTCCACTACCGAGAGGGAAGACCATGGTGTTCGACATACGACTCTACAACATCGTGCAGCCTTGTAAAAGCAATTTGCACCATAGCGACACAACAATCTATTATAAATCGCATAATTACCCGGTTCAAAATGGTTCAAATGGCTCTGAGCACTATGGGACTTAACATCTGTGGTCATCAGTCCCCTAGAACTTAGAACTACTTAAACCAAACTAACCTAAGGACATCACACACATTCATGCCCGAGGCAGGATTCGAACCTGCGACCGTAGCAGTCGCGCGGTTCGAGACTGAGCGCCTTAACCGCGAGATCACCGCGGCCGGCAATTACCCGGGAGCCCTGAGCCAGCCGCCCTGTAGCATGCATATCACTGAACCAGACCACCGTCATTTGCAACTTCAGTGGTGTGAAGTTAGAGCTCATTGGTCGGCAAAGTGGATGTCTGTTGTGTTTTCTGGAAGAAAGCTAGTTCTGCCTCCGTGCCAGTGATGGCCGTGTGTGGGCTAGAAGGCCATCTGAGGGCCTGCAACGAACGTGTCAGTGTACTAAACACATTGGACTTATAGCTGGAATTATGGTCCGTGGTGTTCCAATGAACCCTGACCGCAAATTTGTCCGTAAATCTGGTGATTCGACCTGTTGTGCTGCCATTCATGAACAACATCCCAGGAAATGTTTTCCAAAGCGATTACACTCCCCCATATGCCGCTGTTGTAACCCAACATGCTCTACAGAGTGTCGACAATTTGCCTTGGCCTCGTCGATCACCAGATCTGTCTCCGAACGAGCGCATAAGGGATATCATAGGACGACATCTGCAGCGTGACCCACAGACAGTGCTAACCGTCGCTATGTCTCCCGACCATGTGCAACAGCCTTGGAACTCGTCCCACAAGTGTCACATCCGGCACCTGTATGACACAGTAAACGTACGTTTGAACACTTGCATTCAACATTGTGGTGCCTACACAGCTGTGAATGCACCAGCATTTCACGTTTGCCATGGCTTTTCTTGTGTTTACTTTAGCCTGTGAACTTGCATCAATGATGACTTAAATATGTTACCTAGAGAAGTGTATTCTCGAAATTTCATTAGTCTACATTCATTATTTCTTGGTGTTCCTTTCTTTCCGTGAGTGTAGAAGATCCACCCCAGAGACCGATGAGTCCGGAATTTCGAATTCTTGTGTGATCTACAATAAGCTTGCTTCTTTCTATCATGCTGTCTGTGATAGACAGCGCATACACTGTGTCTACACTCAAAGCATACACTTCATGTTGAAACGTCCCCTTGGAAAAAATTAATGAAGTACTGTGCTGATAAACTTCTTACGTTATTTGATTTTCAAACAGATGAGCAGAACTGAACGTACTCAGACATATCTCTCTTTACTTATTCTGATGAACAATAAACTGAAACACAATATTTTTAGCGCAACGCAATCTGAGTTTCAATAATGTCTAAAAAAGAATGGCCCTGACTAACAATAACCTATACCTTTCATGAATCACTTACCTCACAAAAATCTTCGTGACTCGAACTACTGCAATACAGCGAGCGCCAATACTGCCAGGTAAATAAAAGATTCTAACTACTTAAGGCACTAACTACTGGTAGGCATAGTCAGCAAATGAAAGATTTTGATATAGAACGAACAATGTATTTACCTTAATAGTGTTCAAAAGTCATAATATATATAGCAGTTCATGACATCCAGTCTTACAAATTTACTGTCTCTGATGGACACACGTCCAGATCATCCGCTCTCAATACTCCGCCATTTCTCCCCCCACATCCACCACTGCTGGCGGCTCATCTCCAACTGCGCAACGCTACGCGCTGTTCACATCCAGCTGCCCAACACTACAATAGCAAACAACAATGCAAACCAGCCCCAGACTGCACACAGCACAGCCAGTGATTTTCATACGGAGCGCTGCGTGGCATTACCAATATAAAAACCTAAACAGCCTACTTACAATGTATCTGCGTAGTCCGTGCGGTTCTAGGCGCTTCAGTCCGGAACCGCGCCGCTGCTACGGTCGCAGGTACGAATCCTGCCTCGGGCATGGATGTATGTGATGTCCTTAGGTTAGTTAGGTTTAAGTAGTTCTAAGTTCTAGGGGACTGATGACCTGAGATGTTAACTTCCATAGTGCTCAGAGACATTTGTACCATTTATATGCGTAGTTGGGAGTAAAACACGGCAGATGAGACAAACCTTGCCGCTATTTTTGGTGATTTACTTGGTTTTGTGCCCAGTAAGCTATATTTTGAAAGCACAGTGTCTTACCCCTAATGAACGTATAGTCACAGTAGATGCTAAAGCCTGTGAACGACTGAAGCGGATGTACAGGGACCACGCCATGTGACTGAAAATAAAGCTTCTGTCCTTTGAAATCGATCGCTAAACAGAGACATAAACCACATTGCCGGTAAATAAAAACAATAGACAATTAATAGTTTTTCCTCGTCATAACAAACAATTTATGTACTAAGTCAGATAGCTACTGATACGCCCACATAGTGGTGTGTGTTAGTTGGCCGCTTCCTGCATTCGGGTAAGTGCCTCGGTCTTGGATCGAATCCGCGGATTAAAGCCGATGTGTGCGGGCCAACATCGAGTTATTTCAGGCGGTTTGTCACATCCGAATAGGTGAGCACTGGGCTCGTACCCTACTTCCGCCTTCGTTAAGCTATTTGCCAGCATTTAAAACAGGTTTTCACACTTCCAAGTGGCGTACTGGACACGTGAGGTGTACAAATACCCTCGTGGGCCGAACGGATGGAGCAGGAAGGTCATCCGTCCTCTTTCTACCATCAACAATGCCGAATTCAGCCTAACAAGCCGATCCAGGGGGGATACAGGAAAAGGCCACAGAAAAGAAGATGAATGAGAAGCGATTACATTTTTCTGTGGAAGTTAAGACCAACCAATACCTCGGCTGTGGTAACCTCAACTTTCAACCATTAATTCACGAGACTTTTAAAAAAACACATACACAAATATATAACTATAAGAATGTAGACTACTATCAATGGATATTTCAGCAGTTCTCGGCGATTAGCCGAAGAGGACAGTTAATAAAACTACATTATCTCCTGAAGCCCCTAAATTTACCGAAGTCAGCTTTCTAACATTAATTTTTTTTTAATAAATCTTATGGGACTTAACTGCTAAGGTCATCAGTCTCTAATCGTACACACTACTTAACCTAAATTATCCTAAGGACAAACACACACACCCATGCCCGAGGGCGGACTCGAACCTCCGCCGGGACCAGCCGCACAGTCCATGACTGTAGCGGCCAGAGCGCTTGGCTAATCCCGCGCGGCTAGCATTAACTGACAAGAACGTGGAGAATGAGTTTTTACTATTCTCTCTTTATCTTCGATGGCGTACTGGATAACAGTCTCGTATTCAAACGGACGCAAGTTGGAGTGCGTATTCCAGCCGCAGACGTTCAGATCGTTTGGTCTAGTTTCCAGCAGATTTGTTCTAAGGCGCGGTCCATCGTGAAGGAGCGAGCACTCGAATATTGAATAGCAGTCTCCAGCCAACACTCCAGGGACGCAGTGCACGAGAGCAGTCCGCGGGACTCGCAATTAAGGAGATGAAGTCAGCATCTCAGTAAACGAGCACTCGTTCGGGTCTCCATTGAAGTCGTCGGTAAAGGAAACCGATATTTTCTCAACGTGAAGGGCTGTTTCTTACAACGGAAGGGACTCCGCTCGGATCTAGGAAGAAGTGGTTTCAGAACAAGTCGTACAGCGCGGTGGAACTCTTTTATACTGTGTTTGAAAATGTTCAGTCGAGAGCGGCATGTGAGTGAACAGTGTAGACTGAGAGCTGAAAATCCGTCTGATTTACTGAGAACTATGTATTATCAAAGTGAAAGTATGCGAAATGATTGTCGCTTCGTTTCCACATCCTAGTATTACCGGATAAGGGTGTCATTACGTGATTTACATAATCCTCTGGAAACTATAGTGACATTGAAACGAAAATGTTTGCCATACAAACAGCAAGGGGGTGCTGTCTCTTTATTGTCCATCAAACCTGTCAACTTGTGGACATACAAGTCAAATACATTATTGAGCATTAAAATTGCTACACCAAGAAGAAATGCAGATGATAAACGGGTATTCATTGGACAAATATATTATATTAGAAAATTGAAATGTGATTACATTTTCACGCAATTTGGGTGAGTAGCTCCTGAGACATCAGTTCCCAGAACAACCACCTCTGGCCGTAATAACGGCATTGATACGCCTGGGCATTGAGTCAGACAGAGCATGGATGGCGTCTACAGGTACAGCTGCCCATGCAGCTTCAACACGATACCACAGTTCATCAAGTGTAGTGCTGGCGTACTGTGACGAGCCAGTTGCGCGGCCACCATTGACCAGACGTTTTCAATTGGTGAGAGATCTGGAGAATGTGCTGGCCAGGGCAGCAGTCGAACATTTTCTGTATCCAGAAAGACCCGTACAGGACATGCAACATGCGGTCGTGCATTATCCTGCTGAAATGTAGGGTTTCGCTGGGATCGAATGAAGGGTACAGCTACGGGTCGTAACACATCTGAAGTGTAACGTCCACCGTTCAAAGTGCCGTCAATGCGAACAAGAGGTGACCGAGACGTGTAACCAATGGCACTCCATACCATCACGCCGGGTGATACGCCAGTATGGCGATGACAAATACACGCCTCCAATGTGGGTTCACCGCTGTGTCGCCAAACATCATGATGAAGTAAACAGAACCTGGATTCATCCGAAAAAATGACGTTTTGCCATTCGTGCATCCAGGCTCATAGTTCAGTACATCATAGCAGGCGCTCCTGTCTGTGATGCATTGTCAAGGGTAACCGCAGCCGTTGTCCCCGAGCTGTTCGTGCAGATGGTTGATGTCTTGCAAGCGTCCCCATCTGTTGACTCAGTGATCGAGACGTGGCTGCACGATCGGTTACGGCCATGCGGATAAGATGCCTGTAATCTCGACTGCTAGTGATACGAGGCCGTTGGATTCCAGCATGGATTTCCGTAATACCCTCCTGAACCCACCGATTCCATATTCTGCGAACAGTCATTGGATCTCGACCAACGCGAGCAGCAATGTCGCGATACGTTAAACCGCAATCGCAATAGGCTACAATCCGACCTTTATCAAAGTCGAAAACGTGATGGCACGCATTTCTCCTGCTTACACGAGGCATCACAACAACGTTTCACGAGGCAACGCCGGTCAACTGCAGTTTGTGTATGAGAAATCGGTTGGAAACTATCCTCATGTCAGCACGTTATAGGTGTCGCCACCGGCGCCAACCTTGTGTGAATGCTCTGAAAAGCTAATCATTTGCATATCAAAGCATCGTTTCCCTTTCGGTCAAATTTCGCGTCTTTAGCACGTCATATTCGTGGTGGAGCATTTGTAATGGTCAGTAGTGTAATTGCGCTTTTGGAAATCATTTATTTTCACTTCCAAGAACCAAGTGGAATATTTGGACAACCTATTGAAAGCAATGCAGATCGAAATTACATAAGACTGTATTATGGTACAATAAGTACGACGAACAAGTAATGCAACACATATTTTTCCTCGGCCAGTTCCGGTTGAAAATAAAAGCGGATTTTTTTGTGGGGCATGTGGACTATTCCCGCTTTAGCTCCCGACAGTTCAATAATGATCCGATAGGTGGCGGCGATATACGTAGCCCTCAAAATGGTATCTGTAACGTAGGTGCGTTCCAAGCAGAGAGCTGTCATAAGAGTTTCACTGGGTTGAAAATCAGAGGATCAAAGATCCTAGAAGCTTGCAGAAAGTCTGCGGAGATGTGGCAGTAAACAAAAAACAGTGAGACGTTGGGCTAGGCGTTTGTCATCATCGCAACAAGGTCGCAAAAATCTGTTCTACATCCTGTTTGTCGGCCGGCCGCACACTCGTGCTGTGTTGGAACATGCGGACACACTCATTCGAGGTGATCAACGGATTACAATGAAACACCTCGCTATATAAGTGGACGTCTCTGTTAGTAGTACTGACTCGTCCACCAGTTGGGCTATTCGAAAGTGTGTGCACACTGGGTTCCTAGCTCTCTAGCAAAAGAACATTATCAGCAACTAAGGACCATCTGAAGCAAATAACTTGTTCGTTACGAGGTTGATCTCGACAATTTTTTGTCTAACATCGTCACAGTCGATGAAACATGGGGTCACCGCTTCGAAAACTGCAGTCCATGGAGTGGCGCCACATCATCTCTCCTCCAAGAAGTAGTTCAAAGCCACAACTTCAGCCGGTCAAGTTATTGTAACGGTCTTCTGGGACTTTGAATGGGTTATTCTGTTTGATGCCCTACATAATGGTGCAACGATCAACTGTGGAGTGTGTTGTGCTGTCCTCAGGAAATTGAGATACGACTTCACCATATTCATCGCCATAAAAAAAACGAACTTCTTTCCATGAAAACAAAAGGACTCAGACAAGTCTGCCCACCCGAGAGGAGCTCACAACACTTCAATGGATGTTCTTCGTCATCCAACCTACAGCCCAGATATCATACCATCCAATTTCCATCTGTTCGACCCAATGAAAGATGCACCCCGCAGGAAGCAGTACACGGACGTTGATGGCGGGGGGGGGGGGGGGGGGAGGTTATTGCTGCAAAAAAAACATAGGCTCTCCGACGACGACTAGCAGCGTAGTACCATGCCGACTTACAGGGGATCCCAGTAAGGTGGTTTTGAAGCCAAAAGAGTTTGTAATAAAATGGTGTATTGGAATCCTGAGCAAGTGTATTACCTGACTTACTGAATGCCCCTCGTTAATGCACAGTTTCCAAAACGCCTTTCTCATTTCCCTGATTATTCGGAGAATTTATATCTGCGCGTGGAAATATCACTCTTTTCCATACCATGATGTGAACTCAATGACTAGAAATACTATAGGAAAACTGTAGGCTAAATTAAGTTATCAAATCATCACCCCACCAAAATTTCAGAAATGCCTTCCGTATCATAATAATTTTTTCAGTGGTGTGGTTCTGAGTTGTTCTGCAGAGTCGTTGTTTCGATTTTCTGCAGATTTCGACGACTGACGGAGTCATCTTCTTCAGGTGCTCCATATTTTGTTGTTATGCATAGAAGATGTTTGCACGTTTGCCCGACGCTAAAGAAAGCTGTGTCGATACTCTTCAAAATATAGTTTCAAAATCGATATGCTGCGGGATCGGTGATAGGAGTAAGAAGTGGTCAAGACGTTTGCGTTTAATGATAGCTTTTGCAGCTGCGTTTCAACGTCAACTATGGAGAGTTTATTGATCGAGTATAAGGTCATGATAAAAAATCAGATTTTAGTTCCGGGAACTTTGTAAAAATAATACAAATGTAGCAGACCAGCAATGTTCGGGATCGCTAAACTGCTGATAAAATTTATGGACAAGGTCTTTTGTGAAATGCAGGATCTGCTCCTGCTAGATGTCCTCACTGTCAAATCTGCTACTTATTTTGACAAGCGGGAGCTTCTGCGGAAGGCAATTCGAAGGTAACGCTGAGAATTCCTCTCGAAAGGCCTATATGGGAACACCGTCCATATATCCCGGATGTGGCACAATGAACTTCTGCCTTTCTGCAGCTTCAAAGGAACCCCTGATCTATCGCCGCTTCCAAAGAAAGGCCGAATTTGTTAACTGATTCTTTGATTTTACACTGATTTCAATTAGGTGGGCTCGACAGACTGGTCTACCAATGAAACCAGTACACGGTGGTTATAGTTAAACTTTCACTTCTTGGTCCAGTGTAGACGGAAGACTATTTAACATATGGTTACCCAACTTTATGCCGGCCGCTGGTGGACGAGCGGTTCTGGCGCTGGTGTTCCTGTGGTAATTGAAAGGATGAACCGTGTCTTCCACGGTGAAACAGGTTCGCAAGACCGAATTCAGTAATTAGTCCTCCCCTCTGTTTCATTGCTACTATGACAACTGGGACACTGAGTATATCGTTTTCATTTACTATTTGACTTTAACTAGGACGGATATTTCTTCTGCTTTCCGTCAGATCGTAGGCTTGGTTTGGGTTTCAGCTTCACTGATTGTTTCACGCTTTGCTCTAGGTAATGTCGTATTGGCTTCATCTTGATTTTGTATGCGGGACAGAGTGGCCGAGCGGTTTTAGGCGCTACAGTCTGGAACCGCCCGACCGCTACGTTCGCAGGTTCGAATCCTGCCTCGGGCATGGATGTGTGTGTTGTCCTTAGGTTAGTTAGGTTTAAGTAGTTCTAAGTTCTAGGGGACTTATGACCTCTTCAGTTGAGTCCCATAGTGCTCAGAGCCATTTGAACCATTTGAACCCAACTTTATGAGAATGCTGTTCAGACTGTGCCTGTAGGTTTTGCGTTGTTCGTCGTGGCTTGCCATTAGGCGGCGGTACTGGTACGCTGACGCTGGGTCACTCAGTTACTCCATAACACTTTTGAGAAAACTGAATCTTTGGCCTATAGTTCAAAACTTCGTGGCCATCCAGATCCTATGATTAGAATCCGTATAATTTCTGGCTGTGAGGTTAGCTGAAGGTTAATGTTTTTCAGCGGAACACTAAAACACGTTATAGATTCTAGATGTGCGTCGCGAGAGATGAAGCCAACATTCCACCTGAGATGTTTCGGGCATAACTAGAGCGGTTCCAGCCTATCACGAGTGTAGATGGTCGTCGCACTGAACGATGTTCGTAACCAGAAACGGAAACATGACACGCGATTAACAAATGATAGCGTCTCATGTGATTATTAAATTTTCTTCCTATCAGTGTGGTATTCGTCACTTCTTCTCCGCATGGTATTCAATTGTTTCCAAAAGTTTCATTGTCCTACCACCATTCGTTTTCCGTGGGGAGCCTCTCCAGTAGCAAAGTTCAATTATAATCAACCTGTACTTGTTAACCAATGTGACTTTGTAGGAAAGTAATGTGTACCAGGAATGTTAGTAACCTTATGCATTTCCTTGCTTTACCCTACTGAGTACTTTTGTAAAATACTTTTGAAACCACCCTCGCATTGCTCACTTTATTCGTACGGAAGGCGGTACGAACTGCTTAAACTGACAAATTACTTTCTTGTTTGCGTACCTTGAAGCGGGACGTTTGAAAGCGATCTGAACTTCAACATTATTTTACATCCATACGGTTCATTTCGAGCCAAAACTTTATCTACTACTTCCGCTGTACAACCTCCAGAAAGCTGTAAAAAGGGATTGTGAAACATGCCGTGTATCAACGGTATATTGTCTTTAGCAATTTCTTTCGAAGATTTTACGCTGTATTATCATGTCACAGCTTTTTACAACATAAAACATAGATCTTTTTTTAATACAGAGAACAGTTTAATGAAGAAAGTGCGACGATTTTCTTAGCGCCAAATAAATCAAGGGAAGGTCAGATTCATTTTGTTTTAGGGGTGTAATTGTTCAGCTGACAGTCAGTAGGAAGAAAGAACATAGAGTAAACCTAGAAGAATGTGATATATCCAGTTTAAGGTTAGTCGTAATTACCTTAAAAAAGCATCACGTTTTCTGAAACCCAATTATAAATGTAATTATGCCGTCTGAATCTTCCACGTCTCACGTCATTCGCTTTGAAAATGGAAAGCATTATTTTGCTTCTCGATTTAGCAATTCAAATAGCGGACAAAATGAAATAATTCGTTGCGAATTGGCAGATTCTCCGTCATCATTTCTTATTTTTCTGTGTGATGGCGGCATGCCTGTCGTAGGAGACGAAGCTGTTTTCATTATTGTGTCGTCTGCCCTTTAGAAGTGGCGCAGAAAAGTTGCGGACTGTGTTACCTTCCTCAGCGTTGTTTTAACTTAGTAAGTAAAAATAACGTCCTCATTACCTTCCAGAGCAATATGCTGTATTTATCTTTTGGACACATGAAATTTTTATTAGTAGTTTATAACACCAAAACATGGTTTCGACACAAAGAAGGTTGCTATAAGCATGAATTACGTTAATTGACTAATTCTTATGCTTTATTTAGGAGTTGCAATGTTGGAGTAGCTACGTATTTTTGAAAACACAACTGTACTAACGCATTTCTCTTTCTACCGTCTTTTATAGAATCTGAAAAGAAAACAGACTTACAACATTTTTAGCGTTTGGAATCAAGCTTTAGCAGCTCGAATTATCTTCTTACTCAGGTTGAAAACGTATGATCATATGTGCAAGTAAGTCTGATTATCTTTCATAAATTTATGTAAACGCTCCAGAAAGTTCCTGGTTCATTGTAAGTCAGATGTCGGAGACGACAATGAAGTTCATCTTGTTTTTGTTGCTAATTCATTGTTTACAGTTTGCTCCTTTCTCTTTCGTTTGAATTCGGTAAATGGATACTTCAAATTGTATATGTGGGACACCAGAAGCGCGGCATATAGGCACTGTTCTCCTGTTGTATTTGATTCTATAATTGCAGTTAGTAATACAGATGCATCCATTAGCAACAGTGATACTAATCCTCAATGTCCTTTCACGTAAACATCAGTCTGTCCAGTCCCCCTCACCCTGACCACTCTTTCATTCACAAATAGCGCGCAGAAATAACGTCGAGTGGCAGACATAATTACGATTTCTAATATTTCCGTTGCGCTTCTGTATTTTAGTGAGGTGTATGTGGAATTAAATTCGAAGTCCCTTGACTTTAGCAGTATTCCTCACAGTGATGGACGGTATCACTCTGTACTCGATTGAGAATTTCCAAGAAGCTCTCGCTCTGGCTCTCAATACACTTGATTAAATTTACGTGCCTTCCGTTCCTGGATATAATTCACTAAAATTAGAAGGTAAGGCCCCGGGAGTAGACAACATTCCATTGCAACTACTGACAGCCTGCGGAGAGCCAGAACTGATAAAACTCTACCATATGGTGAGCAAGATGTATCAGACAGAGGAAATACCCTCAGACTTCAAGAAGAATATAATAATTCCAACCCCAAAGAAAGCAGTTGTTGACAGATGTGAAAATTACCGAACTATCAGTTTAATAAGTCACGGCTGCAAAATACTAACGTGAATTCTTTACAGACGAATGGAAAAACTGGTAGAAGCCGACCTCGGGGAAGATCAGTTTGGATTCCGTAGAAATGTTGGAACACGTGAGGCAATACTGACGACTTACCTTATAGATTAAGGAAAGGTAAACCTACGTTTCTAGCATTTTTGGACTTAGAGAAATCTCTTGACAGTGTTGACTGGAATACTCTCTTTCAAATTCGGAAGGTGGCAGGGGTGAAATACAGGGAGCGAAATACTATTTACAATCTGTACAGAACCCAGATGGCAGTTATAAGAGTCGAGGAACATGAAAGGGAAGCAGTGGTTGGGAAAGGAGAGAGACAGGGTTGTCGCCTGTCCCCAATGTTATCCAATCTGTATATTGAGCAAGCAGTAAAGGAAACAAAAGAGAAATTCGGAGTAGGTATTAAAATCCATGGAGAAGAAACAAAAACTTTCAGAATCGCTGATGACGCTGTAATTCTACCAGAGACAGTAAAGGACTTGGAAGAGCAGTTGAACGGAATGGACAGTGTCTTGAACGGAGGATATAAGATGAACATCAACAAAAGCAAACCGAGGATAATAGAATGTAGTCGAATGAAGTCGGGTGATGCTGCGGGAATAAGATTAGGAAATGGGACACTTAAAGTAGTAAAGGAGTTTTGCAGTTTGGGGAGCAAAATAACTGATGATGGTCGAAGTAGAGAGGATATAAAATGTACTCTGGCAATGGCAAGGAAAGCATTTCTGAAGAAATTTATTAACATCGAGTATAGATTTTAGTGTCAGGAAGTCGTTTCTGAAAGTATTTGTATGGAATGTAGCCATGTATGGAAGTGAAACATGGACGATAAATAGTTTAGACAAGAAGACAATAGAAGCTTTCGAAATGTGGTGCTACAGAATAATGCTGAAAATTAGATGGGTAGATCGCATAACTAATGAGGCGGTATTGAATAGAATTGTAGAGAGGAGAAATTTATTGCCCAACTTGATTAGAAGAAGGGATCGGGTGGTAGGGCATATTCTGAGGCATCAAGGGATCACCAATTTAGTATTGGAGGGCAGCGTGGAGGGTAAAAATCGTAGAGGGGGACCAAGAGATGAGTGGAGAGCTGCATCAAACCTGTCTCAGGACTGAAGACCACAGCAGCGACAATCAGGTAAGTGTCCCACAATGACAAGTGATCATAAATAGTTGGAACTCTTTAGCGGGTTAACTATCTTTGCGTCCATATCCTATGCAGTTTGTGAAGCTGCTATCAGTTTCTTCTACTTATACCTGTCTTCGTACGTTCCATTGTCGGTAAGATACTGTCAAATATATGGCGATCCTTACAATTTCCAGTGGAATCGTGTAACTCAATATTAATTGGTGTTTATACCAAACTCTGCTACGAGACACCTTATGTAGTGCAACACATTTTTTCCCGAAAACAGGTTGGGTTTTTACAGGTTTCCAATACACCATATTATTTCCCGCTCTTTTGGCTACAAAACAATCTTTTTAAACATAATGTCCGGTCAATGCGACGGCCTGCATGCCAGCATGCTACTACTCGAATGGTCGACGTCGGAACCACATTACTGGTGCTCAGTAACTTCCCCATCGTCCGTGTACTGCTTCCAGCAGAGTGCGCCCTTCACTGGGCCAAACAGATGGAATAAAGGCGTTAGACAGGAGCTGTAAGGTGAATAACGAAGAACAGTCCACTGGATTTTTGCGAGCTCTCGGGTGCACAGACTTATGTGGGGTCATTCGTTGTCATGGAGACGAGGAAGTTCATTTCCATTTTTGTGGTGATGAACATGCTGAAGTCATTTGTCAGTTTCCTGAAGATAGCCAATATATTTCACAGTTGTTCGTGGCACCATGAGGGCATCAAACGGAATAAGCCTTTCAGATCCCAGTAAATTTACCGGCTGAAGGTGCGGCATTGAACTTATTCTTCGGAGAAGATATGGCGTGAGGCCACTCCATAGTTTTCCGTTTCGTCTCCGGTTCGAAGAAATAAACCAATGTTTCGTCGCCTGTGACGATTTTGGACGGGATATTGTCATAATTAGCATCGTAACGCTAATTCTACACAAATGGTCTTTCGTTGCTCCCAAAGGGCATACACATTTGAGCAGCCCAACTAATGGACGAGTGTGTCAGCACTATCATCAGAGACATCCAGTTGAGCAACGTGGTGCTTGATTGTGATCGGTCGACCACCTTGAATGGTGTATCAGCACATTCCAACACTGTAGGAATCATAGCTCTCTGCGGCCGGCAGGCATGTGGGAGTTCGGAAGGGTTTACGTAACCTTTTTCGGTTATGACATATGCCTCACTCAAAGACTCAGAGTGGTTTTGTTCGCTGCCAGGTCTACGCAATGACACTATAAGCACCTGTGAATGTCTGCAACGCTCTGGTTTTCGGTCAAAAGAAACTCAGTGACAGCCCTCCGCTTAGGAACGCACGACATTTTGAGGGCTACGTATAGAGCCGCCATCCATCAGAACTTCATGAATCTATGGACGCTGAAGCGGGAATACTTTTCGATGCCTCACAACCTGTACCGAATTTTTACTGCCGGAATTGGCCGAGATAAGAAATTTGTGGCGTTGCTCACGAATGCCCCTCGTACATCCGTACTCCGAATCCCATTTTATGGTGGGGGTAGTTCGGTTATCACGTTATTTCCCCCCATTCCTTGTTGTAGCGAATGACTTTTGGGAAGAATAACTATTAGTAAACGAACGTATTTGCTCTAATTTCACCGATTACTTTGATGTGGTTCCGCGAGAAATATGTGGGAGGTACTAACACGTTGTCCGATTTTTTCTGGAAGTTATTGTTCAGAAGATCAATAGAAAGGCTCATCCTGAAGCCAACGTCTCTACTTTACTGTCTGCCACTGGAGTTTGTCGGAATTTCTCTATCTCTTTTGCTAATCCACCTTGGTAAGGGTACCAAACAGATGGACATTAATCGAGAGTTGGGTGAACATGTTTTTTATAAGACAAAACTTTCGTGGATGAATTACGTTTACCTAAGTTCCATCCAAGAATCCCAATTTTCCACTGAAATTCCCAAAATACGTTTTGTGTGTTCATTGGTACTCGCACATAGTGTCGTTCCGGATGGTTGGTCCTACGCGTTTTACGGTAATCACGAGTGAACTGTCGCAAATACGGTAGTTAAACAGTAGTTGTTCTTTTATCATTTATGCGGAATACCTTACTGTTTTCTTATGTACAGTACAAACTACAAGTCCCAGAACCAATCACCGTTGATCTCTCAGTCTTGTTACGATTTACTACGCTCCTCTGGCGTTGCTATCTTATTATAAACAACTGCATCATCTGTGAACAGCATCGCGGAGCTTTGACGTCACTCGCTAGATGGTTTAAAGGCAGGGTGATTCTGTGATGATGTTATGAGCTTTCAGGGATGATGTAAAATGATAAACGTATGAAGTTGATATAAGAGACCCTGTACCGAAAAGATCGATTCGAATGTTATTAGCGAAAATCGTTGTGATAACTCTGACAGTAGAATACATGTGCCGGTAGAACTGTTGCTAAAATTGTAGGGTAGGCAAAATTCAGAGGTGGTAGTATGACCCAAAACAAGGAGAAAATATCTCGTAAACATCTGCTGTAAAATACCTACCATAAGAGCTAGGAGTACTTCCTCATCTTCGATACTGTGAGACACGTGTTGTATACTGCAAACACGTTGGTATCGATACTTTTGAAGGAGACAGTATGGATGAAAACCAGAAAAAATGTTCATTAAATATGGACTTTACAAAGCATACTTTAAGACTTCACAGCTGTGGAACAACATCTCTTCTGGTGGACAAAGTCAGAGATACGACGTATAAGTAAATGCATATTGCAATATACCCCCTCCTTCCTATGTTACAGCTATTGTTCGCAATGAGCAAAGTCTTTTCTGAAGATTAGAGAGGAATAAGATTACGATAAACTTTTTAATGTACTTATCTTTCCTTGTATAGTTAGATCCATTTCTTCTTCTCAAGGGTCTGATTCATAAGGCTGAATTTCTCAAATTTTAGGTCCTCATCCTTGAATTAATCTAAATAATTTTGAAGATTGTTGTTGCAGAATTTTTGCTTTTGCGTTAATTTATTCTGTCACATTTTAGCATACCACACTGTCTTTTGAATGTTCACACTCATAAGCCGAAATTACATTTCTGTTGATTTCGATTGTTGTTTGATAAATGAATCCAGAAATAAACGTAATAAACAGTACTAGATTGCGGAATCAATAATAGAGATTTTAATTTTGCCAAATAATTCGTAATTTCAAATGTTTTCGAAAAAAATAATTGTAACTGTACATTCAGAACTAGTATTTATCGATAGTATCACCGAAAATAATAATACTTATTCATAAATTTTAGCTTGAAATATAACATTTTGTGTGTAAAACTATATGAAATTTTTCAGAAAAACTGCTGACCTATCCATAATTCGAAAAATATTACTTGTTTCGACTACTACTGTTGATAAAAGGTAATGCTAGAGGAGGACGTAAAATCTGTTGTACGAATTCTCATGAAAACTGGAATGTCCTGTGCTGTTCCTAGTCGGAAAGTACCCTTCATTACTCCAACGACCTAGAAAAGGCTACTGCTCGAGTGGCAGCAGGTTCTTTCGCATAATCTCTGTAGAACCTCAACTGGTCCTGATGACATTTCAGTATTGGATGATTGTAGTTCGGTTTTTGTTCCACCATCAATTGTTTCAGTATCTGTCACTTCGGTGTTCCTGTGGTAATTGAAAGGATGAACCGTGTCTTCCACGGTGAAACAGCTTCGCAAGACCGAATTCAGTAATTAGTCCTCCCCTCTGTTTCATTGCTACTATGACAACTGGGACACTGGGTATATCGTTTTCATTTACTATTTGACTTTAACTAAGACGGATATTTCTTCTGCTTTCCGTCAGATCGTAGGCTTGGTTTGGGTTTCAGCTTCACTGAATGTTTCGCGCTTTGCTCAAGCTAATGTCGTATTGGCTTCATCTTGATTTTGTTTGCCGGACAGTGTGGCCGAGCGGTTTTAGGCGCTACAGTCTGGAACTGCCCGACCGCTACGGTCGCAGGTTCGAATCCTGCCTCGTGCATGGATGTGTGTGATGTCCGTAGGTTAGTTAGGTTTAAGTAGTTCTAAGTTCTAGGGGCCTGATGACCTCAGAAGTTAATTCCCATAGTGCTCGGAGCCATTTGAACCATTTGGTTTGGTTTGCCGATGACGTTTCAACCTGGTTTATACCTGTGGTAAAGCTGTTTTCGCTTTCATGGAAATCCGCATAGTCTTTGTACAGTCATTCACAGTCATATGGAGTATATGCTTTGTCCTTAATCAATAAAGACGTTACATGTGCGACTGAAAAACCAGAACTCTCTCTTAGGGAACGATACACTAAAATTTTAACGATAAATACGTATTTCTTTTACGATTGGACTGGTGATAACATTCTACTATTATTTGCTGTATACTGAAGTCATAAGAATAGTTGACTGATGCCTCCGTGAACCAACTGAAATATTGCAGCCGGTCTTTATTGATGTGTTTCTCGAACATTAGGTTGCACATGCCGCTGTCTTCGTTGTTTAGCTGAAGAAACTGCTCGTCATCTTTAATTAAGATATCGTCTGCTCTATGACTTATCTTCAGTGACATCAACAAACGCCCTGGGGTCCTCTGGGTATAGCTAGCAATGTTATAGGAATAACAAACCTGGATGTATTGAAGACCTGCCTACCTTTTCATAATTGCAGAAACATGCCAAACATTTCATATTCTATTAAGACAAGGGACCACAGCATGTAAGGTGACTACTCAGCTATGAGCTGCCTCAACGATGGATCGGGCGTAAGGGACGTACAAATCTCACAATTGTACCTGTGACGTCAATTGTCCCCTGGACTCACTGTATATGGTTTTCGGTTTGGACTGGATGGGCAATGTTCTAAAGACTCTGCCTGTGTGCCTCACCTTCCAATAACTATGACGCCATGTAGCACCAGGAGAGAACGAAATAACTCCAGTCGAGCTATCAAAAGTATGGGACGAGATTTACCATGGTCTGAACATTCCCTGCACGGCCGATGGAGGATGCGTGGAATATTACTGAAAGGTAAATGAATTCAAACACAAGTATAAAAAGTATATCGAGATTGTATGTGCTTGAACGTAAAATACACTACCTGACAAAAAGAAATGAAGCAGTCAATAGGGGAAGAGGAAACGAAATGAAACTTCAAGGGTTGAGATGTTGTTCGATGTAAGGTCATTGACCACCAAGTTGAGTCGAACTTACAAAGAACTTGGCGTATGAGCACACTTAGCATTACGCCGTTGTACGCCCCATAGCCTAAATGCACTCACTGCTTCGGATGGGAAGGGAATCATGAAGCAGTTATACCCGTCCTGAGGGAAGCTGGCCCACCACTGTTGTAACTGGCCTTCCTGGATAATGCCACTGTGACGAAGTTGATATCCGAGCTAGTCCCACACATGTTCTATCGGAGGCAGATCTGGGGAACTTATTGACCACAAAAATAGTATTACGCAGACAGATCACAGAGACAGCATCATCCTCATCCTGAAAAATGTCACCACGACAGTGTCGCATGAAAGGTGTTTCAAGAGGAGCAGGATGTCCGTTACGACTATGTGCCATAAGAATTCACTCAATGACTACCAGCCATGACGTGAAGTCGTCCCCTATAGTTCTCCACACCATGGCGCCAGCAACAGAATATCACCGCTGTGCCTCTCCAAAATATTGGAAGTATCTGACCCCTCCCATGTCTCTGCCACACTCACCGACGATAATCTTTAGAAGTAACACACGGCCACAAGTCATTGTTGGACAGAAAGGGATGCCATTCAAAAGCCGTCCTTGCTTTCCCGACGCGTCACCACTCCAAACGCATCCGTTCGTGTTGCGATGTTAACGGCTGCCTACGCATGGGATAATAATTCTCAGTTTCTGCTGTCCGACTAATGTTGCGGGATGATATGTTATGTTGATGGCAGTCCATTACTTGTTATCAGGTGGCAGGCGTAGACGTGCAGAGGTTGCTATGCATTTGACGCACAATACGACGATCCTCCCTCGTGGTGGCCAGACAACGAATATGCCTGCCCTCACGTTAGCACACAGTTGAACATCAGGGCACTGTCACATGCGAACGCCTCCCCTACATCTCCGTCTACTTGGTTACTCTGCAATTTACACTTAAGGGCCTGGTAGAGGGTTCATCGAACCATTTTCCTCCTAATTCCCTACCACTCCACTCTCGAATGGCACGTGGGAAAATGAACACACAAATCTTTCCGTTAGAGCTCTGATTTCTCTCATTTTATTATGATGATCGTTTCTTCCTACGTAGGTGGGTGTCAAAAAATATTTTCGCATTCGGAAGAGAAAGTTGGTGATCGAAATTTCATAAATAGATCTCGCCGCAAATAAAATCGCCTTTGTTTCAGTGAGTGCCACCCCAACTCGCATATCATATCAGTGACTCTCTCACTCCTATTGCGCGATAACAAGAAACGAGCTGCCGTTCTTTGCACTTTATCGATGTCCCCTGTTAATCCCATATGGTAAGGATCCCACACCGCGCAGCAATATTCCAGCAAAGGACGGACAAGTGTAATGTGGGCTGTCTCTTTAGTGGGTTCGTCGCATCTTCTAAGTGTTCTGCCAACAAAGCGCAGTCTTTGTTTCGCCTTCCTCACAATATTATCTATCTCGTCTTTCCGATTTAAGTTGCTCGTAATTGTAATTTCTAGGTATTTATTCGAAGTGGCAGCCCTTAGGTTTGTGCGATTTATCGTATGCCCAAAATATTCGGATTTGTTTTAGTACCCATGTGGATGACTCCGTACTTTTCTTTGTTTAGGGTGGTATCCTCTCTCTACAACACAAAGGCACACGTGGATTAATACGGTTCCTTATTTACATGACGTGGAAACTTTACTTAACTTCAAGAGAGTTGTGGTACAAGCTCATCAGTAATAGTCCCGCTATAGGGTCTATAGGTCGATATGTACTGTAGTAGCCTGTGATGAACTAAACACACTGTGCAAGTAAACTGACAGACGCCATACCGGATGACTGAGTGTGAGTGACTGAGTGAGGCCCTCCAGTCAGCGGCAGCGGCCTAAATACGTGCTGTCGAGAGGGCGTTGGCGGCATGTTGCTTGTGGGTATGTCTCTGGCCTCTCAAGTGATAGGCGCGCTTGATCCAGCGCCTTCTAATCGATCTTCGCCCTACATCTTTGCCGACCGGTGTGCTGGTGACAGCTTACGCGAGCACAGAAGTAAAGAAAAATAAATTCGATAGTCATGAATTTGTAATTATATCACTCCGAAAAAAAGATTCCTTTTCTGATTTGTTACCTGACTTCAAACTTCAAACTTTCGTCAAATCTTGGAATACCCTAGCCCGATATCTTGCCAGTATCAGTGTCGGCAACATGCAAAAACCATCGACAATCTTAATTACTGGGCTATATGATTAACTTTTAGTGGAATCCTCAGTGCGCGAGTCCTGTTCGCACCTACCTTTTCTTTTGAAGTTTTTCATAGCGTGCCTCTGGGTTGCTTCTGCCTGAAGAGGGATCAACAACGTTCGCCTCGCCTGTACCGCATGCAGCTGAGGTACCTAGCGGCGCAGGTTCCAGCGGGTGCTGGGTCGGGCACGGGTAGCTGGTAGTGTGGTGTGTCGGCAGCAGGAGCGCCGTGGAGTCCCGGCGGGAACGCGATCAATAGCGGGAACCCGTGCCGTCCTACCGGGATAGCGTGGCGGCCGCTCCGCTCAGCGCCAGCCCGCCTAGCCGATATGCATACCGCAGGGCACGGAGCGCTGACCTACGTAAACATCTCACACAGTAGCGACCACGCCACTATGGCAGTGAGATGACAAGTGTTGTAACATTTAAATCAGCAACGAGAAAAGCGGCCAGGGGAGCGTGTTGTGGACGAGAGAACCTGGCTTCGACGAAGCTCCGTTGTATTCATAGTGCGGTGCGTTTTTCAAGTATCAGGACAACACGACCGACTTTTTTTTTTTAAATAAAAAACGTGATATACCACGCTCTTCTCCTTATTGACACCACTCTTACATTAGGTAGCATAAGGACTGAAATCCGTCTCTAGTGTCAAAACATACATCAATCAGTATTTCTCGAAGTTTTCCTGGCGGATCGCATACTCCATCATATTTCAGACGTACATCCGGGATATTACGAATTCTTTTACCAATATTTCGTCTGAGAATCGTATACTCATTCTCAAGAGAAAGCGCGTGCAGGATTTTTAAATTACTTTGCACAACGCTGTGGTCTACGTGAGCACAATGTAGCCATTTTCTAAGCGACTCGCTTTCAAGATTTGTAAATCACTTTACGCAACATTGTGATTATCTTTCCACCGGCCAAGAAGGCAGCTCTTCAGGGAGCTGAAGAGGATAAACTGGTTTACGAAAGGCAAGTCTATATGAAATTACATGTGAGTGTGGCAAAACGCACATCGGGCAAGCAATACGCACTGTACAAGAATGCTAGTCTCAACAACAGCGACACTCCTGCCTCCTCTGGCTCAATACATTTGCATTAGCTGAACATTGTCTTTTCACTGGTCTTTACGTGGGTTACCAGAAAATTAAAACACTAGTCACAGCGTCATCGTACTGGGATTCATTGATTAAGAAAGCTGTGGAAATACGACCAGCAGGCGACCTGCTCAGCGGAGACCAGCGTTTCCAGCTCGACAAATCATGTAATCCCCTTACTTCAAGTCTGTAGTTTCAAAGATAATATTCTTCTACGACTTCACTACCTAGATTACCAGCAAGTACCAACCATAGTAGTACCGAGCGAGGTGCCGCAGTGGTTATCACACTGGACTCGCATTCGGGAGGACGACGGTTCAATCCCGCGTCCGGCCATCCTGCTTTAGGTTTTCCGTGATTTCCCTAAATCAGTCAAGGAAAATGCCGGGCTGGTTCCTTTGAAAGGGCACGACCGACTTCTTTCCACGTCCTTCCGTATTCCGATGAGACCGATGACCTCGCAGTTTGGTCTCTTCCCTCCAACCAACCAACCAACCAACCAGCAACATACTTTAAAGCACTGTAAATCTTCCGATCTTGCGCTGGCTTTCTTTCGCTCTTACATATTTTGTGTATGACTAACGCCCTTGTTACCAACCACGGAGCTATAATAAGTGCAGTTCTCATGGCGTCGACGCTTGCTGTGTTAGTTGTCCCTGATATTAGACTCCATTATTTATGGGTGTACTTACTGTTTTCATTTTAGACTAATGTCTAAAGGAATGAGATTTCATTCGTACGTGTACTCGTTAATAAAACAGTTTTGGTTCCGCTGTTCTACATCTACTGTTGTGGCTTTATTTCTGCCATTTGACGTGAGATTCCCTATCACTGAACCTTGAAAATCTCTCTCTATAAACGTCGTGGAAAGAAAGATTAGTAACCGACCAAACACAGAAAAGTATTTTCTGGAAGAGAACCTAGACTGAACATTAATTTCGTCAGTCCGTATTAAGGAAAATGATAGATTACGAAAGCAGGCCTTTCACATCTCATACTTCTCCTCTTTGTTATTCTAAACGTACAAAAAAAGAAAGTTACATTAACGAGGCGAAATACGTCGTATTGCTGGATCAAATGTGTTTTAAGACCATCAAAATGACTGAAAATGCCTTCTGACAGTGTGTCATTCATGAAAGCTGTAATATTTTCTATCTAAAACAACTGCTGCGTTCACGCTACTCAAATTAAGGACAAGAAACTGTCGTAAACAGTAGTTTGCGTTTTGGAGCATCTGGCATAGGGGTGCCGACTTCAGCATCTACCAGCAGTGTTATCTATGACGGATGCACGTTTTCTCAACAATATTGTGTAAAGTCATTAAAAAATTTTGCAAGCAACTTTCCTGAAGAATGGTTGGTAGCCGAAATATCGTAACAAGAATTAATAACATCCCGGAGCCACTCTTGGAAGAGGAATGAATTCAGTCTGTTACACTTTTTTTTTAAAGTAGAAATGCGTTGGGTTTAGCTCTCTTGCTCAGTGCGTAAGTATCATACGACAAATGCACAGTCCTATCATCGGACGGTTACCTATGGTTTCTTTCACCTGCTGGCCTGCTGGCCAATGAAAGACTACAAAGGATATCAAATACCGAAATTTTACTGATTATGCTTATAAGGTTATTCACGATTTGACATGTAGTGCTCAGATATTCGACAACTCAATCGGCTTGAACGGTAAGTTCTTAGTCCCATCTTGCAAAATATGCCGCTCGCACTTTAGTTAACTCAAGAGTCACAGTTTACAAAGAAATTTCGGAATTTCTCGTGATCGTCTTTCAAGCTCCTTCGAAATTATTTTACGGCGCTCCACTAAGAAGGCAACTCGTAATTCCGCAAAATGTTACACCTATTCAGAGTTCCTAACATACGCGGCCGAACGTGATGAAGGCTACGCTTCGAACTCCGACTAGGCTTCACAAAGCAATTCTTTAACCCAAATAAGACGCACGAATCTGCTCTCCTGTGACTGACTGGTACGCATCATAGCCAGTCCGGTATTAGTATTGTTGGTGTTGCTGTGGTCTTCAGTCCTGAGACTGGTTTGATGCAGCTCTCTATGCTACTCTGTCAAGTGCAAGCTTCTTCATCTCCCAGTACCTACTGCAGCCTACATCCTTCAGAATCTGCTTAGTGTATTCATCTCTTGGGCTCCCTCTTCGATTTTTACCCTCCACGATGCCCTCCAATACTAAATTGGTGATCCCTTGATGCCTCAGAACATATTATACCAACCGATCCCTTCTTCTAGTCAAGTTGTGCCACAAACTCCTCTTCTCTCCAATTCTATTCAGTACCGCCTCATTAGTTATGTGATCTACTTATCTAATCTTCAGCATTCTTCTGTATCACCACATTTCGAAAGCTTCTCTTCTCTTCTAGTCTAAACTACTTATAGTCCATGTTTCACTTCCATAAATGGCCACACTCCATATAAATACTTTCAGAAACGACTTCCTGACACTTAAAGCAACACTCGATGTTAACAAATTTATCTTCTTCAGAAACTCTTTTCTTGCCATTGCCAGTCTACATTTTATACCCTCTCTAATTCGACCATCCTCAGTTATTTTGCTCCCCAAATAGCAAAACTCCTTTACTATTTTAAGTGTCTCATTTCCTAATCTAATTCCCTCGGCGTCACCCGACTTAATTCGACTGCATTCCATTATCCTCGTTTTGCTTTTGTTGATGTCCATCTTATACCCTCCTTTCAAGACACTGTCCATTCGGTTCAACTGCTCTTCCAAGTCCTTTGCTGTCTCTGACAGAATTACAATGTCATCGGCGAACCTCAAAGTTTTTATTTCTTCTCCATCGATTTTAATGCCTACTCTGAACTTTTTCTTTTGTTTCCTTTACTGCTTGCTCAATATACAGATTGAATAGCATCGGGGAGAGGCTACAACCCTGTCTCACTCCCTTCCCAACCACTGCTTCACTTTTATGTCCCTCGACTCTTATAGCTGCCCTGTGGTTTCTGTACAAATTGTAAATAGCCTTTCGCTCACTGTATTTTACCCCTGCCACCTTCAGAATTCGAAAGAGAGTATTCCAGTCAACATTGTCAAAAACTTTCTCTAAGTCTACAAATGTTCGAAACGTAGGTTTGCCTTTCCTTAATCTCTATTCTAAGACAAGTCGTAGAGTCAGTATTGCCTCACGTGTTCCAACATTTCTACGGAATCCAAACTGATCTTCCCCGAGGTCGGCTTCTACCAGTTTTTCAATTCGTCTGTAAAGAATTCGCGTTAGTATTTTGCTGCTGTGACTTATTAAACTGATTGTTCGATAATTTTCACATCTGTCAACACCTGCTTTCTTTGGGACTGGAATTATTATATTCTTCTTGAAGTCTGAGGGTATTTCGCCTGTCTCGTACATCTTGCGCACCAGATGGTAGAGTTTTGTCAGGACTGGCTCCCTCAAGGCTGTCAGTAGTTCTAATGGAATGTTGTCTACTCCCGGGGACTTGTTTCGACTCAGGTCTTTCAGTGCTCTGTCAAACTCTTCACGCAGTATCATATCTCTCATTTCATCTTCATCTACACCCTCTTCTCTTTCCATAATATTGTCCTCAAGTACATCGTCCTTGTATAGACCCTCTATATACTCCTTCCACTTTTCTGCTTTCCCTTCTTTGCTTAGAACTGGGTTTCCATCTGAGCTCTTAATATTCATACAAGTGGTTCTCTTTCCTCCAAAGGTCTTTTCCTGTAGGCAGTATCTATCTTACCCCTAGTTAGATAAGCGTCTACATCCCTACATTTGTCCTCTAGCCATCCCTGCTTAACCGTATTGCACTTCCTGTTGTTCTCATTTTTGGGACGTTTGTATTCCTTTTTTCCTGCTTCATTTACTGCATTTTTGTATATTCTCCTTTCATCAGTTAAATTGAGCATCTCTTCTGTAACCCAAGGATTTCCACTAGCATTCGTCTTTTTACCAACTTAATCCTCTGCTGCCTTCACTATTTCATCATTAGTATTAACCAGTACAATCCCGCCTCTTTCACGATGAACAAATCTCAATATAATAACTCTTCGTAGAAATTTATTTACAGAACAAATTTATGAGACTCGCAAAAACTGAATTACTCCCTCTTTAAGTAACTGAATTTTCGTTAAACATTTTTCGTTTCTCCAGTACTATAAAATGGTGAATTTAGCTTTACAAATTTCCCCAGGGCGTGTGACTCACTCATGCGGTCTGGACACAGGTCTCACGCTAATGTATAGTTTGTTAGTAAGAATAAAAGTATTCGTTTTTACGTTACGAGTACTTCCCATTCACACTTTCATTCATACAAATAACCAAACGTATTAACTCAGCAATAATTAATAAAGACATAATTCACACATAACAGAAAGTCTCATTTCCAAAATACACGGTTTTCACTACTTTGGCTTACATGGTCTGTATGATGCTGACACCTTTCGGCCGCAGCCATTATTACTTTTGATCTCACAGGCTTTTTCGACCATAAGCGTGTATCGGTCACGCAGAAGGCACAACTCTCCGAGTATATGAAAGTAGCTGTTATCGTCTCACTTCTATTGGCGGGAGACAAAGGCGCTATGCCTTGAAGTGTTCTTGCCACTAGGTCAGTGTCCTGCTTGAATGGTTTGAAGAACATGAAAGCATTTCGATATTGATGTCTAGGTCACTAAAGTCGCTGATCTGAACCCGATGCGACACATATGGGACGCTAGCGGGTGGTAGTTCAGCTTAAGCAAACGTCATAACTTATGGAGAGTACGGGCAGTGCGTGCCAACGGCCTTGCTGCAGTGGTAACACCGGTTCCCGTCAGATCACCGAAGTTAAGTGCTGTTGGCCTGGGCTAGCACTTGGATGGGTGACCATCCGGTCTGCCGAGCGCTGTTGGCATGCGGGTTGCACTCAGCCCCCCTTGTGAGGCAAACTGAGGAGCTACTTGATTGAGAAGTAGCGGCTCCTGTCTCGGACATCGACATACGGCCGAGAGGGCTGTGAAGTGACAACATGCCCCTCCGTGTCCGCATCCACTGACGCCTATGAGCTGTCGGTCAGTACCGTTGGGCCTTCGTGGCCTGTTCGGGAGGTGCTAAATTTGAGTTAGTTACGGTAAGTGCGTGATCTGTGTGTGTAGATATCTCGTGCCACGTATCACAGAGAAACTAACAACGACTTTTTGAATCGAGGCCACGCAGAATTGTTGCTCGCTACGTTCCGAAGGGGAATCAACGTCCTGAAAAGTGCAGTCGTACTCTTGGTGGCGGTGAGTGAGTGATGGTGACAGGCCAGTGGGCCCAGTGGAGGCACTAAAAATGTAAATGTCGTGTGACTAGGGCCTCCCGTCGGATAGACCATTTGCCAGGTGCAAGTCTTTCGATTTGACGCCACTTCAATGAGTTGCGCGTCAAAGTGGAAGCACTGTTGATAGTAAAAACATGGTTAAAATGGCTCTGAGCACTATGGGACTCAACATCTGAGGTCATCAGTCCCCTAGAACTTAGAAATACTTAAACTTAACTAACATAAGGACATCACACACATCCATGCCCGAGGCAGGATTCGAACCTGGGGCCGTAGCAGTCACGCGGTTCCATACTGAAGTGCCTAGAACTGCATGGCCACCGCGGCCGGCGATAGTAAAGAATTCCATTCTTTAATTCCAATACATGACCTGCCAAGGCTCAGCTAGGCAAACCACGCTTCACTGTGCCGCACCTGGTTGGTGCTGGCGTATGGGCGGCGGCTTCCGCCCTGGATGCTGCGTAGGCGCCCTGAGATGCTGACGGAGGGCCCTTAGCAGGCCGGGAACCTGTGTAGGCCGTGGCTGTGACGTCAGCGGGGTCCTACTTCCAGTTCTATTAGGTACGTAGTTATAAAGTTCCTGATGATCGTTGTTTATTTGTTTTTGTTTAGTGCAACGTCTTCAGTTATAGGCTTAATTTGTGCGGTCGAGAAGAAACGAGCAGCGTAGTTAAGTACGTCGTAAGTGGAGAGAGTTCGTCGTCACTTTGACGGATACAGATTTCACTCAGAGTGCTGTCAGTTGTAATTTGGACCGTCACAGGAGCAAAGACAAGTGCCCGGCCACCAGCTGTGCCATGGTCTTGTCGGCGCGGCGTCCCGCGCTGATCTGCGCGCTCCATTACGGGGTCTCAGCGGGAAGCGGCCGCCGTCATTACACGCAGCGCGCTGCGTTAATGACGTCGCTGTGACCTGGCCGGGCCAGAGGTGGGCGGGGCGCGCCCTCTTGTTTGGGCGGCCGCCCACACAGGCGCCCGCGGCGCAGCTGCCACCGACAAGCCATCAGTCTTCCCGGTGCGGGGCGCACTTCAGCACCAGGCGACAGACCCTCTATGGCGGGTAATCGGGAAAAAGAAGATCAGAGGATGAGACAAATTACAAGCGTAAATTTCAGTGAAGTGTACAATTTATTATAGAACCACAGCACATTCAGGAAGCAGTCACAAACATCCTGATTTTATGTTTTCCAACGCATGACAGTCGCGCATACATTTTCATGCACACTGTCCAGTGACAGATGTGACCGTCTGTCAGAAGCCTCAGTAATTACAACCTTTTGCAGCGCGCTCCACAGCGAGTTTTGCAGGATGGAAGTCATGACATTTTGGAAGCTGTCGACAGGGAAGTAGAGTCTTCCGATTCAAATGACATGGCCTGCTGCGCTAGGTTTCTCCATTAAGGATCCATGGCACGTACATTCTGATTGCGGTTGTTCTGTAGATTCTCGATTCGGTGTAAGTCCGAGGAGTTCGGTGGCCACGGGACTAACGTACACTGTGACCTGTGCGACACTTTGAACTGTCCTGCTGGTAGATGCCATCGTTCCAAGGAAAAACAAACCACTTGTGTACGTGGACATGGTCCCTAACGATAGGAGCATGCTGGTGTTGAACCACTGTACCTTCTTGAATGAGTAGACGACACGGGAAATGCAGCCTGGTCAAGGCCTAGCGGGTTGTTTACTTTCAGACGTTTTACGCCATACTAGTGAACGGCCATTTATCCGATGGCGCATGAAATGCGATTCATCTGAAAAGGCAACCTGTCGCCACTCATTGGACGTCCAGTATTGTCGTGGAAACTTCAGCCTCTGTCGGCGATGAACTTCAGTCAGCACGGGTTTGTCAACAAGGCACCAGCAGCGAATTCCCATATTCAACAACGTTCGCTGAACAGTCATTTAAGAGGCGCTGACAGTAGCCTCTTGGTTCTTCTGTGTCAACAGTAGCTGAATAGTTGCACGTCTGTTTGCCCATGTACGACTCCACAGCCATCATTCACTCGCGTCCTCTGTAGTCCTGCAGTGCACCACTATAGCCTCGGCCTGGGGTTTTGGATATCGCCAATTCGTCATGGACGGTATACTTTAATCACGGCGGCACGAAAACAGTTTACAAACCTACCAGTCTTGGAATTCGTTTCACCATTCGCCTTGAGAGGTGGCACGAGCCCCCTCTCATATTTCTATCACTCTGAGTAATTCGATTTTCCTCTCTAATTTCATGCAGTGAAAAGTCGCTATTCCTTCACACACGGACTTCCCTCGCAGCGTCTCTCGTCACCCAGTTGGTCCGGTGACAGGCGGGTTCTGCTTATCTTGAAAGGGTTAACCGACAGGTGTGAGGGAGTCGTGTGGATGCTTTCCAGACGCCGAAATTGTCATAAGAGCGGGGGCGACATGCCCACAGGGGCCTGACGGAGCGGCTGGGCTAGAGATTCCGTTTCTTCACAGAAACTTAGTGAAAACACTTTATGGCGGACTACCAGCGAGGCATGGAAATGACTTGTGTTCCCAGGCACTCTTGGCGGGCCAATTCCCGCGTTTTCTGCAAAATCAAAACTGTGATTGGCTTGCTCAGAGGATAGCTCCGTGACGTAGCAAAATCAGCGCAGAAATTGGCGGCAAGTATTTCCATTGGTGGAATAGTAGTGCGTCAGCAATAGAGTGCAATTTTCCGCCAGTTTTCGAGTTGATGACTGGAACGTTTAACCATGGCCACTGTGGTGGGGGCGGGAATGTTCTGTGTTCGGCTTGTACGGGTGCCCTTCAGAGAGTCAGCTCTCGCCTTTCGGTCAGAGTAGGTTACTAGACTGAGCTCTAGCTGCTCTGGACAGCCTGCCTTCCATTGGGTGTCTAATATACTTTCATTTAATTGTAACTGCTTGACGAAATTGCTGAAGTTGCGACTTCAACATAACTTTCCGAGTACAGTTGGCAATTGGGCGTTCTGCATAGAAGCGGCCTATGTTGTCCGTCTTGAGCAGTTTTGGCTAAAGTTGACTGTATCGGGGTTACTGTGTGACTTCGCTTGTTAAAGTAAATCACTGTACCGTCAGTGATTGTGTGGCGAGCCTTCTTCGTCTCCCTCAGAGGCGCATTTGTATTAACGGGAAGTCTTTAGTCTGGAACAAACAGTCCAGGATAATTTGTTTCGGGCTGTACTCGTGACATTATCATCACCACGACTGGACGTCTAAGCAGCCAGCCATCGCTTCCGGTACGCCAGATCGTGTCCTTGCAGTTAAGAAGACAGCTTGGTAATGTATGTCCGCAGCACCGGCAGAGAGGGAATTTTGCTCTGTGATAATCAGAGCTCAGTAGAGCGCGCCAGTTTCTCACGTGCTTCTGTCTTGGGTGTTCATTGTCTGAGTTCTCATTACTTTAACAGCAATTAATGTTGGGTTGCCTGGGTATTTCTAGTAAGATTTGAGTTGCAAGGAATTGGCTCTACATACCACTTGGTCATAAACGTCACAAGCTAGGTTATGGACAACTTCACCTTCACAGCATTTATTTGATTATTCAATTTGACATATTGTAAATGTTTCATGTGTTGTGTTTATTATTTTGAGTTTAGTCATAATAAATCAAATTGTTATTTTGGACAGAACTTTCATTCTGTAGATCGGTAGAGCAACCCAGACATTTCTCATCACGTTAAAGAAACTTATTTATCAAATTAATTTCTATCAAATTAAATTGTTGAAGGTGCCAAACTCTTTTCTACTCCATTGCAGGGTCGATTAGAGTCAGTTCGCGTTTCTTCTTAATCCATGTGCAACAGCAAAAGTCGGAGTTAGAAAAGGGGGTCTTAGACCATCATTTCCATATGAAGATTCTAGAATAATTTAGTGTTAAATACACTGTCAGCCCCGGCACCTCGCAGCCTGAACGCCAATGATAATGCCCTTTCAGACGTCAGATAAGTCGCCCTGTTACCGTATTACGACAGCGACACCACTGTTCCCGCGTCAACCCCATCACCCCCGCCTCCCCCACTCCTCGTACCAACACACTTCAAATACGCTCCACTGCTAGCGCAACCACCAACAGTGGTTATTACACACTGACTTCGAACATAGGCGGTGGTTACATAACTGTGTCCGGACTGTATATTATGCACATTTCATCTGATACAAATACTAATACAGTCGGCTTTTGTTAATGAGCAATATAACTGCGTAATTTCATTTGTCACAGGCAAGGTATTAGGTTGGTTGATGGTCTAAATACGTAAAAAACGTATACAGTAAACATGTTAGCTGTAAATCAGACAGAAAAATTACCTCCAAGTTATATATAGGACCTACGTGGTCGCACCAGTGATCACTCAAAGTCTTGAAATACTACATGTAGCGTAGATAGCTATAAGATCATTGGAAAAGCACCAGTGCGGACTACAGATCTTAAATATAACTCGCACTGGTGCTTTTCGAGAAAACTTTTGGTTATCTTACACAAAAGCAACTTGTCTAAGCTCAGTGAGGGCAGATATAGGTTACTTAGTCTAGCAGCCTGAAGAAACGACTACGAATAACGAGATTGTACTCTCTATTAAGGAGAGATGAGTTGCCCACATTGGTTGAACTTTAGCTCTTAGACACGATTAGTTTACCTCTTAATACTGTGAAATACCGGTAGACACTGATCTCTTACACTAAGTGGCTGTGATTATCGGGAGTTCAAATGGTTCAATGGCTCTAAACGCTATGGCACTTAACATCTGAGGTCATCAGTCCCCTAGACTTAGAACTACTTAAACCTAACTAACCTGAGGACATCACACATTTCCATGCCCGAGACAGGATTTCAACCTGCGACCGTAGCAGCAGCACGGTTCCGGACTGAAGCACCTAGAGCCACTCGACCATAACGGCCGGCTATCGGAGGTTCAATATACGAGTGCATACAGTACTGTTCAGTTTCATAAAGCGGAAAAGAGGCGTCTGTCTTTAAATACTATGAGCGCAGAATGCATTCGACACATATGAAGCCTTCAGCCGAAGGAGCAGAGCACATGACACGTTGGGCTAGATCTGCCGGGTCGAATAGAGAGGAAAGTGTTAGATCCACTCAACGGGCTGAGGCGGCTGTGCGTCCCCACTAGGCTAGCAGGCAGGAGGCTGCTCCTGGAGTGGTTTCGCGTGCCTCGGCCCTGCTGCTGCTCCCGTTCCGCCGCTGCCAGCCTGAAAGGAGCCGCGGCCACTTGCCGCCGGGCCTTTCAGCTCCTTGAGCCGAGCGTGCCCCGACTCTCTACTCCATTCTGTTGCTGGTCGCTGCGGCGATACGCGGGGAAACACTTAAAAAGTTTCACTGCACCCTGACGTCACCACCGTCCCAGCTCACGCAGTATACACTGTAAGAAAAGAAGCAACACTCTCAAGAACTGCGTGCTGCGGCACCAGTGTGTAATATGTGCACACCGAGGGATTGTAGTGTTAGTGATTCATTTTACAAGGCATTGCGAGAATCAGATGGCGCCCTCTGATTTCACTCTGCAGGTAATAACAGTGTTGAGTTTACAGGTGAACGGGGTTTACAATATTTATTCTATGGTGCAGCCATGCCCCTCTACCAAGTAGTTACCCCTGTGGAACAGTTTCAGCTACTAGCATGGGGTCGCATTTTGGGACTACGGGAAGCTAGGTACACTGGTGGACTGGAAGCTACAGCAGTTCGTCTCAATGTGTCACTGATGTGTCCTAAGGACAAACACACACACCCATGTCCGGGGGAGGACTCGAACCTCCGCCGGGACCAGCCGCACAGTCCATGACTGCAGCGCTCAAGACCTCTCGGCTAATCTCGCGCGGCATCCATACGCACGTCAAGGATCTAACAACATCCAGCAAAGAAATCTGGGAACATGTTGCATGTGCTGTGTCACCAAGGACCACGGGTCGCTTCTTCTTGCAGCAGGACGAAGATCACGGGGACGCCTGTCTACGCTACCGCTGACATTGAGATAGCGCGAAGCGCGGACACACAGGTGTAATGAAAGGGCCGACTGGAGAGTGGAATGGCGCTCTGTTGCCTTCAGTGATGAGAGTAACTTCTGTCTGCATGCGAGTGACGGACATTCAGGTAAATTATTTAGATCACGTGAGCGGCCTTTCCCGTAGTGTATTCGCCCACAACACACAGTTACCACGCCAGGATTCACCGTGTGAGTGGCCATCAGTTGCGTTTGACGATCACATTTGGTGTTCCTGCAGGGTAAAGTAACCAGTATCCCCTACAAATCATCAGTTTTTTATCCCCGTACTACTCTCATTTCTTCGGCCTGAACTTGATGCTCTTTTTCAGCGTGACAACGCACGTCCTCATACGGGTGCTATGAAACAATGTCCTCTTCATAATGTACAACTACCATTGCCAGATCTGTCACCAATTGAACACGTATGGGACGTGATAAAGCGGGAACTTTCCCGTTCTCCAGAGCCTGCATAAACCACCGCCGCATTGCGACCTAAGCTGCATGATGCTTAGGGCAATTTATAGCTTTATGATCGTCTGAATACAATAATACATGCATGCGTTGCCGTCCTAGCACGTACACTGTGTGCTGATGCGACTATTTGGCCAACCTGTACTATAACATAAGTGTTTCTTGTTGTCTGAATTTATCATATACCCCTTCAATGATAAACTGTTTCTCACCTCAGAAGTAGATCAAATGATTTTATTCTTGAGGATGTTGCATTTCTTACTGGCAGTGTAATTCTTTTCCATTTCTAGTTCACCTATCGTTCTCTACTTATTCCCTTCTCTTCTGCTCCTACCACTTCCTGTAAACTTTTTCATATATCCATGCGGTTGTAGATTAATTTTGGGCTGTTGAACGCCATTATTAAATCAGATGATGGGATGGAGTATGTATGTTTCTTTGCTAATTCGGGACATTAGGTGGAACAGGTGCAATGATAACGTCGCAAACTCTAAAAATTTTGCTGTACATCTACATCTACATGGATACTCTGAAGATCACACTTAAGATCGTGGCAGAGGGTCCATCGAACCACCTTCACGATAATTCTCTATTATTCCTCTCTCGAACAGCATATGAGAAAAATGAACGCATTTATTTTTCCTTTCGAGCTCTGATTTCCCATGTTTTATTTTGATGATTGTTTCTCCCTATGTAAGTCGGCGTCAACAAAATATTTTCGCATTCGGAGGACAAAGTTGGTGACTGAAGTTCCGTTACAAGATCCCGCCGCTGAGAGAAATTCCTTTGTTTTAGTGATGTCCAGCCCAAATCCTGTATCATTTCCGTGACACTCTCTCCCTTATGCAAAAGTTGCTGCTTTCCTTTGAACTTTCTCGATGTATTCCGTTAATCCTGTCTACTAAGGATCCAACACAGCGCAGCAATACTCCAAAAGAGGACGGACAAGCATAGTGTAGGTAGTCCCTGTAATAGAGCTGTTGCATCCTCTTTCTGTCATTAAACGCAGTCATTGGTTCGCCTCCCCCACAACATTTCCTATTTGTTCTAACCAAATGAAGTTGTCCGTAGCTGTAATTCCTAGGTAGTTAGTTTAATTTACCGGCTACAGATTTCATTGATTTATCGTGTAACCGAAGTGTAACGGGTTCGTTTTAGTACTCATTTAAGTGACCTGACAATTTTTATTTTTATTTTTTTTGTTAATTGCCAGTTTTCGCACCATACAGATATCTTTTTCTAAATGGTTTTGCAATTTGTTTTGATCTTCTCATGAACTTACCGGTCGACAAACAACAGCATCCAGCATCATCTGCAAACAACCGAAGTCGGCTGCTCAAATTATCTCTCATATCACCAATATAGACACAAAACAGCACAAGGCCTATAACACTATCCCAGCGAACGCCAGAGATCATTACTGTTTTACTCGATGACTTTCTGTCAGTTACTATATCTGCATACTATGAAAGGAACACAATTGCCATACAGTCTGGACCGGAAGACTTGCCGTTATTAAGTGATTTAGGTTGCTTCACTACTCCGAGGATATCTACTTCTAAGTTACTGTGGTTGGCAGCTATTCTTGATTCGAATTCTGGACTATTTACTTTGTCTTCTTTGCTGAAGGAATTTCGGAAAGCTGTATTTAGCTACCCTGCTGTAGCAGCACTGTTGTCAACAGTACTTCATCAACTGTTATCACGCAAGGACGGCATTGACTGTGTTTTGCCACTGGCATACTTCACATAAGACCAAAGTCTCTTTGGATTTTCTGCCAGTTTTAGAGACAAACTTTAGTTGTGGAAACTATTATCAGTATATTCCATTGAATTCCACTCTAAATGTCGATCTTCTGCTAAAGATTTCCAACCTTGAGATTTTGCGTTCGTTTCAATTTGGCATACTTCTATTGTTGTTTCTCTTACAGAGTTCTGTTCCTTTTTGTGTATTATGGGGTATGAACTCCGTCGTTTGTTAATTTATTTGATATAAATCTCTCAATTTCGGTCAATATTATTTCTTTGATTTCAAGCCAAATCTGGTCTGCACTTGCATTGTACATTTGGAAGGATTGCAGATTGCCTCTCTGGAAGGCGTCAAGCGAATTTCTGTCTGATTTTCTGAATAGATATAGTTTTCGTCTATATTTGGAGGATGTGGGAGTTTCGGTATTTAGGCTCGCCTAAACAACCCTGTGTTCACTAATCTCTGTATCCTTCATTAGATCAGGATTATTTGTTTTTAAGAGGTCTAGTATGTTTTCACATCCGTTTACTATTCGTGTGGGACCATGGACTAATTGCTCGAAATAATTTTCAAAGAATTCATTTAGCACAATTGTGATGATGTTTTATGCGTACCTCAGGAGTCAAACATGAACTTCCGCCAATGTATAGAGGATAAATTAAAGTCACCACGAACTGGGTAGGAGTTTGAAATCAATTTTTCGTTGAACCTCCCAGACGCCGTATCATCTGTGTTATGAGGCCGATAAAGGGATCCAATTATAATTTTGTCCTGGTTTCCAAGAATGACCAATACCCTAACTAAGTCACACGAACTATCTGCTTCAATAACGCTGCAAGATAAACTACTTCTAACAGCAGTAGACATGCCACCGCTAACTGTATTTCTTCTATCCCTTATGAACAATGTTAAGTCACTAGCATTTTTTTTATATCCTAATGAAAACGCCTGGAGTTGAAAATGAAGCTAAACATAACCACGTCGAAGAAAAAATTACCTGCTGGAGAAGTCAGGCTGATGCCGTGTAATACTAGCTTTGATATTGTTGTCACATCGGTGAGTAAGTAGGCTCACAAGTATCATCATGTATGTCATATCCATCTGAAGGTAAACTGATGGTTAGCCCCGTGCTGTTGTTGTGGTCTTCAGGCCGAAGATGGTTTGCTGCGGATCTCCATGTTACTTTGTCCTATGAAACTCTCTTCATCTCCGCAAAGTCTACTGCAACCGACATCCATTGGAACATGCTTGTTGTATTCATCTCTCGGCCTCCCTGTATGATTTTTACCCCCCCCCCCCCCTCCCAATCTCTCCACATCTCCTTCCATTACTAAATTGGTGATCCGTTGATCTCTTAGAATGTGTCCTACCAAACCAGCTCTTCTTTTAATTAACTTGCGCCATGAAATTATTTTGACCCCAACTGTAATCAGTATCTGTTTATTAGTTACATGATCTATCCTCTAATCTTCAGCATTCCTCTGCAGCACTACATTTCAGACGTATGGATAACAAAAACCAAACAACAGCTATTTTTCAATCAGTTGTTATCAATTTTTCCTTAAGATACCACTGGTACCATCCTCAGGTCCTTATGCACACTGTGAAAGGATATGCTACACAGTTTATTACAGTACAGCAGCAGCCATCAAATACATGAGGGCTCCGTTAATATTTTGCTGAAGTGAGTACTCCAAACGTTAGACAACAACTTATGAAAAATACTCTTGGAGTCCAGAGTTATTTGATGGTTCCTGTAGTATTTCACCAAGCTTTGTTGTATATCCTTTCACAGTCTGCATAGGTACACTCGGAATCCAGATTTATTTGATGATTGGTGTTGTCTTTCAGCAAGCTTCGTGGTACATCCGTTGACAGTGTACATGGGGCCTTAGGTTAGCACCAGTGAAGTGAAGAAACTGGTAACTTAAAGAAAAATAAATAAGAATTGATTGAAATATGGCTGTAGTTTGGTGTTCGTACTACATACTGTTTGGTCATTCACTGGCCCGAGTTCATGATGAAAGCTATTTCAAAAGTTTCTATTTACTTCTTGTCTAAACTGTTTATCGTCCACATTTCGCTTCCATATAAGGCTACACTCCAGAAAAATACATTCACAAAAGACTTCCAGACATGTAAATATCTATTAGATATTAATAAATTTCCATTCATCAGAGACTCGTTTCTTATCATTGCCAGTATGCGTTTTATTTCATGTCTGATTCGGTCATCGTCCGTTATTTTACTGTCGAAACGGCAAACCTTTTAGTGTATCTTTTCCTAGAACAGTACCGTCACCATCGCCTTATATAATTCGAGTTTATTATGTTACCTTTATTACACATTTGTTGATTATATCCTCATTTCAGGACACAGCACTTTCCATCCCAGTGCTCCTCCAGGTCGTTTGCTGTCTCTGACAGAATTACGAAATCATTGGTGATAGTGAAAAGTGTTCATTTTTTCACCCTGCATTTTAATTCCTTCACTCAATTTTACTTTGCTTTTCTCTGTTTCTTGCTCAGTGCGCAAACTGTGTGACAACTCAGCGTGTATATACCCGTTTCCAGGATGCTCACAATATTTTTTTTTTTTTCACATAGTCTCTGACATTTTGTGTGGAGCTAAAATTGTGTGACTTTTTGGGACAGTTGAGATGGGACATGGATACTCTGAAGATCACACTTAAGATCGTGGCAGAGGGTCCATCGAACCACCTTCACGATAATTCTCTATTATTCTTCTCTCGAACAGCATATGAGAAAAACGAACGCATTTATTTTTCCTTTCGAGCTCTGATTTCCCATGTTTTATTTTGGTGATTGTTTCTCCCTATGTAAGTCGGCGTCAACAAAATATTTTCGCATTCGGAGGACAAAGTTGGTGACTGAAGTTCCGTTACAAGATCCCGCCGCTGAGAGGGTGGTGAAGGTATGTTCTCGAAACTTCAACAAAAGCCCGTACCGAGCTACTGAGCGTCTCTCCTGCAGAGTCTTCCACTGGAGTTTATCTATCATCTCCGTAACACTTTCGCGATTACTAAATGATCCTGTAACGAAGCTCGCTGCTCTCCGTTGGATCATCTCTATCTCTTCTATCAACCCTATCTGGTACGGATCCCACACTGGTGAGCAGTGTTCAAGCAGCGGGCGAACAAGCGTACTGTAACCTACTTCCTTTGTTTTCGGATTGCATTTCCTTAGGATTCTTCCAATGAATCTCAGTCTGGCATCTGCTTTACCGACGATCAACTGTATATGATCATTCCATTTTAAATCACTCCTAATGCGTACTCCCAGACAATTTATGGCTTTAACTGCTCCCAGTTGCTGACCTGCTATATTGTAGCTAAATGATAAGGGATCTTTCTTTCTATGTATTCGCAGCACATTACAATTGTCTACATTGAGATTCAGTTGCCATTCCCAGCACCATGCGCCAATTAGCTGCAGATCCTCCTGCATTTCAGTACAATTTTCCATTGTTACAACCTCTCGATAGACCACAGCATCATCCGCAGTACAGAAGAAAGGACAACGGAAGGTAGCCGGAAAGTTGAGATGAACTTCTTAATTCATGTTTGCGGTGCGCTGAAACAGTGTTCCTAAGCCATGACACGAAAAAAAAACAGGCACCACCAAAACATTCCACAACCACCTCCGGAATGAGCTGCATCCGCCACACAAGGCAGACTAACTGCCTCGTTATGCCGTCTGTACTTCAGCAACATTGCATAATTTTAATAGAGGGAAATTCACGATAGGTTGGAGCGGGATGCTGTCTATTGCTGCTGGTAGCCTTTCGACGTATAAAGTCGTGCCCAGTGAAACTCTTCTGTTCATTACGTTTCGTCCAGAACTGCGATGGACATCTTCAGAGGGGGCTGCCCCGTTGAGTGTCGGCGATGACGGATCGTACGTCTGAGAGCGACATATATACTGCAGAAAAAGTGGAGTGGCAGTAGTTACACGTGATAAGCAGAAAAGATCCTTGTGGAAGATATAACTTAGCTACTGTCCATATGTCGCCAAGTTTCACAGTCACTTCTTCCCTATTAAAATCATCCCTTGAGATCGTGTGGACAGTGGCTCTACATAATCGCTAGACAGTTTTTTCCTACGACAAGACGACGGTCATAGTTTAGTTATATCTTAGGCAAGGAACATCTCTGGTTATCATGTGCAATTCCGGTCATGCCATTTTATTCCTTTTTTTTGCTGTAGATTTGTGGCTGTCGGAGGTACGAACCGTCAGTCAGCAAACTCAGCGGAGGAGCAACGCCTCTGAAGATGTACAACGCAGTTCTGAGCGAAAAGTTAGGAGCAGAAAACTTTGATGGACCACGACCCTATGCTTCGAAAAGTTTAACAGCAGCATTGTCATGTGGTCGTAAAAGCATTCATTCTGCTCTCATCATCAGGATCCTCTCTTGTTTCTTTGTCTGGTTCAGCAAGTCCCTTTTATTGAATCGACTTTATGTTCTGAATTTACTAACTGAAACAAGTGAGACCACGCAGCGCCCCTGGCGTTTTATCCCTGTACTGAATTTTGTCTGTTTTGCGTGTTAATCTTCGTCTAAATGTCAAGGCTGAAACTGTATGTGTTGTGAGAGGTGTCTGCTGTGCAGTTTCTCATGTGAACGGTGAAAGTAAGGTTACGAAGGAGTATCGTTTGTACGAAAGAAATCTAAATATACTAACAAAATTTAGGGATAAATAATGATAATAGAGTTCACTGATGACAAAATCAGAATTCATTCCGGTAATTCTTGTCAAAAGTCGTGTGGTAAATTCCTTGGACACCGGAGAACTCAAAGGAAAGGAAAAGAGACATACAGATATTTCTGATCATATAGACTTATTTGCTCGAGGAAAAATATACTTCCAAGAACATCAAACTAAATCTGAGAAACAGTAAATAGTGGATTTTTTAAACCGTTGAACCCAAATTTTCTCCGTAAACGCCAAATGACAAAGGAAATAACTTTTCTCATCAGGTGCTGGAGACTTTTACAATGTTGAATTGGTATCCATAAACAAACTTCTATCTACATCGACGGAAAAGTATCACAACACAAAGAAGAAGTGGTGCGACATAAGCTTATGTTAGTAGGCGTGTTTCTTCATCTGAAGGATTATGTATGTTCAGATTTCGCGCTGACACCTCGTGCTTATGTTAACCTGTGATCCTGCAGAGTTAATCGCTTAAATATGTTTCCTAGACAAATTTATTCCCGAAATTTCGTTACTTTACATTAATTATTTTCTGGTGCTGTTTTGCCGTCAGTGTACTTGCGTTCATATTTATGCACAGGATAAGCTTTTCCTGTGTAACAGGGAAATACTTTATTACTTTGTCTGTGTTGTAGGAAAACTGTAGTAGGAAACAATTCCAAGACAGTCTGTAACTTTTCAGTAACACGAAAACGTAGCAAACGACATTGTAGAAATCAACAAGACACATCAGCACAAAATCCATTTCTATAAGGGGCGATCAAAATGTTTCCGACCGACGGCTTTCAGCGCAGAAAGCGCATCAGGCAAAATCGCCGCGGGCAGTGAGGCAGTTATAAATAAAATACTAGAATAGTTAAAAAAACAAATTAGAAAAAAATTCTGCGAAATCTTCTCATTACGTTCCCACATCTTATCTTTCAGATTTTATCGTTCAGATGTTATCGTTCATTGTATCTCCTAACTACAGGGTGTTCCATTTATCTGATGAACGCAAGCTCGCAGTTGAGTTTGCCAGTCACAGCAGAAGCGTAACCCTGTCGACTGGGTCCCACGTCTCCCTGTTAATGCCAGTGTCATTCGAACAGTGAATCAAACATCACGAGTGTAACAGTGAAGTCTGCGAACGCAACAAAGGCCAGATCGATTTACTCCATTCCAAACGAGTGTTTATTTACGATTCGTATGTGCGAACAAAGAGTACTCTCACTTGTCGAGAATATTTTGAACAGATCTTTCCAGGTTTACTGATTCAGGAAGTAGTGAATAAATTTCGTGAAACCGTAAATTTTCATGACAAGCCCTGTCAACGAAGACGTACAGTGCTTCCAGCAGCTCAATTCGATGACATTGCAGACAGCCTGTGAAATTACTCTAAAATGTCTCTTGGACGTGTTCCACAACAAACAAATTTTTTGCAACTCTGCACAGAGAGCCTTTAACATACTTAGGCCTGTAAGAAACAGCAGTACAAGGGTTTAAAGTCTGTCATCCAACGAACAAGATTTTGTTATGCGGTCTGCAGCTCATGGTCGTGCGGTAGCGTTCTCGCTTCCCGCGGACGGGTTCTGGGGTTCGATTCAGGCGGAGTCAGGTATTTTCTCTGCCTCGTGTTGACTGGGTGTTGTGTGATGTCCTTAGGTTAGTTAGGTTTAAGTAGTTCTAGGGACTGATGACCATAGATGTTAAGTCCCATAGTGCTCAGAGCCAGTTGAACCATTTTTAGGTTTTCGAATGCGTTTTGAAACATGATGAGTTGGTGAAATGGATACTTATCTCATTCTCTTTCTAGACTGGGTATGGTTCAGTTTATATGAGCGTGTTATTTCCCAGAACTGTCGATGTTCGAGGGCAGAGAGACCTAATCTACTACATGAGGAACACTTTCATGATCATAAAATAGGAGTGTGGCGTGCAGTTAGTGGCGACAGAGTAACAGGCCCAGTTTCTTCTAACGACAAAGTTAACCGTCAAGGATATGTGCAAAATATTTTGACCTAGTTTTTAATAAATCGAGTGACAGAGAACGACACTTTAGGTTTCTTTGAACAGGATTTTGCATTTTGCGACGTGTTCCATGACAGAGACATTACCAATAATATCTCGTGCCCTCGAAGTGCTCATTTCCCCGTGCAATTACTATTTGTGAGGAGCGCAACAAATCCGCATACGTTGCACGAACCCAAGGATAATATCCACAAGTGAATTAACTTTTTCTCAAAGAGATATACATCCTGTTATCAATAATTTCTTGAGTAGATATCAGAAATGCATGGAAACAGAGGCATGTAGCTCCAACACCTACTCACTTGATGCTGATTAATACAAAATTTGAAACTTCCTGGCAGATTAAAACTGTGTGCCCGACCGAGACTCGAACTCGGGACCTTTGCCTTTCGCGGGCAAGTGCTCTACCAACTGAGCTACCGAAGCACGACTCACGCCCGGTACTCACAGCTTTACTTCTGCCACACGTTTAAAATTTACACTACCTGCGACTAAAATTGCAACACCAAGAACAAATGCAGATGATAAACGGGTATTCATTGGACAAATATATTATACTAGAACTGACATGTGATTACATTTTCACGTAATTTGTGTGTATAGATCCTGAGAAGTCAGTACCGAGAACAACCACCTGTGGCCGTAATAACGGCCTTGATACTCCTGGGCATTGAGTCAAACAGAGCTTGGATGGCGTGTACAGGTACAGATGTCCATGCAGCGGCAACACGATACCACAGTTCATCAAGAGTAGTGACTGGCGTATTGTGACGAGCCAGTTGCTCGGCCACCATTCACCAGACGTTTTCAGTTGGTGAGAAATTTGGAGAAAGTGCTGGCCATGGCAGCAGTCGAACATTTTTTGTATCCAGAAAGGCCCGTACACGACCTGCAACATGCGGTCGTGCATTATCCTGCTGAAATGTAGGGTTCGCAGGGATCGAATAAAGAGTAGAGCCACGGGTCGTAACACATCTGAAATGTAACGTCCACCGTTCAGAGTGTCGTCAATGCGAACAAGAAGTGACCGAGACGTGTAATCAATGGCACCCCGTACCATCATGCCGGGTGATACGCCAGTATGGCGGTGAGGAATACACGGTTCCATATGCGTGCACCGCGATGTCGCCAAACACGGATGCGACCATCATGATGCTGTAAACAGAACCTGGATTCATCGGAAAAAATGACGTTTTGCCATTCGTGCACCCAGGTTCATCGTTGAGTACACCATCTCAGGCGCTCCTGTCTGTGATGCAGCGTCAAGGGTAACCGCAGCCATGGTCTCCGAGCTGATAGTCCATGCTGCTGCAAACGTCGTCGAACTGTTCGTGAAGATGGTTGTTGTCTTGCAAACGTCCCCATCTGTTGACTCAGGGATCGAGACGTGGCTGCACGATTCGTTACAGCCATGAAGGTAAGATGCCTGTCATCTCGACTGCTAGCGATACGCGGCCGTTGGGATCCAGCACGGCGTTCCGTATTACCCTCCTGAACCCACCGATTCCATATTCTGCTATCAGTCACTGGATCTATACCAACGCGAGCAGCAATGTCGCTATACGATAAACCGCAATCGCGATAGGCTATAATCCGACTTTTATCAAAGTTTGAAACATGATGGTACGCATTTCTCCTCCTTACACGAGGCATCACAACAACGTTTCACCAGGCAACGCTGGTCAACTGCTGTTTGTAGTATGAGCAATCATTTGGAAATTTTCCTCATGTCAGCACGTTGTAGGTGTCGCCACCGTCGCCAACCTTGTGTGACTGCTCTGAAATGCTAATCATTTGCATATCACAGAATCTTCTTCCGTCGGTTAAATTTCGAGTAGTGTAGTGCTGAGGTAGTCGGTGGGCGACATGTCATCTGATTTGCCTGACAATGGAGTGCTCGCCATGCGACTTTGCGTGCGGTAATCAGATAAATGGATAACCCTGTAATCAGCAATTCCCTGTGATCGAATTTCTGCCACGTGAGAATTTTCGTGATCAGCGCTACTACCAACGTCTCACCAAGCTAGTTGAGGTACTGTTTGACGCTCTCCGTTTTCCGTGGTTTTCCTGTTTCACTTGAGGCAACTTTTAGGATTGCTCAATTGAAGAGGGAACGACCTCTCATTCCTCCCAAATCCTTGCGTAGTCCGATCCCGTCCTGCACCTCCAGTAACCTCTCCATCAACAAAAAACTAAAAAGTAATATTCTCCCCTTCTTTCCGAACGTCTATGAAGCTATACATTTGCCCGAACTAACAAGACCACATTGAACTGTCAATTCTGATTTTTCGTCAAGTGTTTTCAACACCATTAACGACAAAAATTCTCAAAGTGTGCATTCCCAGGCACGTAATAAACGTGAGGCAAAGCAGTTCGATCTTCGAAGAGAAAGTATACAATAGCCTCACTTTCATATCAATGACAATAGGTTTAAAATCCAGAAAAAATCATTGTTGACAGAGAGTTCATCTCAACCAGTTTCTGAGTGGACATTGCTGCGATGGGAGCTGCGTGAAATTGAATTTTGGATTCGGGTACTTTGCAAAAAGCCACTGCCGCTGCGTCACAAGAAGGTACACCTCATCAACAGGCCAAATATTACACAAACAGTAGCAGAGTGGAGGCCTTTAACGTGAACCAGCGAGTCTTGATTTCGCCTCCCTTCAAATAGTGGAAGCGGTCAAGCGTACCGACAGCACATTTAGGCGTTTAACTCGCAGTATATGGAGAGAGTAGTTCTAGATACAGGTATTTATGTGATATTTTGGAGATACTCGTGAAACTAAGGCTTGTATCTGAGACGCCGGTGAGCTGTAGAGTTGTTGAATATGTTTCATACTCGTAAATTTTATGACATTCCCGTAGGCCGAAAATCTACTCTGTAGGGACCAACATGGCTTCCAAAAACATCTATCGTATGAAACCCATCTCGCTCTGTTGAAAAGTCACTGGAAGAATTTACTTCGATGAAATATGTAGTAGTAAGCGTAGACAGCGATTTAAAATGGAACGGCCACAGAAAATGAATCGCGGGTAAGGCAGGTGCCAAACTGTGATTAATTGTTAGAACCCTCGGGAAATGTAGTCTATCAACAAAGAAATCCTGGGCTCCTCAATTAGCATTTAGAAGATTACAGGATCCTGTTTCAGACCGCTCAGAGAGGGTAAATCACTGGCATCACAGGGACTTAAACTCTCATCCTACACATGGAAGTCACCCACGACGATCCCTCAGCGACGGAGACAGAGATAGATCTAAGAGAGTAGAAATTAATGATTTCTCCATAGCTACTACTTGGTAATCGCCGTACAACTGACGATGCTTGTGGAATGTTTGACCGCCAGCCGGTAGTCGGGAAGCCCACTTAGTTACCGTGCTTGCGACGATGCGTTCTGCAGTTAATAACTCAATAGGAGGAATGTGTATTCGAACTGTGAACTTGGCAGCGTCAAAGCGGTTCTACTGCTAACTGTGTACGGACACGAAACGCCCTCGCGATTGGAGTGTGAAACATGATGCAAATTCCTGGCTGTGCGGACAGCTAGGGATGAACGTGAGATACAAACGGCCACAAACTCTGCTCAGATGCGGCCTATGCCATTGATATGCTAATTTCCATTAAGGTACGATTGTTCTGAGCCTACTATCAGACTAATATGGTAAACCGGCTTATGAGGTGCCAACACGAATCGTAATATCCTCGTCACACAGGACTGTGTTGTGCTGCAAAGGACCTGCTCATATGAAACGAAATTGTCCTAATGCTGCAATCAAGCTAACGGAACATGAGAAAATGTGCACCACAGTAAGACAAACGGATTGTCTGCAGTGAATACACTAATTAAATCTTAACATACAATACTAATGGACAGAGTGAAATATATACTCTATGAAAAAAATAAACAAAAAATTAAGAAACACAAGAAACAACAAAAACGTACCACGAAGTTATTATCTGAATGGAAAGAAAATCAGTGCATGTGATGTACATGTGCAGACAAACAAATGGTCAAAAAGTCAGAAAAACTGGATAATTTTTTGATGAGAGAGTGATTCACAACTAGAAAAAAGGCAATAAAGTGTTGCTACACTCTGGCTGTTACGCCAGCAATTATTCTTCGTGTCACTGATGGGTAGAGTTGTTGGATGTCCTCCACTGGGATATAGTGCTACATTCTGTCCAGCTAGTGCTTTACGTCGTTAGAAGACTGAGCTGGTTGGAGGCCCTGCTCATAATGCTCTCGATTGGGAGGGATCTGGCGATCATGCTAACCAAGGTAGGATTTGGCAAACACGAACATAAGCAGAAGAAACTCTCGCCTTATGAGGGGGAAATTATCTTTCTAAAATATAGTCCAACATAGCGGTGTGCTGTAAGGATGCCGCGGATTAATACCAAAGAGATTCTGCTATGACAAGAGATGACTCCCCGGACCAACACTCCCTGTTATCGGGCCTCGTGGCGGGCAACAGTTAGGTTGGTATCCATTAACTGTGTGAGGCATCTCCAGGCACTTCTTTGTGGGGCATCGGGGCACAATTCCCAGCAAGACTCATCACTGAACACATTCCATGCAGAAGACGTATTTGGATACTTCCTGGACAGTGGTGGTATGCTAACGTCTGCTGTAGGGCCAGATAACCAAGAGTGATGGTCTGGAGGCCATTTCATTTCATTGGAAGACTCCTGTGGCAGCCTGAGAGCACAACAATAGTCCAGCTTCGTTGCCCTTCATGGTAGGCAATCCTGGGCTTACATTTCAGCACGATAATGCCCTCCCGCACACGGCAGGTGTTTCGACTGCGTGTCTTGCCGAACTCTACCTTGACCCGAAATGTCACCGGATCTCTCCCCAATAGAGAACGTTTGGTGTATCATGGGCAGGACCCTGTAACCAGTTTGCAATTTTGACGATCTAAATCTCCAATTGAACATTGTCTGGCACAACACCCTCAGCAGGATATCAAACAAACATTCATATACCTCACTGAAATTGTTTTCAGTAGAGGTCTATTCTTCATAAAGGTTAAGGGTGGACACACCCCAAAATAATGTCCACTAAGATGTGTCCACATCATTTTGATGAGACAGTGTACATTCCTGATTTAAAGAACGCTAAAGCCTCTATTCATTTTTATTTTAACTTCCTACATGTGGTGGTGCAGAAGGCCTGCGATCTTTATACGTATACCCAGCACGTCTTAACTGCAGCTTTTGGCCGCTAATAACAATAGTCCAATTGCCTGAAATTTTATTTACTTACAGACTTTGCTCTTAGCCAAGCTTCAGTATGAACTTAACACAGAGTGGCATGTCAAACGATTTCAAGCTTAACTTTGGTTTTAACACAAAGTTAATTGTTATTATTAACGGGCGAAATGTAATTAACATGCGCCCAGTACACATGCGTCCTACTGAACCTCGATTCAGCCACTAGATCAACCAACCGTAACCCATTAGGAAGTGTCTGGAACAACGGGTAAAATGAAGCCATTAGTATCCCCAGAACTTGGAAAATCTTCGGGATCCAATCATGTTTGAATAGTGTCACTTGATATAGCGAATCTAAAAAAACTTGAGGACTACTTCTTCGCCGTTGATACTAGATGCAGTCTTCGGGGTCACAAATTTGTTGTGCAATGTGCTTATTTAATAAACAATTACTGTAGAATTGAATACTATCCACAGTACTGAGTTTGAGTAACTACCCAAAATTAATATGGTGCTACTTGTTGCTCATGAGCGAAAAACATTCGTGCTAATAATGTGTGTAGTGTCAACAGCGTCATATTACATATAACTGAAATAGTGAGCTTGACGTAAACAAAAAAAATTACAGCTAGAAAACCACATGTTAGACGACACACACACACACACACACACACACACACACAGAGAGAGAGAGAGAGAGAGAGAGAGAGAGAGAGAGAGAGAGAGAGAGAGAGAGAGAGACAGGGGGGGGGGGGAGTGTTACGGTGAAGAAGAGGAAGAAGGGGGGAGGGGGTTAGACACGTTTCAGACAATACCAATGTCGATACAAAGCAAAAATATTGTTCCATCTCATTAAAAGGAGTCCATAATGACAATTAAAAGTAAATACAACAGATGATATATTGCAGTCCCATAGCCTTAGTAGCGTGATCGTACACGGTGCACTCACATTAATGCTACCATCGCCTACGTTCGACGCCAACGTGGAATAACCACTTACAGGTAGCTGATAGCAGTACTAGCACTAGAGGGTATATAAAGTGTGTCGGTGGGACACGAAATTAGTGAAATCGTTAGGGTAATGGGCAAGTGGAACTATTTTTCGGACATACAAAAGGGCATGGTCATTGGTTTTGGACCCAAGGATGGAAGCATTATCATGATGGATAAGTTTGTAATCTTTTCACGTGCTGACGTTGTTAAGGTATATTGTGCATGGCAAACAGGCCTCTTCACAACTAGCGCCGAGGCAAGTATGGCGCACCACGCGCCGTGGATAACCGGAGTAAACTACGGCTAAGGAGATATGTGCGGGAGGATAGACATGCAGCTGTTGAGCAACTGACCACACAGATGAAAACGCATGAGTATTCGTTCAACAATAGTGGCCCATAGCATCTGAGGAAGGCCCCTGAATGAAGAAACAAGTTATGGTTATACCATAAAAAATGACTGAATCGAAAATAAGAAAAATAGTACCTTACATAAGATATTACATGTCATCTGGTCATCATGGGCTGCGTTCCCTCGACTTCTTTCATCACATTATTGTAATCACTTGTCAGAAACCTGAATGACCAACTTTAGTAGCTCGGATCGCTGCTAGACCTGTAGGAAGTGAGTCAATGAAATTCTGGAAGTTACCAATGGAGATGTCGAGTCATGCCGATTAGAGTGGCGTGGCCAGCTGCGCCATGTTTTTTCGGTTGAGGACCCATGGCATGAGCAGCCCCATTTAGGGGGTCTCACACATTAGAATCTGGGTAGCTTGGTGGCCAGGGAGTACAGTAAACTCATGCTAGTGCCCTTCAAAACACCCACGAACACTGAGAGCAGTGTGACGCGTTGCATTGTCCTGTAGATGCCATCGTCCCGAAATAAATGCAAGCCACATGTTGCACTGTAAATGGTTCTCAAGGATTGATGTATGCCTAGTTTGACCCGCTGTACGTTCCAGAAAGACGATATGCCCAGACCATACCGCTCCCTTCCCTCCTTCCGACAACTGTTGCAGGGTGTTTGGTTTCAGACGTTTCACGTCGCGCACGCCAACGGTCATATGCCCGATGGAGAATAACACGGATTCATATGAAAAGGGCCGCGTGGGCTAGCCGCGCAGTCTTAGACGTCTTGCCACGGTTCGTGCGGCTCCCCCTATCGAAGGTTCGAGTCCTCCCTTGGGCATGAGTGTGTATGTTGTCCTTAGAGTAAGTTCAAAAATGGTTCAAATGGCTCTGAGCACTATGGGACTTAACTGCTGTGGTCATCAGTCCCCTAGAACTTAGAAGTACTTAAACCTAACTAACCTAAGGACATCACACACATCCATGCCCGAGGCAGGATTCGAACCTGCGACCGTAGCGGTCACGCGGCTCCAGACTGTAGCGCCTAGAACCGCACGGCCACTTCTGCCGGCTCTTAGAGTAAGTTAATTCAAGTAAGATTAAGTAGTGTTAAGCCTAGGGACCGCTGACCTCAGTAATTTGATCCCATGGTAACTTACCACTACGATATGAAAAGGACACCCGTCACCTCTCAGCTGACGTCCAGTTGCGGTATTGCTGGCAAATTCCAGTCTTCGCCGCAGATGGGTTGCATTCAGCATGGGTGCATGGACCAGGAGCCTGCTGCAGAGGCCAATAAACAGCGACGCTCGGTGAACGGTCGTTGAGGAGACACCGTTAGTAGCACCTTGGTTTATGTGTGTAATCAGTTCCTCCACAGTTGCAGGTCTATTCGCCAGTACTTATCTCCGCAGCCATCCTTCACCCCAGTCACCAACGACCCGGAGAGCATCACAGTTGCTTCGGCGCCGGTTATGGACAGCGCCGTTTGGCCATGCGAGGTATACTGTTACCACGGTAGCACTCGAACTGTTTACAAACTTAACCTTGGCCCTAAAGCCAATGATCATGCCATTTCAGATCTCAGATAAACAGCTCCGTTTCCGAATTACGACAAAGACTGCATTATTTTCGCGACCCTACGACACGCTTTATATGCGCTCCACTGCAAATGCTGCCAAATGATATGATCTGTGGAATATTTTCGTAATGTTTCCTGGGTGATCTCGTAATTCTGGAAGGCACAATGGGGACCATGTCCATCCTTAAGCGCTGCCACATATGTGAACGGTTGTTGCTTGTTTGCGTCGAACGCAGGCTAATGGTCATAGTAATGCGACTGAACTGTGTACCACCTTCTATAGTCAGCGACTGATGACGTAAATTTGGTCCTTTCTTCAGATAACAGTAGAATAGGAATAGGACTTAGTACCAGTCATTTTAATGAACAGGCAGCTAAAGTAATGTTTAAAAGTATCGACTGATGTTTCAAGAAAAGTGGATTATGATAGAATTCTGATAAAATTCAGTATGGTCAATGTAGCACTTCTCTTAGAGCAACAGAAAGACTAACAATTGAATACGGGCAGCAGAGTATGTTTTTGGCACTCAAGATAAATCATCACTAAAATTGAAAACTCCATGGTCTAGAATAAGTGAAGGTCCTCAGGATTACATGTTTACTACCACATGCTATATAAAATCCTACGTTTTATATTCGCTAATGAGTAACAGAATCATTTTTGGGGGAAACTCAACATATTATTCTTATAGAAGTAAGTCCGATGCTTTCCTGTAGAGCATTTATAAATTCGGAATAATTCGGGGAGATTTGTTAATTTGACACCTGTATCACACTAAATCTATTCATTAACTTGTATTGTTGAGAAAATTCCTGTTTCCTTAAGGCCCGAAGATAATAACATAGCAAAAAACAATCGTTGAGTAGACTTCAAGAAATAAACATAAGTATAGAATTGAGTGATAAATGTTATTTCACAAGTATTCATTAATGATGCAGAGTATGTTAAATGTCTTTCAGGTAATGTGTAGGAGTTTTGAAATGAATTAGAGAACTTTTTGGTGAGTAGCTCCTTGTCCTTCATTGAATTTTTTCTTCACAGAAACTCTCGTAATTAACGTATATTTTATAATTATCGTTAGTACTGTAATACAAACATATATCATAGTTTCACTTGTTTTCATTGTACTGCGCTTCAAAAAATGTACGGCCTTGCCTTTTTTCCATACATCAGAGAAGCCTTTCCGCAGGTTCCATGTACTACGAGTAACGTGATGTCATGTACACGCTTCCCATTAAGTTACAAAATCTTACATACGAAACTCGGACTGGAGCCTTTTAAACTGTGTAATACAAGCTGTGAAATACTCCACATCAATTAAAATTAAAACTAGTGAAACCAAACAGATAAATTAATGATCAGTTCGTTGTTATTTTCTAATTAGCAAACACAAACTACCTGAGATGTCTGACAGATGGGTCGTAACTACTGAGGTTTTGTTGTGATCTCTAGTACTCCAGTCACTACCCTTGTCGCTGTAGTCTAAATTTTTGTAATTAACTGAAAACATGGTAACAGCCACGAAATAAAACTGTCGACAGTCAAGCGAATGTTGTACACCGTCGCAGAAATTGTATCAGATAAAGGTAATAAGAAGTCGTATACCCGAGGGAGCGGCAGGCCTTACAGTGTAGTAAATTACTTCAGTGGTTTGTCTCTCAAGTTTGCAGAACGGCTACATCGAACGGGTGAAGCAGGCAGAGTCTGTAATTAGACGCGCTACTGTGCAGATGCCGCAGTAATCGCATTTACCGGCTCCTCCACTTGGCGTCAGGCGCCAAGGAGAAGCTCACCGATTCCACGCAGCTCAGTCCCCCTCAACTCTCGCCCCACCTTCCTGCCTTCATTCTTCGTGCGTCCTTATTCTGGCTTCCCTGTTAATCCTGCGTAACATTATTTGAACTCTTTTTAGAATTTTAGGTGCCTTTTCCGCTATCAGCTACCGCGTTTCTTGACTGAGTTGCTTGGCTCGCGTTCGTTGAAAAAAATATTGTGGAAGAGTAGTACGTATTGTTATATTAGTACTCAGCGGCTCTTGTCTCAGATATCGATTTCAGAGAAGAGTGAACGAAAACAAGACAGAGTTGGAGCTTGCGTGTCGTCAGGGTTTAGAAATGGAGTACGATTCTAGTAGGAAAATGAACAACTGTAGGTGTTTCATGGACATTTTGTAAGAACCACGTGGACCGATGGGCTAGATAAGGTTAAAAATATACGTAGCATTTCGAGTGTTGTAACAGTAGGAGAGATCAGACGACTGCAAAAATTTGTTATTGTCGACTTTCGAAGTAAATTTGAGTGAACAAAACACATTATTTCGTTTCTCCTTTAGCCTCAATATAAACTATATTCTGGCATTAGTCAAATATCGTTGGTTTCCGGAAGATGCATTTGATCATCGCAATTTAGACCGCTATATTACATTTTGAAATCATTGCTGGAGATTTACTAATATTTATTCGAAATGCCATTAATAAGAGCAAATACCGATAATGTAGAATCCCAAATTCACAACTCCTGTGGATATGGTCACCTTGTGGTCGAAGCTCTCTAGGGTTTATCCCCACAGTTTCAATTTTTTGATTGCAGGGATTTTTAACTTCACAAATAACATCAAATACTGGCTGTGGCTGCCTTTTTTACTCTGGTTATCCCCAATGCTTCAAACTGCACCCACGTCACAATTACGTCGTTTCTTATGATTCAAAGAAAATTTCAGATGATTTTTCGCTATGCTAGTGGCCTATTATAAGGATTCATCCAGATTACCTAAATGAAATTAGGAGGCTCTCATGAACTGTACGTTCCGCTTACATGCAAACTGCGTTCCTAATACACTGTGCAACAGAAATAAAGGATCACATTTTTGAAAGCCCGCAGTAGTCTCCCATTCCGAAGAAGTTTGAAATTTGGCTCAAATGTGTGCAAAAGCGTTACTCCCTGCAACATCATTCACAAACTCGGCGACTCTTCAGACAGCAAAATGTTGTCACAGGAGAAAAGAAGGCCACAGTTGAGAAGAAGTTCATGTCAGGTGGATGGTGGGTTAATGATATTACATTGGCCACAAATTTCGCCGAAAGTTTACTAAACGCCACCTTGGACGTGTCACATTGTACAAAGATCGTCACACCCTCTCTTCCTTGCAATTTACCTCTTCTCCTAACGCCTGTGTGATAGGTACCAGCCAACCTCTTGGACATCCCTCATATTCTTCATACATGCAGGCGGGCACTAGAACAGCAGAAGAACGCCACTCAATCGAATGCGTATCGACGACTTTGGATAACCTCATGAACCAACCTTAAACGTGACATGGACATCTGTATTATGACTTTATTTCCACATGTGTCAACATCTTGCTGTTTGAAGTGTCACTGATCCTGAGGGTGATAACGCAGGGCTCCATTACACAAGAAGCCTGTAGGCAACTTTGAGAAAATTTCAGATTTCTGCGACTCAGTGGGAGGCAATCAAAGGGTTTCAGAAAAGGATCCTTTAATTGTGTTTCGCAGTGTATATTGATCGAACCGGGCCGAATCTGGGCGGAAAGGGCTAAAAACGTGTAAAAATCAAAATCGGTATGATGAAGTCAAAATTAAAATCAAGCAACATTTCATCAAATGATGACACTTTATTAGTGGATTATGGAATTGAATTTTATCTAGGTAAAGTATTACGAGAGTAATCGATGCATCTTAATTTATCTATCATTAATCAAAAGTAAATAAAACATTGTATTTCCATTAAAACTAATTATAAGGTACTTTACATCGTGCTTCAACAGAAATACTTCAAATTCGTCAAAAGCCTTTTCAAAAAACTGTCAGAAAGGAGACATGCAGTGCTCTTACATAAGATTTTCCGGGATTTTCTTCATGCAATTTATATCCCACAAACCGTGTCACTGCGAATAAGAAATTATCTGACTTCCTATACATGTTGGTAAAAGTAGGGATAAAATGTCTGAAACAGAAAGAAAATACTAAAATTTAAACCATGCGAAGAAAATGACAAAGTAAATAGAAGCAAAAAGACCGCTATAGAAATATATGTATAATTTCAACCAGTTCTATGTAACGGACAAATGTGTGCACTGTGTTACGTCAGAACCAACTATTTAACTAAAACTTTAGGTTCTTACGGCCAAAGGGACCCTTTGGAAGAAATCTATCGAATCTGATTCAGTGATAATATTTATTTTGATCAAGATGATGAGTTCTTCAATTAGCACAATATAAGTTCGCTATTCCGATAGTATGACACCCACAAGCGACTTCTAATATCTATTGTAACGGTCACTGAATTACTTTTAAAAGTACAAAAGGTATCATTTACTTCATCATAAATTTCACAGTAACTATGATGCCGTTTTCGCTGACTCCAGATACGTTTTTACAATATCAGCTATCGTTAAGAGCTTTGAGAAGACTGCAGAAGAGGTGGAAAGGTCAGCAATTTAATCCGAGAGGTCGTAACTGACAAATACCTAATACATGCAGAAAAAAGCAAAAGAAGAAAGACTATTTTTACTTATTTGTAGCTCTCAGATTTTAAAGTTGATTTCTGGTGATGCTCGCTGGGAACACCTAAGGGCGCTCGTGAAGACTGTTATTAAATTACCTTATTACGAATCGTTAAGACTTTACTGCAGCCTCGTACTCTTTGCTGTCTTGCAGCCAAGACTGGAACTCGTTTGTCGAGTTTTACGAGCGAATTAAAATTCTGCTCGCAGGGAGCACAGAAAGACCTCCACCACACGCGCTCCGACTATGGAAGCGCTGCCTATGGAACAAGATTACTTTCTCTGAATTAGGTTCAAAATTCAGGAGACGTAAGTTCATTCCGTGAGCTAGTTTTCCGCTCATCTTACTGCATGTGGTTACCGAATAGGAGCCAGAACAGTGAACAGAACTGTGTTTGTATGTATTTCAGAATTAGCTCGCTAAGTACTTCTGCAGACGAAAACCCATACTAATTCTGAGCAGCATTGAGTATGTGGTACACGGACAGCGGCTTCCGTCATATGTGAGAGGAGGTTGAGTGTCACAACCTTATGGTGAATGTTAACAGTGATCCAGGCAAACGGGAAGGTTTCTTGAACGTCCCACATGTTACCCAGTATTATTGTAGCAGTACTGTTATCGAAACGTACATTCCTACTCTTATGTAGTCTACAAGCATAAATTGTAGTTTTAAGGCATCAAACATGCTTTTGTAAAAGAAAGAGACAAACTCTTATGTATAACACATGATGGGTACGAAAAACGCAATAATAATAGTTAACTTCTATTTGACTGCTCCGTACCCGGACGCTGTGGCCTAGCGGTTCCAGGCGCTTCAGTCTGGAACCGTGCTGCTGCTACGGTCGCAGCTTCGAATCCTGCCTCAGACATGGATGTGTGTGATGTCTTGAGGTTAGTTAGGTTTAACTAGTTCTAAGACTAGGGGACTGACGACCTCAGATATTAAGTCCCATAGTGCTTATAACCATTTGAGACCTCCTTTTTTGGCTGCTCCATCGTTTCTCGGTAGAATATTTTATACATTATGAATGAAAACAAACGCAACACTTGTGTTATATTCTACAATATTAATTATTTGTTTCACTAACTGGTAAAATGTCCTTCTTATTCACATACTACATGTTCCTTTATTTCAGTTACAATAGTTTCTGTTGTTGTGTTAAAAAAGTCACTTTGTATAATCACAGCTTCTTCACTCTCCTGCTTAATGTCACTATCATGCCTTATCTGTTTGTTATTTATGACCTATTAAAGAGAAGATTATTTTGTTCAGTTGTTTGGAATATGCCAGCAAACTTCGTTGTTCAGTTATTTTCTTCTAAGAACAGATTTTGTAATTTGCCTATAATTCATTAGTCAATGTGTCACATGCTTTGTCTTATTTAAACAATCTTATATGGCATTTCCACTGAAATAATAAATATTGTTTTATTCTTAATTTTAACATTAACATTTTCATTTCCAGAATTGGAGGTACTCTGTAGATGCACTAGTTTAACATCTTTGATCCAACATAATTTCACCCCACCACACCCTTATCCTTCTATCTGAAGACTGTGTAACAGCCTAAAAGCATTTAGTGAATAAATAATAAATTTCGGAGACTATTACACCAGTGTTGTGTGTTTTTATTCATAATTATATGTTAACACTTAATGAGAGGACTATTCTGTACAGTGCTTGTAACACACGCTGGTTTCCGCTTGAAGTTCGACTAATTCTTTTCAGTATTATTTTTACACATAATGCAAAATTTTTAAGATGAGCTAAGCATGCTTGAAGACAGCCTCCAACCATCGTACGTAAGTCAGCAAGAACGGGTTTATAATATCACATATACTTCAGTGTTCACGTAGAATGAATGTATGACACAAGAGACATTATGCGGACACAGATCGCACTCTAATGTAATCGGAAGAATGTGTCTACTGGTTCCCCCATCCTCATACGACTGTTATCTGTTCAAAAGGTTCAAATGGATCTGAACACTATGGGACTTAACATCTGAGGTCATCAGTCCCCTAGAACTTAGAACTACGTAAACCTAACTAACCTAAGGACATCACACACATCCATGCCCGAGGGAGGATTCGAAGCTGCGACCGTAGCAGTCGCGTGGTTCCTGACTGTAGCGCCTTGAACCGCTCAGCTTCCGCAGCAGGCTGTGTTATCTGTGATTCACACTGTGATGGAGAAGATGAACTGTTTAATTCAGTGTCAGTCGCACGTAAACAGCAGTTCATAAAAACGATTGGTAAGTAAATCGGCCAAGTTCTTTCCAAATAAACCATTCGAAAATTCCTTTCGATTCGTGTAGGGGAACGACCGAAATTAAGTTCCGGATGTTGTATGGTGATTTGAATGTACCTGTTCGTTTATCAATATCTTTATCCATAGTCTGTAACGATTGTGAAGTTCACGACACAAGAACTGCATATTGTACTGTGTACAAAAGTCTTCTACCTTTCTATTCACCAGTAGAGCGTAGAAAGAATCATAGCTTAAATGTTTCTGTGCGGCTAAAAGTAGGTCTCATCTTCTTACTGTATCCCTTACAGGAGAGATACTTAAATGTATATCCCCAGAATCCTTACTCTATGCAGCTTCTTCAAACTTCGTACCTTGCTTTGGCTGGATGGTTGGAGTCAGTCTTCAAGCGTCTGCCATTTAATTTTTTCGACCATCTATGTAATTCCCTCTCGTGGATCAACCAATTGTATGACCATTTGAGCTGCGTTTGTTTATTTTCGTTCAATATCACCTGTCAGTCCTGTTAGGTCTGGGTCTCACAAACATGAGAAATATTCTAGGATTGACGCATGCGCTTTTCGCATGCAATCAAATTTGTAATTGTAATGGTGGGCCATATGACTGATCCAGCCAACAGCAGGTGGGGGCTCTCCAACGGATGACTGCACTGTGACATTGCAGGGGGGAGGGGGGGGGGAGCGGCAACAGCTGCAAGTGTACTCAGTGTGAAATCGTGGGCTGGATCACTGAGCAATGGTGAGGCAGCGCGCTTGTCGTTCTTGAGAGCTGTTTAATTGGGGAAATCCATTATGTCCGTGAATACAAGTATGCTGCATACTTTCATCCATTCCGAATACGCAGACATGTTGTGTGTGTACGGATACGTAATGTTAGTGCCCGTGCAGCTGTGGCAGAATAACAGAGATGTTTCCCTTATCTACGAACCCCTGGTATTTCCCGGGGTTTTTCGAACATTACGTGAATCCGGGTCACAACCCAGTGCACACATAACATCAAGAACGTGAGGCCGTCCAGTCAATTCGGGAAACGGAGGAAATTATTACAGTGGTACAATGGAGTCCCACCACCGGTACACAGGCATTAGCCGTCATCTCGATATTTCACAAACGAGAGCGTGGCGTAAATTACATTCCGAGGCCTTGTACCATTTCCATCTACATCCAGGTCAGTCAGTAAGCAGACAACATTGATGTGAAACGTTTACTCTACACAGAGACGTCGAGAAGTACACTTTATTTACAGATTTGGCTACATATACACGTAAAAGTATCATGAACACCCGCACTTCTCCCATATGTGCGATATTGAACCCACACGCCACTAGGGAAACAAGATTCTGCGTTGGGTTCTCAGTGAGCGACTAGCGTGGTATAACTCATGGCCTTGGGATAGGGCCTGCGTTACAACCAAACTGCATGACAGCTTCATCTTACGCACATTTCCTGATAAAAGAACGACGAGGTTTTTTTGATGACGTGACATTAGAACAACAACGGCAAATGTACCTGCAACATGCCTGATCGACGAATAACTGTAACAGACAAGTATCCCAGTATCTGGACAACACATTTCATCAACGGTAGTTTGGATGTGGTGGGTCCATTAACTGGCCTGCCAGACCATCAGACCTAACCATATCAGACTTCTTGTTACTGGGCAAGTTAAACTGGGATGCGTACGCTGCGAAGATGTTTACACGTGAAGAACTTGTCGCTCACATTACTGACGCCGTTGCTCGCATTAAAGCCCGTCGAGATGATGTTAGACGTGCAACGCAACACACCTTCAAACGCGTTGACAAGTGGATTGAAGAGGGAGGGGGATTTTTTAAACACCTCTTATAGGATGGACCAGTCATCTGCTCCGCCACTATTCTGTTCACCGCAGTGCCTACACAGAATTTCGGTAAGTAATATTCACACTAGTCTTCATATGTGTATAGTTTTCAAAAATGGTTCACTTCCGTAATGAGCTAAAATCAGACGCATGTTCACAGGACTTTCTCGGTTTATTTTCGTATGTAGAATCACGTCACAGATTATGTGACATTCCACCTGAATCACCTTTTATATACTGTGAAAAGTAATGATGCTGCAACACTCTCCTTTGGCACGCCGAGGTTAATCTTATGTCGGAATAGTTCTGTCCGCTCATAATGACATGCTGTGTTTTCTTTACTAGAAACTTTTCAGTCCATTTACGCAGCTGATCCAATATTCTATACGCTCGTACTTTTGTGCACTAGACAGGGGTGCGAAACTGTGTTGAATGTCTTTTGGAAATCAACGATCACGGTATTTATCTGGTCGCCTGCATCTACTACTTTGTGTGTCTCGTGGACAAACAGAGTGAACCAGTTTTCAAACGATCGTTGTTTTCGGAAACCATGTTAGCTTCTACAGAGATTTTCGGTTTCCAGAAATGTAATAATACGCGAGCATAATGCAGTTACAAAATTCTACAACTGTTGACTTCAGAGATAGAGTAGGTTTTTGGTTATTCCGGTCATTAGGAACGCTTCGCTCCTCAAGGGAACACTGCTGCTAGAAGACGGCCACGTTCATGGTTGGTGTCTCCGCCGATGGCGATGTCATCTTTTAGCGGGATGTCTGTCCACGTCACAAGTTCACAATGATGCTACAGTGGTGTGCAGAGCTTGGCAGAAGAGTGAAGTTGAAGTCCTGGCCCCTAATTTCGCCTTATATGTACTGTACGAAACACATCTCAGGTGCTATGGGGCGGCAGCGACAAACCCACATGCCACCAGCTAGTAATTCACGGGAGCTCGGTAACCTGGGCATAGACAACTGGTGCTACATACCTCCAGAAACTTACCAACGACTTGTCAAATTTGTGCCACGTAGAATCGCCAATTTATTGCGTTCAAAAATTGGAATCATCACGATATGAAGTAGGAGTCATAATTTTTTGTCCTATTAGAATACGTTCTTGTAGATACCAAGAACAGCCAAGAGTAGGTGCTTTATTGTAAGCTGTCCCCACTTTAGAAGGATCACAGCGCTGAGAGCGCCTAAAGATTATGTGATGGAGAGAAGCTAATACGTACCCATAAATGTGAACGTCTGCGATGATACCGACGACGGATGTGCATAGTTGTTGGTAACTATACGTAGGGTATAACAGATAAACATTTAAGATGGGTGCTGGAAGCCAAAGACCCCAGAATCCGATGGGGAGCGCGATAGGACACTGCAGGAGCCGAAAGCAGTCTGCTGCTGCTGCTGCTGCTGCTGGGCTGTTTACAGGCCATTACTGCAGCTCCGGCCGTGATTGATGAGCCGAGTCGGCGTGGCATTTCGTCCTCAACTTGGCTGGGGGCGGACTGGAGGCGGGCCGGGGGCGACCGGAATTCGTCGTGACTTGTGGCGCCGCCAGCAGGAAGAGCGCTGTTTGCGTGCGTGCGCTGGCCGTACCCTGCCTCTTAAGCGGATTACCAGAGTTATCACAATATTTGTGTCTCCAGAAGCGTCTGGCAACTTCTCCGCGGGTGGAACTTGGTCTGGCAAATATGAGCGCAGAAATGCGGACAGGATGTGGCCCTCTAAGTCTCCACTAATGTAGTTAACATTCGCCAAGCCCAAGCGTATAACATATTGTGCATGTTTCTAAGTGAATGCAGTTCACGTATTACTCACCTCGATTTCTTGTGAACCTCTGACTTCGTCTCTTTATTTTCTGTGTAGTCAACGTAGCCTGCGAAAACTTTTAGGATCATATCTGTGTAGCAATTTGACGAAAGTTCATTGATCATCCGTTCTATATGGGACCTTCGACTTTTACATTTCTTTAGTTGCCTGGCGTGTGTGCTCTCTTCCTCCCTCTCTTGTTGGTCATTTTTAAATGTTATGCTGCAGATCTTCCAGTGTGTGAAGACCATCCGAGTACTCCTCATCTTTCTGTTGATCCACCGAGTAAAAATGGAAGGGAGCGAGATCAGACTATAGAAGTCACCACGAGACCGAACTGGCCCTGATGACAGTGTCGTATTCACAAAATACCTAATGTACTCATGACAAGATTCTGAAGGCGATGTACGGTATCGTTCCGCCGTGCTGAAAATATCTTGATCTTCCGTCAGATGATGCATGAATAGATGGAACCGTATCTGGACATGAATAAATGCCTCAGGGGGTTCTGGCCGCGTCTAGTATGTTAATCTGTATCTTCCTGCGACTTAAACCGTTGTCAATGTTTAGGGATCGTATCTCAGAAGGGCGTTACGTAAGTTGACCGAATTACGTCATGAAAGCATCACGTAGTCACGGATCTTCCATGTACTACAAGAAAATATGTTAATGTCTATGACTGAAGGACGTCTTTATCAATGTTGCTTTCTTAAATATATAGATGAAACAGTTGATTTCTCTGTAGCCTTTCAGCATCAAGGGCTTACTTCTCGCTATCATTAATGTGCGATTCTCACTGAGGCGATACGAAATGAAATGTGATACACGGTGCAAACTCGCCATACGAAGCTTAAGAAACTCACTTAGATGTAGTACGTTGATAAGAACGTAGCTCAACCGACCTAACTGCTTCGCTCTTGGAGACGACAGCGATACAAAGATGATACGATTCTCTGCCGTACTGCAGTACGCAACATGGAGTGTTGGTTGCCCTATGCCTAACCTATCCTAACATATGATGCATGGAGAGAAAAGCTTCAAATTAGTTAATGTGCGTAAGAAAACTATTTAAAGCTGTTCCGGAAAGATTCAAAATCATAAAATGTTCAATTTTTACTTGCTTCCCTTTAAAATTCTAAGGAATATCCCCTTTAAATTGATATGTAATTTATTTAGTTCAGAAGACTACAATTATTTTTAAAATATTTTTGAAGTATGTTCTCTTTGGGTGTGACCCACTGTGGCGTTGTTAAACTGCTATCACATGTTGTAGTCATGAATCTGCTTGCCCATCGTGTACATTATAGTGATGTGAGAGAAAATAAACGTTACGAAATAACTGTTGTGGCTAACCTGTAGTAGTTTGATATAGGCTACATCGCTCGCTCGATTTTCGTGTTTCACATTCATCTACTCTTTGGTAATCCTGAAAATATTCGTAGTGAATTCTGTTCATTGAAGTCTCTGTTTTATTAAAGGATAATCATGCGTAAACCTAAAGTGACTTGAAATTCTCTGAAAGCTTTTAAGGAAAGGAGATATGTTGGAAAGCCAAAGGTAGGTGTCATTACCATGAACAATAAAGACTGCCGGCCGGTGTGGCCAAGCAGTTAAAGGCGCACGACCGCTGCGGTCGCAGGTTCGAATCCTGCCTCGGCCATGGATGTGTGTGATGTCCTTAGATTAGTTAGGTTTAAGTACTTGTAATTTCTAGGGGACTGATGACCTCAGATGTTAAGTCCCATAGTGCTCAGAGCCATTTGAACCCAACAAAGACTATAACCAAGTGTGTGAACCTTGCTGCTACAACTGCCCATTGCAGTGAAAGTGAGAAAGAAAGTACTTGGCAAAGCAAGCTTGATTCCGTTAGCAAAAAGTATGAATATTTTATGGACGAGTCTGATGTGAATGAAATATATAATATCAGTTCTCAGAGGAATTCTTGCAAATTATGTAAAATATGTATTCAGTGCCTTAAATGTCGGTCTGAAGCTCTATAAGAACCACGTAGGAAATGAAGTGTGGTAAGAGTTGATACATGACCACCTTTTGCAACAGTGTTGCAGTAGCCACAAGTGAAGAAAATGGTAGCCAAGTCTATGAACACAACATTAGATTTGTTTATGCCTTGCTTACATGTAGTAAGGGTGCTAGCGCAGGTGCTGTTTTCTGTAGCATGATGAATCTTCCTGGTCCCCCAATTATGTTTATGAACTATAATTTATACGGTCTAAATTAAAATATGTCTGTATATAATATGTGGAGGAAGCTATTGAAGGGTCAGTAACAGAAAAAGTGATAAAGACTTGACTGCTGCATTCGATGGAACTGGCATAAATGGGGGACACGAATCTCTTCATAGTGTATTTGCCACCACTACGTATGACGCGAAAGTTTTATATGTAGCACTAATGTCTAAATATTGTAGGTGTACACGAAAAAATGAAGGTACACGTGAAAATAAATGCACAGTTAACTATAGTGGCAGTAGTGGAGGAATGGAAGTGATAGGTGTTGTTAGTATTTTTCAACGTTCTACTGCGTGTGATAAAGTGTGGTATGTAAATTAACTTTGTGTCTTTGATTCCGAACGTTTGAAATATTTTCAAGAACTGAAGCCCTATGGTGATGATATTGCAGAGAAGAAATTTGAGAGTAATACTGGACACGTACAGAAACCAGTGGGGTCAAGACTTAGGCGATTGAAAGCTTTGCACCGAAAACCAAAACTCAGTAATGGTAAAGGGTTGTAAGGGAAGGGAAAGTTAACTGACAGTGTAACTGACAAGATACAGAACTATTATGGAATGTCTACAAAGCAAAACAGAAACAGTATAGATGAAAAGAAGAAGGCTGTTTGGACTCTCTCTCTCTCTTTCTCTTTTTTTTTTTTTTTTTCACCTAATGAAAGTCTCCATCGTTACTTGTGTCCCAAAGGAGAAAACAATTGCTCCTAAGTATAACAAGGGATTTCTAACTGGCGACGTATACACTCACAAACGAAGTCTGCCAGATGCGATAATGGAGGTGATAAGACCTATTTTCAGAGATTTAGCAGAACGTGAACTGTTGGAAAAGACTGTTCATGTTAAATCTCAAACCCCCAATGAGAATGTAAATAGTGTTATACGGTCAAGAATCCCCAAGACTATGTTTGTTGGTTTGTTGGAACAGAAAGACTTCACTATGGTGTGTGTGATGCTGTTGCTACATTCAATGATGGCAACGTTGTAAAGTGCAAAGTATTTCGAAATATGGGAACGGAGATAGGTTTCAACATGGTACGAGCGATGCTTGCTTTAGACAAGGTACGTCTTCTGGCTGCTGACAGGGTTGTAAATAGCATAGAAATACAAGACGGAGTAAACAGGAGCCGACCGGAATGGCCGAGGGGTTCTAGGCGCTTCAGTCTGGAACCGCGTGACCACTATGGTCGCAGGTTCGAGTCCTGCCTCGGGCATGGATGTGTGTGGTGTCCTTAGGTTAGTTAGGTTTAAGTAGTTCTGGGTTATAGGGGACTGATGACCATAGATGTTAAGTCCCATAGTGCTCAGAGCCACTTGAACCATTTTTTTTTTTTTTTGAGTAAACAGGAGGAGGACACAGAGGAAGCTGGAGGAGGGGTTTGCAAAAGATGAAGATAATCAATCGTATAGACCTGGGTACTACAAACTTTGTCACTCGATTCTCAAAAGTTTTATTTTTTCATACAAATCACATGTTTTCTCATGAACTACAAAAACAATTTGCTTCACATTTTCGGGAAATGTTGCACAGTTCCTTCTGCGTAACTTAACGCAGCCTTTTTTCCAGAAACCTGTATATTGTCGGATTTATAAACAAAAATTGACACAAGAGGTAGTGAATTTTCATTACAATAGAATTGAAATTTTTAAAAATCTCTAGCCGGCCGCTGTGGCCGAGCGGTTCTAGGCGCTTCAGTCCGGAACCGCGATGCTGCTACGGTCGCAGGTTCGAATCCTGCCTCGTGCATTGGTGTGTGTGATGTCCTTAGGTTAGTTAGGTTTAAGTAGTCCTAAGTCTAGGGAACTGATAATCTCAGATGTTAAGTCCCATAGTGCTCAGAGCCATTTGAACCATTTTTTTAAAAATCTCTGTGTTAAGCTGTAGCCATTACTCCAATATATAACCGGTGAAAATTCCAACTTCCTATCTGAAGTAAGTTTCTGAGAAAACACATAATTTATAAGATGTCTTTTAACACTGGAAAGGTAGGGCTTTCCAGATCCCCTTATGTGGATGAGGAAATACTACAGCCATCTCAGGGGCTAGTTTTTCACTAAATCTTTCACTTTTCCCATAAAAAATTAAAAGCCACTCTTATGGGTTCCGCGCTTGTCGTTTGATATTCAGTCTTTCTCAGATGATTTTGATGAAATAATCAGGCAAAAAATGACATATGTAATCTTATAGACTTATATCATTGCTGTATAATGAAATTATTTTTCATTTCACTATGTCATAGTTATTATGATCCTTCAATGTTAAATAAAACATGGCGCAGATTTTGAAAAGTTTGCTGCAAGGAATGTAGTCGTTGGCTCGTGTACTTTTGTAGCAATTTAGGCCATAGGATGCTGCATTACAAGTATAATTAATATATAGAATTTATATTTAACCATGGAAGAAAAGCTGTACCTCCTACCAGTCTCGAGTATACGTGTCTCATACGTTACAGAATGATAGCTGCACCTAACTGTGTAGCCACTGTCTTGGTTAGCTTCACTGATGACAGAATACCAGTAGGTAGATGTGTAGGTAACATTTCCGTTTTGTCAGACATAACCGTATGTTTGTTCACGATGCTGTTTTCGGCGGCGGCAACAGATTTGTCGAAATCGTGATATTTAACGTGGCGACGGAGTTCTGTGCACTGTTCTAAAGTTGTTTGTACTGGCTGGCCAATGTAACTGCACAGGGCACAGACACTGTCATCAACAGGAAGGTTTGTTTGAACACAACACTGCACCACTACTCTTGGCCGTAATTAAAGGCGGTGCGTCGTTACCTTCTTCCAAACTTCGGACTAACTTACCAACCACCTATAGTTCAACGTGGACTACGAATCAAGATGGAATTCAGCCTCTTTAACATTAACAAACATTGTAAGAGGTGATACAGACACGAGTGGCCGGTAAGAGTCGTAGGACCAGGCTAGTTTTGATTCCGGATATTTCGTTATGTAGTTTGACGCCTAAACATCGACACACCTACCTGTTGTTAAGAAAAAAAATTCTGTACATCGCTTGAATGATGTTTGTGAAAGATTCTGAATACCATCAAAGAAGTTCCTTATGTAAATAAAAAGTATTACCTCACTATCTCAGTAGACTGAAGGTAAACTGGTGTACAAAACTTGCGGACGAAAGTAACTTTCGCAAGATGTCACTGACAAGTAACATAGCTCAATGAAACTTGGTCCATTCACAAAAAGCTGCCTAGTGCAGAAGTTACCTGAAAGAAATAACACAATCACACGAACAGAAATGACGTTTACCTTCACAGACAATAATTATATTCAGGTCATATTTATGATCTCTGCCTCAACATTATAAATTGCAGGCACGGTTCTTAACAGCGTTTGTGATTACCACGGATATCAAAGCTTACTCTGCAACACGCTCTCATGCTTGCCACAAGGCATATGAGGTGTTCTTGTGGTAGGGTGTTCCATTCCTCAATCAGTGTGGTTGACAAATGCTAGATGATCGTTGGCGCCATGTACACGCCGTTCGCGTTAATGTATCGGCAACCCCTCAGACAATAGAGCGTCACAGGTTTCCATACATACAAGGCGTTCCCTCTCAAGACTGCTTCTATCGTAACAAGGACGGCGGACGGCAGAACAACCGCCAGCAGACATCCCCCCTGCCAGGGCACTATTTCCTCCCCTGTGTCACTTTTGTGGAACTGGATTGGCATTTATTCCACCGATCTCGGGCTATGTAGGGCGGCGCAAACCAACATGTCCGCAGTTCGCTCCACCGGAGCTTAGAGCCTATTCATACTCTTGCTCTTAGCATTCCATCAGGCAGATCCTGGTCGGAAGCCACCGCAGCATGACCTACGAATTTCCAGCGATTTCCTGTAACGTACCTGTTGGCCAGCTATGCCGAAAGCTCCAAATCCGTCATTAGGGATTAACAGTGGCATGTCTTTACGTCCCATTACGCTTATTCACTGCGTGTTATAGGCATTTGCCTGTTAGTGACTGAGAAGTTGTATTACTTTTTATTGAGTAGAGTTATCTTTTGTTATTAAATCACTTTAGTCGTAATATATGCTTGTTGTTGTTGTCTTATTATTTCTTATCAAGAACAGCAGTTGGTGCATGTGGACTTGCTGCATCACCTTTCTTCAACACTTCTCACATGTGCTCTATGGGATTTAAGTAGGGGAAACGAGCAAGCTAGTCCATTCGCCGAATATTTTCTCACTCCATGAGCTCCGCCACCTGCACTGTCCGATGCGGTCGCTCTCTATCATTCATAAAAATATGCAGCGATGAATGCGCATGGGTTAGCAGTATAGTAACATTTTTACGTGTACCGTTATATAATACTTGGAGGTCAGTATGGCCATGCACATTATGCCCTTCACCACTGCAACACCTGGACCACTGAAACGATCAAGTTTGTTAATGATGGATGTACCCTTATACGGCTAGGGGTGGGAACATGTAATGAATCAAGGAACATTGACGAACATGATCATAGTTCTCGGTTTGTTATAAGTATACTGTATGGTAGTTGCCGTCAGAAGTTGCTTTGCCCTGTAAATATGAAACGTAACTCGTTCCACGTCCCATGATGGGATCAACGATATCCGATATGTGAATGAATAAATGATTGAATAGCGCATGAGGTATGTAAATGGAACACAATGGAGTCAGTTGTACAGGTATTCAACGTATGCTCTGCTATACACTTCGCTTCTGTTTGTAGTTCTACATATATATTAATATTTTGTTTGTTTACGCTTTCTCTCAACGTCCATAGACAGTGTGAAACAGGCAATGAGTGGATTAGTTTCTCGTAAGATGACAATAGCCCAACATTTTGGGAAACGCAAATCACATGAAGAAGTATAGGGACAACACAACTTGAGAGCTTGTGGCAAATTCGTGACGAGCATTGCAAGCATATACAGGTTGTGAAAGGTGCACTATGAATTTCTCGCTTAGTGAAAAGTACCAAGCGCCTGGGAAGCAGCGCATGTGATTCCTTTGTATAATAAAGGTAAAAGGAGGACCAGCACCATTTCTGAGCAATATATTTAACGTCAGTTTGCTGCAGAATTCTTGAACATATTCTGTTTTCGAATTTAGTAAATTTTCTTGAGACTGAAAATCTGTTGTCCCCAAATCAGCACTGATTTAGAAAACATCGCTCGTGAGGCACACAGCTTGCCTTTTTCTTACATGATACCCTACAAACCATGTATGGAGGGCTACAGGCAGATTTCGTGTTCTTAGATTTACGGGAAGCATTTTATACGGTGAGCCACTGCAGACCGTCGAGGAAGGTTCAAGTATATGTTTAGGTTCCCAGAAGTGTAAATGGCTCGAACACCTCTCATGTTATGGAACCACGTTGTCCTCAACGGCGAGTATTCATCAGCGACGAGGATATTGTCAGGAATGCAGCACGGAAATGTGATAGAATCTTTTTTATTCTCTATATACATCAGTTGTCTCATGGATAGGGTGAGCAGCTATTTACGGTGGTTATCTAATGATGCTGTGGTTGCGGGAAGGTGTCGACGTTGAATGACTGTAGGTGTGCACAGTGTGACTTAAATACCTTTTCTAGGTGTTGTGCTGAATGACAGCACGATATAAATGTAGAAAAATATAAGTTAATGCTAATGAACGGGAAAATCAATACTGTAACGTTTTAATTCTGCATTAGTAGGATGACGCTGGCCGCAGTCACATCGATTAAATATATAAGAGGGAACGTCTTGAAGTGATATGAAAAGAGATGACCATATCAGCTTGGTTGTAGCAAAGGCGAATGATTGGCTTCCTTATGTTGAGGTAATTTTGGGAAATTGTAGCTGATTAGTATAGGAGACGGCGTATAGAACTCTAGTGCGACCCATTCTTGAGTACTTTTCGAGTGTTTGGGACCACCAGCAGGTCGGATTAAATGGAAACATCGAAACAGTTTAAAGATATTGCTTAATTTGCTATCAGTAGCTTCTTTCAGCACTCAAGAACTTTTATTAAGGTCCGATGGGTCGCGAAATTGAAACCAGAGTGCAACTCAAAAATATTTTGTTTTGAAACTGTTAGCTAAAACTTACAACTACGTCTCTACATAGTCGCCGTTCAGACTTAGACGTTCGTCATGCGTTGCACCAATTTTCGAATACCCTCGTCACGGAAGGAGATCACCTGTGTTTTTCCTCCTATTTTCTACTATTATCTGCGGATCGTTGTCAGAGCCAATACGTTGAGTTCATAGCTGGCAGTTCATGTGAGAAGAGATGACAATCAGAGGAAGCCAAGTCCGTGCTGTATGGTGGGCGATCAAACAATTTTCGTCGGACACACTACAGAAGCGTCTACGAATGTTGCCCAGAAAATAAATCACCACATTCTGTTTCTGAGCCGAAAACAATGCTACGAATACGAAACGTTAACTATGTATGTAACAGAAAAAATCGTAGAGGGAGACCAAGAGATGAATACACTAAGCAGATTCAGAAGGATGTAGGTTGCAGTAGGTACTGGGAGATGAAAAAGCTTGCACAGGATAGAGTGGCATGGAGAGCTGCATCAAACCAGTCTCAGGACTGAAGACCACAACTACAACAACTATGTATTATTTGAAGTCTCCTGAGTGAGCGCACCACTCCATCACTCCCGACAGATGGCGTAGCTGCAGGACAGTTTCAAAATGGTGTCTGTAGGTGATGAACGTTACAAGAAAAGTGCCGTCATTGAATTTCTCATTGCAGAGGAACAGGCTATGGTGAATATTCACGATCGCTTGTGCAAAGTCTATGGAGCATCTGCTGTCGACAGAAGTACAGTTAGTCGCTGTGCACGGAGGCTGAGGTCATCAGAAGGCGGTTCGCCGGAGCTCCACGATTTGCAGCGGTCGAGGAGACCATCCACACCTGTCAAACCTGACATGTTGCAGCGAGTTGATGCTGTCATTCGCGAGTAAAGAGGCATTACGGCTCGAGAAGACATTTGGAAGACGATAAGGAGGTGTTTGTCACAGTGCGGCACTGGCTCTGCTACCAGAACAAGGAATAGTTCCGACAGGGCATAGAACCTCATGGAGATTACGTAGAAAAATAGGGTGTGTAAGTAAAACATCATTCTTACATGTCTGTGATTCTCATTAGGTTGAATAAAGAATTGTTGAAGAAATAATATTCGGTGCAGTTTCCCCTGCTGTGTGCGGCGGAGAGATGTCGAGAAGAGGGAAATGCATTACTGTTAAGTTCTGTGGGTTGCATGAAATCAGGTGAAACCTATTAGCAGGCACTCATACTTGGCAGAAGACACTACTCTCTAGACATGTGTAAGCGCCCACTGTGGGCTCAGAGCTCAAAGACCGTAGTGACGTTATCGACGTGCATATTGGAGACGCTGCCCAACATAGCTTAGCAAAGGTAAGCGTAGGCTTCCTCGACCGTTGTCACTGTCAATAAAGGTCTTCTGCGCTGTTTACCGCAGTGTCGGTACATAAAATTGTCCGACGTTTCGACCATTACTGTAGGTGGCCTTCCACACGCATTTGTGCTTTGCTGACTGCTCGAGGAAGATCACTTGGAATAGTGGCCGAAACGACGGACTATTTTATATATTGACAATGCGGCTAACAGCCCAGAAATATTTTTTTACATCTCTACAAAGCTTCATCGTATTGTCACTGTGAATTTCATTTCGCGACCGATCGGAGCGTAATAAAGGAAATTCACAGTATTTCAGAGATGCTCCTGGTGAGTAGATGACGCTCTTTTCTCAAGGCACTATTGCAGAAGTTTCGAGAACCGGCAATCGAGGGCAACTGCAAAACTACTTTACTGCCGCCAACGTATATTTTCGTACGAACCACGAAGATAAAATGCGTCAAATGAGGGCTCATACGGGGGCTATTAGACAGTCATTTCTCCCTCGCTTTCATTGCGAGTGGAACAGAAAATGACATGAGATGTAGTGGTGTGTGGTACCCTCCGCTATGCATCTTAGGATGGCTTTTGGAGTATTATGTAGTAAATGTAACACTTGTATGGCGGAATTCTCTTTCATCCTGCAAATAAATATGTGGCATCCGACATAGAACTTTAGATTCTGTACAATGATAGAAGAGACTAAGATTTCATTTGTAATTTGAGATAGAACAAAAGGAATAAACAAATTATTGTGTGTCGATTGCCAAAAATGCCATTAATTGAAAAATGTGATTAATTGGACGCAGCTGAGAATCACCGAGGCAGGGCAAGTCTGTCGTGGAATCGGTATGGAAAGGAATCTGCGCCGAAAACCCCGCTACGTGCCCGCGCAAGTTTTAGTCTGCCGCCTAACGACAGACATCTGCATACGCACAAAAGTCTGACGTCCTACAGAAATGTACACATCGGGCAAATTAATCTCGGCTATCTTTGTTGGGACGAGACAGCTGACTTCCCTCACCCGCGAACGGTAGAGAGGGAGGAGACAAACTGACTCGCAGCACTCAATTACGCCGCAACGGCCCGCCAGGGAGCAGGTCCTGACTGAACGTAATTAGCCGCGGCCGTCTACCGACTGCTGCAACACACTCCACAACGTCCGTGCAGCCCACAGCACAAAGGAGAGAGGTTACTGTGGGAAATTTACCTGTAGATTCTGCTGTCTGCGTGTGGCACATGACAAAGCACTATCCCCAGATACATACGTATGTACTTTTGAAAATGCAGGGACGTGACAATGAATAATACAGGAGCATTCATAACCACTCCCTTGCCCACTAAGATAAGGCAAACACTGTTTACATGTTGCTTCCCGGAGTTTGTTTTAATAGCCTACTGCGAAACCTTCATTTCTTGTTACATGCAACGTTCACAGAGGCAAGTGTGTTTCTTCCCTTGGTTCTGCGTATAGCTAAGTGCCAATTTTGGTCTTACCAGACTTCCAGACACCACTACTCGGGCTGCTATCACTCTCTCGACATTTCTGGAGCTTCGTACGCAGTTTCGAAAGAGCCACTTCGTTCATACCGAGCCATCTAATAATGATTGTTGCGAAGAGGTAGTCAGATTTCATGTTTTAGATCATTGCTCCATTCGTACTGCAAAACATTTTGTCCTGTATCAGACTACCTTGAACATCCAGCAACACCGAATGTCTGAATCTGTCGTACGCTCCGATTCCCACGGCGCTCTCTGAAGCCGATGAGCGATTTATACGTGCAACCCAGAACGGATCCAGAAATGCCTTGTACATCTACATAAAGGAAAAGAATGTCTTCTCCGATCCAGGGATTCCCATTTGAAATCACGAGTTATCTTCGTAACATTCGCTTGTTGATCGAACATACGGGTACAAATCTAGCAGCACACTTATGAAATGCTTCGAAATATATTTTTTAATCTGACGTGGTGGTCATCCGCAAGACGCTGGCAGTACTCTTCCTAGTGTTCTACATGAAGTACTTTTCCTAGTGTTCTCTATGCGGTCTCCTTTACAGATTGGAAACTTGAGGACCTGGCGCCTCTCAAGTTACTCCTCACTTTAATAAAATTCTTCCAACAAACCGAAGTGGACCATTCGTATTTTCTACTACCTCCTTTTGCGTTTGCTCCACTTCATACTGCTTGCGGCGTTACGTCTAAATGTTTAAACGACGTGACCGTGTCAAGCTGCACACTACCAGTGCTTTGTATACGAACATTATATGATTATTCTCCCTTCTCATTTGCATAAACTTTTATTTATTTACAATTGCAGCAAGCTGACATTCGGCATGGCAAATGGAAATGCTGTCTAGGTCGTCTTGTATCCTCAAATAATCAGTCAACAACCACCCATTCCCGTGTACCACAGCGTCATAGTCAAACAGGAGCAAACTGCTGCTCATCCTCGTCAGATCATAAAATAACGAACATATAGAATAAGAACAGGCCTATCACACTCCGCAGGGGCGCTCCTGACGGTACCCTTGCCTCACATGAAAACTCGACGTTGAGACCAGTGTAGTGGATTCTGGGAACGGCGTTCAGTAACTGATGCAAAGCACTATTTTCTTGGCCAATTTCTATTTAAAAAATGCGGAATTCGTCGTGGGACATCGTTGAATATTCCCGCTTCAGCCCCTGCAGTTTCATGAGGTCCGATAAATGGCGGCACTATTCGTAGCCTTCAACATGGCGAGTGCTACAGAGACGCGTTCCAAGCAGAGAGCTGTCATTGAGTTTGTTTTAGCGGAAATCCAGAGCTTCGTAAATGTTCATAGGAGCATGCAAAATGTCTACGGAGACCCGCCAATGAACAAAAGCAAGATGTGTCGCTGGGATCAGTCTTGTCATCATCGCAACAAGGTCGTTGAAACCTGTCCGCTCTCCCACGTGCCGACTGCCGCAAACAGCTGTGACTTCTGCAATATTGGAACGTGCGGACACTCTCATTCGACGTGATCAATGGATTACAGTCAAACATCTCACTGCTCAATTGGGCGTCTCTGTTGATGCTGCTGACGTACTCGTCCACCAGTGAGGGGAAGGCAAAAATGTGTGCCCACTGGTTCCTTGCCGCCTAAAAGAAGACCACAAAGAGCAGCGCATTTCCATCTGTCAGGAATTACTTGCGCGTTGCGAGGCTAATCGTGACAATTTTCTTCGAACATCGTCGCAGGCGATAAAACGTTACTTCGAACCAAAAACCGAACGCCAGCCCATGAAGTGGCGCTGCATTATCTCTCCTCCGAAGACGCACCCTCAGCCGGTAAAGACATGGCGACTGTCTTCTGGGACTCTGAAGGGGCTATTTTGTTTGATGCCCTCCTTTATGGTGCAACAGTCTACTGTAATATGTATTATGCTACCGTCAGGAAATTGAAGAAACGACTTCAGTGTTTTCGTCCCCACAAAAATGCAAACGAAACTCTCCATGCCACGCAAAGCATTACAGATATCTGCGCAGACGAGAAGCGCTCAGAAAACTACATTGGACTATTGTTTCTCATTCAGCCTGCAGTCTGGAACCCACATCTTTCGACTTCCGTATGGCCAAATGAAGGATGCATTCCTCGGGAACCAATACGTGGATAATCGGGAGGTTATTTATGCAACATGGCGTTGGCTCCGACGTCGATCAGCAGAGTGGTACCATAGGGGCATATACACTCATGATCATAAATTAAGGATAATTGCAGAATACGGTGCCACACAACGTCGCACTACACAAAACTGGTGCTAATAGCATAGGCACATAGGGAACATACATGACACAGATCTGTAAGTCCACGGCATTGGTGATGTTGAGAAAACCGTCCCGAAATATATGTGCAACCAAACGCACCTACCCCGACATCAGTATGGAATATGATCACCATGCACACGCACACAGGCCTCACAACGGGTTGGCATACTCTGGAACAGGTGGTCGAGCAGCTGCTGGGGTATAGCCTCCCATTCTTGAACCAGTGCCTGTCGGAACTCCTGAAGTGCCGTAGGAGTTTGAAGACGAGTAACGATACGTTGACCGACAGCATCCCAGAAGTTCTCGATGTGGCTTAGGTCTGGAGAACAGGCAGGCCACTTCACTCGCCTGATATGTTCTGTTTCAAGATATTTCTCCACGATGGCAGCTCGGTGTAGCCGTGCTTTATCATCCATCACGAGGAAGGTGGGAACCATTGCACCCCTGAAAAGGTGGAAATACTGGTGCAAAATGACGTCCCGATACACCTGACTTGATACAGTTCCTCTGTCAAAGACATGCAGGTGTGTACGTGCACAAATCACAATCCCACCGCACACCATCAAACCACGACCTCCATACAGGTCCCTTTCAATGACATTAAGGGGTTGGTATCTGGTTCCTGGCTCACGCCAGATAGAAACCCGGCGAGAATCACTGTTTAGATTATACCTGGTCTCGTCCGTGAACATAACCTGGGACCACTGTTCCAATGACCATGTACTGTGTTCTTGACACCAGGCTTTAAGGGCTCTCCTGTGACCAGGGGTCAGTGGAATGCACCTTACAGGTCTCCAGGCGAATAAACCATGTCCGTTCAGTCGTCTGTAGCGAGACTGGGCCCCCTCCAGCGGATGTTGCTACTGATAAGAACGCACCAGCCAATCAGCGCGCAGCGGAAGGGCGTCGCCGCAACCGGAAGTACCCTTTAGCAGCGGATCGCGCTCGAGTGGCTGCGGTAAGGTCCCAAGCTAGGCTATCTGTAGTACTCTGTGGCCGTCTGCGTGCACTGATGGTGAGATATCGGTCTTCTTGTGGTGTTGTACACTGTGGATGATCCGTACTGTAGCGCCTGGACACGTTTCCTGCCTGCTGGAATCGTTTCCATAATCGTGAGCTCACACTTTGTGGCACACGGAGGGCCTGTGTTACCTGCTGTGGTTGACCAGCCTCCCGTCGCCCTAGTATTCTACCCCACATAACGTCATTTTCAACACACAGTTACCAGTAGCACGTCTGAAAACGCCTGCACACTTACTCGCTGCACCGTACTCTGAAATGCACCAACACACCTCAGCGTATGTGGACTGCTGCCAGCGCCACCGTGCGAAGACCGCGGGTCAAATGCGCCGCCTGGTCATACTCCGAGGTGATTTTAGCTCGCAAACCGCCCACCAGAGTGTTGTTTCACCATGTATCAGCATTATACATAATTTATGAGCATGAGTGTTGGTCCTCCTACTAAGGTGGCGTAAGGCCATCGCACTGAACGGAGAATTACTAAACACCATACACTTCTATATTCGTAGGGAACTGCCACCAAACTAAACTCATTGTCAACTTTCAGATAAACTTTATCATAGACCCCAGATATTTAATTCTTGCCACTGAAAACAAAAAATGATTTTTAAAAAATTGTTCCATTGCGAAGAAATATATTTTATGTACACATGATACAATTCTGAGGGAGCTTTCAAATTAAACGCTTAAAATAATGGGTATCAGAAACAGAAAAGCAAATTTGATTCTATAACAAGTCTTTTAAGTTCGTTAACTCCAAAACAGAGTTCTTTAAGAAATATTTGTTCATGTGATAGCGATGATTGTCTTAACATTTATCCATTTCCGCAAGTCACAAATGTGGTCTTTGGTCTCGGCAGCTCAACATTGGTGGTGGGTACTCCATATTACAAGGCACGCTATCTTGAAACTCAAAACCTAAAAACACCATCAGTCGTACTCCTAGTAAAATTGGTGCTATGAGTAACCATCTACCACTCTACTGCTTACTAAATTGCATACTTTTAACCTTTAACGTGCGTTTCCAATAATAATGTCTATTTTTGGAAACGTCCCTCCAGATTGTTGTCAGACCTCGTATACAATTTTTCTGCGTCGTAACACACTACATGTGACACCATTCAGGATTTTGGAAGTGGTGAAAGGATTATGAATAATGACAATGAACCCGGAACGACAGTTAAGAAAGCAACAATGTTTGTATGAAGTTGGTTCAAATGGCTCTGAGCACTATGGGACTTAACATCTGAGGTCAGCAGTCCTCTAGAACTTAGGACTACTTAAACCTAACTAACTTAAGGACATCACACACATCCATGCCCGAAGCAGGATTCGAACCTGCGACCGCAGCGGTCGCGCGGTTCCAGACTGACTCGCCTAGAACCGCTCGGCCACACGGGCCGGCTGGTATGAAGTTAAAACGATCCGAATGACCTTCACTTTTTAGATGCAACACGAAAAGAATATCTAGGACAACCGCTGTCCATAGTCGAAAATTAAATTTCCTCCTGCATGGTGGTACGTGTTTTGCAGCCTAATTCTGTATCCGTTGAAACGTCGAATAGCACAGGTGACAAAATCACATGTAAACAATAAGCTGTTATAAAACTAAGATGGAAAACGGTGCTTTATCTGTAGCCCGTTATAGTGGCGGTATGCAATACCTTATCTAACTAAAATTATCTCCTCGCTCGAGATTTACTAGAGGATTTCGCCCAAGCCGTAGAAGCAGGTTTTCTCCTCCTGAGTTCCTTCTCTTGGAGAGGTCATTAATATTCATACCGCAGTCACTTAATGTTCTTGTGTATACCAACGATGAGATTGTTCGATGGGACAGAATACCTAAATGGCCTGTGTAGTAGAATTGCAGAATTGGCATACGTGTGAAATCCCCAGATACGTAAGCTGTTCGAGGATATCTTACGTTACACGAGAGGTGTTCAATAAGTGACGTATCAGTTTTTCTCTGAAAGGAGGTGACGTTATTCAATATGGCAGTACACTACATTATTTCGTACTCTTCTGGCTATGTGTGTTTCTCATTAAATAAAAAAATGGCAAAATGAATACCCGGATAGTGCCGGGTTTGTCGCTAGCACATATATATATATACGTTGCTCAAAAAAAATGGCAAAATTCAATTTTCCAGGTTTTTTTAATGAGAAACGTAAAATTTCTATATGCAGGGGGCAGTTGCTTCGCCCGACTACAACACCTCTATGCAAACGCCTCTTCATAGCTCTACAGACAGCTATTGTTTTCGCCTACAGCCTTTGGCGCTTCGTAGTTGAAAGCTGTCGATAGCGCTGCCACGTGTCAATGATCTTCTTAACCTGACCCGGCTGTAGGAGTGTCCGGTAGTAAAGAATAAATGTATTAAAACTTCATCCATGGTGGGGCATTTTTTCACGCATCTCAGTATTTACAACGTCAATCTCTTTGAATTATGTCTCGTATAACGGTAGATATGTGTAGGTGCATTCAGTGGCATAAGTGGATACGGTCTGCGAAATATGTTTCGAGAAGAGCTCGTGCCAAACAAGTAATATATTTAAACGTCATGCATAATGCTGCAGTTTTTCATTCATCTCAATATTTATGTTATACCTCCCGAATAATGATAGGTAGGCGTTTCTTACTTTCTTAGCGATTGTTGCCTGACTGTAAGGGATATGTGTACCACGTTTCGTTGAAATCCGTCCAGTGCATTATCAGATGTGGGACAAACACACACGCAACCCCCCCCCCCCCCACACACACACATACACACATTTATGATACTGCCTTAAAATTAGACTAATCTGATGAATGGAATAAACAGTCTAAGGAGTACAGAGTATGGATTGAGTGTAAATCGAAGAAAGAAGAAAACAATTTTTTTTATGTTTACTTGTCACCACAGTTGTTTGTGGTGACAAGTAAACATAAAAAAAATTGTTTTTTCTTTCTTCGATTTACACTCAATCCATACTCTGTACTCCTTAGACTGTTTATTCCATTCATCAGATTATGTAATTCTTCTTCACTTTCACTCAAAATAGCAATGTCATCAGCGAATAGTATCACTGATACCATTTCACCTGGAATTTCAATTTCAATCCTGAACCTTTCTTTAATTTCCTTCGTTGCTTCTTCGATGTACATATGGAACAGTGGGGGCGAAAGACTACTTCCTTGTCTTACACCCTTTAATATGAGCGCTTCGTTCTTGGTCGTCCACTCTTATTATTTCCTCTTGGCTGTTGTACATATCATATGTGACTCATCTCTTGCTACAGCCTACCCCTGTTATTCTCAGAATTTCGAACGTCTTGCACCATTTTACATTGTCGAATGCTTTTTTCAGGTCAACGAATCTATGAACGTTTCTTGATTTTTCTTTTGTTTTGCTTCCATTATTAATCGCAACCTCAAAATTGCCTCTTGCGTGTCTTTACCTATCCTAAAACCAAACTGATCGTCAATCAGCGCATTCTCAATTTTCTTTTCCATTCTTTTGTACATTATTCTTGTCAGCAACTCGGATGCATGAGCTGTTAAGCTGACTGTGTGATGATTCTCGTACTTGTCAGCTGTTGCCGTCTTCGAAATTGTGTGGATGATGCTTTTCCGAAAGTCAGATGGTATATCGCTAGACTCATACATTCTACGCACCATCGTGAATAGTCGTTTTCTTGCCACTTCCCCGAACGATTTTAGAAATTCTGACAGAATGTTATCTATCCCTTCTGCCTTATTTGATCTTAAGTCTACCAAGGCTCTTTTAAATTCTGATTCTCATAGAGGCTTTCAATGCATTCTTTCCTCCTATCCGCTCTCTCATCTGTATTTAACAGTGGAATTCCCGTTTCACTCTTAATGTTATTAACCTTGCTTTTAGTGTCACCGAAAGTTGTTTTGATCTTCCTGTATGCTGAGTCAGTCCTACCTACAATCATTTCTTTTTCAATTCCTTCACATTTTTCATGCAAACATTTCATCTTACCTTCCCTGCACTTCCTATTTATTTCATTCCTCAGCAACTTGTATGTCTGTATTTATAAGTTTTCCTAAACATTTTTGTACTTCTTCCTTTCATCCTCCCTCTTTGATAAGGCTATTGGCAGAATGAGGGCGTCTTCTTATACCGGAAGTCTTTGGCTGCCAATGCTGATTATTAATCAAGTTTTAAGAAGCGGCGGGATTCGAACCCGGGACCAAAAACGTTTTGAATATGAATGAAAGGCGCTTCCCCAAGACCACGGGTGCAATAGCAACGCAAAAACTGACATTTCCTTTCTCCAATGAGTCATCTTTTCACGTACCTGGCAAACTGAAATGTCATAAGGTTCAATCACGGGTGTTACAAGTGACATAGACAGAGACAGTACCAAAGTCAATGTGTGCAGTGAATTTGTGTAGATCGGCATGACTGATCCACTTTTTTTCAGTGGACTTACTATTAGCAGTAGTGATTAGTTGGTCATGTTACATGGGGCTACTGAGGCGTACTTGGAGCACCTCAACGAGACACTATATTCCAGCACAATGCGACACCATCCCATTTACCTGTAAAATTTTGAATGAAAAATTCCATAATAGGTGTATTAGACAAGATAGTAAGATACGATGGCCACCAGTACTAAGCTACTGTAGCCTTCAACACGAATTCGTTATGTCTTTTACTTAAATATGCTACCCTATCGTAGTCCAGCAACAAGTGGCAGAAATGACATTGCAAAACCGTGGTACATAAAAGATCTTACACAATTCCAGTGCGATCCCAATACGTATGTAACACAAAATGTACATAAGCGTACTTTGATAACCGGACTGAATCTATTGTTGTATCAAGTGACTTATATTATCCAGCTTCTTTTCTTCTATAGCACGTAACTTCACCTGGTCGGCATGTTATTCTCGATTTGACAATGGTTCAAATGGCTCTGAGCACTATGGGACTTAACATCTATGGTCATCAGTCCCCTAGAACTTAGAACTACTTAAGCCTAACTAACTTAAGGACAGCACTCAACACCCAGTCATCACGAGGCAGAGAAAATCCCTGACCCCGCCGGGAATCGATCCCGGGAGCCCGGGCGTGGGAAGCGAGAACGCTACCGCACGACCACGACCTGCGGACGATTTGACAATGTTAGTAATAGAGAAAGGCGGGATTATTTTCCTGTCGCCACCACCCTTCGAACCCACAATCCTCTCCTACCCTCTCACGGTGAAGGTATTCGTGTACTCCACCTGTGAACACATGCTTTGTGAAAGTATATCAATGTTTCCGAAATTATGCTGGTTGATGTTGATGATGCTGATTGAGTCTTTAAGGAGACCAAACTGCTTAATTCATTAGTCTCCCATTCAGCCTCCAGGACGGAAACAGTGTAAGCAGTCTGCCTTCCTAGAGAGCACATTCTCTGTGCGGGCATGAGAAAGTGTTCCATACGCCTGCGTACTGTGTATCTGAAGCAGGAAATGGAAACCAGCCCTGTATTCACCACGTGGTGTCCTAAAAACCGAATAAAACCCAAATCCCGCCTCGCTGGTACATAGGCCCGCATTGTTCATCCGCCCTGAAGATTCTATCCCGGACCGACCCGTCTCTCCGAGTCCCTGAAGCAGCGTGCTAACGCACGCCGGTTTACAGTCCAGATACCAAACACCTTAGCCATCAATGGGATTTGGTGTCCTTAACTGAAATCATGATTTATCAGTTTATTTTATCAACATGTTCTCTAGCAGATCTGATACAGATCCATAGAGCGATATGAAAAATAACCCACCTAGTTCGTACAAACAGTTTGTACACTAGAAGATATTAACATGGGAAATTTGAAGTTCAGTTCGTCTTGTAAAACAACCATTAATGTACCACACTCTGTGTGGTACAATGACGACTTCCTAAGATGAAAGTCGCCGTTTCGAGTCCAGAATCTGGAGTTATTTCAAACATGTCGTCACACAGTGTATCATTTGTAGTGTTAATAGAAGTGAGGAAGAATATTTATAGATGCTGATGATGATACCAGATAATATAACAAAACTGTGTGTACCGTAATGGATTCATACTAGGTAACAACAGAAATACTTGCGAGCGCTCTGAGTGGTTATATTCACAGGGAAAACTGATTTTGTTTATTCAGGTTAATATGCAACAGCCAGTCCATTGTGTTATCGGTACTAGAAGAATTTTCGTGTTTCGTCTACCTGCGAACGACGCTCACTGAACTGCTGTCAGTTAACAGAGTGACCCAGCGCTATTCTTGTTCTGTGATACTATACAGTGGTGACAAGCAATTATTTTGTGTTTGCATTCCGTTTCAGGACAAGAACATATTTTGCTTCTGCGACTGAAGCACCACATTCGTAATCAGGAACAGGTCTAACGCCGCAGCAGCAGATCTCTGGCAAAGAATTTCAGCAGGATGACTTTACGATGGGAAACACCGCCTGCGTGTTATTACCACTGGACACGAAACGAAACGCTCAGAAGTTTCTGAAGGCGAATAGCTCAGGTGTGATTTATTCATCCTACGCGATATCACACAATGGTAGAGCAACATCTGGAACCAGCGCCTCCACTATGCTACCTAAATACACGAGTTCCTTTCAGCACCTGTCGTTTATTTCGAGCTCCGCCTTCTCCTTCCCTTAACGCATCTCTCCCTCTTATTTCTTCACAGAACCGCTTTTTATTTGACAGCGTCCCTCATCCTGCCTCAGCGACATGCTATAATATTTTTCTACTTTTAGTCTCACTGTTTATAATTATTAAGCACCAACAAAAATTTCATACCTCACACACACTTCATATTATGTCTGTATTTCTTAATGGAGCTTTTCTTCATCAATTACCGTCTGCAACAGAAACACCTGTTTCTGTGACTTGAGGTTCTTTTGGGTGCAACAATTAATGGTTCAGTAGCATATGTTTATTTCTCAGTAGCATATGTTTATTTCTCAGCTTGAAGGCCATTCTGTACATACGAACAGGTGTAATGTTTTCTATAACTTCACATATTTTGCGTTACGCAAGCCTGGAATATATATTTGAAGTTATTTTAAAAATTCAAACCAGTCGCGAAAAATAGAGATTACTGTTCTGAAATATTATTGGCTCTAAAAACAAGTGAAGTGACTCATCAATAAACATCTTTTAGAATATCTGTTTCTGTCGACATTCAGGTAAACGATCTCAGGCATGATAAGTTTTTAAAACAGTTTCTTAATTCATAAAACTTTTACTTCCGTTCCACGGCTCTTCTATATTCTCGTCGTCCATAACTCCATTAAACATGCAAATCCAGTGTAAACAGAAATAGCATGCTAGAAGATAATCGCATGACAACTTAAGACGGAATTTCAACTCGTGGAACTAACTTGTTTTCTGTGCCACCAAGTGTGTGTTTATATTGGTGAAGGGAAATGATCTACTAATGTAGTAAATGAAATAACCAGATTGTAAAAGAGGGTACAACTAAGTTTTCAGTACACATTTACCACACATAGAAGAATGTACACTCCTGGAAATGGAAAAAAGAACACATTGACACCGGTGTGTCAGACCCACCATACTTGCTCCGGACACTGCGATAGGGCTGTACAAGCAATGATCACACGCACGGCACAGCGGACACACCAGGAACCGCGGTGTTGGCCGTCGAATGGCGCTAGCTGCGCAGCATTTGTGCACCGCCGCCGTCAGTGTCAGCCAGTTTGCCGTGGCATACGAAGCTCAATCGCAGTCTTTAACACTGGTAGCATGCCGCGACAGCGTGGACGTGAACCGTATGTGCAGTTGACGGACTTTGAGCGAGGGCGTATAGTGGGCATGCGGGAGGCCGGGTGGACGTACCGCCGAATTGCTCAACACGTGGGGCGTGAGGTCTCCACAGTACATCGATGTTGTCGCCAGTGGTCGGCGGAAGGTGCACGTGCCCGTCGACCTGGGACCGGACCGCAGCGACGCACGGATGCACGCCAAGACCGTAGGATCCTACGCAGTGCCGTAGGGGACCGCACCGCCACTTCCCAGCAAATTAGGGACACTGTTGCTCCTGGGGTATCGGCGAGGACCATTCGCAACCGTCTCCATGAAGCTGGGCTACGGTCCCGCACACCGTTAGGCCGTCTTCCGCTCACGCCCCAACATCGTGCAGCCCGCCTCCAGTGGTGTCGCGACAGGCGTGAATGGAGGGACGAATGGAGACGTGTCGTCTTCAGCGATGAGAGTCGCTTCTGCCTTGGTGCCAATGATGGTCGTATGGGTGTTTGGCGCCGTGCAGGTGAGCGCCACAATCAGGACTGCATACGACCGAGGCACACAGGCCAACACCCGGCATCATGGTGTGGGGAGCGATCTCCTACACTGGCCGTACACTACTGGTGATCGTCGAGGGGACACTGAATAGTGCACGGTACATCCAAACCGTCATCGAACCCATCGTTCTACCATTCCTAGACCGGCAAGGGAACTTGCTGTTCCAACAGGACAATGCACGTCCGCATGTATCCCGTGCCACCCAACGTGCTCTAGAAGGTGTAAGTCAACTACCCTGGCCAGCAACATCTCCGGATCTGTCCCCCATTGAGCATGTTTGGGACTGGATGAAGCGTCGTCTCACGCGGTCTGCACGTCCAGCACGAACGCTGGTCCAACTGAGGCGCCAGGTGGAAATGGCATGGCAAGCCGTTCCACAGGACTACATCGAGCATCTCTACGATCGTCTCCATGGGAGAATAGCAGCCTGCATTGCTGCGAAAGATGGATATACACTGTACTAGTGCCGACATTGTGCATGCTCTGTTGCCTGTGTCTATGTGCCTGTGGTTCTGTCAGTGTGATCATGAGATGTATCTGACCCCAGGAATGTGTCAATAAAGTTTCCCCTTCCTGGTACAATGAATTCACGGTGTTCTTATTTCAATTTCCAGGAGTGTATTTTATTTGGATATGTGCACTGAAACGCTAGATTTCCAGGAAATGATGCAAGTGATACTACATGGGAGATGTGGAGGCATAAATAAATATAGGTCTTATTAAGCTTGGTTAATAATACAATCGTAGACAGTCGCCGAGGTAGCTGCGCTTGTTAAAGCCCGGATTCCGGCACAGCGAATTGCGCCGGCCGCTGATGGAATCCACCTGTTGTTCTAACGACAAAACTAGGTGTGCCAGCCAATTTGGATGTTTTTTTAGGTGGTTTCCCACATCCTGAATGGTAAATATTGGGCTAAATTTCTCTCATTTTCACATGTATAACACTGTAAAGTTACACGGGCGGAAAAGTAACAATTAATAAAATATTGCGAGCTACTATGCCGTTTCGTCTCCACCTGTGGAGGACATTTTGAAGGAGGATTGTGGCTTCTTTGAGTCTCCGATTCACACTCACTATAAGTATGACTAGTCGAAGACAGTTGTGGTACACATATTCCATCTCGGGGGGTATGCTGTGGCGACAGGAACGGCACCAGTCCATCCCTTAAGTTAAGCACGCCAAATCCCTTAATAACATCCCCGATCCTGCGACGTTGTGGGGAAAATACAGAAGAAAAAGGAAAACGCCCAACCCCACTACACTGCCAATCAGACATAGTCTATGCTTCAGCGATTTGGTTGGGAAACGCTGCAATATCATCCGCCCGGATCGTTCACGATATGATTTTTCACATCTTTGGCGGCATGAAGGGCATGCATGGCTATTCGTTTTAGTCGGGCAAGGAAGATTAGGTGCGGTTGTGGATCCGTCAGCAGCCGACCTCTTCTACGAAACGGAAACTCTTCGTATCGTCTCCCAGTGTGGTAGATATCTTACCTCGTGTGTTGATTATATTTCAATAGAACCATTCCATGGTTCGGTTGTGGTGGGTCTTCTGTTTTCATTTGATTGCCCCTTATCGTATCAGTTGAATGCGACTACATAAGAAAAACCAGTGAAGCAGCTGTGTGGCTTCTTTCACAAGAAAAAAAATATTAATTAAAGGAAAATTCAGTCACCCACCTTTAATAAACTATGAAGAATTATAGGAAATTAGTTGCAACATGAAAATACACCGTTGTGAACCCATGTCCATCGTAATATATTTTCTTCTCCAACGTGTGGGATTCAGTCCAAAATATTTGGCGGTATCTCTTCATTACGCTCTGTTATGTAGGTTACTCCAGTCTATAACGTATGCATGTGTACGTATGTGTAATATTTCTTAGAATTTTTCCAATTTTCAGAAGACGAAGTATGCGTAATGAGACACTAACCCGCCTCTGTAAGGGAATTAGATCAGCCACATTACTAAATTTGAGTAGCGAGAGGGAGGTTCAGATCTTATGTAGCCTGTAAAATTTAGGGGAAAAAATTTGTGGTAAGGTCTTATGGGACCAAACTGCTGAGGACATCGGTCCCTAAGCTTACAAACTACTTAATCTAACTTAAACGAACTTATGCTATGGACGACACACACATTCATGATTCAGGTAGGACTCGAACCTCCGACATGGGGAGCCGCACGGACCGCGACAAGACGACTTAGATCGTGCGGTCTACTCAGCGCGGCAAATTTTAGGGGGATACGTTGAGGAAAGAATTCACCTATCTTATGGATTAATCTCCAGCATGCTACAGAGTGAGGCAAAAGTCTATATACACCCCTATAAAAGTCGAACAGTATTACTAATCATAATGGCTTCTGTAGCTGGGAGCGCAATTTTTCAGAGCTATGGTGACAGCGGCGGCCATCTTGGCACCCGCCATCTTGGATTTGGGTTACCTGTTTCAGACGGAAAGGGGGTCATATTGAACATGGCTTTGAACTGCCTCTTTCTCAGAAATACACATGTGTAATGTTTATTTGTGTATGAATTATGACTTGTTATAGCTTAGGGCACTTGTCAGAGTCGGCAATGCAGCATATGCTCAACATGACCTCCATTGTGGTGGACAGACAACCGGAGTCTGTTTTGCAAAACCTGCTGCACGCATCACAGGATCTGTGGGTCAACAAAGGCACACGCCTCCTCAGTACGGCGGCAAAGATGGTCTCCATTGTTTATTTTTACCTCATACACAATTGATTTCAAATGTCCCCACAGATAAAAGTCAACATGTGTATGATCAGTGGACAGTGGTGGCCATTCGATAGGAAACCTCCTACCTATCCAGTGACCTCCAAACTGTTAATCTAGATACTGCCTGATTTACAGTGTCATAGTGGGGAAGTGCACCGTCTTGTTGGAATGATGTTGGTAAATCACCCTGCAGATTCAGCAGCGTTGGATGCGTATAATCACGCAACATGTTACAATACCTCTCCCATCCAAGGTTCCATCAATAAAAACCGTTCCCACGATTCATGTGTCCCAAATCCCATACCGGACTATCAATTTTCCACCTCCAGCGCCTTCACAGGGATCCATCCACGTGAGATTTGCATCTGACCAATAACGATGATTCTGCTTGTTTACTTTACCTTGCACATAAACATCAGCTTTGTCACTGATTAACATCTGTCGTATGAAGTTTGGATTCCAGTCACACTGATCAAGAGCACATTTTGCAAACTACAATTGCCGATTGGCGTCATCCTCCGAGGATTGTATGGATGCCATTGGTGTGTGTGAAAAACACGCAGGACTGAACACTGAATGACACTAGATATTGCTGATAAAGGGCGCATACTTTGATTTGAACTTTTCACCACAGAACCTATTCCACGAAATTTGTCCACTAACTTGGATACTGTCGGAGAGTGTAATGTCACTTTTCTCAGGATGCCGGGTGCTGAAGTCAGCAGCAATCACTCTGGTACTTCGTCTACCAATCATTAACACAATTTAAGCGCGTTCCTGGTCTGTAAGCGAGACTGTGAATCACCTGCAACAATAATTGATCACCTCCTTGCAGTTTCAAATATTAACAGGTCATAGCTCCTATACAAATAGAGATATCTTAAAATAGATATCACATGTGCATTCCTGAGAAAGAGGCAGTTCAAAACGATGTGCCATATCACCTCCTTCGTATTAGAGGCACGTAACACAAATTCAAGATGGCGGGTATCAAGAAGGCCGCCGCTGTCGCCGTAGCTCCTATAAGTTGCGCCCCCACTTACAACACCCCGTACGAAACGTCTTTATAAATCCTCATACAGTTCGACTTTCATAGGCGTGTATCCAGTTTTTTGTATCACCCTGTAGATTGTGAGATGAGGAGGCGATACACAACCAAATAGAATCCGGATGGCGGATGACAGACCGTTTGTCTTGTGAAACACCCAGCTAGACTGTGATTTTAAGGCGTCTTCCACGCTCTTTTGAGCATAGTCTGGGATGGTCGCCAATAACCACCCCAGAAAGTCCGATAGAGAAACAGTTAGAGAACTGTAACATCTATAAGGATATTTACTCGATTCACAGGCCGATGGAAAGCACGACTAAGGCCACAGGAAAGCAATGGGCCCATTCGACGATCTGAACAAAGAGAGAGACAGATTTATAGAAAGGACCGAAATATTTTGTGATACTACGTCAGCTGTAAAGAACAGTAGCACAGTGCAATGCAGAGATTAGAATATGTTCAAGAAATATGAAGAGATTGACACATGAGAGGAAATCATGATGGATCGCATCAAACCAATCCGTTCCCTGACGTCCAAAAACCAAACAATTTGGACAGACAATCTCCATTTGGATAGAAGACAGTACGAGAGTCTCTACTGCTAGGACATTGCTAAGAGAAGAGCAATGACTGTCGGAGGGTGACAACCGTTACATCTCCAGATAAATTGGACGTCAAATATAAAAATGTGCCACGAAGAGAACACTTTACCGCCGAATGTAGTTCATGCTATGAGGTGACTAGTTTTCACACAGCAACTACACATACTTATCACTGTGGTGCATACGGATAGGAACGACCACAGCAAAATGATGGTAACACAGATTAACAACAGTAATTTATTAATAGAAAATATAAAAATACTTACCTGTAGTGTAAAGATTGCACATGGCAATAGTTCAAAGATCACTTGCGCCGATGTTTCTTTAACTCTGGTCTAGTCCTGATTTCAGTGAATGACGACAATGATAACTTGTAGACCCCCTCGGCAGTGACAGTACAAACCGTACTGACGATGTCTGGAAGTACTGCTGATACTGTGTGGATAGTTGAGCCGTGTGTGTATTTATATCCTTGTATCAGATCAACAACTATGGATTCTCGGAAACGACCACGCTGAAGGCCGGAACATTGGTGCAAGCGGGTTTCCACGAGAAGCGATGGCACTACTTCCAGCGGTGGCAAGCAAGAACTTCGCACGAAATACTGTTTGAAAAAATCACAGAACAGGGACCATTAGATTATTACAGCATTTATTAAAACTAACGTCCGGAAGAGAGAAACAGTAGCTTACTGTACGGACCTGTCTGACTGAGCCAAGAAAAGGGAAATTTAATACAAGTAAATATAACAAAATAACAGAAAAGTAGTAGCTGTATTGCTATCTTCTTATTGTCTGGCGCGTTTTAAGTGGAGCTGATCTAGAAGAACGTGCCATTCTCTCTCACTTCCTTGGGAAAACAGGTAAGTTTCACAGCTAGTAGAAACTTGGTGGGTCTGACTTTTCATGTAGACTGAAGAAGGCCGAGTGGTATGCCTTCTTGGTAATCAGTAGCGGTACTGAGGATCGTCTCAGCTCACTTAAGTTAATACACATACTCGTTCCTGTTACAACTGTGAAAAATTCGTAAATAGAATTACTATGCGTCATATGCTGAAATCAAAAGCGTATTACAAGTGCTGACGTTTGTAATGCTTTCCTGGTGCTTGACTAAATGCGTCTCGTAATACAATGTAATAAAATTCAATTTATTGGAGTACCGCCTCTGTCGGTAGTCCACTCTTAACACTAATTTTAATACAATTGTCACATTTTCAGTCAGCTTCCATTCGTTGAGTATCAGCCATTGGGTATAGGCGTCAAACTGGACATAAGCAGACCTTTGCACCTAAGACAAATTTTTTGTAGTATCTCGTCACTGTGTTATTCCCACGACATGTTAGTTACCCAATATATGTACTTTTTACGAAAATGAAATATTATAAAGTAGTAAACGTATTTTATTGTTAAATTTTGAACACATTTCACTGTCAGGAAGTGCCAACAAGTCCATATTGTTACCATAAACACGTCTAGTTTTATTTGAGGAAGTAGTGAATGCCGGTTGCTCTGCCTTTAATATTCAAACTTGTAGGAAATCTAAGTAAAAGTAATTCTGTCGAACATCTAATGGGTTTCAAATAGCTTCTAATGGGGTAGCATAAATGGAACATTAACCTCTATATGCTCCTCCAGCCTAGATTCCATCCGTGACGCTTTATATGTTATGACGAGCGATTAAATAGTGCTCCGAGTAGTAAACATCCAATTCATTCCCAACGGAAACGACTTCTTGCACACGGGGGGCGGGATATAGCTTGCTGCAGAATGTCGGACTCTTTTACCATCACAAATAGTCTTCATTTCGTAAGACGTAGTTAACAGGCAGATCATGAACAGCCCCGCGACAAGATCACACGCAATGAATGATTACTGAAAGCTTACACAACGATTTCACTCATGTGACCAGGAATGGAGAGACTATTTTACGCATAAGGGAAAAAGTGGTATTTCTGTAACATAACTTGCAGACACACCCTAAAATTATGCTTCTCTGGCAGTTACCGACTACTAAGTCGAACACTGGTGATAGAGTGACCAAAGAATATGGCACGGCGGGAACAATCATCCGTTGATGCTTTTGTTGAATCCGCCGTCATTCGAGACGGGAGAACAGCCCTGCAAAAGATTTAGTGATGGGAAGGGTGAATATAATTGTTACATCCCACTCCTGACACCGAATGTAAAAGAGTATATGGTTTGGAGATGGGGAGAGAAACATGGGGCACCAATGTTAATGTATAAAATGGCAGGGAAGGGGGAAGAAGGCAGTGTGCAGGAGGTCGAGCGATCAGGATTTGACAGTGGGCATCCAGGGCTGCCATTAAATGACAAAACAGGGAATTAAGTACAACAAAAAGGATGTATTTCGATATACGGAGTACAAAAGGCGTACCTGCGATCGGAAGTTAGCAGGTTTAGGCCAGTCAAGGACGTCGAACAATTAATTAAAATGGGCAACGGAAGGGGAAGCAGTTCATGTTTACTTACGTTGGTGGCTGGTCGTGAAAGCAGAGCCAGAGCCTCTGCCTTCCCAAAAGACGTCTGTTCTGCTAGCGGTCTGAACTACAAAAGAGCGAAGCAGCTATGTTTCGCCCCGCAGGACGCTCCGGCGTCCACACACGCTATTGTCTAAAATCAATGGCGTGAATTCGCTAGCAGTTTCAGCAGAGGTCTCAGGGCGTCTCCTGTCAGCAGCTTTAATTGGACAGAACCGCCTCGGTTGTGTCACGTAGACACGCCGTGAATTACTCTGGGAGAAAACTTGTAAAGATTCCACTGGCCCTTTGAAATACTTTTTTAAAACCAATTCTCTAAAATATAGCTTGACTGGCTGCCATCCTGTAGAGGCCTGATGTTACGATCCTACAGAAACAAGTGAGCAAAACACGAAAGCGACAGAAAGCGACCTAACAGGGCCCAAGTATAGATTTCCGGAGAACTACAAAAGACGGTATTCACTTCCGAAGACACATTCACAACGGACAACAGCAGCCAACAGCCGTCCTACCGCGTCCGCCGTCTGGCCGCTTGTCCGTTCTCCACACCTGCAGTACACACTACGTAAAGGCCACCAGCATCCGTCTGTGAGAGAACCACTTGAGCAAGTCAGGTCATTCCGCGACACTTAGGGACGATGGAAAGAAAATGGTTTGAAATTTAAAGAAACTGATTAAAATTATTCACGCCAAACGTAAAATTTTCTGTCCTCGTCTGAATCTATAGTGTGCACTCTCTTTCTGCATCCTCACCCATTCGCAAGTGATACTTTCGCATCCAAAGGGTAGCGATAGAGCTCGTTAGATCTTTAAGTGCTCAATCATTACGAGGCTTACAAATCTGCATCCCCTGTCACTCTCACACCTAGTATTCCTCATTTTACCAAGAACGACGCTCGGCCGCAGGTAGTTGTAGAATAGACGACCAGTCGATTTCAATCGCCCCAATTGAGGGTCATGCAGGACACACTTTTTGCTCTTTCCCGTCCCACGTTTCTCCCTCAATTCCAAAAGTGGCTCTGTATACCGAGTGTGAGCCGTGCCTGGCTCGAGCTCGTGCCATCTCTTATTTTACATTCTGTTTTTTTGCGTGCTACCACCTCGTTATGTTAGTTACGATTTCTGTTGTCAGTGAGTTGTCGCTTTGCCTGCCCGTGAGCGGCAGCAGCAGCGCCTATCGAGCGGTGAGTTAGAATGTGCCAGGAGTGCAGTTCGGATCTGCCAGTGGGGGAATTGGAACATAGCACAAGTCAGTCGGGTTGGAGCAGCAGTGAGGCCCAGATGTCCAAGGCTCGCCCGGCCGTTGCCACCACACATTACTGGAGCCGGGGACGGTCTTCGTGGATCGTCGGTCGGTCGTCCTACTGGAATACGTGAATTGGCTCGCCGATCGTTTATGGGTTGGCTGTGTATGTCTATCGACTTCTGATTTGTCTTCGTGATTCCACAGCCACTGCTGAGTGTCGTTCAAGTCTTCGTGCAAGTGTTTGTCAAACCGCGTGTGTAGTTGATGTCATTTGCACTGACAACTTGTTTTAAATGTTGTTTGGTGTACTGTCAGTGAGTCGGTCGGTTGGAGCAGATCAGCAAGCAAGTCTCCGCGCGGCGCAGTCGGTCAGGACCGCTGGCGGTCTCTATGTAGTGTTGGAGCATGTGGGGGCTGTTCCGAGTGCTACGATGTTCGTGGCTCGCTGACCCAGGACATAAAAATTGAGTGGTGATTTAATTACTGAAGCCACTTCTGTTCACGTTGTACGCTTGGTGGGTGGCTTTCTGTTGGTGGTATTCCTGGGGGCAACAGCGAGTGTTCGAGTTGGTGAAGATTTAGCCACCATGTGGTGGAATTAACTATATTTGCCGGTTTGAAATTCAAGTGCACCAGCGGAACTTTCTGCCTTGTGGCCGTCAGTGTTCCGGTTACCTGCCCTGGTCGCTGACGTAAATTCAGGCAGTGTCCTTTCCTCTCTTGTTGTCGTTGTCCAACATGGTGTGTAGTTTTCGCAGCTTAAAGTATTTTTGGTTGCGGGCGGCTCTGTCGGTAACGCTTTGGCTTTTGAATTCTCGTATACTGATCGGTGATTAGCAAGTCATCTTGTCAATGGGTCCCTGACTGTCTTTTGGTTGTTTTGCCAGCGGATCGTGTATAGTTGGGCCGACTTCTGTCTCACCTAAGTGAACGTTAAGATTTCAAGGGTAGACCGAGCCCCCTGGAAACTTCTGAGCGCCGTTGCATGTACTGCCTTTCTTGTTGGCATTTAATTGTGAATTAAGCCGAAGGCGGAATTTGTATGTTTGCAATTGAGTTTTTAAAATCAAAGGCCTTAAGCCGCTTTAAAAGTAAGTTATTTTAAATTGGGCAAGGCTTACATTGTCTGAAGATAAAGCTTGAGCCTTCTACCTGTGGAAAATTTCTTGTATTGTTTTGAAGCATCGGCCTTCAGCTATTTTAAATTTTAAGGTTCTTACTTATCAAGTATTACTTTCTTTCAGGATAAAGCTGTGGGCCTTCTGCCTGTTGAAAATTTATTGTAGTTGTACTGTTCTTAAAATGGTGGGCCTTCAGCCGTTTTAAAATTTTGGATTCTTACTTATCAAGTCTTAGATCACTTGGGCTTAAATACTATTTGAGGTTAAAGCCTAGAGCCATCTGTCTCAATAAAAGATATTTATAGCAGTCGTATTTAATTCATGGGCCTTCAGCCGTTTTAGAATTAAAGATGTTTTCTGTCGATAGTCAAGCTTAGAAATTGCGATGTATTGTTTGGACAACTAAATAAAGTGTTATGTTTGGAGTGCAACTGACAGCCACTCATTCCCGGCCCCTTCCACAATTCCTACTTGTCCTGTCACGCGGGTTTAGCAGGGTCTCAGAGTGGTTAGGGAAAATTGTCCTTGGAGTTAGAATCCTCTCTTTGGAGGTCCTGCATTTTGTCATCTCTCTCATCGAAAGGCGTCTCACTCCCAACGTAATTCAGGTGATACGGAGAGCTATTGATTAAGGTTTGCCGTCTTTGTCACTCACGCGCGTCTATGTCACTTTCAAATCAAAGTAACGTAAAGTGTAGGTGTGGGAGAAGTTCTCGTTACTGTTCGAAGGTCGTCCTCACTGCATTTTTCCTTCCCCTGCCATCACTACATACTCATCCAGTCATCCAATTTCGATCGCTCAGGGAATGAGCAATAAAGGAAATTAGCTGAAACTAAACACTTACACGTCCCATATCCCCTTGAGAAGCATTTGGTGCAGTCTTACCAGCCTAAAATATGCACGGCACAATTAACACTGAGTCAGCGGCATTACACACAGACGGTGCATTTCGGTAATGAATATGAAAATGGCTAGCCGTCAATTTTTAGTGTAGTTTTTACAGCTTAACGTATTTTTGGTTGCGGGCGGCTATGTCTGTAACGTTTTGGCTTTGGAATTCTCGTATACTGGTCGGTGGTTAGCAAGTCGTCTTCTCAATGGATCCGAAAAAAATACAGTTAACGTGAATGATCAAAAATATATAAACGAGAGAAGAACTTGCATTTCACAACCGAACGTATTAAACTTAATCATCTCCAAACGCAAGGCAAAATTACAAGAAGTTTAGCGCACTGGAGTGAATCAAGAAGGAAGTGATATTGCTGAAAGGATATGAAATATATATAAAAGATACCAAAAATAAGAGGAAGGACTAACACAGAAGTGAAAGCTACTCCTGCTACCGCGAAGAATTACGGCTTCCTCCGGAGAGAGTGTGCACTCTGAGACTGGAAGCTATACGACTCCACGGACGTTGCCATACTGGCGCCTCTAGCAAGAGTCGCCGGTATGTTCATCCGGTTTCTTGTGACCGACTGCACAAATCATCCTCACCGTGTGAGAGGAAAAGCTTGTAGGCGCAACCTCACGGAGTCGGGAAGTTTTTATAAATTAATTAGCAATGCATATCGTTCATTTGGTTACTTGTCATTTTATCTTGGACATAGTATCATGGAGAACATATCGTGCCTTACATTTTATACCTGTAATGGGTGTTATTAAGAGTACTACAAGCCACGCTTTTGATCTTCCAACTAATCTCACTGCGTTGACGTATTATTTTTCTAGCTATCATTACCCCATGCAGTATGTGAAACATTTTTTTTGGCATGCTATGATCCACTACCGTATTCCGCCACGGACTCTCCCTACTACTTCCAACTATGCGAGCTGGCAGGCGGGCTGTATGTTTACGACCAGGACATTATAGTGGAATTGTTTCTTTTTCTTCATGCAACAGGCTCACTCTTGCCGCTAACTGTAGTACAGCTTGTGTACCATCAATCAGTGAACTTCATTCAAACACTAAGATGTGTTGAACAACGATGACCTCAATAATCGACAGTAGGGACGTTGAGAATATCATCCCGACACTACTCTGAATGATTTAGGGGAACCACGGAATACGGGAGCAGGATGCGTGCACTCTGTTTGTCTCCACCATCACGCTCGTAAGGCGCGACTACGAAACGTTTAGAAACAGACGATGCACAATGCATCATTTTAACATCCAAAAGGATCTTAAAATAATAGGCCACTTACGTGTAATGACATTTCGCCAAGCCCCGTTAATAACACTGAGCAATAATATTCCTTTTACAAATAATGCGAATGATGTTATTTACTATGTCGTAGGCAATGAAATCCAAAAGTAAGCTGGCCGGAGTGGCCGTGCGGTTCTAGGCGCTACAGTCTGGAGCCGAGCGACCGCTACGGTCACAGGTTCGAATCCTGCCTCGGGCATGGATGTGTGTGATATCCTTAGGTTAGTTAGGTTTAATTAGCTCTAAGTTCTAGGCGACTAATGACCTCAGAAGATAAGTCGCATAGTGCTCAGAGCCATTTCCTAAAGTAAATTAGTTCTTAGCTATTGCGCTAAGTTTTCCTAGTAACGCTGTAAGCTCTATCTCTTTATAGGGATTTGAAGTATTTGGCAAAAGTATGGGAACACCACGAGAACATGAATGGATGCCATACAGATCTGCAGGTTGCGCTGTTATATGGCACCTGCGCGACGTCCTTAATACATTGCAGCTCTCAGTCGTGGTCAAAATAGTGGTATAAGTAGTTGCTGAGACTGCTCTCTCTCTCTGTCTCAGTCTCGACTTCATTCTCATAGAAAGTACTCTATTAAGAAATCGCGCCGAGGAAACCTAAGATATCACATGACTAGTCATTGTCAATAGTTCATGAATAATACCGGCATCTAATACACCTCTTGCAACGATCTCTTCATCTTAGAGTAACACTTGCTCCTCACGTCGTCAGTTACTCGTTAGATGTATTCCAAATTCATTCTTCGCCTATATTTTGTACTCTCTATAGCTCTCTGTAGTACCTTCGAAGTTATTTCTCCAATGTCCGTTGCATCCTTTCGTTTTCTCTGCCTCGTGATGACTGGATGTTGTGTGCCGTCCTTAGGTTAGTTACGTTTAAGTAGTTCTAAGTTCTAGGGGACTGATGGCCATAGATGTTAAGTCCCATAGTGCTCAGAGTCATTTGAACCATTCATCCTGCCGTCAGTGTTTATTATATTTTCGTTATGCGCAAGTTCTAGGGATAGATTCCCCGATGCTTACCCTGTCAGTCCACTGTATTTTCAAACCCCATTATAGCAATATATCTCAACCGTTTCCATTCTCCTCGTGTTCTGTTTCCCCACGGCCAGTGATTCACTACCATACAAAGCTATGCTCCAAACGTACATATTCACACAATTCTTGATCGGATGAAGGCCAATGTTTGATACCATCGGACTTTTCACGGCGAGGAACGCCCTCTACCTATGCTAATTTGCTTTATGTGTTCTCCTTAATCCGTTCATAAATTGTCGTGTTGCCTCGAAAGTGGCAGAACGCCTAAACTTCGCTTACCTCGTGGTCATCATTGAGTTTTTATTTTAAGTTTACCCCTAATTTAATTCTGCTACTCTTCACTACTTTGGTCTTTCGTCGGTGTATTCTGTACTCATTACACTGTTGGCTCCATTCATCACGGCCTGTGATTCTTCTTTAATTCCCCTTCATCATATGTTTTTATCCAGCTCTTGACCCTTCCTTTTATTTCCGTCATTACTATTTCCGTGTACGTAGGGGTTGGGTAAAATCATAGTAACACGCCAGAAATACATGGATGAACATAAATGCAGATGCCACCCAAGTTTGTACGTGGTGTTGTTGTACTGGACCACGAACGGCACACGTGAAATGTCATCAATACGTTGCAAGTGGCAGTCGTGGGCAAAACACTGTCCTGTGTTGATATCAGTGCAATATTTCGGAGCTAGGTGAAATCGAATGTCATAAAATTTTTGGTGCTAGAATGGCGGGCGCTTCGGTAACCAAGCCACCCGAAGTGTCTGGTTTTGAAGAGGCACCATAACGAAGATTATGTCGCATAAAGGGAGAGCGGATATACATAACCCGTGAAGGTCCAGAGCCGATGAAAGCTGTTCGTGAGTGATGTTAATGGGTGGTCATTGAGGAGGACCGTGACGAAAGATAAGAGGATGACAGCTGCAGAATGAGGTGACGTATTCTCGAACCGTTTCAGCACTAAACCAACGTGTAGGTGGCTCAGAAGCAGGGAATTTCTGGGCTAGCTGGGATTCCAAACCGTTCGTCAGTGATTCAAATGCCTGCAACGGTATAAATGATTCTGAAACCAAAAATCCAGGACTGTAGAGCAACGGAACAAAGGCACTTGGCCAGATGAATCTTATTTAACACTGTTTCCCACTTCAGGCCGAGCTTATGTCTCAAAAGCGACACATGGCAAGAGTTGTGTGATGATTTTGGCAGCCATATTGTAGTATTCCGTGGTTCCGACGGTTGTTCTAGAAGGGACCACTACTGCGAAGGATTATGTGACCAGTTTGGCTATTATGATTTATGCCAATGGTGATTCTGTGTTCCAAGACGACACATATCCTGTTCCGAGAGATCGCACTGTAAAGGACTGGCTTTGTTAGCACCAAGTTGGATTATCGTGTCTCTCCTGGGCACCAGAGTCACCAGATCTCAATATTACTGACCCTTTGTGATTTGCTTTGTAGGGAAGTGTGCGTAATCGCTACTCACCACATTATGATTACTAGAACGTGTCACTGTCTTGCAGGAGTAAAATTTTAGTCCATTTCTGCACTTTATCGGAGGCTTATCCCTTAGATTAAGACCGATATTTGATACTATCAGCATTTCATTAGTCAGGAAGGCTCTATTTTCCTGCGCTAATCTGCTTTTTGTGTCTAGCTTACTTCGTTTGCCATCTGCTATTTTCCTTCCAAAGTAGCAGTTTTCGTAAACTTCGACTGCATCGCAGTCCTCAATTTTTGCGTAGGCTCAGTCACTATGCTTGCTTCAGCTACTCATAGTTACTTTCATCTCTTTTGGATTTGCTCTCAGTCCACTTTCTGTACTCATCTGATCGTTCATTCCGTTCAACAGTCCTGGAATTCGTTTTAAGTGTCGCTGAGAGTAGCAATGTCATCAGCGAATCATATCACTGATAAACGATCCCCTTCAGTTTTATTTCCCCGCTCGAACCTTTATTCTGTTTCCGTTATTGCATCTTTGGTCTATAGTTTGGACAGTAGGATGAAAGACTGCATCGCCGTCTTACACACATTGTAAGTAGCCAAAAGAACTTAACTAAGGGACTAGTGACCGTATTATGTGTCACTGCCAGGTTACATAGCTCGATGAATCATCTGTCACTCACAGAAAGAACTGCTACCGTACTGCACTGAAGAAAACTGAAAGAAACATGCATTGAAACCAAAAAAATAACAATTTTATTCAAAGACAGTTATTACACTGAAGCCACCGCGATTTTTAATGGTCTCCTGGACATTACATAAGGCGAGAGGTGATTCATAGTAGAGTGTATGGTCAACAGATACAGCATTGCATTCTCTGCAACGTTCTCCGTGTTGGACATAAGGTTGCCTAGGAGCTATTGTGGCGAGGCTAATATCTTTTGGAAGGTCATTGGTGCATCTGGACGCGCGCAGTACATTTCTCCGACGTATCGCACTCGTGCTCGAAGGCACTGAAGTCGGGGGAACAGCCCGGCCTTTCCATTCACCGAATATCCTACCGTTCCGAGAGTTCATCCACCTGCGGTAGCCCATTGTCACCCATAAAAATGAAGTAATGGCCCAAGTGACCCCAGAAAGTAGACACACGAGGAAGGAGTTTAGTCTCACTATAATGTTGACTGATGAATGTACCGTGTTCAAAACTGTGGATGTCACTACGCCCATACAACTTTATGCCACACCACAGCATATCACCTTGATCACGTGACCGATCAAGTTCGACTATGTTCTTAGATGCATTATATGACCCCACCTCTTATGAGGGTCCATACAGCACTGTCGGCCTTGATCGTTCAGGAAGTCCGGCTGTTAAAATGTGGAGAACGATAATTTTGCTTGGCCGTACTAATCTCCAAATCTATAAACACGGCACACTAGTCGGGCAGAGTTGTTGTGCGTCTGGGCCCTTACGGGGCGAGTCCACCCATGACATCATTTTTACGGATGAAAATACGCGACCGCATCGTAGAGCGCTCCTGGAATAAGTGGATATTCGGTGAATGCCCTAGTGTGCCCGTTCTCCCGACATAAACCCCATCGAGCACTTGTGAGAGGCGTTAGGGAGGCGTATTGAAGCCTATTCACATGCATCATCGTCCATCCAACAGTTGCCAGCTGCAATAGAAAACGAATGGAACACCCTATTACAAGACTTCCTTACCAGCCTTGTAGTCAGCAGGGGAATACCTTGCAGAGCAGACACTGCTGTGTGTGGTGATTACACAACCTGTTGAGAAAAATATACCGTCTTTTCAAAAATGATTCAAATGGCTATGAACACTATGGTACTTACCTTTTGAGGTCATCAGTCCCCTAGAACTTAGAACTACTTAAACCTAACTAACCTAAGGACATCACACACATCCATGCCCGAGGCAGAATTCGAACCTGCGACCGTAGCGGTCGCGCGGTTCCAGACTGTAGCGCCTAGAACCGCTCGGTCACACCGGCCGGCTATCCTGTCTTTTGTAACGTCGAAGGGATAATTATAAATCGCAGTAACTTCAGTGTATCTCTGAATAAGTCATTTCTGTTCGTGTCATTGTGTACTTCTTTCACTTAACATCTGTACTATATTGTAGAAGTTCCTCCGATGCACGATCAAAGTTTCAAATGGTTCAAATAGATCTTAGCATTATGGTTGGTTGGTAGGTTTGTGGTATTGAAGGGACCAGACTACTATGCCCATGGTCCCTTTTTCCAAAAAAGTTAAACACCCACACAGATGAAAAACGCACAATGGAGACGACACAGGACAAGAAAGACTTAGACAGACACCAGACAGAAGGAATTAAAATCACACAGAGTGTGACAGTGGTTGGCCGACCATGGAGACAAAAAAGGAAAAGCCAACCACCCAGAAACACACTAAAAAACCAGTCTAAAATCGTAGGCCAAAGGCGAGATTCAATACAAAAAACTACAAGCAGATTAAGTGATAACAGCCCCCTGCCCGAATATAACGCAATACTAAGCCTGCAAAAGCAGTGTAATCTGTTAAAAGGGCAGAGAGCGTATCAGGCAGGGCAAACGTCTGCCTGAGCACAGTTAAAAGGGCGCAGCCCAACAAAAGGTGGACCACCGTCAAAGCAGGCCCGCAGCGACATAGAGGCGGGTCCTCATGGCGCAGTAAATGGTTGTGTGTCAAGTAGGTGTGGCCAATGCGGAGCCGATAAAAGGCATCTGAGGTCATCAGTCCCATAGACTTACAACTACTTCAACCTAACTAACCTAAGTACATCACACACAGCCACGCCCAAGGCAGCATTGCAACCTGCTACCGTAGCAGCAGCGCGGTTCCGGACTGAAGCGCCTAGAACCGCTCGGCCACAGCTGACGGCTCAAAGTTTCACTGAGCTATGTTACTTGGCAGTGACACATCGTGCCAAAGCTACTTTCGCCAATAAGTTTTGCTGACCATTGTATTTCTTGGCCGATGGCTGCATGGCAGCCAGCTAGGAATCAACATTTGCCTGTGGCTTGTATTCGATGACTCAAGAATTCAGGCTTTAAGTAGGATATGAACACCCAGTATCAACCGAATCTTAGGACTTACAATGTAGGCCCCTGCTGTCCTTGGAGGTAATGCTGACTTCCCAAAGTAGGCACAGCTACAGCCGCACGACCTGGGTGAGGTAAGACGGCCGGCCGCCGCCGCTGCCGCGCTCCAGATTGCCGACGGAACGTCCACGTCCGTCTGCCCGCTGCGCACTTCGCCGGCCCGGCCCGTCCCGGCTTGGCTGTCAGGAGCGTTTCTTTTATTCGCCACCGCCGCTCGTCGCTATTGTGCGCGATTCCACAATGAGCCTGCCGCGAACAATGGTCCAGGAACCACCGCATTAATGTAAGCGCTCCCGAGTCTGCTGATGATGTGAGAAACAGCCGCCTAGAAACGATTTGAAAAAAAAAAAGAGCCACTCGCGTGGCCGCCGCAATATTAACCGGGCGAGGTGTCGGCGGATATTCAGCGACACGTGGGGCCCAGTTTTGCACTAATGAATAAAAATAACGGCCAGCACACAGCACCTCCTCTGCCTGTGTTTCAGCTCGAGCAGCGGTGTGCAAATAAAAACGGCAAACACGCTGGGAAGCTGCGGCCTACAGTCGCTCGGCCGACACCGCTATAATCGCTCGCGTAAACAGCGCCTCTCCCAGTGTTTGTGTTTGTAATTACGTCAACCATTTGCGATCGCGGTTATGGCACATCCGCTATATCTAGATGATGTTTACAAAAAATACTGCTGGAGAATGCGAACGCCGCGGTATTGTTTATCTAGTAAAATGCGCTCTCCCATTACGTGTTTAATAACAGGAGCTATAGCGCTGTGTATGTATTTATATCCTTTCGTCTCTTTATTTTGCTTGAGCCGTGATTCCTGCTTCCACCCACCATTTTGTGTGCATTAACTCTTGCAGCTTTTGAACACTTTTCTTGTGCTCATATTTCTTCTTCTTATCTCTACCGCGACGACCATTTTTATATAGTGTACGAATTCTCTTAAGCGTGGCCGATCGGTATCTCTCCATAGAATGCTAACTAAGGTCTGAGCATGCAGAATGGATTATCTAATATGGTACTGTATCGAACATTTGTTGAATGCCCGGAAGGCGAGTATTCATTCATAACAGATAATGGTATCGCCAGAAGTGCGTCAGATAAGATCTATATGACCACTCCCGTTCTACAAGTACTGTAAACCCGGTGTACTTTTTGCCCCCGTTGTTACTTTGACCACTCATACAGTTTTACGGCTCCCTGCTGGCTCTTAGTTTTGTGTTTACCATATACTGTTTGGCGTTAAAGTTCCACCAAAATACGCCAAATGGCGCCATGTTATGCCGACTTTCTTCCTCAACAGTTGGCGAATCTGTTGGGACTTACAATTATACACACATCAAAAACGTTTTGCAACACCTCGGTTCCGAGAATTTCTGAACCTGTACGGAAAAGTTGAATACACATCAACATAAACATCATTTCCGTCATTTTTATTGCTAATGAAAACCACGATACAGCGAGACCTTCACAGGTAGTAGTCCAGATTGCTGTACACACCGGTACCTCTGATACCGATTAGTACGAACTCTTGCATTGATGCATGCCTGTATTCGTCGTGGCATACTGTTCACAAGTTCATCAAGGCAATGTTGGTCGAGATTGTTCCACTCCTCAACGGCGATTCGGCGTAGATCCCTCAGAGTGGTTGGTGGGCCGCGTCGTCCATAAAAAGCCCTTTTCAATCAATCCCAGGCTTCTCAAGTAGGGCTCATGTCTGTAGAACATGCTGGCCACTCTGGTCGAGCGATTTCGTTATCCTGAAGGAAGACATTCTCAAGATATGCACGATGGGGGCGTGAATTGTCTTCCGTGAAGACGAATGCCTCGCCAGCATACTGCCGATATGGTTGCACTATCGGCCGGAGGATGACATTCACGTATCGCACAGCCGTTACGGCGCCTACCATGACCACCAGTTGCGTACGTCGGCCCCAGATAATGCCACCCCAAAACATCAGGGTACCTCCACCTAGCTGCACTGGCTGCACAGTGTGCCTAAGGCGTTCAGCCAGACCGGGTTGCCTCCAAACGCGTCACCGACGATTGCCTGGTTCAAGGCATATGCAACACTCATCAGTAAAGAGAACGTGATGCCAATCCTGCGTCGTCCATCCGGTATGTTGTTAAGCCCAACTGTACCGCACGGCATGGTGTCGTGGTTGCAAAGATGGGCCTTTCCATGGACGTCGGGTGTGAGGTTGCGCATCATGCAGCCTATTGCGCACAGTTTGAGTCGTAACACGACGTCCTGTAGCTCCGCGAAAAGCATTATTCAACATGGTGGCGTTGCTGTCAGGGATCCTCCGAGCCATAATCCGTAGGTAGTGGCCATCCACGGCGGTAGTAGCCCTTAGGCGACCTGATCGAGGCGTATCATCAACAGTTCCTGTCTCTCTGTATCTCCGAAGAACATCGCTCTGGTTCACACTGAGAGGCCTGGACACTTCCCTTGTTGAGAGGCCTTCCTGGCACAAAGTAACAACGCGGACGCGATCGAATCGCGGTAATGACCGTCTAGGCATGGTTGAATTACGGACAACATGAGCCGTATGCCTTCTTCCAGGTGGAATGACTGGAGCTGATCGGCTGTCGGACCCACTCCGTCTAATATGCGCTGCTCATGCGTGGTTGTTTACATCTTTGGGCGGATTTAGTAACACCTCTGAACAGTCAAAGGGACTTTGTCTGTGATACAGTATCCACAGTCAACGTCTATCTTGAGAAGTTCTGGGAACCAGGATGATGCAAAACTTCTTTTGATGTGTATATAAGTAAAGGTGTGTTACAATCAGGTTCTGAAATATATCTATGGTATCATTTAACCGCAGAGCGATAGGTGTTTCCAAGTTTGAGATGTATGCTACTCGATTAGTTCTCAAAACAGACCACTGGTGAATTTTTGTTGGCATGTGTATCTCTTACCACTATATTACGGTTTCTGAGGCCAAGGGCATCATTTCGCTGTTTCGGGGCTATATTTACCACTGATCATTGTGACTCCAGTATTGTAGATATACAATTTATTAAGCAATGGCGATGCCAATGACAGTGCGTAACTAAGGAATGCATACATTAACAATCGGTATACAGACAAAGAGTCATTTGTAATTGTTCATGTGCCAACAGCTAAGAAAAATAATCGTCAGTCATATATTGCGCAAACTGCGGGCTGTTGCGTTTCAGTCAATGATTTAAGTACAACATATAATGTCGAATATCTGCGGAAATATAGAGTGATGTTCGTTTGGCGACAAGTGCCAGATATTGTTTCGATAAATGAAGAACAGATGACCTTAACTCTAGCGGCAGAGATTTAGGTCTGAAATGGATTAAACTGAAGGTATGACACTTATCTAAATTTGGAGTAATGTGTGTAGTACTGCATCTTAGTACTTTTCATTATATTTACAATTTTGAAGATGGGTCACACTTATTTATGTACTCTAGTAGGCTTCTTTTCCTTTAAGAGGCTCAATAAGGAACTCAAGAAATCTTTAGATTAATGCGTTTATTCCTGGGTGACCAAAATTTCATTGTAATTTTGAAATATTGACCACAAATGGAATAATGGCTGACAGTTGCGGTGGAACTATACGTCGGTCAGTGTATCCCTAAATTCAAGTTAACTTTGGTGATGTGCATATTTTTGCCAATACTTCCTTTCCGTTTTAGAAAGTATGTTGTACTAATTAGTATATAATACTTTCATAAAAATTCCTCTTTTCACTAACATATTCTTCGCAGAAGTTAAGAAACAGCCACGATAATCATATCTGAATCCGAAAATCGGTCGAAGTGTACGGGGTTTACGGTACGTACGCGGTGTATCGAATAGGCTGGGCAGTAACCTGAAACTGTTTGTGATGACGGTGCTGCGTATGAAGAAGTGTCATCGTTGAGTATATGGCGGAAGATTCGGGGTCATTCCAACATTTTCTTTTTGGTACATTTACTGTCTCTTGTTAGGGAGCAACATCTAACGAAGGGTGACATCCATTTGCTTGTGCAAACAGAGATTCCATCTTATTGTGCCACTGACGTTTAGGAAAGTCAACTATGATGGATAGCTTCAGTGTCTTGACTAATGTTTATTCCCTTGGTAATTCATAGTTTTCACACGGCAGTTAAAAACAAATAATTTCTTATTTTAATAAATTCATGGTTCTGAACTAAGTCCTCACCTTGTGGCTCTTATACAGCTTTAAAAGTTTAATTATGGTGTCGCTACATACATCACAGAAGCAATTACTGTCGTTGTTACGTCTAGCGTGAACTTGCACTCACCGACACGGTTGACGGATTACAGTCTGTGAGAACACGTATCTGTTTTATTTTTGACGCATGTACAACTGCTGAACACGAGCGTGCCACATGCAACATGACAGACGGTAACATCGCTCCGGACCACTGACAACTGTCTGTCAGCTCAATCGATCTGTAGCTGCCCCAGTGGAATCCAATTTCCGCAAAACAGTAGTCGACGATTTCCTTTTGCCATACTTGCTTTAAAGTAGTAGTTTATGAGAGAAGGATAAGTATGCATTTACATTTACATATACTGATAAAATCCGTACCATATAAAGAAGGTAACACATGATAGTTGAGACCAGACACATCTGTTACATTCTTTCGGAATAATAATCCCTCTCAGAAATTGGGTTGCAATCTTTTTAAAGAATCAACACATTAGTACTCATCTACAATCATATTCCATTAGAATGAATATAAATTTTATGAGATACTTTCGGAGAGTGTTCTGAGTCGCTTAAATATACAATAAGTTTATACATGTGGGTCAGTACGAAATCTAATTTACATGTGGTCCTTTATATTAGGTTGATACACAAGTTCGTAGTGTTTTTGTTCTGAGTATTAGTGTTCCGGTTGCTATAAATATTTTTATCGATTATTATTTTTCTGTTTATAGTTTACTTCTGCAATCTGGTTGTACATCGTGTCATTTTCTTATCTGGATACAATGAGTGGAGCTGTGAACGCTGGAATATTGAGTGTCAAGCCGAGAAATAGCGAAATATCAGATATATTTTTCTGTTTGACTTCAGTAGAGGGGCGACAGCACTGGAGGCAGCAAGAAACATTTGCGCCGAGTATGGCGATAATGCCATTGGAGGAAGCACGGCTACAAAATGGTTTTGAAGGAGGAGAATTCGACACTAGTGACTCTCCACGTTCAGGATGACTTTCGTGATTTAATGCGGATCATTTAAACGCATTAATCCACAATTATACAAGTTAGTGTACTCGAGAACTGGTAAATGTGATGAACTGTGATCATTCTACCATCATTCGACATTTTCATGCAAAGAGGAAGGCTCAAAAATCGGGTGTGTGAGTACCGGAAGCTCCAAGCTAGAGTCACAAAATTCTGCGGGTGGCCATATGTGCATCCATGCTTGCTCGACATCAACTGGTTCGTGAACAGTACAGGTTACCCCTATACTGTATCGTTACTTTCGACGAGAAATAGTGTTTTTATGCATGACAAGGACATTTTGATGCAAGAGAGGCCGAGTTAGGGCAGCATGACACGGAGAATGCCCCTAGACCCACGTCACGTCAAATGAGGGAGGAAGCTCCCTCACCCTTCCTTGTAACACGCGACGTGGAAGCGGAGTTTGAGACAGTGGCTGCAGCAGCGGACCAACAAACGTTCACGAACACAGTGAGGCATCGCCTACGGCGGCAGGGAGCGCAAACAACGATCGCCGAAGCGTCGCAAAAAGCGTCACCAAAGTTCGGGTGAAACTCCTCCCGTAACCTAGGGGACTCGGAAGTTACTCGAGCCGAATCAATGTCTGACACGGAACACGTGCCTTTAGAGGACGCTGACAGGATTGCTTCAGATGGTGACCGGGTGTCCTGCCTTTCAGACGGTCCCTCTTCATTGACACCGACTGACATAGTACCGCCGACAGAGGAGTCAGGGACAGTGTGCAGACAGCCACATCGAAATGCATGAGAGGGCGTCTCTGGGATTGATGACCACTGCGACCGGGCAGAACCAGTCGAAGAGATACAGGAATTAGCACCGCTAATTAATGACGACTGACTTACAGGATGCTCACCACGAAACGAAAACAACGGGGGGCAGCCCGTTGGCTGGCCCTCCTCTGAGCACGAACAGTGGACTAAAGCCCTTGTAGTTCACAATGACATAACACGAGCATGACAACGACAACGGACCAAGCATATAAGTGAACATTTACACCACACGTTCGCTTGCAAACATGCAACTTTCCCGGGACATGATTTACACCACAGATGTGGATATTCTGCTGGTGCAGAAAACCTGCAAAGCTGCCTTTCCCGATGTGCGTCGTTACAACACTTGCATAGGCGCTGACTCCAGTCGGAGGACGTGGCACAGCGATATTAGTCCCGGAAGGGATCCGATGTGTGACCTCGATTACCTCCTTTTGGCTCGGGGTTTGGCGATGACGGTTAACGACTTTCGTATTGTCAACATTTGTGCACCCTCCGGATCTGGCAATCGACCGGCGCGAGCGCGATTCTACTCGGAGGAGTTTGCGCCCCTATTCCATGGGAAATATGACCACATCTTGGTAAGAGGGTATTTTAACTGTGTTCTCACACTGAAGGATCAGACCCCTAATTTCAGCTCCTGCTAAGCATTGCACACGATCTGCCGAGACATGGCACTAATGGACACATGGGAAAAGATCTATGGGCAGCGAGAGGGCTACACGTCTTTTACTAGCCACTCGACGATCAAGCTGGATCGGATTTATGTTTCTGACGGTTTAAGAGATCACGCGTTGGCTTTTGGGCGCTGGCCCACAGCTTTTACGGGCCACCTTGCATATTTATGCACGTTAACCCTCCCTCGGCAGAGGGGTCTGGCGGAGACGTAGTGAAAACTTAATTCATCCTTGTTGGTGGATGCAGAATGTCGCCAGCGGACCGAAGAAACATGGCAGAAATGCACTCGTCGTCTGCCGATGCACCGTACGGTTCTTTCATGGTGGCTGCAATGTGAAAAACCGGCGATACGAAGAGTTCTCATATAGCAAGGGAAAAGCAAAATGCTCCGCGATATTCTTGATTATTACTACATGGTGCTCCGTGACCTGTCCTCCAGGGCCTCATAGCTCGAGTGTCAAGCTGAAGTCCATCGCATTCAGGCTTGTATTTTACCGATCACGAGACGTCGACTGGAGGGACTTTCGATCCGTGCTCGGTGCTTGGACGACGTCAATAAGGAACGTATTAGCATGCATCATGTGCCCAGGGGACATGCTCGTAACCGCCTATCCTTGATCACAGTGCTCCATGATGGTGATGGTCGGCCCCTGACGTCACAACAGAACATTGCTGCTGAGTTTCTGGAGCATTACCGCCTCCTTTCAGCTGGGACGCCGATGTAAAGTCGGATAGGAGAAGAAATATGGCGACAGAAGCACGCGGAGTCGGATGGTCCGGATACAGAGCTGTTATTGGAACCCCTAACGGAAGATGACATAAAGAGAGTGCCAGATGGACCAGATGGGTTGACACTCGAATGTTATCGCGAATTTGCGGAATTACTGATGTCCGAACTAGTGTTGATGTATAATATGTTACTGAACCTTGAAACGGACACTCCGTCGGAGTTCATGGCGGGGCCGCTTATACCAATACCGAAATCGGCAGGGAGTGTCAGCGCCCATCAAGTTCAACCACTCACAATGCTCAATACCGACAGTAAAATCTTTGCGCGAATGATGGCGGCAAGGCTCTAATATCCAAGACATTACCACCAGACCAGGCTTGTATACGGGTTCGGAGCAACGTCCATTCTATCCTAGACGAATACAGTGACATGATTTCCCTGACAGAAGCTTGTCGCATGCACGCGGCTTTCGTATCAATAGATTTTGACCGTGCATTAGAATCAATCGTGATTTCATCGATTCGACAATGCGACGTACGGCGATACCACAGGATCTTATTTCCGTCTTCATGTGTCTCCTTCGACGGTGAGAGTCAATGGCAGAGAGGCAGGAACGATTCCTGTTTGCATCTCAGTTAGGCAAGGATATCCCTTGTTGTGATGGTGTTTGCAATAGCTCTCGAACCATTGATGCAAACTCTTAGTCGGACTATTACAGGCGTCCGACTCCGTGCGAGCTCCTTCACGTGTCGTGCATATGCAGACGACTTGATGATACTCGTCCGGTAGGAGAACCAAGTACGTAAGGTGGTTGCCCTTCTTACTACGTACGGAGTAGCGGCGGGTAACAGGGTCAAAACGAATAAAACCAAGATTATGCACATCGGACGAAGGCTGGACGCTCTGCACAGTCCATTTGCGACGGGGACTTCTTAAGATGCTTAGGAGTGTTGTTCACCCGATTCCTAAGGCAATGGGCGGCGGCGAGCAACCGACGTCTACTCCAGCACGCCCGACTTCACTTACGCAAAGATTCACTGCGAACCTAAGACATGCTCCAAAGGGTGGAATACACTAATGTTCATTTGTTCTCGCGACTGCTACACCTGGCACAGGTACTACCAATGCCACATGGTATTGCTGACAGGTTTATGGTGGCCTTTGGATACTGTGTCAGCCAAGGGATGTGATTTAAGGCCAAATACGAGACTTTAACTCTCCCACACCATTCTAGAGGTCTTAATCTCACGAATGTGCGGAGGATGGCTCTAGCTCTACACCGGCGAGAGACGCCACGGACATGGAACCAACGGCAACACTCCATCACGTCGGTGATCCTGGACGTGTTTCTTCCTCTGTGCTTTGAAGCGCCGGTGGCGGTAGGCACAATATCGCCTTCTTTTTCTTACGTTGCGCGATTCTTTGTTGATTTTAGTTATGTTCAGTTACAGGTACCTTCTACAGGACCCCCACTACCCGTGAGATATATCGATACTTGCGGCGCCATCATGGCAGCAGTGTTGTCGAACTTAAATAACCAACGAGGGATTGGCGACGGATTTGGTGAACCTTTTCCTCACCACGGCAGCGAGATCGTCTTGGTATACATTAATAAACTGCAAGACAGTCAACCGCCAACGATTGTACGACATTCACATGGTTGCTTCCCCGCTGTCTTATATGTGGCATGCTGGACACCGACGAATATTTTCTGCAGTGCGGTGAGGCAAAGGATTTTTGGTGGCTGACGCAGCACATCGTGGAACTCCTCCGACGCACCGACGAATCCCCAATCACGATGGACGCTTTATTTTTAGCAGACGTTGGCTTCGAGGACACGCAACGCGCTACGTGCTCATGTAGGCATTGAATATTGGCATTATCTACTAGAACAACTTGAAATCGTCCGACGTCAATCGAAATACAAAACGCACTTTTCGAACTTTCTAGGCAGCATGTTTCTTGGCCCCCGAAGCGGTGGGGAGTCCACGGTTTACGTAGTTTCCTGGAGTAGGATATTACTCCCAGTGAAGTGACGAGGATGTCACTCCGGCCCTATATTTCTTTCCTTTCTTTTTCATACGTCATTCTTTTTCTGAGACATTAAAATTAATTGCATTCACTGATACTCAGTATTAAAAAACGTGAGCACATCGCATTACTGTCACGCTGCTATTTTCAAGGTAAGAATCAGAACAGGTAACTGTTGGAACAAGATTTAAATTATTTTTAAACGAACTTCACATGTACAGCGCCTCCTGTTTCCCTTGTTACCTATTAAGTATGCAAACGTACGAGTGGTCGACTAGATGAACCGATAAAAACGCCCCCTCATAGCGCAAATAATACCGTCTAGCTTGTTGAGTCGTCGAACAAGCAACAAGCTGGGTCAATCGCAAAATGATCTATTGTAACATAATATTTGATTTAGAATTAAATTATTTTTTTCCGTATTATAGACCTAGGTTCATACCTCATTTGGGTCTCTGTTCTTAAACGTATAACTGCCATAAATTATACATATTATTAATGACGTTCATTTGAATAAGATCACTTTATACAGGGTGATATCTGCTCTTATCAATGTCGTTTTATGCAACCCACGATAAGTTGTTCCTATGGGGCAGATGGAACTGTACAAGTCCATTCTGAAAACGAAGAACCCCCAGAACAGCTGCTTAGTCCACATTCTTTTCTGGATACATGACCGGTTTCAGAACACTCAAAGTTCCATCATCCGGTGATTTTACTTTTTAAACCAGGTGATGGAATTTTAAGTGTACCGAAATCGGTCTTTTACACAATAAAAGATTGTTGATTATGCTGCTCTTTTGCAGTTTCTTCAGTATTAAAAATGCAACCCGCAACATTACATTTGGCCTTCAAAAACCACGTGCGAAATTTTCACATTCTCTCGCTTGAAACGTGTAATCTATTGCTCCTTCGGAAATATAAACCCGATATTTCTGCCGGATATTTAAAGTAGTTAAATTTTGTGCTGGGATACGTTTTCGCAGCTGACCACGGTTTTGATTTATTCATAAGAGATGTACGAAAGTGTCCATCAAACGCATCTCCATCTCTACAGCGATCCCTTACCGGTTACTGCATCTAGTATATTTCTTCCTGGTACTGCCTCCAACCAATATATAATAATGACTACGCGAACTATTCCCGATATTTTACGTTTCGTCGTCTCTATTGATTGGGCCATTATGCCTTCAGCATAGTCGGCTATTTCGTTAAAATTATTAATTTAAATCTGCTCATGCGGAGAATGAAATCAAACTTTTGTAAACGTTACCCTGAAGCTAATTAGGTTGACAGTTTGATCGAAACTTAAAACTTACAAGCACAGTAGTTTCGTAGTCAGAAGGCATGATGAATGCAAATGCTGTTAAAATTCACAAATTTTTTATGTAAGATTTTCATATTTAGTAGCTTCTTCCTCTTTTGATACCACAATTGTCTCCCACTTACAATCTTATCATCGTCACCACCTACAGTTCGTGACAGTGATTATGATGTTTGGTTTTTGGGGCGTTCAACTGCGCGGTCATCAGCGCCCGTACAAATTCCAAATTTTTACTCAGTCCAATTATTTACACAGTCCAATCTAGCCACTGTCACGAATGATGATGATGATGATGAAATGATGAGGACAACACTAACACTTAGTCCCCGGGCAGAGCCAGTAGTGCTCCAAACATTATTTTACAGAAAAGGATAAAACAATTAATCGCGCTTATGCATGTCGTAAGGGAAAATTTAAAATTTAAATTCTAAAAGTATTTAAGAATGCTTTCTTCCTGCACATTAAGAGATACATGTATTGTTATATGCGACAGTCTGCCCTGGACTAGAAATCGATCTTCAGTTCCCGCTGTTCGCGAGCAGTTTCCGTAACCAAAAGACAATCTGAGCACGCCTCAAGGTCTGACCAAAATTCCGCTGACCCAGTCGTACTATTTCCACAAACCCAATAGGAGAACATCTGGTAAAAATTTTAGATATTAATGGTAGAAAAATTGAATGACAGTGATGTATTGCATACTGACTTTCGTCTTGGGAACAATGGCTACTGTTTGTTTAATGGTTTTTCAAACGTTTCCCCAGTATCATCGGGTGGCGCAATGGCGAGGAGCAGTTCGGTGACATCCTGAGACAGCTAAAAATTCTGGATGCCAACATTAAATTCATAAAGTAGGCACGAAGGATCAACAGCAAACTTTCCACCAATTTTGGTTACGAGGAGTAGTGAGAACCTGGACCACAACGCATATAGAAAACCGGCATCAACAGTCAATATCCACACAAAATTTCAAACCATAGTCAAACCTTCATTGCGTAACACAATAAAAGGATCTCGTCTTCGAAACCACGCAACTGTTTCCCAATGCAACGCAGATGTTTAAAATCTCTCTAATGAATACAGCCCTCTCCTGTAATGGTGCAAGTCTTTAGCGCCTTGAAATATACCATTGGGGTCGGTGGGTTCGAATCCTGCCTCGGGCATGGGTGTGTGTGATGTCCTTACGTTAGTTAGGTTTAAGTCGTTCTAAGTTCTAGGGGACTGATGACCTCAGATGTTAAGTCCCATAGTGCTCAGAGCCATTTGAACCATTTACAGCTTGGTCATTGCCTTTGATCCTTGACTGACCAGGGACGCACAGCAGGTTTACCGTGCTGCTTTCTTAAGGTGTTGCAAGGCCTTCATGGCATTCTACAACCATCTTTGTTCTCGTTGCCGGAGGTATGAGGGACGTTTGGCTGTCTGAATAAACGTAGATGCTACGATCTTTGTAGCAACTACGCAAGTTATCCTCCACACTCACCCTGATAGGTGATATTTCCGTCTGGGATACTGTTATCAGCTTTTCTAAAGAGATAGCGGTCTCTAGCGGCCTCCGTCTGTTTTCGACTCGTCAGTGGCCCAGATAACGTCTGTTACGTAGTGTCATAGTTCGTCCTTCCAGTACACCTTACTTCCACTTGTTAAACTGAAACGTTTATTGTAGCAACTGGAAGTTATTGTATATTCAGCTGTATTTCCCTACCATTTCGATGCTTACCAAATTCCCTATTTTGGTATGGAATTTTGAATAAACTACAAGTATCCAGTTAGATCCACTTTCTAGCCTATATTCTCCTGCCGCTGCCTTCATATTGAATCACAGGTATAATGCATTGTCTCCATTCCAACAGTGTGTGTGTATGTGCGCGCGCTTCAAATACTGCCTGTTTTGGCTAACCAGGCCAGTTTCTGCATGTTACCAAGCTCCTTAGCAGCCATATTCTCTTCTACTGTGTTCCGTAATACCGTAGCTGCATAAGCTATTCTAAATTTCATTTGCATATTGTAGCCCCATAACCTATCCCAGATTTCATTACAATGAGATTGAGAGAACCAAAATATTATTCTCTTTGAATGACTGTTTGGCTTCGTTTGGAATACATTACGGGTGGCAATTTTATTCTCACTGAGTAACGGGACTTAGAGGAATTAATGACAAGTAGGCTCCAAGTGATTGCAATTCGTGGAATCTCGGCAGGACGGCCGCAGTTGCGACTAAACAGATGTCGCCCAAGATGACTATTTCCGTTCATACACCAAGACTCACGGACATTCTCACTGTCAATAACACGTTAATCATGTTGGTGGCATCAGACAGTTGAACCTCAGTCAAATCTTGAACAAAAATAAGTAACTATTCTCACTTTCAATACCTTACATTGATATAAATATGTTAATATATCAAGGATCGGATGAGGAAAGGTAACGAAGACAATGGCGAAATAAGTATGTGAGGGAAAAGACGGGTATTGCTTTAAGAAGCTCACTTAGTTGCTAAAATGATTATACATGATGATCTTGTGTTTCATATTAACGAGTTTCTTTTCTTTATCACTCGTAGCACACCTCATAGTCAGCTTATTATACTTACTGCATCTATCACAATGCCAGTAACTCTGGCGGGAGGTCAGAAAAATTATAAAACAAACGTCGGGGTATGATACCGAGACGAAATCCAACAGGCAGTAAGTGAATAGGTGGCCACGGAAGCCTCATCAGTTTTGTTTTAAAGATAAATTTTGGGGCGAGATCAGATAGCCTAGTGATTAAGGCGGCTATTCAAGAAAAGCAGGAAATGAAGATTCGAGTCCTGGTCTAGGGTAAATTTTCTACTTTATTATTGTTAAGCTTCACGAGCCATGCAAACCTTTTGCTGAAAAATTGACAGAACTGACCTAGTTTGTTCTGTCTTCAAAAATAATTTAGTCACAGTACAGGGTGAACCAAAACTCAAGCACTCCGGCTAACAATAGAAGAAGTGTTCATCCCGGGCATGTAATTTCTGTACAAAATTGCGCCAAAAAAATAAAGGCAGCATGGCGACACTAATCGGACGTGTGACAAGAATTTTATTCATTACTGTGTGGCTGTGCTGTCCATTTAGTGCAGTGAGTAGATTTTAGCTTTATAATACTCGAGTTCCGAAGTTCGATATGGGATGTAGGTGTAGAAATATACTTTCTAATTTCGATCTGACTAATAATGCAATCACATATGCTATTTCTTAAACGAGACATATCCTACAACTATAATTTCTTAATGTCAAACATAAGGCTAACTGTCAGAAACATTCAGGAATTTTCCGTAGTGAAATACCGAAAGCAAATTAACTGTAATAGGATATAAATAACCATAAAACTTCTTAATTGTGGAGATGTTAAGCATAACTTACGTTTTGAAATCAGTAAGAGCGGCTAGTTGTGACAGGGTATTTTTCACAAAACATAGTTTCCAGACCGGCTGCTCAAGGCGACCTCTCTGAATTTCCAATCGTTTGCAACTTGCTAGATCAAGCTTCTCTGAACTTTTCGAAGGTAACCGAATCCACGGTAACAACAGCAATATGGATGCGTGCAGCCAGTTCTTCCGCATTCAAACCGAGTTAGGTAAATAAATGTCGTGAGACTAGGGCTTCCCGTAGCGTAAACAATTCGCAGGGTACAAATCTTTCGATTTTGACGCCACTTCGGCGACTTGCGCGTCGATGGGGATGAAAAGATGATGGTTAGGACAACGCAACACCCAGTCTCTGAGCGGAGAAAATCTCCGACCAAGCCAAGAATCGAATCCGGGCCCTTAGGATTGACATTGTGTCACGCTGACAACTTTTTTTAAAATCTCAATTTATTCGTTAATGTTCGTTGCCATGTTTGGGGTGGGCGTCCCATGACACCCGTTGAAGTTCGTTATTGATCCATTCATTCAGTTCTTTTTTTTATTACAGAGGGCTGCTAACCCTCCGACCGAACACGCTGAACTACTGTGCCGGCGTCCACTCAGCTAATCTGGTGATTATGAGTGAGTGGGCTTCTAGATCTGCTCGAGAGATAATGTCCTGAAGAAATTTAACGTACGTGAAAGTGGTAAGCATGCTGGTACTGATCAATAGCACCAATATCAGATAGTATACCGTAAAGTGGATTCGAACGTAGTTAATGAAACCGTGTGAAACAATTCGTTTACACCGTGTGACTGCGATTAGCATGGTTGCGAGGAACTAGCAATGGTAAAAGAAGTAGAGGAAGACCCATAAGGAAAGTGCTGGAGTTCTTTATTTCTTTTTTACTACTTTAGGGGAATAGTATAACTGAAGAAAAGGAAAGAAATATTGTCAATGAAGTGGATTACATGAGGGGAGAGAGGTATTTCTGCGTGGAAGAAAACATATGAAAGGTTAATCGTTGAATACGTCTTTAAAAGCAGAGTAATAAAATGGACTGTACTCTCGTTCCTGAGACATCAGCAAATAATAAATATTAGAAAGGTAAACTATAACCAGAGCACTAACCGAGAAGCATAGCTAAGTAGTTCTGAGTGGAAACACACTGGCAGAAAAAAAACGCAGCATCCTAAAAGACGGTCATTAGATTGACAAGTGATGTGACTGGTATTTCTTCATTGTATGAGTATATGATAACAAATCAAGACCAATGAAACAATAACGTGATTGTGCACAAACAGTCGAATAAATACACTGTGTGCCCACTGTGGCGCCATCGCAGGCGTCTGTTCTCGGAAGCAAACAATCGTAATCGTGACAAATGTCATCCTACGATAGACCGTCGGAACCGTCATGTACTTATTGTTGTAATTCGGCAATGGTTCTTGCAGGATATGGAGAATGAATAAGTTCTCACTTCACCGTGACCCATATGTGTACAATTGGTGAGAGATCTGGTGATAGCCGGCCGAAGTGGCCGTGCGGTTAAAGGCGCTGCAGTCTGGAACCGCAAGACCGCTACGGTCGCAGGTTCGAATCCTGCCTCGGGCATGGATATTTGTGATGTCCTTAGGTTAGTTAGGTTTAACTAGTTCTAAGTTCTAGGGGACTAATGACCTCAGCAGTTGAGTCCCATAGTGCTCAGAGCCATCTGGTGATATTGCTGGCCAGTGCATTCGTTGTACACTACGAAGAGAGCATTGCGTCGAAGCAGCCTTCTGTGGACTTGCTTCTTTTGCTGGAAATGTATGTCACGTTCATTTCAAATGAATGACAGTTGCATGGGGATAGCTACATCTGGAATGTAGCTGTCACTGGTTACTTTACTCAGCAGAGACACCAAATGTGTCTGCGAGTTGTAACTGATGGCCCCCGCACCAAGAAACCTAGGGTGGGACCTGTAAGTTGTGCCGAATGCACTCCGTTGTAGGCCGTCCACTAGGTATACGCTGAACCCGTGTACGTCCGTCACTCGCACACAGACAGAACCTACTCTGATCAATGAAGACAGCAGATCAGCAATACACTCATGTCGACACTTTCCCGACATCGAAGTGGCCGTGCTCGGAAATGTCGGTGTGCCAGTGGTAGCCTGACCATACGCACACGTGATCCCAATCCTGCTGCAGGCAGGCTTTTCCCCATGGACCTTGATGGCACAGCAAGTGCAACATATAACAGGATTTCTTCTCTGGATGATGTTCAGTAGACCACCATCGTTCGCACAATGCGTCAGCCTTGAAGTACCACGCGGACGCCCAGAAACTGGTTTACGGGTGCGGTAGTGTTCAATGAACCACTGTAGAAGCAGCAACACACAGCCGATACATTGTGCCCAAATGTGCAACAATCCATTGACAAGTCCATCCAGTTTCTCACAGGCCCACAATACGACCCGTTTGAAATGGCTGAAGCTGCTGAACAGCAGTACGTACTCGTCGTAGGAGCGTGTGCCTACCACAGACTTCGTGTTGCAAACACTGTTCACCTTTAAACGCAGCGTAAGTACTGCTTGCAGGGTCGAACCAGAGGCTGCACAGACCAGCTCCTGAAGCCATCTGATCCCCTATGAATGTGGCAAATGTATCACGAACACTACAAACCATCATTATGCACATGATATGTCTTGATGCCATGGAAGGCAATCCTTGAGAAACTGCATTTTTTCCAGCAGGGTACTGGACGTGATTGCAGTGATGCCAGACTGCCTTTTCATGACGTCCATTTTCTACATAAAATGTGCAAGAGACGTAATTTTATTACGCAAGGAATCGAGCTGTGGCGTCGGAGCGTACGAATATGGGTCCAAGCTATATATTCGCTACATAGCAGGTTAAGTATTACTGAACGGCTTTTGGGAATTTCATTTAATTTATCCTCCACTAGTTACATTTCATTTACAGATTTAATTACAGATTGTGAGTAACTCAAGTTTTAACAAATCAGGACCTAACGGTTGCTACTTGTTCGCCTCCTCGGACGCCGGTAGCCACTGCGTTCGCATTCAGCCCTCGGCAATTGTGCCGGCTCCGTCGTCGCCTTGGGTGCTCCTTTGTGGCGAGGCGGTGGGATTAGGCCGTCCCTCACAGGGCAATAGCGTCCTAATGGCTCGCCCCCCGTTGCCCATCGAGCCCTTCCGCTGGGGCCCTTTGCAAATTGGCGGGCTTACCTGCCCCCGCGGCACGGCGAAGCTGTCCTCGGAGGATCCGTAACCCACAGACACCACGACTGCTCGTTTCTGCGGTCCACCAGCCCGCACTGTGCGGCTTCACATGTACGTTCAACCCTAGTGTCTGAAAATCAGTTAGAGAACCGTGAGCCAGTAAGACGTGTTTCGTCTGCACATACACCTCCCTCATTTCGTAGTGCTACAGGAGGAAGCACGCCGGCCTTCTGAAAAGTAATGCCTCCAAAATTCTAATCCTGTTCTTAACATCGGTTGAGATGTTACATGTCACGACATGTCACGCATATCACTCTGTCGACTTCCCCGCTTCGTTGACGCAAGTTGCAACCCTCCGTAATATGGGTGTGTGCAACGCAACTATGTCGGTGGGTGAAGAGCACTCTGACACCCGCAACAGTCCGACACCTTGGGTTCATTCTCATCGAACATCCCCCATACAGCTTGGTACCATCTGATTTTCATCTGTTTGTAAATCTTAAAGAACTCTTTCCAGGACTTCACTTTGATAGTGATGAAGCGATACAAGCTGAAGTGTGGTTGTGGTTCCGATAACAAAGGCAAACATTGTACAGAGGCGGTACCATTAAACTGGTCTCTTGTCAGGAGAAAAGTGTTCGTCGCCATGGTGACAATATTGAGAAATATATATATATATATATATATACATTGACAACAATAATAAAGATGTAGGATGTTAAAAAGGTATGTCTTATTTAAAAAGCTTCCGGAGATTTCACATACAAAATTGGTAGGCATTACTGTTCAGCAAGCCTTGGCATATATCGCCTTTTTATAGCATGGTATCACTGTAAAAATTCTGAAGCCGCCTCCATTATTACACAAAATTATTACAGTTCCCCTGGTAAGTCAGTTTTTAATTAACAAAACACAGAGATAATTTGAAGTTACCCGACATTGTTGTACAGTACATCTATTCCTCTCTGTACTTTAACCGTGAGCTCTTGACGTCTTATGGTAGTCTGATTAGGTTCAAAAATGGTTCAAATGGCTCTGAGCACTATGAGACTTAATGTCTGAGGTCATCAGTCCCCTAGACTTAGAATTACTTAAACCTAACTAACCTAAGGACATCACACACACCTATGCCTGAGACAGGATTCGAACCTGAAACCGTAGCAGCCACGAGGTTCTGGACTGAAGCGCCAAGAACCGCTCGGCCACAGGGCCAGCAGTCTGGTTAGGTAATCAAATGTTATTGGCCGTTACCTAAGTCTCCATTAACACACGTTTCGTATGTTATACTTACTGTGAGAATAAACACTGACAGGTATTCTTCTGATATAGAAGTTTATGTTCAAGGGTGTGTAGGTAGTGGAAAAACGTCAGAATGAAGCAAATCTGGGACGTGGACGTATTTATTAATAAGTGCAAAGGAAAATACAATATAGAAACAGAAATTTCCTTTGACAAAGATATTAGTTTCAAGAGTAAAGATAGTCATTTTAGGATGTGAAATGTGTATTCGTCTTCAGCACTAAAAATGACACTCTGAATATAGTGTTATGGTTAGTACTTAGTACGCCGTTCTTTCCTCTTAATAACCGCTTGCATTCTTATTGGAATGTATTTCACCAGATATTCTGATGTTTGCATTCCAATTTTAGGCTATTCCTCTAGTAAAGCATTCCTTAGCCAGTTTGTGTTGGATAGCTGATGATTCGTCAAATTTTTGTCTAGTACATTGCACAAATTGTGTGTTCGGTCGATGTCTGGGTATTGCGAAGCTGTCGGCATCCAGAGGGAGCGCTACGCAAAAAAAAAAAAAAAAAATAAAAATAAAAAAAAAATAAAAAAAAATAAAAGGCTCTGAGCACTATGGGACTTAACTTCTAAGGTTATCAGTCCCCTAGAACTTAGAACTACTTAAACCTAACTAACCTAATGACATCACACACATCCATGCCCGAGGCAGGATTCGAACCTGCGACCGTAGCGGTCACGCGATTCCAGACTGTAGCGCTACGCAAAGCCACAGCCTACCACCCGGAGCTTTATGTACTGAATCATTATCTTTTGTGAAAATACAATCCTCAGAGAGATCCATATTACCGACATTTCGTGTTCTTTATGTAAAGCTTGTGATCCATACTCCCATCAATAAATCAAAAATCCTCCACGACATTTACACTCATGCGCCCCCAGACAAGTACTCAATGTTCTCCATGTTTACCAGAGTTTCTTGAATTCTCTGTTCAAGTTCACAGCTATTTTTCTCCATACTATCATTCACCTCGAATCGTCTCTCTCGCCCATAAATGTAAACTTCTTCCAGAAAAAAAAATCGGATTTATTTTGTCTTGCAAATCAGCTCGCTTCCTTCTCTTGATTTTACTGGTGTGTGTGGTTTCCTAACCAGCTTAAGATAGCAAATTTCTGATGGTGTGTGCTGACACAAGCTTTCTGGTATATGCATCTGAACTGTTGTAGCAAGTTTTGGAGCACCTACTTTTTGATTTTTTTTTACTCCTTTAAGTGGGTGTACCTTTCCCATCTCGGATAGAACTGCAGGAGGTCGCTTCGTGACGGGTTTTCGTTTTGTTGTGGTTAAACTTGTGTATAATAGCCTTCCTTGCATCGGTAGGCCCGCACATTGTTTCTACGGTATCTTGAAAAGATTTTCCCTTTCCAAACTAACTGATGCAGGTTTCTCTCTCTTGTTTTGTAGTTTGGCCATATTTTCGATCCATATCACTTAAATATCGCTCAACGGCTTTGGAAACAGAGGGGAAACCATCCACTTGCGCGGATGAAACTCAAGTGCAAATGTAAAGGGAGAGGTGCGAGTGTTAATGGAGCTGCATATCTCGGATCTTGTTTACTAGCCGAATACTCGGGACAATTTTAAATGACGTGAAATTGTTTACAATTTAAGCAACAAATGAACACAAACATCGTTTTATTTCTAAATATAGATATTGAAAGATGTAAGGAAACAGTTATTGTTCATCCATTATATTTTATTTATAAATATTCTTGTTTAATTGTGTGCGCTGCAGTCGGACAAATACTTTTTAGAGTCACTGTATATATAGCAAGGACTGCGACGTAAACCTAGTAGTGCAGGGGAACAATAGCATCTCCACATTACAAATGTGCGTTATACAACAAATTTAGTAATTTTTTATCATGATTAATGTTCACTGATATAATAAAAGACGTTACATTTCTGACTTCACTCTCTTATGTGTTGATTTACTTTTAATTTTCTAAACTAGTCTATGTTCTTCAGGGTTCAAGCTATCTCCATACCAAATTTGATAAGCATCGTTTCAGTGACTTAATCGTGAAAATTTAGCAGCGACAGCTACTTTCCCATTTAAGAGCACTAATATGAGAGTACTGATAATCCACGTTGAGGACTGTATAAGCTTTTAATTAGAGACGTTATCCACTGTTGCATTAGGGTATCAGTAACACGAGATGAAACGGGTGTATGTCTTTATCTGCCGGAAACCTCTTTGAGATGTTCAGTCACTTAGCGCAAATTATGTAAATTGAAGGTAAAGGATGGAGAAGGGAAACAAAAGGTAAGGAACTATCGATGTCAGCTGAATAGGAAGTTGGTATAAGTCTTTCTTTTTGACGCTACTTCGGTGTTTTGAGAGCCAGTTATGATACAGCTACAATCCGGACAACACACACCCACAGTTTCGACTCGACAACATTAGTCACGGTATGGAACTGAAGTCGGGACACTCATCGAGGGTCAGAAACACCACCATCTTTTGACGCATATCTGTAGTTTTATTATCCTGAGCGATGGTGACGAAATTAAAACAAAATATGGGCTTTGTAAAATTAACGTTATATAACAAACTCACGAAAAAAGAAAACAAATACATTGGTTCAAATGGCTCTGAGCACTATGGGACTTAAATTCTGAGGTCATCAGTCCCCTAGAACTTAGAACTAGTTAAACCTAACTAACCTAAGGACATCACAAACATCGATGCCCGAGGCAGGATTCGAGCCTGCGACCGTAGCGGTCTTTTGGTTCCAGACTGCAGCGCCTTTAACCACACGGCCACTTCGGCCGGCAAACAAATAAATTGTTGTTGAGTGTAGTAGGCCTATAGATTGTATATATTTATATGTGCAGTAACTCATTTGCCCCCACGTATCCGCGTGCTACATACAACTGCGCTTGTATATCATAATCAAATGCAGCCTAACTAAAAGTCCCCCATGTTCTATATGTAAAGGCATGACGTGGTGCAGCATTTAAATGACTCCTTTGTCTCCCGTCTTGAAGCGTTTCAGATGCTACAAGGGGCGAGTGATACTCTGTGGCTAAAAAATGCAACAGGTTTGTTACATATATTAGCACGGAAGTAAGGGTTGAACATGTCCAGGATTGTGAAAGCACAGTATTCACTACATTGAAACGTATTACGTAGAACGTGTAAAACAATAAACGCATTTTCACAGATTTGATGAAGTCGAAAAGACAGGGAATAGACACTCTTCTCAAAGAGTAGTTATTATTCCACAATTCTCGTGCCCGCATCTCGTGGTCGTGCGGTAGCGTTCTCGCTTCCCACGCCCGGGTTCCCGGGTTCGATTCCCGGCGGGGTCAGGGATTTTCTCTGCCTCGTGATGGCTGGGTGTTGTGTGATGTCCTTAGGTTAGTTAGGTTTAAGTAGTTCTAAGTTCTAGGGGACTGATGACCATAGATGTTAAGTCCCATAGTGCTCAGAGCCATTTAGCCACAATTCTAGTTATATTCTTGAGATCAATAAACACGCTGTACTACCCACAGTCTGCAGTAACCATTGTTCTTCCTCAGCGTTCAAGCTATCTCTACACCAAATTTTATCAAAATCGGTTAAGCGGTTTACTCGTGAAAGAATGTGTACCACAGGCCAGATTTGTTTGACTGGAATTGTGCAGGAATAATACGGATAAATAATCCCAGGGAATCGCAACAAAATATCTGTATGAGAAACGGAATAATATATTGCGAGTGATCTACAGCCCATTTTGACTTGTGACTGGTTTCGGTTGATTTGAAGCGCAATATTAATCACTTTCATTATTTATTGCCTGAGGAAATATTTACCTAAAAGTGACAAGCTATTTACCATTAGAAGGAACTACATGTTCTGTGGTGTTTAGCAATCGCAGAACTCGCGTATTCTTTCTACCATGGTACTATAAAGCCCGATAACTCAAATATTTCGCAGCTTGTTAACCACTGTACACTGTGCGACACAGTTAAACGCTCACATTTTTGGAACCCCGTAATTGTCTCCTATTGCGACGCTTTAGTTTGAAATGTGTCTCAAAGATACCAAGAACTTTCCCCTGAGATGCTACAACAGCGTGGCGCGCTGCATCACCACCCTCGGGCTAGGCGACGCTTCATACGGCGATGTGTCGACACGCCCGAAAGAAGAACCAGAGCTCAGACGTTCGTGTGAGATGTAAGGTGGGTTGCTGACGTCACAAATTTCAGCACAACTCTGCCCAACGCCTCCGTGCTATACGACAAGAAGGTCGTCACACCTGTCTTACCCGTATATCGTCCCTTGTACTGACGCCTCTCGATAGAGATCAAAACCACGACGCCCAGCGTTGTAATCATGCAGTTTCCTTACGCGTGGCGGAGGAAAACATTTCCGACGTGCTGCCGCTCACAAGGGAACCTCCCCATCGCACCCCCCTCAGATTTAGTTATAAGTTGGCACTGTGGATAGGCCTTGAAAAACTGAACACAGATCAATAGAGAAAACAGGAAGAAGTTGCGTGGAACTATGGAATAAATAGGCAAAATATACTAACTGATTAGTCCATGTGGAAGATAGACAACATCAAGGAAAGTGTAAAGTCACGAGCGCCGTGGTCGCGTGGTTAGCGTGAGCAATTGCGCAACGAGAGGTCCTTGGTTCAAGTCTTCTCTCGAGTGAAAAGTTTAATTTTTTATTTTCAGACAATTATTATCTGTCCGTCCGTCCGTCCGATGCGAGGTAACTGCGCCGTAGTATGGGGACGCTACACCTAAACAAACATCGGAACACATGATGTCAGTCGACTACAGCGCACGGAAGAGAGAGTATTCCTGCTAACGAGGCACCCTGGCTGGCAGTTGACTGTTCGCTACTTTGGACGAGAGTGCTTTAAATACGTGAGATGTATTCCGTGGGCAATATGAATCCAGCAAATATAGCTCGCGACTTCAATAATGTCAATGAATATTTTCCGAACTGTAAGAAATCGGAAAGTTCCTTAAGGGATCGAACGATTGTCGAACATTTGTATGATTATTTCCTACATTTGTTGATAAACAGTACGTGTGGTGATGACTGTCTGAAAATAAGAAATTAAACTATTCACTCAAGGGAAGACTCAAACCAATGACCTCTTGTTCCGCAGCTGCTCACGCTAACCACGCGACCACGCTACTCCTGAGCTCAGAGTGTCCTTGATGTTGCCTATCTTCCGCATGGACTATTCAGTTTGTATATTTTGCTTATTTTTTTCATAGTTCCACACAACATCTTCCTGTTTTCTCGATTGATCTGTGTTCAGTTTTTCAAGGCCTATCCGCTGTGCCCACGTATAACTAAATCTGAGAGGGGTACGATGGGGAGGTTCCCTTGTCAGTTTCGACATGGGAAGGCCTTGAAATTGTGCCTGTACGGAGACAACCCGCGAGCGGAGTCGTAGGCAGGCTATGACGCAGCTCTTGCGTCTGCTAGTATGCATCACAAACAAAAGAGGTGTCAAAGCGTTGCCTGTCTGCAAGCATCTAGGACTGCATCGCTGTCTGTTCAGATGCAGTTCAATAATGCTCAGCAAAGACGGGCGAATGGAACCGGGAGTGTTGTCGAGCAGAGGGTCTTAGAACGACGCATTGCTGTTTTGTTCGCGCATGTGTCAATTTCAAATCTCTCCGTATCCACGCTGCAGGATAATGAGAAACAAGAGGCCTGCAAAAGCGTAAGACCCTCCGCCATTTCGTCGAATGTTTCTCTAGTGGTTCCACCCTTTTCACTGAAGCAAAATTTGCTGACGCATTGCCCTCCAAAGGGATGCGATGACTTCAAATGGAGTTGCTGGCCCACGATGTGCATTGAAAATGAAAATGGTTGAATCGTCCGGAGAGTGTCACCAGTGTCGAAGGTTGTCAGGAACGTGGTCCAGTTGTTCATCGAACTGCTGACTGTCGTTTACGACTATGAAACCTGTGGGAATCAAAGCCACAAGGAAGGGGTGATTTCAGTTACGCCTTTTAAGCCGTCTTGTACGTGTCGATTCTTAACTGTTTTCTTCGGTCATGCATAAGAACACCGCGTGATTTCAACTCTCTCGTGTCAGTTCCGACCTTCATCGCAGAGCGTCAAAAGACGGGTAAAATGTGGCTAAGAAAGGGTTCGGCGACGTTTCCATCGTATGGGACATCCACTGTGGCGCTGGGAAGAAACGCGGTGAAATTTGACGCCAATGTTACGTCATTAACTCATCTTGCACCTCACATTAACTTCTAAGGTCTGGCCTCTTTCTCGCATCTTGCTGTTTGAAGCTCGGTCTACGCCATGCCTTTGCGCCATTACAGACAAAGTTTGGTGCACATTCGAGCCAAATTCGAAACTTACGCACTGGCAGAGAATTACGGGTTCCGAAAAAGTGGTCAGTCAATAGCGTTGCGCAGTATTGTTAGCCATTATCAGGGTATTTATGATAAGGTCCCTATTGTGTGGTATCTGTCCTGTGTCGTGTTAGCCAGCGGTGGACTTTAGGTGAAATTACCTAGAAAAAGACAGAGTAACGTGACAGCAGATGCACGAAGCCTCTTTGTTGCTTCTAACACAGTAGTTCTTTTACTATCTTCTTAATGGACTCGCAACGACTTAACGATCCCGTGACTAAATGGGCCGGTTTTAGTTGGATCTTCTGTGTTTCTTCCATCAATACATTCTGCTAAGGGTCCAGGACTGACGGACAATGTTCAAGAATTAGTGTTACTAGTGCCATTTGTTCCGTGTATTCATCCCACTCCCTTAACATTCTTCCAGTGAATCTCTTTTCGTAGAATTTGTTTATGTAGCCACTCCAAATTAAGTTACTACGTACTTTATGGGAGTTCATGTTTCCAGTGACCTGTCACCAGTAATTTAATTTTTAAGTGGAGGATTTCTCCGCCTATAGGGGTCAATAGCCAGTCCTTGTACCAACCATCTAAATCCCGCAGGTCTTACTCCGTTTCTCTAGTCTTCCGGCGTTTTGAGCTTTCTATAGATAGCAGCATTGTCTGCGAACAGCCGCGATTCATCGACCTGTCATGCGGACGGAGCTATATTACCAGTTATAGTCGTGCATAAAAGATGGATGTTGTTATTATGTAATAATGCTCACTTTGTGTAGCCCAGTGCCCGCATACCACTGCATAGAGTCGAGACTTATCCACTAGGCGTACACGCGTCTCACCACCATCGTAGTAGTATACTTTTCTTGATCCGAAATATCACAGTACGAGGTCCCAGATACCGTACTTCTGCATGGAGGCACGTTCGCGTGCCAGTGTATCGTTCTCTGAGTCATCGAGGTATTCTGATTGCTGACTTGTCATAAACTCTTGATGAGACAGCTGCTTATTGAACAAGCTTATATACTATAACGTCTCTCATTACATTATCTTGGACGCTGATGGGCACAAGTATGGAACCAGAATTTTGTCTAGATTCATGACGTCCCAGCAGATTGTAATCGTAGTTCTTAACGGACCTACATCGACACTTGCAAAGGTGATTTCGGGAGCCCCAGCACTGTTTACCACATACACAAGGGACTCCACGGGGCTGCTAGGAAGTGTTGATGACACCTTCTGGAAAAATAGAGCAACACGACTGTAAAGAAATGCAGAGAGATCTGTAGAGGATCATTTGCAGGAACTGGCAGTTGACCCCTAACGCAAGTAAATGTAGTGTGTGATCATAAATAGACGAAGCGATCTCTTACTCTTCGATTATGTCCAGCAGAAGAGATACCAGTATTTTTGATACAGCAGCCGTAAATATCAGTATTTCGAGGAAGGTACCGACATCAGTCTCAATTGAGCACTGAAATAATTATGATGTAAAAGCTGAAAATTTGTAGGAACCGGGCCTCGAAAAAGGATTTCCCGTTTTACTCGAGTATCTCACGTTAATCACTTCAGCTATCCGAGCATGCTTTCCATACGACCTAAATTCTCAGCTTGTCTTACGCTACTAAGTAGCGTCCCTCTCTATTAACCACAGAAGAGACCCACGCCATACACAACCGCATCCCATAACGTTGATCGGCCTTGGAAGGACTTTTTCGTAACCGACAATGAGCAACGAGGCCCTATGGGATTCGCGAAGAGGACTGCCTTTTAGAGATGTTTGTGGCTGGTCTTCATGTCTTACATCGAGGCTGGAGCAGATGTACACCACGGCTCATCCACCGCCCCTGACTTATTTTACAGTTAACACATATAAAGGAAGATAGTACGCCAAATTTTATATTTCAGTCTCATTTCTATAACATTTTAAATATGCATCAAGGTTTCAAAGTAGTTTACACAGCTCCAAACAAGGGAATTGACCCGGCTGCTCTGTCATGTTCTCCGGACATATCACTAGGATTCGCCTTCGTGATGAGTATACAATTATCTCAGCAGAGCTCCACGCGATCCCGAAGACAGTGGAATAGAAGCGACGTATTCAGGGTAAACGGCTTCTCATCTGTTCCGACTCCATTAATGCCTCACAATCGCTGCAGAACATGTACCCAACTGTGAAGCTGGTTCATCTGATATATGATAAACTGTACTGGCTCCGAACTCAAGGAAAGCAAGTGTTATTCTGGTGGTTGCCAGGGCGTGTGGGTATATGGGGCAATGAAAAGGCCGATCGGGCTGTCAAGGAGGTCTGTAGAGGGCAGGAAGTGGTGTCCTATTCCCCTGCACACTGACGTTTCTGTACTACAAGTTCACACAATTGTGAGCTGAGGAATGGCTGGCAGTAACGGACAATAAGCTGCGGTTGGTGAAGTCAAATATGCGGCCGAGGCGTTCCTCCTGCCGGTTGTTCAGTCAGGGTGAAGTGACCTTCACACGTCTTCGGATTGGGCACTGCCATCTTTCACATGGTTCAAATGGCTCTGAGCACTATCGGACTTAACTGCTGAGGTCATCAGCCCCCTAGAACTTAGAACTACTTAAACCTAACTAACCTAAGAACATCACACACATCCATGCCCGAGGCAGGATTCGAACCTGTGACCGTAGCGGTCGCACGGTTCCAGACTGTACTCTTTCACATGGCTTTTCACTATGGTGCGAGGATCCCCTGTTTTGTAATGCGTGTGACGTGCCAGTCTCTATATGCCATATTTTAAAAGAGTGCATTTTATACTGTGATGCAAGCAGAAGCAAATATCGGTGGGGATCTGCCTTATATTTTGGTTGATGATGAGATGCGTATCACTAAAGTTTTAAAGCTTTGTGATGCGTCTGGACTCTGTCGTTAGGTTTGACGCTGGAGGTTCCAGTGTGTTGCAGAGTGTCTGGCTCCTCCTATTTTATTTTTGCGGCCAGTCATCTACGTCAATCTGCTACATTGTTTTAACTTCATCTACCACTTTCTTACGGCTTAGTTGATTTTCCAATATTGGCATGATACTTCACTTCGTACTTCCATGAAGGTACACAAATAGTTTTCCACATCTTTTACTTTTCATTTCCGTGCTGCTTTATAGTCCTGTTTAGTGTATTTTCCCGATGCTCGTCTCAAATTGTTTTCGCACCAGCGCTGGATACCTTGCTGTCATGAGCCCATACCAGCGCATCCACCACCACATCAGAACAGAAAACGCATTTATATCACTGCTATGATATCATCAGTGCGTAAACAAATGGTTCAAATGGCTCTGAGCACTATGCGACTTAACTTCTGAGGTCATCAGTCGCCTAGAACTTAGAACTAATTAAACCTAACTAACCTAAGGACATCACACACATCCATGCCCGAGGCAGGATTCGAACCTGCGACCGTAGCGGTCACGCGGTTCCAGACTGAAGCGCCTTTAACCGCACGGCCACACCGGCCGGCAGTGCGTAAACACAGTAGGGTGCAAACATCTTGTGGGAATGAAGGAAACAGTGCGAACAAATGCGGTAAATGGACAGGGACGCCACTTAGTAGGGTGCGATAAGTTGAGAACTGGAATCGGACGGAAACCGTACTCGGGTATCAGAATGTGTTAAAGCGACCCCTCCAGCAGAGCGGGAAATCTAGGTTCCAGGCCTGGTATGTCACCAATTTTCAGCTCTTGCTATTGTACTATTTCAATGCTGAATTAAGGGTGACGTTGGCGCCCCATTTGAAACCGTAAAGCAAATTGGAGTAAGCGACAGGAGCAGTCTAAAGAGGAATGACCTAAGAAAAGTACACTCCTGGAAATGGAAAAAAGAACACATTGACACCGGTGTGTCAGACCCACCATACTTGCTCCGGACACTGCGAGAGGGCTGTACAAGCAATGATCACACGCACGGCACAGCGGACACACCAGGAACCGCGGTGTTGGCCGTCGAATGGCGCTAGCTGCGCAGCATTTGTGCACCGCCGCCGTCAGTGTCAGCCAGTTTGCCGTGGCATACGGAGCTCCATCGCATTCTTTAACACTGGTAGCATGCCGCGACAGCGTGGATGTGAACCGTATGTGCAGTTGACGGACTTTGAGCGAGGGCGTATAGTGGGCATGCGGGAGGCCGGGTGGACGTACCGCCGAATTGCTCAACACGTGGGGCGTGAGGACTCCACAGTACATCGATGTTGTCGCCAGTGGTCGGCGGAAGGTGCACGTGCCCGTCGACCTGGGACCGGACCGCAGCGACGCACGGATGCACGCCAAGACCGTAGGATCCTACGCAGTGCCGTAGGGGACCGCACCGCCACTTCCCAGCAAATTAGGGACACTGTTGCTCCTGGGGTATCGGCGAGGACGATTTGCAACCGTCTCCATGAAGCTGGGCTACGGTCCCGCACACCGTTAGGCCGTCTTCCGCTCACGCCCCAACATCGTGCAGCCCGCCTCCAGTGGTGTCGCGACAGGCGTGAATGGAGGGACGAATGGAGACGTGTCGTCTTCAGCGATGAGAGTCGCTTCTGCCTTGGTGCCAATGATGGTCGTATGCGTGTTTGGCGCCGTGCAGGTGAGCGCCACAATCAGGACTACATACGACCGAGGCACACAGGGCCAACACCCGGCATCATGGTGTGGGGAGCGATCTCCTACACTGGCCGTACACCACTGGTGATCGTCGAGGGGACACTGAATAGTGCACGGTACATCCAAACCGTCATCGAACCCATCGTTCTACCATTCCTAGACCGGCAAGGGAACTTGCTGTTCCAACAGGACAATGCACGTCCGCATGTATCCCGTGCCACCCAACGTGCTCTAGAAGGTGTAAGTCAACTACCCCGGCCAGCAAGATCTCCGGATCTGTCCCCCATTGAGCATGTTTGGGACTGGATGAAGCGTCGTCTCACGCGGTCTGCACGTCCAGCACGAACGCTGGTCCAACTGAGGCGCCAGGTGGAAATGGCATGGCAAGCCGTTCCACAGGACTACATCCAGCATCTCTACGATCGTCTCCATGGGAGAATAGCAGCCTGCATTGCTGCGAAAGGTGGATATACACTGTACTAGTGCCGTCATTGTGCATGCTCTGTTGCCTGTGTCTACGTGCCTGTGGTTCTGTCAGTGTGATCATGTGATGTATCTGACCCCAGGAATGTGTCAATAAAGTATCCCCTTCCTGGGACAATGAATTCACGGTGTTCGTATTTCAATTTCCACGAGTGTAATTGCATGAAAAACAGATAACATGCAGAGATTTGTTGAAAAATTCTTAACAAACTAGAGCACACCGACGAAAAATGATCACTAGGAAGACATCTGAGAAAATACGGTATTTTGACACTCGTTGTTCCCACTCAGCATTCCCGGCTAGGACGAGAAGCAGGGCACAGGTAGTGGTTCGAGAAGTATTCACCGCAACATACCGTAAGGAGACTCGCAGAATATAGGGGATTACGTAGACAGGGTTTTCCTGTAAGGTTATCGTTCGTTGTTGGTACATCTTTCAGTGCGTGATGTAAGGGACGATCGTAATGTTTTCGTTCGAAGGCTGTACAGTCCAGCTGGCCGCTGTGGCCGAGCGGCTCTAGGCAGTCCGAAACTGCACTGCTGCTACGGTTGCAGGTTCGAATCCTGCCTCGGGCATGGATGTGTGTGATGTCCTTAGGTTAGTTAGGTTTAAGTGGTTTCCAAGTCTAGGGGACTGATGATCTCAGATATTAAGTCCCATAGTGCTTAGAGACATTTGAACCATTTTGAGCTGTACAGTCCAGAATCGGTAAGTCAATCGGATAAAATCGCCCCGCCCTTCGAGGCAAAAATCCCACAGCCGCACCATGATGAAGATACCCGTTTGGTAAAATACCGTATCGATCTAAGTGAAGAAATCTGTAACTGTCTTACATCTTATGCCTCGTCCGACAGGAGAAATCAACGTTTCAAGGCCTTTCTTAATGGACCGAAGGCTTTACAATCGCATGGAGAGAGATGAAGACCATAGGGCGGGTGCTCGACTGCCTCCTGTTCGTCGGCAATGGATGAGGGTAGCCTCCCTGGTCGAATGACATTTTGTGCCGAAACGCGACCAGTACGGAACTTGAATCATCATTCCACTGCGGCGTTTTTCGACGGGCATGTTGCCCCATACCCATTCTTTATTCTCTCGGGAGCCGAGAGAAAAATAACAGCACATTAGTCCTATTTGGACTCATTTGGCAATCACGTTGCCGTGTATATGCTGCACGGCCCTCAGAGTTACATGTCGCTGTTTATGTACCCGCATATACGCTGCAATAAACTTTTTGATCTTCGATTACGTAAGTTGGGATTCCACATTCGAGTCACTGTTTTGTCGATGGTGCGATCGTCCCTCCTGCCCCATCCCAAAACCAGGTGTTAAAGGCCATTGTAGGAATATATCGAAGGGGGAATACACTGCTCTGACTTTTTGTGATTTAAGTACGTGCGGAAACGTTTGAATTCTTACTTGCGCCTCAAAATTCTTTGACTGGATGATATAGTGCAGAAGTGTGTGTAAACGAGCTAAATCTATGCGAAATCGGGATTTGAATGCTGAAACGTATCAGGTAGCGTATCAGGTAAGACAGGATTCGCACTTAGGATGATGGCGGTTCGAGCCCTCGAACCTCCATCTACAATTAGGTTATTCCGTTTGTTCCCTACATCGCTTAATGGTAGTGACACAATAGTTCGTTTAAAAACGTACGGCTGAAATAGCGTGCCATCCTTTCACAATCCGAGCTCGCGTTTCCATAAAAGGTAAAAGCGAAGTAATATCAGACACTCATGTTTTCAGTTCACTTTCCTTCAAGATACATAGCGCGAGGCAGAAAGTCGAGAAGCCTCGTCGGGGGAGAACAGATTAAGGCAAAACACCACGTCCGTAAATAATTCACGTACCTGCCATTTTTCAGACTTTCCATACGTAGCGCCACATTTTCGTTGGCCTGCCCGCACGTCCCTGATATTCGTCGCGGGTACAGGAAGTTCTGCTGGAAGCGCTGCATCGCGAGCCACACGAGCCGGATTTATTATAGGGCAACGCTCCCGAGAGTTGAGACGTGCCTGGTTTCGCAAAGTGTGGCCGCTGAGGGTCGGGCTTGGCAGAGCGGCCGATCTTAGAGGAGCAGTGCGCGGTAGGGCGGCTGCGGAGGCCCTGGCTCCACCTCGTCACCCTCGCTCGCATTCAGGTATCGAAGGCGTACTTACAGCTACATCTATACTCAGCAAGCAGCCTAGTGGTGTGTGGCAAGATACACTTTGCTTACCCCTGCAACCTCCCCACATTTCTCATTTCTGTTCCAGTCACTGATGGTCCGTAGAGACAGTAGAAAGAGTGACTGTTTACAAGCCGTGGTATTAGTTCGAATCTCTCTAACTTAACGTTCATGTATATCCGCGTTTTACTGTATTTGTGGAAATTTTAACGCCATAAAGATGACATACGACTACAATGAAAAATTAGGGATATGACAGTACACAGGTGAATGGGGTTCTGTGTCTGTAGGGATTCTTCGGCATCACTTTGGTGGTCGGACTTTGCTTGGTGTCCATGATATTTAAACGGTTAAAGAAATGTGACTCATGTTGTTGTTGTTGTGGTCCTCAGTCCTGAGACTGGTTTGATGCAGCTCTCCATGCTACTCTATCCTGTGCCAGCTTCTTCATCTCTCAGTACCTACTGCAGCCTACATCCTTCTGAATCTGCTTAGTGTATTCATCTCTTGGTCTCCTTCTACGATTTTTACCCTCACACAGCCCTCCAGTACTAAATTGGTGACCCTTGATGCCTCATAACGTGTCCTACCAACCGATCCCTTCTTCTAGTCAAGTTGTACCACAAACTCCTCTTCTCCCCAATTCTATTCAATACCTCCTTATTAGTTATGTGATATACCCATCTAATCTTCAGCATTCTTCTGTAGCACCACATTTCGAAAGCTTCTAGTGGTGTCTTCTTGTCTAAACTATTTATCGTCCATGTTTCACTTCCATACATGGCTACACTCCATACAAATACTTTCAGAAACGATTTCATGACACTTAAATCAATAAACGATGTTAACAAATTTCTCTTCGTCAGAAACGCTTCCCTTGCCATTGCCAGCCTACATTTTATATCCTCTCTACTTCGACCATCATCAGTTATTTTGCTCCCCAAATAAAAAAACTCATTTACTACTTTAAGTGTCTCATTTCCTAATCTAATTCCCTCAGCATCACCCGACATAATTCGACTACATTCCATTATCCTCGTTTTGCTTTTGTTGATGTTCATCTTATACCCTCCTTTCAAGACACTGTCCATTCCGTTCAACTGCTCTTCCAAGTCTTCTGCTGTCTCTGACAGAATTACAATGTCATCGGCGAACCTCAAAGTTTTTATTTCGTCTCCATGGATTTTAATACCTACTCCGAACTTTTCTTTTGTTTCCTTTACTGCTTGCTCAATATACAGATTGTATAGCAACGGGGAGAGGTTACAACCCTGTCTCACTCCCTTCCCATCCACTGCTTCCCTCCCATGTCCCTCGACTCTTATAACTGCCATCTGCTATCCGTACAAATTGTAAATAGCCTCTCGCTCCCTGTATTTTACCCCTGACACCTTCAGAATTTGAAAGAGAATATTCCAGTCAACATTGTCAAACGCTTTCTCTAAGTCTACAAATGCTTTAAACGTAGGTTTGACTCACAATTACTGAAAATTATATGGATTTATCGACTGTCTAAATGACTTTGGGGGGACTAAAACGACATAAGTCCGACTATATGACACTGAAATACCACAGAACCTCGTTAAAGTGATTACTTGCCATATCTGTCACTGTTGATAGTAGTTTAAACGGCTGAAATCTGTTGGTAGTATAATAATGTGATAATATGGTGTACTACTACTGACCCGTTGCCTAGACACCCTGCGGTAGTCATTTTGTACGCTCTAATATTTCCGTTGTACTCGGGAACACCTACCTGCTGCCATGGTCAAAGTCAGTCCCTAGGAATGCTATCTTTTAGATCGCTACAGCTTAGCTAAAATACACTCCTGGAAATTGAAATAAGAACACCGTGAATTCATTGTCCCAGGAAGGGGAAACTTTATTGACACATTCCTGGGGTCAGATACATCACATGATCACACTGACAGAACCACAGGCACATAGACACAGGCAACAGAGCATGCACAATGTCGGCACTAGTACAGTGTATATCCACCTTTCGCAGCAATACAGGCTGCTATTCTCCCATGGAGACGATCGTAGAGATGCTGGATGTAGTCCTGTGGAACGGCTTGCCATGCCATTTCCACCTGGCGCCTCAGTTGGACCAGCGTTCGTGCTGGACGTGCAGACCGCGTGAGACGACGCTTCATCCAGTCCCAAACATGCTCAATGGCGGACAGATCCGGAGATCTTGCTGGCCAGGGTAGTTGACTTACACCTTCTAGAGCACGTTGGGTGGCACGGGATACATGCGAACGTGCATTGTCCTGTTGGAACAGCAAGTTCCCTTGCCGGTCTAGGAATGGTAGAACGATGGGTTCGATGACGGTTTGGATGTACCGTGCACTATTCAGTGTCCCCTCGACGATCACCAGTGGTGTACGGCCAGTGTAGGAGATCGCTCCCCAGACCATGATGCCGAGTGTTGGCCCTGTGTGCCTCGGTCGTATGCAGTCCTGATTGTGGCGCTCACCTGCACGGCGCCAAACACGCATACGACCATCATTGGCACCAAGGCAGAAGCGACTCTCATCGCTGAAGACGACACGTCTCCATTCGTCCCTCCATTCACGCCTGTCGCGACACCACTGGAGGCGGGCTGCACGATGTTGGGGCGTGAGCGGAAGACGGCCTAACGGTGTGCGGGACCGCAGCCCAGCTTCATGGAGACGGTTGTGAATGGTCCTCGCCGATACCCCAGGAGCAACAGTGTCCCTAATTTGCTGGGAAGTGGCGGCGTGGTCCCCTACGGCACTGCGTAGGATCCTACGCTCTTGGCGTGCATCCTTGCGTCGCTGCGGTACGGTCCCAGGTCGACGGGCACGTGCGCCTTCCGCCGACCACTGGCGACAACATCGATGTACTGTGGAGACCTCACGCCCCACGTGTTGAGCAATTCGGCGGTACGTCCACCCGGCCTCCCGCATGCCCACTATACGCCCTCGCTCAAAGTCCGTCAACTGCACATACGGTTCACGTCCACGCTGTCGCGGCATGCTACCAGTGTTAAAGACTGCGATGGAGCTCCGTATGCCACGGCAAACTGGCTGACACTGACGGCGGCGGTGCACAAATGCTGCGCAGCTAGCGCCATTCGACGGCCAACACCGCGGTTCCTGGTGTGTCCGCTGTGCCGTGCGTGTGATCATTGCTTGTACAGCCCTCTCGCAGTGTCCGGAGCAAGTATGGTGGGTCTGACACACCGGTGTCAATGTGTTCTTTTTTCCATTTCCAGGAGTGTAATTCGGGATAAGAGTAATACTTCTGTTGAACATATACACCGTGTAAGACAAACACACTAGTGTGCATTCACACTTTCATAAAAACTTGTAGAAATCTTAAATCACTGTGTCATGTGTGTATAGAACTGTTTGGACAGATATACTGCTTCTCTGGATTCTACCAATTGTTACATTAATGTATTAAACATGCCGTTTACTGTATGGAACTGTGAGGGGATAAACCAAAGTAAATTATTAAATTTATTGAGCAATTTCTACTATATATGACAATCTGAATGAAATAAATGTTTCTCGGGCTTCCAGCCACGTCAAGTGATTTAAAATCCACGAGCTTTCGGCCGAGTTCTCCTAGGCCATTGTCAAGTGGTAACTGTCTTCTGGTTGCTGGTGCCGTCCTCATATAGCCACGCTGTATTCCCCGACGGAACTGGAACCCGCTCCGGCACCATATATGGTAATGTTTGCGTTTTGCGGCCACCGCGCCCACTTCAGCCTTGCGATGGCCGGGTCCCACGCTGTGCTTAGCTGCAGGTCACCGTCTTTATTGATTGTGTTGTCACAAACTTTTATTTTGATCGCTTCTTTTATTGTGCTATCCCAAAAACTGTTAGTCCATGTGATAATAGATGTCTTGTCGAATGCGATACGACGACTGTTTTCTAATGCATGCTCTGCTACCGCTGATTTCTCTGGGTACCCTAGACGAAAACATCTCTCGTGTTCTACACAGCGCTCTTCAATGGTACGCACAGTCTGTCCGATATACAACCGTCCACACTCACATGGTATTTTATATACTCCTGGCGCTCTGAGACCTAGGTCGTCTTTTACAGGCCTGAAGAGTTGTCCAAATTTTGCTGGAGCCGTGAAGACCGAATCGATTTTATGGAATTTTAGGAGCCGGATTACCTTTTTGTCACCACTTGACAATGGCCGAGGAGTACTCCACCGACATCTCGTGGATTTTAAACCACTTTAGGCAGCTGGAAGCCCGAGGAACTATATCGCCGTGAAACTATGCACTCCTATAGTCTGAATGAAGTTTGTCATCAAGATTTCCGTTAGTATTCACACAAATGTTGATATTGCCACCTCTGACGTCGGTGATGCATACCGGCACAATCTTGCACGTTTCCAGTTTGTCTGATGGCTCGGCACCGACTGATTTTGGAGCATCTCTGACCTGTCTGGTCACATAAATGAGGGCGCAGCTGTTCTAGAAACACTCAGATTCTGCATTGATTCAGACCATTGCTACTGGGTGCTGCAGTTTTCATTAAAAAAATGTACATATGAAGAAATAACATATTTATATGTGCTTTAGGATCACACGCTCTCGGATATTCAACAAAACACCACACCGCGATAAACAACACCGGTTTTGTAGTGGCTGCCGCTATAGTTCAGTGAACACAAGCCTGATGCTTTCGTGCATGCTAAGCGAACCTGTGACGAAACGCACTGCTCATATTCCGGTACTTTCTATTTCTTCTATCAGTTTTAGCTGTTACTGTTCCCAGTCTGACAATCAAGTATCAGTCGAATGAGTATCTTGTAAGCTACCACATTCTTCGGTGGCCTATTCGTCACGATTCTTATAGCAAATGTCCGTGAGTCATCTGCCTATCCTATGATGAATTTTATGTGGCCGTTCCCATTGAAGTATGTCTGTACACCTACTGCTACATATTTAACCCTCGGATTGTCAACGGGACGGAGGGGGTCCTTTATGACCACCTTTTGAAAATATTGTTATCTAGTCATGTACATTGCCTACGGCCTCGTCGCAGTGGTAACGCCGGTTCCCGTCAGATCATCGAAGTTGAGCGCTGTCGGGCATGGCCAGCACTTTGATGGGGGATCGTCCAGTCTTTTGAGCGCTGTTGGCAAGCAGGGTGCACTGAGCCCCTGTGAGGCAGATTGAGGAGCTACTTGATCGAGAAATAGCGGGTCTGGCAACGAAAACTGACAAAGGCCGGGAGAGCGGTATGCTGACCACATGCCCCTCCATTTCCGCATACTGTGACGCCTGTCGGCAGAGGATGACACAGCGGTAGGTCAGTACCGTTGTACCTTCCGAGGCCTGTTAGGACGGAGTTTCTTTTAGTCATGTACACTATACCTTAAAATTTTGAAAAAAATAATTTTTCTAATGGTTGATTATACAAGTTTCCACAATTGTTCTTGTTGTGGCGTAACAAGACAGCTACGCCACACTGAAGTAGCCGAAAGGCACGCGTTAATCTAGAGAGAGGTCTGAAACAGGATACGTAATGAATGGTAGCAAGAAAAGTACGTAGCTGCTATTCTACTTAACTTTTAATCCTTGTTGTATACATCGTTCTTGATGAAACATTTCTTGATGATACAAGTGAGACTCTATCTTAAAATGGTTAATGACGCCTTGCTAGGTCGTAGCCATGAACTTAGCTGAAGGCTATTCTAACTGTCTCTCGGCAAATGAGAGAAAGGCTTCGTCAGTGTAGTCGCTAGCAAAGTCGTCGTACAACTGGGACGAGTGCTATGCCGTATCTCGAGACCTGCCTTGTGGTGGCGCTCGGTCTGCGATCACACAGTGGCGACACGCGGGTCCGACATGTACTAAATGGACCGCGGCCGATTTAAGCTACCACCTAGCAAGTGTGGTGTCTGGCGGTGACACCACAGTTCTGACTTTTTTCCTTGAACATGAATCAAAACTTGAATCTCACTAGTGAAAAAAAAAACGTCATATGCATGTCATCAAGTTCAGGTTCCTTCTTAGTGATCCACATACTTTTAAAAAATATGTTGTGGATAAAAGTGAACAACATTTAAGGAGAACTATATTTTTAAATTTCATTGTTGTAACCATGAAGTACTCTTTCTCACTGTGTACACATTACGGAAAATGCACTTGTAATGCTAAAATTATGCTAGAGGATATTTTCGAGTTCTGGACGCTACCTACACGTCCTTACATACTTATAAAGGGTGTTGTTAGTAAATGTTAACAACTAACGAAATTTATTTCTCTTCTAGTTTTTTATGGTTGGGGTAAAGTAATCCCCTCCGCCCCAGGTACTACGCGTTACATAAAATGGGTAGCTGTCCCTGGGGTGAGAGGATGTAAACGCTTCAAAAATGTTCTGTGTGAAATCTTATGGGACTTAAATGCTAAGGTCATCAGTCCCTAAGCTTACGCACTACTTAACCTAAATTATCCTAAGGACAAACACACACTCCCATGCCCGAGGGAGGATTCGAGCCTCCACCGTGACCAGCCGCACAGTCCATGACTGCAGCGCCCGAGACCGCTCGGCTAATCCAGCTCGGCTGTAAATGCCTCCAGTGACTGTTCGGCAATCACCAAATGAAACTGTGGTTCTTTCCGCATATTTATTCAACACACATTAAGTATATTAATACTGAGGCTAATCTTCGAATCCCAGCACCAAGCGTCCACCCTTAGAGGATTTCTCCTGCATTTCGATATAATTTTATAACGTTCTGCCGTCTGTGTATACGATTTGCATTAAAGTTAAGACATTTCTAATTTTATACCATCGCAAACTAATCTTATGAAAATTGTGAAACTTATGTCAATTCTCGACGTAATGTTCCGGCAACCGTACACATTTTTGCAGCGTCAAAGGCATGATTCCATGCTCTCAACGAAGGCTTCTTTAAGAAACAGGTATGACTATGGAAAAACGCTGAAGCTATGACGGGATGACTATTGAATGGGCGACCACGGAGAGGTTCTTTCTTCATTGGAAACAGTCAAGAGTCTCTAGCATCCAGTTCAGGCGAGTTGGGAGTACGAGAAATCACTTCAGAGTTGTTGTCACAAAGGAAGGGCAGCGCTGAGTTCGCGATGATGCGCCGGTACATTGTCTTGGCGAAGGAGTTCGAGAGCAGACATTTCCGTCCGTTTTACACGCAACGCTGGAAGAAACTTGCTCTGCAGAACATATTGGTAGGATCCACCTGTCTCCGTAGTACACTTCGAAACGCACTGAATAAGGATTACACCATTGCTGTCCTTTAACATGGCCACCATAAGTATTTCATCAGTAGCACTTACCGGAACTTTTTTCATAGCTGTGTGTGTGTGCGCTTGCATTGTGTGCTAACTGGTGCTTCGTTTCAGGACTGAAAAGTGGCATCCACCTGTCATCTATGAAAAGATGAAAAGAGAGTCGTAAAGCCCCATTCATCCCGTCATCACGCATCATTATTGCCTGACGCATGCAGTCTTGTGGTCGTCCGTCAGCATTTCCAGCACTCACATAGAGGACACTTTTCGCATTTTCAGATCTTGTTGCAGAACTGTGCGCACAGATCCCACGGAAATGCACGATTTGGAAGCGACGTGTTCCGCACTCATTCAGCGGTCCTCCAGAACGATTCCCTCCACTAGCTTCAACATGTCGGGCTACCTGGTGCGCGGCCGACTTTGTCTTGGTTTGTGCTGTATGAAGTTCTGCAGTCTTCGAACTGTCGCAACTGTGATAGCACATTACATACGTCCATGACACCATTAAAACACGTCTCATTCAAATGGCGATGAATTTAAATTGGGTTCACACCACGAATGATTACGTACTGTTCATGCAAAGATCACATTGCTATCTCCGACATTAAAGCTCTCACTGCTGCTACTGGAGTTGTGTGCCGTTGAGTACTGCCATCTCTGCCGCAGACTCACAACGAGTGCTTACGTATTTTAAAATAAATCCCATGTTTCTACCTGTTTTCAGTCCTGAGAAATATTAACCGAAGATGTTACACCTGCAGTAAACCCCTTGCTACAATATTATCGCGGAAAACTTCACAGAGTTTCCTACAATGTTCATAACTCATTTATATTGGCTTGTGGGCCAAAACATAATATATCAGCCTGTTTAATAGCTTCTTTATTCAAGCGTGGAAGGCATTGTATACTTTCAACAAATCCTTGGTACGTTTCCTGATGTATGAGGCACCAGATGTCAACACACAAGTAACGCATTTATATGGGCTTGTGGGCCAAAACATAATATATCAGCCTGTTTAATAGCTTCTTTATTCAAGCGTGGAAAGCATTGTATACTTTTAACAAATCCTTGGTACGTTTCCTGATGTATGAGGCACCAGATGTCAACACACAAGTAACGCAGTTTCTGTAAATAACTGGCAAATGGTTTGTAGATGCAGTGCCGACGCCCGATAGCATCTCAGGTTCCATCGGCTTCAAAACGCGCAAACTTGATGACCGAAGCGTCGACATGAGTTCACTATCGTACTCCTGAAACATCTGAGGCGCTATGCTGGCATTGCGACACCGTCACTTATCCTGCGGAGAGATGCTACCGCCGTCGGGGAAAATATCACATATCAAGGGGTTCAGGCGGTCCAAAGTAATATTTACGTATTGCATTAGATTAACAACAAAAGTCCAATGCAAGTCCAAATGACGATCCTCAATGACATTACACTGTCCGCACCAGGTGGCGTCCGTGTCACAATACACATGAAACGAGTCCACGACGCGAATACGGACAACCATCAGCTGTATAGTGCAACGACGATAATGTATGTGCCGGGCTGGACCTCTAATCTGAATTCCCCGCTTATCGTGAGCGGGCGTCTTAAGACTAGGTTATCCGAGCACGACTCTCCGGAAGACCAAAATCTCCACATGTCATCAACCGTGTGTCCACAACCTCCACTCGTACATCGATTATGTATTTTCCTGTACAGGGAAGACATTTTCGGTGAATAAATACGATACTGCAGTACGTGCATGTATGTCCGAAGGAACTTTCCATCGCACTTCTGAACGACACAGACTCTGCAACATCGTATCGTATCACAGTTTGTTTCGAGAAGAAGTTCGCTTGGATGACTGCATACCCATGCACGTCCACCAACCTGGTTTAACAAGAAACGAGTTTCATTCATTTTACAACTGTCTACGCATCAGTTCTCAAATGTGTGGTGTATTTACCACACATATATAAATAAATCAGACATGTAATAACTGGTGCGTAACATTCTCAATAGGAACATCTGAACCTGCGTCTGTACTCTGGAGTTCACACTTAAGTACCTAGCAGAGGATTCTTCGAACCACTTCGGACTACTTCTCTACCGTTCCACTCTCTAACAACTCGTGGGGAACATGAATACTTAGAGCCCTCCTTGGTTGCTCTGATCACTCTTTCTTTATTACTATGAATATTTATCTCTATGTAGTTTAGGGGCAATAAAATATTTTAACCTTCAGAAGAAAAATTTGGTGACTGAGATTTCGCAACGAAAGACTCCCTCGTTTTAATGATTGCCACCCAAACTCGCGTATCATATCCTTGACACTCTAAGCCTATTCCTCGATAATACAAAACGAGCTGCTCTCCTTTGTACATTTTAGTTGGCTACCGTCAGTCGTCTGTGATACGGATCTCGTACAACGCAGCAAATCTTCAGAAGAGAGCGGACGAGAGTAGTGTAGGCAGTCTCTTTAGTAGATCTGTTGCATCTTTGAAATGTTGTGTCAATAAAAGTAAGACTTAGTTGGGTTTCTCCATAATATTATCTGTGTAATCTTCCCAGTTTGAGCTGTTCATAATTGTAATCCCTAAGTGTTTAATTGAATTGACATTCTTTAGATTTGTGGATAGTCATGAAACCGAAAGTTAACACATTCCTTGTAGTATTCATTTGGGTAACCTCACACTTTTCCTTCATCAGAGCTCTTTTCACATCTTGCAAATACCGTATCTAAGTCGTTTTGCAATTGCTTTCGATTTTCTTAAGACCTTACTAGTCGATAAATGACGGCATCGTCTGCAGACTAAGAGGGCTTCTTGTCACCTAAATTGTTTATATACATCTGGAACTGCAGAGAGCCTTTAAAACTTATGTGTAGAACGCCAGATATCACTTTGGCTTTAGTCGCTCACTTTCCGTCGGTTACCACGTTCTGCGAATTTTCGGACAGGAAATTATAAATGCAGTCACCCGGTTGAGACAATAATCCATAGGTGCACAGTTTGATTACAAGTCTCTTGTGAGTATCTGGATATATGGGAAAAAGGAATTTTAATATTCGAATAACAGTTGTGGGATCGGACGACCAAGAGCAGGAACGTCGTGAAATGATGATTCAGGCATGATAGGCCGAGTTCCTTCTGTAACCGAATTGGGACACACATTGAAAGAGGTTTGCCCTTCTTACACGAGGCATAAAGCAATTTTCCTAATACCAATAGAAGTACAGACGTGTTTCCTGAATAACACACCTCCTGCGTAATCTTTCCTTATGAGCCTACTACATGCTGTTGAACTAAAACGGTATTAATTTTTTTATCCAAGCTTATAGCACACTTCATGTCGAATAGTGAAAAAGCCTTACGTACTGCAGTATCGACGAGCGTGTCTATTACACAAAAGCCTGCGTAGCGCTTCGTAGCCCTAGAGCGTCGCAGTATCGGATTTGTAAGCTCCTGGAAATGTGCTGCGAAGTGCTGCCAGTAATATTTGCCGGAACGCGATTATTCGACTCAGTGAACCCATCAGCGCCAAATACCGCTAAGCCCACCACCCGACCACCGGCTACGGAAACTTCAGCGACACGTGTTCCCCTTTTCCACTGTCTAGTGCGTATTGTTCCTCTCAGTATCACGAGTGCATGGAATATCTTCGATGGTGAAAATTCGTATTGGTGCTCAGAACTAATTTCACAACAGGTGACTTTTAGAAATCAGTGTGCACAGCCTCGATTGGTGAAACGAAAGGCAGCTCCACAGAAACTGAAACGTTTTTTCGTTTTTTTCAGGTCAACCTTGTTGAAGTCTAGTACTAGCCAATCTCTTTCCTTGCTAAGAAAGGAAGGCAACAACAAGAACAAGATCCCGGACATAGATATAGAGAAAACCTCAACTATCAAATGCACGCTTATCCAAATCCTAAAATACCGGTAAATTCAAGACTAGCATTTACCCGAGGTCGGTTTTGCAAGCGTAGACATATTTAATCCGAATGTCCTCTTTGATTTTGATTTACAAATTCATCTCATCACTAGTTTTGGTAATTCGATCTTATCTGAAAGAGAAACTAACCAGTACTGTACTGACACTTTCTTAGATTTTTGAGTTTTTCAGATATTCAGACCTCACACAAACTTTCAATATGTACACTCTCTTACGAGTTTCCTCTCATTATTCGCGATCAAACACTTGCACCTCTCCTTCGAAATGAGAGAAGTACCTTATCCACCTTCTTGTATGATCTATATTACTGAATGGTTAAAAAGCACACCAATCTCAATTGCACGTTGCTTCCAATGACAACAAATATTTCTTTTTCGGTGTTTTAAACAGTTCCTCCCAGCACGAATGGTGAATATTCAGGGATTAGACAGAAACAATCATTCGAAGCAAAAAATGTAACAGGCTAGAGCACTTAAATGTATACTTTACGAACTATGAGCACTTCATCTTTGTTATTGCGAATCAGGTCTCTTGTACTGCAAACTCTTTGCTTACCATATTTTGAAAAATGGAGCAAAACATGAAAAATATGCTCAGTAAACATGGGGTCTGTAGTGCACATCTTAGGAGATATGAGCAGGTGTTCATCCTTACTGATACCAAACATCTCTTCTACTAAAGAAGTGCTCATAGCCCGAAAAGTACGCATTTTTGAGCTCCACATGTTTGACAAATGTTCTTGTTTTGCTCCATAATACCTCCTCACAAAATATGGAAAACAAAGAGCTTGCCGTGGAAGAGATTTATTTCGCAGTATCGAAAATGAAGTATTTCGAATAACACATAAGGTATTCATTTTAGAGACATGTTTACTGGCCTTTTCACTTATAACGATTGTTCCTCAATATTGACCGAACCTAAATATTTAAAATGTCATACTCTACTCATTAAGATGCTTTAGCTTACATTAAAAGCTTAGTACAATAAAATGGTTATTAATTTAACAAACTGTGTTTGCATCTTGAAGGAGCATAGCCCCTGTCACACGAATTACATAGACTAAATTCGTTTAGTGTTGAAGAATGAGAGCGCTTAGCGCGACTTCCAACTTCCCACATAATTACAAACATTTTTGAAGCTTTTCCTCGCCTACAGCCCCACTAGTGAAAGGAAAACGTAGACACGCTTAAAAAATGCTTGTTGTTCACACAGATAAGCTTAAGCGTTAAGCTTGATGTTTCAATTTGGTATTATTTTTACATTAATTTCATTCGTTACCTCGCTAGCAGATACCGATAGATATGACACGTAGTATATGAGTGGAACATAGTTTTGACTTTTCATTAAATTATTGATGAATAATCCGACACTAGTATACTCAACATTAGAACACTTTTGCATTTTCAACCATATTTGCTTTGCATCTTAACGTGAAATGTTTAACATATTAATTCATTTATGAAGTAAATCAGACATCTGGAGATGCTTCACACACGGCAGTTTGCGTCATCAAAGAATCGGGGGTGATGTTACAGGCTAGGATCTGATATGCCAATCACAATCTGTAGCAACAATACAACCATACAATCTGGCGCAGTGGTTATTGCTTCATGGTCTTCAGGGTAGGGCAGGCTACAGTCAGATCCAGATTTACGTCTTTTGTGGCAATCGATTAAGCAAATCGCACGTTCCTTCGAAGAGAATACAACTGATTACCTCGGCCTACATTTTCTTCTTCGAAATTAAGCACTCCATCACTAGTGACAAAGCCGTTGATGAGCTTTTAAATGCCGATCTTTCTGCTAAAATAGCTATGCACCAGGATTAGTTCAAATTGCACATTGGAACCCAAAATTACTATCTAAATAACGACTCAAACTCTCAGTAGGGAAGGAAAAATGGAAGTCGGCAACTGATCATTAAAACGTGCTGCCAATAATTTTTCACTACTACTCCATCCGAACCGGCCTCGAGGGCCCAACGGTATCGAGCGACCGGCGTGTCATCCTCAGCCGATAGGTGTCGCTGGATGCTGATACGGAGGGGCATGTGGTCAGCACACTGCTCTCTCGGCCGTTGTCAGTATTCGTGATCGCAGGCGCTATTTCTCAGAAGGGCTGAGTTCGCTCTGCTTCCCAACAGCCCTCGGCAGATCCAAACCGTCACCCATCCTAGTGCTAGCCAAAGCCGACAGTCCTTAACCTCGGTGATGTGACGGGAAACCGTGTTACCACTGCAGGAAGGCCTTTGTCTGTAATTCTATGACTGCTTTTCTAAAACCGATATTTGAGCTTTTTTATTACAGGATGTTAGTCAGTCAGACGAAGACTAAAAGTAGACACACATTACGCAGGATGTTTCAGGATATGTGCCAGTTTACATTCCTTAATTAATCTTTTCCTCTACGGCATTGCTTTTTAAATCATTTATTACTCTTTTCTTCAGTGACATCAGAATATTTTGGTATAATGGGCCTGTGGTCTCTGGTGTTCTTCATAAAGTAAATGTACTTCATTTTATTACCTACCCACACTTATATTCGTGACTTTACTGCGATAAAAATACCAACACATCAATGGAAATGTCTACAGTAGGCGCTGTGAGTCTAGTTTGAAAAACAACTTCCTACATTCACTCATGGTTCTTGCCGTCCACAACGGTAATGCCTACTCTATTCTTCTTTCTGAATCGTCATTAGTCTTACCACATTCCGGCTCATCTTCATTTCCTGTAGTGTTATTAGTACGTTAACAGTGATACACAGAAGTCGAATACTGCCTGTGATTGAGAACTGAATTTGGTAGAAAAAGGGAATCCCACAGTGATGTGATTGAGCCGTACACGGCTCGTGTTCAGGCCACTTATTGTTTGTCATCTTCAATTACGGTACTGCCGCCTCGTTTTCTTATTCCTTTTACTGGCCTCACTAACTATCTGCCTTACTTTCCCGTGAGCGGCAGCAGCAGCGCGTATCGATAAGTGCACTGTCGTACCATCTCTGGAGCGACAGTGTTTCCGGGTCGTCGTGTGTCTGCCAGTCAGTTGGAGACGGACCAGCGGTGCAGTCGGGTCGCAGCAGCAGTGAAGTCTTGGACGGAGCGCCGGTGAGGCACCGACAGCCAGTGCTCGCCGACCGCTGGCGACACATACGAACTGTGCGACGGAGTGAGACTGGAGCGGGACGACCGCTGGTTGGTCGTCTCATCGACCACGCATATTTGGTCCTATCAGCGTTTCCGGGCCTTTGCAGTTGTTCGGTTGGCGTGGAGTAGCGAGGATATCTCCGCGGCGCGTAGATTGGTCGAGGCCGCTGGCGGCGTCCATTTGCAGACGAGGTGTGTGGTGCTGTTCTCATTGCTACGAAGTTCGTGGCTCACCGATCCTGGACGCGAAGGTTGAGTTTTGACTTAATCTACCAGCAAGTCACGTCTGTTCACATTGTATGGTTTGGATTTCGTTGTCGGCTTTTGGGACATTCCCGCAAGCAACAACGTGTGATTTCAAGTTGGTAAATTTTATCCACCCTCCGGTGTAGTTTAACTGTACTTGGTTATTTTGAGTATAGGTGCACCAGAGGAATCTTCTGCCTTAAGGTTCCGGTTACATGCCCTGGCCGTTGACGTAAATTCAGGCAGTGTATTTTCCTCATCTTGTTGGCGCCGCCCAGCACGGTGTGTAGTTTGACAGCTCAATGTCTAGTTGGTTGTGGGCGCCTACACTTTCTACGTTGTTCCATTGAACTCCCTGTTGTGTGCTGGTCGGATGGAGCGGAAGTTATCTTGTTGGTGGGTCCCTTGACTGTCGTTAGTACGAGGTACAGGGTTGGATTGTCTCAAAGATGGTGGAAGGAAATCGGCCTTCCTCTTTCAAAGGAATCATTCTGGCATTTGCCGCGAACGAATTACGGAAACCACGGAAAACCCAGATTTGAATGTTGGGACGTGGATCTGAACCGTCGTCCTCCCGAGTAACAGTCGAGTGTGCTAACTGCTGTGCCACCTTTCTACGTAAAAATAGATATCATCTGGGTGTTAAATGTGCGTTCGATCTTAAGAAAGATAAATTAAAACTCTTACCTTATGTGTGATAAAAAGTGCTCCAAGGTGAAAGTACATACACTTTAAGGACATTTCCTATTAAAATCGGTTGATTCTTTAGAAAATATATACTTTGCAGTCGTATGCGTGAATTAAACTGCATCCCAACTACCTGTGTACATTTACGTAAAAGACAGAGTCGTGTGACGTCGAAGGAATATTTTTGCCATAAACTGTATATTTCTTGAATGGCTTACAAATAAGACTTACTAAGGTCAGGACAATAAGAAGAGCGAGTCGAATGAAGCAAAGGAGAAATGGACAAGTCTGAATGAAGAACGGAGATAGCTTTAATGAGATGAGCCAGAAATTTGTGATATACCGTCTACCTAGCGACAAGAAACAGCGCATCTCCCGTGATTAAACCGTCAGCAAGATATGCACACGTATGAAATTATGGGTACACGTAAATACGAGTGGTAACTGTGAATTAATTATCGTCTTGGGCAAACAAAGGCAAGTAATTAATATTTTTTTGAGTTAAACATCTATGCTTTCGCTACTCATAGAAAATCCCACACGACAGTAACGTACAACGACACAAGAACAGCCATTTCAAAACGATAAAGTGCAGTTCCGTGCGATAAATCGTTTTCTGCATTTACAGGGGAGAAACGCTGTATCAACCCGTGCTGAGCTGATGGACGGTAAAATAACTTCCATTACTTCTATTGCCTCGGTAGAAGGTCCCCAAATGAAATACATTTGTCTAACTTGTGTAACTGATATTATAAGCCTTCCTAATGCAACACGTTAAATAACGTATGCTAGAAAAGTTTCTTGTATGTTATTCCAACCATAGAACCTAATACTTTAAGACTCTGCATGAAAAAAGGTGCAAAAACAATATTAAGAGTAATGCTACTTAAAAAACAAAGACGGCTGAATAATTTTATGGAAGCTCTGCACCAGTAGTAAATACGCCACAAATTAAGTCTCGACCTTATACATGTTCGTACATCTTTTCTAGGTGACTTATCCTGTACTTAAAAAGCAAAGAATGCTGTATAATTTTATGGAAGCTCTGTACCAGTAGTAAATAAGCCATAAACTAAGAGTCTCGTCGTTATTCATGTTCGTACGTCTTCTCTAGGTGGCTTATCTTGTAAATGTGAACTCTTCCAAAGTGGCATATATTAGAGGGACTTCGTATTATTCTTTCAAAAGAATTAATCAACTGTGGCCGACCCTGAGAGGCTCATTTTTTCATGCACCTAACGCTAACTAGCTTTATCGTGGAATATCAAAAAGAAGACAAATAACTACGGCAGCTTTTTCATTGAGAGGGTTAATTAACTTATCATGTTGCAAAATGTGGCAGAATTTTGAACTATAAATAACAGTGATACTAAGGAAACCCATTCATTAAAGTACAAAACATAGTTAACGTAATATTATTCAATGAGAGACTACTATTCTTGCAGCAAAGACAACAAGAATGTGTAAGTGTTTGGTCTGGCTCCCAGTAGATTTAAATGCTATTTTTCAGCTTTAATTAGCGTAGCTGTAGGACGGTGGTAACTAAATATTTGCGACCTGTCATAAGAAAGCAAATAATAGTGCAGCAAAAAAGACTTTTTTCTTATGAGGTTCCTCCATACGTGGCACTGAACTACAGTGAGGAACGATTTACGCAGCCATACAGGTCGTTGTAGCACTACTGAAAAAATCCCAAAACCACATGGTAACCTCTTACTTGAACCTAGCTCTTTGTCTTTGCTCTACCCCCTCGCAGGTTCCTCACCTTTTCTTTAGTAATCAGAATGGATTAATTAAATCACGACCCAGTGAAATCGGCAATCAAATTTTGAGTAACGGTATAACTTCTTATAATCAACAGGTGTGGGAAATTATCATGGTGGAGCGCATATAGCATTCTGACATGTTTCACGTAGTTACCATGTAACCTCTCGTGCTCTTTATTATTACACAAGTTGTGATGTGGATTAAGTGTCTGGAATGCTCTGGATTTCTCTGCATGAACGGAGAAATGCTTCCACAATTTACAACGAACATGGTCAAGCTCTCAAGACGCTCAAAAGCTCCAAGCCACACTGTTTATTGAGCAGCTGCCTCACGCGTTTCGATTATACATCATTTTCATTTTTTCTTTTATTCCATCCTCCCACGCTCTTTATGGGATAGGGGGGTGGCTGGCAACGGCGCAAGTAACCCACTGTTCTGCTAACTGACGATGAACAAGGAGCAAATAGTGAATAGATTTACACTCAAGTGAGAAGTAAAATGAAGGTTTTTAGATATACGATAGATGACTTCTAGCACTGACAGCTAAAAACAGTAATTATAAAAGAGAAAGTATGAAACACTATAAGTGCACATTTAAAACATGTTGCCGAAAGACTGACATTTAAGAGAGGAGCTTTCCTGTTACTAGAAATTGGAAGGACCCCCATGACGTATGGAGTCCGTTGTTGAATGTGAAATGGTTGGCCCGTGAGGAGGGTGGGAATGTGATGCAAAGCAGCGATGGGGTAGTATTGGCTATTGGGGAAGAAGAAAGGGTGGAGTAGAGAAGGGAATTGGTGATACTTATAGTTGTTGGCAAAGAACAGGAGATAGAGTAAGAGGAGTTAAGGGAATTCGGGAAGGAGAGAGAGAGGACGCCCTGATGAGATGGAGTGGGTGAGGTGGACCTACAGCCGATTGGAAGAGTAAATGTCGGGGCGGAGCTCATGATCTTTGAGGTGCAGATGGTTGAAGTTTAGTTGGTCGAGCATATGGAAGATGTGCACGTCATTTTCAAAGGGTGAATGGAAAATATACATAGTATTATTAGTACAAAAGTGGTTACATTGACTCCACAAGAGAACTAAAGCATCTACAGAGATCTTACCATATGTATCAGATTTCTACATTAAAAACACTGCACATGTTAAACATAGGGTACATATTGTCTAGTCATGTGTTGTAGTCAACAAGTGCAAACTAATTCCTGGTGCTGCATATGGTCTTAAGTGAAATCGGCAGGTCGGCTATAAAAGGGAGCTAAAGTAGCAATATTTTTATCATATCCATATAGTAATTTTACACATACGAATAACGAATTTAACAAAGACTAAAAATTAAATGTGAATAAAACTAGTAGACTCATATAGTAGTTATTTGAATGACTAAACGCGCTGTTAAACACACATGTGCTATACTTCACAGCTAGATAGGTGGCGCTGCTTATGAAAAATGGTTTCATCATATGCACGGTTAACACTTACAGTAATTCAGGAGTACCTCCTCCATTTCCATCCATTTAAAATGTATTTACAAACTCGCATTTATAATAGCAATCAAAACGTTTCCAGAAGCAACGAGTAGTTCCCTAACACGCAATAGTTTAAAATTCAGTCGAAATGTCAAAAACGCACTGATTGAGGAGGAACTGACGTATTGGTTTGACATAAGGAAAATATATAACTCTCTAGCATTCGTCGCAGATATATACTGAAAACATTCCATTGTATTAATTACTTTTCACTAAGATAAAACTGTGGTGACGGAGTGAGGATGTAGCACTGCCTAACTTGGAAGGGGCATCCTACGAAATTCTTACAAACGGATAAGTGCACAAAACGATCCCCTGACATAATGCAAACGTAAACTAAAACGATGCATCACAAAACCAAGAGATTCTAATACATTCCTCCGAAGTCCGGATTGAAGTGCTTCGACAAGGACGTCTGTTCACTCACCCCGTATAGCCAAAAGTGGTTCGGATAACCCCCGCCCTAGCGCAACGGCTCCTCTGTGCTGTTACGAGACGGGGTGGGGAGAAGATACATTGAGTCTGAGGCGACCAATCCTACCTCGCGCTCCCGTTCTAACTTTCTCGTCTGTGTTCGAGCCTGCCTCCTTCTCTGGCGTGTCTACCGCCACGCTATCCACAGAACGGTTCCTCTGTTAAAAAAGTAGTGGAGAGAGATTCGTTGGGTTTTAAATGTCTGGCAACTCTTTCATTCCAGGCTGCGCTCTTTTTTTATCCCTATTATAGCTTGTTCCTTTCTCTTCTCGTCTAACGCGACGTTTCCTAGAGAACGGTTCCTCTGTTTGAAACAATAGGAGTGGGTGAGGGGAGGGGAGGGGAGGAGGGGAGATTCGTTGAGTTTGAAAGTTCCAACTAACTCTGTCGCTGCGTGTCTGTCATAGCCTGTTGCCTTCTTTGTCTCCACGATACATTAATTTTCAAACACCCAGACAGTCATCCAATTACAAATTCTCATGAAATGCAGGATGAAGTAAATTAAAACATCCTCCATACGAATAAATGAAATAAAAACTTAACTTGGACCATCGCCCCTCAAGAGGTTTAGTGCCGTGTTGCCAGCATAAAATTTAGCGTGGCAGACTCGATAAGGAGTGAGCAAACACTATGCGCAAGTGACAGAGGGGTCACGTCACATGAAACGAATGATAAAGAATGAAGTGGTAGAGCTTTTGTCCGTGAAAAGCCGAGAATCGAAAGAGAAGTATACGCCCCGCTGCTCGAAGACTGGCGAACCACATTCGTGACGATAGCCAAAATAAAACTAAAAAACAGTTGTGGGTCAGTTCACAATATCTTGCACGAAATCCGTAAAATGACGAAGGTTGTCGCCCATTGGGACCTACGAATGATCACCAGTGTGCTACAGTGTGGTGGCATATAGTCCTTTAACTTACCAGGTTAGTAACCATAACTTAATTGAATACATTATAAACTGAAATGTTTTAGTATATTTAAGATTTATAATTAATCGTAGATAATTGCGACGAATAAAACAGAAAGTAAAAATTGTAGCAGCGGGAATCGAACCCGAACCAAGGAATCGCCAATCAGTGTGCTTGATCACTATGTCATGGCGTCCTTACGTCAATTGTTTTGCAAAGAACTCGCGTACTCTGCACTTCCCGAATATGTTACTTGCAATTAAAAAACAAGGAAAAAATGGTGACCTGGTGGTGTGAACAACATAGCACTTACAGCGCCATAAGGGATGACATTACATCATAGCATGCGCAGTTGAAAACACACAGCAGCATACCCTCTCTCAGTTAGCAGTAACACAGCTGGCCATCATTTCACCTCTCGACATCAGTTTCTAGTTATCAGATAGTGAGAGCACTACAAAACATGTATTCGTCCGTTTTATTTTCATAATAGCATGCATTCGAAGAGAAATGGCGTAATTTTAATGAAATTTCTGCTTCGTATTCGAGCAGACAGGGCCGCACAGGAGACGTTGACGGGGCCCTCCTGTGCGGCTCTCTTGCCCGCGGCGATTGACAGCAGACGACTGAGCGGACCGCGGCACAACACCAAAATGGTGGGAACCACGGAAGCAGACCGTAGAAGAAAACAAGTTCACACCAGCACCATAGATATATAAATCGCCCTATGCCTTTAGATCGTATAAAAATGATAATTTTACTGTTTTTTAATCCTGACAAGTACAGATTTTAGCTTTGACATCTACATATTTTAATTAAATGTTTTTAATATAAAAAAGATCTACTGAATACAGTATGTGCAAATGGAATGTAACAAATGTACCAGACGCCACCTGTCGGTAATAGTGTTATAATTAATATAAATGACGTGCACTCTACCAAACAATTTTATATGACGTAGCGTGTGAAAGTTGCTGGATTTGGACGGGTTACTCCTGTAACTGAAATATCAGGTACGTTCTGGTACATTTGATGTTGACTAGATAGGATGAAAAAGATTTGCTTTCGTGAAATAGTAAATTAGTATAATTATTTTTACAGATCTGAAGATGGTTTTGAATGAACCGAAACCGATCATATGAATAATAAGAAAAATTCGCAATCTAGACGGATTAAAAGTAACACTATTGCCATGTGTTTCTCCACCGAAGGTGCTGTGCGGAAATTCTTCGTCTGGGACTGCCGGTACGGCTCCACTGTACTGATAGGACTTTGGTCTCTGTTTCATGGTAGTGGAGCCACGTCTCGTCGCCAATCACGAGTTTGGATATAGAATCTTCGGGATGCTGGTTGTGGCGTTGAAGGATGTCACTGCAGGCGTTCTTGCACTGTTGTACTGCGTTCTGGAATTTGGGGATCCACCTGGCAGACACCTTTCCAATCTGAAGGTGTTCGTGCACTATCCGATGCAGAGTGCTTCTGCGAAGTCCTGTGGCCGCCGCCAGTGCCGTGAACGTGATACACCAATTCTCTTCAATATGCTTTTCCACTCTTGAAATTCTGACTGGCGTTACAATAGCCCCTTTCCTTCACTAACTCGGTCCTTTCTCCGTTGATGTGTGGCCACTTTTCCACCCATCCACTCAGTTGTACGCGGTTCATTGCGACGGTGCACTCTTTCTACATAAAATCATGAATCGGTTGTGAATATCCACTGTGTTTATAGTATAATTCCACAGGAAGCACGACGCCTATCACACTTCACTCGCGTAATGACAGTAGTTGGCAAAATTTGCTGTATGGTGCAAGGATTGTGCTTCCAGTGATTGTCTTACCAAAAGGCTAAAGAACAAACTACATACCTGCAACCGTAAACATGCGTCAGTGCACCATAAATGATAGAAATAAATAGATAGTAAGTCAGCATGGAATGCCCTCGTAGTCTGTAATTCACTGTATGTCACGGCAAACTGTAATATCTAGTATCCACACACTCTTTGCATTTACGATCAATCTCTGTTTACCGTACAATCAAGTGCACCAAAATGCTACGTGTGTGTATGGGTGTGTGTGTGTGTCGTGGGGGGGGGGGGGGGGGGGGGGAAGGGCTGTGTGCGCTGGCTAAAATGTGTCTTACCGAAATTAATTTGTCTCGTGGATACCAACATGCAATGCATTACAAATGTCTTAAAACGTTCCGCATTTTTTATTTCGTACATACTTCGTTAGCTTATGCTTGAATTTCCTTAAAATAGCTATCACAACGACCTTTGCATTGACATGCACATGATCCAGAACATAATGATCCTGTAACGCCTCCACCTCATAGTCAGCTTCAGTGGCACGAAAAAGAGTTTATGGCTCAAAAAACAGTATCAAAAAAACGGAACTGGTTGCATATTTCACATACAGAAACCGACAGTTTAAATCACAGCTTCATTTTGTCAACCACACTGGGCATAATGATAAAAATTAATGACTACTCATACACGAAGTTCCGGATTATACATATAACGGAACTTGCAGGTACGTTATTCAGGATGTACGAAATTGCTTCCCGGATGTGCACGTTTCCTTACAGTGAAGGAGAGCGCACCGTAAAAGAGAACTAGACGGGAAAAAAGTTGTTCTATATCGGTGCTCAACTTTCCCCGCGAGCTATTCTTCCGGAACGGTGCTGCAGTGCAGCGCGATATTTATATACAATGGAGAACAAAGGGCAGCACCCCTGCAGCCCAGACTACTAGCGGGGCGGAAAGGGCCATCCACAGCGAAACCCCCCCCCCCCCACTCCCCCCCCCCTCCACCATTACGTACTTTTAGTTGTGCACTGGAGGCGAGATGGCGTTACACCCACCTGGTGTAGCTGCAGAGAAAACAACTGTGGCAACTACAAAGGCGGAGGCTGACATTCTGTTCCCATCTAAACGTCATGTGTCAAAGGAAGTCTAAGACGTGAAACAATGAAACCGCCATTTTTGTTTTTGATCCACATCTCGCATCGTAAATTGAGGCTGTTTTTACGAAGCGTCCTTACAAGGAGACGGCACGACCGTGGCGTCGGGGATTTGTCCGCAATTGTGTGTGGTGAAGGAGGACCCCTAACACCTCACGTGGTTAAAATATTAGGACGCTCTACTCGGAAAATCCAGAGAAAAATTGATCCAAAGTTTCTTAGGTGCCGTATGAGTATGACTGCTGGGCTGCCGTTTGGCCTACGTGCTTAGCGTTCGGACGCTTATTCCAGAGGTCTCTGGTTCGATTCCTCCTCTGGCCGCTTTTTTTTCCTTCTGTTGCTTGCAAAATTGAGAATAGTGAAATTAACTCCCTGGAAGATTGTATAAAAATTCATTCTATAATTCACCATCAATTATCGTCACCAATATTCCGAGACATGATTCAATATTCCTGGTTTGCCTCAAAATTGTCAGAAACTCAAAAAAATTTCGTAAATGTTAATGGGGCATGTGTTTGTACAGATTTGTTGCAAAGTCCCTGTGATTGTACAAAATCCGCTTTCATATGTTGCGCAAGATGTCGCAAAAACTGTTGCTTTGTTTGTTTTTACTATAGTTACTGTTGTGGATTGGCAAGACAGCCAACCCACTATGAGAGGAAGCCGAAATGCAAGCGTTTTAGCTCACGCAGGCTGGCGTGAGGTCAGGAACAGGTCAAGGAAATGAGAGTAGTAAAAAAGGACGTAGCTGAGGAATACTTAACTTCAATCCATAAATGGTGAACATCGCTCTTGACGGTACATGTTTTACAGCATCAATAGTAACTGGTAATGGCGCTTTGCTAGGTCGTAGCAAATGACGTAGCTGAAGGCTATGCTAACTATCGTCTCGGCAAATGAGAGCATATTTTGTCAGTGAACTATCACTAGCAAAGGCGGCTGTACAACTGGGGCGAGTGCTAGGAAGCCTCTCTAGACCTGCCGTGTGGCGGCGATCGGTCTGCAATCACTGATAGTGGCGACACGCGGGTCCGACGTATACTAACGGACCGCGGCCGTTTTAAAGGCTACCCCCTAGCAAGTGTGGTGTCTGGCGGTGACACCACAGTTACCACTGCAGTTCTTGTTTATAATTATTATAAAAATTGAATGTTTCCCAATCGACTTTGTTATTCTGATTAAAAACTCAATGTTTTTCCTCATATACTTTACAATGAAAAATGGAAAACCCACCGCCATGAATTGTGTTGTTGGACAAAAAGAAAATAATTTTATTCAATAATGTAACTAATTTGTTAGAGATAATGTAGGTTTGGGAAACTTTCTGAATAATTGGTGGAATAACAACAGAAAATGAAACAGAAGAAAAAAAGTGCCGTAGCTGGAAACGAACCCGAGACCTTTGGCGTAACAGTCCGAGTCATACACATCTAGCCCAGACGGCGCCGCGGCGATTCACTAACATTTTATACTCATACGGCACCTAAGAAACTTTGGATCGATTTTTCCCGCGATTTTCCGGGTAGTGCGTCCTAATATTTTAACCACGCGAGGTGTTAAGGGTCCTCCTTCACCACACCAAATTTCGGACAAATCCCCGACCCCACGGTCGTGCTCACTAAACCCTTGCATTTCGTTTCATATACTGTCCCAACTTTATGAATACTCGCGTACATCTGATAATCGTGCTAAGGTTTTAAAATTTTGTCTCAGTTAGTGGAAATGTTGTAAATTATACTAAAATATTTTAGATGACATCAGATGTAAACCTTCTGATATAAATCAGCGCCTACCATAATTTGTCACAGATAAGTAACTTTGATTGGTGAAAGCTGGACCATGCAAAGAACTGCTGAGCTGTAATACACAATGTGACTCAAAGAAATACGCAGTTAGACAAACAGAAATGACACTTCTGTTCAAAGACAATAGCTGCACTGAAGCCACCGCGATTTATGACGATCCTCTGGACTTATTAAAGGCGGTCTGTAGTTCTGAATGCCGTTTGTTATCGCTAAAGACGACAAAGCATGCCCTGGCCAAAAGACTGGTAATGTGTTTCTCTGGTACTGAATTCCATTTCTCCTTGATTGCTGGATGGTAGTTGGTGCATGTAAAAGTGCAGCAATGCGTCTTCCTGACGCATCCCACTCATGGTGGACAGTCAATGCACTGAGTTGGTGAAGAATAAATTAATTTTTTGAACCAATGAAAAAACTCCCATCTACTCAAAGTGAGGGTAGGTTAGTATAATAGCTTTTGATATTCAATGGTCGAAGGGTACGCAAGTTGGAGTGATCAAAATCTAGACTCAACATTTACTGGGGCCTAATGCGTGATGGTACATTACCAACCAGCATCTGCAACGGCGTTGTTTCCGTGCTTGATGTGAACCACTAATTCCCTACTCTGGCCTAGACTGTCTGAAGTAACAGGCGAGTCGTGGGTCCCTGAAAATGTTCTAAGTTCGGACTTGGCGTGGCCACACTGGGGCCTCTCGGCGGGCCGTGGCTCCTCGGCGGCCACATGGTGCCGAGCGTTAACCCGAGTCCAGGAAGCACATGGCTGGGAATTCCTTGTTGAAGCTATGACGAGGACTGTGCTTTGTGTCAATGAAGGAGATTTGTATGCCGGTAGTGTCAAAGATGTGAGATCATAATGGCAGACATTTCGCAGTTCATGTAGAAATTAATAGTAGCCAGATGAATCATGATACCTCAAAAAGAAACATGTACATTACCATTATTGGCATGACTATTCTGGTGGTGTAATCAGATTTTCAATATCTTTATTAGTTTAAAGTTTAGTATCCGACTGTAAATTATACAAGTAACATGCAGCAACGAATTTACAAAATATAAATGGATGATCCGATTTCGTCGATGGACGCGTCTTTAGAAAGCTATTAGTGTAAAGATGAATTGGTATGAATTACAGGCATGTAACTTGAATAGTACATGAATTATTGGAGGTTAAAGTGGCCTATTACTATCGATCGCCCCAGGTCATAAGTACTGCACAGTTACACGAAAAAACGGTAGCAGCATGCTTAAAAATGGTTCAAATGGCTCTGAGGACTATGCGACTTAACGTCTGAGGTCATCAGTCGCCTATAACTTAGAACTAATTAAACCTAACTAACCTAAGGACATCACACACATCCATCCCCGAGGCAGGATTCGAACCTGCGACCGTAGCGGTCGCTCAGTTCCAGACTGTAGCGCCTAGAACCGCACTGCCAATCCAGCCGGCCAGCATGCTTATAAATATACTTATTCACCTATGTCTTTGTTTATATCCGATATATGCTATTCATGAAGGAATTGGTTAATTATTTACTGTGCTTTAGAAATCACAGAGACGTTAAGCTGCTCTCCTACTTTTGCTTGGTATTCTGTTGATGCATGTCTATTAAATTTGTTTACGTATTTAATAATGTGTGCTAGAGCTTGTTTATGGTACATACGTGGGAATATTTACTTATTTTCAAGTTATTTAATTGTAAATCCAGTATTTCGAAAGTGTTTTATTATGTTTGTGAGTGTGCATTGGCTTGGAGACAGGGCGGGAGCGCTCTAGCCAATCACGACTATCGTTTCCAAAAAGGATGCGTGGAGAGACGTATGGTGGTGGGGAAAGAGCATCGTTTCTGGAGAGGACACAGTGGGGAGTTCTGGACAGTGCAGTGTGAGGGACAGTCGTACAGGACACGGAGAGGGTCATGGAGTACGGTGCGACGCACTTGAGTGTGCAGCGGTTTGTGCGTGATCGCGGAAGATAGAAATAATTCGGAGTGCCGACTTGTGAACTAACGAGATTTCTGTGGATTCTACATTGAAGACGAGGAATGCGTTTAGAAGTGAATATCTCCAAACGTACGTTCATAAGTAATTACGTGCAGTAGGAATCAATTGCTTCCCTGTTATTCAACTTATATTTTATTAGTTGCAGGACCATCGACACCAAAAAGTGTTTTGCAGAAATATACCACTTCTCAAAAGTACTTCTACTACCGTACTCATCATTTAAATTCGTTAAGACAGTACCTGCAGATTTTATTTCATTGCAGTCTTTAATGTAAAATCGATTATGTTAAGTTCAAAATTCGCAATTGCCGAGTGATAGGAACCTTCGACAATTCGATTCATGTGTCTATTCATATTGTGTACTGTACACTCAGCAGTATTTGGCTTGTAATGCAGCAATTATGTATCCCAGCCCTTAGACAACGAAACCAGCCAAAATAATTAATATTTCAACTCTGTGGCTGAGGGTATGTAGTTGAGGACCACCACATCATTCATTTTTCTTTGAAAGCCCGCAACTGAATTCACTCAGTCGCCACTTCCCAGTATTCCGTAGAACGTTACTCTTTGCCTAGTCGAAATAATGGCTATTGCACACTCGCTGTGGGTTGGAGTGACGTGCTCGATTTCTTTGCTCACAAAAATTCGCGCAGGAATAATTAACTACCGTTTTGCTATCAGTCGCCACGATACATGAAGCATATCGACCTCACTTCGCAGAAAGCAAAACTCAACTCCCTTGCTATTTCCACACACTTGCGCGGTCCGCAGCGAGACGAGAGAGAGAGAGAGAGAGATAGAAATTTCAGGTGTCAAAATGCTTTTATGTAATGGGTATCTGCCCACCGTGTCGCGTCTGCGTCGCCAAGTATGGCTTCAGCCAATCACTGTCTCGCTAGAGGCGAAAACATTTTTTTGTTTTTCTTGCTGGGTCGTAGCCTAGACCTGTTAATGACGTTATTTACGTTAAAAGGAATAAAGTATTGTTCTGGCCTATTTCCTTTCTGAACTGAAGCCATTCTCTTGCTAAATGGGAGTCTTACAGTATCATTAACCACCTGCTCGGTTCTTCTCCAAAATGCGTTCCTTTAACGTACTTGTTCTTGCCAGTCCATGTATTGGTATATATTGTTGTGTTAGTTTTCGGTACATGAGATTAACTGCAATTACCTTTTGTTGATATAATATAATTATTAACATATTCGTTGTGTATCAAGCTCATGTAAGGTACATAAAACTCGGACGCCTTACAATTTTCGTCGAATACTGGTTTATAAAATACCCCATGATGTGTTATAGATGTCTGCTGATTCACTACAATGCTCTTCAGAGTAATTCTGGGTACAAACCGATAACTGTGTAGCCGATGCCCCGTACAATCGAACAAACTACAATGTGGTGGAAACAGAAACGGGTTAAGTGGGCCGAATTTCAGTATTCAGTGTTATGATGCATCCTACATTACACCTCTTTGGTATGAGGGCGTGCTAAAAAGTAATGCACCGAGTTTTATTGGAAACTCTGCAATTCTTTGTAATAAATTTATTAACAATCTTCGTTTTTATTGTTCAGGTCCACATATTTAATTCAGAACAATCAGGCGGCGAACACATTTCTCCCAATGAGAGACCAATTTGTTGATGTCGTCCCTGCGGAATGTTTGATTTTGTTGTCAAAGCCACAATCTCACCTGTGCTTGCACCATTTCATCACTATGAAAGTGAAGTCCTCGAAGATGTTCTTTAAGCTCTGGGCGGGGCCACGTCGACACTGTATCGACGATGATCGCTGGCAGTGAAACAAAACCGTCGGATAGCTGCAGATGTCACAGTGCGCGTGGGTGGTTTGGCATTGTCAGTCTGAACGAGAAGGCGCTCCAAGTGTGAACGAACTCGTGGAATTTGTGCTTTCAGTATTCTGAGGAATTACAGCACGCTGTTTCCCGCACACCGACATAGTTACATCACAGACCGTCATGTTACACGCTACGATTCTCTGCCCTCTAGTGGAAGAGGATTGCAACTTATATCACCGAAGCGGTAAAGTCAACTGAGTAATTTGTATGCCAAGTAACAGCTCAACCAATATTATGAACAGAATAAAACATTCGGAGGCTTTACTTTTAAGGATGTCCTTTTTTTTTAACGCTATTGATGGTTGTCATGTCGGTTTTCATTCAGTGTCTCCATCTTTTAGGTCCTTCAGACGTGTATGTCAAACAGAAATTGATATGGCCATAACAACATTGGTAAATGTTGCTAAATTGATTCGTATTTTGTGAATGTGAATTCATGTCAGCTCTTTGTGATTGGTGAAAATCTGCGTGGAACCGGAATCCGAACCTGCATTTTCCGCTTATCACGAGCGGTCGCCTTAACCATTTCAGCTATCGGAGCACTATTTCCGGGTTCGAGTCCCGGTCCGGAAGAGGATTTCATTTGGCACAAACAGCTGACAACAACACGGATTCGGAAAATGGGAATCAATTTATTAGTATTAGCGCTAGCATGGTAACATTACTTCTTTCCTCTAAAAATAAAAACTGATGCTGAAAATTACGCCATTCACAAGCTTCGACACCAAAACGCAAATGAAATTCATTTGTAGCACAAATTCAACACCTACATCACTCCATCCCTAGCGAATGGTGATGTTAGCGCTTCATTCCAGACAGAGCATACGCCCGCTTTTACGCTGAAAATTCGTGATTCAACAAATGGCCTATACTACCCGCCGGCTCATGCAAACCACAGTTGCCGTATACGTATATTTTTAGAAAGCGCAACTCAGGGCGAATTAATTATCCAGGATATATTCATCCAGTGCTGAAGAATGAAAGTACTTAGCGGCTACCAACAAATGATGCACTAATTATAAAACTTCCGGAAGTTTACCTGGCCGATAACCCCCCTTCCCGCCCCCTCAGAAAATAACGAAAGGAAGAACACTGATCGCTGACAACACGTTCGCAGTTTATGCAGTGAAACTTCTGCATCGAACACGACGTTTTGATTTATTACTTGAGTACTTCTAACTCAGTTTGCACGCAATGTCCATATACACAACTGATTGTACCTCCAAAATTAGATCATGATACGACATATAGCTTATGCAGAACATTTGGCTTTGACTTTATCATAATAGGTGACTAAACAGATACTAATTAAAACCATCGTGATTCGGGTTTTGCGTCTTAACAATGAATGTTTTACATGCTTAGCGATAGTTACATAAAACAATGCCCAATTTGTAATCAGAGGCCTGAAGCTGTTGTACGTGAGGGAGTTCGACTCCATAAAGAGTCGAGGGTTTATTGATGTTAAATCAAGCCCTCAACAAAAGAGACAGGAAGCTCAGTTAATAAATTTAAGTTATAACAATGGAGAAACTGGCAAAACCTGCCTCAACTTATCATCGGGAGCGTTTGCTTACGTACCGTAATTAGTCTAATCAATGTAACCAGTAAGAGCTGAGTATATTCCTAGATTACTCGATGGGCCTACTGCTTCCTGGAGTCTCTTAGGCAGGCTTTCCATGGATGGTTTACGCCGATTTTCATCTGGCAGTCAGTCCAGGTTTTGAGAATCTCACTGAAGCCCAGAGAAACGTGTGACCATTTGTGCTATCACCCGTCGTACGCGTTCAATAACCCTGTTAGTCCTTTTTGTTATCAGCCCCATACAGTCTAGCAATATTCTAGGAGCAGCACTGCACGTTAATCTGGGAGACACTAGCCGCTCCCAGTGACTAACTTTTTCTTGAGGAAAATCTACGTCTGTGAATGCATTCAATGATCCAGAGACTCGATTTTGGCGCAAATCACAATCTTTGTCATAACTAGCAATTTTTTAACACACCTGAGCATCGACTCCCACAAATGAAGGAAAAATACTTCAGTGCGTCCATATTGTGCGTGGCTGGAGATCTGAACGTAATACGCATTCCCAGAGACTGAAACGTCGCGTGTTCTAGTCTCTGTCCCACCGAGAAACTTTTCATTTTGTTTTGAACGCAGCTTACACTTCTCCGTGATGTGAAGATTCGCCTGGAATGACACTTGACCCAGATTCCACGTAAAGCATTAGATACCCTTTCCCTGGTAGGTTTACTGGGGCAGGTTAGGGACGCCCAAGTCCCGAATTAACGTCCAATTGAAAATCTTGAACAATGCCATTGAGCCGCACAAGATTGCCATTATACATACACGGTGACTCACCTGTCCCTACAAAAACCACATGGGAGATTTCCAAATTCTCTCACTGCTATGCACAAGCAGTCAGTCTTACAGAGAAAAATTATAAGGAAATTTGTAGAAAAATTGGTGCAATTTGAAGGCCATTTTTGTACATTTATCTTGAATAAGTGGAATACTGTTACCTCCCAGCATCAAATTTAACTAGAGTACATTTCCTGCAAAAAGGTCCTCTTCATTATTTGTGTACGCCTAGCATTTGAGAAGCGAGAGAATTTGAATACTTCCCACATGGTTTATTAAAGTGTTGCAGGTTGCATAAACTCCATAGGTACGCACACTTTAATCAGCTTGTATGTATCGTGAACGTAGCGTAATGTAGACTCCATTCACAAGCACTGGTGGGCTTTCGGTACCGACAGACCACCGTGCCATCCTTCGTCAATTGCGTCATTGAATGTTATAGAGAAACGTAGGGTCAGCGCACCGCTCTCCCGGCCGTCCTCGGTTTTTGTGACATGAATCCGATACTACTAGGCCAGGTAGTTTGAAAGGTCTCTGTTGGATTCCTTTCATGTTATTTCTTAAAACTGTTGCCTTTTACGGCGTACATTCCAATTCTAAATTTACTGTGGTGTTTCTATCTGGGAGGAGACTGAGTAGTGGAACGTGTTACTTTTACACATAAACAAGAACGATCTGTCGCACTACTACACTTTAAAACACAGTTTATATGTAATTCATGTCACACAGTCTCATACGGAACCTACATCCGCTTTCTTTTATATACCGTATATGATAAGATACTGTCATCCCCCTTCTGTGTGAAAGGATGAATGAACAAATGTGTTTGTAGTTGCATGCTCGATGGTAGTAGACAAGTCTGTCTGCTAGAGAACAGTAGGACCAACGTCGGAACAGGTACCTACGCTTTCTAAAACCAAAGAGGTTTCTATTCTTGGTATGGTCCTGTCCGTCCCTTGTCATGTTGGTATAGGAAGCTGCCTCTCTGGTTATTTCCGTTTGTATCTGTGACGCACTCTCGGTAGGGGCCCACGGCAGTCAGTCCGCGGCGAGTGTTGGAAGTGGTAAGATCTCTGGCTAAGCGCCTCTCTGCTCAGTCCATAGGACATTGGATTCCTTGAGTTCACCCTAACTGAAAATTTAATCACCTTTATTTCAGGTTTAGGTCTAAAATATCTAATGTTATCTTAAGTTGCAACGCAGTGTAATTCGAGTGTGAAGTTCAGAATATCTTCCGGTAGTTGCTTTGTCACTACTTTGTGAGTAAAGTGGAACCACGTGTTGATCTGTAACTCTAAGTAAGATCATCAATCTTAAATGCGAATGTGTGTGAGATTATAATGTCTCGTCTTGACGATATTTTTCAATATAGCAACTTTTCTTTATCTTCAACCCACGTGCGGTGTACTTTGTGAGACCAGTACCACGTGCTTATACAACTGTTTGACCCATCAGGTTAATAGTAAGACGATAGTAACCAGTTCGAGATTTTTCTTTCGTAAATTGCGTTTCGACGTAATTTATTTTAGTTATCAAAATTATTGTGGAGTTACACTCTTTGTGAAAACCAAGTTGACCACGTGAAGCATGTGGTGTAATCATCAAAGTAGCCCTTAGCTATTCTTTTCAGGAAGATTTCACAGAGTTAGTATGAATTTAGTATACCAGTGTGTGGTAATTTCATGACGGACAGGATTGCGCTACGACCGTAACTTCTTTGGGTGAAAATTGAATCGGTTGGTTGTAGTTAATTTCCTCTTGCATATGTTTCAACGTTCTTCGTCTGTTATTTTATGAATGCAGTGTTGTATGCAGTCTCCCAATCTTGGATCCATATTTGATGTGTTCCGTAAGATTACAAACTCACATTTTCACAATCGTAAATAAGGCGCCAGTTTAGTTATGAATCAAGTTTAATATGCTGAAATTTTAACGGAACAATGATCAGTTTTAAAATAAATGTCCAAATATAAACTGATTTATTTTTTTTATTTAAATTCTCTTTATATATATATATATATATATATATATATATATATATATATATATAAATCACCGGTTGTCGTAAGATGACTATTAAAAGATTATAATTAATGTTAGTCTGGTTGGGAATTTGGTAAGCTACACTGGATACCTGGCGAAACAGTTGCTCAGTGATGCAAGGTTAACTTCCGCAGATAGCTCACAGCTTTTAACCCGCTTTTATTGTCTTGAAAATCAGCACCTCTTTCAGAAGAACTTAATGCATCAACATTACAAGCTATTCAGTTGGCATCACACGTTTGAGAGTACCTCAGTCTAGAGTTCCCAACAATGAAATTTCCGATACAGTACCGCTAATCGAGCCCGGATCCTTCGCATGGCAGTCATTCACGCTGACCATACAGCTATGGAGGCGACGCACCTATGAATCACCATTTTTATCAATTGGTAGTGCGCCTTCCGTCAACTGAAAGCTTACACGCAAATTTGCACATCCATTAATTTCTGAAGTTCGTGACTTGCGTCTGAGGCGTCTTGTCACGGTCCGCGCGGCTCTCCCCGTCGGTGGTTCGAGTCCTCCCTCGGGCATGGGTGTGTGTGTGTTGTCTTAGCGTAAGTTAGTTTAAGTTAGATTAAGTAATGCGTAAGCTTAGGGACCGATGACCACAGCAGCTTGGTCCCATAAGACCTTACCACAAATATCCAATTTTTTTTCTGTGAATTGCTTTTCAGCCACAAGTGTTTCATTTCTTTTATCCACATAATTATGAAGTTCTATCGCCACAAGTTGCGGGTATTTATTACACTTATATTATAATTTGCCAATATTTTCATCATTTCACTTAACATGAAAAAATTAACAGCTCTTAAGTCTTGCGTTGTTATTCCATTCAACAGTTTACTAAATAAAGTATCGGCAATGATCAAAACGTTCTACTATGTCTGTGTAGGTGTGCGTACACAGCCAGCGCATCCCCTAGAATAGCACAGTAGCCGCGCCGCGTCGCTGGACCACCGGCTGTCACATGTACACAGAGTGCTCACCCTCTGCCCGCTACGGTTGCGCTCACGCTACCTGTTCAGCGGCTCGCCTCGTCACTCACAGGTAGAGTGAGAGAGAGAGAGAGAGAGAGAGAGAGAGAGAGAGAGCGCTGTAGCGTACTGCATTGCCAGGTCTGTAGTTGACACACGCTGGAACCGCGTCTGGGTTTCCGCACCGCTGCGCAGCCTGTCGGCGGCAGCTACTGGTTCCAGCAAGGGTCTGATTGTGACGTTCACGTAACTCACCCGTGGCCATCAGCTTATTAAATCACTACACAGAAGTTTAACGGGACTTCATAAAGGTGAATTACACAACGAGAAACATTTATGCCTGTTTCACACACAAAAACATAGACAGCACACTGTTAATGTGTAAGGATATGTTTACTTCAAAATCCTGATGCGAGATTCAGTTACAGACTGCATACATCATTCCATATGGCTGTCCAAGTATCACTGCCCCATGGTGGTACTGCTGCGATAGAATACAAGATTAATTCAGCACAAAAGTCGCTAGGTATTTCTATATTTATGGGTTGCACTTGCTTGGGCTTCGCTACGCCATACGGCACGTGCACTAAACATATCCGCTGTTGCTCTTGTAGGAAGGCTTCCGCCTTCTTCCGCTTAGATTTCCACACCTCGCCTCGCCTGGCCGGTTCACCTCGTGACGTGCGACAGCTGTGTTGAGTTTCGTGCGGCATAAACCCTCGTTCACCTGCGGCTGGTTTGATGTAAATACACTTCCTATATGTGGTGTTTCTGATCGAATGTGATCGGTGTGCTACAAGAAGATTGCACATACAATTTTGGCAAACGAAAAATCTGTTTAGCAAAAGATTACATTATTTTATTCGGATAACGTACAAATGTTTACTGGCGTAAGAATTGAAGACAATGCTAAATCATGGGCGTTTTAGTAGCGTAAAAATACTCTTAAACACTTAGAGACCAGATCAAATAATATTAAAAAATAATTTAATTTATAATGTTATAAAAATTTTCATCCTACCATATTAAATAAGTTTTACAAACACTAATTATACACGGTGGTCCATTGGTAGTGAACGGGCCAAACAACTCACGAAATAAGTATCAAACGAAAAAACTACAAAGAACGAGACTCGTCTAGGTTGAAGGGGGAAACCAGATGGCGCTATGGTTGTGCGGCTAGATGACGCTGCCATAAGTCAAACGGATATCAACTGCGTTTTTTTAAATAGAAACCCCCATTTTTTATTACGTATTCGTGTAGCACGAAGAGAAATATGACAGTATTAGTTGGGTCACTTTTTTTGCTTTCTGATAGGTGCTGTTGTAATAGTCGCAAACGTACTTGGTATCACGCAACATTCCGCCAGTGCGGACGGTATTTGCTTCGTGATACATTACCCGTATTGAAATGGACCGTTTACCAATTGAGGAAAAGGTCGATATCGTGTTGATGTATAACTATTGTGATCCAAATGCCCAACAGTCGTGTGCTATGTATGCTACTCGGTATCCTGGACGACATCATCCAAGTGTCAGGACCGTTCGTCGGATAGTTACGTTATTTAAGGAAACTGGAAGTGTTCAGCCACATGTGAAAGGTCAACCACAACCTGCAAGAAAAGATGATGCCAAAATAGGTGTTTTAGCTACTGTCGCGGCTAATCCGCACATCAGTAGCAGACAAACTGCGCAAGAATCGGGAATCTCAAAGACGTCGGTGTTGAGAATGCTATATCAACATCTATTGCACCCGTATCATATTTCTATGCACCAGGAATTGCATGGTGACGACTTTGAACGTTGTGTACGGTTCTGCCAGTGAGCACAAGAGAAATTACGGGACGGTGACAGATTTTTTTCACGCGTTCTATTTAGCGACGAAGCGTAATTCACCAACAGCGGTAACGTAAACCGGCATAATATGCACTATTGGGCAACGGGAAATCCACGATGGCTGCGACAAGTGGAACATCAGCGACCATGGCGGGTAATGCTGATTTCCTACGTAATGTTCTACCGATGTTACTACAAGATGTTTCACTGCATGACAGAATGGCGATGTACTTCCAACATGATGGATGTCCGGCACATAGCTCGCGTGCGGTTGAAGCGGTATTGAACAGCATATTTCATGACAGGTGGATTGGTCGTCGAAGCACCGTACTACGGCCCGCACGTTCACCGGATCTGACGCCCCCGGATTTCTTTCTGTGGGGAAGGTTGAAGGATATTAGCTATCGTGATCCACCGACAACGCCTGACAACATACGTCAGGGCATTGTCAATGCATGTGCGAACATCACGGAAGGCGAAGTACTCGCTGTTGAGAGGAATGTCGTTACACGTACTGCCAAATGCATTGAGGCTGACGGACACCACTTTGAGCATTTATTGCATTAATGTGGTATTTACAGGTAATCACGCTGTAATAGCGTGCGTTCTCAGAGATGATAAGTGTGGTGTCACCGCCAGACACCACACTTGCTAGTTGGTAGCCTTTAAATCAGCCGCGGTCCGTTAGTATACGTCGGACCCGCGTGTCACCACTATCAGTGATTGCAGACCGAGTGCCGCCACACGGCAGGTCTAGAGAGACTTCCTAGCACTCGCCCAGTTGTACAACCGACTTTGCTAGCGATGGTTCACTGACAAAATACGCTCTCATTTGCCGAGACGATAGTTTAGCATAGCCTTCAGCTACGTCATTTCTACGATCTAGCAAGGCGCCATTATCAGTTACTATTTTCTAAATTCTAATTTCCTTGTCCTGTTCCAGACCTCACGCCAGCATGCGTGAGCTAAAACGCGTGCCTTTCGGCCTCCTCTAGTAACACGGTGTTGGCTCTCCTGCCAACCAACACAATAAGTTCACAAACGTACATGTATCACATTGGAACAACCGAAATAAAATTTTCAAACGTACCTAGGTCTAAAATTGTGAGCCGTATGTTTGTGACTATTACAGAGCGATCTATCACAAAGCGGAAAAAGTGGTCCAACAAAACATTCATATTTCTTTACGTACTACACGAATATGCAATAAAAAATTGGGGTTCCCACTTAAAAAACACGCAGTTGATATCCGTTTGACATATGGCAGCGCCATCTAGCGGGCCAACCATAGCGCCATCTGAATTCCTCCTTCAAGCTATACAAGTTTGGTTCTTTGTAGTTTTTTCGTTTTACGCTTATTTCGTGAGATATTTGGCCCTGTCACGATCAATGGACCACCCAGTATAGATGTGACTGCCAGTCTGAACATAACACGTATATATTTACCATATACCAATGTATGAGTCTGCTACATAAGATCTTACTGTACTGAAGCTATGTGCAACCACCAGGAGTTACATTATCATTGTAAAACTTCAGTTATCACAACAACCAAAAAAACAAAAACAAAAAAAAAACATGTCGTTACATCAGCAAAAGCAGGAAGTATTGTACTGCCTAGTGTGTTATCATGGGACCTCCACAAGTTTAGTAACTAAACACTCAATCTGAAAATTCTAAGTATACAACACATGAAGAGTGGCGATATGTACAGTCGTGGACAAAACGAGCGAGACCCCTCGCCTTTGCGTTATGCTGATCCGCACAGCTTTAAAGTCTGCTACACAGCATAACAGGCGAGGCGACGAAGTGCTACCAACATACCATGCACAGGCGTGAAATTGACAAACTATCCGAATTTTCTCAGACTGTTTTCAATCACGAATATGACTATATTAATGCTGATTAGTGAGTTAAACACAACACGTAAATATAAGATATAAATGAAGGAAGAAACGCTAATCAGTATGAAATGTACTAATAAAAATAAATTTCAGCTTATCGAGATAACATAACTGTTTTAGTAAGACAAAGTACCCCAAATCGTTACGAATTAGCAAAACGGGTTTTAAGGGCTGGGTAGACAGACAGACGGTCAAGAAAGTGACACTAGTAAGGTTCCATTTTTACCGATTTAGGTGACGAAATCGTAACAACGAAAATAGCTACGACAGTTACTGAAGATGAGGGCCGCATAAATAAGCCCCTCTACTCTTTATTGGAAATGTTCTAGTCGCAGTCGATACATCAGCATATTTCTCGTAGCTATGCTTTCGATCCATATCACGTTTACAGTAATGCAAATAAAATCCATTTGCCTATACACATGGTAATTCAGATCCCACTACTAATGCCACCGCGTTTTATAAGTGCGAATATTCCCATTGCCAGGTAGCTTAAGAAACACTTCGGCTAATGAACGTTTTCTGGCTGTGGCGAGTCTAATGGAGGAATCGAAACACTGTAGAATACGTTTGGCAGCAGAATTATCCTACTCGCTAAATTTGCTCGTTAATAACAGTATTTTGTCATTTCGATAAACATCCCGAATGATTGTCACATAAGCGGTGACATCAAGGTAGAAAATGCTTGTTTTTGAGTCCAGAAAGCTCTGTGCAACGGAAACTGCAGATCATTTTGCCATTTTCATTGCGAAATTGCCGGATTATTCAAGTCTGGGGTAATAATAGAGTGCTGTTTGCATGGGTTGTCTGCTAGAGTAGTGAAAGGTGTTTACTACTGCAAGGGAGGTCTGGTTTGTTTTCGGTTCTAATCTCGATGGAGGCAAATAGACTGGCAGTAAAGCAATTGTAAGAAATTCTCGCGCCCCCAATACGTTTTATTGCTATCTTCATTCTATACCGGCGTCCTGTGGATGCAAATATGAAGGTCTTGTAGAATTTCATACTTCTTACTGATTACTTTTTCCGCTTCTGTCAATAACTGAATTGACTTACGTGTGGCACTGAATGATTTTTGACTGAATTTCGTTATGAATCTTCATGCATTGCAAAAGTTGCACATTTTCATGGTAGGTCAGCAATGGTAATCCAGTATGCCTAGTCTGAACGTTGACACAGACCGTTTCGCAGACGCATAATATTTCGCTAATTGATAACGACCTGAGGTACTTTCTCTTACTAAAACAGTTATGTTGTCTCGACAAACTGAAATTCATTTTTATTAGTACAGTTCATAGTAACTAGCGTTTCTTCTTTCATTTACATCTTATATTTACGTGTTGTGTTTAACACACTAATCAGTATAGTCATACACAAGATTGAAAACAGTCTGAGAAAATTCGGATAGTTTGTCAATTTCACGCCTGTGCATGGTATGTTGGTAGCACTTCGTCGCCTTGCCTGTTAGGCTGTGTAGCAGACTTTAAAGCTGTGCGGATCAGCATAACGCAAAGGTGAGGGGTCTCGCTCGTTTTGTCCACGACTGTACATACATTATGATTGCTTTTCTCATTACTTGGTATGTTAATATCTGAATCTTATGCGTAAAAGGCCTAAACTGGCTGTAGAAGAAATTAACAATACAAATATATGCAAACCATGATTTTTCAAATATTTCTAGAAGCTGTATAGCATCGTCTCCTCAAAATGAGATGCACCATCAGCATATTTAGCATGAGGAGTGTCCCAGAACTTCAGTTTATATAAATACACCCTTGGTGGCAGTAATGCCGAATACCAGCACTGATATTAAGAAACAAGCAGCTGTAGTAATGACGTGGCATACTTTTACAAATGAAAGAGTAAGATTATTATGTTTTCTATGTACAAAGCCTCGCTGGCAAAATAAAACTTCGTCGACTGAAACTAATCACGTGATTGAAAACGTTTTTCACAAATAAAGTAAAAAAATGTAGAAGCTTTTTGCGGAATACAAAGACTCTTATTAAAAATTCCTTAGCAGCCCAAAAGAAAGCCAGAATATGTAACGGGTACCCGTATCAAAGGCACCTAGAGCCCTTTGTCGGGAATATCGTCCTATGTGCTAAGCCTCACATTTATCAGAGCAAAGGAGAAACGATGAATCTAATTTGATAAATAAAAGATTAGCTACTCTGATACCATAGAATTAAGCTGTTAACGGCATCACCGCAAAAATTGATGACACAAATTAGAAAATAAGTTATAATTATCACATAAGGACACTCACTTCTTCCTAAATATCAATTAGAAAACTTCTGGTAGTTGATTCTTGTAAAGAAGTAAACAGCAACCAGCCACCACCAATAATGTTCATTATTTACATAAACAGCACCGTTACAGGTTTCGTACAGACAGGTTTAGCTTCAGATGTCTGTTTACATTTATATATTTGTTGTTATTTACAACACAGCCAACAGCTAATGTAAACACAGAACGAATATAACACGCGCTTAAACAGCCGTGTGAAGATGGAATTGTCAATTCGAAATCGGCGCTACTTCTGTATATAAAAACATTACTAGCAGTGCCTGGTTGCTGTCTTTTTCCTTCTGAGAATCACCTTATATTATTAACACTGCTACGGTTTCAAAAATATCGGATTACCACAAAATAGCAGCAACGCAACAGAAAGTAATTTTTTGTTTCCAGCCATTAATAGGGAGACACAACGTTTTCTTCACGACAGTTCTAGAGCAGAAATACAGCATTAGGTTTTTCACTAGTAGCACTACAGTCATAAGTTTTAAATGCTGGAACTGAAAAGGAAGCGCAGTGTTACACAAAGATCATGAGCGAACTCCATCCCATGTTTGAAGACTTTATCCATGGTTAACATGGATGAAGCTTAGCGACATGTAGCAGAGTACTGCAAGAAGTGCTTGGAGAAAAATATGGTACTTTGAACGTCTTCCATCTCCACTCTGCACTTGTTCTTTTCAGATCAAAATTTTTCAAAGGAACTCGAACGAACAGACATTTTAATCTAATCTCAAAAGAGAATGATATGATCTTTCGTGTTTTCACTGTGTAATTGATCGACGGTATACAGACGGGCGTAAAGCACAGTTGTTGATTTCATCTTTATGCATAAATGAAAAATATAAAGAATGAGGCTGATGTTTTGTGGAATCATTTGTCTAAAAGTAAGAAACGAAACCGACCAGAGAACCATTTGACACTGATGCTCGAAATCATGTACAGCAAACGAAGCGTATGTATTACATACAATCAGATAAATCATTTCAGAAAACATTTGATCACTTCGTTTTTCCAGTTATTTCCAAGGTTTGTTCAGAAACCTTAAAATATAATGTATTTGAACGTCGATCGCTGGAGAAAGCAGGGAGTATCAATTTCCGCAGTATTTTAGTGTATACAATTAATTTATCACCATGAAAGGAAGAAATAAAGAAAGAAGATGAACTTTTTGATACGTCTTTTACATAACAACCAGCAATAGCTGTTCGTGAAAAATATCCAACTTCTCCTTAACTCACTAATTAAGTTACTGTTAATAACACCAGTTTCTTTCAAGCAAATAATTTGTCTGAAAAACTATATCTCCCGCTACTCACTTTGTTAGCCGATTTGTCCATCTCCCTCGTTTTGCTTGGCTTCAAAAATTTGGAAAAAGGAGCCCTTTGTGAATTTTCGATGGAGTCTTGTTTCCGCTCCGCTCAAATATTTGACAAAACGTGGAATCAACAGCCCGGCCGAACAGCAGAACGCACGGCATTAAAGCAGAGAATGAGCTGCACTGCATCTTACGTGCCTCTGACCTGTAGCTGTGGTTTTTCTGACGAGAGTACTGGGAACGTGTCGTGTCAGAGGCGTTATCAGCCGTCTCCGTCCCGAGCGCGGCCAGTCCCACGTGACACGGACCTCGTCTGCGCGTCCCCCCACGGCCTGTGGTTTACGCAACACGGCGTTCCCGGCGCCGGCGCATTACGCTGATGCGGCCGTGGCCGGCCGGCCTAGACCAGAAAGCCTCTGGGAGTCATCGCGCGGCGCCCCAGCACGCGAGCTGCCCACACGGAAATTCACAGACACGGAGCAGCGCATGGCCGGCGTGGGCGAACCGCAGCGCATTCGCTCGTGCCGCCCTCTGCCGGACAGTGATCCACCAAAGCCCGCCGTCAGCCTGAGCCTCCCCTAAGCTCATTCTTCTTCGTTCTTCCGTCAGCCCTAGCTCCGTGAGGAATAGTTTCTCAACCCACATTGTTTTCTTCCATTATTCCTACACATACGACGGCAGTCATTCAGTTTTCATTATTATGCCAAAACAATGAGTATGTTAATTGCTGGTTAATCTTCCTGGTAGTAGCGTAGTGGCCCACGAGACTTTACCGTTGCTCAAGTAACATCCAGAGCTGCGCCGGACATGTTCATAGGTGTTTGTGATTCCAAGGAGTCTGCCGACTAAAAGTCGGACGTAGAAGAGCGACATAAACACACTGTGGTGCAGAAGGCATGGGACAGCGATATATACACACACAGAGGGCAGTAGGATCGGGTACACGAGGTATACGAGGGCGTTTGAAAAGTCAGTGCAAAAATAAAGCTTCTTACGTGTTTGGGGTAAACCTTTATTTTTTATTTTTAGAGATGTGTTGATCCCTTCCGAATAATAGGAACCGTGCAAGTCTGCAAAATAGCTATTAGTTGCTTCAATCACCTTCTCGTTTGATTAAAATCTTGGTCCCGCCAGCCATTTCTTCAAATTGGGGAATAAATAGTAGTTTGGACAATAGGGGGGATGTGAAACGAGATGTAATCCTATTTCCATTAATTTTGCTGTGGTGTGTGCTGGTGCATTGTCGTGATGGAAAAGACTATTGGCGGTCCAATCGCCGGCGTTTTTCTTGCAGCTCAGTTTTCAAACGGTCCCATAAGGATGAATAATATGTACCTGTAATAGTTTTACCCTTTTCCAGATAGTTCGTGAGGATTATCCCTTGCGAATCCCAAAAGACAGTCGTCATAACCTTTCCGGCCGAAGGAATGGTCTTCGCCTTTTTTGGTGCAGATTCTCCCTTGGTAATTCATTGTTGCCGTGTGGGATTAGCCGAGCGGACTGTGCGGCTGGTTCCGGCGGAGTTTCGAGTCCTCCCTCGGGCGTGGGTGTGTGTGTGTTTGTCCTTAGGATAATTTAGGTTAAGTAGTGTGTAGGCTTCGGGACTGATGACCTTAGCAGTTAAGTCCCATAAGATTTCACACACATTTGATTTGAGTAATCCATTGTGTAGATTGTTCTTTGGTGTCAGGAGTATATTAATGTATCCATGTTTTATCCACAGTGACGAAACGACGCTTAAAGTCCTGTGAATTCTTCCTGAACAGCTGCAGACCAACCTTGCAACTGTTCACACGATTCCGTTTTTGATCAGGCGTCAGCAATCGTGCAACCCATATTGCTGATAGCTTTCTCAAGTCAAAATTATTATGCAAAATATTATGTACCCGTTCATTCGATATTCCCACAGGACTAGCAATCTCATGCACCTTAACTCCTCTGTCATCCATCACCATATCATGGATTTCATCAATGATTTCTGGAGTTGTAACCTCCACAGGGCGTTCAGAAGGTTCAGCATCACTTGTGCCTATATGGCCAACCCCTAAATTTTGAAACCGCTTTTAAGCTGTTCTAATCGAAGGTGTAGAATCACCGTAATGTTTATTAAGCTTGTCTTTAGTCTCCTGAGGCGTTTTCCCTTCATAAAGTAATTTTTAATCACCACACGAAATTCTTCTTCGTCCATTTTTTGACTATCACTCGACTTCCTTGAAACACACGAATGCCAAACACAAAGAAATAGACCAATATGGATTAAACTTGGTGTGCGTTCTTCCAAAAGATGCCACTAACTAATCATGACCTCGATACGCGCTGGTGGTGCCATCTCTTAGACTTTGTACGGACTTTTCAAATGCCACTAGTAAAATTGCAGCGCACTCGCGGGACTGTCATTTGTATGTGATTATGGCCGCAAGGCGAGAATTAATCAGACTTTCAAAGCATAGTGATAGTTGGAGCATGAAGTATGGGACATTCCGATTCGGAAATTGTTAGGGAATTCAATTCTCCGAGATCCGCAGTGTCAAGAGTATCCCTAGAGTAACAAATTTCAGACATTATATCTCACCACCGACAACACAGCGGCCGACGGTCTTCATTTGACGACCGAGAGCAGCGACGTTTGCGTAGAGTGTCAGTGCTAATAGACAAGCAACACTCAGTGAAATAACTGCAAGAATCAATCTGGGGTATACCATGAACGTATATGGTAGAACAATGTGGTGAAATTTTGTGTTAATGAGCTACGTGAGCATACGACCGGCGCCTGAGTCTTTGCTAACTATACAACATCGCTAGCAGCGCCCCTCCTGGACTTGTGATGATATCAGTTGCATCCTGGACGACTGAGAAATTGTGGTCTGGCCAGGTGAGTCCCCGTTTGAGATGGTAAGAGCTGATGATAGGGGTCGAGTGTGGTACAGGCCCCTCGTAGTCATACACGAAATTTGTCAAGAAAGCACTATGCATGCTTGTGGTGGTTCCATAATTGTGTGGGCTGTATTTACATGGAATGGACTGGGTCCTCTGGTTCTACTCAATTAATCACTGACTGGAAATTTTTATGTTCGGCTACTTGGAGACCAGAAATGGAGCGCGCCGCCCACTGGAGCGGCGAGGACTTTGGGAAGCATGTACCCTTACTCTATCGAGACATTATCCTGCGTTCTCATCGCGTGAGGACGATCAGGCGACGTCTGCTTCAAGACTGATCAACCCGGGTGAAACGAAGCGACACACTGTAATATTACGTTGCGATCAGATATCGAACCATTACACTCATCACTGAAGTATGTACGGAAAAGCAGTTGAACTATGTTCGCAGAGTCGTTACTTTGGAAGAAATATTCAACAGCGAAAGAGTGATTATTTACGTTGAAAGGGCCCTGTAGCCACCTTTCATTAGTCCGGTAGCCCATTTTCATTACCATTTCTCTTTCTTTTCCTCGTTTCTCTATTCTCTTTACTCTCATAGTAGTGTGATTGAATGAATGTGGTTGTGTGTCACGTTGCTAGACGGTGGCGTAGTCTGCTGAAGAATGTCTGCGATAGTCGTACAGATTCAGCAGCAGTTGTACAGAATAGCCAACTCTCGTAGTGGTCAAGTAGGCAAAGAGGTTTTCGCTACTTGTGAGAAATCCACCTGCGTTAGGTTGGTGGCGGAAATGGCATCTTTGGGATTTCCGGGCCATGCGGAGCATGGAAGAGGCTGGAGAAGCGGGAGGCAGTCTGCCGCCAGTACGAGAAGCGTCCACAGCTGTGCTCCAGTCGAAGAAGGGTGAGTTAGACTGACCGCGTGGCGCGTTGTTACTTGGCGAGGGGAGAGCTGTTAGCCTTTGGTCCCGCTTTTCAAATCTGGAACATTGCTTTGCCTTGTCGCAGCAAGGAATGCAAAACTTTGGCAGATTTTTCTTTTAGCAAATTTCTGTAGCAGACTTGGATCCGCCGGAAGAGCGCCACACAAAGGTGTCGATAAGAAGTGAGCACTCGCTTCTGTATTAATGTCTGTTTGCTTTCAGCTGTGCCTGTATAAGCTTTCACCTTTCTAAATATTTAGAGCCTTGCCTTCTCGTAAATTTTCCTTACTTTCCGTGTCTTTCGTCCTTGGGGAGCCAACCACGTGGTAGAACATTATAGTTGTTGGGCTACCGGCATCACTAACTGTCCGATCGCATGTTTGTTTTAGAAAATGTTAACATGATTGTATGATGTGATATTGTTGGAATTTGGCACTATACCTAGAAATTGTGCCTCCAGAAACCACGTGTTATCAGGAATCGTGTACATGCCTCACATCCTTAGTTTAGGAATAAATGATTTTATCTACAATTTTCTCTTGTGTTCCGAGATTACGTTTTTGCGCCTAAGCCACTCACCTCGTAGCTTTCCCATTAGCACATCCAATGCGTTTCCTTATGCACAGGTCCAGTGATTAGTCTTTCATTATTTTATAACAAATGCTTTAGATTAAGTCATATTTTCAGGTGTGTTGCTGGGAGCTGATCTTATGCAGTGTTCATGCATTTTCTATTTTATTTTAAATGTTTGATTGTCGTGAACAGCGCACGGGCAATACTATTAATTACATCATATCCGCTGTGAGCGACCTCACAACGTATGCATTTTTGTGAGTTTTTGGTCTGTGATCAAATTAATTTATTTTCCGACTCGACCAAATCTTTGATTAGTTGTATGGTTTGAGTCGGTGGCGACCCTATTCTTCTCACGTAGATTTCATAAGCAATAAGTATTTCCATTCCCAATAATAAGGAATAACCCGTAGTAACCGGTTAGTTACAACGTTCCACTGCACCCTTGCTCTTGGAACTGGACGCTCTAACGTACAAAACAACAGGTCTCCCACCCCGATATTCCACTCCCGCCACTGACATTACACAAGTCAAATCCATGCGTTCTTTTTGCGCCAACTTGTATTATGTAATTGTTTTTGTTTGTCTTCAAGACCATGGTGTGCAATGAAATCGACGCGCTACAGTACGTGGATAGACAAGGCGAAACTAAACGGCGCAGTTCATTGATTACGTATGAATAAGCTGCACGATATTGTTTTGGCTCATCTGGCGGCGTACGACGGTAGTTTGGCTTGGGGATTTCTGTGTGTATCAGAATAGAAAGCATGTACCTGAAAACTAACAAACAAAAAAAAAAGACTTAATTTTTTTCTACTAGGTGGTAATTATACATTCAAATATACGTGATTATGCTGAAATTCATAATTACATGCCTGGCAGTGTGTTCATGGAACCTCTTTGAAGCTATTTCCCTGCCGTTCCACTCTCGAATACCGTGTGCGAAAAACGAACTCTTAAATATTTCCGTGCGAGCTCTGATTTCCCTTATTTTATAATAATGATAATTACTCCCAATGTAGGGGGCACCAACAAAATATTTTCACATTCGGAGGAGGAAGTAGGTGATTGAAATTTCTTGAGGAGATCTCGTGGCCGCGAAAAAAGCTTTTGTTTTAATGATTCCCACCGCCATTCGCGTATGATATCCGTGTAATTCTCCTATTTCACGATAATTCAAAACGAGTTACTCTTCTCTGAACTTTCTCAACGTCCTCTGTCAGTAATATCTGACGGGATCCCACATCGGACAGTAACACTCCAGAAGAGGACGGACAAGCGTAGTCTAGGAAGACTCTTTGGTGAACCTGTTGCATTTTATAAGCGTTTTGCCAATAAGTCGCAGTGCTCAGTTTGACTTCCTTACAACATTATCTACGTGATGATTCCACGTTAAGTTATTCGAAATTGTAATCCCTAAATATTTAGCTATTTTCACAGCCTTTAAATTTATAGTGTAATCTAAATGCAGCGGATGCCTTTTAGTGCTGACGTGGATGACTTCACAGTTTTCATTATTTAGATGCAATTGTTACCTCTCGCACCTTACAGTTATTACTAAATTTTCGATACGTCTTTTGACAGTAACTCCCTCCGTTGACGTTGCTACTGAAGAGTTCTGGGATCCCTTTTCTGCAATTGGTTTCCCCTATTCCAGTTGCCTTTCTACTAGCAGCAGTCTGATCGTGCGAATGGTCCCAATATGCCGTATGTCTGGTTCTTCCAGTTTTAGTACGAAGGGGGTTTAAAACATTGTCAACTTTAACCTTGTGGTTCGTTCAATAGATGGCGTCAAAAATTCAGTTTTAATTGTGTACAACTTGGATGGAAAGCAGTTTGAATACCCGAGCAACCATTAAAATTAAAGGCGATTATATTAAACGATTAAAAGCAAATGACCGGATGGTTCCTTTCAAAGACACACTGTCGAATACGTTCAGCATCCTTCACCAAACTGAGTGTGTGTTCCATCTCTGATACCTCGTCGTCAACGTGTTCTTAAACCCTATTCATCCGTGATTCCTCCTTCGCAACACTATTTTCTACCAAGTAATAAAATTGTACAGTGCGTTATCTAAATACAGTGAGGTGATGGACTCAAGAAATTTTGAGGCATGATACCTATGTTGTCGTCCATATGTGTATAGGTTGCTCAGGACGTCGGCACGAACTGACCTCTCGATTATGTGCTATAAGTGTTCGATTGTATTCATATCAGGCGATCAGGACGGCTAGATAATTCGTTCGATGTGTCCAGAATGTTCTTCAAAGCAGTCGGAACAATTATGGGCTGGTGACATGGCGTACTGTCATCCCTAAAAATTACGTCATTTTTTGGGAACATAAAATTCATGAGTGGCGGAAAATGGTCTCCGAGTAGGTGAGCATAACCATTTTCAGTCAATAATCGATTCAGTTGGAGAAAAGGACCCAGTCCGTTCCATGTAAACACAGCGCACACCATTATGCAGCCTCCAGAAGCTTACACAGTGTCTTGTTGGTAGCTTGGGTCCTTGGCTTCCTAGGGTCTGCGCCACACTTTAAACTTACAATCATCTCTTACCAACCGAAACCGGCACCCATCTGACCAGATCACGGTTTTCCAGTAGTCCATGGTGCAACCAATATGGTCGCGAGCCCAGATGAGGCGCACTACACTAATGGATACTTTCGCCGTACGTCCCACTTAGATTTCTGCAGTTATTTTACTTTTTATTGTGTGTCCGTTAGCACTGACAACACTACGTATATATCGTTGCTCTCGGTCATTAAGTGAAGCCGGTCGGCCACTGCATTGCCCGTGGTGAGAATTAATGGCCGAAATTTGGTATTCTCGACACACTATTCACTGTGTGGATCTCAGAATATTGAACGTTTTTCAAAATGGAATGTCCTATGTGTCTAGCTTCAACTACCATTTTCGTCCTGCGGACATAATTATATGAACTGCCTGAGTAGAAACGACAGTTCCGTCTACACACTGGCATTTTATACCTTGTGGGGGCAATACGACTGCCATGTGTGTAAGTGCTATCATGCTCAAAGGTATCCGGATGACCTGAACTGCATTTCACTTGATTTGTACTCAAATCATATAACGAAACTGTTCTGCAGGTCCCCTGCCCTCTTTTCGGGACAGCCGTTTGACTGTACAAAATGGTTACTTCCAGAGGCCACAAGAACTAACAGCTCTGTGTGGCAATCAATCTAGATGCAAATTAATATCACACTGATGCAGATATCCGAAACACGTTATTAGATGTGACACAACAATTACGGTTGTAGTTCCAAATTTGTCTTGAAATTAGATAATAAAAAAGCCTTATGTAAGGAAGGAAACTCGTGACATAGTTTCTGTCTGGTGTAACTACCGGCTCTGTCATGCCACAACCTTCACCGACACTCATAAAGTAGGTAGCGAAGTAACACGTTTTGTGTGGCTTTAGAACCACGGTTCAACCCTACAGTGTTCAACTTGCCTTTCCAGAGGTGAAAAAAGTCTTTTTGTGTTTGTAAAAAGTGGTTGCCCGATGTGTGAATCGAACCCGGACCATAAGCTTAAGTCATTCCAATGGACCACCACCCTCTCTCTCCTTGTGCCTCTGTCCCGCACTTCGCAGGGTCGACTTGTTTATCGTCTCATTTTGCAAGGTTAATGGAGGGGTGGCCCGATGCCCTACCTGTCGCCTTCCACCATCCTCACAGAGGATTTGTTTCTCATTCTGTCTTAAGGAAGCATGCTCCACAAAGATAGAAAATTCTGATTCTGAGGAGGTTGACTAGAACCTGAGTAGTACATTCATTTCCTTGTTCGTCCACATCGATATTCACTAGCTGTCTACGCAATTAGTGTTTTCAACTTAATTTTTTGATCAGTGTAATAAAGCCACATAACAATTAGCTGCAAGAACTGCCAACACAACAGGAAATTTCTGCTTGAGGTGTTTATCCCCACTTGAGATTGTGTGCTGATGTGTGGTCGACTTATAAATATGGCGCACTGCAAACGCAATTGACTGATATCGACCACACTCTCGTCTTTACGTTTTTAAATCGCATTTCGTCTCATACAATTTCTTAGGTAAGAGCGTAGTGACCTTTTCTCTTGCAGCGTATTGTGAGAAGATAATTAATGTATGTACTCCATCAGAACAAAGCTCACCTAAAAAACTGGACATGTGCGAGTGTGAATCGCCTTCTGAGAATTCCGTTCAAACATAACCATGTTTTTAGATAGTAATAATAATAAGAACAATAAGAAGTAGATCACATCAAACCGGATGTACAATACTAGCAAATACAGAATACACCAGAAGACATGACAATGTAGCAAAAATAATACATCAACGACTTGCCATACAACATAAACTAATAAAACAACACGTTCCCACATACAAGTATGCACCACAAAATGTACTGGAGAATGATGAATACAAATTGTAATTGAACAAAACCATTATAACCGGTAAAACAACACCACATAACAAACCTGACATCATACTCACCAATGAAAAGAAGAAATTAACACAACTAATCGAAATATCCATACCCAATACAACAAATATACAGAAGATAACAGAAGAAAAAATTGAAAAATACATCCAACTGGCTGAGGAAGTCAAGGACATGTGGCATCAGGATAAAGCTGATATTATACCTATTATACTATCAACTATATACCACACAATATCTACCAGTACATCAACGCAATACAGCTACATCCAAACGTATATATACAACTACAGAAATCTGTAATTATTGATACATGTTCAACTACACGAAAGTTCCTAAATGCAATGTAACATATACCGCAGAGTTAAAAGAAAGTCACGCTTGATCAAGGTCCGCGTCACTTTCCATTTTTAATCAGACATAACGTCTGAGAAAGGAAAGAAATAACAATAATAATTTCGTATGGCTCATTGCCTTTTCATTGGGCGCCACTATTTTTTCCCTGACTCATTTCCTGCTTTTTTGTTTGTTTATGGACCTCCGCATCTTGTGCGTTTCAGTATGCTCGCTGTAAGTGCCTTTTCTGACGCCACTTCGGTTCTATAACTATACGCATAGCCATAACAGGAGTGTCTTGATTGAAATAAGTAAACGCTGTCTTCTAGAAATAAATAGTAATGTCTTCCTTGTAGAGAGCACAAGCGCCTACTACGTGAGCAAAATATTGCTGGTAATGACAAACCAAATAAAACTCTCAATTACTTGAAAATAAAACGCTGTGTTCTTCATGAAATGAAAACTACTTCCTGCAACGCAAATAAGCGTACATTTCCAACATCACTTCGGATTCTTGCGTGTTCTCAACCTACCCCAGTTATCCAGCCGGGCAAAAGCGACCTAAAGTTTAACATGGACTTCGTTGAGAGGTGAAGGCTAGGTTAAAACGAAGTGTCAAAATTGATGATCCGACTGAGAATCGATCACATTCTGTTTTGACGCACGCGCTACCCTGTTCTTCTTCCGTTTTGTTCGTAGCATTTGTTCTGGGCGGAGTAGACTTACAACCGACGTCCTCAGTTATTTGGTGGATGTACTCCAATGTCTGCCTTCCTCTAGAGTTTTTGCCCTCTACAGCTCCCTTTAGTATCATGGAAGTCATTCCCTCACGCCTTGACGTATGTCCTATCATCCTGTCCCTTCTCCTTGTCAGTGTTTTCCACATATTCCTTTCCTCTCCGATTCTGGGAAGAACGTCCTCATACCTTACCTTATCAGTCCACCTGATTTTCAAAACTCGTCCGTAACACCACATCTCAAATGCTTCGACTGTCTTCCGTTCCGGTTTCCCCACAATCCATGTTTCACTACCATACAATGCTGCGCTCCAAAGGTACATTCACAGAAATTTCTTCAAGTTAAGGTCTATGTTGATACTAGCACACTTATACTGGCCAAGAATGCCCTTTTTGCCATTGCTAGTCTGTTTTTGATGTCCTGCTTGCCCTGTCTGTCATTGGTTATTGCGCTGCCAGGGTGGCAGAATTCCTTAACTTCATCTACTTCGTGACAATCAACCCTGATGTAAATTTGTCGCAGTTCTCATTTTTGCTACTCCTCATTATCTTCGCCTTTCTTTGGTTTACTCTCAATCCGTTTTCTGTACTAATTACACTGTTTATTCCATTCAGCTGATCATGCAATTCTTCTTCGCCTTAACTCAGGACAGCAATATCATCAGCTAATCGCTTCATTGATATCAATTAACCTCGAATTTTAATTCCACTCCTGAATCGTTCCTTATTTCCATCATTGCTTCTTCGATCTACGGATTGAACAGGAGGGGAGAAAGACAACATCCCTGTCTTACACCCTTCTTAATCTGAGCACCTCGGTCTTGGTCGTCCACTCTTATTATTCTCTATTGGCTATTGTACGTTTTGTATATTACCAGTATCCCCCTATAGCTTACTCCTATTTTTCTCAGAATCTCGAACATATTGCACCATTTTCATTGTCGAACGCCTTTTCCACGAAGACAAATCCTATGAACATGTCTTGCTTTTTCTTTAGTATTCCTTCCATTACTAACCTCATGGTCAGAACTGTCTCTCTGATACCTTTACCTTTCCTAAAATCAAACTGATGGTCATCTAACACATGGTCAATAATTTTCTTTTCCATTCATCTGTATATTATTCTTGTCATAAACTTGGATGCATGAGCTGTTAAGCTAGTTATGCGATAATTCTCGCACTTGTCATTTCTTGCAGTCTTTGGAACTGTGTGGATGAAATTTTTTAGAAAATCATATTGTATGTTGCCAGACTCGTACATTCTATACACCAACTTGAATAGTCAGTTTGTTGCCACTTTCCCCAATGATGTTAGAAATTCTGATGGAATGTTATCTATCCCTTCTGCCTTAAAAATGATTCAAATGGCTCTGAGCACTATGGGACTTAACATCTGTGGTCATCAGTCCCCTAGAACTTAGAACTACTTAAACCTACCTAACCTAAGGACATCACACACATCCATGCCCGAGGCAGGATTCGAACCTGCGACCGTAGCAGTCCCTTCTGCCTTATTTGATACTAATCCTCCAAAGCTCTCTTAAATTTTAATTCTAATACTGGATCCCCTATCTCTTCTAAATCGACTCCTATTTCTTCTTCTATCACATCAGACATACCTCGCCCGTCATACAGCCCTTCGATCCACACTTTCTACCTATTCGCTCTCTTCCTTGCATTTAGCAGAGGATTTCCAATTACACTTTTAGTGTTACCACCCTTGCTTTCAATTTCCTATATGCTGAGTCAGTCCTTCCGACAATCATTTCTTTCTCGAGTTCTTCACATTTTTCATGCAGCAATTTCGTCTTAGCTTCCCTGCACTTCCTACTTATTTAGTTCCTCAACAACTTGTATTTCTGCGTTCCTGAATTTCCCTGAACGTTTTTGTACTTCCATCTTTCGTCGATCAAGTGAAATATTTCGTATGTTAGCCGTGCTTTCTACGGAGACATCTTCTTTGTACCTATGTTTTCTTTCCAGCATCTGTGATTTCCCTCTTTAGAGGTGTCCATTCCTCTTCAACGGTACTGCCTGTTGAGCTAATCCTTATTGCTGTATCTATAGTCTTAGAGAACTTCAAGCGTATCTCATCATTCCTTAGTACTTCCGTATCCCACTTCTTTGCACATAGATTCCTTGTGACTAACCTGATAAACTTCAGCCTACTACACTTAGATCTGTGTCTAAGCATTGCAATCAAGTACCTGATTTTGATATCTCTATCTGACCGTGACGTAATCTAACTGAATTTCTCCTGTATCATCCGGCATTTTCGAAGTATACCTACTGCTCTTGTGATTCTTCATCAGAGTATTCGCTAATACCAACTGAAATTTATTACAGAATTAGTTTTTCTCCTCTCCCATTTCTTCTCATAACCCCATTTTCGCCTGTAGCCTTTTCTTCTACTGTTTCCCCTACAACTATGTTCCGGTAACCCGTTAATAATAGATTTTCGTCTTTTACGTACTGTATTACCCTTTCAACACCATAATATACTTTCTCTGTTTCATCTTCAACCTGCGACGTCGGCATGTGCACCTGAACTACCATTGTCGGTGTTGGTTTGCTGTTGATTCTAATAAGAACGACCCTATCACTAAACTGTTCACTGTAACACACTTTCTGCCCTACATACCTATTCATAACGACTCCTACTTCCATTATACCATTTTCTGCTGCTGTTGAAATCACCGTATTCTCATCTGAGGAGCAATCCTTGTCTTTTCATTTCACTTCACTGATCCCTACTAAACGTAGCTTAAGTCTTTACATTTACATTTTCGGATTTTCTACCTTCCCTACCTTCAAGCTTCTGACATTCTATTCCTCGACTCATAGAAAGTTATCATTGAATCTTTTCTCATGGTCATCTCCTCAACTACAGTTTCAAAATATGTGACATATGTGGCCCAATCTTTTTATTGCATTGACCTAGAAGCTTAAATTATTTATAACCCCAAAGCACTAGTTATTGAGAAAAAGGTATCTTTGCAGACGACCCAATCATTTGTTTACACTGAATTAGAACCTTTGTTTGAAAAAAAAGAAAAAAAAGGCACGGAGGCATATGTTAATGTGGGTCCTCAAGAAATACACTCCTGGAAATGGAAAAAAGAACACATTGACACCGGTGTGTCAGACCCACCATACTTGCTCCGGACACTGCGAGAGGGCTGTACAAGCAATGATCACACGCACGGCACAGCGGACACACCAGGAACCGCGGTGTTGGCCGTCGAATGGCGCTAGCTGCGCAGCATTTGTGCACCGCCGCCGTCAGTGTCAGCCAGTTTGCCGTGGCATACGGAGCTCCATCGCAGTGTTTAACACTGGTAGCATGCCGCGACAGCGTGGACGTGAACCGTATGTGCAGTTGACGGACTTTGAGCGAGGGCGTATAGTGGGCATGCGGGAGGCCGGGTGGACGTACCGCCGAATTGCTCAACACGTGGGGCGTGAGGTCTCCACAGTACATCGATGTTGTCGCCAGTGGTCGGCGGAAGGTGCACGTGCCTGTCGATCTGGGACCGGACCGCAGCGACGCACGGATGCACGCTAAGACCGTAGGATCCTACGCAGTGCCGTAGGGGACCGCACCGCCACTTCCCAGCAAATTAGGGACACTGTTGCTCCTGGGGTATCGGCGAGGACCATTCGCAACCGTCTCCATGAAGCTGGGCTACGGTCCCGCACACCGTTAGGCCGTCTTCCGCTCACGCCCCAACATCGTGCAGCCCGCCTCCAGTGGTGTCGCGACAGGCGTGAATGGAGGGACGAATGGAGACGTGTCGTCTTCAGCGATGAGAGTCGCTTCTGCCTTGGTGCCAATGATGGTCGTATGGGTGTTTGGCGCCGTGCAGGTGAGCGCCACAATCAGGACTGCATACGACCGAGGCACACAGGGCCAACACCCGGCATCATGGTGTGGGGAGCGATCTCCTACACTGGCCGTACACCACTGATGATCGTCGAGGGGACACTGAATAGTGCACGGTACATCCAAATTGTCATCGAACCCATCGTTCTACCATTCCTAGACCGGCAAGGGAACTTGCTGTTCCAACAGGACAATGCACGTCCGCATGTATCCCGTGCCACCCAACGTGCTCTAGAAGGTGTAAGTCAACTACCCTGGCCAGCAAGATCACCGGATCTGTCCCCCATTGAGCATGTTTGGGACTGGATGAAGCGTCGTCTCACGCGGTCTGCACGTCCAGCATGAACGCTGGTCCAACTGAGGTGCCAGGTGGAAATGGCATGGCAAGCCGTTCCACAGGACTACATCCAGCATCTCTACGATCGTCTCCATGGGAGAATAGCAGCCTGCATTGCTGCGAAAGGTGGATATACCCTGTACTAGTGCCGACATTGTGCATGCTTTGTTGCCTGTGTCTATGTGCCTGTGGTTCTGTCAGTGTGATCATGTGATGTATCTGACCCCAGGAATGTGGCAATAAAGTTTCCCCTTCCTGGGACAATGAATTCACGGTGTTCTTATTTCAATTTACAGGAGTGTAATTCTGTACATCTAGTGGCACAAACAAAATGTTTTGTGTTAATAACTGCATCCCACAGGTCTATTAATTGCAGTAAGCATCTGTTTCAACTGTGGTGCCTTGAAATTGCAACATCCGAAAAGCGACCTAGGAAACGGCAGCTAGTGTTTGTTGTTTACCGAACGAGAACGCACGTCGAAACAATGATAATTTCATAAAAGAACTTATCCATGAGCTCTGTTGGAAAACTATCACTATTGCACTTGTTCTTCTGATCTATAGCCCTCAGAAGCTTATTCTTTTCACTCCTTACAAAGAACTATAAAAAAACTGTCTTGGGACGAGAATGTACTTTAAACTTGGGTTGACGACATCATCACCAAACCAGTAGATTTTTTACTTGTGCTGAATAGAAAAACTTCCTGGTCATCGTCAGACTGTTTAAGATAAAAGAAGGGTACTCCATCTTCAGGCCACGATTGGCCTACCGGAACCATCCGACCGCCGTGTCATCCTCAGGGGAGGGTGCGGATAGGAGAGGCATGGGGTCAGCGCACCGCTCTCCCGGTAGATAAAAGACTGGTAGGGATATATCATTGATGATTGATATCTCTTTTTTGTTTTTCTGTTATATTCAGTAAATGAGCGCGAAGCGTTATAAAATATGGTCTCTTCTGATACAAATGAATTACAATTTACAAGAGCGCCCTAATGGCAGAAGACTAACTTAACTGTACAAATCTATTTGTAATACGATCCAGCCCAAACCGTCATGCGTTAGCATGGCATTAGGCACTTTTGAGCCTGATGCGATCTGTGTCTACTGAAGTCCTGCGTCTCACAAAAGAAGCATTTCGGGATTACCTCGAACTTGTATAAAGTCACAAAAAGAGTAGACCAAAAAAGAAACCCAGTTAAAAAATTATTCATCCCACACATAATCCACTGAACTGTGTGTTCTCAAAAGCTGAGATATATTTCAGAGTAAGCAGTAAAATATAAGTTTCAACAAGCATGGAGGGTCACAATTTCTTTAATTTTTCACCTGTAGCTCCATGGGATACTGAATAGAAATTATGATAAGACTTAAGATGGTTAAAATTTTATTAATGTTTTAATTAATTTTTATTAATGTTTTTCGAACTAAAAGCGTATAGCTCGGTAAGAGGAGACGTACAGACGAAATGTTTAACCTTCTTGCGAGTTTACAACGTTGGGCTAACACAGCGTTCCTCTTCACAAAGCGGTCACGTTACCACTTCTCTCTCTCTCTCTCTCTCTCTCTCTTTTTAAATATATTGATCCCCTGGTTACCTCAGAGACAATTAATCGACGTGAGGAGGGCCTATCACTGTGTCTTCCTACCGTACTGCCGTAATCATATGCGTGGGTCTGACTTCAATCTCAACAGCGTACTGCAGACGCTCCAGCACTCCCTATTGCTGTTGCAACAACGTAGCAACAACACCCGACGTTTAGCCCTATGTGATGTCAGTACTGTGGCCCCATCCCAAAAGTCCCCCTCCAATGCTCAAGACATGGAACCACGTGCATCAATGCATATGACTCAACATACCTCAGAGAAACTAATGAATTTGTGAAGTGCTTCGAACATTTCTAACAATGTGATTTAGTGCCTCATTCTCAGCACAGTCGTGAACAGTGTACAATGTGCACGCACAACTTAATGTCCCATGAACCTTGTTTTTTTCTTAAATTTCTTTCTCAAGTGTTGTTTTTGTAATGTATGTGATACCTTGTATGTGTTTGTTTTACACTGTAATTCTTATTACAAATTACTGTATTGTTCTCCACACCATGTTTTTTTTGTATCTTGTATTTATGGTTGTGTGTATGCAAACAGTGTGCCTGAAGTCCCCATAAACTGAAGCAGATACCACCACTGTCATTGTGAATGGACCATCAGTTCAGGGAACATTTTGTAAAGGTTATTCTTGCTGCAGGGAGACAGAATGAATCGGAGGTTGTAATTAGATTCTGAAAGCTCACAAAGAGATTGTTAACTTAAATAATATCATGTGTGAGTGAATTCAGGTTAGTTTAATGATTAAAATTGTTGTAACATTTTGGGCATTTAATTGCGGAGCACTCCAACTCTGATTGTAAAGAATAAATTGCTCCATATTTGGCTCACATGTCCGGGCCATATTTAGAGAGTGAATGTCTGTGTGAATCGGTGTTTGGAAGGGGCTCCCTGGGTATGGATGTGTGATGTGAGTGTTAGTGTTCCATATTAAGAAGGTGATGTTGGCTCCATCATAAACAATCCTCCCTCTATGAGCTGCATTTTTCAGTTGCAGTGATTTTCTTTATAGAGTGCGGTATGTGCAGCCAGTTTGCGAGATTGTTCTTGGGCGATTGACTCACTACCTTGCTCCTAAGTGAGCCAACCGCTCACCAATTACAATCTAAAATGGTGTAGGGGCTATGAGAGGTGGCATGAACCTCCTCTCATATTTATATCTTACGATTCTCCTCTCTAATTGCATGCGGTGGAAAGTTGCTATTCCTTCACACGCGGACTTCCCACGCAGCGTCTCTCGTCACCCGGGTGGTCCAGTGACAGGCGGGCTCGGTCTGACTTTGAAAGGATAAGCCGACAGGTGTGAGGGGGTCGAGTGAATGCTTTCCAGACGCCGACATTGTCAAGAGGCACACCCACAGGGCCAGAAGTAGCGGCTGGGCTAGAGGTTCCGTTACTTCGCAGAAACTTAGCGAAAACACTTTCTGGCGGGCTACCAGCGAGGCGTGGGAATGACTTGTGTACCCAGGCAGCTGTGGCGGGAAAATTCCCGCGCTTTCTGCAAAATAGTAACTGTGATTGGCTTGCTCAGGGCACAGCTCTGTGACGTAGCAAGATCGGCGCAGAAATTGGCGCCAAGAATCTCCATTGGTGGAATGGTAGCGTTCCGGCAATGGAGTGGAATTTTCCGCCGGTTTTCGAGTTGCTGATTGGAACGTTTAACCACGGCCACTGTCGTGGGGGCGGGAATGTTCTGTGTTCGGCTTTGTACGGGTGCTCTGGTGGGTAGTTGGCTCTCGCCTTTCGGTCGAGGACGTCGAAGCAACCAGCCAGCGGCTCCGGTACGGCAGATCGTGTCCTGGGAGTCAAGAAGTCGGTTTGGTAATGTATGTCCGCAGCACCGGCAGATAGGGATTTTCCTAGGTGACAATCAGAGCTCAGCAGAGCGCGCCTGTTCGTCTTTTTCTAACTTTGTTCTGTCTTGGGTAGCAGCAATTAATGTTGGGTTGGCTATGTGTTTTCTCTAAGAATTGAGTTGCTAGGAATTGGCTGCACATATCACTTCGTCATAATCCTCACAATCTAGTTTTAGGGACAACTTCACTTTCACAGCGTTTGTTTAAGTATCCAATTAGAGCCAATTTGATGTATTGTTAATGTTTCATGTGTTGTTGTTTATTATTTTGTGTTTAGTCTTAATAAATCATATTGTTATTTTGGACAGAACTTTCATTCTGTTAAAAGGTAGAGCAACCACATCATTCCTCACTATGTTAATGAAACCTTCGCTTAATTAACTTATTTATCAAATTAAATTATTGCAGGTGCCAAACTCTCTTCTACTCCACTGGCAGGGTTGATTAGAGTCAGTTCGCGTATTTTTTTTATCCTTGTGCAACAGCAAAAGTTGGAGCTGGAATAGGGGGGGCTCAGAGCATCATGAACATATGTAGATTCTAGAAGAATTGAGTGTTAAATACACTGCTAGCCCCGGCACCTCGCATAATATGGCGACCCTTAGCCTCGGATCTTTCCTGAGAATCACTGATTAACAAACAGTATTCTTAGTACGAACATTCAAATTTTTTTTCTCTAATTTTTTTTTATTGATTAATACCCAAGTTTTTTCTGGTAGTTCCGCGTTTACTTTTAAGTAGCGGCGCATGATTACAGTTTTTGTTTTCAGCATATATATATTTTTTTGTTCATTGTTTTTGTGTTCCTTTGATGGTGTGTCCGTATCACATCACACTTTGTTGGGTTTGTGTGCGGTTTCTGTACCACAACAAATCGTGCGTATAATTACAGCGTTGGAGCGGCGTTGTTGAAACTTTAGGTCTATGTGTAAAAAATATATGGAGTAGATTAATTTTATTGTGCATTTTTGATAAATTTGTTTTGCATGAATGATAACGAGAAGTAAGGCACGACTATTATCGAGCGACGCTAAAACAAAAGAGGATAGCATAATGGATAAGGGGCAGTTTACCGACGGGAATAGGTTCGGAGATGAGATGGGCACATTTTTAGCAGGACAGGACGCCAGGGTCATTGATGAGGAAGGTGATTTGGACGCGATCTTAGAGCAGCGTTGGGGCCGTGATTATGATAGGGAGGTAGAGGATGAAACAGAGACAGTCACACAGGTCGAGACGGTAGCAGAAGTTTATAATCAAACGAACGAGAGCAGACAGGGGCCAGCTCGGCCACGTCAGAGCTCTAGCGCCCAGGTGTCCAGAGTTACATCACCCATGTGTGACGAGGATCAAAATGATGACATTAACCCTATACTGAGCTTCCTACGATCAATGAAGGAAGAAGCTGACGAACAGCGTAAGAGGGAGAAGGAAGAAGAGGAGAAACAACTTAAGAAGGAGAAGGAAGAAGCTGACGAACAGCGTAAGAAGGACACTGAGGCAATAATTTCGCATATAGGGGAAATTCGTGGGGAATTACTAACAATAAAGAAAGAATGTGGAGAAGTAAAACAAATGTCAATGGCTGCACAAAAAGTAGCAGGCCTGGCCAAAACGGCAGCAATAGGGGCAATGAAAGTCGCGGAAGCAACTTCTAAACTCGCAGGGCGCTTGCGACGTACAACACAATCCCACTCAAAATCCCTAGCGTTCTTAAAAACTCAGGGTAATATCGCGGTTGCGAACAACACGAAACGAATGGAAGAAGTAGAGAGTCGGATAGCAAAACTAGAGCAAAACGGGCACACAAGCACTGCGCGTTCGGATACCAATGATGGAGTACACAGAATTGTGTCTCCGAGGAAAAGCCCGCCGTGCTCTAGCCCAATGACCGAGTGCGGAACTAACAATGCACACGCAGAAACAGCGAGTAATAGCTCCAATAATTGTAGCCCACTTGTGAATTCTGAGTGCCACTTCCACTGTGATACAGAGGTAGCACATCACAGTTATCACCAAGATAGAACAGGACACTCAGCAGACGTGCAAGTATCGGAAACGAGTGACAACACCAGTGCGAGGATCAGACAGAATTTTGATCAGAATCATTTCCTGTCGATACTTAAATTCCAGAAGTTCAAAGAAAATGGAGGGTCGATGCATCCGAAGAGCTGGGTGATGCAGTTTACAAATTCATTACCGGCATCATGGCCAACCCAGGCAAAATTAGAATTCATGTGTGGACACATCGAAGGCCAAGCCGCGGAAAAGATGCGGGGTGTAGCAGTGACGTGTCGGACTTATCAGGAATTTGTTGGTGCATTCCTGCGGACCTACTGGTCAAAGGAAACGCAGGACAGGATTAAAGAGGAAATAATATTTTGTCCTGAACTGGAAGTGTCCTGGTATAGGAGCGCAACCAAATTTCTTGATGAGTTACTCAAGAAAAATCAATTTTTAGATAGTCCATATAGCAACGGAGAAATCATTAAATTTTGCTTTTCCAAATTGCCAGTTAGGTACCAACAGACACTTGTCGGCAAGTGTGGATCTGACATAGAAGCATTCAAGAGTCTATTGCGCGAACTCGAAGTAGTCTTTGATAAACAAGACGCAAAGGACAGGAAGAAGGGGCAAAGTAACAAATACCACGGGCCAGGAAGGGAAGACGACAACAGATCGCATAATCGCACTGGTCAGTTAGGAAACCAGGGTTACGGAAGTCAAGGTTACGCTATTCAAGGTTATGGAAACCAAAGACACGGAAACCAGAACGTCAGGGAGCGGGGTCAATCTAGACAAGGAATCTGGGATAGGAGGAATAACGAACGGCAAAGCGACCGTAATTGGAGAGAGCGAAACCAAGGACAACAGTGGAACCAGGAGATTGAAACTAGACCCGCAAATCCTAATGCACGTCAGAGGAGGGGGAGCTTAACAAGGGATTGACGCCAGACTAGTGCGAACACAGGCCGCCGGAATTTCGCACGTAATCTCGGACCTGGCCAACTACGGATGATACATTACGAAGATTTATCAGAAATCCTGCTCGAGGAACATAAAGCAACTCCTCGACAAGATCGGCAGCCTCTTATCACAGTAGCAATAGCTGAAAAGCGTATGAATGCGATAATAGATAGTGGAAGCTACATAACAGCAATATCTGAGGCAGCATACAAGAGGTGCTCTCAGGAGATGTACTGGCCTGTCCTATCGGTCAAGAAAACCAAAATAAAAGGGGCATTAGCGGGTAAATGTACAGAGGTCACCCAACAAACAAGACTGGAATTCTCCTGCCAAGGACACAAAATAGAGTCTAACTTCTGGATCGTGCCAAATCTGGCGATCGACATGATAATAGGAACGGACTTCCTAAATGAACATGAAGCGATAGTTGATCTAGGACGAGGTGAAGTGGTTTTGAGGAAAGGGAATCCCGTCCACATTAAGTTCGACGACCAGCTGATCCCAGCTCAACTACCGTCTAACTGTGTACGGATAAACTATGCGTGTCTGAAAGACAGAAAGGAAGAACAGGTCGACGTTGCGGGTAGGGGAGAGGACACGGATGAGAATGAAGTCGGAATAATGGGAGAAATAAAGGAGAAAATAGAAGAAAAAGTGGAAGCAATAAAGAATATAAGGTGCGACCACCGCAAAGAACTTCATAAATTACTAGTAGAACATGCGGAGGTCTTCCTTCCCAAGACAGGATCAATAAAGAACTTCCAATATGAATTTCGTGTACGTCCGCACAACCAGTTTCGTGTGCCACCCTATCCAATCCCCTTGGCATATCGACAGAAAGTAGCAGCTGAAATTGCGCGAATGCTGAGTGAAGGAATAATAGAACCTACGGCTTCAGCCTATAATAACCCGTTAAGAGTAGTCGAGAAGGCAGATGGTAGTATTCGTTTAGTCTTGGACTCGCGACAAATTAATACCATAATAGAACCCGAAACAGACAGACCGGAACGATTGGAGGAACTCTTACAAAATTTCCATGGAATATCAATCTTCTCATCAGTTGATCTAAAATCGAGTTTCTGGCAGATCGAGCTCCATCCAAATTGCAGACAGTACACAGCCTTTTTAGCATTTGGAAGATGTTACCGGTTTCGTCGTCTCCCATTTGGTTTGAACATTTCGTCTGCCGCATTCATTCGGGGACTGGACGGCATACTAAGCGATAATTTGAAACGTCATGTCACCAGCTATGTGGACGATTTGCTGATCGCGGAGAAATCTTGGGGAGAGCACAATGCGGTCCTCGGTGAACTCCTTGCGACATTCAAGGAATACGGAGTGACTATCAATATCGGAAAATCGAATTTTGGGACGTCCTCTGTCAAATTTCTAGGACATATCATCACGGGTGAGGGCATTGCGCCAAATCCCGAAAAGATCGAAGCGATTGAAAAGTTTCCCATTCCTACGACAAAGAAGCAGTTAAGGGGGTTCTTGGGGATCATAAATTTTTACAACCGCTTTATACATGTCAAAACTCAGAGCAGTCCTAGGTTGCATCAACTTACAGGAAAGAAGATTCCTTGGGAATGGGATGAGGCGGCCGAATCCGAATGGAAAGCATTAAAATTCGCATTATTACAAGCACCCATCCTATCACACCCTAACTTAGCAGAAGTGCTTTGCATAGTAACGGACAGTTCATACTCAGGTCCGGGTGTCATGGTGTTCCAAGACTATGTACATGAAGGAAACAGGGTGTGGAAGACAATTGCGTTTGGTAGCAGAGTACTAGCCAAGAGTGAGAGGAATTACTCAGTAACCGAGTTAGAGGCGCTGGCTATTGTATGGGCGTTTGAAAAATTCAGATACCTTCTGTTTGGTCGCAAGACGAGGGTCTACACAGACCACAAGGCACTCGAGTTCTTGATGACTGCAAAGCTTAATCACAGGCGGCTCATTAGGTGGGCATCATATCTGCAGCAGTACAACTTTTCGATAGAATATATCCCCGGCAGTCAGAACATTATTGCAGACGCCTTGTCACGGTCACCGATCGGATTTGAGCACAACATGGAAGAAGATCTGGAGGAAAATCACTACTGCCTTTTTTATATGCAGAAAGTAGCCTTTGAAAATTTTATTACCTGTAGTATGCAGGACATCAAGAAGGAAGAAGACAAGGACCCTGCCCTAGTGTTATTGAAACAGAAATGGATAGACAGAAGACACGCCACCATCAGGCAGTTCTACCTCTTGCGGAAAGGCATAATTTTCCACCGAAATTATGCCAATGACACTGAATGGGGGGTATGCATCCCTGAACACCTAATAAACAAGGTTATATGGCATACTCACCTCAGCTATGGACACTTCGGACCACGCAAGTGCAATCTCAAGCTAAGGACCATGTGTTACTTTCGAAACATGGAGCGTCGAATACGGAGGGTACTGTCGGTGTGTAAAGACTGCCAAAAGGCTAAGCACACCACTGTGAGCATGCAGGCACCATTATACCCAATCGTACCGACCAAATTAAGACAATTAGCAGCAACAGATTTGATGGGACCTTTGCCAAGAACAAGAAGAGGATATACTTACGTATTAGTGTTTGTTGAACTAACGTCCAAATACGTTATCTTTACGCCACTGAAGAGGGCGACAGGACGAACTGTATCACGAGCCCTAATCCGGGATTTCCTACAACAGGTTGGTCATGTGAGTAAAATTATTTCTGATAACGGGCCACAGTTTAAGTCAAAATCCTGGAAGGAGACGTTGCGTCGATGTAAAATTGATCCCATTTTTATATCTTCGCACCATCCGAGCTCGAATGCTGCAGAACGGGTTATTAAAGAACTCGGAAACTTGTGCCGGTTGTACTGTAACAAACAGCACACGACATGGGACGTTTTCCTTAAAGACTTCCAGGAGGTGATCAATGAGACACCCCATGGGATAACAAAATTGGCACCCATTACAGTACTAAAAAACCGGATTCCTAAGGACTTGATAACCAAGGTCGTAAACTTCCCACCAAGATCGCGAACGCAGCACCAAGCCATAGTGGATTTGGCTCTCAAGAGGATACGGGCTGCAGCAGAGGTCAGGAAGAGACGTGCCGACAGGGGAGCTCGTCTACGACACTTCCAAATTGGACAAAAGGTGCTCGTTAAGTCTTTCCGACTTTCGAACAAACAAAAAATGAAATGCCAAAAATTCTATTCTGTTTACAACGGCCCGTACCGTATAAGGAGAGCAGCTCATCACAATGCTTATGAATTGGAGACGCTGAAAGGAAAGAAGTCCATAGGACTCCACCACATCTCTCACATAAAGGAGTTCGTGGGATAGTAGTAGTGTAAGTGGTGTACATAGTAGAATGGGCAAATACATGAACCTTGCTATAGTAGTAGTGTAAGTGGTGTACATAGTAGAATAGGCAAAGATATGAACTTTTCTTCGGGGAACAATACTCGTCGCATTAATAGATTAAGATTGTTAATTAAAGTATTAACACGCTGCTTTTTCTCGAATAAGAATTTACTGCTGCTAATTTTTTTTTTTTCTGTTTATGTTCGCAAGCTCCACTGTCAATGCGATAAGAGGCACTACCTTTCCGTGAGCAATGTTTTTGTCCTTTCCAATCTGGTGTCCATGTAAAGGGATAAAGATGAGTGACGAGATGTCGCACAAACGGGCGCATACAAGAACGTGCTCTTAGAAGCGTTCTGAGAACTCGTGATTCGCTCCATAGCGGACACAACCAGTTCGTGAGACGTTCATACCAATGCTTGCAGGCACGCGTCATTGCACTGCAAGATTGTGGTATATTGCGTGATTTCGAGGATGAATATGGGCAGTATAGCTTTTTGCATAGCTGCGCCAGCATCGTTGTCTTGCAAGTCGGGGTGAACCTGTGAGCGTTTGACTCCAATGGTGCCTTAGACGAGAGAAATGCGGGTATAAAGCCTACCATGCCAATGTGCTGGTTTGGGATTTAGCGTGCTGCTCGTGACTGTCACAGATGAATAACCAGGGACTTATACTTGGATATTCGTGACATACTGTGTAGCTGGCGTGTGTTGGGCGACTGAATCCTCAACAGGAACCAGTCCTGGCTTGGTCATATTACATTGCCTCTGGAAAGGTGTGCTTTGATCGCGAATACTGCATAACATAGAAAAAGAAGTTGCAACCATAAATTTATTGTCTTGTACAGCCATGGCTAAACCAGTCTCTGGAGTTTCAGTGAGGCGTAGTGAGAACTCGGAGGCCATGTCGTACGGCGCGCACATCACTGTCGTCAATAGCGGCGAGCAGCGAGATATCTCAGCGTAACAGTAATTATGTAAGAGTGTTGTATAAGGTAAAAAAAAAATAAAAATAAAAAATAATAATAATAATAATAATAATAATAATAATAATAATAAGAGAGTACCATATACTAGGATAAATTAAACTTTAGGATTTTACAATAACTAGATCCTTAATATTGTGGCGGTTTTCTACCACAAGTGTTTGGCGCGCTTGTTAAGATGCTATTTTTCAGGTCACCAAACCACAGACCCGAGATGGAGGGGCGACGGGCGAGCGAAAGTAGCATAGTTGCATGTTCTGTATAGCACAGTAAAACTTAGACCTGCATAACAACATAATTTAATTAAAAGACATAGAATGTAGATCGTTGGCAAATGGTAGTTAATTCTTGAGCATGTCTACTGTCGGTCTATATAATTAATAGTAATATTAGTGCGGGCCCGCACATTTAGTTGTTCATCCATTACATAGCATCAGTTATCACACACCATGTACAATACTGAGATCGGTCTCTACACGAATATTAAGATAAATTATTTCCATGTCTAGATTAGATACACCAAGATAGCTACAGATAAATAACTATAAAATTAAAATTAGAGTGTCTGAAATGACAGACCATCAATGTATCGTTATGTAAGTTTATTATAACATAGAAGGTCATGGGGAAAAGTGAGGCATAAGATTTTTGTAAGAATTGTGCAGATGACGGGGATCGTGGCAATGCAGAGGCCAGCCGGAGCAAAAACAAGAGGTCATCGGCTACCTGCAGAAGAGAGCGTCAGCGCGCCACCTGACGTGAAGGGCTCGAGAGCATCCGGTCCTACAAGCTGACAGTCACCGGGCTCTATACCTGAGGGATTAGGCGGCAGACAGCCCTCGCCGGGCCACAAGTGAAAGTGAGGCTGGTCGTTGACACTGACACGCGACCCACACGCGACAGCCAACTAGCTCTCCGGACGCGGCAGCCGTTTGGAGGGATTCCCTGCGGCAGACCACGTTGTCGTGAGTACACGAAGAAGATCACATATGGTGTCATAACCGGCGTCTCATGTGCCTCAGGACAGAAAGGGACGCTATATACTCACCTGTTTGGGTTTTTACAACTCACTAGCATTGGCCGATCTGCATGCACAAAGCAGTATCGTGCCACACTAACAAATGTATGGTCTCATTTCTAACTTCTCCTCTCTATTAGAGAGCAGTTTTGGCAATCGTCGCTTCTAGTTCGATCCTGTATGGATGACCTCACACACTTGTGGAGTCACTCCACGTGCCATCATCCCTCGTCGAAATGCAATATTGGGAAACGTAAAGTACTGTCCAGCGAGAGAAGAGACCTAGACTAGTGATGTATCCCAACAAGTAGACCTCAGAGACAATTAATCGACGTGAGGAGGGCCTATCACTGTGTCTTCCTACCGTACTGCCGTGATCATATGCGTGGGTCTGACTTCAATCTCAACAGCGTACTGCAGACGCTCCAGCACTCCCTATTGCTGTTGCAACAACGTAGCAACAACACCCGACGTTTAGCCCTATGTGATGTCAGTACTGTGGCCCCATCCCAAAAGTCCCCCTCCAATGCTCAAGACATGGAACCACGTGCATCAATGCATATGACTCAACATACCTCAGAGAAACTAATGAATTTGTGAAGTGCTTCGAACATTTCTAACAATGTGATTTAGTGCCTCATTCTCAGCACAGTCGTGAACAGTGTACAATGTGCACGCACAACTTAATGTCCCATGAACCTTGTTTTTTCTTAAATTTCTTTCTCAAGTGTTGTTTTTGTAATGTATGTGATACCTTGTATGTGTTTGTTTTACACTGTAATTCTTATTACAAATTACTGTATTGTTCTCCACACCATGTTTTTTTTGTATCTTGTATTTATGGTTGTGTGTATGCAAACAGTGTGCCTGAAGTCCCCATAAACTGAAGCAGATACCACCACTGTCATTGTGAATGGACCATCAGTTCAGGGAACATTTTGTAAAGGTTATTCTTGCTGCAGGGAGACAGAATGAATCGGAGGTTGTAATTAGATTCTGAAAGCTCACAAAGAGATTGTTAACTTAAATAATATCATGTGTGAGTGAGTTCAGGTTAGTTTAATGATTAAAATTGTTGTAACATTTTGGGCATTTAATTGCGGAGCACTCCAACTCTGATTGTAAAGAATAAATTGCTCCATATTTGGCTCACATGTCCGGGCCATATTTAGAGAGTGAATGTCTGTGTGAATCGGTGTTTGGAAGGGGCTCCCTGGGTATGGATGTGTGATGTGAGTGTTAGTGTTCCATATTAAGAAGGTGATGTTGGCTCCATCATAAACAATCCTCCCTCTATGAGCTGCATTTTTCAGTTGCAGTGATTTTCTTTATAGAGTGCGGTATGTGCAGCCAGTTTGCGAGATTGTTCTTGGGCGATTGACTCACTACCTTGCTCCTAAGTGAGCCAACCGCTCACCAATTACAATCTAAAATGGCGTAGGGGCTATGAGAGGTGGCATGAACCTCCTCTCATATTTATATCTTACGATTCTCCTCTCTAATTGCATGCGGTGGAAAGTTGCTATTCCTTCACACGCGGACTTCCCACGCAGCGTCTCTCGTCACCCGGGTGGTCCAGTGACAGGCGGGCTCGGTCTGACTTTGAAAGGATAAGCCGACAGGTGTGAGGGGGTCGAGTGAATGCTTTCCAGACGCCGACATTGTCAAGAGGCACACCCACAGGGCCAGAAGTAGCGGCTGGGCTAGAGGTTCCGTTACTTCGCAGAAACTTAGCGAAAACACTTTCTGGCGGGCTACCAGCGAGGCGTGGGAATGACTTGTGTACCCAGGCAGCTGTGGCGGGAAAATTCCCGCGCTTTCTGCAAAATAGTAACTGTGATTGGCTTGCTCAGGGCACAGCTCTGTGACGTAGCAAGATCGGCGCAGAAATTGGCGCCAAGAATCTCCATTGGTGGAATGGTAGCGTTCCGGCAATGGAGTGGAATTTTCCGCCGGTTTTCGAGTTGCTGATTGGAACGTTTAACCACGGCCACTGTCGTGGGGGCGGGAATGTTCTGTGTTCGGTTTTGTACGGGTGCTCTGGTGGGTAGTTGGCTCTCGCCTTTCGGTCGAGGACGTCGAAGCAACCAGCCAGCGGCTCCGGTACGGCAGATCGTGTCCTGGGAGTCAAGAAGTCGGTTTGGTAATGTATGTCCGCAGCACCGGCAGATAGGGATTTTCCTAGGTGACAATCAGAGCTCAGCAGAGCGCGCCTGTTCGTCTTTTTCTAACTTTGTTCTGTCTTGGGTAGCAGCAATTAATGTTGGGTTGGCTATGTGTTTTCTCTAAGAATTGAGTTGCTAGGAATTGGCTGCACATATCACTTCGTCATAATCCTCACAATCTAGTTTTAGGGACAACTTCACTTTCACAGCGTTTGTTTAAGTATCCAATTAGAGCCAATTTGATGTATTGTTAATGTTTCATGTGTTGTTGTTTATTATTTTGTGTTTAGTCTTAATAAATCATATTGTTATTTTGGACAGAACTTTCATTCTGTTAAAAGGTAGAGCAACCACATCATTCCTCACTATGTTAATGAAACCATCGCTTAATTAACTTATTTATCAAATTAAATTATTGCAGGTGCCAAACTCTCTTCTACTCCACTGGCAGGGTTGATTAGAGTCAGTTCGCGTATTTTTTTTATCCTTGTGCAACAGCAAAAGTTGGAGCTGGAATAGGGGGGGCTCAGAGCATCATGAACATATGTAGATTCTAGAAGAATTGAGTGTTAAATACACTGCTAGCCCCGGCACCTCGCAAGTGGTAGTGGTGGAGTACATTATAGACATAAACTGTTCCGTTCAGTACAAAAGAATAGTGGACTGATTCCTACTTCGTGGCCGCGGTCGCCGCCAATACCGTTGTGCTTCATATTGCAGCCAACCACGTCTTCGCATTCTTTTATTTTGTTTTTCACAACCGTGACACCTGCGGATGCAGGAGGCTGGCCTAGTTCTGCCCTACGACTCCTGCGGCTTTACCTTCCAGCTTCAAATGTTAAGACCACGTCTTTCTCTACTGCGCCGAGTTCTGGAACATCTGAAAGACATCGATGGCGGAGAAAAGGTCTTTGCACTCAGTTTTATAATCACGATCGTCGTCGGAGACCCCTGCACTCTCAACTGCGACGTCGTCATCGTCTACCTGTTCTCGTTCATCTTCCACCGTACGGAGATAGCAGTCGTCCGATGGTGTGCACCGATTTGGTAACCTCTCTTGGTACCTGTCGTACACTCACCTCCATATTCGAATGCTGTGTGGAAGCCCCGTTGTCTTGGAAGTAGGGGACAAAAGCACCTGGCTGTACCAAAGCCGGCCGATTCCCATAGTCTCTTCCGCTCCCAGCGACGTTGGACTTCTGTTGCAGCTGCTCAGCGGGACTTTCCTCGCTTGACATCTTGGATGCGTTGTCATCCATCTGTGTCGTCAGTTCTATGGGTTGATACTGTGGTACGTGCAAGGGGTCCCTTTTCGGAAGGCAGCAGCATACGAAAGAGTCATTGATGCTGTCGAGTGTGGGGGTACAGCTCCACCGGTCGGAACTTGAATTTATATCCTTCGGACGCAATCTGAACGTACGTGGCACGCCTTCACACAACCAGAACAGGTCTTCAGCTGCCCGTTGTAAATAGTTATTGCTCTACTAACTACGGGTGGTGCTGGGAAGTGAACCACGTCTAGCGAATTTTTCTGTTCCGCGGAAAAATAATTACAACAGCTACTGAAGAGGAGAGCCGTCTTCGAAAGGTGAGCTTTACAACTGCTAGCCAGCTTAGCACGTCGGCTGAGCAAACGTATACCTCCTGCTGCTATTCTAAAGGAGAATCGACAACATTACACAATACATGGAAGTGTGTCCAGTCCATGCAACTAAATGAAAAGCAGTTTGTCTTCTGCCGTACGCGTTTCGCTTCTTTATTTTATGAACCACCTTCAGGCGCCTGTAATACATGTTTCTTTTTATACGTCTTATATAGTAGTAATAGTATGTTAATATGTTACTTTTCTCATGGTTTTCTCTTCTTTTCCAAATTAGAAACCACTTTTTAGCCAAAATTTTGTTTTCTTAGTTTATCGTTTGGTGTTATTTATGACGTCCAGTGTTTATAGTCGGTATCTGCGGTCCTGGAGATGTGCTCATTCGGTCCCCATGCACCAGCTGGCCGAATTGCGGCGTTTTATCACCCACATTTGTTGTAAAACATCACTTTCGCTTTTCATTTTGCGATCTACATGTGTGTTTCTAAAGAGTGTAATGTTTCCAACTGTCACCGCGTGTTTATCTTACGTCTTTTGTTTGCGTGGTTTGATTTTTTCAATTGTTTCGTGTGTGTGTATTTTGTTATGTGGATAGCTGTGAGAGCGTTTTTTATTTCTTAAATAAGTGGATATTTGTGTGTGTGTGTGTGTGTGTGTGTGTGTGTGTGTGTGAGAGAGAGAGAGAGAGAGAGAGAGAGACCGATGAAGAGGGTGAGAGAGGAAAAATGGTTAATTACCAATTCTACTTATGTTTCAGATTTCTGTGTGTTTTTGTTTTTGTACCTAGCATGATAACATGATAACTGAGTTATTGCTTATACTGATTTAGTCACCAATTACCATCTTTTTCTTTGCAAAGGTGCTTGATATACGAAAGTTTGCTTATAAAGGCACACAGGGAGCCCTTGCATTGGACTAGGGTTCTAATCCCGCAAAATTCCTAAACATTGTGTCTGCTTTTTATGTCTTCTCTTACCGAGCTGCCGGCCGGATCGATCGAGCGGTTCTAGGCGCTTCAGTCTGGAACCGCGCGACCGCTACGGTCGCAGGTTCGAATCCTGCCTCGGGCATGGATGTGTGTGATGTCCTTAGGTTAGTTAGGTTTAAGTAGTTCTAAGTTCTAGGGGACTGATGACCTTAGAAGTTAAGTCCCGTAGTGCTCAGAGCCTTTTTTTTTATTACCGAGCTATAACCATCCACATCGAAAACCAATAGGGAAGTCTTGCTTTCACCATTTTAAGAATCATCGCAGAAAAGGTACAATAGGGACTGCTTTCCAGCCAATTGAATAGGTCTCTTTGTGAAATCAGCAAAGTGAACACGGACGTTCTCGTAGAGCAGCAACACCTTTTCTAGTTTTCTAGTTAGCATTTCGTATGCTGCGACTACTAGATGCCTCAATTGTTGAAACACAGGCCAAATGCGTTGGACACACCTCTCGAATGCAGTCAAACGTTATTTCCTGTTTATGCAGTTAATACTTAGCGGTTCTAATCTCTGTCTAACCATTCTGATGATTATGTAAGTTCTCCGTTATTTCCTTAAATCGACTCTTTTACATTTGTGGCTCGGCTGTCTCGCTATACATCTGTTAAGATTGCTTTTTCTCAAAAGCCGGTAGAGATATCTAACTAAAGTTTGTTTTATATAATAATGTCTAAGGTCCCTTGGCGATGTAAATTTTTAAGGTTACATTTCAATTCAATCAAAAATGTGGCCAGCTGCTAAGATTCCATTTTCTCAAAAATGGATAGAAGTATTTAGTTGAAATTAAGTCTACTGTCCCTTGGAGTTGCAAAGAATTTAAGCTTCTGTCAGTGCTATGAAAAATACAGCGATATACGATTATGTCACATAATTTAAAACTCGAAAACTAAGACACTTATAGATGAAGAATGTAGAGCCACACAGGTGCTGGTGGTTAAGCGACAAAGCGCGTGTTCGGAGGATGAGAAGTCGTGGGGTTGATTCTCGATGGAACACCGATTTCTGACACTTCGTTTTAATCTAACCGTCGCCTCTCAACGACGCTAGGAGTCCATGTTTCCCGGCTGGATAACTGTGGTAAGTTAGGGACACGCAAGAAAGACTTGGATTATAGCAATGAGACACATGAAATAATAATAATAATTGTTGTTTTTTAGGTAAGCTTTGCGCTGATGAATTACATACATCAATACTATTCACTTAATATGGTGCATGAGGATAGGTAACTATGCCCTTACATACGTAATTATAGCAGACGAAAAGCGGTTTAAAAGCATATTTGTGAGTATACTGTAAATACCTTCGTCAGAACAGAGTAAAAAGCCGAAAGCAAAACGTCCAGCAGAAATTTCCGCATCCTACAGTGTTGCCAGTGCGTGCAGCTGGGCTGTTGTGATTTCATTTCAGTGATAAAAAATCAACTCAAGCACGCCCATTGGCTAGACAGCTAGTGAATATCGACGTGGATGATCAAGGAAATGTATGTTTAAGCACGTTGTAGTCAATCTACAGAGAGTGTGGAGCATTCTTCTTTACGAAACAATCATGAATCAGTCCTTCGTGTAGGTTGGTGGTTTGTTGGAATGATTCTAGATACGTATGACTATGGTTCGGGATCGATTCACACATCAGACAACCATTCTTGACAAGCACGAAAAGACCCTCTGGACCTCTGGTAACATATGGTGAACAATATGAGATCGCGCCATGGCTCTAAAGCCACATTAAACATGTCCCTTTGCTACCTACTGCTGGAGAGTCAGTGAATGTTGGGGCATGATAGAAGCGGTGGTTACACCGTAGTTACCCTACGCAGGAACTATGCCACGTGTATGTTTGCTTACATGATTTATTATTATTATCATTATTAATGAACGAATTGTATGAAAGGTCCACGGGCACTTGAGATATTGAAAATACTGATGCCAGATTGTGATTCGAACTCTGATCTCTTTAATCGCTGGGTTTGGCGCCTTCCATATGCAGTTCATTCGATAAATTTGTTTCACCATGTTTCCGAACTCCTCAAGGTCTCCATGAAACGCGTGTCTCGATTCTAATCCGGAACTGGCAAAAATTTTCCATTGTGTCATTACAAGTTTGCATGTGCACACCAACCATAGCTGACAAACGGTTATGATTTTTAACACCTGTGCGAGCGATTTCAGCAATAACGTTTGGTATTATTTTCTTCTCCCAGTTAGACAGAGAACTGTCCGTCAAATCATTTCACGTTCAACAATGCCAGACTAGTTACGGGTGAAAGAGAATTCGATAGTCATGGTCCCCTCTTCTGTAGTCAACGACGATGATAAGTGTGGTGTCATCGCCAGACACCACACTTGCTAGGTGGTAGCTTTAAATCGGCAGCGGTCCATTAGTACATGTCGGACCCGCATGTCGCCACTGTGTGATCGCAGACCGAGCGCCACCACAAGGCAGGTCTCGAGATACGGAATAGCATAGCGATGTACCAAGGATGGATTAAAGTTAAGTATTCCAGAAGCTACGTACTTTTCTTTATAGCATTCATTACGTATCCTGTTACAGACCTATCTCTTGCCTGCGTAAACTAAACGCGTGCCTTTCGGCTACTTCCGGGGCGTGGCTGTCTTGCTACGCCACAACAATAAGTTCAGGGTTCGAAGTTCCAGTCAGCAAAGAACTTTGGTATTTGTTATGTCCAGTGCAGACACGTAGTCATCTTCCTATAGATGAAATAAACCAATTTTTAACGCCTATTCATGACTAAAACTAGACGGCCAATGGTACTGGGTTTGAATCCCGATAGATGACAACTTTTTCGTTTCGTCATTTCATCTTTAGACAGTTCGCTATTGGTGAAATGTTACGATACCTGACACGTCAGTGCACTTAGTTAATAGTCTACTTACGTGTTGGGTTCTGTAATAAAACGGATTGTGATGAGATAAATGTTCTCACCGATCTTGGATCACATGAAGTGAACGATACCGTAAGGAAAACATAAAAAACAAAATATCCACTACTTCATAGCTATACGAAAATGTTTAAATGTCAACGCTTATAAATACTTGTAATTACAATGGTAATTACGGTCTTTCCAAAAACGATACACAATTGTTTTTTATCAATGAAATTGTGTCCCAAAGATAGCTTTGCATAAATATATCGATGTATGATAGTAATTTCTTTGTTCTAGTGTGCAGTTGGTTGCACGAGCTTGAACGGCGAGGATGGAGAACGAGCTGTGTGTGTGTATGTTTTTTTTTATTTGTTACGTGAAGTGAAATGACTTAAAATATATGTGTAATCCTGCAGAATGTCTACCAGAATTCATTTTATGATTGAACCATTAACACGATAATCGTATAGGCGATTATAGAAAGGTAAACGACAGGAAAGAAATGCACAACGAGCCATCAAAATGCAACAAAGAAGAGAAACAAAACAGATGAGAATTTTTATTATTAACAGAACTGGTTATTTAAGTTCGCCTGTCCCTGTTACTCGCTGCAGTGTGTCACTATCTCAGTGTGGGCAGTGTTGTAAAAATTTGATCTTCCGCTCAAGTTACCAACTTATTCAAAACAGTAATGAAACAGCTTTGCGCAACAAGAGGGTGGAGACGATCAGACTTCACAGAAACCATTATTACCGGATTGGAGTGGCGGATGCCAGGCCAGTGCAAAAACTTTCCTAGTGTAATTTCAAGTTGAAACTTGCTTTTGAAGTGTCATTTACTGTAATAATTCGAGTTTAAAAGCACAAAGCTTATGTCATCTCTAAAATAACTTGTTCGGTGATACTTGAATTATAGTGATATTAATTTGCATGTGGATTGACAGACATACAAACAGCAGTCATACCTTGCTCCAACTGAAGAAAACGGTATCTGGAGAAGTAGAGTCAACTATAAATTGTACAATGGAGTGCTGATGATCCTCGACATTTCCCAGTTTTACTGGTGTAGGTTAATTCTGATGGCTGTCATTAAACATTGTTCCTTTCGTTGTACGTAATAACAAATGGGTAGCAGGAACATTGGTTTTTAGTTTTCTGTGTATATTTGAAGTGAACATGGCCCTAAAAAAATAGAGAATTGACGGTGAAAAAGAGCCGCGCTCTTATTATTTAATAAAAAGGGAACATTGCTAAACACATTTATGATGATATATCTGTTACAAAAGGTCGTAACTGCTCTTCCGATTGTCAAAAATAGGGTTTCTGCATTTAAAGTAGGGCATTTCGAAACAAAAGACGAAGAACATGACACTGTTGGGCAGGTGTTATTCCTTAGGACATGTAGCTGCGAATATAGACCACCATCAGCTGGATAATGGAATGAAGATCATGAAAATCTGTGCCGGGCCGTGACTCAAACCGGGATTTACAGCTTACCGCAAGCGGTCGACACGATACTGTATTGCCTGTGTTATTCAGATTTACGACCCGAGGTTCCTTGCATGCATGCATTCTTACATGAGTTATTGTTATTATTATTAATGAACGAATTGTATATACTTTTAAGTAAAATGTCTCCTCTGTACAGAAACGTACATAATTGACGTAAAAGAACAGGTTGTCGACACATGGTTTACCACATACGAAAGTTTGGGTCTGGTCGTAAGCCGTGATCGGTTAGCCCAGTGGTAAGGCGACTGCCCGCGACAAGCAGGAAATCCAGATTCCATATTAGCAACTGCGAATACAGTTCATGAAAATGAAGAGCAGTCTGAAAGGCAAACTTATTTCACAGTTCCGGAAATTGAGTAGTCTTCTCAATGCAACATCCTGAATGATTGGTGCATAAGAGATGAAAAGAAATCAGTATGGGGCATACTGTTTACGAGATCTCAGACATGAGAAACCTCTCAGCCAAATGGGATCCCAGATCTCCCAAAAGGGAGAACGAGTGGTTGCTTCACAACCCATTTTGTTCAAACTTCAATAGCATCCTGTAAGATTTTTTGATCGTCTTGTCACCTTGGATCAAATATAGACATACATCTTGAATTCGGAGATCAAAGGATGGTTTACAGAAAGGAGCCACAGTGGTTCTCCAGGTCCTAAGAAGTTCAGAACACAGAGATTAACAGACAAGTTTATTGTACCCGTCGTTTCACGAAAAGATGGAATCCTAAGTATTGACTACGTCCAACATGGAAAAATGATCAGGGGAAAGCATTATGTTGAACTTCTCAATAGCTGGTCAGCAAACGTAAGTAAAAGCTGAAGAAGGGATGCTTTTATCTCCTCAAAAAGCGCCCACTATGAAGCAAAAATTCGCAGGTCCTCACTTTGTATCCTCAAACATCCACCCTATTTACCTAACTTGGCGTCCTAAGACTATTATATGTTAACACATCTCAAGTAACATCTCATGGGAATCCTATTTCTGAACAACGAGGAAACCAGAAAGGCTGCAAATGAATGGTTTGCAGCACAATCAAAATCATTTATTAATTTATCAGTTAAAGAAGGAACAAAGATACCATAAACGTTTTGAACTGCAGGTGGGAATGTGTTGAGTAAAAAATTTTTTTCAAGCACGAAACAGCATTTCTTTTTTTGTGAAGCCAAGGTCTCATCAGCACCACTCTTGTATTCTATATATAAAACCAGACACTCTTACGTGCATTAAAGTTACTATACTGAGAGCCAGTGAGAGAATGAATAAGAAAATAGCCAATGGAATACCTGTAGTTAGGAGGACGTGGGATAAGACAGGAGGATGGCGCCAGGGAGGATATAAAGTTAACAGAAACCTAGAACTGGAGGGTACTATACAGGAAAGTGTGGAGTAATCTGCAGCAGCTCACGAAAGGGATCTCGTATGGCACATGATGGTTATGACAGTGAGTTAATAAATCCTGTCAACAAATACACTCCTGGAAACTGAAATAAGAACACCGTGAATTCATTGTCCCAGGAAGGGGAAACTTTATTGACACATTCCTGTGGTCAGATACATTACATGATCACACTGATAGAACCACAGGCACATAGACACAGGCAACAGAGCATGCACAATGTCGGCACTAGTACAGTGTATATCCACCTTTCGCAGCAATGCAGGCTGCTATTCTCCCATGGAGACGATCGTAGAGATGCTGGATGTAGTCCTGTGGAACGGCTTGCGATGCCATTTCCACCTGGCACCTCAGTTGGACCAGCGTTCGTGCTGGACGTGCAGACCGCGTGAGACGACGCTCCATCCAGTCCCAAACATGCTCAATGGGGGACAGATCCGGAGACCTTGCTGACCAGGGTAGTTGACTTACACCTTCTAGAGCACGTTGGGTGGCACGGGATACATACGGACGTGCATTGTCCTGTTGGAACAGCAAGTTCCCTTGCCGGTCTAGGAATGGTAGAACGATGGGTTCGATGACGGTTTGGATGTACCGTGCACTATTCAGTGTCCCCTCGACGATCATCAGTGGTGTACGGCCAGTGTAGGAGATCGCTCCCCACACCATGATGCCGGGTGTTGGCCCTGTGTGCCTCGGTCGTATGCAGTCCCGATTGTGGCGCTCACCTGCACGGCGCCAAACACGCATACGACCATCATTGGCACCAAGGCAGAAGCGACTCTCATCGCTGAAGACGACACGTATCCATTCGCCCCTCCATTCACGCCTGTCGCGACACCACTGGAGGCGGGCTGCACGATGTTGGGGCGTGAGCGCAAGACGGCCTAACGGTGTGCGGGACCGTATCCCAGCTTCATGGAGACAGTTGCGAATGGTCCTCGCCGATACCCCAGGAGCAACAGTGTCCCTAATTTGCTGGGAAGTGGCGGTGCGGTCCCCTACGGCACTGCGTAGGATCCTACGGTCTTGGCGTGCATCCGTGCGTCGCTGCGGTCCGGTCCCAGGTCGACGGGCACGTGCACCTTCCGCTGACCACTGGCGACAACATCGATGTACTGTGGAGACCTCACGCCCCACGTGTTGAGCAATTCGGCGGTACGTCCGCCCGGCCTCCCGCATGCCCACTATACGCCCTCGCTCAAAGTCCGTCAACTGCACATACGGTTCACGTCCACGCTGTCGCGGCATGCTACCAGTGTTAAAGACTGCGATGGAGCTCCGTATGCCACGGCAAACTGGCTGACACTGACGGCGGCGGTGCACAAATGCTGCGCAGCTAGCGCCATTCGACGGCCAGCACCGCGGTTCCTGGTGTGTCCGCTGTGCCGTGCGTGTGATCATTGTTTGTACAGCCCTCTCGCAGTGTCCGGAGCAAGTATGGTGGGTCTGACACACCGGTGTCAATGTGTTCTTTTTTCCATTTCCAGGAGTGTATATTTTACACAGTGAAGTCTTAAATAAACAAAGAAGAGCAGGAGGTTGAAGAAATATAAGTCAGTAATAAGGAAAGAAATTTGTAGTTTCACAACATGTCAACACATGTTATTAATCCGCAAAACATAAAACTAAAGCTCTGTAGTGAACAATAATATCTTTCTGAGGTCAACGTCTCTTTCATTATGGAGGGACGTCACTGCTCTATTTTACATTGGTTACTGCAAAAGATAGAGGATTATTCCGATCTGATCAAAAAACCAAAATATACAACTGTGGTGCTTATTATATCGGAAAATATATATCTTTTAGGTACATGACAGTATTTATAAATCCCCATAGGAAGTTGTGTATCTTGTCTATAATATCATCGTTCCGAAGGAAGGAGCTTTGCATCAGTGAAACCATAACGTAAAGCAACATACCACGAAATACAGCTCGACATTCAGTTTACAGTAGAGGTGGATATAGGCGGTTTTGCCTACAGCGTTATCAGTGTAGCTGAAACACGGAAGAAAATGTCGACATAACTGTCCGCTCCGTCATGTGTTTCATGCAAATACAAGGTCGGAAGATGTTCTCGTTCCCAGCACGCTACGCCGCTGTGTCGTGCACGGCAGCCTGTCGTGTTTGTACAGCGTGTTGCGAATACAAACGAGCAGTGCCTCGCAAAACTGGCCCGACGTAAAGCAACGGACCAGCATCGCTCGCCAGGGGATACAAAGCTGCAGGAAAAGCAAGGCGCAAGTTATTCCGCGCTTAGCAGGCGTTCACCGCTCATCCTGCGTTTGTGTATTCAGTGGCTGCATTTCAAAGCGTTGTCTTTTTAACTCAGTAACCACGTTGCAGTAATATTTTCTTGTTCAAAAAATTCCATCGACATGTAAACTGCAGAACATTCGATGTATCAAAACAAGTGGATTTATATTTTTAAATATGTTCAGTACTCGATCGTAAATGAATACAAAGGTTTAAACTTTTAGCAAACATAGACCTGACTGGATTATTAGTCCTATTGCAGGGAAGATTTACAAACTATCATATCGCAGGGCAGTCTGTAATTGTGCTTTTCTGAATCGTTGTACTTTCTCAGGAAGCATTATCTAATTACGTCAATGTTCACAGTCAAATATCAGATAATAACGACCACCAACTGAACATTGTCATAAGCTGGCAGGATACTTCTCAGTTGCCAGCAGTTGGTAATTCACTGATTAATATTACTTCTCTCTCTCTCTCTCTAACGACCACCAACTGAACATTGTCATAAGCTGGCAGGATACTTCTCAGTTGCCAGCAGTTGGTAATTCACTGATTAATATTACTTCTCTCTCTGTCTCTCTCTCTCTCTCTCTCTTTCTCTCTGTCTCTCTCTCTCTCTCTCTCTCTCTCTCTCTCTCTCTCACACACACACACACACACACACACACACTAACATACGTTTTTCGTTTTGGGGAAATTGAAGTGGGCAAGATACTATGAATGGCTCTACAAAAATTTTTGTGGTTGACAGAAATTTTGCCCTAGAGTAACAATGATTTAGAAATATTTCTATTCTTTTATAAATGAATGCTTTTTGTTGGGACTGTCATCATTTAGAGATTCGAGGCTTATAAAAATGTAATATTTTGTGACTTAATGTCGATTCAATAGCATCAAATAGCTTTATAATGTTGCCGTAGTGTGTTGAAACGAAAATTTTGGAGATCTTCAAAGAGCTCCTGTGGTTTTCCACTTAATTAATTCTTTCCATCACGTGAAGTGATACTATCCACGTAAACTAGTTAGTCCATAATTCCGGTATCAGAGGCATCTAAGGAGTAGAATCCTAGCTAGCAGGGCATTATTAAACCGTTAATGCCGCGCAGGATTAGCCGAGCGGTCTCAGGCGCTGCAGTCATGGACTGTGCGGCTGGTCCCGGCGGAGGTTCGAGTCCTCCCTTGGGAATGGGCGTGTGTGTTTGTCTTTAGTTTAATTTAGGTTAAGTAGTGTGTAAGCTTAGGGACTGATGACATAGCAGTTAAGTCCCATAAGATTTCACACACACACACACACACACACACACACACACACACACACACACACACACCGTTAATGTACCTGCAGCTAGTAGAGTATTCCGATGGTTTGCTGACGGATTTGGGTCGTCCTTTAGTACTGCTTTTTTTTTGGTTTTTTGGGTCATCAGTCTACCGACTGGTTTGATGCGGCCCGCCACGAATTCCTTTCCTGTGCTAACCTCTTCATCTCAGAGTAGCACTTGCAACCTACGTCCTCATTTATTTACTTGACTATCCAATCTCTGTCTTCCTCTACATTTTATGCCCTCTACAGCTCCCTCTAGTACCATGGAAGCCATTCCCTCATGTCTTAGCAGATGTCCTATCATCCTGTCCCTTCTCCTTATCAGTGTTTTCCACACATTCCTTTCCTCTCCGATTCAACGTAGAACCTCCTCACTTCTTACCTTATCAGTCCACCTAATTTTCAACATTCGTCTATAGCACCACATATCAAATGCTTCGATTCTCTTCTCTTCCGGTTTTCCCAGAGTCCATGTTTCACTACCATACAATGCTGTACTCCAGACGTACATCCTCAGAAATTTCTTCCTCAAATTAAGGCCGGTATTTGATATTAGTAGACTTCTCTTGGCCAGAAATGCCTTTTTTGTCATAGCGAGTCTGCTTTTGATGTCCTCCTTGCTCCGTCCGTCATTGGTTATTATACTGCCTAGGTAGCAGAATTCTTTAACTTCATTGACTTCGTGACCATCAATCCTGATGTTAAGTTTCTCGCTGTTCTCATTTCTACTACTTCTCATTGCCTTCGTCTTTCTCCGATTTACTCTCAAACCATACTGTGTACTCATTAGACTGTTCATTCCGTTTAGCAGATCATTTAATTCTTCTTCACTTTCACTCAGGATAGCAATGTCATCAGCGAATCGTATCATTGATATCCTTACACCTTGTATTTTAATTCCACTCCTGAACCTTTGTTTTATTTCTATCATTGCTTCCTCGATGTGCAGACTGAAGAGTAGGGGCGAAAGGCTACAGCCTTGTCTTACACCCTTCTTAATACGAGCACTTCGTTCTTGATCGTCCACTCTTAATATTCCCTCTTGGTCGTATATGACCCGTCTCTCCCTATACCTTACCACTACTTTTTTCAGAATCTCGTAAGCTTGCACCATTTTATATTGACGAACGCTTTTTCCAGGTTGCTTCCATTATTAGCCGTAACGTCAGAATCGCCTCTCTCGTCCCTTTACTTTTCCTAAAGCCAAACTGATCGCCACCTAGCGCATTCTCAATTTTCTTTTCCATTCTTCTGTATATTATTCTTGTAAGCAGCTTCGATGCCTGAGCTGTTAAGCTGATTGTGCGATAATTCTCGCACTTGTCAGTTCTTGGCGTCTTCGGAGTTGTGTGGATGATGCTTTCCGAAAGTCAGATGGTATGTCGCCAGACTCATATATTCTACATACCAACGTAAATAGTCGTTTTGTTGCCACTTCCCTCAATGATTTTAGAAATTCTGATGGAATGTTATCTATCCCTTCTGCCTTATTTGACCGTAATTCCTCCAAAGCTCTTTTAAATTCCGATTCTAATACTGGATCCCCTATATCTTCTAAATCGACTCCAGTTTCTTCTTCTATCACATCAGACAAATCTTCACCCTTATAGAGGCTTTCAGTGTATTCTTCCCACCTATCTGCTCTCTCCTCTACATTTAACAGTGGAATTCCCGTTGCACTCTTAATGTTACCACCGTTGCTTTTAATGTCACCAAAGGTTGTTTTGACTTTCCTGTATGCTGAGTCTGTCCTTCCGACAATCATATCTTTTTCGATGTCATCACATTTTTCCTGCAGCTATTTCGTCTTAGCTTCCCTGCACTTCCTATTTATTTCATTTCTCAGCGACTTGTATTTCTGTATTTCTGATTTTCCCGGAACATGTTTGCACTTCCTCCTTTCATCAATCAGCTGAAGTATCTCTTCTCTTACCCATGGTTTCTACGCAGCTACCTTCTTTGTACCTATGTTTTCCTTCCCAACTTCTGTGATGGCCGTTTTTAGAGATGTCCATTCCTCTTCAACTGTACTGCCTACTGCGCTATTCCTTATTGCTGTATCTATAGCGTTAGAGCAAATGTATCTCCTCATTCCTTAGTACTTCTGTATCCCACTTCTTTGCATATCCATTCTTCCTGACTAATGTCTTGAACTTCAGCCTACTCTTCATCACTACTATATTGTGATCTGAGTCTATATCTGCTCCTGGGTACGCCTTACAATCCAGTATCTGATTTCGGAATCTCAGTCTGACCATGATTTAATCTAATTGAAATCTTCCCGTATCTCCCGGCCTTTTCCAAGTATACCTCCCCCTCTTGTGATTTTTGAAAAGGATATTCACTATTACTATCTGAAACTTGTTACAGAACTCAATTAGACTTTCTCCTCTTTCATTCCTTGTCCCAAGCCTATATTCTCCTGTAACCTTTTCTTCTACTCCTTCCCGTACAACTGAATTCCAGTCGCCCATAACTATGAGATTTTCGTCCCCCTTTACATACTGCATTACCCTTTCAATATCCTCATACACTTTCTCTATCTGTTCATCTTCAGCTTGCGACGTCGGCATGTATACCTGAACTATCGTTGTCGGTGTTGGTCTGCTGTCGATTCTGATTAGAACAACCCGGTCACTAAACTGTTCACAGTAACACACCCTCTGCCCTACCTTCCTATTCATAACGAATCCTACACCTGTTATACCATTTTCTGCTGCTGTTGATATTACCCGATACTCATCTGACCAGAAATCCTTGTCTTCCTTCCACTTCACTTCACTGACCCCTACTATATCTAGATTGAGCCTTTGCATTTCCCTTTTCAGATTTTCTAGTTTCCCTACCACGTTCAGGCTTCTGACATTCCACGCCCCGACTCGTGGAACGTTATCCTTTCGTTGATTATTCAATCTTTTTCTCATGGGAACCTCCCCCTTGGCAGTCCCCTCCTGGAGGGATCATCATGACACTTCTTCAGTTACAGGCCACATGTCCTGTGGATACACGTTACGTGTCTTTAATGCAGTGGTTTCCATTGCCTTCTGCATCCTCATGTCGTTGATCATTGCTGATTCTTCCACCTTTAGGGGCAATTTCCCACCCCTAGGACAAGAGAGTAACCTCAACCTCTATCCGCTCCTCCGCCATATTTGACAAGGCCGTTGGCATAATGAGGCTGACTTCTTATGCTGGGAGTCTTCGGCCACCAATGCTGATTATCTATCAAAATTTAGGCAGTGGCGGGGATCGAACGTGGGACTGAAGACGTTTTGATTTTGAGTCAAAGACGCTACCGCTAGACCACTGGTTATTCTTTTAGTATTGCTACGGCGAAACAAAAAATATGTGAGGAATGAAAAATTTAAATTAGTATATTGTAAGTGATGTAGGGAGCCCCAGAAAATAAGCCTATTGTTGTATGCATCGGAGAATCTCAAAGAAAACTGCTGGAATTTTAGAGTTTATCTTAATATGCATATTCGGAAAGAGTTTTTTAATATATTCAAGTTACTTGATACGATAACATGGGCGCATCATAAAGTTACATTCAATCTTTTGGGTTTGGTATATTTACTGATACGTGGAAATGACACCAAAAGACTGTAATACCTGCCGGCCGGGTGGCCGATTGTTTCTACGCACTACAGTCCGGAAACGCACGACTGCTACGGTCGCAGGTTTGAATCCTGCCTTGGGCATGGATGTGTGTGATGTTATTATGTTAGTTAGGTTAAAGTAGTTCTAGGTTCTAGGGGACTGATGACCTCAGAAGTTAAGTCCCATAGTGCTCAGAGCCATTTGAACTGTAATACCATCTACAGGGTGTTTCAAAAATGACCGGTATATTTGAAACGGCAATAAAAACTAAACGAGCAGCGATAGAAATACACCGTTTGTTGCAATATGCTTGGGACAACAGTACATTTTCAGGCAGACAAACTTTCGAAATTACAGTAGTTACAATTTTCAACAACAGATGGCGCTGCAGGTGATGTGAAAGATATAGAAGACAACGCAGTCTGTGGGTGCGCCAACCTGTACATCGTCTTTCTGCTGTAAGCGTGTGCTGTTCACAACGTGCAAGTGTGCTGTAGACAACATGGTTTATTCCTTAGAACAGAGGATTTTTCTGGTGTTGGAATTCCACCGCCTAGAACACAGTGTTGTTGCAACAACACGAAGTTTTCAACGGAGGTTTAATGTAACCAAAGGACCGAAAAGCGATACAATAAAGGATCTGTTTGAAAAATTTCAACGGACTGGGAACGTGACGGATGAACGTGCTGGAAAGGTAGGGCGACCGCGTATGGCAACCACAGAGCGCAACGCGCAGCTAGTGCAGCAGGTGATCCAACAGCGGCCTCGGGTTTCCGTTCGCCGTGTTGCAGCTGCGGTCCAAATGACGCCAACGTCCACGTATCGTCTCATGCGCCAGAGTTTACACCTCTATCCATACAAAATTCAAACGCGGCAACCCCTCAGCGCCACTACCATTGCTGCACGAGAGACATTCGCTAACGATATAGTGCACAGGATTGATGACGGCGATATGCATGTGGGCAGCATTTGGTTTACTGACGAAGCTTATTTTTACCTGGACGGCTTCGTCAATAAACAGAACTGGCGCATATGGGGAACCGAAAAGCCCCATGTTGCAGTCCCATCGTCCCTGCATCCTCAAAAAGTACTGGTCTGGGCCGCCATTTCTTCCAAACGAATCATTGGCCCATTTTTCAGATCCGAAACGATTATTGCATCACGCTATCTGGACATTCTTCGTGAATTTGTGGCGGTACAAACTGCCTTAGACGACACTGCGAACACCTCGTGGTTTATGCAAGATGGTGCCCGGCCACATCGCACGGCCGACGTCTTTAATTTCCTGAATGAATATTTCGATGATCGTGTGATTGCTTTGGGCTATCCGAAACATACAGGAGGCGGCGTGGATTGGCCTCCCTATTCGCCAGACATGAACCCCTGTGACTTCTTTCTGTGGGGACACTTGAAAGACCAGGTGTACCGCCAGAATCCAGAAACAATTGAACAGCTGAAGCAGTACATCTCATCTGCATGTGAAGCCATTCCGCCAGACACGTTGTCAAAGGTTTCGGGTAATTTCATTCAGAGACTGCGCCATATTATTGCTACGCATGGTGGATATGTGGAAAATATCGTACTATAGAGTTTCCCAGACCGCAGCGCCATCTGTTGTTGAAAATTGTAACTACTGTAATTTCGAAAGTTTGTCTGTCTGAAAATGTACTGTTGTCCCAAGCATATTGCAACAAACGGTGTATTTCTATCGCTGCTCGTTTAGTTTTTATTGCAGTTTCAAATATACCGGTCATTTTTGAAACACCCTGTAGCTTACATGAGGATTTGTGGCGCATATCGAAAAAGGACGTATCTAATGCCAACAAGTGAGTGACTGGCTTATGCTGCATGTGGGTTAGGCAGTCATAAGATTTGAAAGTTATTAGAATTCAATTTTTGGGCTCCATGCTGGAAATAAAGCCTGTCATATCCCTATTACCGACCCTGTTGTGCGAAAAAATTACCTCCTTAAAAGCGCGTAGATATACCTTTTGAAAGCAATGCAGCAGCGACTCGGCAGTGCTTGAAAACGACGAATCCTTGGTAGGTTTCTGCTGTTGTGTATAATCATGTATCTACGCACATTATTGCGAGCCGGTGTTTTGTGGGTGAGCAGCCCGATAGCATCATATATGCGTTCCACTGGGTTCTAAACATGCAAATTTGATGGCCCAAAATTAAACGTGAATTCTCTGTCAAGATCCTCAAACCATTGTAGCACGATTCTGGCCCTGTGATACGAACTGTTATCTTGCCCGAAGATGCCATAACAGCCTTGGAAGACATGAAGCATGAGGAGTTGTTGATGGTCCGCAGTACTGTTAGCATAGTCTACAGCTGTCTCAGATTACTCCCACATGTCCCATGGAAGCCAAAGTGGATGTCTCCCATAGCATAAAACTCCACCAACCTCCCTGTATCCGTCGTTGGGTGTATGTTTCAAACAGTGGGATGATGGCGTATTCGGACTCGACCATCGATCTGGTGTAAAAGGATATGCAAAACTTTTGGCCGGCCTACACATTTCCATTGATCCATAGTTCAGTCGATGATCCTATATCCACTGTAATCATAACTGACATCAGTTGTGCTGAACAGTGTGCTCAGAAACACGATAAGTAATGGAACCCTAGCAATACTAACGCATTTTCCGAAAAGTTTAGTACCAAAATCCAACATTCTAAAAATACAAATTTCGCCAATGGTTACTAACTTTTATTGAGAGCATACTCTTTAAATGTGTGTCTATGTGCAGTTAGGGTCCATATCCTGAAAACATCCGTCAGTTCAGTTTTAGCAGTACCACCGCATTTTCCGTTACGCGTACGCGTAAGCAAAAGCGACTGTAGCATCATATTCCTCACAAATGAAAAGAAAATAAAAAAATACAAATTTCGTTAATTGTCGTTAACTTTTATTCACAATTTATTTTTATCCCTTTGACCAACATCAGGATACACAGTATGTTCCCGCAAGAGCGTGCAAAAATTTAGCAGAACATAGAGGATGCGCCACTGAACAATCTGAAGTGGCAAACCTGAGGTCGGAGAAGACAACTTGATGACATAATACGAAAAAAATCACAATACTGTGTACCTGTTGTTTACATTAGTTGCAGTTAACTGTAAATACCGTCAGTCATGATAGCTGAGTTGTGAGCGTGATGGAATGCCGTCCTAAGGGGCCCGGGTTCAATTTTTGGCTGGGTCGGGGATTTTCTCAGCTCAGGGATAGGGTGTTGAGTTGTGGGCCGGCCGAAGTGGCCTTGCGGTTAAGGGCGCTGCAGTCTAGAACCGCAAGACCGCTACGGTCGCAGGTTCGAATCCTGCCTCGGGCATGGATGTTTGTGATGTCCTTAGGTTAGTTAGGTTTAACTAGTTCTAAGTTCTAGGGGACTAATGACCTCAGCAGTTGAGTCCCATAGTGCTCAGAGCCATTTGAACCATTTTGTTGAGTTGTCTTCATCATCATTTCATCCCCATCCGGGGTGCAGGTCGCCCATCTTGGCGTCGAATGTAATAAGATCTGCACGAAGGCGGGCGGACCTGCCTCGCAAGGGCCAAACGCTCATTTCCACTGTAAATACCACCATTCACACCATGAACGTACCATTTGCACTGGATCTCCCAAAATGGGCTGAAACTGACGGCCATCAACGTAAATGCAAGCATGATGTTGGAGAACAAGTTTCTGACGCACCCTAATAAATATTCCTGATGTGTTTCGAATCACATCATAGACAGCTAATTCCATCTTCGTATCCACTGAGGTCTCATACGGAAGCGATATCCCCATAATAAATAACCATGGGGGTTAAAGTCAGGTGACCTCGGAGCTATGGAGTAGGACCTCCCGTTCCAATACAGGACCAGGAAATACGGTACTGAGATATTTGCGGGCATCCACACACAAGTGAGGCGGTGCACCGTCATGTTGAATCCACATACTCTCACGAACAGCCAAGAGTACGTTCTCCAACAACTGAGGTAGGAATCCTCGTACGAACCTCAAATACATGTGGCCATCAGACAGCCAGGTAGATCTTATGGCCCAAAGAGATTGTCTTCTACAATGCCGGCCCAGGCTCGTCCTCCTTGTTTTCTTGGAGGAAATAAAGAATGTACATGTAAATAAACAGGACAGTAAGTGTAAACTTTAAGGATGTTAGCTGTAAATAAGCTGGAAAACAGCAGTGCTAGACAAAGCGGTAGACAAGTTTACTTCCATACCTCCTTAAGTTGGTTTCTCCAATGGCAGGTTCCCGGTCTCACATTGTTCAGTGGAGCTTTTCTACGTCCTGTTTCATATTCGCACGCTCTTGCGGAAACACTGTGTATGTGCCCCACAACAGGTTGTCAGACAACCAGCTGGAATTTATTGCATATTACTGCTATACATCAGTGGTCCACTGCCAAAGGGAAGCCTAGTAATGATTAGCATAATTTTTGTAATTACAAATTGCACCTGTAGGTTGTGCTGTCCTGAAGATTCATTGTTAATCCTCTTCACCGTATTGTCGCATCGAATTAGTTCACACCTGACCAGTTGTCAGATTCACAAAGCGAACTGCCTTTTCGCCATGCCAGACATATCGCGTCAACGACTTGAACCCACGAATTGACGCTTGCCACATCATGAACGAAGGCCACATTGAGCAGCTGTAATGTGAGTTACAAACTTGCAGAGATGCTCTGTACACTGATGCGAGGCTGTTTTCAGCTTGTTTTGTAGGTTTTACTGACTCAACTTCTGAATCCCTGGACGTACTTGCAAGTAGTCCTGTATGTCTTACCCCTCACGCGTCCCCCAGACCCGATTTTGTTATTTATGGCCAAGATATTAATTAAAATAACCACACATTAATGTTTTTGAAATAAAACTGATAGTCAACGTATTAAAGACATAAAGATATGTAAGAAGGGTCGTGAAACTGAAATTTGAATATGGCATTAGTTGTGGAAAGTCACATATACTACTAAGAATTTCCAGGTTTTAGAAAATCGCTTTCAGGTTTCGTTTCACTGATATACAGAATAATGTCTACATCTTCCATAAAACAGACGATAAGAAATCATCAAATTCCTGTGTAAGCTGAACCCCAATTATACCTTAATGTATCAGGAATCTTACTTTTCATCCAAATAGCCGACCTGTGATTTACTAGAACACGGTTGGACATGTTCTGACCAACATTCGCGACCAGAACAGCGCCCTATTTAAATCAGGAAGCTATAATTAACGCTGTATAGCTACTTCTCGGTTCTCTGCCACGCTGTACAATTTGACAGCGGTGTGGCAGCTGCCAGCATTCAAGCAAATTTGTAATTGCCCAATTACGCTCAATTATTCTGTCGTTACATTCAGCCACTCATTATCTTCAGTAAGCACCGCATCAGTTGCGACCCGGTCGTGCATGGAACGATTAAAATTATTCTTGTATTTCGTAAATTATTTTCATTTTTTTCCGATCGGCAACAAAATATAATTTGTTTCGTAACAACTCATTTGTTTCAACTGTCTTTTGGGATGGTGATAAACGGAATCACACTGGTGCTAATAAAATGCAGTTTTGGCGTCGACACTTTCCTGGCTCTTTGTACCAAATATACTTCTGCATTCAAGAACACTTCCAAACTGAACAAAATTACCTTACAAGACAAGGATGAACAAGGATGAAAGACACTGTTTTTCGGAAACAGCTGTCAAGGTTCTTCGATATACGTCGGTGAAGGTTTCTCAAAGCATCCTGCAAGAATCAATCCATGAGACTTGAATATCCACGTACATTAATTCGTTTCATAACATTATTTAGTGCAATATCATACTCATCCTGTACATTTCCCATAGAGAGTGAATCATATGATGTTGGGAACCGTGGGACTGCGTCCACAACTAGCTAGAAGTGGTTAATTCTGGACCTGTGGCAGCTGTATGAGGTCAGTCGCTGTTTTGTTACTTACGTTGCCTCTAAATCACGTACTGAATAGAATTTTAAGACAATTAATACCTTTTGAGATGCAGAACAAAGTAACCTATCAAAATGGACACGTCAACAAACACTTACCTTGGACTTTGTTTCATAAATGTAGGACTACTGGGATTCTACATCTGATGGAAGATGATACCATTAGAAACATAGTATACGCTAACACAGAGGAAAGACGGGAAGAATACTTTTTCTTTCCATTTACAATCTCGGGAGCTGCTTAAGCAGTTTAGGAAAACGATGTACAAACAAAGTAACGTTAAATGTTGCGACAGAGCACCACTGTCTTCGTTTTGTAGAACGGAATTGATACTTCAGGTTGGGGCAAATAAAAATTGCACCGACGAGTGCATACATTTTGAAACCAGTTTGGCAGCGCTAACGGAGGAGGAAAAGGTCTACAGTTACTTCAAATAGGATCGAGCAACTGCCCATACAGTCAGCTGAACCTAGGAATACGTTTACACAATCTTCATGCCCGACAGAATTGTTAGCAGAGGTCAGTCAGAGTGTCGCCATATCTGGACACTTGGTGTGGGGAGCACACAAGATGTATCACAATAACCCTCATAATCTTCAAGAATTGCTGGAGAATATTTCGGATGAGACTGCAACAATTCCAGCAGTCCAGCTTCGATCCCCTTCAGCAACTTGCTGACAATGTCCCAACCATGCCAACAGAGGATCGTCAGTTTCAACAGTTTAGTACCGTATTTATTTTCCTCTGCTGTGTTGCTTTGTACCTTGGAACTCTGTTCTCTGGGCCACTTTTATGTCCCCCGCCCTGCCAAATAGTCAACAGTTTATCAATATTCTTTGCTTTAGATATAATTTGGCAGTACGAACAGGGTGCTTGCAAATCATATAGTAACGTTGCCACTGAAGTAGCAGAAATGGACGAGAATACTGAGAAGCCAATAGCTGTTTGACTATGCTGATAAAGAGAAAACGTCAGGAAATACACTGAAGCGCCAAAGAAACTCATATGGGCATGCGTATTATAACGGATCTTTTACGTTGGGATAAATTTATTTTATTTTTTGTAAGATGTTTTCGTTAAATAGCTGAATAAATTGTAATTAGGAATAATTTAATTAAGCAGGATGCAGAAGATAAAGTCAAAGAGATGTTCATTGGGCGGACATTGTCGTAATGTAACGTCATTGCGTTGTTCTGTTGTTAAAACAAGTCGTTTGTGTTCCGTTCTGCTGTTCGGATCGTGCGCGTATCTGAAAGGAATTAATTCGGGGACTATAATAAACTTTCACATAGTAGTTACGATTCGATGTTCCGACAAAAGGGGTTAACGTCAGTGTTAACTTGAACTTTGGGCGACAGGATTAGTTTTGACAGATACGTGAAAACGGACGTAACGAAAGTTGTTCGCATATCATCCTTGAACGTGACTTTTTATATAATTAACGATTGCGGGCTCATTAAAAGCTATTATCTCATGATTAGGATCAATCCCTCTTTCCTCCTAGATAGTGATTATTCATTAACATTTACGTCATAAGAAAAAGGATTATTAATAAAAGTGATGTTAAATGACAATTACCGGCGTAATATCTCTGAAATGACATTGATATATAATCTGTGTTAAATACTGAACTGCGATAGGAAGTAAATTGAAATTAGTGAACATTTGATACTGAGACTATAGAAGCAGAAGCGCTTAAGGTTTCTCTTCTCTAAAATGGCAAAATAGGTACGAACATTAACTCAATAGTGGACATTATATATTACAAAGACATTAGCATTTCATACTTATTCTGACGACGCGCTGTTAAACAAAGGAACGTTAAATCTCTATACGAGTAATAAAATTAAATCTAAAAACATAATTAATAACGGCGAACTCCGCTTTAACAAACTGTATTCGTGTCGTCATCGGGCAATAACTGCTCAACCCTGGAGACTTGTGTTGTGAAATTAGAAGTCGGGCATATAAAACAAACTTAAAAATCCATTCAAGCTACAGTGGAGTCGGCACAACATGACGTGGGCAGTTATAGTATTCAAAAACAGATATATGACAGAATATGACGCTGCGGTCGGCTACACCTATTTAAGACAAGTGTCTGGTGCAGTTGTTAGGTCAGTTACTGCTGCTACAATGGTATGTTATCAAGATTTAAGTGAGTTACAATGTGATATTGTAGTCGGCACACGAGCGATGAAACACAGCATCTCCAAGGTAGCGATGAAGTGGGGATTTTCCTGTGTGATCAATTCACAAGTGTACATGAATATCAGGACTCTGGTAAAACATCAAATCTTCGACATAGCTGAAGGCGGAAAAAGATAATGCAAGAACGGGACTAACGACAACTGAAGATAATCGTTCAACGTGACAGAAGTGCAACCCTTCGGCAAATTACTGTAAATTTCAATGTTGGGGCATCAACAGGAGTCAGCGTGCGAACCATTCAACGAAACATCATCGATATAGACCTTCGGAGCCGAAAGCCCACTCGTGTACCCTCGCCTGAGCCCGTAAACACCTACGTTGCACTGTTGATGGCTCGAAACATGTTTCCTGGTCGGAAGAGTGTCATTTCAAATTGTATCGAGTGGACGGACGTGTACGGGTATGGAGGCAAACTCATGAATTCATGGACCCTGCGTGTTAACAAGCTGTAACGATGTGGGTCGTGTGCTACTGTAGTGATGTGGGGCCCCCGATAAGATTCTGATAGATGACACGTACGTAATTATCCTGTCTAATCCCCTGCATCCATTCATGTCCATTGTGCATTCTGACAGGCTTAGGCAATTCCAGTAGGGACTTAGGCAATTCCAGCAAGACAGTGCGAAACCCAGCACGTTCAGAATTGCTACAGACTAGCGCCAGGAACATTCTTCTGAGCTTAAACACTTCCGCTGGCCATCAAACTCCCCAGAAATGAACACTATTGAACATATGCCTTGCTATGTGCCGTTCAGAAGAGATCTCCACTCCCTCGTACTCTTACGAATTTATGGACAGCCCTACAGGATTCACGGTGTCAGTTCCCTCCACCACTACTTCAGACATGAGTCGAGTCCATGGCACGTCTTTGCGCCACTTCTGCGTGCTCGCGGTGGCCCCACACATTAGGTAGGTGTACCAGTTTCTTTCACTCTTCGGTGTATTTCTTCCAAGGAAAGCTCCGCCGATCTAATGGGATAACAGGATAAAGCTGATTATAAAGTACAGGAATTTGTCTGTTCTACTACCTATTATGTTTATCCATATACATAATAAAAATGGATACACGGGTTTATGTATATACGTTCCACATTTCCACCCAGAGACTGAGCCGCATTCTGCTAAAATAGGTACACATATCAATTACTATCTGGAAAGAATCGTACTGGGGTAAGAACCACCTACCGACAAAAGAGATGAGGGTGGAAAGAGTGTAGCCGACGATTTGTGAATGCCATATCTTACTCATTCAGAGTTTGTGAATGACACCACCTAGTGACTATCGACAAACTTTCCACATAATTTCCTAAACATGTCAAACTTCGACACCCCCACACAAAATGATGAAAGAAGTGTATCATTTACTAGAGTTTCCGTGATCGTGCAGTAAAAATGCCGCATGAAGCATAGTGTTTCAATGTATTACTTCCTTACTACTAACTCTATTTGCCGACAAATGAATCTAGAAAAGTACATCTTTGTATGACACATAGTTCAGGAGACGTCGTTAACAGTGGGATCCGTGGAAAACATGACGTTCAATTGTATTACTTCTTTACTACTACCTCCATTTGCAACAGATTTTGCAGACAGTATCCGTATATACCACTGGTTGACATGCAAAATTATATCATAAGGCATATAGTTTCTGGAGGTACGACGTCATAAAAATTCAGCTGCGTGAAAATGAAATTGCAGAGTGAAATTTGTATGTGTACAAACACGTGTGAAATATGTCAAATACGTGTCAAATATACTTTTCACACGGTAAAACCACGTGTGAAAAGCTTACCCTAAACTCCTGGGAGGATTTTAGTCAAATATGGTACACGTATTACTGCAGTTACGATCTGGGAAGAAATTCTGTGGGGTTAAGAACCATGAGCCACCTAGTGGGGTAGGAGTGATAACGTGAACAGAGAAGAGGGGGTGGAGGATATGGACAGACAGAGTGTTGGAAGGGCGAGATGGGCAGAAATATGGGGCAGGAGGAGACGGACAGAGAAAGAAAACATAATAAGATGGACAGAGGAGGGACGAAGGCAGAAAGGCGAGAGGGGGAAGAGAGGATGGAGAGGAAGGGTTTGGAGGAAAAGATGAGAAAAGAGATGGAATGAGAAAATGGAATTACAGGGGTGAAAGAGTAGATGGACAGAGAGAAGAAGGAGGAGGTGGACAGTGAGAGGGAGGAGAAGGAGGTGGGGGAGGAGGGACTGAAATTAGAGGGGAGGAGGAAATGGACAAAGGGTGAAGGAGGAGATGGTTAGAATGGGACGTAACACATGGACAATGAGGGAGTAGTGGATAGACAGAGCGAGGTGGAGGAACAGATAGACAGACAGAGGACCAGCAGGACATGGACAAAATGTGGGGAGCGGAGGTGGTGGACCGAGAGAGGAGGGAGGGGGAGACGGAAAGAGAGAGGGTGTGGAGAGGTGTGGACAGAAAGAGGGGCGTAGCTGGAGACGGGCTAATTGAAGACTGTAATAATACACATGTGGCAAAGCCGTGTACTCAGCGAGTTTATCTATAAAACTCTGTACTCGTGTGCAAACAGTGTCTGAAGGATAAGGTATCTAAAATTCACAAAAACAAAAACCACCGTTCAATAAACGCCGTATAACAAAATGTTACGACCATTTAATTCACAAGAGTAATAACGAGGTATTACATGGCTAAAACCTATCTATTTACCTGAAAAAAATGTAGCAGTTGCAGAGTAATATTTTCAAAAATAGAATTGCTGCGATTTAGTGTAAATGCGGAATTTCAATGCAGCCATTGAAGCACAGCGGAATCGAATAGTAGATACGCTTGGCAAGGAGACACATTGAAATATTTCATTAGTTTAGGGGTATCCGCATCGCAGTCAAATATCAAAAGCCACGGTGACAGAATTATCCAGATTATTTGCTCCCAAAGGTTCCATTTTCCTGCGTGTTTATCACTTCACTGAAAACCCCCGTTCGCAGTTCGATGACGAATGAGGCAGAAATGTAGGACAATACAACAGCTTGTTTTGTGACACTTTTTGTTTTGGTTATTTTAACACTCATTGTTCGATGACGAATGAGGCAGAAATGTAGGACAATACAACAGCTTGTTTTGTGACACTTTTTGTTTTGGTTATTTTAACACTCATTGTTTGAAGCAAATATTAAACTTATGAAGCAAATATTAAACTTTTCACCAGATAGTATCTAATTTATAGGTCTTGTGAATTAGCTATTAATGTTCAAAAGCCTTCATTGACTACCGCAGTGGAATATTGACAGAAAATGTTTCACAAAGCACACAGAAATTGCTGTCGTATGTAAAGACCTTAGGTGCACTAGAGTGCGTTCAGTCACTCATGGACTCAGCATAAATTGAAAGTGAGGGGTAGGAAATGAAAGGCGTAAATGCTTAAATCTGTTTTCAAATGTTCCTTTACAAAGGAAAAATCAATACTATTTTCACAATACCAATACAACTGAAAAGATGAGTAAAGTAGATATTAGTGCCAGTGGCGTTGGAAACAGCTGAAATCGTTAAAACTGAACAAAGCCCCAACGCCCGATAGAACCCTACAAGATTCTATACCCAATCGGCGGCTAAGTCCGCCCGCATGTTAACTAGAATGTATTGCAGAACCGTCCGGTTTGGCCGAGCGGTTCTAGGCACTTCTGTCTGGAACTGCGCACCAATCGTTCTGAGCACCTGTGCATAAAAGGTGATCAAAAAATTTCAGTATGAGTGCATCGTTACAACAGATATGCAAAATATTGCAACTCCGATGCGAATATATAAGTCGTGGGACATATAGGCAGGATGTTAGTCTGGCATTCATATCTTTCCAACGTGCGTACGGCAAACGTGGAAACGTGAAGTAGTGCTATGTTATTGCCAAATGCGTCCAAACAGAACCAGCGTCCTGTTATATTCTCTTGGCGATCGAAGGAGAAAAACCGGTAGACATCCATCGGAGAACGAAGAATTTGTGTGAGGCAGCATGTCTGTCGAAACTCACCGTTCTGAAACAGTGCGCTAAGGGACGGTGCTGCTTCATGATTGTGCTACTCCCATATCGCAAATATCGTAACGCAGAAGCTAGGCCAACTCAAGTGGGAGACAGTCGAGTACACGAACTGTAATACTGATCTCTCCTCAAGCGATCATCCCGTCTGCGGCCCTTGAAAAAGGTTTGAAGGGTCAACGATTACAGTCGGATGAGCAGCAGACAGTTAAGGACTTCTTCATGCGGCATTTCACCGTGTTTTACCAAACTGGTATCTTTCATCTGTTGCTTCGGTGGTATGACCGCCCCAATGCTCATGGCGATTTTGTCTGATGGACATACCGATGGTGGATTGTGCGGCCTTCGAATGGAAAGTTTTTGATCGCACCATATAATTTAAGTAAAGATACGTGAAAGTAGTAGATTTGTAGTTGAAAGAATACGTTCCAACCGATGTGCCTCACACGCACCAGTCCGCAACATCTCGTTTAGTGTAGCCTTTGCTCTGCTTGATCATACAACGACTGTAAATCGCAGTATAGCGTGAGTGCAGCAGAAGCACGATAAACTTAAGCGATATTAGATCACAGCAATAAGTCGAGGATAAAAGTAATGAAAATAATAAAAGAAGCATAGGAAACATCGGTATTTGTTCTTAGAGCGGAAACGTCATTTAAAGAATTGTCTTTCAAAAGCAGATCTCATCATTTAATGGGCTGGTTCTGAGCACTATGGGACTTAACATCGATGGTCATCAGTCCCCTAGAACTTAGAACTACTTAAACCTAACTAACCTAAGGACATCACACAACACCCAGTCATCACGAGGTAGCGAAAATCCCTGACCCCGCCGCGAATCGAACCATCATTTAATACTGTATAAATAAAGCACCTTATGAGAACTCGGTCTTTAAACATATTTGGTTGAATCTTGTTCTCGTTGGTGATATGTAATATGTATGCGAATAATTTTTTTCTTAAATAGCTCTGCATAAATCCCCTCATCCAGCGACTAAAAAGACCGCTATACGCACTGAACATCATTCCGAATTACTCATTTGATTCAAGGCTGGCTACTGTAAGACTTCGTTCTTCTCATTCAAAAATCCCTTTAGACCGGGAACGGAGACGGACTCCCAATGGCAAGATTTCTGGTTCTGTTATTCGCCTGATAGCCATGGGAGACGGGGAAAACTCATTCGAAAATGGAGGAAAGTACTTCTTTTTGTGGCCAAGATAATATTTTCCATTGTCTCACACAAAAATTAAAAATGTTTGTGTGCGCGTGCGTGTGTGTGCGCGTGCGCGCGCGCGCGCGCGCGTGTGTGTGTGTGTGTGTGTGTGTGTGTGTGTGTGTGTGTGTGTATGTGTGTGTGTGTGTATGTGTATGTGTGTGTTTTATGCGCCGTGCTTAGTTAGGTATTTAAATGCTCATTTACTGCATTCGTGATAAAGTGGGTCACTTGCACATATTTGACTGTCTGGCTATTTACTTACCAGTATGGACGACTCGAAACTATTGCAGATAATTTATGTTGTAGAATTCATACAAAAGTCATTATCAGAAAGAGATTCGAGAGGTTATCTATATTACCAAACATCTAAAACAGTCAGCCAGTTACCCATTACCAGCTGCATGTTGCGTATCTAACAGCTTCCAAGGGCAACAAAAATTTTAATCTCTTTATTTCATGTAACTGTTGATTGAATCTAAAATTTTAAAATGCGGTCATAATCCAGTCGTTAAGACTATTAATCTTACGTTAAAGGTTGAACACTCGCAGTACCAACGTATTTGCAATAGCGTGTGTTACCATGATTGCGGGGGATACTTTATGTCCATCCTAGAAAGATAGAAAGAGAATATGTTTATCGTCTTTGACATACATTAATAGCAGGCATTTTAAAGAGGTACTGATGTGTAAGCAGAGTCACGAAATTGAAAAATATATTTTAAAAGACCCTTCGAAATACCTACGCACTTTCCATAAAGCATACTTCCATGGGCTCTTAATTTGTGATTACCAAATTCTTTTAAATTGAAATTTCGCTACTTATTGTTGACTTTTACTCACAACATAATATTTATAGATATCGACATAAGTAGGGTATACTGAAGATTAGATTACAGACAGTTAAATTTATAGGTTAAGTTAACCTGAAAAATGTAAGACAGTTATGGAATCTAAAATCATTAAAGAAACAATTATTTTTCAAAATTTAGAAGTATATACTAGCGGGTTAGAGCGCAATATTCTCAAAAGTAGGGTACAAGAAACCCATACGCCCCTTCTGCCCCCTCCCCCCCCCCCCCTCGCCATCAATCCCTTAGTTTTGCGAGGGTTAATACAACAACTTAAGCATTAAAGTTAGAATCGGTACATGTGCCGTGAGGCAGAACTACTCACAGCGCGTAAATTATTCAGCTTGTATTCATCCTCGATTGGAGAATGAAGGCACTTAGGAAAAATTTTGCATCTAATTTCACTGTCACGGCCCACAAAATATCGTCAAGATATATTTTTATCGCCTCTATATGTTCGCTGTTCATGCAGTAAAACTACAGCCTCAGTCATTACCTTTCAGTTTTATATTTCTGTATTACTATCTCTGTTCGCTACAAATTCTGCAGCCAGCATCCGCATTTGTCACTAATCGCAGCTGCCAAATTATATCATTGTACAGCTCATTGTTCAGGAGATATTACATCATGATCACTGAGATTATTCGTTTTCTTAAAACGCAGCGCAAATTACACAGACTGTTTGGTAATGAGAGTACATAGCGACTTACAAAGATACTTAAACATGATTTCAAACCTTTCTTAACTTTTCCTCACTTACATCCTCAAAAATAATAAAGCTCTTATATACGTGGGATATTGAATCCTTAGAGAATTGTGGACGGCAGTTACTGGTAGAGCTCTGGCTATAATGAATACGGCACATAATCGTTTAAACTGGTGGAAACAAAACTGTAGCTAATGAGAGGTACGTTTGATGATATACTGCACCAAGGTAGAGAAGTTTCCACAGCAGTACGCGTATGTGATTTTGGCGGGGAGGAGGGATATGATGCGTATCGAAAAGTACTTACTGAGAAGTGTTGGATAACAGCAATGAAGTAGTGTGATGGTCTAGGGGTATTTTTCCTGGTTTCTGATAGGATAATCAGTTTTATTTGCGAGTAGAGTGATCACGGGTCGGCGACTATAGAGTACATTGTAGACAATTACCTTCTACCAACACTGGAGTACACTTTGGGATATATGATGACACAATTGCCCTAGCATCGTGATCGAAGAAACCCAGTTTAGTTTTCAGGTCTGTGCAACGAAGCGACTGTTTTCCGAATAAGTTTTACAAAATTTGGCGCAACAAAAGTTAATTCTCTACAGTAGCAAAAGCACATTACGAATAATTGAAGAGGCAAACAGAACGGAGACACTCAATGCATATAACGTCATTCCTATATCTTTGTAGACGTATAATTCTAATATTTAACTACCGTGCAGATGGAGGGTAGGATTAATAAAATCCGTCACTCGTAATATTACGTAAAGGGACCATTATATGAATAAATTTCATCCCAAGCAAGCGCAAAAAGAAGCTTTCAAAGGAAAGGATGAATGATGTACTTAATTTAAATGCAGCCACAGTTCACGGAACTGTATATTCAAGAAATTCTGTCAAAATAGCTTCGTTGTAGGTACTATTTCCAGGAAGTAGAACTGATAACCATACTGAAACAGGAATCGTTAACTTATGCGTTTGTGTCAGCGGAGCTACTCTTCTTTCATACTAACATACATTTACCAGTTACAAACGCTCATAATTGTAGTGTGTGTATCGCCGCAGAAGTGATTAGGAACGACAGTTCAGTGCTACAGTTGGTTGTCTTTCGGGAATGGCAACAGCAGTGAAAGGCGCAGGAGTGTTTGGTGCGGCCAATATAATGAGAACTCACACAAACACGTATTGGGGACATACACAAAACTGCTAGACTTGAGGATCCAAGCTACACCACGGCACACAAATGTAGGACATCACAACCTTGGTCACGCAGCCATTACGTAGAAATCAGATCCGTCCAGAGTTCTTGTGTCAAGGTGCAGCTGTAGTCCCAAGTTAAGGAAATGTTACAGATGAAACAAACGTTCAGTGGTACCACACATGCCACAGAAGCAGTAAGTTATAATTTTACTGTCTTTTAATTTACTAGATGCGAAGAGACCACCTTAGTGACGTTGTAAACTAATGAATTAACGTTATCGGTCAGTGTACTATAAGGTATGGTACTATTATGTTCCAAAAAGCCGAGTACGAAAATGCGATATCTCAGGCAGCCATTTATCTGTTTCTATTGACCACAGAGGAAAGACGTCAAGTATTTTGGATAACACTTGGCCTGGCGACAATTTGCATACCTATCGGAAGAACGGGCGTACTGTAAGAATCCTACAGTCATCATCATCTCTTGGACAGTTTGCAGCCTCTGGCCGGGTCTGTATGGAACATAGGCCTCTTCATCGTCTTCTGTCTTGCCACCATCTCTCCGTCCTCACCTTGGTCCAGTCTTCTCCTTTCTTCTAGACGCATTCCTCAACGCTTTTCAGCCATCTGTCTCTCTCTCTCTTGGTCTCCTCTCCTCTATTCCCTTAACATGTCCATACCGTCTCAGCCTTGATTTCTCTATCTCCTCCCGTAATGGTTCCACCTTCATTGACTCTCTGATCCTCTCATTTCTTAACCTGTCTATCTTCGTCACTCTAATATTGTTTCTCAAGAATTTCATCGCACTAGCTTGTACTTTGCTTTTTTCTCTTCCTTTCATAACCCAGGTTTGCGATGCATATGTCAGGATCGGGACATAGTATGACCGATATATAACCTTTTTACTGATTTGGGGTATATCCTTGTTCCATATCAGGCATCTGACCCTCTTCCGAAATGCTTCTGCTCCACCCCCCCCCCCCCTCGTTTATTTCTCTGTCTTTTTTCCCGTCTTCCTGTATCAGGCTTCCTAGGTATTTGAAACTCTCCACTCTCCTCAATCGTTCAACACCAACTGTTATTCCAGTTGTTCCTCTTTCCTTCTTTCTTGCTGTGATAATCATCTCATTCTTACTTGTACTAGATTCCATCCCATATTATTGTACTGTAATTTTGAACACTACACACTTCTCCAGCCCAGGCGAACTGAGCAAGTTGGTCGTTTTTATTTTCTTTTCTCTTTTTTTCATTCGGTGCGATCTAGTGTGGTCTCAGACAGCTTCTAAAAGCTTTTTTTCATGGGCACTTCCTCTGAAAACCCCGGAAAACCACGATCTTTGGGTACCAGAAATTGCATTTATGGTAATCGCTACTTCTATAGTTTCCGTTTATGGAAATCATGAAAATTATTACCATGTTCTAAAGGTGATGTTCTAGGGGTACTCCGAAAATCGTTTCGATTCACCGAAAGCCAGATGTTCAAAGCTATTGTACTTATGCAGAAAACTAGAGGATTTTTACCGTTTGTGAACCGTGGGCCGCAGTTAAGGAAATAAATAACCACGGAAAATGACTCAATTTTTTTCTGTACACTCTTTGGACGTCTGTCTGGAAACACTTTTTTCCCCTTCCCGAAAATATTTATCAGTCGTCAAGGTACATCAAAAGTACCAACTGTGGGGATGGCCAATTTCTGTACATGGCAAATAATCGAAATTTTCACCAAATGTTCCCATGCTCATGTTCTCGAGAAATCTTGAAACTTCTTGATGTAATTATCAGTTACAGTGATCAAGATCTTCTAAAATAAATATCCACGTAAAATATGAACGGCATTTGCCGTCTGAGGTGTAAGTGCAGTTTTAACTGACGTAGTGAACGTATGGCAAGGGTGCTGGGGACATCAAAAGACCAAATTACGTTTCCAGTCGCCATTTATTCATCAATAAAACTTCGTGATGCGCTGTTTCCTGTAAAGGGCACTTCACGCCTATACGGGCTTTCTTGACAGGAAATTATTCTACGGAGCCACCTAGCGGTGTAGGCACCTAGCAAAAAATTATTTTTTCGTACGAAATTCTTTGTACTTGGAAATCAAATACCAATGTTCAGTATACTGTATGTGTATCATGAAAATGTCGTGCAGTAAAGTGAACTTATCGTTTGGTATTAAGCTGATATTATTGTCTGTATGTGTCAAACCATGTAAATATATTGAAGTATATAAATAAACTGTGAAATCTTTACTGACCTGAAGAATTCATATTATATAAGCAGCACAGCCTGCTGAAAAGTACTTTTTTCGGGACACAAAAAGGGCGAGTCTTTAAAAGACCCTGACAGAGAAGTGTGTAAGCAGCAGCCTCTATGCACATTCCGTTTACCTCACCAATAAGTTTGGCAAGTGAATATATTCGCGGTGTTATGTGTTGAGAGAGAGCCGGCCGGGGTAGCCGAGCGGTTCTGGAACCACGCGGCTGCTACTGTCGCCGGTTCGAATCCTGCCTCGGGCATGGATGTGTGTGATGTTCTTAGGTTAGTTAGGTTTAAGTAGTTCTAAGTTCTAGGGGACTGATGACCTCAGAAGTTAAGTCCCATATTGCTTAGAGCCATTTGAACTATTTTGTTGAGAGAGACAGTGACAGCAGAAAAGAAGGAAGATAGTTCCAGCTGGAGAGAAAGACAGAGGAAAGAGTGGTGGTGAGACAGAGAAAGAGGATGAAGACAATGGCAGTGGGAACCAAAGAGAGAACAGATAGTGGAAATGAGAAAGTAATGAGATAATGCTTAGGCTTGGGGTGTCTGGACCCTCCGCAGACCGCGAAGTTTAGCACGATAAATTTGCCAACTTTCCCCATCCCCTACACCAATGTATTTGCAGTGTCCTTATATAGGGATCAAATCCCCGAGGAAACTTATCCCAAGAACAAGCGTGGAGAGGAGGCAATGGTAACTGAAAAGAAAGACAGTAGACTACAAGTAAGAAAGAAAGGCCTGATGACAATTGGAGAGAAAAAAGAGAGAAAGACGATGACAGTGCGTCGTAGAGACAGTGAAAGTTTCAGGGGAGGAGACAGTGGTATGGAAGAGCGAGACAATGGGATGATGACAGTGACAATGGGAGAGACAGACAGGAGAAAGTACCGATGCAAATAAGGAAAATAGAGAGAGAGAAAGAGAGAGAGAGAGAGAGAGAGAGAGAGAGAGAGACAGAGACAGAGAGAGACAAAGTATATGGACAGTGACACTGAGTGAGATGCTTAGTATGAAGGCTTCACTACAGAGAGAGATTAGGTAAAAGGATTTATTGTGTTCTTTGTTAAATGAGTGCATATATGTTCTCATGCCAGAATTTTTGGTGAGGGAGATGGAATGAGAATTGAAGCAGTTGGTTCTCCACTTTTGTTACTGTGTGCTTTAAAGAGAGGCACAACACCGCAAGTTCCTCATGAGCTTGATCAGAACAGGAATTCAACAACCTACATATGTGACGATTCTGTTTCGGCATCTGTCCACAACGGACTAAGTTCAAAATGGTTGAAATGGTTCTGAGCACTATGGGACTTAACGTCTAAGGTCATCAGTCCCCTAGAACTTAGAACTACTTAAACCTAACTAACCTAAGGACATCACACACATCCATGCCCGAGGCAGGATTCGAACCTGCGACGGTAGCGGTCACACGGTTCCAGACTGTAGCGCCTTTAACAGGTTGGCCACCCCGGCCGGCACGGACTAAGTCATGCCGTGTTTTAGCAAGACGCGAATATCCACTTATGAATCATAGACAACGGATTCAGTGATACCAAATCTGTAAGTACTCATTGCTGTGGCTAAATGGCTAATGTGAAAACCCAGTAAAGTAAATAAATATCCAGCAGGGGTTAGAGGATATAGTACGGCCATAGGTGTTTCTGCGAAGTTTTTAGGGTGATTTTCGTACGATATGGCGCACCACCTGGCGAAATAGCGTATGATTGATGGCCAGCCTCACTATATTTGCCTTTCGTTGCTAGTGTCAACAAAGAAGTCCATCAAGAATGGTTACGCAGGTGGGATATCTCCCAACTGTCCAAACGAAGACATTATGCCACAATACAGTCAACCCCCACCCCCCATGAACCATGGACCTTGCCGTTGGTGGGGAGGCTTGCGTGCCTCAACGATACAGATAGCCGTACCGTAGGTGCAACGACAACGGAGGGCTATCTGTTGAGAGGCCAGACAAACGTGTGGTTCCTGAAGAGGGGCAGCAGCGTAGTCATTAGTTGCAGGGGCAACAGTCTGGATGATTGACTGATCTGGCTTTGTAACACTAACCAAAACGGCCTTGCTGTTGTGGTACTGCGAAAGGCTGAAAGCAAGGGGAAACTACAGCCGTAATTTTTCCCGAGGGCATGCAGCTTTACTGTATGATTAAATGATGATGGTGTCCTCTTGGGTAAAATATACCGGGGATGAAATAGTCCCACATTCGGATCTCCGGATGGGGACTACTCAAGAGGACGTCGTTATCAGGAGAAGGAAAACTGGCGTTCTACGGATCGGAGCGTGGAATGTCAGATACCTTAATTGGGAAGGTAGGTTAGAAAATTTAAAAAGGGATAGGTTAAAGTTAGATATAGTGGGAATTAGTGAAGTTCGGTGGCAGGAGGAACAAGACTTTTGGTCAGGTGAATACAGGGTTATAAATAAAAAATCAAATAGTGGTAATGCAGGAGTAGCTTTAATAATGAATAGGAAAATAGGAATGCGGGTAAGCTACTACAAACAGCATAGTGAACCCATTATTGTGGCCAAGACAGACACGAAGCCAACGCCTACTATAGTAGTACAAGTTTTTATGCCAACTAGCTCTGCAGGTGATGAAGAAATTGATGAAATGTATGGTGAGATAAAAGAAATTATTTAGGTAGTGAAGGGAGACGAAAATTTAATAGTCATGGGTGACTGGAATTCGACAGTAGGAAAAGGAAGAGAAGGAAACGTAGTAGGTGAATGTGGACAGGGGCTAAGAAATGAAAGAGGAAGCCGCCTGGTAGAATTTTGCACAAAGCATAACTTAATCATACCTAACACTTGGTTCAAGAATCATGAAAGAAGGTTGTATACGTGGAAGAACCCTAGTAATACTAAAGCGTATCAGATAGATAACATAATGGTAAGACAGAGATTTAGGAACCAGGTTTTAAATTGTAAGACATGCAGATGTGGACTCTGACCACAGTCTGTTGGCTATGAACTGTAGATTAAAACTGAAGAAACTGCAAAAAGGTGGGAACTTAAGGAGATGGGACCTGGATAAACTGAAAGAACCATAGGTTGTACAGAGTTTCAGGGAGAGCCTAAGGGGACAATTGACAGGAATGGGGGAGAGAAATACAGTAGAAGAAGAATGGGTAGCTTTGAGGGATGAAATAGTGAAGGCAGCAGAGGGTGAAGTAGGTAAAAAGACGAGGGCTAGTAGAAATCCATGGGTAATAGAAGAGATATCGAATTTAATTGATGAGAGGAGAAAATACAAAAATGCCGTAAATGAAGCAGGCAAAAAGGAATACAAACGTCTCAAAAATGAGATCGACAGGAAGTGCAGAATGGCTAAGCAGGGATGGCTAGAGGACAAATGTAAGGATGCAGAGGCTTATCTCACGAGGGGTAAGATAGATACTGCCTACAGAAAAATTAAAGAGCCCTTTGGAGAAAAGAGAACCACTTGTATGAATATCAAGAGCTCAGATGGAAACCCAGTTCTAAGCAAAGAAGGGAAAGCAGAAAAGTGGAAGGAGTGTACAGAGGGTCTATACAAGGGCGATGTACTTGAGGACAATATTATGGAAATGGAAGAAGATGTAAATGAAGATGAAATGGGAGATACGATACTGCGTGAAGAGTTCGACAGAGCACTGAAAGACCTAAGTCGAAACAAGGCCCCGGGAGTAGACAACATTCCATTAGAACTCCTGAAAGCCTTGGGAGAGCCAGTCCTGACAAAACTCTACCATCTGCTGAGCAAGATGTATGAGACAGGTGAAATTCCCTCAGACTTCGAGAAGAATATAATAATTCCAATCCCAAAGAAAGCAGGTGTTGACAGATGTGAAAATTACCGAACCACCAGTTTAATAAGTCGCAGCTGCAAAATACTAACGCGAATTCTTTACAGGCGAATGGAAAAACTGGTAGAAGCCGACCTCGGGGAAGATCAGTTTGGATTCCGTAGAAATGTTGGAACACGTGAGGCAATACTAACCCTACGACTTATCTTAGGAGAAAGATTAAGAAAAGGCAAACCTACGTTTCTAGCATTTGTAGACTTAGAGAAAGCGTTTGACAATGTTGACTGGAATACTCTCTTTCAAATTATAAAGGTGGCAGGGGTAAAATACAGGGAGCGAAAGGCTATTTCCAATTTTTACAGAAAGCAGTTATAAGAGTCGAGGGACATGAAAAGGAAGCAGTGGTTGGGAAGGGAGTGAGACAGGGTTGTAGCCTCTCCCTGATGTTATTCAACCTGTATATTGAGCAAGCACTGAAGGAAACAAAAGAAACGTTAGACGTAGTTATTAAAATCCATGGAAAAGGAATAAAAACTTTGAGGTTCGTCAATGGCATTGTAATTCGGTCAGAGACGGCAAAGGACTTGGAAGAGCAGTTGAACGGAATGGACAGTGTCTTGAAAGGAGGATATAAGATGAACATCAACAAAAGCAAAACGAGGGTAATGGAATGTAGTCGAATTAAGTCGGGTGATGCTGATGGAATTAGATTAGGAAATGAGACACTTAAAGTAGTAAATGAGTTTTGCTATTTGGGGAACAAAATAACTGATGATGGTCGAAGTAGAGAGGATATAACATATAGACTGGCAATGGCAAGGAGAAGAGAAATTTGTTCAGATCGAGTATACATTTAAGACTCAGGAAGTCGTTTCTGAAGTATTTGTATGGAGTGTAGCCATGTATGGAAGTGAAATGTGGACGGTAAATAGTTTAGACAAGAAGAGAATAGAAGCTTTCGAAATGTGATGCTACAGCAGAATGCTGAAAATTAGATGGGTAGATCACATAACTAACGAGGAGGTACTAAATAGAATTGGGGATAAGAGGAGTTTGTCGCACAACTTGACTAGAAGAATGGATCGGTTGGTAGGACACGTTCTGAGGCATCAAGGGATCACCAGTTTAGTAATGGAGGGCACAGTGGAGGGTAAAAATAGTAGAGGGAGACCAAGAGATGAATACACTAAGCAGATTCAGAAGGATGTAGGTTGCAGTAGGTTCTGGGAAACGCAGAAGCTTGTACAGGATAGATTAGCATGGAGAGCTGCATCAAACCAGGCTCAGGAGTGGAGACCACAACAACAACAACAGTCAAACAACACGCAAAAAACCTGCGTCTCCCGGATTGAGGGACTGGCATTCTGTCATGTACCAGGTTGTTTATTTCAGCATTCTCGGTAGCCACGTGTGGTCCTTTCTTCTCTATTATCAGGCAGAGCTTGATACGGCCACGCAAGTCTTCCAAGATGAATACTGCTCTGCTCACACAAATATGCAAGCACACTTTGCTAGCTTGACGAACCTCAAGTAGTCCACTGCAGCACCTGACCTTAGTCGCACAGGAAATGCTGCACAGGCTGAAATGCAGAAATCAACAACTGTGAATCTTCCTGGCAAATTGAAACTGAATACCGGACAGGGACTCGAACTCTGGACCTTTGCCTTGCGCGATAAAGTGCTTTACTGTCTTTCTTTTCTTTCTTTCTTTTTTATAGGCGTCGTCTCCCTAACCATACGCTACCACCCCCTATCCAAAATGTGAAGAATCTATACTATACGGGACTAACTTGTGTGCGCCAAACCACAAAAACACGATGAAAGGAAGGGAGAATGGTATTTCTAATAGGGTGTGGAAGACATTTTTTTATTTTTCTATTTTTTATTGTTTTTTTTATTTATTTATTTTTATATTGATATCAATGTGCGAACAGCCATAGTTAATCAAGCACGGAAAACTAAAACAGAATGAAGGCAGCATCGAAGAAAGTAAGCATAAATAACATGAAAATAAAACTACCACTTCGTAGTTAGGCTTCCCAGCGACTGCACCCACTGATAAAGATAATTCAATGTATGATCGTTTGCAGTTCATCTCATCTACCACTGCCTGGAACATTCCAACTACACGGTGGGTTGTGAAAGGCACTCCATAGGTATCCAGAATGAGATTTTCACTCTGCAGCGGAGTGTGCGCTGATATGAAACTTCCTGGCAGATTAAAACTGTGTGCCCGACCGAGGCTCGAACTCGGGACCTTTGCCTTTCGCGGGTAAGGCACTTGCCCGCGAAAGGCAAAGGTCCCGAGTTCGAGTCTCGGTCGGGCACACAGTTTTAATCTGCCAGGAAGTTTCATATCAGCGCACACTCCGCTGCAGAGTGAAAATCTCATTCTGGAAACATCCCCCAGGCTGTGGCTAAGCCATGTCTCCGCAGTATCCTTTCTTTCAGGAGTGCTAGTTCTGCAAGGTTCGCAGGAGAGCTTCTGTAAAGTTTGGAAGGTAGGAGACGAGGTACTGGCAGAAGTAAAGCTGTGAGTACCGGGAGTGAGTCGTGCTTCGGTAGCTCAGTTGGTAGAGCACTTGCCCACGAAAGGCAAAGGTCCCGAGTTCGAGTCTCGGTCGGGCACACAGTTTTAATCTGCCAGGAAGTTTCACTCCATAGGTAGTTTGCGAAGCATTATCGATATCTGATATGCCCAACAACAGCATGATGTCTTTCTTGCAAATAGAGCCAGAAGTCGAGTAAATTCTTGTGTCCGTCACGACAGAGGTAATGGACCGCATGTGCCCGTATCCAGGTGACGGAGGTGGTCCGAGTCTTAGGGTAAAACGTCTCATCCGGAAACAATAACGTGCGTACAGATATATGCTCCGGCATAACTCGCAAGAGATAAGCCAGCATATACCGCACTAGGGACCAAACCGGCTCCGCCTCTCCACATCTGTGGCGGTGCTCGTCAGAACCTACTGTATTACAATCCACACAATTGGGAGATTCTGCCATGTGGATATCGTGGAGACGTTCTTGCGTCACCAGCTTCCCATTAACGACTACGTACCATTGGGAAACAACATCGGAATCAAGCATGGCATCTTCCACACCACGCGCCACCGTACATCAGGATATTTTAGTTCGACCACATTTAGAGGATGGCGTTGCAGCATGTCGTGATATAGGCGTCGAGTTGTGGCCATTCGTGGTGTCGTGTGCGCGACACTGCAATAACTTTGTTCTAAATAGAAAAGTTCTATATAAAAGAGGGGCGCTGGGATGTCCTGTGGAGGCACCGGCGCTTTTAGTGAAGCCGGTCGTAGCGCCGTCAGAAGCGAACTCTTAAGGCTTGTAGGACAACGGCGCAGCAGACATGAATGTGAGCTAACATAGAGGGCAATGGCCCTGTCATGGACGTTAACTAGGCCGAGACCACCTCTTTCCTTGGGTAGAGTAAGAGAGACGTGTCTGATTTTCAGTAACATACCAGTGCTGACGAAGTATCCCAGCGCTGCCATAAAGCTACACGCCAACGGGTTCGGAATGGGCAGCGTTTGGGCAACATGCGGTATGCGGGACGCAAGGTATACATTGGCATAATGCGCCCGCTGAACTGTGTTGAGGGATCGCAAGTGCTGATTTGCAATTCCCGCCCGAATTTGCTTCAGAAGGCGTCGATAATTGAGCGTCGTCACGCGGCGCCTGTCGTTCATGAAATCTAAGCCCAAGCAGCGGACAGTATCACTGGAGGGTAAGGGGGCAATGTGTTCCTGCGGTATCCCAATCCCGATGCTCAAGGCGACAGACTTGTCAATCTTGGCTTGGCTACCAGAAGTTGTATCTTAGGTTCCAATCCAGCCCAAAGAGGCCGCCATATCATCAGCTCCACGTATGACGAACATCAAACCATCCGCATATGCGGTGCACCGATAAATGGAGCCGCCAAACTGTATCCCAGTGAGCCTGTTTTGGATACCACACAACATAGGTTCTAAGGCCAATGCAAATAACAATGTATACAATAGACATCCTTGTCGTATTGATCGGCGGATCGCCATGGTTGCCGTCATTCTTCCATTAACAAGAACTCGAGAAGTAGGACCATGCAGAAGGCATATAAACACTGTGATAAAGGGGTTGGTGTATTTCATGCGCCGTAGAACGGATGTGAGGAAAGTGTGTCCCACACAGTCAAAAGCCTGGCTTAAGTCGATAGAAGCAAGGGCTGCTGCCAAACGTCTCACCCGTGCAAGGGAGATGAGATCTCTGTAACAACATAACGCGGTTTTGATATTGTTGGATCCCCCCAAGGACGTGTGATCGCTGGACAGGACGTGCAATAGTGTGCCGCCAGTAGGTTCTGAGAGCAGCCTCGAAAAGATCTTGAAGTCGCTGTTCAATAACGTTAAGGGGCGATAGTCGAGGATATAATTCCGTTCCTTCGGCTTATGGATGCGTACAATCAGTCCTTCCAAGAACAGTACAGGTAACGGTATCCCCGGTGACATCAATATCAGACAAATTTCAACCCAACACGGCACCAACAGCTGTTTAAAGGCTCAATAGAACTGTAATGGTAGTCCGTAGATTCCAGGTGATTTATGGGGAGCACATTGGCCAATGGCGTCTAGCACTTCTGTCACTTCTCCCAGTAAAGTCGATACCATGTCTGGTGCAACTGTAAGATGGACATGTGCTTAATCGGTGTCTACCGTCACCATATCAGGGGGCACTGCTGAATAAAGGTGAGCGTAATGCCCATAGAAGGCTTCTACTATACCTACTTGTTCTACCACGTATCGACCGTCGTCCGTTATCATGTCTGTTAACAGTGCCCTGCGGCGCCTCCTGCGCTCTAAGAGCACGTGGTGCATTGCTGGCCTTTCTGATTGTATCGTGTCTGGAGCACGCGACCATATAACAGCGCCTATAACAGCGCCCTGTAAATAATGGCGCGCTAAGGAGACGAGCTGCGCTTTTGTGCGATTGACTATGATCTGCCTCCATAGAAAGACTTTCCCGTAGAACGGTATAATAAAAGTTTTCCGTGCTCCTCCTCCATACCGCCGCTTCCCGGCCATAAGCCACGAAGGTGCGCATAAGAGCAGGCTTCGTACATTCAATCCACCAACTGAGGGTCGATTGGTAACGACCACGACGCTGTAAGGACGCATTCCACGACTCTTCGATAGCACGTTTGCATGCCGGCTCGTCCAGATGGGCGACGTTCAATTTCCAGGGGGGCCTACTGCGCCTCACACCTGCAGGCTGGAGGGCAATGGTGCAAATATAGGCTCTGTGGTAGGTGAATGCAGTGGGCCATGGCTCTGCTCCTTTCGTCGCCATGTAAAGGGTGCTTGTGACGTAAATCCTGTGTAACTGATTTGACGAATAACTTGTATAACTGTTGTAACCAGGAGCTGGGCCGTGGATGTGGCGCCACGTGTCGAGCAGGTGGAGGTCACGCACTAGCAATTCCAGTTCCGCACACGGAACGTGATGTGGCTGCTAATCAGACGGAGATAAAGTGCATTTAAAATCTCCTCCGATCATTATATCGCCTATGCGGCCCATACAGAGACCCCTCGGCTAACCCCGCGCGGCGAACCCGTTACAGATTGAGTCTTTCACACTAGGAGTGGCATCCCCAATGCCACCCCCTTCCCTGTCACATCGTCCGACCACAGTGGATGCAACACGATGCTGTGTAGCTAATAGGCACCTAAATCTCTCCCACCCATATCATTTTAGGAAGAGGTGGACAGAGTGCCATCCATCGACGCGACCTGCTGCATCTGTGGTGCAAGAAGTAACTGGGCACTCTTAGTTTGGGCAAGCGAACCGTCTACGCCACTTAGAACCTAAGCAGGTGCAGCGTCCATGCCGTCTGACGAGATGTCACTTTCTTGACCGGCTGTGTGTAGGAGGCAATCGTCAGATGGGATCCGCCGACGTCGCTTGCGAAGTCGAGGCAAAAGTTACTTTCGAACGTGGACATCCGTATCCGAATGTGGGGGGCAATCCAGCGTCGTATCACCTTCCGTTCGGAAAGCCGCGGTCGGGATGATGTTCGCGTCCTGAATGTTATGTTGCGTTTGGATTCCGTGGGACTGTTGCTGCTGTTGTAACTGTGGAGGGAGCGACATCTGGGTTGGCATCGGTGGTCCTTCCTCTTCCTCTCTTGGTCCTTCTGACGGCGATGGATGTGCCCGATTCCCGTTTCATCCTCATCTATGGTGCGCATCGCCGTCTGAGCGTACGTAAGGGGAAACGGAGTCTCCCACTTGTGTCTGCGTAATTCTACGTTGTAAGCAGCCCGATCGAACATGGCCTTCCTGCGCACATCCGGAGCAGGTACGTGGTTGACCGTCGTACGTTATGATTGCACGACAGCCACCGATGTCCAAATAGGACGGCACATGTTTGTTGAGCTCAAATTTCATTTGGCGCGCATAATTGTAAATCTTATACGTCGAAAAGTTTGCCACTTTTCTGCAACGTGGCTGATGACATTGCCATATGGTCGGAAGGTGTCCTTGACAACTTCCTCGGGGACCTCGAAGGGGAGCTCAAAAACCCTTACAGTCCTCAGTCCACCGTCACTGCACCGATATGCCCGTCAGAATCTTTAAATCTGAGTGAGTTTGCGTATTTAGACACCACTGTAGCGCAGACGTGTGCACGGATCATTTTAGCATAAACTATGCTCGCCGTTATAGAAAAACGTATTCCGACGACAGTCACCGGACCTAACCGTGGATCGTTGCGTATGAACTGTTCTATTTCATAAACTCGAGGAAGCGCGTGATCCGGTTGGAAGGTAATTCTGATCGTATCGTGGCGCCATGTGTGTGCCATAGCCGTAATGAACTTGGAACAAATACAACTCGCGCCGCGAGAAGGTAAACACAAGCGAGCGCTCACGGTCGCGCACGGCGGGGCGCAGCGGACGTCCTCGCCCCACCGCAGCCGAAAGCAGACTGACCAACTGAGCCACCCAAGCACGGCTCACGCATCTTCCTCACAGCTGTATTTCTGCCAGTACCTCATTTCCTATTTTCCAAACTTCACAGAAACTCTCCTGCTAACCTCATCAGTGACTGGGATAGGCTGGAAACGTTGACTCCCACTAACTACACTCTGACGCAGTCATATACCAAAGAAATATTTTTGGTTTATTGACAACCGCCAATCAATCGAGACCGGTATAGCCATGCTGTCTCTCAGTAAATTGTGATCTGTAATCAAGTAATAGGTTGTGTGCTTACCAAAGGAACCGTCCCGAAATTTGCTTTAAACGTTTTACGTAGTGTATCGCGAAGCGTTGATTTAAATTTCGTTTGTCCTAACATATCGTCCACCGAACCATCTGGGAACTGTATTCTACAGATATAATTGTAAATGATTGACTGTGTTCTGCATTCCTCTTGCTAACATTGCCAGCTTTCCATAGCCGAAATAAGACTCTTACTTAACCGTGTGAGGAACTGATGAAAATTGTTCCTGAGGTTATTATTTAAGCACTGTTCTCAGAAGAAATAAAAGTATTCAAATTCCTAACTCTCACGCGCACAAAACACTAACGTATTACACAAATTTACGCTTTCTCAAGCGTCTGCCGTAGTTCGGAAGGGAAGTCCATCACAAGGGCTATTAACTACAAGTACTGTCCCAGTTACACTTCGGACGGACTAGCCAGCGACAGTTTTGCGCGGCTAAAAGTGGAAGGTCTGAAGCTCCACTCTCCGCGCGAATTTTGTGTAAATGTGGCACACAAAAACGAGGAAATTGGAAACGAATTCAGCAAATAACTTTCTGGAGTTCACATCAAAGTCAAATTCTGAAATGTGAAACAAGTATGACCGTAATGACACTCACGATAAATTGAAATATCTCCAGGTACAGCAATCGCAGGCTCCACGGTCGTGGCTGTAGCTACCGTCAGAAGTGAGTACATCACCTGGATCTAACATAATTACGAAATACCAACTTGCCATTAACTGAGAGTGAATCTTAATGCCCTAACGAAGTTTCATGTATGACCTCGGTGTGAATACTAAAAGGAACATTCGATTCTTGACCAGTATCACACCCCACTCAGAGCTTGAAAAACCCTCTCGTGCCACATTAAATTTCTAATAACTCTCCCATTTGAAAGAGCTTCTATTTCCTGATGTTTCCTACATCAGGGAAATGTAAGAGGAAGATGCTGTTTAAAATTTCATGCATTATTCGAATCAAGATGGCTAGTAAAATTATTTTAAATACAAGGGGCAATGAGAAAGTTTCCGACTGAGTACGTTGCTACGGTGTATATGCAGTGTAGTGCAAGTCCGATGTGGATATTCTAGCAACGACGTGTACGAAATGGATTAGTGTGGCATTCGTATCTTTGTGATATACGTGCAATAATTGCAGAAACTTAAACTATGGCGACACAATTACCAGATTCCTCAAACAGATACAACGTGCTGCTATTCTTTTCTCGGACACATCGGAGAATGAAGAATGTATACGAGGCAGCATGTCTGTCTAAAAGTAACGCAATGTAATGGTGCGCCAATGGTTACTGGTTCAAATGGCTCTGAGCACTATGGGACTTAACATCTCTGGTCATCAGTCCCCTAGAACTTAGAACTACTTAAACGTAACTAACCTAAGGACATCACGCAACACCCAGTCATCACCCAATGGTTACTGCTACTTCATAATAACGCATGTCCGCATATCGCAACTGTCCTGAAGTGGGACTTACGTAACTCAAGTGAAGTATACTAGAGCATCCGGTCTGATCTCCCCCTATGCGATTATCTCGCAGCATTCGGTCCTTTAAAAAAAGCTATGAAAAGTCAACGAGTCCCGTCAGACGTGGATAAGCACCAGGCAGTTACAGACTTATTTACGCAGCGGAACACGGTGTGGTACTGAACAGGTATTTTCAACCTGATACTGATGAAGGCCAGCCTAAAGATTAATAAATTTCACATGCGTCTGAATCATCCTAGTGCAATGTTGGACGACTTAAAGTTATCGAAATATTTTAATATGCTATTGCGCAATCGCACGATGACCAGCACGGCCGGCTGTGCACACGCTTGAATTAGAAGAGGAGAAGATGGGTTGGTAGTGGACTTCCCACTCTCTCAAGCTCCCGGCACTAACTTGCGCTTGCCTCTAGCTATCCGACGCACTTGGTTCCCCGCTGTAGCTGTGCTAGAGTTTAAACCGTCGTCGTCGCGAACGCGAGCACAATGTCCTACCACTGATTGCTCCTCTAGAGCTCCACAAAGAGGTGTAGCGCTGTCGCCCGTGTGGCAGCAGAGCGGCTCGGCCTGCCCTTGACCACCGGTCCAGCCCGTCCCTGGTAGCCTGCTCCAGCTGCTGCTGCTGCTGCTGCTGCCGCCCTACGCAGCGCCTGCTAACGGTGCGGGACGCAGCTCGCAATTATCGGGTATCGGGCGCGGGACAATGGCCCGCCAGCGGCAGACAAAGCCGTATCTGGGCGGCCGGCGCGCCGTCTGCCGCAGCCCTGCATCGATACTGACACCGACACCGACGCCGCGCGGCACGCCACGCCGAGGCTGCCTCACACCAGCTCGCATTTCTTCCAAACATCCTTTGCCGCCATATAAAAATGGTCTGCGGAACAGTCCACCCTACCTTTCTGATTGTAGCCCCATGCACAAAGTTCACGTCAACAGACCAGTATATTTTAGGACAAGAAGAAAATTATTAGCAAGGAACACCTACGGTCTTCATTCTAGAAACTGGAGTGATTGTCCTGCTCTGATTGTTCATGAGAAATGTTACACAGAGATTAACTGTATGTTATGTCTAAGAATTCTGCATATTCGGTTCGCTAGGCAGTCAAACGACTGGTATTAATTAGTTTTATTACAACAAGATAAGTACAAATACTTAACTTCTTCTAACCAATGTCGCCCCAAACCATCACACTTGGTGTTTGTCCGCTATGCCGCTCCACAGAGCAGCCCTCCAGGTTGCACTCACCACGGTACCGCCGGACACGTATGCGGCCATAACTTTAGGACACGTTGAAGCGGGACTCATCCGAAAACATTAGGTGTTGCCACTCAGCACCCCAGTAACTATGTTCACGTGCCCATTGCAGTCGGAGGACCGTAGTATCTGGACAATGGTGCTATGCGGTTAATTCCTTCTCAGTGTTGCACTTTCCACAAACGGCAGCGTACATAGACAAAAGTCCTTGTTGATGCTTCACATTTGATGTCTGTTCTGTGCGCCGGTGAAGTTTAGAATAGTTCTGGCGGATGACAAAGCCGTAGTGGAGCCTCAAAATGGCATCTACATACGACTCACGTTACACGCAAGGTGCGGTTATTTAATTCTTGTGTGTAAAAAAGAAACCGTGGTGAACATCCATAAACGTTTGCGTACAGTGTATCGCGATGCTGCAGCTGATAGAAGTACAGCTGGGCAATGGGTGAAGAAAGTTACAGCCTCAGGAAATACCGAAACAGAACTCCATGATCAGCCACGCTCAGGACGTTCTGTCACAGCCACTGCTCCAGACATGCTGAATCGTGCGGATGCCTTTATTCGTACCGACCGGCGCGTCACAAACTCGCTTAAAGATTCTCTACGGCGTACGCACTTTGAAGATGACGAGAGTGTCGCAGCGAAAACCTTGCTACCCCTACAGGACAAGAGCTTTTACCAGCAGGGAATACATGTTCTTCCACAACGTTAGCGTACGGCTATAGAACGTGATGGACTGTACGTAGAAAAATGTGTAATGGATCTGTTGATGTATATTCTCACCAAGTTCTGTCTCTTAACAATAAATATGTTCGGAGAAAAAAATGTGGGGCATTACTTATTGGACGACTCTCGTACGTTACCGTTGTCTGACATAATGGCGTAAGGTTTACCTATTTTTCTTATGTTGTCTGTTGCCATTTTCTTTGTGATAGGTGCCGCAATGACGCTTTTCATCGCATACAGTTTGATGTATTTAGTGGGGTTGTCATACGCTGCTAAAACGAATATCATATCACTCCTCTGGCTATCGAAAGGGGGCCTGCTGCGGCCACGGAAGTTAGATTTAGTGGATTTACAGGAACTATAGGGTGTAATTTAGCCTTCCTTGCCGTATTCGAAGACTGCGTTTCGACATGTTACGCACGTTCTCAACAATTGGTCGATCCACCGTTCCACGCTGCGGAGGTCACAGTACGTTTCAGTTATTGCTATGCAGAGAAATTACTATGTGGAATATACATACACATACCCAAGTACACAATAATGTATATTTAACAAATCACACACACACACACACACACACACACACACACACACACACACACACATAGACACACACCACACACACCTGATTTATCAAACAGATACAATTCGACCTTTAATATCGAAAGCAGAAGAGAGAGTGAAATCTCCAATGGAGCTCTTTTTATAATGAAAACTTCACATGACCAGAGACATTACTGTGATGAAACTCTATGATTTATCTTTTTTAACATGTAGTTGTTCTTCAATGATTACAAGAAATAATTTTGAGAAATAAAATACCTATTACATTTTCAGCATACAATGATCATTAGCGTTTTGTGAATGATTAGAAAAAGGTTTATTATTCACCGATCGTAAGAAAATGTTATATTCTCCCATCATATAAATGAAACAAATAGTTGCCATTTTTGAGACTGAAGGCTTTCTCGGCGAATCTCGATGATAAAATCGTCTCAGGATGACGGTCGAGTCAATGTGTCGTTCTCTGGAAACGTTTCGGCAAGTTGCTTACTTGCCATCTTCAGGCGCAGCGTTGGATTCACGTCTCGTCCGGGTCTTTATAGCTGCTGGACAATAGGCTTCTCTGCATCTTCGGGACCGGTCGGGCCAATCAGGCGCGGGCGTTTTCGGCGCAGTGGCGCGTGGGTGGGGCAGCAAGGACGGGGGGGGGGGGGGGGGGAGGGATCCGCGGGCGCCGGGTCTCGTGTCGGTGCGGCCTGTTTATTCCATCCGCCTCCACAGTTCGCCTCGGACAAAAGGAAAAATCGGCGGTAGCCCAGCATTGCCTCAGTGAAGAACACACGTTTCAATTTGAATAAGCGCAGATGCTGTGCAGAACGAAAGGTTTCTGGGACTATATTATTAAAGAGGCAGTGGAGATACGAGTCAATGATAACCTGGTCAACCAGGATAGCGGCTTCCAACTCAGCACCGCATGGGACACATCATTAGCAAGAATAGGGCGAGAGCACACCGCTGGTGGCACGATGGTGGCGGCGTATGGAATACGCTGGTCGTGGTTGAACTTCCTCTATATCTGGAAAGGATTTCAGATCGCGCAGCAGTACGCCAAAAAGAAGAGGTACAAGTGTAGTGTAGGCAATCTGTTTAGTAGATCTGTTACATTTTCTGTTCTGGCCATAAAACGCAGCATTTGGTTTGCTTTCTCCACAACATTTTCTTTCTCCACTCATTCCAGTTTAAATTATTCGTAATTGTAATCACCAGGTATTTAGTTGAATTTACGCCATTAGATTAGACTCCCGTGAATGACCTTATCATTTAGGATCAATTGCCAATTTTCGCATCATTTAGATATCTTTTCGAAATACTTTTATAATTTGCTTTGATCGTCTGTTGAGTTTACTAGACTGTAATCGACAGCATCATCTGAAAACGATCTAAGACTGCTGCTTAAATTGTCTACTAAATCGTATATATATACTCCTGGAAATGGAAATAAGAACACATTGACACCGGTGTGTCAGACCCACCATACTTGCTCCGGACACTGCGAGAGGGCTGTACAAGCAATGATCACACGCACGGCACAGCGGAAACACCAGGAACTGCGGTGTTGGCCGTCGAATGGCGCTAGCTGCGCAGCATTTGTGCACCGCCGCCGTCAGTGTCAGCCAGTTTGCCGTGGCATACGGAGCTCCATCGCAGTCTTTAACACTAGTAGCATGCCGCGACAGCGTGGACGTGAACCGTATGTGCAGCTGACGGACTTTGAGCGAGGGCGTATAGTGGGCATGCGGGAGGCCGGGTGGACGTACCGCCGAATTGCTCAACACGTGGGGCGTGAGGTCTCCACAGTACATCGATGTTGTCGCCAGTGGTCGGCGGAAGGTGCACGTGCCCGTCGACCCGGGACCGGACCGCAGCGACGCACGGATGCACGCCAAGATCGTAGGATCCTACGCAGTGTCGTAGGTGACCGCACCGCCACTTCCCAGGAAATTAGGGACACTGTTGCTCCTGGGGTGTCGGCGAGGACCATTCGCAACCGTCTCCATGAAGCTGGGCTACGGTCCCGCACACCGTTAGGCCGTCTTCCGCTCACGCCCCAACATCGTGCAGCCCGCCTCCAGTGGTGTCGCGACAGGCGTGAATGGAGGGACGAATGGAGACGTGTCGTCTTCAGCGATGAGAGTCGCTTCTGCCTTGGTGCCAATGATGGTCGTATGCGTGTTTGGCGCCGTGCAGGTGAGCGCCACAATCAGGACTGCATACGACCGAGGCACACAGGGCCAACACCCGGCATCATGGTGTAGGGAGCGATCTCCTACACTGGCCGTACACCACTGGTGACCGTCGAGGGGACACTGAATAGTGCACGGTACATCCAAACCGTCATCGAACCCATCGTTCTACCATTCCTAGACCGGCAAGGGAACTTGCTGTTCCAACAGGACAATGCACGTCCGCATGTATCCCGTGCCACCCAACGTGCTCTAGAAGGTGTAAGTCAACTACCCTGGCCAGCAAGATCTCCGGATCTGTCCCCCATTGAGCATGTTTGGGACTGGATGAAGCGTCGTCTCACGCGGTCTGCACGTCCAGCACGAACGCTGGTGCAACTGAGGCGCCAGGTGGAAATGGCATGGCAAGCCGTTCCACAGGACTACATCCAGCATCTCTACGATCGTCTCCATGGGAGAATAGCAGCCTGCATTGCTGCGAAAAGTGGATATACACTGTACTAGTGCCGACATTGTGCATGCTCTGTTTCCTGTGTCTATGTGCCTGTGGTTCTGTCAGTGTGATCATGCGATGTATCTGATCCCAGGAATGTGTCAATAAAGTTTCCCCTTCCTGGGACAATGAATTCACGGTGTTCTTATTTCAATTTCCAGGAGTGTAGATAATGAACAGCAGAGCTCTTACAACACTTCCTTGGGAAAGCCCAGAAATCACTTCTATTTTACTCGATGACTCCCCGTCAACTACCACGAACTGTGACCTCTCTGACAGGAAATTACGAATCCCGTCACATAACTGAGACGATGTTCCATAACCACGCAATTTCACTACAACCGCCTGTGTGGAACAGTGTTAAAAGCCGTTGGGAAATCTAGAAGTACGGAATCAATTTGAAAACACTTGTCAATAGCATTCAGAACTTCATGTGTGTAAAGAGCGAATTGTGTTTCACAAGAACGATATTTTCTAAATCAGTGTTGTTGACTGTGTATCAATAGACCGTTCGCTTCGAGGTAGTTCATAATGTTCGAAAACAATATATGTTCCAGAATCATACTGCACATCCACGTCAATGATACGGGCCTGTAATTTAGTGGATTACTCCTACTACCTTTCTTGAATATTGGTGTGGCGTGCGCAACTTTCCAGTCTTTGGGTATGGAGCTATTGTATCTGCATACCCTGAAAGAAATTGTTCAAATAGTAAAGGTGGACGAATATTTAATAGCGATGGGGAACTGGAATTCGATAACAGGTGGAGAAAGAGAACGGAAAATAGTAGTGAATACAGCCGGGGGGGGGGGGGGGGGAAGCAATGATAGAGGAAGCCACCTGGTAGAATTTGCACACAGCATAATTTAATCATCGCTAAAGTTTGGTGTAATAATCTTGATAAAAAGGCTGTATACTTGGAAGAGACCTGGAGATACCGGGAATTTTGAGACTGATTAGTAGGACAAAGAGTAACGAACCAGATTTTAAATTGTAAGAGATTTCAAGGGGCAGACGTGGACTCTGGGCACAATTTATTGGTTATGAACTGTAGAGAAAACCTAAAGAAACTGCGAAAACGTATGAATTTAAGAAGATGGGACCCGGAAAACTGAAACAATCAGAGGTTATAGAGAGTTTCCGAGAGTGCACTAATGAGTGATTGACAAGAGCAGGTGAAAGAAATATGGTAGAAGAAGAATGGGTAGCTTTGAGAGATGAAATAGTGAAGGTAGCAGAGGATCAAGTAGGTGAAAAGAAGAGGGCTTGTAGAAATCCTTGGGGATGAAAAGGGACACTGAATTTAATTGATGAATGGAGAAATAAAAATGCAGTAAATGAATAGGACGAAAAGGAACACAAACGTCTTTAAAATGATACTGACAGGAAGTGCTAAATGGCTAAGCAGTGATGGTTAGAGGACAAATGTAAGGATGTAGAAGCATATATCACTAGAGATAAGATAGATACTGTCTACAGGACAACTAAAGAGGCCTTTGGAGAAAAAAGAACCACCTCTATGAATGTCAAGACCTCAGATGGAAAATTAGTCCTAGACAAAGAAGGGAAAACTGAAAGTTGCAATGAGTACAAAGAGGGTCTATGCAGGGGAGATGTACCTGAGCGCAATATTATAGAAATGGAAGAGAAGTAGATGGAGATAACTTGAGAAATATGAGACTGACTTGTGTGCTGTGCAAAATTCATCGAAGAATATCTCTTACTTATTAAGAAAAGTGTACCTATAACACGAAATGCTGCCAATAGTAAGAGAAAAAGTGATGTCATTTCACATGTAAAAAAAATTATTTTGTTATGTTCTTGAACTTCCACTGTTATGAGTGTGAATCCTGAATCCTTCTTGGTCATACTGACAAAGTTTCATGAATTTATTTGTAAAAGTATAGACAGTGGAAATCAAAATGTCCTGTGGCATCTCTCCTGCTCCAAGTCGACTTCCCACATCTTAAGTAATGTGGAATTTAGGCTACAATTTAGTCTCAGTCTCTTCTCATTTTCTGCCTCCATATCACGCACTTTGAGTATCATAACTGCGGTCTGATTTCTGTGTAAGTATAGACAACCACCTCCAGTAATTAATCCCTGTTAATTTCAGAAATTCAACTACTATGTTCTCGTCAACCTTGTCAAAATTTAGAACCAAAACTGATCTTTCCCAACGTTAGCTCCCACCACTCTTTCCAACTTTCTGGAAATAATTCGTATCAATATTTTGTTAGATGGCTTATTAAACTCATGGTAGGGCAACGTTAAAGCCTATCTATTGCTGTTTTAGGAATTCCATTCACTACATTGTTCAGTAGGACTGAAGCTATCCTGAATACTACGTGGAAATTAATCATGGAATGTCAGTCCAAGCAGTTCAATAATTATGAAGGATGTCGTTTACTCAAGGTGCCTTCTATCAACTTGAGTCCTTCAGTATTCTGTCTGTTTCTTCTTGCAGTATGGTGTCTTCTGTCATTTCTTCATCTTCTTTCTATGCCATTTTCTTAATTTTGTGCAACTGCTTAATTTTATTGAACATGTTTAAATTTTGTCAATTAAGTCCTACCATTCGAGCTCAGAAATGAATTTGTTAGCGCAGGGTGGTGTGCCGGTCAGTATGCCAACAACGCGTAGCAGCAGTGCAACAGACCTCAGAGCTTCATAAGCACAAACGCAAGCATTGCTGTGATACATAATAAGGCACTGTTAGGCAACGCAGCGTAATCTCACCGCCGAAGCACCACTAGAATACCAAGCATAGGCAGAGAGAACCACATGGCACGCAGTATGCAGCTATGGCACTGACTTGTGGTAGTTACTGACAAGGCGTCGTCATTCCATCGTGACACATCGCTTACCACCCGCCGCCAACTACAGCTCTGAAACAACCATAACTCATTACACTTTGCACGAATGCATTTTATTACAGGTACCTCTGTGTCACTGACGCCTCTGGGTGTGGACTGGATATCTTGTCCACGCTACGAACGGCCTCCTGTTCGGAACACGCTCCAGCAATCGCGTCGCAACAGTAATACTGCTTACATTTTATGGCATTGACAAAAGTGAACTCTGATTCCGGGAGTCGGGCTTCAACTCGTTCATTGGGATACTCATGACTTCCTGAAATTGATACATTTTATATATTTAGTACAAAACAATGAAGTAGTATTTCGGAATTGCCTAATATTCTCTGGTTTCCGCGGTTTATTGCCAACAAAAATCCCCTAGTTGCGAGAAGCGATAAAAACGTCTGCTGCTTCATTTTCAGCAGTCACAGGAAGCTCAGCTCTGATATGTCAGATGTGTTCTGAAAGATGAACCACGTGAACGAGAATCCCCAAATCTTCTTATACGAATGAACACATAGAAAAAATGTACAATACGTTTTTAGGCGATTGCTGATTATGGGTGTATGCAACACCTGATGACATAGGGCCTAACCATATGAAAAGAAATAATACGATAAAATAAACAATATAACTTAGCCTCGAGAAAATTTTATTCACTGTGACAACACAATTTTTGGAATGCTGACGTTAAACAAATCTGTCACAAATATTTTGACCATTTGAATTGTAAAGCGATTGCTTTCGTGCTTCACTTTGCTACAAGCGAGGAGGCGTCGATTTTCCACGTTACGTCACAAGCGAAACAGTAATGAAAATGGTCGATATTTCACTGGAAATGATGGTAAGGGTACAGCTAAATTTTTGAGAACAGGAAATCCTTACCAATTACGTTTAAAATGATACACTAACAGGTCCCATTTAATAACCAATTTGTCTGAAAGAAGGAAACGATATAAAATAAAAACAGGTTTTTATAAAATCGAAAGTGTTCAACCTATGGGAAAACGGAGCAATGGGTCAACTAATTCAGAGGTTGCCTGCCATTTTCACCGTTTCTGTCACCCTGTGATTTCCACCTTCTCCTGCACGTTAAGACACTTGTGTATGGGGAACCCAGTGCTCCGCATATAACTCCATTGTTATAAATGAACAAATGAAGATTTTAAATTTATCCGGTGCGCCTCTCTTGTTTGTGAAGGGAATTTCCAAGTACTGGAACTCATTGACTCAGTCTGTTATTTAATCTATTATTGCAATCTACACTCCTGGAAATTGAAATAAGAACACCGTGAATTCATTGTCCCAGGAAGGGGAAACTTTATTGACACATTCCTGGGGTCAGATACATCACATGATCACACTGACAGAACCACAGGCACATAGACACAGGAAACAGAGCATGCACAATGTCGGCACTAGTACAGTGTATATCCACCTTTCGCAGCAATGCAGGCTGCTATTCTCCCATGGAGACGATCGTAGAGATGCTGGATGTAGTCCTGTGGAACGGCTTGCCATGCCATTTCCACCTGGCGCCTCAGTTGGACCAGCGTTCGTGCTGGACGTGCAGACCGCGTGAGACGACGCTTCATCCAGTCCCAAACATGCTCAATGGGGGACAGATCCGGAGATCTTGCTGGCCAGGGTAGTTGACTTAAACCTTCTAGAGCACGTTGGGTGGCACGGGATACATACGGACGTGCATTGTCCTGTTGGAACAGCAAGTTCCCTTGCCGGTCTAGGAATGGTAGAACGATGGGTTCGATGACGGTTTGGATGTACCGTGCACTATTCAGTGTCCCCTCGACGATCACCAGTGGTGTACGGCCAGTGTAGGAGATCGCTCCCTACACCATGATGCCGGGTGTTGGCCCTGTGTGCCTCGGTCGTATGCAGTCCTGATTGTGGCGCTCACCTGCACGGCGCCAAACACGCATACGACCATCATTGGCACCAAGGCAGAAGCGACTCTCATCGCTGAAGACGACACGTCTCCATTCGTCCCTCCATTCACGCCTGTCGCGACACCACTGGAGGCGGGCTGCACGATGTTGGGGCGTGAGCGGAAGACGGCCTAACGGTGTGCGGGACCGTAGTCCAGCTTCATGGAGACGGTTGCGAATGGTCCTCGCCGATACCCCAGGAGCAACAGTGTCCCTAATTTGCTGGGAAGTGGCGGTGCGGTCCCCTACGGCACTGCGTAGGATCCTACGGTCTTGGCGTGCATCCGTGCGTCGCTGCGGTCCGGTCCCAGGTCGACGGGCACGTGCACCTTCCGCCGACCACTGGCGACAACATCGATGTACTGTGGAGACCTCACGCCCCACGTGTTGAGCAATTCGGCGGTACGTCCACCCGGCCTCCCGCATGCCCACTATACGCCCTCGCTCAAAGTCCGTCAACTGCACATACGGTTCACGTCCACGCTGTCGCGGCATGCTACCAGTGTTAAAGACTGCGATTGAGCTCCGTATGCCACGGCAAACTGGCTGACACTGACGGCGGCGGTGCACAAATGCTGCGCAGCTAGCGCCATTCGACGGCCAACACCGCGGTTCCTGGTGTGTCCGCTGTGCCGTGCGTGTGATCATTGCTTGTACAGCCCTCTCGCAGTGTCCGGAGCAAGTATGGTGGGTCTGACACACCGGTGTCAATGTGTTCTTTTTTCCATTTCCAGGAGTGTAGTTATAGCAAATGCGTTTTCCGTTACGTCAGGATCTCCTCGTGAAACTTCCATCATCAATTTCTCCTCCAGTTACAAAAGTATTCCTTTCATGGCCACCTACATAGAGAGAAATGATCATTATCAGAAAATAAGATAAATCAGAGCGCGCACAGAAAGATACACACTGGAGAGCCAAAGAAACTGGTACACTTTCCTAATATCGCGTAGGTCCACGGCGAGTACGTAGATGTGCCGCAACACGACGTGTCTTGTACTCGACTAACGTCTGAAATAGTGATGGAGGGAACTGACATCGTAAATCCTGCAGGTCTGTCCATAAATTCGTAAGAGTACGAGGGGTGGACATATATTCAAAGCAGCACGCTGCAAGGCAGCCCAGATATACTCAATAATGTTCATGTCCGGGGAGTTTTGTGGTAAGCGGAAGTATTTAAACTCAGAATAGTGTTCCTTGAGCCACTCTGTAGCAATTAAGGATGTGTATGGCGTCGCATTGTCCTGCTGGAATTGCGCAAGTCCGCTGGAATGCCAACGGACATGAAGTGATCCATGTGATCAGACGTATCACCTCTCAGAGTCCTATCTAGACGTATCATGGGTCCCATATCACTCGATCTGCACACGCCACAAACCGTTAGAGAGCCGCCACCTGTTTGAACAGTCACCTGCTGACATGCAGGCTCTGTGGATTCGTGAAGTTGTCTCCATACCTGAACACGTCCATCCGATTGATACTATTTTAAACGAAACGCATCCGACCAGGCGACATGTTTCCTGTCATCAACAGCCCAGTGTCAGTGTTGACGCGCCCAGGCAAGACGTAAAGCTTCGAATCGTGCGGTAAATAAGGGTACACGAATGGACAGTCGGCTCCGAAAGCCCATATCGATGATGTTTCGTTGAATGGTTCGCACGCTGAGACTTGTTGATGGCCAAACATTGAAATATGCAGCAGTTTGCGAAAATGTCGCTCTTCTGTCACGTAGAGCGGTTATCCTTAGTTGTCGTTGGTCCGTTCTTGCAGGATCTTGTTTTGACCGCAGCGGTGTCGGAGATTCAATGTGTGGTGTCACCGCCAGACACCACACTTGCTAGGTGGTAGCCTTTAAATCGGCCGCGATCCGTTAGTATACGTCGGACCCGCGTGTCGCCACTGTCAGTGATTGCAGACCGAGCGCCGCCACACGGCAGGTCTAGAGACACTTCCTAACACTCGCCCCAGTTGTACAGCCGACTTTGCTAGCGATGGTTCACTGACAAATTACGCTCTCATTTGCCGAGACGATAGTTAGCATAGCCTTCAGCTACGTCATTTGCTACGACCTAGCAAGGTGCCATTATCATTTGCTATTTATCTTGTGATGCATGTACCGTCAGACAGATGTTTACCAATTATGGATTAAAGTTAAGTAATCCATAAGCTACGTACCTTTTTTGCTAGTATAATTACTTTACTCGTTACAGACCTCACGCCAGCCTGCGTAAGCTTAAACGCGTGCCTTTCGGCTTCCTCTCCTAGTGGCTTGGCTGTCTTGCCAAGTCACAACACAATGTTGCAGCATTAGAAAATTGTAGTGAAATGCAGGAAGATCTGCAGCGGATAGGCACTTGGTGCTGGGAGTGGCAACTGACCCTTAACATAGACAAATGTAATGTATTGCGAATACATAGAAAGAAGGATCCTTTATTGTATGATTATATGATAGCGGAACAAACACTGGTAGCAGTTACTTCTGTAAAATATCTGGGAATATGCATGCGGAACGATTTGAAGTGGAATGATCATATAAAATTAATTGTTGGTAAGGCGGGTACCAGGTTGAGATTCATTGGGAGAGTGCTTAGAAAATGTAGTCCATCAACAAAGGAGGTGGCTTACAAAACACTCGTTCGACCTATACTTGAGTATTGCTCATCAGTGTGGGATCCGTACCAGATCGGTTTGACGGAGGAGATAGAGAAGATCCAAAGAAGAGCGGCGCGTTTCGTCACAGGGTTATTTGGTAACCGTGATAGCGTTACGGAGATGTTTAATAAACTCAAGTGGCAGACTCTGCAAGAGAGGCACTCTGCATCGCGGTGTAGCTTGCTCGCCAGGTTTCGAGAGGGTGCGTTTCTGGATGAGGTATCGAATATATTGCTTCCCCCTACTTATAACTCCCGAGGAGACCACGAATGTAAAATTAGAGAGATTAGAGCGCGCACGGAGGCTTTCAGACTGTCGTTCTTCCCGCGAACCATACGCGACTGGAACAGGAAAGAGAGGTAATGACAGTGGCACGTAAAGTGCCCTCCGCCACACACCGTTGGGTGGCTTGCGGAGTATAAATGTAGATGTAGATGTAGAATGTTTTACTGGATTCCTTATATTCACGGTACAGTCGTGATATTGTCATACACGAAAATCTCAACTTTATTGCTACCTCCGAAACAATGTGACCCTTCTCTCGACCGCCGACTATAACACCACATTTAGAGTCACTTAAATCTTGATAACCTGCCATTGTAGCAGCGGTAACTGAACAACAACTTCGCCAGACCGCAGCGCTGTTTTCTGCCTGTTTATATATTTCTGTATTTGAAGACGCATGCCTATACCAGTTTTTCGGACGCTTGTGTAAGTGCTGGCTTCTCCCGCGATCTCCTCAAGAGTGGAACAGCAGAGGTGAAACAATGAAGGTTTCAATGAACCCTCTGCCAGACATTTAATTGTGAACTGCTGAGTAATGAAGTAAACATAGATGTAGATGCATATCTAGGACTTGGAATTTTATTTCTTGTTTCTGGCCAGGAAAATGTTTGACCACTTTCTTTCATGATGATACACAACTGTGTTGGTTAAATTTTGTTTTAAGTGAGCTACAGTAACTCTGAAATTTGTGGCTCCGCGTGGCTTTGATTTGTTTCTATAACTGTTGTTCAGCAATATCCTCGTCGGAAGACTTGGTAAACTAATCTTCCGCAATGACGAACGCGATGCTGGAGGTAGTAGATGGTGCTAAATTTCACCTACATGACCACTTGAAAAAAGTGAATCTACGTAATAGCAAGGATGTGGTACCTCTCTGCGGTATTATTATAGGTCTGTAATTCCTTTTAACATAGCTTCCAATAATTATACTGATACCAATGTCTTCTTTCATTTCAGGTGAGTACCTTGCCTTATGAAGCACTTGTAATCTCCAAGTGATGCAGTAGATGGTTTACGATGTCTTCCAGTCGGTGAGTAACGAAAGAGTGTGGCATGAAATTTATCTAAGTTTTCCTAGCGTACTGTTTTTATTTTATAATTTCAGAAATACTGTTACAAATGTTTTTATCTCCTTATTTAAATTCTACTATAAACCCCGTTATTACAGGCACGTTGTTATTTCATCTGCTGGAGAAAGTATAATTTAATTTTCAGAACTGGGAAACATTATTAGCAACTTATCCTTCGGTACATTCTGCAGACGTTTCAGTACATGTATTTGGCGAAAGGGCGTCTAAATGTTCTCCATAAATGCATTTTGCCAGCTCTGTACAAACTTTTAATTTATTATTACCGAAGCATTGTATTTGCTTGTACATTATCTTTCAGCCGCTAGAAACGCGATGCTACTTCAGTTGTGAAACTGCAGCCCAAGCACAAGACAGGCAGTTCTGAAACAAATTATATAGTACCTCGTAATTATTTTGGATGTTAGGTGTCTGCGTTACGAAACACTGAAACGGTTGTTAAGCCGATCATTTGACCCTTTAACAGCGATCTTCCTCAGGGCGAGTTTATTTGGCACGGACAGTCAGTGAGTTGCATGATGCGTTAGACTTATTGTTTTGTAGCTCTCGCCTTTTTCTGTCCTTCCTATCTTCGGTATTACTTGTGCAATTTTTTTACAGGAATCTGATGGTACATAGCCAGAGTCCTAGATTCTGCGAACCAACGTCAATAATAGTTTGGTTGGAACTTCCACCAACTATTTTAGATATTTCGAAGAAGTGCTAAATACGTCTTCTGCGTTATTTGATCTTAAGTCTTCCAAGTGTGGTATACTGATAAAAAATTATCTTCTCTGTGTAACCAATGATAGTTTATCGTTAACGTATATTAACACACTGTGTAGGTCACAAATAACAGTGAACTACTTGCTGCTAAACAACTGAACTACGGTATATAGCTTAATAAAGGGACATAACGTCAATGTGCGTACAATAACTACTTGTGGTTCATTATTAACGTCCATAAGTACACTGTATAGGTCAGAAACAGCAATTGACCTTAGCCTTTAGCGGGTAAGAAATGACCTCAGCGCACAAAATATGTGCATCGTCTCAGGCGGGCACTTTGGTCGCTTTAGGGAGCTGTAGATGTACACCTGGTACCAGTAGGTGATGAGTCCCTTCACCGCCGTTGTAACTCATGCCAGTGTGTTGGTGTGTAAGCGCCAGTTTGTTCTATGAAGTCAACCCAGTAAGGTCTGTCGACATGGTGCCTTCACAGAATGTCAGAATGAAGCTATTGAATTTGCACCTGTCCATGAGCACACCATGAAGGAAGTTACCCGATTTATTGGTGTTTCCATTTGGAATGTCCGACGTATCGACAAGTAACTGCATACTGGTCGTAGTCATGCAACACTGTGTGACAACAGTGGTCATTGAAACACCGTAACTGACACGGACTAGAGACATGTACCACTAATTGACTATGCCAGCTGCTCTTAAATTCGGCAGGAATTTCAGCTGACAGTGATTTTAATTCAAACAGTTTCTGACTGCGTCTGGAAACTGCCTGAGTAGTGTCTATACGGGGCTGGATCCCTGCGTAGTCGGTGCCGGCACAGCGTTTGTGGCGTGCGGGTTGCCGGCCGGAAGCCCGCAGGCGCTACACTTCCCGGGATTGTTAACGCGCCTCGCTAGTACATCACATATTTCGGTTCAGTGCCGATTACATATGTTCTGTTTAGGCTTAATGGTATAAGTAGCCAGCAAGGACTGCCATAATTTTTAACAGGAATCAACTGTGGTGGTGCTGGTATCAAGGAGACTAGCCTGCACCCGCGGGTCATAAAGCCATCAAGAGCCCGCGTATATCCCACCACATACGGTGCACTTAAGCCCTGGTGAAACCTCCAGTTGGTAGTTGCAAACGCCTGTTGGATCCAGACCACTGGCGCCGGGCTCCTAAAGCATCCCATCTGTTGGAGCTTAAATTGCAAAGCGCCACAAAGCACAGCATCATATCGCTCCTTTACGCCGCCGAGCAGCTACTTTCTTCCTGGGGACTCAGTGATGCTGTGCAGTTGTGCTACGCCGATTACTGAAGTGACATTTCTTTTGACTTTGAGTTGCTCTTACCTTTGATCAAGGACGATCATTTCTCTCATAACTATCTTGCATGAGACTCTACTTCCCTGTGGTGATGTTACAATAAATGTCTTTCGTCAGGTCACCTATGCAATCAACATTCTTCGCCCTGCTGTTCACTGTCATCACATCAGGTGTCATTTGGAAGCACTTCGCCGTTTGAATCATTCTCTGGGTTACTTTACGGATCTCTAACGCTACGCTAGGATGCAACTTTGCTGCTGACGTGTAATCGCCTCCGAATCTCACTTCTCTGTTCTCGTATTCTATGCCGTCTTGTGTTTGGCTCAATAACCAAGCAACTGTTCAGTATTCACTTGTATTGTGTGCAACAGTACCATCCAATGAACATTTGGAGTCCGATATATCGCATGAAACCATTGTTCACAGTGACACATGCAGCTTCCTGTCTTCAATGGAACTAAACCCTCAGAAACAGGACAGTGACGGGCTAATGTGCGTAGTGTGCTCCGGAAGGTCTCAGTTTTCCCTCTTCTAAAATGATGTGAGGCTTCGAATGCACGGGCAGCTCGGAGATACGTTTAATCACAGTGAGCGGAAGGATTATTTCGAGACGTCGCATGTAGTTCTCTGATTTTTCACGGGTCCGTAAATCAATGGGTGAAAACGGAACCCTAACAGTATCCTTTGTTATCCGCCTCTCTGCCTGTCTGTTGGTCCGTCGTGGCCCCCTTATCTCATGAACGGGTAGAAATAACAAATTGAAATTTATGACACATACTAAGGTCAATGGACACTTGACCATGTAGATAATATTAACTTCTAAGTCGATGCTATCAAAAGATATGGCCATCTATGTCACATATTTTGATACGTGCAAATCACATATCAAAGTCTATAGGGTATTTCCGTTGACTTAGGTCCATAATATTTGGCAAGCAGGATGACTTTACAGTACAAATAAAGGAAAAATTCTAAAATTCATAATTTGTACTTATAGATCACCCGAAAATTTATTTTTGTCACTTATTATCCACTGTGTGACTACCCGTCTCTAAAGACCACTTTTCCTCATGGATGTGTACACGTATCGAGCTAATATTTAAATTTCTCCAAGTCAGTGCATTCAAAGGATACTACCACTTACGTTACATGTTTGGATACTCACAAACTCACTCATCAAAACCTGCAGGGTACTTCCCGTTGGCCCCGAATCATGAAAGTTGGCAAAGAAAAAATTTAAGCCTCTTAATCAAACGAATCAGAAGATGTCATTTATGGAACATACTTAGATAATGCAAACTTACTCACCAGAATTTATAGGTTACTTCCAGTTTTCCCATGAAATTTTAGAAGAAGCAAGCTTTCACAATACATGTATTCTAAAAATTTGAAAACTGTTAATTTGTAATTATGTCACACAAAAAATCTTTGTATTACTTATTCCTCTGTCATTCTGTCCATCTGTTATGACCGCTTTTCCTCAGCACTTTCAATAGTAAGCGTGATAGTAAACAAGAAATTTAGGCATAAAACATTGTCGAAAGTCTCGGAATTCCCTAGACTGATGTCTTGCCAGTATTGGTATCGATAAAAGGAAAAAAATCTCCTCGGTTCCCGGGAAGGATGAACTCTCTGTATACAAAATTAAGTTTGAACGGAATCCTCAGCGTGTTAGTCCCACTCACACTTGGCCAGTTGTTAATTTTAAATAATTAAGAGCATGGCTAGCTTGTAAATATGCCCTCTTTGTGATCTCTGCGTCATTTCTGCGTAAAATGATTCAGTATAACGTATGAGTGAATAATCTGAATTGCAATGAACGTGTTATTTCTTCATGTCATGACTTTTGTCCACTCAACCAAATTTGCGCGAACGTATGAACCAGATTGCTTAATTGAACGTTGTCGGTGGTTAGATACTGCTATTTCTCCTGGACCTGTATAATGAACACTTTTTGGATACTCCCACATGACAACAGCATTGTTCACAGTGCTACAAGTGTACATTACCGGTTTGATAAACACTCAAGCATCCATTCTCTCCTCGAGCGACGTGCTGAATAACCCGATCTCTGTAAAACAGAAAACATTTGTAACAATTAGGAACAACGAGAGAAACAGAGCAGTCAACATTGGGCAGTCAACAATGCCGTAGTGACCAATAAGTGGAGTTAGAACACCTGAAGAAATCAGATCCTCTTCCTTGCGGATCAGAGATGGTTATGAAGCTGTAGGCAGTATTTCATGGTGTTAGTACACTCCCACACATATGCAGTCGTTTCACTAACTGCTGTGAAATTTGTTATTGACTGACAGTTGGAACGATACTTGCGTTCTTGGAAGCAAGAGAGCCACCCGTTTGATTAATGTTCGCTTTTAAATAATTTTCTACTTAACTAACGAAATAGTCATTATAGTTTTTTGTTCCAAGCGTTAGTAAATTATCAAGACATCTGAATGACCGTGAAATAAATGTACAGAACCGTCAAATCTCGCTAATTCAGTGACAAAAGCTACATCTACATCTGAATCTACATGCTTACTCTGCAATTCACAATTAAGTGCTTGGCAGAGGGTTCATCGAACCACAATCATACTATCTCTCTACCACTCCACTCCCGAACAGCGCGCAGGAAAAACGAACACCTAAACCTTTCTGTTCGAGCTCTGATTTCTCTTATTTTATTTTTATGATCTCTTCTACCTATGTAGGTTGGGCTCAACAAAATATTTTCGCATTCGGAAGAGAAAGTTGGTGACTGAAATTTCGTAAATAGATCTCGCCGCGACGAAAAACGTCTTTGCTTTAATGAATTCCATCCCAACTCTGCCACACTCTCTCCCCTATTACGTGATAATACAAAACGAGCTGCCCTTTTTTGCACCCTTTCGATGTCCTCCGTCAATCCCATCTGGTAAGGATCCCACAATGCGCAGCAATATTCTAACAGAGGACGAACGAGTGTAGTGTAAGCTGTCTCTTTTGTGGACTTGTGGCATCTTCTAAGTGTCCTGCCAATGAAACGCAACCTTTGGCTCGCCTTCCCCACAATATTATCTATGTGGTCTTTCCAACTGAAGTTGTTCGTAATTTTAACACCCAGGTACTTAGTTGAATTGACAGCCTTGAGAATTGTACTATTTATCGATTAATCGAATTCCAACGGATTTCTTTTGGAACTCATGTGGATCACCTCACACTTTTCGTTATTTAGCGTCAACTGTCACCTGCCACACCATACAGCAATCTCTTCTAAATCGCTTTGTAACTGATACTGGTCTTCATATGACCTTACTATCCGGTAAATTACAGCATCATCTGCGAACAACCTAAAAGAACTGCTCAGATTCTCACCAAGGTCATTTATATAGTTCAGGAACAGCAGAGGTCCCAGGACGCTTCCCTGGGGAACACCTGATATCTCTTCAATTTTACTCGATGATTTGCCGTCTATTACTACGAACTGCGTCCTTCCTGACAGGAAATCCCGAATCCATTCGCACAACTGAGACGATACTTCAGAGGCACGCAGCTTGATTAGAAGTCGCTTGTGAGGAACGGTGTCAAAAGCTTTCCGGAAATCTAGAAATACGGAATCAACTTGAGATCCCCTGTCGATACTGGCCATTACTTCGTACGAATAAAGAGCTAGCTGCGTTGCACAAGAAAGATGTTTCCTGATACCATGCCTATTACGTATCAATAGATCGTTCACTTCGATGTGATTCATAATGTTTGAATACAATATATGCTCCAACTTACTAATGGAGAAGTGCTTTGGAATAAGTGTGTAATTGCAGCTTAGGAAGATATTGTAAACACATACAACATGCATGAGAAGTATGTAGAGAGTCTGACGGGTCTATGTGCACGTATTTTTATATGTGGTGCCTTAATATGCACAAAAATCAATGCGTGGGTTGTCTTTCCTATGCGTCGAACACACTCCCCACAAAAATAACACAAACTTCGCCATCCGATGTCGTAGCTCCAGCACTAAGTGTACTACAGCTGTCTGTACAGACTACCCATTTTGTATCCACGCATCCATATTTCAACAACTGAATTGCTACCCAGAGGAAAATAAGCAGTAATGACTTGTTCTTTCCACATGCATGAGGTCTCTTCGGGAAGTAAGGTCGGAACGGTTCCGAAATGGAAACCATCATACAAATCCAAAATGTTTTAACAGTTTTCTACATCTTCTAGCCATTCTCTACATAGTCATACACACTGTTTTTCTGTTGTTGTCTGTTCTTATCGTATTATGCTAGGCACTTTCCTCGATACATAACAATTTGTGTGCAAGCTGATGTTCCCTATATTCGCCTCTACACTCGACTTTCTAATGCAAAATATGGTTCAAATGGCCCTAAGCACTATGGGACTTAACATCTGAGGTCGTCAGTCCCCTAGACTTAGAACTACTTAAACCTAACTAAGCTAAGGATATCACACACATCCATGCTCGAGGCAGGATTCGAACCTGCGACCGTCGCAGCAGCGTGGTTCCGGTCTGAAGGGCCTAGAACCGCTCGACCACAGCGGACGGCTTTCTACTTCACTAACATTTCTTTAAAGTGTTTGCTTTCTCCTCTAAAGCAGGGCCGGCCAGAAATTCTGCACACGTTTGGTGCTCCTGCACATGTGCAACTTCCGGGTCACAGCGAGCACGCCGCAGCCGTCAGCGTTCATGTAGTGAATGTTTCTACGCAAGATGTCGCTTTATCCACTTGCTGGGATACTCTGTACCGGCGCATTCTAGTGCTTTCCACAGCTTGCAAGCCAACCATGGGAAGGTATTTCGCGTATTAAACATCTAAAATACTGTCACAGTCTACTCATTGAGACGTCTACTTTTATGTTAACAGTTCGATCCAGTAAGACAAGTAATACAGTTAACAACCGTGAGTTTTTTTAAGGCAGCTTGACTTACGGCACGTAAATACGCGTAATGTTTTTGATCTAGTATTTAAGAAAGAGAGCAGTTAGTGACTTCGGTTTACTCATTTTCATCATCGAGAAAAATCTTTCACAAACATATGTCGACCCGAACATGGACATAACTCTCGCGGTTTTTCGGTGCAGGCGTGGAAATTTTTGATGTGGAAAATTTTCGAAGATTTCTTTTGTACTTCTCACTGCAAAGAACTTGTCCTGCAGTCTTGTATTGCACTTTAGGTCGATCAGTTCCATCTATAGATCATTCGGAGCATCTTCAACTGACGACGAGAACGGTAGAGCAAAGAGGCGAATGACGGGAGACAAACTCTTAACATCTGCAAATCGTGCTCGAAATTGTTCATGGATCAGTGCAAGAATCGGGAAATGTGCAGTGTTTTCTGTCAATAGGTGGCTCTCCCAAAGCGCTAACTTTCTTTCAAAGGAGTTTACTTTTTCCAACATGTCAGAAATTAAATTATTTTCACCTTGCAAACTGACGTTCAGGCTGTTCATGTGAGACTTAATGTCCACGAGAAATGCAAGGTTTCATATCCAACAAGGGTCTTCCAACATAGGTTCACTTTTTCCCTTCTCATGTAAGAATGTTACTATGAACGTAAATCAAAAAATATTTTCAGCATTCTACCTCGACTGAGCCAGCGTAGTTCGGTATAGTAAGATATGTCGCCGTACTCCGCTCGTAATTCCTCCAAAAACCTCCGAAACTGGCGATGCGTAAGCCCATGTGTCTCCAGATAGTTTAGATAGTTTACAGTACGCACAAAAATGTGTATGACGTTTGCTAACGTTACTGATTTTGCACAAAGCGCCTCTCGATGCAGAATGCAGTGAATTCCACACAACGTCTCGTCTGTGCGCCCTAACTTTTTGCGTATCCGTGCTACGAGTCCTCACTGATGGCCTTGCATTGATGTTGCTCCATCTGTGGTCACTGAGACTAACTATTCCAGTCCATACCGACACCATCAATCGCTTGCTCGCCAGCTTGGAGCAAGTCCGCACCTGTAGTAGTGCCTTTCAAAGGTACTAAGTCCAAAACGTCCTCTGTTACACAAAGAGCGTTACCAAAGACACCTCGTATGTATATCACAACCTGGGTTATATCTGTAAGATCGGTTGTTTCATCGAGCGCAACAGAGAAAGCTACAAAGTCTTTAGCCTTATTTATTAGCGGCCTGTGCACATCGCCGGCCATAGCACTGATACGTCTGGTCATTGTTTGTTTGCATACACTGATTTCTTGAAACCTACTGATGTTCGTGGTACACACAAGTTCTGCAGCATCAATCAGACACCCTTTCACAAACTCTCCTTCGGAAAAGAGTTTCCCAGATTCCGCAGTTCTTAATGCGATTTTAAAACTTGCAGTGAAGATTTAGTGTGGTTGTCATTCTGGAAAATTGAAAACAGTACATTGTACAGCGTACAATAAAATAGACATAAATGTAACACAAGAAACTAAGAGTTCAAGAAGTATCAGTTACTTTGGCGTACAGTCAAATGGAGTTGATGCGTCTCATCCATTTTTTATTTATTTATTTATTTATTTATTGTTCCGTGGGTCCACATTAAGGAGAAGTCTCCATGGTCATGGAACGAGTCAATACATGAAATTACAACACGATTGTAGAAACAGATAAAATGAAATATAAGAAACATATTCAGTTGCAGATTGTAGGAACAGATAAAATGAAATATAAGAAACATATTCAGGCGACACGTCGTTAGTTTAAATAAAGAAAATCAAGAATGTAACAGTGGAATTTGCTTAATTTTTTAGCTCTTCCAGGAGCTCCTCGACAGAGTAGGAGTAGTGAGCCATGTGGAAACTCTTCAGTTTAGACTTAAAAGCGTTTGGGCTACTGCTAAGATTTTTTAGTTCTTGTGGTAGCTTATTGAAAATGGATGCAGCAGAATACTGCACTACTTTCTACACAAGAGTCAAGGAAGTGCATTCCACATGCAGATTTGATTTCTGCCTAGTATTAACTGAGTGAAAGCTGCTAACTCTTGGGAATAAGCTAATATTGGTAACAACAAACGACATTAAAGAAAATATATACTGTGAGGGCAATGTCAAAATTCCCAGACTACTGAATTGGGGTCGATAAGAGGCTTTCGAACATACACCATACATAGCTCGAACAGCCCGTTTTGAGCCAAAAATACCCTTTTTGAATCAGAAGAATTACCCCAAAAAATAATACCATATGACATAAGCGTATGAAAATATGCGAAGTAGACTACTTTTCGTGTTGAAATGTCATTTATTTCAGATACTGTTCTAATGTTAAATAAAGCGGCATTTAGTTTCTGAACAAGATCCTGAACATGGGCTTTCCAAAACAGCTTACTATCTATCCGTACGCCTAGGAACTTGAACTGTTCCGTCTCGCTTATAACATGCTCATTCTGTCTGATTAAAATATCAGTTCTTGTTGAATTGTGAGTTAGAAACTGTAAAAACTGAGTCTTACTGTGATTTAGCATCAAATTATTTTCCAGAAACCACGAACTTATTTCATGAACTACATTATTTGATAATGTTTCAATATTACACACAAGACCCTTCACTACCAAGCTGGTGTCATCAGCAAACAGAAATATTTTTGAATCACCTGTAATACTAGAAGGCATATCATTTATATAAATAAGAAACAGCAGTGGCCCCAGCACCGATCCTTGGGGAATGCCCCATTTAACAGTGCCCCATTGGGACTGAACATCATTACCACTCTCAATATTGCGGAGAATTACCTTCTGATTTCTGTTCTTAAAGTAAGAGGCGAACCAATTGGTAGCTACTCCCCTTACTCCATAATGTTCCAACTTCTGCAGTAATATTTTGTGGTCAACACAGTCAAAAGCCTTCGTTAAATCAAAGAAAACACCTAACGTTCGCAACCTTTTACTTAATCCGTCCAAAACCTCACAGAGAAACGAGACTATAGCATTTTCAATTGTTAAGCCATTTCTAAAACCAAACTGTACATTTGACAGCAAATTATGTGAATTTAAATGCTGCAGTAACCTTGTATATACAACCCTCTCGATAGCTTTAGCAAACACCGACGGCATAGAAATAGGTCTATAATTGTCAACATTATCCCTGTCTCCCTTTTTATAAAGTGGCTTCACTACCGAATACTTTAATCGGTCCGGAAACCGACCACTCCTAAAGGAAAAGTTACAGATATGGCTAAGTACTGGGCTAACATACATGGAACAATACTTCAGTATTCTGCTAGATACCCCGTCATATCCATGAGAGTTCTTGGTCTTTAGTGATCTAATTATTAACTCAATCTCCCTCTTGTTAGTATCATGGAGGAGCATTTCAGGTAACAGTCTCGGAACACTTTTCTTTACGAGAGCTATATAATACCCTGTTGGGACTAGGTTTCTATTTAGTTCATCTGCTATATTCAGAAAGTGATTATTAAATACTGTACATATATGCGACTTATCAGTAACACGGATATTCCCACTACGCACTGATTCTATGTCCTCGACCTGTCTATTCAGACCAGCCACTTCCTTTACGACTGACCATATGGTTTTAATTTTATCCTGAGACTTAGCTATTCTATCTGCATACCACATACTTTTTGCCTTCCTAATAACTTTTTTAAGCACGTTACAATACTGTTTGTAATGAGCTATTGCATTTAGATTGTGACTGTTTCTAACGTTCTGATGTAATTGCCACTTGTTCTACAAGATATTCTTATACCTTTCGTCAGCCACTCAGGCTGCCTGTTTGTGCTAGTACCCTGTTTTGAACGTTCTAACGGAAAGCAACTTTCAAAGAGCACGAGAAAAGTCTTGAGGAAAGCATTATATTTATCGGCTACTGTATCCGCACTATAAACATCTTGCCACTCGTGTTCCTTGATAAGGTTTACAAAAGTCTCTACAGCAACTGGATCAGCTTTCCTAAAAAGTGGGAAACTATATTTAACATGTGTTGCAGCACAAAAATCTTTTAGACTTAAAATTTGTGCATCATGATCTGAAAGGCCATTCACCATTTTGCTAACAGAATGCCCTTCTAGTAATGATGAATGAACAAAAATATTGTCTATGGTTGTTCTACTGTTCCGTTGCACTCTCGTTGGAAAGAATACGGTTTGCATAAGATTATATGAATTAAGGAGGTCTACCAACAGCCTTTTCCTTGCACAATCACTCATACAATTTACATTGAAGTCACCACATGTAACTAACTTTTTGTATTTCCTATAAAGTGAACCAAGAATCTCCTGTAGCTTTAGCAAAAATGTTGTGAAATCGGAGTCTGGGGATCTATAAATAACAACAGTAAGAAGTTTAGCTCCACTAAATTTAACCACACCTGCACAACATTCAAACACCTTTTCAGTGCAGTACTTTGAAACATCAATTGACTTAAATGGGATACCGTTTTTCACATACATGGCTACTCCTCCACACCGCAAAGAGCTCCTAGAAAAGCTGCCAGCCAACCTGTATCCTGGTAAAGGATGCCTCTGAATTATCTCCTTATTTAAGAAGTGTTCAGATATACCAATAATTTCAGAGTAAACATCTATAAGCAGTTCACTAACTTTATCTCTAATGCCTTGTATGTTTTGATGAAATCTACTAATTCCCTCATTAATCGGATACCTAAGCTTTGTCGAAAGTGGTTTCTTTGTTAGAGAAACTTCCCTTAAGCAGGAATACCTGTCAGCTGACGTCAATCTAAAAAAGGTACAGCTCTAACACCCACAACTACCGGAATTTTCCCATGAGTGATCCCACCACCCCCACCTATGCTGTCACCTATAAGCTTTGCCAACCTCCCCTTTCCATACCTGTTGAGGTGCAGGCCATGTCTAGTGAAACCCGTCCTGCTGATAGACTCCACCGACACCACTGAAATGTGACTCATGCCTTCTGTCATTAGCGCACCCCCAAGTTTCATGTTATTTATTACGCCTGACGGCTGTATTAAGATGAGGCCGATCGTGACGCTGAAACAGTTCCACGAAATGCACATTCGTGTTGCCAGTCTGAGTGGCTATCTTTTCCAGGTCACCATCTATGTCATACTCCCCACCCCTATCAATACTATTACCAGCCCCACCCACAATCACTGCCTGATCCTCTTTTGTAAAATCCCTACATAACCCCCCTATGTTAAAAGTCACCTGAGCCAATCCTGCATTAGGCTTCACAATGCTAGTGACCTTGTACTCACTCCCCAAAACTTCCTGCAACTGCTGGCCTACACCTCTACCATGAGAACTACCTAACAGCAGAACCTTCTTCTTTCTCTTAGACTTTGCAACTATCCTGGCCACCGTAACTGCTGAGGTCTGCTGCATACTTCCTACATCTACAGCTACTAGAGATTCCTCTCCACTAGACTCTGACAGTTGGTCATATCTATTACAAACACCAATAGTAAAACAATCTGAAAATCTCCTTCTCCTAGCAGATCTCTTGCCAGCAGCCAGCTCCCATTCCCCAACCCCCTTCACCCTCTTCATCCTATCTAGCTCCTCCTGTGCGTTTTTCAACTGCACCTGAAGGGCACGGATCTTACGCTCCTGCTCCTCTATAAACTTACTCTTGCTACATAGCCTGGAGTTCCAGGAGAGGATCTCACCAGAATGCCCACTGGCTTCCCCACTGCATTCCCCCCAGTGAAAATACTTCGAACAAGTCTCACACCGCAATCCACTACTCACGAACCTACGGCAAAGCCCACACTTCTCACGCATGGTAAAATTTTACAGTTATTGAAACAAGAAAACAACTTTATCTAAGTTCCGCTACTACAATAAGATGTTAAAAACTGACTACAATAATCACAAACTTGCTCTACAAGGAAAGTAGAGCAGGGCTGGCCAAACGCTGCAGCTTCTTAAGGACATTTAATTTTGCTTGACGTTCTTCACTGTTGAGTACACTACACTCGTCTTTGTGATATGTATTGTAATGTATTTCAACTGAAAACTTACGCTGGCCGCCTATTATTCGGCGGCACATAAAACACTGTGAGTTTTCGCCAATGGATACAAAAAAGAACTGCAGTTCCCAGGCATTTTTAAACGACTGAGAACATAGATCTCCTGTCCTTTGCTTTTTCACAGTACCTGCCGTTTCTCAGAAATTCTCTGTTAAGGTTACGGTCACCAAGGGTAAATGAGACTGCGTATGCTGCGCTCTTGCTTGTACCACATAAACAGGGAAGTAGAGCCGCCGCCGTTCATTTAGGACACATGGCTGATAACAGATGTCGCTGTCGCACACGTGCGCACATGTGCAGCACTTCCGCACGTCTGCACACTGTGCAGCGTTTGGCCAGCCCCGCTCTAAAACGAATGAGTTAACACTCCTGCCTTTTGTGACTCTGATGGGACGACTATTTTTGATTTGGTTTCTTCCGTCCTGGGAAAGAATTTTTTAGCACGTCTGCATAGTTTTTCTTACAGTTAAGGTGGCGCCTTTGGTACATTGAATAGTGTAAATATTGCATTACATACAAGTTTCATATATTCCAAATTCACTGATTTGACTGAAAGTGTACTGAAACAATTCTCAGTTGTTGAATAGATATATGATGTCAGCCTTCCTTCTGTGAATGTACGTATTAGACAGTGATATTAACGTGGCGTCTCTTGAGGGTAACGTAATTTTATGTCGGGTGTGGCTGTACGTTACTTGAAACCCGGCTACCGTAATGACTGTAAAAGACGATTGGGGTGCAGTAAGTGCACCTGTATCTGGACGGGCATACAGAGCACGCTCACGGCCATTGTTTAGAGGCGCGTGGGCAGGGGTGGGGTCACCAGCTGACCTGTTGTTGCATCTCTGGGTGCGCCGTTTGTGCTCGTGTCTGTTTGCACCACTATTTGCTGAAGCACAGCTGTCCTCCTCTGTCAGCACGGTACAGCACGTTAATGCGGTAAGCAGCCGCATTCAGCGCTGACCATTACACAGAACTCGCAGACGGCTCCGCACACCTGATAACGTGGTTGTGAACACCCCCATCGGGGCACAGGTGTATTCCTGGTCACGCTAGCCCGCACAACACGTCTTGCCACACCGTCCACTAACTACACGTCGTTTTAATGTTGCAAATAACGTATCTCTGGTATTTTTTTTAAAGGGGAGTATGACATCAAATGGGCTGTCTTGGGGCAGGAGAGGCACTGCAGGACATTTTAATTTCCACTGTCTATACTTTTACAAATAAACTCATAAAACTTTGTGAGCATGACCAGGAAGGGTTCAGGATTCCCACTCATAGTAGTGGAAGTTCAAAAACATAGTAAAATAATTTTTTTTTTACTTGTGAAAGTTCATTATTTTTTCACTTACTGTTGGCTGTATTTGTTGCTTTAGGTACACTTTCATTCAGAAGTAAGAGAGATTCTTTGATGAATTTTGCACGGAATACAAACCATACATACTTAAAGGTCTATGAAACTAGAATTTATTTAATTTATGGAAAAATAAATGAGCTGTTACATTTTAAATTTCATGTTTAGAAAATATTCAAATTTTATAGTTAATTATCTCAATTTTTACCACAGTTTGTAATGCATTTGGAAAATTCTAGAGTTTCATACACCTGTAAGTATGGTTTGTATGCTGTGCAAAATTCATCAAAGAATGTCTCTTACTTATGAATAAAAGTGTACCTATAGTAACAAATTCAAACAATAGTAAGTGAAAAAATGATGAAATTTCACACGAAAAAATAAATATTTTCTTATATTTTTGAACTTCCATTGCTATGAGTGTGAATCCTGAATCCTTCCTGGTCATGCTGACAAAGTTTTATGAATTTATTTGTAAAAGTATAGACAGTGGAAGTTAAAATGTCCTGTGGTGCCTCTCCCGCTTTAAGTCAGCCCGTTTGATGTCCTACCCCCCTTAAGTCATCATTATTCGACCGGTTTGATGCTGCCCTCTATGTTTTCCCATCTTTTTCTAACGTTTTCGTTAGTACTTTGACGAAATTTTCTTAGTCTATGTATTTACATTTTTTCTTTCTTTCTGTAATTAACACTGAGCGATTGTAAAAGGACATAATAGCCTCTCTTACATTCAGAATTTTATTGAAACGACATGGAAGGAAACATCACCAACTCGATCGCAGGTTTTAAGGACAAAATCGCATACTTCCGAAACATCTGCTCCAGCCGTCAATCGTGGTTTAAAATTTGCGCCATAATTGTGATATTACGCAGCTATGACCTTCTGAATGCACGGCTCTTAAACATCGCGCGCACCACCGTTTTTCTGTAATGATCTGCTCCAATGCAATCGCTTAATGCCCGTGCGCCAAGTACTGTACTGTACAGCGGAGTGACAATCACAGTCCTTCTATTCGTGGAATGAGGACGGAGAGGGAAGAGGAGGGGGGAATAGGTCACTACTGCAGAACGTGTTTTGAAATCCTTTACGAGAAATCACCGGCCGCTGTGGCAGAGCGGTTCTAGGTGCTTCAGTCCGGAGCCGCGCGACTGCTACAGTCGCAGGTTCGAATCCTGTCTCGGACATGGATGTGTGTGATGTCCTTAGGTTAGTTAGGCTTAAGTAGTTCTAGGTTCTAGGGGATCGATGACCTCAGATCTTAAGTGCCGTACGACTCAGAGCCATTTGAAGCATTTTTTAAAGAGAACTCGTTGTTCTACTCCGAAAGTCAGTCTCATGACAATAAACGTTCCGTGTTACTTATATATATTCACCTAACGAGACTGGCATTGCCTGGGTATTCATTATCTCTTACAAAATAAAACAAGGAATGAACTGTGTTTGTAGCATAACATCGAAAAAGTTTCATATTCGTGAAAATACCTTAGAAATTGTGACGTGGTCGTACAAATAAATATGGATGATGTATTATGCATAGTACAAAAAATACAAGTGGTCTGTAATGTTTATTTCTGTAACTTGGGCGCAGCTGCTTTGAGTGTCTGAAACGCGATTTTACAAACGTCCCCATGACAACGTCTCTTATAGCTGTATAGACGCCATTGTTTTTGCCTACAGCCGTTTCAGCTTCGAAGTATAAATCTGTCGAAAGCGCTGAAAATGTCAGGAATTTTCATGACTCGCCTGTAGGAGTGCCTTAGTTGAAACAATAAAAGTATTTAAACTTAGTGCATGATACAGCACTTTTCCACGTATCTCAGTGCTTGTGACGCCGTATCCTTTGAGGTATTTGTCGTACAATGAAAAATCTTTGTAACTACATTCAATGGTATTTGTGGATACTGCCTGCGATATATGTTGCGAACAGAGTCGCTACCAAAGAAGTAATACATTTAAACGCCATGCAAAATATAGCAGCTTCTCACGCACCTCATTGTTTATGACGTTTCATTGGTTGACATGAGAGGTAGGTGGTTCTTACCGTCAGTACGATTCTTGTCTGACACTAAGGGATATGTGTACCAAGGTTGGTTGGGATCGATAAAGTGGTTTCGGAGGAGGTGTAGAACAGACACACGCACACACATACACACAGACATATATATATATACACACACACACACATCCTTTAAAGCAGATTGAATAAAGGTAAGGTGGTGAAATGGAATTAATGATTTTTTATTTACAATTTAATCATGTCAGTCGTGTTATGAATAGCCCAACTCCTGCATATGTACTTCAATTTAGCAGTCAGTTTTGCAATAAAAGGAAAATAATGCACAACAGCAGTACCAATAATTAAATAGTACTTCTTTAATGACATATTCAGTTCGTTAACTTGGCTGCATTTGTGAATCGCTATATAAAAGCGTTCAAAGCAAAGAGATCTGTGGCGCCAACTACAGGTTAGGAGCCTCGCACTTTCACATACCGAACAAAACAGTATCGCTTGTTTGTTCATCCGCATTATGAACACGATCCTCTTACTCATTCCGCTGAACGGTACGTCGCGCTCGATCATTAGGCTGCTGCAGTATGACAGAGCGCCTGTACAAGAGACGGTGTTTGCGAAATTTAAAATCTGTTAAATGAAGTCCGTACTTTCTGAATTAGGGACAAGATTTTCGCGGGGTGTGGATTGCTTGGTCTGATATAAGAATGGTCCCTTGTATTTAAAGTATGAGTTCGAGTTGGTGATCTTTCCTTGTTGGATATGTGGTTAAGGTGTCAACTTGTAGCACAATATTTTAGGTTTGATTCCCTTGTTGTTGTAGTACCGAATTCTGCCACTAGGAACGACAGCAAGTTGAGAAACAAATGGTAGACTTCACAAGATCTGAACGTGTTTGTGGTATGTTTTGGATGGCAGAAACAAAGTCAGCAACAAGAGTTCAAAAGTTTCACACCGAGTTCCACTAAGATCCTCCTAGGAGGCATACAATTAACTAATGGCTCAGAACCTCGACCAGACTGGTCGCAGCATCTCCACTGGTTTCAGAGGGTCTCGTCGCGCGAATGAGAGAGAGTTTTGTTCGCAGAAAACACAATTTGCGTCGCGATAGCTTGGAGTACCTCATTCGTTACGCAAGAGATTGCACATGAAGCCACACAAACAGATATTGGAGAAGTGAAGCCAAATATAAAAGATTGGCAAGAAACTGATGACAGATGGGAATTTGTTGTATGGGCAATGACAAGCATCTGCAGCAAAAGTGTAATTTGAAGTGGAAGCTAAGTAAAAGGGACTGTGTGGTATGAAAATGGTTCAAATGATTCTGAGCACTATGAGACTTACCTTCTGAGGTCATCAGTTCGATAGAACAGAACTAATTAAACCTAACTAACCTAAGGACATCACACACATCCATGCCCGGGGCAGGATTCGAACCTGCGACCGGAGTGGTCGCGCGGTTCCTGACTGAAGCGCCTAGAACCGCTTGGCCACACCGGCGGCCGTTGCATGAGACTTGCAGTGTTTTGCTACAAGGTGAAGCCTTTACTGCCTGCATAAGTTTTCTCAGAAAAGTTCTATATGTAAGTAACGTTGCTAAGTTCTTTGGGAATCACCATATATTATCTACTTCACCTGAAATATTTGTCTTCGGTAAGGTATAAATGCTGCTAATTGACAGGCGAAGTCCATCTGTAGAGGAAGACCCGTTGAAGAATAAGGCATATACGAGAAGGAACATACCATCGTTGAATGAAGCCATAACAACAGTAGTAAACGCGGTAACGAGCAATACTCTCTCTTATTAATTACGGAATGACTGCAAAGTAAGCTCAGGACATTTTGATCAAAAGTAGCGTGTCCTCGAATACGGAAGGTAAGTGATGGACCTATAGTACGAGGCTGATGTACTGTGTCAGCTTAACATCATCACCAATTAAGAGCATTATGTATGGAAGCAGATGATCATACACCAAGCATACATAGACGTGGTAGCAGAATTAAAAACAAAGTCGTAATAAGGTACAAATTTACTGTAATGTTCAAAATACATAACTTAATAACTGAAGTACCTACACATGCATCAATTGGTAGCAGGAATGCAAGGCTCAAGGAATCTGATTGGTTCTGGATATGGCCGCAGCTGGAATAAAAGAAGGCAAGAGCGGAAGTGTGTTGTATTAAAAATATCTTTTTTTAGAATGTGACCATTCCTTTTCATTTGCGAAAAGTCATATATACTTTATTCTTAACCACAAGCGACATACATTTAACTTCACTCTATACAGTGCCATCTTTCTTGGTTTCCAAACTAGACACAGGAACATCAGTATAAAATGGATTAACTCCTTGGAAGGACATTTTGTTTTTCAAATATTCGCAAATTAGTCCATTCCGTAGCTTTTTCAACTCAAACAGACGTGGAAGGCTTTGAATATTTATAAATATATGTCCTTCATGCAATACCAGTTGATTCAAATCCTAGATCATTACTACTTACAGCGCGAATACTCGCCATTGGACATTGTTCCTAAAGAAAATTATTTCTGAGCGTATGTATCAATAGTTGTCCTCTTTACACATATATGTATCCTATACACACATGTTACCACCTTATTTATAATTCATTCTCATAATTGTTACTAAAAATTTAAATGCATCACGGATATAAAAATGGGATAAGTGGTCAAAAAATGGTTCAAATGGCTCTGAGCACTATGGGACTTAACATCTATGATCATCAGTCCCCTAGAACTTAGAACTACTTAAACCTAACTAACCTAAGGACAGCACACAACACCCAGTCATCACGAGGCAGAGAAAATCCCTGACCCCGCCGGGAATCGAACCCGGGAATCCGGGCGTGGGAAGCGAGAACGCTACCGCACGACCACAAGCTGCGGACAATGGGATAAGTAGAAAAGATTTTAGCATTCACACCAAAAGAACCCTGATCACATATTTTACGACAGTTGAATTCCAGGTTGAATGTATCAACAAACACGGTTGGCCACCTATACAAAAGGACCAAACACAGACACGGTAGTCATACGTTTACGATGCATCCACTGACGTTGACGACATCGTTTCCTCATAATCATTCTGTTATTTCTATGATAAACAAATGCACGACACATCCACGCTGGACGGTGTCTCCGACATATCCGTCTTCTTCTTTACATAGAAACGATGGATTATATAACAATTGGCACGGAAACCGCCAAGCCTAAAAAGTAAGTCCTAGTCACTAATAGCATCACCGTTAGAAACGAGTATTACTAGCCACTCTATGCGTAATTATTAGGCCATGTTTATTCTGATCATTGATAGTCATCTGTCTACCTTCAGCAATCTGATGTGGAACACATCCACACTGTTTCCATTTCCACCTCTCAAATTCTTCGAACGTTATAATCTTGTGCTACCTTTCATCGTAGCCAATGAAGACAAATTCAGAAAAATAAGACACGTTTGGCTTTGCAAACGGATCAATCCTTTCTGTGTCAATGTACTATTACGGATATTGGTATATGCAGATAAGTATAGCTGCTTCTTTCAAACGCCGGCCGGGGTGGCCGAGCGGTTCTAGGCGCTACGGTCTGGAACCGCGTGACCGCAGCAGTAGCAGGTTCGAATCCTGCCTCGGGCATGGATGTGTGTGATGTCCTTAGGTTAGTTAGGTTTAAGTAGTTCTAAGTTATAGGGGACTGATGACCTCAGAAGTTATCTCCCATAGTGCTCACAGCCATTTTTTTTTTCTTTCAAACCTGTTTTGACTGAAAGAACGCAATTTTCTGTTATGTTTATAGTACTCCAGTCGCATTACAGAACGACAACGGATCTGTATTTCGCACTACATTGAAAAAATTAATTTCCGATGCCATTCATTGCTTTACACGCACAACTTACTATTTGCAATTTCATTTTTTCACAAAGCCGACACGTTTTAAATTGAAAGACATTTGCAGTTGTGCAGCTATAGTACTTGAATCGCCTAGAAAAACTCTGAAGTTCTTAGCAGATAAAATTCATCCTCATAGGTACGTTAAGACTTTCACGAAATTTCATTTTAAAAAGCAACCTGGTACAACGTGACACTCAGCCTCCAATTAAAACTTCCGTTTGCGGTAATCTAGAGTAGAATAGATCCCGCGATTAGCAGGTTTCCTATCTGCTCTTAATTTACAATTCTGCAGCAGAGGTTTCGTCGTCTTATCTCTGATAAACTGAAAGCGACCTTTCGCAGTGCCAGAAAAAGGATAGAGGAGGTGTGTTTCGGTAAATATATTGAAGAATTACTTAGATTATAACACGCGTAAGAAAACCCATACGTACAAATGTGTCCAATAGAAGTCGTTTGCTTTAATAACCTAACAGTTTACCTACAGTGATATGTAAATAACTACAGAACACATTATGGCAATAACGCAGATACCATTTACATTTACATCCGATACGTTAACAGCTTATTAATTTTCTAAATACAAAGTGATACTACAAAACTACGTTTAACTGCATGCTTTGTGGGTGGAGAACTTAAATTTGAAAAAATTTCGATTCCATTTAGAACTTGTGCCTACATAATATTTACGTATGTGTAGGGAAATATGTCATTAGCGAATTTATGATTAAAGCTATTTTGCTGCACTTGCGATGACTGTTCCTTCGACCATGTGCGTAAGAACAGAGACAAAACACACACACACACACACACACACACACACACACACACATATATATATATATATATATATATATATATGTATATATATATATATATATATATGATGGACAATGACATATAAATGATGGACAATGATCTCCTCAGTGTGGATGCTCGAACTCTTACGGGAAATGACGAAAGAGTAAAAACGATAATGGCCAAGGGGCATTACATGTATGAAACTAAACTCCGTCCGAACAGGTCTTGGAAGGTCCAACGGCACCGACCGGCCACCGTGTCATCATCAGCCCACAGGAGTCACTGGATGCGGATACGGAGGAACATGTGGTCAGCACACCGTTCTTCCGGCCGTACGTCAGTTAAAGAGACCGGAGCCGCTACTTCTCAAACAAGTAGCTCCTCAGTTTGCCACACAAGGGCTGAGTGCACCCCGCTTGCCAACAGCGCTCGGCAGACCGGATGGACACCCATCCATGTGCTAGCCGAGCCTGACAGCACTTAAATTCGGTGATCTGACGGGAACCGGTGCTACCTCTTCGCAAGGCCGTGGGCAAATCCATATATAGGGTGCGGGTAAGTTGAGAATAGAGATCTGACGTGAGGCGTGCAAGACAGCCTGTGCAGTTGCGCTGTCCGCTGTGTCCGGATGGCTAACTGGTCAAATCATCTACCAAGTGAGCGGGAGACCTGGGTTAGAATCTGAGTCTGCCATTGTTTTAACAAATGCCCACTCGCAGCCAATGTCCTTAATTCTGTAACTTTGTGAGTGTTTAACTACGAAGACTGATATTATTAACGACGATATACAATCCACTAACCATGTTGTTCATGTGGTTTGCTATTTAAGGTACCAAATAACTTATTAAAGTTTTTACATTTGAATTTTACACTTTTGAAAAAGTAGATTCCTTACTGCCGAGATAGACTGATTGATCGAATATGGTGTTTTATTCATTGCACGGAAAATAAACGAAACACCCAAAAGTTGTGGTTCGATGTCAGTGCAAGTTCTTTGAAATACGGTCCTTCGGCGGATGTACAAGTGATGCAAGTTGCAGTTCTTGAAGACAGGTACAACGGTCACCATAGGGCATTACTTTTGTTAGTGGTTAGCGTTTATATCGGACCTGGTAGGGTGTCTAAGGAGTTTGAACATCTTTAGATGTTGAGTGACCACTTTGAAGAACACGGAAACGCGCATACCCGTGAGAAACATCATTATCACCACCAGAGTGCCATCATTGTGGGTCTCCATTTGGCCTGTTACTCGAATCGTGGGATAATGAGATTGTGAGATACTCGAAGGTGACAGTGGCCGGATGTATGACCGCATGGGAACGGGAGTGCATGCAAACTCGCTGACACGGTTCCGATCAACCGCGTCTGACAACAAGAGAGTATCGTCACATTTTGCACCATGCACATCTCAACCTCTTCATACACTATTGGCCATTAAAATTGCTACACCAAGAAGAAATGCAGATGATATACGGGTATTCATTGGACAGATATATTATACTAGAACTGACATGTGATTACATTTTTACGCAATTTGCATAGGTCCTGAGAAACCTGTACCCAAATCAACCACCTCTGGCCGTAATAACGGCCTTGATACGCCTGGGCAATGAGTCAAACAGAGCTTGGATGGCGTGTACACGTACAGCTGCCCATGCAGCTTCAACGCGATATCACAGTTCATCAAGAGTAGTGACTGGCGTATTGTGACCAGCCAGTTGCTCGGCCACCATTCACCAGACGTTTTCAATTGGTGAGAGATCTGGAGATTGTGCTGGACAGGGCAGCAGTCGAACATTTTCTGTGTCCATAAAGGTCCGTACAGGACCTGCAACATGCGGTCGTGCATTATCCTGCTGAAATGTATGGTTTCGCAGGGATCGAATGAAGGGTAGAGCCACGGGTCGTAACACATCTGAAACGTAACGTTCACCATTCAAAGTGCCGTGAATGCGAACAAGAGGTGACCCCATACGATCACTCCAGGTGATACGCCATTATGGCGATGACGAATACACGCTTCCAATGTGCGTTCACCGCGATGTCGCAAACACGGATGCGACCATCATGATGCTGTAAACAGAAACTGGATTCATCTGAAAAAATGACGTTGTGCCATTCGTGCACCCAGGTTCGTCGTTGAGTACTCCATCGCAGGCGCTCTTGTCTGTGATGCAGCGTCACGTTTTTTTTTCTTTTTCTTTTTTTTTTTGTCATCAGTCTACTGACTGGTTTGATGCGGCCGGCCACGAATTCCTTTCCTGCGCTAACCTCTTCATCTTAGAGTAGCACTTGCAACCAACGTCCTCAGTCATTTGCTTGACGTACTCCAATCTCTGTCTTCCTCTACAGCTTTTGCCCTCTACAGCTCCCTCTAGTACCATGGAAGTCATTCCCTCATGTCTTAGCAGATGTCCTATCATCCTGTCCCATCTCCTTATCAGTATTTTCCACATATTCCTTTCCTCTCCGATTCTGCGTAGGGCCTCCTCATTCCTTACCTTATCAGTCCACCTAATTTTCAATATTCGTCTATAGCACCACATCTCAAATGTTTCGATTCTCTTCTGTTCCGGTTTTCCCACAATCCATGTTTCACTACCGTACAATGCTGTACTCCACACGTACATCCTCAGAAATTTCTTCCTCAAATTAAGTCCGGTATTTGATATTAGTAGACTTCTCTTGGCCAGAAAAGCCATTTTTGCCATAGCGAGTCTGCTTTTAACGTCCTTCTTGCTCCGTCCGTCATTGGTTATTTTACTGCCTAGGTAGTAAAATTCCTTAACTTCATTAACTTCGTGACCATCAGTCCTGATGTTAAGTTTCTCGCTGTTCTCATTTCTATTAATTCTGATTACCTTCGTCTTTCTCCGATTTACTCTCAAACCATACTGTTGAAACGTCTCCTTAGAACAATTATACATGATTGTGCTTAAACTGACACACAATATTTTTAGCGCAATGCAATCTGACTTTCAATAATCCCTACAAAAGAATGGCCCTGACTAACATTAACCTACACCTTTCACAAATCACTTACCTCACAGAAATCTTCGTTACTCGAACTACTGCAATACAGCGAGCGCCACTACTGCCAGCTAAATAAAATATTCGAACTACGGAAGGCACTAACTACCGATAGGCATAGTAAGCAAATGAAAGATTTTAATAGAGAACAAACAGTGTATTTACCTTAATAGTCATAATATATATAGCAGTTCATCACATCCAGTCTTACAAATTTCAAAACGCCGCCATCTCTCTCCCCACATCCACCACTGCTGACGGCTCACCTCCAACTGCGCAACGCTACGCACTGTTAACATCCAGCTGCCAAACACTACAATGGCAGACAACAATGCAAACTAGCCACAGACTGCACACAGCACAGCCAGTGATTTTCATACAGAGCGCAACGTGGCGTTACCAATAAAAAAATCTAAACAGCCTAGTTACACTGTGTACTCATTAGACTGTTCATTCCGCTCAGCAGATCATTTAGTTCTTCTTCACTTTCACTCAGGATAGCAATGTCATCAGCGAATCGTATCATTGATATCCTTTTACCTTGTATTTTAATTCCACTCCTGAACCTTCCTTTTATTTCCATCATTGCTTCCTCGATGTACAGATTGAAGAGTAGGGGCGAAAGGCTACAGCCTTGTCTTACACCCTTCATAATACGAGCACTCCGTTCATGATCGTCCACTCTTATTATTCCCTCTTGGTTGTTGTACATATTGTATATGACCCGTCTCTCCCTATAGCTTACCCCTACTTTTTTCAGAATCTCGAACAGATTGCACCATTTTATATTGTCGAACGCTTTTTCCAGGTCGACAAATCCTATGAAAGTGTCTTGATTTTTATTTAGCTTTGCTTCCATTATTAGCCGTAACGTCAGAATTGCCTCTCTCGTCCCTTTACTTTTCCTAAAGCAAACCTGATCGTCACCTAGCTCATTCTCAATTTTCTTTTCCATTCTTCTGTATATTATTCTTGTAAGCAGCTTCGATGCATGAGCTGATTGTGCGATAATTCTCTCACTTGTAAGCTCTTGCCGTCTTCGGAATTGTGTGAATGATGCTTTCCCGAAAGTCAGATGGTATATCGCCAGACTCATATATTCTACAAACCAACGTGAATAGCCATTTAGGTGGCACTTCCCCCAATGATTTTAGAAATTCTGATGGAATGTTATCTATGCCTTCTGCATTATTTGACCGTAAGTCGTCCAAAGTTCTTTTAAATTCCGATTCTAATACTGGATCCCCTATCTCTTCTAAATCGACTCCTGTTTCTTCTTCTATCACATCAGAAAAAACTTCACTCTCTTAGAGGCTTTCAATGTATTCTTTCCACCTATCTACTCTCTCCTCTGCATTTAACAGTGGAATTCCCATTGCACTCTTAATGTTACCACCGTTGCTTTTAATGTCACCAGAGGTTGTTTTGACTTTCCTGTATGCTGAGTCTGTCCTTCCGACAATCATATGTTTTTCGATGTCTTCACAGTTTTCCTGCAACCATTTCATCTTAGCTTCCCTGCACTTCGGATTTATTTCATTCCTCAGCGACTTGTATTTCTGTATTCCTGATTTTCCCGGAACATGTTTGTACTTCCTCCTTCCATCAATCAACTGAAGTACTTCTTCTGTTACCCATGGTTTCTTCGCAGCTACCTTCTTTGTACCTACGTTTTCCTCCCCAACTTCTGTGATGGCCCTTTTTAGAGATGTCCATTCCTCTTCAACTGTACTGCCTACTGCGCTATTCCTTATTGCTGTATCTATAGCGTTAGAGAACTTCATACGTATCTCGTCATTCCTTAGTACTTCCGTATCCCACTTCTTTGCGTATTGATTCTTCCTGACTAATGTCTTGAACTTCAGCCTACTCTTCATCACTACACTACTATATTGTGATCTGAGTCTATATCAGCTCCTGGGTACGCCTTACAATCCAGTATCTGATTTCGGAATCTCTGTCTGACCATGACGTAATTTAATTGAAATCTTCCCGTATCTCCCGGCCTGTTCCAAGTATACATCCTCCTCTTGTGATTCTTGAACAGGGTATTCGCTATTACTAGCTGAAACTTATTGCAGAACTCAATTAGTCTTTCTCCTCTTTCACCCTCCTGTAACTTTTTCTTCTACTCCTTCCCCTACAACTGCATTCCAGTCGCCCATGACTATTAGATTTTCGTCCCCCTGTACATACTGCATTACCCTTTCAATATCCTCATACACTTTCTCTATCTGTTCATCTTCAGCTTGCGACGTCGGCATGTATACCCGAACTATCGTTGTCGGTGTTGGTCTGCTGTCGATTCTGATTAGAACAACCCGGTCACTGAACTGTTCACAGTAACACACTCTCTGCCCTACCTTCCTATTCATAACGAATCCTACACCTGTTATACCATTTTCTGCTGCTGTTGATACTACCCAATACTCATCTGACCAGAAATCCTTGTCTTCCTTCCACTTCACTTCACTGACCCCTACTATATCTAGATTGAGCCTTTGCATTTCCCTTTTCAGATTTTCTAGTTTCCCTACCACGTTCAAGCTTCTGACATTCCACGTCCCGACTCGTGGAACGTTATCCTTTCGTAGATTATTCACTCTTTTTCTCTTGGTAACCTCCCCCTTGGCAGTCCCCTCCCGGAGATCCGAATGGGGGACTATTCCGGAATCTTTTGCCAATGGAGAGATCATCATGACACTTCTTCAATTACAGGCCACATGTCCTGTGGATGCACGTTACGTGTCTTTAATACAGTGGTTTCCATTGCCTTCTGCATTCTCATGTCGTTGATCATTGCTGATACTTCCGCCTTTAGGGGCAATTTTCCACCCCTAGGAGAAGAGAGTGCCCTGAACCTCTATCCGCTCCTCCGCCTCCTTTGACAAGGCCGTTGGCAGAATGAGGCAGACTTATTGTGCCGTAAGTCTTCGCCCGCTAATGCTGATTATTTATCAGAATTTAGGCAGTGGCGGGGATCGAACCCGTGACAGAAGACGTTTTGATTATGAATCAAAGACGCTACCCCTAGACCACGGCTACTTCCCTACGTCACGGGTAACCGCAGCCATGGTCTCGGAGCTGATAGTCCATGCTGCTGCAAACGTCGTCGAACTGCTCATGCAGATGGTTGTTGTCTTGCAAACTTCCCCATCTGTTGACCCAGGGATCGAGACGTGGCTGCACGATCCGTCACAGCCATGCGGATAAGATGCCTCTCATCTCGACCGCTAGTGATACGAGGCAGCTGGGATCCAGCACGGCGTTCCGTATTACCCTCCTGAACCCACCGATTCTATATTCTGTTAACAGTCATTGGATCTCGATCAACGCGAGCAGCAATGTCGCGATACGATAAACTGTAATCGCGATAGGCAGCAATCCGGCCTTTATAAAGTCGGAAACGTGATGGTACGCATTTCTCCTCCTTACACGAGGCATCACAACAACGGTTTACCAGGCAACGCCGGTTAACTGCTGTTTGTGTGTGTAAATCGGTTGGAAACTTTCCTCATGTCAGCACGTTGTAGGTGTCGCCACCGGCGCCAATCTTATGTGAATGCTCTGAAAAGTTAATCATTTGCATATCACAGCATCTTCTTCCTGTCGGTTAAAGTTCGCGTCTGTAGCACGTCATCTTCATGATGTAGCAATTTTAATGGCGAGTAGTGTATTTGCACTTACCGTACGAGAACAAGTAATGGCCTCCCTGTAAAGTTCTGTGTAATCCGGCGCCATTGACAGGAGGCTATCACCAGAAGGGCTAGGGAATTACCGTCCAACGCATCGGCTGTCGTTAACACAAAAACACAGAGTGCTTCCTTTGGAATGGCGCCACGATCGGGAAGTATGTATTGCTGAAGAATGGCGCCTCATTGTGGTCAGCTAAGGATCGCAGTTCTACACTACCGCCGAAGACCACAGTCGGCAAGGTTTCAAAGAGGCTCAGTTGTCTTACTGTTGGAATCAACGTGGAGCGAGTTGTTGTGTGTGGCTTGACGTCACGGCTGGTATACTAGAGATCACAGCGGCAACCGCCTGCTGCTTGTTCCTTTGGACTGCTGATGACAGCTGGTTGGTCGATAACGGTGAAGACACTGAAATTCTCCCGTCATTGTGGCATACAAAATATAAAAAGAAAATTATAAATTTCTTCGAAATTAATTCGCTGAAATTAATCAGCTGTAGTAGGTAAAGATCTGCTACTCAATAGTGATACACGGAGATTTGGGCCCGATCGGGCCACGAAACTGGATTTCTGGCTTATCGCCAGCGGCTACCCTAGCCATTGCGGTTATCGTTGGGGTAATATTTGAGAAATAAGTAACCACAGCGAAGAACGCAGACGTTGGAATTCCAATATATAGAATCTCTTCCAGCAATTAGGGTGCCATGTACAGAAGAGAACAAGTTTTCGGTTTGACACAATAGAAAATGTAATTTCGGAACATGTTTAGTAGAAATAATTGAGCAGCCGCGTGTGTGTATTTGGCCGATGCTATTGATTCGCATCGGTGGAAATTAACTCAGTCGAACGTGAGGGCTGTCAGTTTACGTGAGCAGTGGTACGTCAAAAAGTAATTGCAATTCGTTCTGTCTTTTTTTCTGGCCTAATATGTTTGTGTTACTAGAAATACATAACGAATTCCGGTATCGCGGCTATAATCTAGCAACCTGTATCAGAATGCACTCTGCAAACGTCCAGGCGGTTTGGAACTGCCTGTCTGACAGGTTCTCGAACGCAAGCCTTTGGCTTATCTAGCAACGTCTCACCTATTGGGGCAACTGAGCACGTGTTTACTTTACTGGATTTGTAAACGATTCGCTGATACTTCTGCTGGATTAAAAACTAAGTCAGCTAGCTAGACACTTCCAGTCGTTCTGTGGGGTACGTGTCCTAGACACTAAGAAATTTGACATTTCTGTTTTCGAGTTCCGCTACACAGCAGAGTTATCACTGCCAAATTGCTTGGCTAAGAACTTTTACTGCTTGACTCCGAATGCTTCGTTACCATAACTGTTGAACAGAGATACAATGAGTAGGTGTGGAATTTTGGGTACCTACTAGAGGATTGTGACTCCTGAATAACGATGAGTAATACAAACAATTAATTTCGCATATTGCCTTATATCAGAGCTTAGCGGAAGAAGAAGAAAGTGTCAGCTGGATCCTAGATTATATCAGTTATATATTATTGATATTACAGCAAATCGAGTCGGTTGCTTATCTGTTAAAAACCGTTTTCCTTATTCTACAGTATTGTACGTTATAGTAAACCATTATCGTTTTCTTTGTGAATATAGGATATAAGTGCCTCTACTGTGTTGATTCTGTATTGAAGAACGGTTAAACTGTTACATAATCTACAATCATCGTTTCTTCTTCTGCCTTGATGAGATTACGTTTTTATTTATTGTCTATACAGACAAATAAATACAGGGTGTTTCAAAAATGACCGGTATATTTGAAACGGCAATAAAAACTAAACAAGCAGCGATAGAAATACACCGTTTGTTGCAATATGCTTGGGACAACAGTACATTTTCAGGCGGACAAACTTTCGAAATTACAGTAGTTACAATTTTCAACAACAGATGGCGCTGCATGTGATGTGAAAGATATAGAAGACAACGCAGTCTGTGGGTGCGCCATTCTGTACGTCGTCTTTCTGCTGTAAGCGTGTGCTGTTCACAACGTGCAAGTGTGCTGTAGACAACATGGTTTATTCCTTAGAACAGAGGATTTTTCTGGTGTTGGAATTCCACCGCCTAGAACACAGTGTTGTTGCAACAAGACGAAGTTTTCAACGGAGGTTTAATGTAACCAAAGGACCGAAAAGCGATACAATAAAGGATCTGTTTGAAAAATTTCATCGGACTGGGAACGTGACGGATGAACGTGCTGGAAAGGTAGGGCGACCGCGTACGGCAACCACAGGGGGCAACGCGCAGCTAGTGCAGCAGGTGATCCAACAGCGGCCTCGGGTTTCCGTTCGCCGAGTTGCAGCTGCGGTCCAAATCACGCCAACGTCCACGTATCGTCTCATGCGCCAGAGTTTACACCTCTGTCCATACAAAATTCAAACGCGGCAATCCCTCAGCGCCGCTACCATTGCTGCACGAGAGACATTCGCTAACGATATAGTGCACAGGATTGATGACGGCGATATGCATGTGGGCAGCATTTGGTTTACTGACGAAGCTTATTTTTACCTGGACGGCTTCGTCAATAAACAGAACTGGCGCATATGGGGAACTGAAAAGCCCCATGTTGCAGTCCCATCGTCCTTGCATCCTCAAAAAGTACTGGTCTGGGCCGCCATTTCTTCCAAAGGAATCATTGGCCCATTTTTCAGATCCGAAACGATTTCTGCATTACGCTATCTGGACATTCTTCGTGAATTTGTGGCGGTACAAACTGCCTTAGACGACACTGCGAACACCTCGTGGTTTATGCAAGATGGTGCCCGGGCACATTGCACGGCCGACGTCTTTAATTTCCTGAATGAATATTTCGATGATAGTGTGATTGCTTTGGGCTATCCGAAACATACAGGAGGCGGCGTGGATTGGCCTCCCTATTCGCCAGACATGAACCCCTGTGACTTCTTTCTGTGGGGACACTTGAAAGACCAGGTGTACCGCCAGAATCCAGAAACAATCGAACAGCTGAAGCAGTACATCTCATCTGCATGTGAAGCCATTCCGCCAGACACGTTGTCAAAGGTTTCGGGTAATTTCATTCAGAGACTACGCCATATTATTGCTACGCATGGTGGATATGTGGAAAATATCGTACTACAGAGTTTCCCAGACCGCAGCGCCATCTGTTGCTGAAAATTGTAACTACTGTATTTTCGAAAGTTTGTCCGCCTGAAAATGTACTGTTGTCCCAAGCATATTGCAACAAACGGTGTATTTCTATCGCAGCTCGTTTAGTTTTTATTGCCGTTTCAAATATACCGGTCATTTTTGAAACACCCTGTATGTAGTTTATAAGATGAACTGATGACATTTCAAATCTTGAGTAGCACATGTTAATAGCAGTTTCTTTATTTCTTGTATTAAAAGTACGATGGGTTACAGAACTGGAAAATGAGATTAGAGAACTGATGGCAAACGGTAGTAGACAAACTGACGAGCTGTGATGGGTCTGACAAAACCATTGAATCTATAACAGCAAATAAAAAATGAGAGTAGACTGAAAGATCCAAATGATGTGCTCAGACCAAAAGATCATTTCCTTGATGATATTTAGTTTCCTGCACTTTCGTACATATTTTGTGCTGAGGACTGTCATAAGAAACTTCCTGGCAGATTAAAACTGTGTGCCCGACCGAGGCTCGAACTCGGGACCTTTGCCTTTCGCGGGCAAGTGCTCTACCAACTGAGCTACCGAAGCACGACTCACGCCCGGTACTCACAGCTGTACTTATGTCAGTACCTCGTCTCCTACCTTCCAAACTTTACAGAAGCTCTCCTGCGAGCTTCGCAGGACAGTCTGCCGACTTCGCCCGACCCAAGTCCCTGGAGGTAGAACGATTTATACGCGATGAAGTTAAAATACCACCAACGGATCTAATTGGTATCCACTTGTCCATAGTTAGCAGTACCGTCTACGTCAAAATGATCAACGATGCGGCGTGCGACAAGGTGCTTCAAGAGGCAAAACGTGGACTGCGCTTCTGTCATTCCGACGGCAACGTCGGACCCGTTACCGTCGATCACGCAGGTCTCGGCACACGGACGATAAGGATCTTCGAACTGCCGTTCGAACTACCTGCAGGCGTCGTCATCGAGGCGCTCCGTCCCTATGGCAACGTTGTGGAACATGTTGCCGAACGATGGGTCCAATTTCAAACCTATCCAGTTTTAAACGGTGTTAGACAGGTCCGCATCGAGTTGCAGAAACACGTGCCTTCCTATCTACGTATCGGAGGCTGCCGTGCCATTATAATGTACGACGGCCAACCTCGGAACTGTTCCGGTTGCGGGAGAGAAGGTCACCTACGGTCTGAATGCATTCAACGACGTGTCGCGCAGCTCCCATTGTCGAAAGCGTCCGTCACACCCACGATGACCGCCCTACCGGTCACTTACGCAGGGGCTCTTGCCACGTCTACAGTTTCGTCCAGTCCGTCGCCCGGTCCTTCCGATCGGCACGTCCCACCGTCCCAGTCACCAACGGACGGTACAGACGTCCCACCTGACAACCTTGCCGCCGAACAGGCTCCCGCACCGGACACTGAGGAGACCAGTACATCTTCACAACACCTGTTTGACAATCTCATTGTACCCACCGACGCCTTCGAACCAGGTCGACGCTCCTCCTTGCCGTCGTCCGACACTGAGGAACACGTGCGCAAACAACGCTCGCCATGTAGGCGCAAACGCCGTCGCCGTTCCCCCACGGGCTCTCAGAGCGTTGCCACCCGCGACGACGAAGACGACACCCAAGCAGCCGACATTTCCACGCAGAGGTCGGCGGACAACTTTCACGATGAACAAGACGTTTCGCAGGACGGGACCACTATGGAGGTCGCCACGCACAATGTAAAGATCGGTGCGCCGGTTGAGACGCCTGTCTCCCCGCCGACAACTCCAGATCTCTCTCACCACGACGCAATTTCCATGGACATTGGACAGACCCACGGCACAGGAGCATGGGCCGACGACATTGAGGAAGGTAAGCCCCCTCCTCCGGATGAGTTACCTCCGCCGGACGAGGCTGCCTGTTAACATCAAAAGCGAGGCATTGCAGCTGATGGGACGGGACTTCCTGTCGGTGCCCTCCTCTTACTTCCCTTGGTGATGGTAGATGCGCGTCCACCACCACTGAAACAAACATACCGGTTTGCCACACTGAACATCAACACGATCGGCACTGCACCCAAGCTGCAACTCCTATGTGACATGCTTCGGGCTTCGGACGTCGACGTCGCCCTTCTTCAGGAAGTACACGTTGCCACACTACCACCAGTCTACGGCTACGACTCATACACGTCCACATGTGATCAATCAGGGCGTGGAGTGGCTTTCTACATACGCGAAGGAATCCCACTCACGGACACGACAATCCTTCCCTGTGGAAGAGGCATGGCTGTTACCATCTTCGACACGTCATCAATATCTACGCTCCGTCTGGCTCCACGAACCGTCGGCAGCGGTCCACTTTCTTCGGACATGACGTGGCGCCCCTGTTTTCTGGACGCTATGATCGCCTTATCATGGGAGGCGATTTCAACTGTGTCCTCCATCCGCAGGACCAAGTACCTGGTTATTCGCCATGCCCGGCGCTGCTCACCTTAATCGAAGATTTTCATCTAGTGGACGTTTGGGACAAAATTCATGGCAATACCCCCGGTTTTACCCATTATACAGCACATTCTGCGAGCAGACTGGACCGGTTTTATGTCTCTGCTCACCTCGGCAATGAAGTCGCCCAAGCTGAACGATGGCCGCTTGCATTTTCGGACCATTGCGCCGTCATTTGCTCCCTGGCTCTGCCACCTCAGTCAGTGTGGCGCAGCAGAGGTTACTGGAAGCTTAATACCTCCCTCCTTAATGATCCACACTGCCGACAATGTATTGCCGCTACATGGGCGTCTTGCGAAAGACGCCTTCCGCAGTACACATCCACGTTCCATTGGTGGCTCAAATGTGCCAAACCTGCGATCAGAAAGGCCTTCATACAATGTGACAAGGAAGCAGCAGCATGGCATCGAGACACCACAAATTTTCACTACGCCGTCCTCCGTGAGCTCGATGCGCTCCCTCCATCACCTGACACCCACAGGGAACGACAACGTACTAAAGCTCGTCTCCTCTCTCTTCAACGTGCACGACTGCATGGAGTCGTGGTGCGTTCCCGACGACAAGACCTCCTCCACGACGAAACCCCATCCACAATCCATGCCGCATCCGACCATAGTCGTCGACGTCGGCTTTTCGTCCCCAACATCACGACCTCCGATGGTGTTCACCACACAACACAGGCGGCGGTCGTGTCCGCCTTTGCTGAACATTATCGCCAATTTTATGATGATGAAACGATGGCGACGCCCATTCCTGATGATCTCCGTCCTTCCCCTGAACGGACCCTCACCGTAGCGGAGTCAACGTCCATGATGTCTGCAATCACCGCAGAAGAGGTGGTAGAAGCGATCAACAAAGGGGCCAAGAACAAATCACCCGGACCAGATGCTCTCCCAGTGGAGTTTTACCGGGCGTTCACCACGTTAATGCTTCCTCGCTGGACGGAAATGATTCAGGAACTCTTTACTCCGTCCTTCCCAATTCCACCTGAATTCGTCACTGGCATTCTTCTACCTGTGCCTAAACCGAAGGGAGGGTCTCATGTCTCTGCATATCGCCCCCTTACACTACTGAATGCAGACTATAAAATCTATGCACGCCTCTTAGCAGCGCGCATACGCACCGTCTTACCTACGGTCCTTTCTCCTGAGCAGACTGCACGTGGTTGTGGGGCCACCTTACAAACAGCCCTGGGAGAATGCCGTGACCTCATTGCACTGGCGTCGGTTTGTCGCCTTCGTGCAGCACTGGTATCCGTCGATTTCACGAGTGCCTTTGATAGCGTTCGACACTCTTTCCTCCTCATGGTGGCGACACGTATGGGGTTCCAATTGCTTTTTGTCGATGCCATTCGCCGGTTACTCCTTCCCGCGGTCTCGATGGTACAAGTCAATGGGAGGCTTGTAGGACCGATTCCTATACGCCGCTCTGTGCGTCAAGGATGCCCTATGTCTACTTTACTATATGCCATTGCACTTGAGCCCCTCATCACTGGACTTACCTCTAGACTGCAGGGCCTCACTTTGCGTGACCACACCTTTCACTGTAGGGCTTATGCGGACGATTCCTCTTTCTCACCTGCTCCTCCACGGAACTCAATGACGCCATCCAATGGATCCAGCAGTATGGACGTCTTTCTGGTAGCATTCTTAATGTCCGTAAATCGACTATGATGCACATTGGTCGCAGCCTCCCGGCTATGGTGCCGACCCCACTCCCAGTTAGTGCCACCCTTCGTTACTTGGGTATCGAATTTACGAGCTCCACACACCGCACAGTGGCCCTGGCTTACCGGCGGCTTTTGCAGTCGATTCGGCACCATGTCCGCGGTCAAGTGCACCGTAACTTAAACCAACTCCAACGTGTGTCCTATGTAAACATCTATGTTGTCCCTAAACTGGTACACTTCGCCCAGATCCTCCCACTGCCGTTACTCCTTGGCCGCCGCATCCAATCAGCCTTTGGATATTTCGTGTCAGCAGGGGCACTTTTCAAAGTCCGTTACAACACTCTAACACTGCCTCCTGCAAAAGGTGGCCTCGGACTCATCAACGTGCGGGCACGCTCTTCTGCACTCTTTGTCCACACTCTGTTGCGGCACTGGCAGGGGCCGGTCCCGTCTTTAACACGCAGTCTCTTAGATATCCTCCGACCAGCTTCTCTCGATCCACCGATCAATGTGGCACCTATTTCTCCATTATTGTACTACGTCGCCAATTGTTTCATAGAACTCAGCTACGTTCGGGCCGATCTTCCAGTCACCCGTCCTCCCCGTACAAAAGATTATTATCGTTTGTTTATGCTGTCCCACCCTTGCGACCCCATGGTGCTACAGCATCCTGACATTAACTGGCGCACGGTTTGGGGGTGTGTGCATGCACCCTTTTTACCGTCGTCTGTGTCTGCACTCTGGTATGTTTTAGTCTATGGAAAATTCCCGACTAATAGTCGACTTTATCGCATAGGACTGGCCACCTCCCCACTCTGCCCTGACTGTCAGCTCGAAGACACCGACGTGCACCGTCTTACTTCCCCCCTGAAACAAAACGTATGGCTCCTCATCCAACGAATCGTGGGCTTTTACCTCCGTGCCCCGCCAACGACGGTAACCCCGGATTTCCTGTTGTTGCCCCAGACATTTCACTACCCTCTTGCTAAGCACTATACCCTAATCTGGTTTCGAGGACAGGCTTTAGAATATCTCTTTCGGAGTGGTCCGCATACAGTCCTTGACTTCTGGTACAAAGTTGTGACCGCGCATAGCACCCTCACCCGAAAACCATCTTACCGACAAACTTTTGCCAGTTATCTCCGCAGCGTCTTTCTTGACCCCCCTCAAAGTTGGGGTGTACCATGCCTACCTGTCACATGATGCAACACCCTTATCCACGTTCTCATGCATCGACCAAAAACGAACACAATTTTATTTTATTTTTTTTAAAAGGAAGAAGACAGAATATGTTATATTTTGTTGTATTTAATGTTTTTCTTTTTTAATATTTTTTTTTGTTTAACTAACAGTCATTTGTATATTTTTAAATGGTACCTTGAAGAACTCTTGCATAGTGAATATATATGTACTTTTAGTTTGTTCAATACAAATTTTTAAACAAAAACAAAAACAAAAAAAACAAAAAAACAAAAAAGAGGAAAACAGGATATGTTCTAATTTTTTGTATTTCATGTTATTCTAATAATTTGTTTACCTAACACTCCTTTGTATATGTTTAACTGGTACCTTGAAGAACTTTTGCTTTGTGTATATATATATCTTCTCTCCGTTTGTTCCATAATAAAGATTACAAAAAAAAAAAGTTGGTAGAGCACTTGCCCACGCAAAAAGAAAAAAAGAGTGTATGGCTGTGGCGCTAAAGGCCCTGTGTTCAAATTTTCTTAGGTGCTTAAATTTTCTTTATTTTTTAAAAAAAAAAAGTTGGTAGAAAAAAAAAAGTTGGTAGAGCACTTGCCCGCGAAAGGCAAAGGTCCCGAGTTCGAGTCTCGGTCGGGCACACAGTTTTAATCTGCCAGGAAGTTTCATATCAGCGCACACTCCGCTGCAGAGTCAAAATCTCATTCTGCAAACTGTCATAAGGGTTGCAAAATGAAATACTAGAAGCAATATAGAACAACTAATAGTAGGTAAGTAAGACCATCAAAGCATTTCAGATGTGTTGTTGTTGAAGGATGATTAAAATTCAGTTGCCTGATATGATATGAAATTATAGTGGACTAATAATTATAGCGATTACAAGTAATACGTTTTAAGACTGGTTTCTACTTCCAAGTACGCGTGATACAACAAGCTTTCATTTTTATTTTATTTTTAGGTAAGTTCCCATGGGACTAAACTGCTGAGGTCATTGGTCCCTACGCTTACGCACTACTCACTCTAACCTAAGAACAACACACACACCCATGCCAGAGAGAGAACTCGGACCTCCAACAGGGGGAGTCTCGCGAACCGTGCAAGATGCCCCAGACCGCAATGCTACCCCGCGCGGCCCAGCTTTTATTGTTTATTTTAACCCTGAGCGGCACGTCAGGTACTGAAATGCGGACGCTTGGACGCAGTACGGGTAGACAGTATATGACAGGTCTAGTCCACTTCATGGCGCAGTTACGACCGTATAGAACACATCAGATATTAAACTACGCGAAGTGTCTGCGGGAAGACTTTTAGACGTCGAGAAACATAACTTAATACTTTGAAGTTGGTACATTTTAATGCACCAATTGTGACAATTTTTTTAATTAAAAATAAAACTCCTAATAAATACGTAATTTAATAAAATAAATTATACCAGCTGTGTCCCACCTTCATCCAATTTAAACATGGATGTACGAAAATTATGACGGTATCTGTGCCTATACAGCTAATACCCTATATACATTATATGACGTTGGCGAGAAGACAGTATGACGGGGTATGTGTTTGAAAACACTTGGTTGTTACTTACTAGTGTCCTATACAACTGTAGTGCTCTTAGTGGCATATTTATACAGTCTTTTAAAATTTTGAATCTACCTGTTACGTATTCAGGTGGAAAATGTTGTAATTGTTGTTTTAATGTTTTGACTAGAGCGATGTCGGTCAAATTCCCTTTTAACCATATGTAAGGTAACAGTTTCTTCTGAAGAAGGCGCCCCTAGTTGGCTTTGAAAACTAGTTAAACAATTTTAAATTCTATTTGCAACCGGTCGGCTGGAAATTTGTGACATTCTAATTAATTACGGTTGCTGATCACAGCCATGTTTGAAAGACATCCACAAAACTTCTGTTCAAAGTTCTGCCGGGTGCAGAGCATCAGATGTAATTAGCAACCACTGACACTAGCATTCGTACTGTTTAGAAACGACCGTAAAGAGTAGTGATGATCAGACTTGACGAGAGAGGTGAGTTGCATTTCTTGCCTTTTCGGCAAGAAATATCAGAATCCATTCGAAAAATGCGAGAGCTCCGCTTTCCGGGCAGTGTTGGAATACTGATGCTGAACTGCAAGCCTAGAGTGTCGAGCAGGCAGACGGAGCAAGACGAGGGGCGTGGGATTGCCCTGCGAACCAGACCTCCATTCCTGTCGCAAACTCATACTGGCCGCCAGCACGGGTCAGACAATCCCATCTACCGCGCCGCGTCGCGCCGGCCCGGAACGCTGCTGTCATAAGGCTGTGTCTGCCCTGCCCCAGACGTGGTCTGCACCGCTATACCGCCTCACACTGGCCTCTAGCTGATACGGGATTCAACTCTGCACGGCTATATGGCTTCTGTCCGCGAATGCCTAACATGGACCAGCTCCTCGGGGACATAACGCTGCACTGCACCCGGCACAGGAAATACGATGTAAAACGTAAGGCAAAAATTGTACACCTTGCTCCTTTAACAATTCACTCTGGCCCATGGTTCAATACCTGGACTATATATTGGTCTGGTACAGATAAGTCAGTAGGTGAAATGTGCAAGGTGTATACACTTACGTACTATGAAATTGGATGCATGAATGATTGTACGTTCTACATCTTGTAACGGAACCTATTAAAGGCTTTACTTTACCGAAGTATGCGATACCCTCTCAATTCAACCAGTTTAACGTGTATCTATGATTATAGAAAGTTATTGTGTATGTTAACAATGATTGCTTAACATGTCTCCATAAACAGTCAACCTATTAAAGTATACTGAATAACTGACCACACAAAAGTTAATATCACTTGATCACTGATACTGCAAATGTCATCATGTAAATACACTAACTTCATCTTAAATAACTGATATGAAGTACGAAAAATACTGGTGAACTTACGTATTTTGGATCTCCTTAAAGAAAAATCACCCAGTCAAACCTATTTGTTCACTAGCCCCGTTTTCACTCAGTATTGACGTAAACACTCCTATTTTAGACGAAAACCAATGTAATTCTTAATAATTCGTGCTATTTACTTATTTACGCAAATTAGAGAAGTCAATTGACAAACTTCTAAAAAACGGACTTCTTGTAACAAAGAATTATTCTGTCAAGTCAACAAATCTGTCTGTCATTTTAATAACCTGTTAAATTATATCACTCGATATAAATTAATAACTTTTCTGCACAAATTACGATAACAGATGTACATGTGACATAAACTGTATCTCTTTTTAGTAGTTGTTTGACAAGATTATAAATACAAGCAGCAAGAAGTGTCGGGAGCCGAGTCTGAATGTCACTTTGGTAATTTGCATGTGTGTTATTGTTCGAGGTGGATAAACATTGCAAAGAACATGTAAAAGAAGTGCAACTTTGTGTTGTGTCATTGTCTTTGGTGGACAGTGGAATTAAGATGGCCACCAGATTAATAAATATTTGAAGTTTAAATATTTGTTGGTTGTTCTCATTATTTATTATCAAAAGCACATCAAAAAGACGGAACCTCATCTTTTTACCCCTAGACAACCAGATTTAGAGCCAGCATTAGCATGGAGACACAGCAGCGATCCAGCAAGCAGCAGTGATTACCACAATGCATTTTAATGGCGCCAGTCTAACATCAAGTGCTAACAAGCTCCGCAAATGGGAGCGAAATATTGCGATTATAGCAATATCTACGTCTAGGCGACCGTTATACTCTCCTCATATACCGCAACACCGATTTCATCGGTTCTTTGTACACCTATCCTTTACTTGTAGACGACAATGCTTGTGAGCGTTAGAACCACCTATCTATCACACTTCATGGCAAATAACGTTATAACCAGTGAGACATGTGAATAATTACCTCATCCTGCATAACCTGTAAAATTAATACTTCTTTGCTACTAATTTATTCGCAATAATTTTCGCAGACGATGTCCTCATATGCATCTAAATGCGCCAACAAAGTGATATCATTGTGTGACAAAAGATCAGGAGGTATGACGTAATAAACATTGAAATGCATGAAAAACTGGTTCATCTTGCATAACGTCTTAATTTATCGTGTGCTTTTTATTAACAATATTCGCAACGAATTTTGCGAATAATATTCAGATATACTACTGAATCTACTTGCAAAACTATATTTTTATACGAGACATTTTTCAGAAGTCATGACGTCACAAAAGGTGAGCTGCGTGAAAACAAAACTGTAGGGTGAAATTCGCCACACATACAGACGAAATGTGTGTACAAAAACATATCTTAAACATTTGTGAAATACATGTCAAATGTACGTACTCTGGCAAAACCACGGGTAGAAAGCTCCTCCTATACCGATAGATCGATTTCAGCCAAACTTGATAGACACATTACTTACTGTCTGGAAAGAAATACTGTGGCGGTTAAAACCACCAGCGTGGTATTGCGGTGGGGGCGATAACTTGGACAAAGAAGGTCGGGAGGAGGAGATGAACAAACACGAGGAAGGAGGAGATGGACTCATGCAGGGAGGAAGAGGAAGTGTATAGAGAAAAGTTGAGGAGGAAATGGGCAGAGAAAGGAAAGATGACGAGGTGGACGAAGAGATGTGGAGGAGGAAATGAACAGAGTGAGAAGGCTGGAGGAGATGGACGGAGTGAGGGGGAATGAGGAAATGGACATAGGGGGAAGATCGACTAACAGGACTCCAATACATACCGCGGTAACTACGGGTATTCAGAGACTATGGCTGTATAATGGAAACGAACTTGAAGAGAATGTTGTTGAAAGGAAAGAGGATGCTGAGGATAAGGGGACTGTTAGACGTTGAATAGAATTTGACACAGCACTGGCAGACCTAAGACGAAACAAGACACTGCAGCAGATGATATTACCTTAGAATTATTGACACACTTTGAAGATCACCGTCACATAAATATTTAACTGTCTGTCAACGTACCCTAATAAACTAAAAGATTACGACCACAGCCAATCGCGACGTTGGATGCCGCCTGTTGGCACGTGAGTCGGTAACAAAAGTATGTAAGGGAAGCAGACATGGCCAAGGCAGCACCCTAGTGAAAATACGGGCTGCAAAAGGGAAATAGATTTGACAAAGGACAGATTGTTACACTAATGGCCATTAAAATTGCTTCATCACGAAGATGACGTGTTACAGACGCGAAATTTAACCGATAGGAAGAAGATGCTGAGATATGCAAATGATTAGCTTTTCAGATCATTCACACAAGGTTAGCGCCGGTGGCGACACCTACAACGTGCTGATATGAGGAAAGTTTTCAACCGATTTCTCATACACAAACAGCAGATGACCGGCGTTGCCTGGTGAAACGTTGTTGTGATGCATCGATTAAGGAGGAGAAATGCGTACCATCAGGTTTACGACTTTGATAAAGGTCGATTTGTAGCCTATCGCAATGGCGGTTTATCGTATCACGACGTTGCTGCTCGCGTTGGTCGAGATCCAATGACTGTTAGCAGAATATGGAATCGGTGGGTTCAGGAGGGTAATACGGAACGCCGTGCTGGATCCCATCGGCCTCGTATCTCTAGCAGTCGAGGTGAGAGGCATCTTATCCGCATGGCTGTAACGGATCGTGCAGCCACGTCTCGATCCCTGAGTCAACAGACGGGGACGTTTGCAAGACAACAACCATCTGCACGAACGGTTCGACGACGATTGCAGCAGCATGGTCTAACAGCTCGGAGACCATAGCTGCGGCTACCCTTGATTGCATCACAGACAGGAGCGCCTGCGATGGTGTACTCAACGACGAACCTGCGTGCACGAATGACAAAACGTCATTTTTTTCGGATGAATCCAGGTTCTGTTTACAGCATCATGATGGTCGCATCAGTGTTTGGCGACATCGCGGTGAACGCTCATTGGAATCGTGTATTCGTCATCGCCATACTAGCGTATCACCCGGCGTGATGGTATGGGGTGCCATTGGTTACACGTCTCGGTCACCTGTTGTTCGCATTGACGGCAGTTTGAACAGTGGACGTTATATTTCAGATGTGTTACGACCCGTGGCTCCACTCTTCATTCGATCACTGCGAAAACCTACATTTCAGCAGGATAATGCACGACCGCATGTTGCAGGCCCTGTACGGGCCTTTCTGGATATAGAAAATGTTCGACTGCTGACCTATCTAGCACATTCTCCAGATCTCTCACCAATCGAAAACGTCTGATCAATGGTTGCCGGACAACTGGCTCGTCACAATACGCCAGTGACTATTCTTGATGGACTGTGGTATCGTGTTGAAGCTGCATGGCAGCTGTACCTGTACACGTCATTCAAGCTCTGTTTGACTCAATGCCCATGCGTATCACGGCCGTTATTACGGCTAGAGGTGGTTGTTCTGGATACTGATTTCTCAAGATCTATGCACCCAAATTTCGTGAATATGCAATCACTTGGCAGTTCTACTATAATGTATTTGTCCAATGAATACCCGTTTATCATCTGCATTTCTTCTTGGTGTAGCAATTTTTATGGCCAGTAGCGTATTACGCAGAGCTTGTGAACGGGTATTTCGAAAACTGCGAAGCTGGTAGAATGTTAATTGCTATTGTCGTGACCACTTAGGGAATGAGGTGGAAGGACTAGACGCTAAATATTTTGACGTCCACAACTTCAGAGAACGTGGGGTTCGGAGGCTTGTCTGCTCTGTAATGGAGGGTAGGCGATGAAATGTGGCATCTCTGGCGAAAGAAGACAATGTTTGTGCTCTCAACAAGTGTTTTGGGGCACACGGTTTATCTTACATGTTTTAATATCGACCTAGGCAACAAACTACTCCTACGTATGTTTATGTTGACCCAGCAACATCGTTAATTAGGACTGCCGTGGGAACGAGATCATCAGTGTCCGACCGACGATCCATAGAAACGTGCCAGATCTTCAGGTGATTGACATTTTTGTTCCACTAGGTCGCGGGTCATCTACACAAACGCTGTCATCGAGTCGAACGGCGGCTCGAAACATGCAGCTCGCCACAGACGCTGCTGGTGGCAGTAGCATTGTGCCATAAGAGCCATTCTCCTACGCCTGCATGCGACCTGTGGTAGAAATCGGAGGATCACTGGTAGTTGCAAACCACCAGCATCCCTTCGTGCTTGGTCTCTTCCCCGACGGCAGTGACATCTTTCCGAAGAATAGTTGTCCGCTTCTCTGAGCAAGAACCGTTGTACAGTGATTTGAGGAGCATTATAGTGAACTCACGTTGATGTCTCGGCTGCAAAATTTGCCTGCGACAAATCCATTGGAACCCGTCTGGGACGCTATCAAGCGCCATCACCGGGTACGCAAATCAGCGCCCCTTCGTTACGCAAATTACATGACATCATCTTTTGGCTCATTAGTGTATACTAGACAAAAAGGGCACCCTCACACCTCAATAAGAATGTGTAATTCCAATGCCAAAGAAATCACATGTTAATGGCAGGTGTGAATATTAGTGAACCATCTGTTTGACAAATTATAGGTTAAAGAGTGTCCATAAAATTCTGGGTGAAAGGGTGTCAATGCTAAGACTCGCTGATAACATTGCTGTCCTCAGTGAAAGTTAAGATGAATTACAGGATTTGTTGAAAGGAATGAACAATTTAATGAGAACAGATTTCAGACTGAGAGGAAATCGAAGGAAGACAAAAACAGTGGGATGTAGTAGAAATGGGAATAGAGAGAAACTTAAGACCAGAACTGGTGGTCCCGAAGTACCCGAAGGTAAGGACTTCTGCTACCTAGGAAACCATACAACCCATGTCGAATGAAGAAAGGAGGACTTAGAAACCCGGCTTGCAGGTAAGAAGCGCTTTTGTGGCCAAGAGAAGTCTACTAGTATCAAACATATGCCTTAAAATGAGGAATAAATCTGTGGGAATCTACGTTTGGAGCACATCAATGTATGATAACGAATCGTTGACTGTGGAAAGGCCGGAGTAGAAGAGAATCGAAGTATATGAGATTTGGTACTACAGAAGAAGGCAGATAATTAGGTGGACTGATAAGGAATGAAGAAGTTCTCCTCAGAAGCGCCGAAGGAAAGACTAAACAGAAAATACTGAAAGCAAGAAGGGACTAGACAGCAATATAAGACAGCATAATGCCTCATAATTTTTCTCTCAATTAATTCTGTAATTTTAAAGTAATTTTTCCACGCGTATGTACTTTGTTAGTATTCACTCTTTAAATAACTGTAATACAATTATGAAGATCCTATTGAAAAACAATATTGCAAACACTTTGTAGCAGAAGCGCTGGCAAAGTCAAGAAAGTTCTTATCGAGTAGAATGTTAGAATCTGTTTCAAATTTGACAATAATGTCGCTGGGCTCGAGCGAGTGCAGATTTCGTATCAGAGGGAGTGTTGCAAGTACTGTGTGGTGAAATTATGCGCGCAAAGTAGCGGAGCTCTAGGACATGAAGGAGAATGTTTTCGAAATTGTGTTTTAAGTATGGCAGGGAAATGTGACTGGAGGAGCGAGCACATATTCGGGCAGAGTACATAGCATGTAAAAGAGTATTGATAAATGAAGAAGAGTACTGTGTAACCAAAATTATTGGAAGTCTTTTGTTATTAAAGAAGAACCTACTGGCAATTAGGGTCGTTACAAGATACTTTATGTTGCGTCATATTCAACTAGTCACAAAGTAAGATCAAGCCAGTTGTCTGTTTAGTTATGTACACATCTTGCCAGCGTCGTAGTTTCAGCACTTTGAACACTATAATTTTTGTTAACGGAACCATGAATATTGTGAGTGCTGCTAATTACCCCAATTCATTAACCTTCAATAGGACCCAGTCCTTTCACCATTAATACTGAGAGAACCATCAGTGAAAGACATAAAGTTAGTTCAACTGAGAGAAAAGTAGTTAAATTTACAGGTATGGAGTTGCCTCGCATCAAACAGCTGGTGAAACTAGATGCAGCAATACTTAATGTTCTTTGTGTGTTGTAGTGCTTCTGCTACATCCGATCAGTACCCAAGTAAAGACAATGCATCCAGAACTGACTTTAAGTATAGATAAAGTAAAGTGTTTATGCTATTTTGATTAAAGTGATTTCTATAATTTTTATTTTGTGTTTGCAAATATTTTACATGATGTCGACTTCCGCGACATTGGCATTGGCAAATTGTTTGTTGTTAGGTAGTGCAGTCATCACGAAGTTTCTGAGATAATATGTATTAAGGAACGATGATTAGTTTTGGGTATTTTCTTTACCAAACCTGAAGGCAGCGAGCATTGCAGTGACTGACGTCTTCCAATACTTCATGTGTGACTTGTTGCTAATAAGTAAACATTATTAGTTCTTGTTAGTTTCAATCAGTGCATTTGTAATTAAATTAAAATCATTTTATGACATGTGGTTCTTAGTTTCAAAATCACTTCAGCTCTCTTATGAGCTGGCGACTGTAATTTTTTATTCTGCAATCAAAATTTCTTGTAGTTCCAGTTATTTATTCAAAAATACAACTACTTGCAACAAATCATTGAGCTTTTCAAAATATTTGCTTTTCGATCATTGTTGCACACTGTGCGATACCGTTCGGTTTTCATCGTGATTGCATTCTTCCGGTTAGTATTATTCTACGGAATAGATGCATTTCCGACTAAATTAGGAGCATTATGTGACACAGGTCATTAAAATCACTTATCCCAAAAAATGTAGGCACGTTATTTTCGTCTACCCCGTGGGAGAACTTGTATAGTTTATCTTAAGACAACACCAATAAACTCCCTAGTACTAGAGGAAACCATAGAGGTTAAAAACTGTAGGGGAAGACAGACATTGGAAATAAATCCAGCAAATAACTGAGAAAGTAGGGTGTAAGTGCTACTCTGGCACAATGAGACTGGCGAAGAAGAAGAATTCGTGGTGAGCAGCAGACTGAAGAAAAACGAAAAGATTATTCAATTAGTACCGGAAACCAAGGGGTAACTTGGAAAGGGAAATAATGTACAAAGAGAAGAATTAAAACTCATCGGGTTTACTGATGACAGTGAAGTTCTATCAGAGGCAGCATAGGAAGTGCAAGAGCCGTTCAACGGTACGAATAGTCTTGAAAAAGTTTTATAAGATGAACATTAACAAAAGTACGACAAAGATAATAGAATTTAGACGAATTAGATTAGGTGATCCTGAGGGTGTTAAGTTCTAAAATTAGACACTAAAAGTAGTAGAGGAGTTTGCTCTCTAAGGAGCAAAATAACTGACGATGAACGACGAAGACTGACAATACTGTAATAGGAAAATCATATTACGACTACATGGAATGCTAACGAACATGTATTTAGTTATAAAACATATGGAAACACATACAATACTGATGTACAGTGTCTCGTCCGTGTAACCACAGACATTGTACACATTATTGTTACTATAAATACATGGAGTACTGATGAAAATGTTTTTGGTCATAATATGGACAGAAGTACATACTCACCCAAATGGACACAGACTCGTACTCATCACACATAGTTGGACTGCATTGGTCTTTACAAGATTACCCAATCATCGACATGTATGATTGCCTGAAAGACATTGTAAAGTAAAGATTCAAACACGTATAATACAGACATTGTAATCATCACGGATGTAGCCATGCCTCGACTAGCTAAAATAACAGTAAGATATTCCTCTTTCCTTGTGCGGGAATCACGAAATGTGCGGACGTAAAGCTTGTGGACTCCGTGACAAATTGAAGTTTGGGTCGGCTCTGGACACGTGATTGTGTAGCTATAGTGACTAAGACGACTGCTGGCTATAAGCTGGAAATTCTGGTTCGAGTAACCGGTCCGGTACAAATTTTCATTTGTCACCAACAGCTGACATCCACCCAGATTCGTTTAGTGGCTGATCCGTTTAGTGGCAGCAGTCATGATAATGCAAGTTAACTGCCGTCTGTGTGTCGCTTCTTTTGATACAATGATACACATACATAAGGACGATCAAAATGTTAGCGTTTGAAAGCTACGCCAATTCGTTGCAAACATGTCGGTGGTTACATACTCGCATTAGAGTCGCGCATGGTTCCATATACGCATTCATACAAAATCATTTCAATCGTCACTTATATAAACTGTGGACGCCATGCGTCTACAGAAAAGTGAGTAATAGAGATGTCTTTAATTTTAGTTAGACTTTTGGGTAACAATACATCCAAAATGTTTTTATCTTACCTATTATTTACTTACATTATTTTTTAGTCAATACAATAATGATTGATGACATTGTGACATTGTCACAAAGAATAAAGCAGTAAGGGACAGAATTTTTCAAATCATGATGAATAATTTAATACGAAGATATCTTTAGTTCCATTGTAAGCTTGGGGTGTACGAATTTGCTTACCTTTGCTGTCAGAAATACTGATGACGCAAATACTAAAATTTCTCTCTTAGTCTGAAACACTGTATCCATACAGTGTATCGGCACTGCTGGGAGCGGCATATAGAGTAACAAGCACATACAAAGGGACAAAACGCTAGCCTGGGCGTGTCGGATCACACAGGTAGCCACCGCAAGAGACAGCTTTGCCTCGTTCCGGTAATTAGGAGAGTCGCTAACACACGCGAGTACCTACCTGCTGAAAACAAGGCAGTCCTCCACCGATAACGTCCGCTACAGCGCCGCTACCTCTTACACTCGGGTGACAGCAGCCATTTAAGTTACCTCATCGTCTTTCACGATACTCAGACATGCTGATAATAGTTCTGCTTATCACTTATAAAGATTGGTTGCAATTTATTTTCACGTCGATGTCGAGTTCATTAAAGACGGGTTCATTCTGTCATCTTTCAGAAGCGTATTCGGGGCCACAGCAAGTAATCTGTTTTCCTCCAGCTGTTTGCGGACTGGGTGGACACACAAGTAGGGGTTGATGTGGTGAGCACCGACGTCAACGGTACCTCCATGGCATGTTGTGCTACACATGATCCTAAAATGGTTCAAATAGCTCTAAGCACTTTGGGACTTAACATCTGAGATCATGAGTCGCCTAGACTTAGAACTACTTAAACCAAACTAACCTAGTGACATCACACACATCCATGCCCGAGGCAGGATTCGAACCAGCGACCGTAGCAGCAGCGTGATTCCGGACTGAAGCGTCTAGAACCGCTGAGCCACAGCGGCCGGCTCACATGATACTTGATCGTCCATCGTCACCCGCAGCCATAACACGCATCCGTAGGTCTACTTTGCATGCCACAGATATCTTGAAAATAAAGGATTTCATGTGCTCCCACAGGTAGTAGTCTAACTGTTTCGCGTTGGGCGAAGGTGATGGCCAAACAGTCGGGACACCACGACTTGTCCACTGCTCTCCAAGTCACTGGTCAACATGATCTCGGGCAGTCCGTGTAAAATGATGCAGTGCGCGTGTTTTGACACACGTACAGCAGAAAATCTTCCAAGAGCCCACGCAGTATGCATTCAGGGATCCGCTAGTACATGGCTTCCCTGAAATGTGGAACTAATGTCCATCCAGGCATCCAGGAACAGCACGCAAATATTCAGACCTCACCTTTCCTGAAACGCATGGGGTCGCGCAGCATGCGGATTTTCATGAGCCCTGAAATACAGTGTCACAATTATTGAACTATGCGAAAGAAATGTAAATTAGTTACAAACTATGGCGTGCACACATTTTATTCAACCAGTAGACGTCGCTACAGATATTCGGAATTAGGTTACATGTTCGATATTCCGGCTGTCATTGGCGGTGATGTGACGCAGCCGAATAGCGAAATTCTGCATGACCCGCTGAAGTCTCGGAAAGTCGATGCTGTCGATGATCTCCTGCATGGCTGTTTTCAGGTCATAAACAGTTTTTAGGTTATTGTTGTACACCTCGCCCCACAGAAAGGATTCGCATGTGTTAAGATCCGGAGTATATCGCGACCAATCGAGATCCATGCCAGTGGCTTTTAGGTATCCCAAAGCCAAAATGCGGTCCCGAAAGTGCTCCTCCCGAACATCACACACTCCGCGACTGAACACAGCACACCACACAGTCACCCGTTGAGGGCGAAGAGACTTCTTTATCTAGAAATAAGGATTTTAAGTACCCCAAATGCGCCAATGTTGCTTATACGAACCCATCCAAATGATAGTGGACTTTGTCGTCAAATCATATCATGCATGTGCAAACTTATTCTCATTAAGCCCCGCGACCAACCGAGGAGTTTGAACATCTTAACCACAAACCGTTAAGAACTTATGGAGATTTTATTTCATAAGCGAGGGTCACTCCAAAAAGAAATGCCTACTACTTTTTTTAAAATCCATCTTTGATTCTACATGTTTGAAAGTTTTACGGTGTGTAGATACATTCTTTAGAAACAATATTTTCAATTCTCGACATAATTTCCATTCCTCTCATCTGCCTTATGCCATCTCGAAACCAGCGCCTGTATACCAGCAAGGTAAAATTCTGGCCTAACCTGTTGGAGCCACTGTTTGGCAGCGTGCACAAGGGAGTCATCACCTTCAAACCTTATTCCACGAAGAGAGTCCTTCAGTTTCCCAAAGAGATGATAGTCACATGGAACCAGGTAAGTTGACTGTAAGGCGAGTGCTTCAGTGTTGTCCATCCGAGTTTTGTGATCGCTTCCATGGTTTTTTGACTGACGTGTGGCCGTGCATTGTCGCGCAACACCAAAACATCCTGCTTTTTGCCGATGTGGTCGAACGCGACTCAGTCCAGCTTGAAGTTTCTTCAGTGTTGTCACATATGCATCAGAATTTATGGTGGTTCCACTTGGCATGATGTCCACAAGCAAGAGTCCTTCGGAATCGAAAAACACCGTAGCCATAACTTTTCCAGCAGAAGGTGTGGTTATGGATTTTTTTTCTTGGGTGATTTTGCATGATGCCACTCCATTGATTGTCTCTTCGTCTCTGGTGAAAAATGATGGAGCCATGTTTCATCACCTGTCATAATTCTTCCAAGAAATTTATCTCCACCATTCTCGTACTGTTCCAAAAGTCCGCTGCATACTGTTTTCTTGTTTCATTGTGAGCCACTGTCAACATCCTGGGAAACCAACTGGCACAAACCTTTTCTAACGCCAACACTTTCAGTATTCTGCAAACACTTCCTTCCCCTATCCCAAAGCAGCGTGACAATTCGTTCACTGTGATGCGTCTGTCAGCAGTCACCAAATCGTTAACTCTCGGCACATAGTCTGGAGTGTGTGCAGTACGAGGCCTGCCGCTGCGAGGACAATCAATCCTCAATACTGCCGTGCCCGCTTTCAACACGTAACCTGCTTGCCCACCGACTAACTGTACTGCAATCGACAGCAGTATCTCCATACACCTTTTTCAACCTCTTGTGGATGTTTCCCACTGTCTCGTTTTCACAGCACAGGAATTCTATGACAGCACGTTGCTTCTGACGAACGTCAAGTGTAGCAGACATCTTGAAGACATGCTGTGACGGCGCTACTCACAGGAACAGGTTGAACTAAGCTTGATAACAATCGGGGGACGGATGTATCGACACATTGTAAAACTTTCACACATGCAGAATGAAAACTTTATTTTTACAAAAAAAGTGTGCTTTTGTTTTGGAGTGACCCTCGTAGTTCAATAATTGTCAGCCTGTATCTCTTGTCGAAATTTAGGACATTTTCCCTGGTGAACTTAGCTTCATCCGTGAAACTTATCCTTCGTGGAAACTCGGGCTTGAGTGACACATAATCCTGTGGCTTCAATGCCTAAATCTTTCTTGGAGTGGTACGGGTGTAGTTATTGCCCACGCAAAACGCACCAGACACTTTAGTGATCCACATTCAGTCTACCTGCTGCGTTTCTGGTACTCGCAATGAGTGCAACCTCTTCAAACGCGGCTGTGCGTCGCCGCCGTCCAGCACTACAATCGGTCCTGCTGGTACTGAATACACGCTTCTCCTAGGCCCACTGGTACCCCGCACCACTCAGGTAGTGGAAAGATGTGTGGCAGCTTGTTAAGCGCTTCGCATGCAAATGAGGAGAAGCTCTCCCTTTGCAAAAGAATGGTTCAAATGGCTCTGAGCACTATGGGACTTATCATCTGTGGTCATCAGTCCCCTAGAACTTAGAACTACTTAAACCTAACTAACCTAAGGACATCACACACATCCATGCCCGAGGCAGGATTCGAACCTGCGACCGTAGCAGTCGCGCGGTTCCGGACTGAGCGCCTTAACCGCGAGACCACCGCGGCCGGCTTCTCCCTTTGCACTGAGCTTTCCCGCACAATACCATCATACCGGCGTATTCCACGAACGTCTAGTTCACCATGATCAGCAGCAACACAGTAAAAATGAAATGTATGTGTAGTTAGCATTCTGTACTGTATTTAATGATTGCTTTTGCAGAGTAACACAATATGACCATCGACCACAACCACAACAGCAGAATACACAACTACAAACCGCTCTGGGTGGACGCAGTAATACAGTATGAACCACAAACACAAGCACAAGAACAGGTGCAGCCCTCTGTAGGCTAATCAAGTACCGAATCGAATGACATCAAAATAAACCTGTAGTGTGCACGGAACACCAGGTGATCGGTGAATGACGTACGTAAATTACCAGTTACAAGCGCCAAAAATGCGGGAGATTGGAGCGTGTGTTGTGGTAGTTGGCATATAGCGGGAAAGCATTTAGTCTCCAGACATTAAGTTCCTATGCTAAACTTAACCATACCGGTTCCCACTAAAAGCCGTCAACGTCTGTAAAGAGAATTTAGCTATTCCATAATCTTGGGAGTAAATGCGGGTGTGTCAGAGACAAGAGAGGTCACGTGAGAACATTTGTCAAAGATAAAACTTTATTGATCCAAGAATAAAGCAAAGTAGTGGCAGCCGGCAAATCCCCAGTACTCACAAATTACGTGTCTAGTTACTAAAATGGATAACTTGTGTTGGAATACCAGCCAATGTACATCAGAGCAATAATTTCAGTGAGAGCAAAGACATGATTTGTCAAGTTGGAAACCTTTGTTTCGGCTGATTAAGTAGTCTGGTAGTTATACTTTCACGGCTGCCTTGACCACTGAGTATGATGAGGGCGTGTCTTGACTCTTACGGAATGCATGGATTGGCCTGTGTAATACAGTGTTTAGCTATTACAGATTTGTTGAGTTGTAGAAGGTGTCGATGGGCTCGACCGGAGTGGACATGTAAAGTGACGTCATAAGCTAGCAGAATTTTAAGTCACTGCGACGAGACAGCATGCTAACACTGTGCTCATGGCCTCTAACGTTGGTAATGGCTTCAATCTGGAGAGGAAGGGGGTACACACTTTGATCAAGACATAGCACCAGCTGCGTAAGCCACTGTGTGATGATTAGAATGCCTTTAGTGAGTAGTTGTTGATGTCTCTTTTCCGAAACATTGACTAACATTTTTATGGGATTGAGACCATATGACTATGTGGATAAGTCGAGGTGCGATTGGTTGCCCGAGTGTTTGTCAAACCAGAAACTTATGCTCTGTGAAAATGGGTTTGGTCATCTTGGAAGATTGGGGTGTCCAAAGTATATTCCTAACGAAGATGTAGGAAGGAGTGCAACGCTTGATTACGGAGAGGATCGAATTAATCGTCGTGGCCCATTCTAGAGGTAACCTCCTTGAGTGGACCCAAATCACACAGAACTATTATCTTAAATATATTGGGAGTTGGCGCCTCAGTGGGACGTCCGTGCAATCTAAGCTTTGCGCCATTTGAAAAGAGGCCAAACCGTGAACGTCGAATAGCATTAGATACCTCTCTAAAGCCGTTGGTACACGAACCGTGGTTTCAAACGTCAACGTTGAGCGTGCCGAGATGGAAGTGCTGCTGAACCTAGTTGTGCCTCAATGTGGTATACAGGATCACGCCACGCTTCAGCGTCACTTGTCGGCTGTATGTGGTTAGCAAATCACATTGTTTAGGAAGTAAACTGCCTTCAAATTCCAAGGTTAGCTCACTCCCTTGTCCATATGCTACTCATATTTTTCTGTCTGTAGTATACACAAATAAAACTTCAATATCCATGAACATGTTGTAAGACCATAAGATAAGTACCATGCCCCGTCAATAAGGACATCTGCTAATAAAAGTTCCATTAAAGATAGTTTGATACAAATTTCTGATAGTCCATGAAGTAAGATAAAATCTATTCCATCGTTCTGACTTTTTAATAATACACTAACGTCGTCCTTTCTTGATCACTGTCCCTGTTCAGCAAGAGAATCATTACAAAATATTAAATACAAAACCTGAAACAAGGAAGAGCAAAATATATAACTGCTAGTAGTCCAAGGTGTGTTGCAGATAAGCCAATCAAACAAGCTCACTCCTCAGAAAGAGTATACATACATTTACATAACATTGAATATTATAGAATACGCTTCTGATAAACTAAGAAAATATCAGAACCTCATGATGAGTAAAAAACACCGCTGCTTATTTAAAAAGCAAATCGGTTTCGTAACGTTAGTAATATCATCAGATGCAGTCAGTCGCAACATGATATTGGAGTACAATTGATAATAAAATTTGTCCCGATCCACAGAATTTCACTTCATTCTAAAAACCTGTCGTAGCCCATGACAGACAAATCAGCCGGTGAAATACAGGTCAGCTACTGGGTTTTTAGACTTTACTGAAATTCTAGGATTTGGGGAAGAGTTTAATATCCATTGTACTGCAACAACATGTTTAAATGGCTTCATCTAATGATGGAACAAATGTTACGAAACCGGTCTTGCTTTTTAAATAAAGCAACCATATGCGTGCAACCGTTTTTTTACGCGACATGATATTTTTTTTTTTAGTTGTGAAACTCCGCTGAATAAACTTTTGTTTGCCAGAAACTATTAGAAAAAGCGAAGGTTACTAAAAAAATTATGTCGATACAATTAGCCCTGAAGCAGCAACACATCACGAATTACCATACAACTCTTAGTCTCGTCATCTACTATAAGCTTTAAGCGAAGATATTTTATCAAATAATGTCTAACTGTGACAAATTGTACCAAGAACAATGATCTTTTGGTGGAACCCAATTGTGCGGTTGCCGTGAAACGGCATAGTTTTATAATACTCACCAATATGACCTTTCCCATCACTTTATTACAACAAACAGTACAATTAACGAAGGATTTCGAGGGATATTCAGTTGGTTCGGTTTGCTGGTGCTTAGATATGGCATATCTACTTATCGGCTTCAACTGAAAGCCAATATGGCGTATTGCTGCTCGGTGCTGAAGAGAGATGGTGGGGATCAGCCATCTCGCTGGTCTATGTTCCAATGCACGTTCAGAGTATCTGACTTATTAGATATTGCTCTGCACGTTCGGAAATATTCCCCAACGTGCTTTTGCCACACTGTGACATCAGAAACTCGGTACGCTCAACGTTAGCGCTTGAATGGTCGATCTATGTGCCGACGGCCTCAGTAATGGCCTCTTACGGGTTATGCGAAGGAAACAAGATTAGACTGAATGTCCCGTCGACAGCTCCATCATTATAGACTGAGCACGTGACGCGAATACCAAAGGACTGGAAAGCAAATTGGCAGTGTCCTTTTCGAAGGAACCAACCTCACATTTGCCTGAAGCCATTAAGGGAGATCACGGAAAACCTCAATCTCGATGCGCTAAGTGGCTGGACGTCAACGACTACTCACAGAACGTGGGGTTCGAAGGTTTGTCTGCTTTGTAAAGCAGGATAGATAGTTACTGTACCATTCTGCCGAAAAAATACAATGCTGGTGTATGCACAAAGTGTTTTAGAGCACACCGTTCACTGTACATTGTTGCAGATGGAGCTCTCGTAGCAGACCGATTCTACCTGTTCACATAATGAGACAACGACATCGTCGTTTACGATTGCAGTGGGTGCGGGACCATTTGGACTGGACCGTCGATCAACGGAAATGTGTAGGCTCTTCGGGCGAATCACATGTTTGCTACACTAGACCGATAGTTCATTAAACAAAGCCGGCCGGGATGGCCGAGCGGTTCTAGGCGCTACAGGTTGGAACCACGCGACCCCTACTGTCGCAGGTTCGAATCCTGCCTCGGGCATGGATGTGTGTGATGTCCTTATGTTAGTTAGGTTTAAGTAGTTCTAAGTTCTAGGGGACTGCTGACCTCAGCAATTAAGTCGCATAGTGCTCAGAGCCATTTGAACCATTTTGATTAAACAAACCCCGTCATTGAGATGAACGGCTGCTCTAAACGCGTAGCGCGCTACTGGCGCAGGCTGATGGAAGCAGTATTATGCTGCAGGAGATTTTCTCCAGCCCTTATATAGGACCGGTGACAGAAATCTTAGTAATCAAAGACACGCTGACCGTTGAAAACCACCTGCACCCCTTCAAAATCAAAATGGTTCAAATGGCTCTGAGCACTATGGGACTTAACATCTGATGTGATCAGTCCCCTAGAACTTAGAACTACTTAGACCTAGCTAACCTAAGGACACCACACACATCCATGCCCGAGGCAGGACTCGAACCTGCGACCGTATCGGTCGCGCGGTTCCAGACCGCAGCGCCCAGAGCCGCTCGGCCACCCTGGCCGGCGCACCCCGTCATGCTTGATGTTTTCCACGACGGCGGTGTCATATCTCAGCAGTACAACTGTCCGCGTCTCGGAGCCAGAGACATTCTACAGTGGTTTGACGAGCATTACAGTGAACTTATGTTGATGTTTCGGTGACTAAATTCGCCTCATTCGAATCCTATGATAGTGCCCGATAGCGACCCATCTGGGTCGCTATCTAGCGCTATCCCCACGTATGCATTTACCCGAATTACATCACCTGTGAGTAAATGCGACGTACCTCTAGAAACCCACTAACGAACTGTCGGATCCCTGATACGCAAAATCGGTGAGGTATTTCGTTCCAAATATGGTCACATTAGCTATCAAGCGCATAGTCGTAAAGTGTTGGCTCATAAGTGTATTTTAAAACTGACGTTGCGAAATGAGATCATATTCAATATTTACATTGCCTGTGATTGATTCTCACGGGTTGTGGATACCTAGGACATAACGCTCGACAGCATACAATTGTGGTTCTTGCAGCACATCTATGATGTTTGTGTAAAAGTGAGATTTTTCGGCGTATTCTCGTAAATGCAGATGTAGACGGCTTTACGACCGGGGAATGGCTGCGGGCGAGGGATGCATCTGAGACACGACCTCGGCTCTGTACGACTTAATGCGACCATAGCGGGCCGTTCGCTGTCTGTCGCAGCGGGGCGTAACCAGCGGCGCGACGCCTTTACGGACGGCCGTAAAAGGTATTCCCAGATTACGCTAAAAGCACGTATCGAGGCGCACTTAAACCGCTCTTAACGGGCGTGTATCGCAGATAGGACGGCTTTACAGTAGCGCGGGAACGGCGTGCGGCCCCCACCCTCACGCCGTCTGCATGTCTGTGGGCGCCTGTTGCTAGAGGTATGCATGCGACGTGCCAGAGTAACCGCGAGCGATAACCAGAGGCGCAACGACAGTGCCACCCACCTTGTAGGCAACACTCACGTCACGTCTACTTCGCAGTCTCCTCTAACGTGTCTGGCGCGAGAATTTCTATGCAAACACCTGATAGTACATGCAACTGTTGATCTGTTCTGAGGGTTTTTCTTCACGGGGCACAGTATAACCTTTTAAACTGACGTGGCAAATGTCATGGGATGTGCACGTAGTATCGAGTGGTATCTCCTCAGCCCTGCAGTGAGACGCCGTGGAAGTGAGTCTACAGTTCCCTGATACTCCTCTGTAAGCAGCTGATAGTAAATAGTTCCCAGAGCTGCAGCCAATACGGATATGTCCGTGGGTGCAACATCCACACCTGCGCCCTGTGTACCCCACTGCCTCATGACATTTGCTAATGCAGTATATACGTTGTTGTTAGGATCTTGGTTTCGAAGACTTATTTGACACAGCACTCAAGGTAGTCGATCCTGTGGAAGACGGCTCACCTGTGTATACATACTTCGGTTTACATCCCTTTCTGTCTGCTCACTGGATTCAGACCTTGTTGCCTACCTGAAATAAATATTGTCGTCCCGACATACACAACACCCCATCACCATTTAGACGAATCTTTTATGCTCACGGATTTGTCAGTTGAACCTGTTCCCTCTTTAAGCCAATTGCACCGCAGATGTCTCCTCTCCCTCATTAGATTCGGTTTCTTCTAATTAATTACTCGACCTATTCACCTAACTTTCAGCATACTTTTGTAACACGGCATTTCAGGTCTCCTGTTGTCCTCTCGTCTGGACTATTATCGATATTTCAGTTAAGAACTTTGGCTACACTCCAGACAAATACACTCAGAACAGAACTCCTAATACTTAAATTTTATGTTAAAGCACTCCGCCCACGGGCCACAAGTGGCCCATCGGGACCTTCCGGCCACCGTATCATCCTCTGATGAGGATGCGCGTAGAAGTGGCGTGTGGTCAGCACACCGCCCTCCTTGTCGTTATGATGGTTTTCTTTGACCGAAGCCGCTACTATTCGGTGGAGTAGCTCCTCAATTGGCATCACGAGGCTGAGTTCAAATGGCTCGGAGCACTATGGGACTTAACATCTATGGTCATCAGTCCCTTAGAACTTAGAACTACTTAAACCTAACCAACCTAAGGGCATCACACAACACCCAGTCATCACGAGACAGAGAAAATCCCTGACCCCGCCAGGGATCGAACTCGGGAACCCGAGCGTGGGAAGCGGGAACGCTACCGCACGACCACGAGCTGCGGACTACGAGGCTGAGTGCACCCCTAAAAATGGCAACAGCGCATGTCGGCCTGGATGGTCACCCATCCAAGTGTCGGCCACACCCGACAGCGCTAACTCCGGTAATCTCATGGGAACCGGTGCAACCACTGCGGCAAGGCCGTTGCCCAAATTTTATGTTACATGTTAACAAATTCCTCATCTTACGAAAAACTATTCTTGCTGTTCTAAAAATGCATTTTATTTCTATCTACGATATTTAATTTACACGCTGCAAATACTTTTAGTGTCCCATTTCCTAATCTAATTGCTTCAGCCTCAACTCATTTGATTTCACTGTATTTCATTACTCTTGTTATACATTTGTTGTTGCTCATCCCATAATGTTTCCTCAAGACGCTATTCATTCCTTTTAGGTGCTCTTTGCAGTCTCTGAGAAGTTTGTACAGCCCTCGGCAAACCCCAAGGCCTGTATTTTTTGTTCTCTTTCCTAATTTACGCTGTGTTTTATTTACTGCTTGCTCAGATTACAGATTGAAAAGTATAGACGATACCCTTCAATTCTGTTTCACTTCATTTCAACTACTGCTTCCTTTTCATGTCCTCCATCTCGTAGCAACTGTGTGGTATCTGTACAATTTCTTACACAGAAGGAACTTACTGCAGATCGGGCTTTTTCTGCCATATCTTGACAGTACGCTGATCTGTTTTATTCTGATTCACATGGAGGTATAAAAAAGGACAGAATATCAGACAGGTACTTTGATTTAACTGTAAAGTTTATTATGCTCAAAAATTACGGCGAAATCGAGAAATGTCAAATCAATTCCCACTGAGAAATTTCTATAAATTGGTTGTAGCCTCGCACAAATAGTGCCCTCCCCTTGTTTTGACGCTACGTTAGGTCAGGATTATCCAAGGCTACTGAAAAAGACCAACAAGAGAAAACTGGTTTTCCTTGTGATGCAAGTGTTTGTCTGCTAAATTTTTACTGTTAAAAGAAGTGTGCTCACTTCAGCAGTTGCACTGTAAATATGAACAAGGAAAATTGCTAATTCTATAAAATTTGATAACTAAACTAGACCGTTTTTAAAAGCTGCATAACACTCTCTTTTTGGTGGACTAAGGCAATGCAGTGATAACATACGCTTAGCACCAGCAGCAAATTAGATACTGAACTCGTATTTGGGAGCACTGCCCAGGTAAAATGAAAATATAGGAAATGTTCCTCTGAAAAGTGCAACGAGGATTTTATTTTGGATCCTTCTGAGAATCTCAAATGTCGTCATCGTCGATGGCACATCAAACACTGGTACTCCTCCTTTATTAAATTTTTAAGTAATTGTGAGGTGACTGCCACATATCGATATGCGACATTGTTTCATGCTTTGCCAGTATTGCGTCATTATTTTATTGAGAGTACTAGGCATGTTTGCGTGCAGGAAAGATTTGAGTTTTTCTCGCTGGGAATGTGTGGCCTCAGTGTGGTCTCTAGTTCCTGTTTGTCAGCAGACAGCGGTCAGTGAATCTCATTATTACGTTCGAGCATCCCCAAAGAGTTGAGCAAATTCAGGTAAGTGACGCCGCTACCCACTCCACGCCTTTGTTGGTTAGAGTCAGCGCCTGATCTCAATGAGTGCAGAGACCGCCGTGCTGCCACTGCCGGCCTCAGACAATAATTGTGCAAGACATTTCTGCCTTTTCTGTACAGACACCAAAAAGGGTGGACGCCATGGTGTCACCCGAATAGCGTGAGAAAGTTGATGGCCTTCGGTCCCAAACTTTGGTGTATCCAATCTAATGAGTCGCTCCTGCCACTGTTCTTGGAGCGAAGAGGTTTACCGATCAGTAGGCCACTGCTCCAGCCTGTTCCTTTTGTCAGCCAAGAACGTGAATTTTCTTCCGTTTTCCCATGGTCTCTTTTTTCTTTTTCTTGTGGAAGAAACAACTCGTAGTTTCGTTTTCCACTTTGGTAACGCCAGTGAGTCGTCTCCTATATATGTTATTTTTTGAAAGCTCAGAGTTGAAGTCGTAAATTGTTTTGGGCTATTCGTTGCCCGGTTGCTATCTGGTGCAGATTGAGCCACCCTAGCTAACGTCTGGCGAAACGTATGTGTGACTGCTGCGGTAGCGGGATCAATATTCTGAGCAGCTCGCAACTTACTTGTTCTGCCGCTGAAATTGTGCTACCTGTTTCATTATAGTCCTTGATCTCTTTTGTCTCGTTAAATGTAGTTAGCGAGCTTCCCAGATGAGGAAACCTTGCTGCGATTTCTCCACAGGTCTTCTTTACCATTTGGTATCTCCCACACAATAAGCGTCACTTTGTGCAATTTGTAATGAGATTTTGGATGACTGTGTTCGTTGTCTGGTTTATGTGAATTGTTTCCACGAGAAAGAACAAATAAAGATTTGTTACACTCAAACTCGTCTTGTATTTCTAGATTCTCTAATCGACCTACTACTTTTCGGAACTAGCCGAAGACTAGCTGACACACAAGAAACAAGTACAATCTGTTGTATACCAAATTTGATGTGGCGGTACTACGGTTTGTGCAGTTGCCAAACACAATCAAATGCTGCTTGAAGTTAAAGAGAGATGCCATCGAGTTTCCTGATGAACACTTTATTGTGACGCTACTGCAGTTAAAATACACTCCTGGAAATTGAAATAAGAACACCGTGAATTCATTGTCCCAGGAAGGGGAAACTTTATTGACACATTCCTGAGGTCAGATACATCACATGATCACACTGACAGAACCACAGGCACATAGACACAGGCAACAGAGCATGCACAATGTCGGCACTAGTACAGTGTATATCCACCTTTCGCAGCAATGCAGGCTGCTATTCTCCCATGGAGACGATCGTAGAGATGCTGGATGTAGTCCTGTGGAACGGCTTGCCATGCCATTTCCACCTGGCGCCTCAGTTGGACCAGCGTTCGTGCTGGACGTGCAGACCGCGTGAGACGACGCTTCATCCAGTCCCAAACATGCTCAATGGGGGACAGATCCGGAGATCTTGCTGGCCAGGGTAGTTGACTTACACCTTCTAGAGCACGTTGGGTGGCACGAGATACGTGCGGACGTGCATTGTCCTGTTGGAACAGCAAGTTCCCTTGCCGGTCTAGGAATGGTAGAACGATGGGTTCGATGACGGTTTGGATGTACCGTGCACTATTCAGTGTCCCCTCGACGATCACCAGTGGTGTACGGCCAGTGTAGGAGATCGCTCCCCACACCATGATGCCGGGTGTTGGCCCTGTGTGCCTTGGTCGTATGCAGTCCTGATTGTGGCGCTCACCTGCACGGCGCCAAACACGCATACGACCATCATTGACACCAAGGCAGAAGCGACTCTCATCGCTGAAGACGACACGTCTCCATTCGTCCCTCCATTCACGCCTGTCGCGACACCACTGGAGGCGGGCTGCACGATGTTGGGGCGTGAGCGGAAGACGGCCCAACTGTGTGCGGGACCGTAGCCCAGCTTCATGGAGACGGTTGCGAATGGTCCTCGCCGATACCCCAGGAGCAACAGTGTCCCTAATTTGCTGGGAAGTGGCGGTGCGGTCCCCTACGGCACTGCGTAGGATCCTACGGTCTTGGCGTGCATCCGTGCGTCGCTGCGGTCCGGTCCCAGGTCGACGGGCACGTGCACCTTCCGCCGACCACTGGCGACAACATCGATGTACTGTGGAGACCTCACGCCCCACGTGTTGAGCAATTCGGCGGTACGTCCACCCGGCCTCCCGCATGCCCACTATACGCCCTCGCTCAAAGTCCGTCAACTGCACATACGGTTCACGTCCACGCTGTCGCGGCATGCTACCAGTGTTAAAGACTGCGATGGAGCTCCGTATGCCACGGCAAACTGGCTGACACTGACGGCGGCGGTGCACAAATGCTGCGCAGCTAGCGCCATTCGACGGCCAACACCGCGGTTCGTGGTGTGTCCGCTGTGCCGTGCGTGTGATCATTGCTTGTACAGCCCTCTCGCAGTGTCCGGAGCAAGTATGGTGGGTCTGACACACCTGTGTCAATGTGTTCTTTTTTCCATTTCCAGGAGTGTATTTAACTGTACCTCAGAGTTTCCGCAACACAATCAATATTCATAATAAATCACGCCCAGGGGAGCTGTTCATTTAGAGATCTCCCGATATTGCTCCCATAATCGATTCCAGCAACGTTTTCTTTTTATTTCTTGAAATAGGTCTTCTACAGTGTCCTGATATGAGAGAATGTTGACGAAGAAACGAATTTCCTGACGCATAAGCATAAATTATCAGTATTCCTCCTATTGAGCAGTGAGTCGGGTGCTCTTGCAAATGAATACTTCATTCGCTTTCATCAAGTAGTCACAATTTAAACTGTTGATGACTTTGGCCAATGAAACTCAAATGTAAGCTGAAGCCAATTTGTTATGGAAGATTCTGTTAAGACGCAGCAGTACGTCTCAAAGACTGCTGTCTGGAAAACGGGATAATTGCCTGTAAGTGGAAAGGAGATTTATTAAGTCGTTCTGGCAGAGTTATCGTGACTCTGAATTACTTTCTTGTTAACTGTAGTGAAGATTACATTTCCTTCAAAAGACTACAGGGAAATTGTGAGCTGTTATAGAGAGGAATGACCAAAAATTTTATGTATGCAATGGTCAGCGAGCATACCACATTATTCTGCCAGGCTGCGTCCATTATTCATGAGAGAAGACAGTCCTAAATAGCTGCGAATTTCACAAAAAAGATATATTCGCAGTGGCAGTCATTAATACAAGGAAGACATGATACGAGATATTTTGTCATAATACCATATGTATGCAATAGTAAGATGTACTATTCATTTATCGGGCGTACATCCGGGACAGCAATAATCAATCTTATGATATTTCGACTGTTAACAGTAGTCATATTCGAAGTGACTGAATTAAAATAAATTGTTACAGGGATACACTGCGGATTAAAATGTGCATATGTCAGCTATAAGACTGTCTATAAAATAGAGCCAGTCATAGATAAAACCTTACGCGTCGTCATGAATTTCCTTGTCAAAGTGATGAAGGTTATGTAGTACATAAACAACACACTATACAAGGACGGTGCTTCGAACGCCAGCAACACACCCGTCTTCAACAGTCTAAGAAATCTGCTATGCCTTAACATTTTATTTACACAGCGCTCAGCCTTCTCCTATTAGGCTTCAGAAGACAAGCAATTTGTGGAAATACAACACGGCCAACGAGCTCAACCGAGACGATGATTTCTAGTTCAACAATTCCTCACTGGATACTTCCTGGACGTGAGACTGCCACCCAAACTGTCAACGGACTGCAGAGGGAGACCTGAAAAGAAAACGTTGTGTATTATAGAGATCCTTACCCACAAAATCCTAAGAGCTAGCTTTCCCGAAAAGTGTTCCATCTTGCAATAGACATAGTAGTGAATAATCGCGGCGATCTAAGTACTGAAATTGGACTGATAAAAAGGTGCAAAATCATATAACGTACAAGGACTATTCGGAAAGTAGTAACCCCTAGTTTTTTCTCCATCGTTACGCTGGTAAAGTGGTGATAATTCATCTGCCCCAATTCCGCATACTTTCTTTTGCTGCAGCCCACTCCAGTAACAGCGTCTTGCATCAACAAATGGCGGCACTACAAGAGGCAACGCTGTGCGACTGAATTCCTTGCTGCAGAAGGTGAACGCCCAGTTGCATTCATAAAAGGCTGAACGACGTGTACGGAGACAATAGAGTAGACTTCAGCACCGTTGGATGATTGGTTCGTCACTGAAGAGAAGCTGCAACACATATTTTGATATAGATGTAACGACTCCGAAGCAGTTTTAATGTTAGCTCCTAAATTTTCCTACAGCTACAGGCTATTAATCATTCAGTACGTTCAACTAACGGTGCAGCGTTATGTAGCGCGGCTACGTATATGGAGTATTGAATGCCACGTTGATTACAGCTGAAATATGCCAGACACAGAAACCAGATACTACATGGAGCCATTTCAGATGCTTGCCCTAAAAAACAAGGACGAATCTAAGTTTTCTACTGTACCACAGTACCTAAACTACAGACAGTGACTGACTTGGGGAAAAGACAGCAGCACTAAAGTGGGCGAGAAGAAAACCTATAGCTTGCCTTACGCAGTTTCAATTTGTAGCCCATACCGGCGCTGCCTGCCGCCCTACAAAGTGGACCGCTCCCTCATCTCTAGCATATTATCCTGCACGAGCACATCTCATTATCAGACCATCTGCAACCCATTCCACACACGTCGGATGACCCGCGGCGAAAAGCGATCCACAATGAAAGCTGTTTCGCTGCGTCGGCAGCGGAGATTACTGACAGGGCGAAAGCGTTCATTAGCGGACGTAAGCAGCTTTCGGGACGCGAGCGCACGGGATTGTCCGGATATTGCTAGCGCTCTGAGTTTTGATGACAGCAGCCAGTCCGCTGATCCTCGTGGTTCACTGACGCCGCCACTACATCCAATCGCACTGTCGACAGTGAATCAGAATGGTTCGTTGCCAAGGTAACCACAGCTCTCAGGCACTAGCGAGGCTGGCAATGCTTCGCTGTTGCTAAGCATGTATGAGAATTGGATGCACATCCTAACATACTTCTATTGCACTCTCTGTCCATCACCTCCTCCCTCTACTTCTACCGAGTGAGGTGGCGCAGTGGCTAGCTCACTGGACTTGCATTCGGGAGAACGACGGTTCAATCCCTCGTCCGGCCGTCCTGATTTAGGTTTTCCGTGATTTCCCTAAATCGCTCCAGGCAAATACCGGGATGGTTCCTTTGAAAGGGCACTGCTGACTTCCTTCATCGTCCTTCCCTAATCCGATGACCGCTGTCTGGTCACTTCCCCAAACAACCCCCTCTACTTCTCTCCATCTCCTCCAGTCCCAATCCTCTCTGTTCATCTCCTCCTCCGGCCCCCCTATGTCAAGTTCCTCTCGCACTCTCTGTCCTCTTCGACCTTCTCTCTAACCTTGAACCTTGTTTATTCCTACAGCAAATAAAACACTGTTTGTGTACTGAAATAGCTAAAAATGGCTGGCTTGGAATCACATACCGTGTGTGACACAGACCATTCCAGCTGCTGAATATTTCAGAATGGTGGTTTCACCGATAGTATTTCGCATTGTTTAAGCTGCTAATCAGTAGCATTACAAAATTTCGTACGATTGAGATTGCGTAGCACTTTTCCAATCATTAGCCGATAAGCCATAGATACAACTTCGCCTTTATCTGTTAAACTCAACTGCGAGATATGAAAGAAATCTGCACAATGTCATGTCTGCATTTTTTTAAAATTTTTGTATAAGGGTAAAGAATTCATATGAGAGAACCAACGTCCCTAGCGCTTTTAACCCACGCAACACCAAGTGGGGGGGGGGGGGGGATGGTTACTTGTGCCTAACCATAGAACATAAATAAGAGAATTCTTCTGCCTTATTCCATAAATGTTTTAAGTTTTTTCAGTTATGCTTAACCTAAAATTTTAAGTCCCCTTACCTGATGTCACTTAGCTAATGGGTGTCAAATTCAGTATTTCCAGGGCCTTACTCACACATCATTATCTCTTTAAAAGTCTGTCGAGAGTAAAAGTTAACAACAAGTAATCAAATTTGCATTTTTTAAGTTTTTTGTGGTGGTAATAAAGTATGCAGTACATGTGACTGAAAGTGCGTTGGTAGTGCTGAGACTGTGGTAAGCAGTATTTTCAGCTTATGGACCTTACTTATACATCAGTTGCTCTTTAAGAAGTATGTTTCGAATATAGTTCAACAACAATTCACCAATTTTTATTTTTATTTTTTTCTTGGCAGGCGTATAGTACATGGTAACCCTCCACCCCACCCTTGGTAATGCGCCTTACGGAAAATACCGTTTACGACTACAGCTGATGACCTGCTATAATAATTGAAACTGAATGCGAGAAAGAAAACGAAACCACAAATTTCGACGGCACAACATATACTGTCCACCGTTCATTTTAACAGAAAACCTGTATATTGTTGCTCAAAACAAAAAAAATGGCTCTGAGCACTATGGGACTTACCTGGTGAGGTCATCAGTCCCCCAGAACTTAGAACTACTTAATCGTAACTAACCTAAGGACAGCACACACATCCATGTCCGAGGCAGGATTCGAACCTGCGACCGTAGCGGTTCCAGACTGTAGCGCCTAGAACTGCTCGGTGTTTAAAACAAAATTCATAGTCTAAGTGCGTCTGAATGGTTATTAGCGTATCATTTAAAAATGAGAAGTAAGTCGGTCAAGAACTTTTCTACATTTTTGCTAAGAATTTTTCGTCGTTAACTGTCACTAGCGAACTCGGCAATATTTCATAGTCGCTAATTACTTCTAGGAATTGGATATACACCATGATCTCCTTCTTTCCTCTCTCTGTCCTTCTCCTCCTCCCCTTTCTCTTCTTTTATCTCCTGTTCCTCCTCTGTCTGTCCATCAACGCTTCTCCCTCTGTCTCTCTCTCTCTCTCTCTCTCTCCATCTCCCCATCCTATTTCTCCTCGCCGTCATCCCTCTATCCATCTCCTCTCTCCTTCCCATCTCTGTCCGTTTCGTGCCATATTTATTCCTACCTGCCCTTCCCCTCTCTGTCCGTTTCGTGCTATATTTATTTTTACAGCCCACGAAAGTTTCATTCAGAAATAAAGTCGCTTAAAGTAGCCCGATAAATCGACTGAGTTATTTGGTACACAGGTTACCAGCGACCTCCCCTGCCGCTAATTCTGTGACTATTCCATAAAGGAATAGGATTGGATCTGAGCACTATGGGACTTAACTGCTGTCGTCAGTCCCCAAAACTAATAACGGCTTAGATAGAACAAAATCGCAAAACTTATTTTAACATGAAAGGTCCACTGCTCAATATCCATTATAAGTCACTGAGGGATGGAAGAGGGAAACACGGAACAATACATTTGTTTGTAGTTTTTATTTTAGCATTTGTTGCAATACAAATTATCTTTGCTGCGAATTTAATGTAGCCATTTCTTGCATGTTATACATCGAAAGTCAGTCGCATTTTGGTCCCATTTGTCAGTAAAAACATCCAGTACACACAGCTCAGATTTCATCATTAACCTCGTCAGCGGAGGACGTTGGAGTTGAATTGCCCTTCCTCTTCTGCGGTACTTCTGCTCCCTCCTATGTCGTTGAAGCAGCATTCCCTACTCCTGAGGGCTGAATGGGCCATTGTAGAGCAAAATTCATTCTTTTCACGTTAATATCACAGTAGGCTGTGACTGCGGTTGAAGGTATCCCATTTGGTAGTATTTGAGACGGGACTTCGAATTCTGGCTGTCGCCTGATAACTAACGGATAACTCGGAAAAACTTTGCTGGAATTGGGGGACGGGCATTGTCCTTTTTAAAAATGGTACCACGGTACTGTCGCATAAGGGGGGTTGTACGTTACGACTCAGAATGTTAATGACATGCCGTTCTACCGCCAGAGTACCCTCAGTCACTCCCAGCTATGATCTGAAGCCATATCCTACAGCTCACGACACCATGACGGCTGGAGCAACACCGCTCTGTCCAAAAAGACATTGAAAGAAAGGGGTCTCTATCCAGGTAGCTACCATATTCGCTAACGATGGCTGTCTGGGGTGATTTAGAACAGCGGTTCAACACTGAAGATAATGCGGCACCGCACATCAATAGCCCGTGTTTTGCAGTAAAGATGTCACTCCAAACGAAGCCTTTGTGTTTTAGGGTTAAAGGAAGTCTAAGCTTTAGACGGTAATTCCCCAGTCCGGCTTCGTCTCCGACTAATGGTGTGGGAGGCTCGGATGGCTCTGAGCACTATGGGACTTAACTACTGTGGTCATCAGTCCCCTAGAACTTAGAACTACTTAAACCTAACTAACCTAAGGACATCACACACAACCATGCCCGAGGCAGGATTCGAACCTGCTACCGTAGCAGTCGCGCGGTTCCGGACTGCGCGCCTAGAACCGCTAGACCACCGCGGCCGGCGGTGTGGGAGGACACAGTACATTGCAGTGAGCTCATTACTTCATCAGTCTAATACGCAACAAGCAGAATTAGATCTTTTGCACATGACACAAGTACTGTAATAGGTCCGAGCATAGAAACAGAAACAGAAGAAATAATAAACAATGTTCTTGAAAACATGATTGACTGTTGTCTGCGAATGGTCGCACCCTCAATTTTGGAAAGACGGAACATATTCATTCCTCAGCACCTCAGGACACTACACCAGTATAAATAGAACATGTGGTGAGAAAGTAATGAATTGGGTGAGACCTACAAAATTCTTGGGTGTCTATATTGCTGGAGATTTTAACTGTAAAAGACAAATATTGCAACTCCCATAAGAAATCAGTTCAGCCACATCTGCACGCAGGATCATTTCAAACCTTGAGGAGAGACAAAGTTTGCTTATTTTCATTCAGTAATGCCATATGGGATAATGTTATGTGGTAACTCATCTTTAAGAAAGAAATTCTTCGTTTCTCAAAAACGTGCAGCAAGAATAATAAATGTTGCACTCCCACGATCATCTTGTACACATCTATTTAAGGAGGGCATTCTGACTTCTGTTTCACGGTGTATTTATTCACATTGATATTTGTTGTAAACACTCCCTTGCGCTATAAAAAGGAACTAAATGTTCAAATGTGAGTGAATTCCTAAGGGACCAAACTTACACACTACTTAAACTATCTTAAGCTAACTTATGCTGAGAACAACACTCACACATTCATGCCCGAGGGAGGACTCTAACCTCCGGCGGGAGGGGCCGTGCAATCGGTGACATGCCGTCCTAGAGTGCGAGGCCACCCCACGCGGCGAAAACGGAACTATGATGCATATGCCAGTAGGAAAAGTGATATTTATTACTCCGCATTAAGGTTGTCCTTAGTGCAAAAAGAAATACACAATGCTGCACCTAACATTTTTGACAACTTACAGACTGACATAAAACGTCTGACAGATAGCAAAGTAAAATTTGAAAATAAACTGGAAAGTTTTTCCTTGACAAACTGTTCTGTTCCGTAGAATTATATCTATTGCTGTAATGTGTAAAAAATGGTCGGTAGGAATTATTAACTCACTTCTGTACATTGTTTAAAAAAAACCTTCATAAATATTCAACATGGAGCCATATTTAAAGTTCGATATCCGATGTGTATGTCAAATGTCTCGTTCCACATCTATACAATTTATCGTACAAATGATCCCTGGAACGTGAAGCTAACTGTCTGTCTGAAGTAAACTGCTGCCAGATCAATAAATGGTATCTCACTATATCACTGACTTTTATCGTGCCATAGCCATCTTCAGCATGCAGGGTTATGTTGACTTGTAGGTGGCCCTGACAATGACGGAGGAAATGACTATAAGAAGGTCAGGACAAAGCACCACTTCCTTCCTCTGGAAGTGAATTGAGAGTGGTAGTAGTGACTGGAATCAAGCGTCGAATAGCTAATAAGACATAGCGGCTTGAATTACGCTGTTATTCGCGTTAGGTACTGAGCCGCATAAGCACAAGGAATGACCCTCAGCAGGGCTGCCTGGGCACCGGCGTGCATAGACATCAGCAGCTGATGTTGGTAGTAGCTGAAAGGTACCGCACGCGATATCCGATGGATGGCTGCCGCGTTCACGATGCTTACCCACCTTGGGCTGTGGAAAGTTGATAGTCTAATCACAGCTCCAGCATTCTCAGTGTCGAAGGCGTATCGCTGCCCTCGGCAGTGACAAGGTGGTGCAGCAAAGGGGTAGCCAGGCAGATATTAGTTCACATTCGAACACACGTCTCACCCGTGGGATGGTCGTTCTCAAGAAAAATGGTTCAACTGGCTCTAAGCTCTATGGGTCTTAACATCTGAGGTCATCAGTCCCCTAGACTTAGAACTACTTAAACCTAACTAACCTAAGGACATCACACACAGCCATTCTCGAGGCACGATTCGAACCTGCAACCGTAGCAGCAGCGTGGTTGCGGACTGAAGCGCCTAGAATCGCTCGGCCGCTGCACCCGGCTCGTTCCCAAGATGGTGTCAACCAGTACGTGAGTAGGCAGTGGGGAGACGCCTCACTGTCTACATATAATTTTGTGCTTAGAGAGATGCTTGTAGTTTCTGGAGCCTTAAGTCGAGAGTAGGTGACCGGCTACATCATCGTTTACTGCAAACGATCGGTCTTAGGAAGTCATAGGCTAGGATGGCCCCGCAGCTATACATCACAAACACACACAATCTGGACATCTGATCACACACACACACACACACACACACACACAGAGAGAGAGAGAGAGAGAGAGAGAGAGAGAGAGAGAGAGAGAGAGAGAGAGACTCATTCATGTACATTTATGGGAACGAGGCCAGCTAATGTTTTCCTCTCGCCGGCACTTTACACTGGAAAACAAAACTAGTTAGCGCACTTGCTCGCCACCATGAAGCAATAATGGCATCATTTGGCGAGCTTTTCTCGTCTGGTCGGCTTTTCTGGTCGTCCTGTCGTAGCTGTAAGGTGTTCAAGTTCTCTTTTCAGAAGCGGCGGCCTATGTAGTTTCCAATGTTTGTGTTCTGATTAAGTACTCTTGTACTCTGAATAACTCTTCTTACTTCAAAGTGCTTGGTGACCTTAATGACGTAAATTCGCTCCCTATGACGTCCTTTTTATGCGTTGTCATCAGCCAGCTAAGTGGTCCAAACCAAGTCGTGGAGCAACAGTCAGATTTGTGATGTACAGTCCTTACACAGTGCTTATCATGTTTAAATCTAGATTTTTGTGCGATTAAGATGGTTTAAACTGCTTTTAAGAAAGTTCTAGAGATGGCATAAAAATGAGATTGATCTGTAACTTCTTGGGTGTCGACTGGCTTTCATGGTTTAAGAACACACTTCCTACATTACTTTGGGACCCAGCATTTACTGAGACAGTTGTGCTGAAGAAACATGGTTTCCAGTCATACGTTTTTCGATCAAAATGTAATATTTTACGACTCTTCTGTCATCTGATCCAGTAGCTTTCCTAACTCCACCACCTGATATGCCCCGCGCAATTCATCTTGAGTAAACAGTTCACAAAGATCGCTCAGTTCGTCTTCCAGAGGTACATATATTTAGTTGAAGACTTATGAAAGCGACAGTCAGATTCACCATTCTTAGCATGACAGTAACTGTTTGATCAGCAGAAATGTTGGCATATACATATTTCTTAGCCGGATCGTTACTTTATGTCTTCAGCACTCTCCATTCTTTTTGACTACTTTTAGACATACTTCGTTTTTCCCATGAATTCTATGCACTTCTCTCCCTTTACTTCATCGATTAAGTTATTTAGGTGTAGGCCAGCTAGAGTTATTCGTCGTTCCGTGGACCTGCCTCGAAATCTTCAATTTGCTTCCATAGTTGTTGCCTTGTGCTTCGAGCAAATCGCTGTATGTAGTTGGTTCTGCAATCGCGAGGAATAATCTTTAGGTTTCAGATGTAGGGACTAGTTCAGCTACCCTCTGATGTGATATGACTAAATTCCTCCCACTCAACATTTCTGAAGTTATATCTTCGACGCAAAGCTACTAACTGTGCCGGTGCCTACACGACTTGGCGTAGAGATTGGTGTTTGCAGGAGAGTCTCTTCTACTAAAGAGTAACAGCACTGAAAACCTTAACAACTTTCAGAAATTGTTCGATCTACTCATATATTTACGAAATTGTTTGATATGCTCATATATGTTCCGGTCTTCAATGTGATATATGAATATGGCTTATTTACTTCCCGCTGTTATTTGAGAAAGTCGATTAGATGGTTAGTTACACGTTCCATAGATTATTTGAACCAATCTACTATCGTTTTCTTTAAAAAACGCATAACAGTGTGCTTTCTGTAATAATGTTATTTTATTTTGCTACCAGTTTCAGTACCGAATCACCATCAACGACCGGAGAATTATGTCTAATTTATCACATGTCACACTTGGTTTGACATCTGTGATAATTTTTCTGGCATTGCTAATGGTTCAGAACTGACACCTATATCAAAATAAAGTAATATTATTACAGGCAGCGCAGCATTATGCGTTTTTTTTTTCAAATTTGTACATGCTGTTGACCATTGCCTAAGTAAGATATTTTATCGACATCATGTGGTACAGGATATATATATATATATATATATATATATATATATATATATATATATATATATGGTTTGTTCAATATAAATGAACATTTTACGAGGATTGGAACTTCAAAAGTGACAACTATTTATTTACAGCTAGTACAAAATAAATACGTGTTTCAAAGTAGTCACCAGCATTGTGCACAACCCGTTGCTAGCAATGTGGAAGTCGTAGGTTACTCTTGGCAGTTCCGGTTGTGTTGACACTTCGAGCGGTGCGGTCTACTGCCCGACGAATTTGTAGCAGTTCTGAAGTGAATGCTGTAAAGTGTTTCCATCAGGTTAGAAATCGAGTTGAACTTACGAGGGCTTAAGTCAGGAGAGTGTAGTAGTTGGTGTAGCACTTAGCAGCCCCATCAGTCAAATACACTCTTGGAAATTGAAATAAGAACACCGTGAATTCATTGTCCCAGGAAGGGGAAACTTTATTGACACATTCCTGGGGTCAGATACATCACATGATCACACTGACAGAACCACAGGCACATAGACACAGGCAACAGAGCATGCACAATGTCGGCACTAGTACAGTGTATATCCACCTTTCGCAGCAATGCAAGCTGCTATTCTCCCATGGAGACGATCGTAGAGATGCTGGATGTAGTCCTGTGGAACGGCTTGCCATGCCATTTCCACCTGGCGCCTCAGTTGGACCAGCGTTCGTGCTGGACGTGCAGACCCCGTGAGACGACGCTTCATCCAGTCCCAAACATGCTCAATGGGGGACAGATCCGGAGATCTTGCTGGCCAGGGTAGTTGACTTACACCTTCTAGAGCACGTTGGGTGGCACGGGATATATGCGGACGTGCATTGTCCTGTTGGAACAGCAAGTTCCCTTGCCGGTCTAGGAATGGTAGAACGATGGGTTCGATGACGGTTTGGATGTACCGTGCACTATTCAGTGTCCCCTCGACGATCACCAGTGGTGTACGGCCAGTGTAGGAGATCGCTCCCAACACCATGATGCCGGGTTTTGGCCCTGTGTGCCTCGGTCGTATGCAGTCCTGATTGTGGCGATCACCTGCACGGCGCCAAATACGCATACGAAAATCATTGGCACCAAGGCAGAAGCGACTCTCATCGCTGAAGACGACACGTCTCCATTCGTCCCTCCATTCACGCCTGTCGCGACACCACTGGAGGCGGGCTGCACGATGTTGGGGCGTGAGCGGAAGACGGCCTAACGGTGTGCGGGACCGTAGCCCAGCTTGATGGTGACGGTTGCGAATGGTCCTCGCCGATACCCTAGGAGCAACAGTGTCCCTAATTTGCTGGGAAGTGGCGGTGCGGTCCCCTACGGCACTGCGTAGGATCCTACGGTCTTGGCGTGCATCCGTGCGTCGCTGCGGTCCGGTCCCAGGTCGATGGGCACGTGCACCTTCCGCCGACCACTGGCGACAACATCGATGTACTGTGGAGACCTCACGCCCCACGTGTTGAGTAATTCGGCGGTACGTCCACCCGGCCTCCCGCATGCCCACTATACGCCCTCGCTCAAAGTCCGTCAACTGCACATACGGTTCACGTCCACGCTGTCGCGGCATGCTACCAGTGTTAAAGACTGCGATGGAGCTCCGTATGCCACGGCAAACTGGCTGACACTGACGGCGGCGGTGCACAAATGCTGCGCACCTAGCGCCATTCAACGGCCAACAACGCGGTTCCTGGTGTGTCCGCTGTGCCGTGCGTGTGATCATTGCTTGTACAGCCCTCTCGCAGTGTCCGGAGCAAGTATGGTGGGTCTGACACACCGGTGTCAATGTGTTCTTTTTCCATTTCCAGGAGTGTAAATCTGTAACAGCTTACACTGTACGCGCCTGAGCATTGTCCTGAAAAATGATGGTCAGGTCCTGCAGAAAGTGTCATCACTTCTGTCTCTAAGCTGGTCGTCGGTTGTGCTTTGCACAAATGATCAATGACAACCTAAATAATGGGTAATAGAGGCCATTTTACCTGTAGTGTTATCGAATGGATTTCACTTTCATCTGCAGTTGTGATGGAGTATTTAGAACGTATTTCATTAGCGAATATTTTTCCGTGGTTGGTGCGTTGAAAATGCCCAATTCCTTAAAGAGGTATCTAGATGATGAACGCGGACGAGTACCGCATATTATTCCTACTGCTTGCTTTTGTGTGATCATCACTTCCTTTCTGTGATGAGTTACCGCAGAATATATCAGAAGATTGATTCGTTAGTTTCCAAGCTCAGCAATTATATGAAGAGCAAAAGTAGGTGAACTACATTGTTGAGTAGCTCAGTAATATGCTTCTTCCAGTTTAATTTTCCATAAATATGTACACCGAAAAATTGGGGGCATTCTATCTTTTTGATTCACTCCTTTTCATGTGCTACGTCAATTGTTGGTATGAGTCTATTTGTAGTGCAGAAATGAACTTAGAAGCAGCCTATTTTTAGGGAACCACTATTAAGTGGTAATATGTCATTAATGATCTCTTCTGTTGCTTTCCCTCTGATGGGATTTATTATAAATCTGGCATCGACTGCGGACTGTATCAGTTATGTTGCTGAATGTTAAATGGACGGTCAATCACATACATAAGTGATAAGAGGTTCTGTGTATGTATTGCAGCACGAAACATTGTTTACTGTACGTATTTCTTCAGGTACGTTATCTCTGCAACATCTATACAGTATCCGACTGTAATTATGCGAAAAAAAAAAATTGCTACAAACCACTACTTCGTATTGATCACTGTACTGAAGTCTATCTTCTCTGCAATGAAAACGTTGTCGATTCATTCTTGACTACCTCAAGTCTATAGTCGAAGCGAAAGCAATAGTCTTTACCTTACCGCGAGGTCTTTGGATGTCACAGGTGATTAAATTTGGAGGAATCTGCCTTTAGAAACCAAACTTTCGACGACACCAAGTGAACCATTAAATGAGGGTAGAAATGTCAAATGATTTTATATTTCATTGAACAGTAAGATGCATTACATTGACTAAAATGTGTCTGTCCATTCCGTGTAGGGATTTATTGCGCTGAGTAATCGCAGCGTTCTGTTAGCTTCGCCGTAAGGCGAATGATTGGCACAGTCGGCGCTGCGACTAAGTGAGGCGCCTCTGGTGCTGGGGACGTCCTCCGCCGATTTGACAGTGGCTACTGAGAGCAGACTATCCGCCAGTCGTGTGGGAAGATACACGGTTTAATTTCCCGGCTGTCCGTCACGGCGCTGCGTCTGCGGTCCGCCTCACATCCTCTTTAGGAGGAGATGAACGCTTCCCGCGGCGACGGCCTGGATAGCTGCCAACGAGACGCCCACGCCCATTAAAACTGCACTCCCTCAAAGACTCCTCCTCCGCCGCTGTCTTTTACTTCGCTTGGCATATCTTAGCACAGGCGTCGTGGTCCACATACTGGCTTCGTATTCAAGACTGTACGTACTAAAAGTTTCTAACCTATATCGCTTATTCTCCACATTGTCCACAGGGGACGCTTCCCATTAACACATATGCATATGTACTTCACAAGTCTCGTTGTAGTGCATGGTGAAGAGTACTTAGTATACCACTGTTACTTCCCTCCTCCCCACTTTCCCCCCCGCCTCCTCCCCCACCCAACCCATCCCGCGCTTTGTTACATGACACCTAGGAACGTACACTATCAGAATCTGACAATTAAACCATACAGTGAAGGAAAAGCTTCTCTTGTACCGCTATTACTACAGTCAGATCAATACCTTCGTCAACCCTTAACATATCAAGCCTGTGTCGTCAACGGTGTTTATCAATCTTCTGTCTTCTGGGGACACCATAGTTTTCTTCGTCTTTTTAATTTGTAAAAATAGCAGTGTAGAATGTTGTTCAGATTAGTTTCTTTAGATGACCAAAAGTACACTGAAATTAAACAAGCATTGCTGACTTTTTACTTTATCGTCATGCCTGATGAACTGAACAATATGCGCAAATCGATTCCGTGCCCCGTATTTTGATTGCGCCGGAGTTGGGATTCTTCTCACACGTCGGTCAGTGGACCTGAACATTGCGTGGTGTAGTGCTAAAACTGGTTGCCCAAATAAAATAAGGGTAAATTTAGACGGCTGAACAGCCGAGTTCCCACAACCATACGTATAAGGAGGGCCTTACAGAAATTTTCTTATGTTCATAGCGGCACTTACATTGTAATGCTGAACAGCACATGAAGCTTCAGCACTGGCGAGGGTGCATTTAATATCTACAGTATGGTCATCGAAGATAATGTTGAAAACCAATAAATTCATCTTCTTCACCGGGATCCGCGTAAGAAGTTATCCCGGCAATGTCACTTTCTTCTGAAGTCACTTCAAAGTTATGTTTCGATCCTGACGAATCTTGTTCTGAAACAAGGTCTTTATTAGGATCACTCAAGACCCCACTTGATTCATATGATTCAAATGGCTCTAAGCACTGTGGGACTTAACATCTGAGGTCATCACTCCCCTAGACTTAGAGCTACATAAACCTAACTAACCTAACGACATCACACACATCCATGCCCGAAGCAGGATTCGAACCTGCGACCGCAGCAGCAGCGCGGTTCCGGACTGAAGCGCCTAGAACCGCTCGGCCACAGCGGCCTTCTTCCGTCTTGGTATGTTACGGGTTAAGCTTCTGTGTTTGCTTTACGAATGTGTGATTCAACACGCTGTTCGTTACCTACACTTCACACTGTACGTGGACTGAGATGCAACCTTTAGTAACATCCCAACAAATGTATCGAAAGCTACATCTTCGATGAACTACACTTACTGAGAATTCTTTCAACAGTTTAATTTGCTATCTGCCTTAGCTGCGATTAGTATGTTTGGTCGTTCCACTTTCAATGTTCCATAGTATACTACATTACCATATATTTAATGGTTGTTACTCTCTTCACATATGGTTCGTCAGTAATGCAATTAAACAATAACGGGTCTCACCACGTATTTGTTCGGAATATCTTTCATTTATTTTCATTGTGTCCATACTCTGAGGCCGTTCCAACATTTCGTTACAATTCTTGTTTACATCAACCGCGAGCATTACGAGGATCTTCCCATGGTGAAACTCTACTTTATATTGGTACATGGTGATAAGGGATATGAGCGCAGATATCTTGATTGGTGACTGAGAGGAGAGTACTGCATAGCTTTACATCAGTATTTACTTAACCTGCAAACTAATAATTATAGCTATTAGCAGTACTATGGTTTTAGGGTGGGGTGGTTAGTACCACAAAGCATATGTGGTAGAAGCAAGTGATTGAAGTTTATTTGCCTTGGGTAGCAGGTCATGATTGAACTGTGGACAATTGGACACAAAATGATTTGTCAATAATAACAGGCATTGTACACTTAGTGATGCAGTACGACCATCACAAAACATCAGGCCTTAAATTATGTAACATACTATGTAACATGTGTGCAGGAGGACTTTTAGATGCAGAGATGAGGAAAGTGGATGCGTATTAAGGTGCCAATGGTCACAAGATCTACACTTATACTCCTAAAATGCCGCTTTTGTGAAATATAATTGCCCTGCAATCCTTCATTGGAATGTATTAGAAGCGAATTACAGATCTATTTTTCTCTCTCTCTCTTTCTCCGTCCCCCCCATCCATTTGTGTGTGTGTGTGTTAACAACGATATGCAGTGCACTGTTGTTCAGGATTCTTCTATCGAATAACAAATGTGGTATGATATTGCAGCTGCTCGTATTTTCTTGAGTAGGCTGCACTGTGGAATTATATTGAACGCCTTAAGGAAGACTGGGCATCAAGCTGAAGGCCTGTATGTAATGTCCTGTAATAGATTTCGCTAACTAACGAAGAGAGGTGAGTTTCGCACGATCGTTGTTGGCAGAGTCCGTGTTAATTCGTACAGAGAAGATTGCCGACAGCTTATTTATTTAATCGTATGGGTAGGGCCCCCCGTCGGGCAGACCGTTCGCCGGGTGCCGCTCTTTCAATTTGACGCCACGTCGGCGACCTGCAGTCGATGAGGATGATAAGATGATGATGATGATGATGACAACACAACACCCAGTCCCTGCGCGGAGAAAATTCCCCGATCCAGCCGGGAATCGAAACCGGGCCCAGAGGATTGACAATTCGCCACGCTGGCCATTCAGCTACCGGGGTCGGACTGCCGGTAGCTATAAAGGTCAAGTCACCCCAGCATAAAACACTCACAAAATTCTGCGGTGGATTGACATCAACGACATACAAGAAGCAGATGTAGTTGGAACATATAGATTCGGGGAAAGAGCGCGTAAAGCTCAGTTTCATTGCTGAAACCTTTCTTGATTGTTAAATACGATTAAAAGTGACGAAATTACAGAAATATAGGAAATTAAGAAGATGAGATTTGCATGAATTGAAAAATTCATCGGTTACTGAGAATTTCAATCGCAGCTTTTAATAAAGCACTGGAAACCAATACAATAGAAGAATAATGGGTAGCCTAGAGTTAGTGGTAACTGCCAAAGCAGGAATTGATACAAACCAAATACAAAACCACGGGTGTGTGCATGACTACGGCAAAGATAGATGCGCTTCCAGAAAAAGATACAGCAGAATATCAAGAGTTGACGTAGCAAGCCGGTATTAGACAAAGACAGCGCCTTGCACAAGGACTGGGAGGTGTGTTGTCACACCACGTCATTTGTCGTTCGGTGAAGCTGCAAATTGGGCCTACCTATCACAAAGCTGATACGGCATGAAATTCAGAATTCTGGAGAACAGAGTGACGGAATCAGTCGGACAGGGGATGGTCTGCAAGACATACAGCGTCAGTCATTTGGTCAGGCAGAAAGACTGTGAAGAGACAGTAATGACTTAGGGGCGTCAGATGGCGAAGGAGCAGCGGTGAGACCGTTAGCAGGTACTCAGAGGGATCTTAAGAGTTTGCTTTCTGCTGGCATGCCAACCTGTTGTTGTTTCAGTCTTCAGACTTCACACAGTTCTCTGCATCTATTTAGATGTCTATTCTCACTTGGGACACACTCGCTTCACGCTCCACGTTGAACAGGCTTACCTTTCAGTTTACTGCATTAGCCTCCTTTTGCAAATTAATCACTGCTGTTAGTAGTCACCATGATGGGTAGCCAAGGAAAACCGCTTCAGCCGCCAATCCTGTTATACCTGAGACATTATGTCAGGCAGCTAGGACAAAGGAATGGGCTAAGCCTTCAGCTGTTTTGTAACAAAGCCAAATAACATGGAACATGAATCCTGTCGGCCATGGGAGATCGATGTGTCTGGGGCCGACCCCTTATCTGCTGTCCACACTTTCATACAAACCTGACTCCGTCAAGTGGTGAGATAAAATAGTCCAGTCCCTCGCCAAGTTGTCAAATTGGCCCCGTGACGCATATTGGTATTGATGATGTACAAAAAATATTTCCCTTTGAGGCTTTCAGTCAATTTGTTTCGCAACACTATGACGCCCACTGTGAGGCCTGTCACATGCCATTTTAATTTTACTACATTTTGGCCACAACGTGGATAGACCTGCATATTAATACCCATCATTTCCATCTCAGTTTCTCAAATTATTTCAGTTTATATTATTTTAGTATACAGTACAATATATATTACTTTGCTGTCGTTCAAGTGGACATATTTCAGCAAACTGCTTAATACGATCAATTTTGTTCCCTTTTTTCTCTTTTACCGTTCCACCATTTGAACACACACTCAACAGCTGCACGTATTTGTCACATTCTGCTTTTTTTATGTTGTGGGGTATATAATGCACTGTTCATTGCATTGACGAATTCGTCATTGATGTCTACAATGGTGTGATTTTCGAGCTACGAGAAAAGTCCAAAATGTCTTTATCTCTCATAATCGGCGATGTTTGCACACCATAATGGACAACAAGAAATTGAGGGAATGATTATGAGGAATAGTACAACAATAATGAATCTTTCTCAAAAATTCAATTAACGTTGGCTGATTCTCAATTTCCTCTAGTTCCTAAGCCACCAAAGTGTTTGGTATCATATTTCATTGGCTGATTGGACTGTGCTGGACGATTATCAGCTTGTAAAAGTCGCTTGTCCGACTGGCAATATATTGATGAACAAAGTGGCAACAAGCCACGCGTTTTGTTCACTTCCCACTCCACTGATAATATTCAAAATGTATAAGCTGGGCGGTTTTAAGCTATTCTAAGTGAGAATCTAGGGTTGTCTTTCAGATCAAGACGAACTGTATTTACCAATATGTTGATTCTTTCCATAGAGATTTTCCTCCATCAACACGATGGTCCTCCTTATCTTAGTCTTACTAGATAAGCACCGATGAAATAAGTCACTTCCGTCGGTGTCATACTCATTGAGAATCGAAGCCAATGTATAGTGAAACCAATTTGTCGTCATAATCGGTAAAACTTTTCTAACATCACCGCAAATATTTTTCTTTCCTTGAAACGTTCCACCAGGTCTGCATTTGAACGAATTTTAATACCCATACGATATGCAAGTTCTTCATCCTTTTCAAAAGTAAAAGTCCTGTTATGATAGCATTCTGAGACCTACCTTGTTTCAACCGAGCAGAAGGCGCAGTCTCTATATCTTCGTGTTTGGCTGTTCTCATGGATTTTGAATTTAAAATCTCTCCCAAGCTTTGTGTACCAAAGGAATCACGAGTGCTTACAGAATGTATCTTCATTATAAGATTTTTCTTGATTTTGCTTATCCATAATTTTGTTTTGACAGTTGAAATGAATTTATGAAAATTACCACCAGTTCACAAACAGTTCGCATTAACTGCGGTTTTTTACTCAAACCATCCAAGTACTTTTTGTATGGGGAATCAGTTAGCGCTTTACCTTTTTTCGAATGGTTTGTTATAAGGATTGCCTTAGAATTCCCAAATAGAACGTCGATCACTTTTTGCACAGGTAAAATGATTTCCACGATTTTAGTAGCACTTTTTCCTTCGCTAGCCAACAGCTTTTGTTGTGGTTTCGTTTTTTATATGCAGTGTTGCATTCACAGAAGGAATGGGATATGCATTAGTGGGAATGAAATGTGGAGAATAATTAGTATAGACATAATTAAAGTCGAAACTTTTGAGATTTGTTACCGCAGAATGAATCATGACATTGGTTTCGAGTCGGATAGGTAGAAAGCTTTGTGGCAGACATAACTAAAATAACATAATATATTGATAAGTTAAAGACTGAAGAGGAATAGTTAATTTGTTAACAGAGGTATGTGTAGAGGGAGAGCAGGTACTTAGATTCACATGGATGTACGCTGCTGTACTTAAAAAAAATGGTTCAAATGGCACTGAGCACTATGGGACTTAACTTCTGAGGTCATCAGTCCCCTAGAACTTAGAACTACCTAAACCTAACTAACCTAAGGACATCACACACATCCACGCCCGAGGCAGGATTCGAACCTGCGACCGCAGCGGTCGCGCGGTTCCAGACTGTAGCGCCTAGAACCACTCGGCCACTGCTGTACTTAAACATGCACGAAGAAGACTAGTGTGAATACTTGCATGTAGTCAGTCCTGAAGACATGAATAAGAAGATGGTTTAGTTTTATCTGTTACGATTCCTAATGTGGTCTTTCTCGAGCACTTATGGTGTGGAATCTACAAATGTGTCATCTACTGAACAATAATTTTTCATATTAGAATGTTATTCTCATACATCGATGCGATGTTACCTTAAGAAACTTAATTCTAGACCTGCCATCATATCACGTATTTCACCAACTTTTGTTCACTACATGTATCGATCTGGTCTTCAGAATATGTCGACATACCGCTTAAGTCCAAACACGATTTTGTGAAGTATCCCGCAACTTGATTTTTGCCAGATCCCCAGCCCTATTTTTGCTATTGTGTAAATTTATAAGCAGCGTAACACTCGTATTCATACATTTCTATGAAACGCGTGACACATCTTGCGTAAGATATTTACCAACAAATAACAGCGCATACCATCCATCCAGAACACTGGACAAAAATTTCTGAGGAACACGCTTACTAAGCAGCATGGTAAACTTTCGTATTAGTTTACCAGGTCCACAAATCCACGGCCGGAGAGCAACGGAGTGCTTCCATCAGAAATACATCATCAAACTGTAGAGTTTCCTATTTCGTCGATTCTTCCTTTAAAAAAATACAGGCGATGGAGCTGAAGTGCCTGTAGCTCTGAAATCAACAGAAACATTCGTCAGGAAATATTTTCCAGAAATATTATCTCAAAACCTTGTTCCAACATATATCTACTACTCATGTAAGAGCTAAATCGAAAAAAGTAAACATAGACAGTAATTAGTAACCAACTGCTTTAACTTTCGTCAAAAAAGTGTCCGATCCTCATACACGCTAATCGTAACGTAAATATTTATTAGTGGTAGAAATTCTATTCATTGTCCGGGCGTGCATGGTTTTCTCTTCGCTTGTCTATTGCTAAGACTGAAACTCCTGTTTCCATCTTTAATTTTTATACCTCTGAACAGCGCGTATTATTCTTCCATTTAATTACAGTTTCATTCCACTTCGGACGTTCTTTTGTACTAAAACATTTAAACTTGTCTACTATCTCTAAATCCAGTTTCCGCACGATTCATGCGTCGTTTCATCTACACTTTGTCTCAGAGATATACAGCTTTAAGGAACACTTCTTGCTTTTTCGGCCAGCGTGGCATTTTACTGATGAAGCTGTTTTTGAATTTGCAGCATTCCTCGCTCTGTTTTATAGTTTCTTATTCCACGAAAGGCTGTCTTCAGATCCTTTAACACATATGATGGTATCTTGTTTCTCTTTCCCCCTCTCCTTATTCCACGAGTATGACTGAAATGACGATATAACATGATTTTGGGTTCACGGTCTTCATTTCCGTCACATCAGCGTCAGTCGATATACATACCGCAGCCATACGAATGCGGAGCGTGTGTGCTGACCGATTATTTGTGGGCACTGGAGCAATGAAACTGCGTCAGTGCGTGTCACATATTTGCAACACAACTAACTTATGTAACAGGAATCCGTTTTGGAGTTGCGGTCGGTAGACAACGGAGAGTTTCCGCGTGCAGAAATGACGAAACGGATATGAGATTTCTGCCATTCTAGTCCATTAGGGCGAAACGATCATTGTCGTGTTTCTGAGGACGCATTTACAACCACAGAGAAAACGCTTCGGTATGCCTGACTAAAAACTCTAGGCATTGCGTGGATGCAATCATGTTACTGATTAGAGCAATCCATCACCAGCATTATTTCACGTTTACACTCAAGCTACGAAAACGTGAACATTATGTTAGTTTGATTCAAACGCAGTATATACAGTGAACCAGAACTCCACCGACAAACTTTCAGAGATTGTTCAGAAAACTTTATCAGTATTTTAGTATAAGGATCCAAGGATCTGAAGGCTCGGTATAGAGCAATAGTTTGTTGTAACAGTCAGCCTCGTTTCTGTGAAAATGCCTACATAACAATGTAGAAACTCGTAGTATGGGATACCTAAAACGTACTGCACACAACGCAAAACCAACGCAAGAGGCCTCGGACGAAAGAAGTACACTTTTAACATAGGGTGCCCAGTCTGTTCTGTCTTTGAACAGTGCGGCACGTGGCAAATCCAGAACTGCTCTCCTGCTGTTACTACTCAAAATTTCAACTACAATGATCAGTGTACAGTGCACGGCGATGTGCCATAGTCCCATCGTCGACTGTCTTTAATGGCCAAGAATTCGAATAGCTTGGTGCACTTCTTCTATGTCTACGACAATTCTAGCATCCAAGACCGTGCAAGTATCGACCCGTCTCGTAAATTAATCTCTTCATATGCCCCGAGAAGAAGAATCTCTTTACACGTTCCGTGAAGTCTATAGGTATCATGTGTTTTGACCGCTGTAGCCATGAAACAGGATCGCCGCGACCAGCCCATTGCCGTCCAAACTGTACTTCGATGTGGTTTCTAACACTGAGTGTAAATAGGGCATTACTGTTGCAAAAGCAGCGAATACAAACAAGACGCACACCGCACACCTTCGATATTTGCACCGTTGGGCGCTATCGTCAGTGCAATACATAATGAAACTAAATGGGTCAAGAGAAAGAAAAAAAGTCAGTAATTCTGTAACGAGCTGCCAGAAACCCTGGGTCCGCTCTACCAACATACTCAGATGGTATCCCTGAACAACTTTTGGAATTTTGTCGAAGGAGTTGTGATTAAGTATGTATACCACTTTTTCTACTGGTTTGATACTTCGTCCAATTTCTGCTGCGTTGTGGTAATCTTTCGAATCCTACGTAACTAATAAATGGAACCCTCTGTAACCTGTTTCGCATATCATGGTCTTTGCTGTCTCTACTCTTGTCCCTTTTTAGAGTTCCACGGACATCTGGTGGAGATAGGTGGACAGGATGATTGACGATCAACTCCAGAAGCAGTTGAAACATTTTATTTCCTAGTAGTTTATCACAGAAGACTCGTGTACATGCCAAGTGTCAGGTGGGCACTGACTGGAGGGGGCGGCGAATCCACTGACCATGGTGTGCGCCGCGTTGGCGGGAGGCAGTCAGCTGTTGCTATGATCGGTTCTACATGGTGGCCATGGGATGCTGGCTTTCCAAGGAGATCGAATATGCCGCGCCAGTTCCTTGTGAAACAGCTTGGTTAGGTCAACCTGTAGACGACGGTAACTGCTGGGGGAATTCAACTTACAGTGTCAGGTGTATCTGAGAACGAATGCAAGACTTGCGTCTGGCTGTTGCCATCTGGTGCTGGCGAACTCCCTGTGGCTCAATACCCCCGGACCCTGAGTGCTGCGCTGGTACCAACATGCAGGCTGTCCTGTCAGGATGCCAGTCAAGCAGCGGCTCCTTGACAATAGAAACTCCCATTACAGTGGACGCCGTGTCAACTACTCACCAATTCCATAAATAGCCTGACTGAGTGGGCAGTACTTCAACGCATCACGTCAGACTGTTGTTGAGTGATCATCCCACAGTTCACTTACAACACATGTCACAGTGCCTCCCAAGCATTCCAAGTCAAAATAACTCTGTTCGCCATTGACTGGACAGTCCTACTGGGGCTCCTAGGATGATGTGGTTATATAACACGGACTTACAGCAAGTAGTATGATTGGACCAATGGGCCCATGTTGTTCAAAATGTGTGTGAAATCCTAAGGCACCAAAGTGCGGCGTCATCGGTCCACACACTACTTAAACCAGGCGCCTCAAACCGCGCGCCAACCCCGCGCGGCTTAGGGTCCTTGCTTTGGCTCTCGACACTATACCTGTCACAACTATCAGCGTCACTTTAGCTACTCCTAGCTGCTATATATATGTACAAATATACTGTCTCTTCTTCTGATAAGGCTATTCCATATTTTCCCTGCCTCGTGATGACTGGGTGTTGTGTGCTGTCCTTAGGTTAGTTAGGTTTAAGTAGTTCTAAGTTCTAGAGCCATTTTAATGGCTCAGAGCCATTTTAACCATTTGAACCATATTTTCCTTGCCATATCTTCTGTATGAAGTGTTTCTTCAACACACAGTTCATCTTTAAAGTTCTTCTGTAGAATCAGATAACTTTGGCTAATAGTTTCTCTTTCGCTGAATTTCCAAAAATCCACAACTCACTTTCAAACAATACTTTCTTCCCAGCCGACTACTTTAAGAAATATCTTCAAGAATGGTTCAAATGGCTCTAAACACTATGGTATTTAACATCCGAGGTCATCAGTCCCCTAGAACTTAGAACTACTTAAACCTATCTAACGTAAGGACATCGCACACATCCATGCAAAAAGGCAGGGTTCGAACCTGCGACCGTAGCGGTCACGCAGTTCCAGACTTAAGCGCCTAGAACCGCTCGGCCACAACGATCGGCCAGAAATATCTTCCTCAGATCCACATCAATATATAAGACAATTAGAGTTCTTCTGCCAAAGAAACCTGTTTCCGTTTGCGTCTGTTAATCATGTGTAATATACATTCTTGAACTGTACGCTGTAGTGTCACACCTAGTTTTAATATAACATCGAATAATTTGTAAGGACTCGCGGCGTAGCATTGCGTCAAGCTACGGATGGCCGGTAACTGCAGGATGGCCACCCGGCCTGAGACAGGCGAGTGCGGGGATTCACCAGTGTAGGATGCAGCACAGTACTGAGCGCCGCTGACGTGAATGCCACGGCTTACTCTCAGGCCATCAACCATCACTCAGTCTGACGTCAGCAGGGCGTTGTAGCTGTTCCCTCTCGCCACGGCGAGGCCGACACCTCTGACCCTTTACTGCTCTCGATCGCTGGAGTGGGGTATGCCTGCCTTATATTGCTGATCTCGAAGTTAGACAGCTAAAGCTACTTAAGCAGATGGTTAGTGAGTGACGATTTTTATGCATACAAGAGCAGGATTTTTGATGTGCAGACGCCTCACCTGCTATACACTCCATTTGTCAAGGCCACCGAGGAGTTCTGGGCACAAATAGTAATATACATGGTTGATTGACCAGTTCATACAGTGCAACAGGTGTTGAAACTATTAAAACATAAAAATGAACGACAAGTCCAATAGTCCGCTGTCCCTCTGTTTATTGAAGTCAATGAGAGACTTATATCCGATTACACAACTTTTAACTCGCATCTTCTGGTGTTTATAAACGACATGCCATGTGGTATATGGAGCTGTTGCAGAATACCGCAGAGTAACAGTTGGCGTGGCTAGGCAAAGTTCCCAACATAACTCAATTCATAAAGGCCATCATCAATGATGAATGTCCAGATTGTGTTAAAACCACAAACTGTCATCACTTTACCAATTACAATGTATTCATAAGAGCCTATGTCAAGCAACATACGACGCCCCACGTAAATGTTATCCAGTAAAGTACTGAAGCCGACCCAATGAAATAACATGTTATCAAGTGAATAATTTAGTCTGGTAGCCGACCTACTGCTTTCCTGGATAACATTTACGAGGGGTATCGTTATTTGCTTGAAATAGGTCCACATGAATACATTTTAAACGGTTAAGTGATGAAAGTTCGCGATTTTAAGACAGCTTCTCCTGAACGTGCTTTTGCGCTAATATTATTTGTTGATTATAAGACTAATTTCACGTTTGTATATTTTTTTAGGGCGTTTATTTATCGGATAGTTTTCCCATAGAGTTTACTAGTATGTGTTGTAGGATTTGAGATCCGCCAGTTATATAGATGATTTTGTTTACTCACTCGCACATACATCTCCCGTAATGACCACGATGAGAAATTCTAGAAATTAGAGCCAATACAGAGGCTTACCGACAATCATTCTTCTCATGTACCATTCGCGAGTGGAACAGGGTGATTGGGGATCAATTAATGGTACCAGAAGCACCTTCCGTCATACACTATTACATGACATGCGGCGTATGATGTAGTTGAAGACGTCCTTCTAGCGGCGAATTATGGGATTTAGTATTCCTATAGGGACCACATCATCTGACATACACTGGTACTGTAGACTGCTTCAAAACAGAGTAAACTCTGTGCAGAAAATCTTCTTTTGAGAATCTTATTTGTATCCATGTATTCGGAAACAAGAAGAGAAGGACGTTAATTGAGCCAGTATCTGGGCGTATAGGACAACCCCGTTAAAGTAAATATGCCTTGTCATTCACTTCAATTACAAGAGCATCAGTCAGTGTAGACTGCATTGCCCCGGGTACACATTAAATACTTTGTAACTACATTTGTCGACCCAGATCTTTTGCACTCTGTCGACGCGTCATTGTGGAGCTTTACCTTGGGTGACATATTTTCAAACGTTAAAGTGATGGAAGTTCGTGATTTTAGCATAGACTGGACATTCATTATTGAATGTGGATTTTATTGCCGGCCAGGGTGGCCGAACGGTTCTTGGCGCTACAGTCTGGAACCGCGCGACCGCTACGGTCGCAGGTTCGAATCCTGCCTCGGGCATGTATGTGTGTGATGTCCTTAGGTTAGTTAGGTTTAAGTAGTTCTAAGTTCTAGGGGACTGATGACCTCAGAAGTTAAGTCCCATGGTGCTCAGAGCCATTTGAATTTGGATTTTATCAGTTGAGGAAGTCTGAGAACTTTTCCTAGCCGCACCAATTGTTACTCTGCGACATTCTGTAATAATTATCATTACGATATGACGTAACATTTATATACACCAGAAGATGCGACTTAGAAGTTGCGAAATCGATTGCGTTGATTTCTAAACGACTTAAATAAGTAGAGCTATAGCGGACTATTAGACTTCTCATTCAATTTTATATTTTAATTGTTATGACACCTGTATTTAAACATCTGTTGTACTGTATGAGTTTGTCAATCAGTCATGAGTAACTATTTTAGCTGTGGCTGCCGCAGTTTTAAAATTACTGTCCGATAAGATCATCTATCATTGTCCAAGCGTTAGTAGTGATGAAATTCTCCGTTAGCTGGTTTCGGCAAGCAATGCTATTACGGCAATGAGCATTTTCACAGTCCAGCAGTTCTACAACGTCTTACACTATAGCGCCCATTCCAGTTTCCATATTAAGCAAATCGTCATTCTCCTTTTTACTACGCTTCGGCCCTTTCTTTCATGCTATTCTTTTGTTTGTCATGTTATTCCTTTTAATAACAGTTTATGTATTTCTTTCACTCTATCTGACGTGCCTTGTCTTTTCTTTCATGTTCGGAATTTTCTTTCACTTCCTTAGTTGTCTCTTTGGCGCGCCAGTCAAACAGCGACAGCAAATGCTGCAACCCTGCCTTACACCCTTGTAGCACGAATATGTCTATTCACCTTTCCACTATTACTACTCTCCTTTCGGTTTTGTAAATGCTTAGGTTTTTCGTCTATGTCTGTAGTTTTGGCCACACGTTTTAATATTGGTGGAAATTCACCACATTTTCTTTTTGACATTTCGAATACTTTGCCGGCCGGGGTGGCCCAGCGGTTCTCGGCGCTACAGTCTGGATCCGCGCGACCGCTACGGTCGCAGGTTCGAATCCTGCCTCGGGCATGGATGTGTGTGATGTCCTTAGGTTAGTTAGGTTTAAGTAGTTCTAAGTTCTAGGGGACTGATGACCTCAGAAGTTAAGTCCCATAGTGCTCAGAGCCATTTCGAATACTTTAGAAATTCCGTTGCTATGTATGCATCATGTGCGAACAAGAAAAACACCAAATACAGAGCTCCACTACACCAAGTGTTCTAAGTGATTCTTTTTTATAATAAAATGAAATTTATTCGATTTCGAACCCGCTATTGTTACATAGCAGTAACCTTTTGTAAAACAGTTTACTACTTAGACACTTAAGCACACTAATGACTACTTACAACGACAACCTTCCTTCCCTTTCCAGTTCACTGCCAGTCTCAAAAGACATCCAATCTGTACTAATTTGAAATACACCACTGTGTATAAAATGGTCGGAAAGTCGTTAGAAGCTAGAAACCTCTGACTAATTTCCGTAATAACGACGGGAGAATTTGCCCTGACTGCCAGTTTTCCGAATCAGTCAACAATGTATCCTAACAGACAAGCAGGAACGCGCGTAATAAAGACAATAAAGATACCAACGCAGAAGGGATTCTCGAAACGCCCCTCAGCGTATCTGGGACGTATAACAGTATTTCGCCTATATATTGTACTCGAATTGATCCAAATTGTCTTCTTTTAGTTCGCAAAGGACGAACATAAACTCGGTGAGAACGCAGTCGGACGAGTCAAAGCGTTTCGCTGCTCTCAGTAGCAGTTTTTACTGCGTCACACATTAACGGTTTGCGGCTTTCGAATGCAGCTATTTCGTTGAGATGTATGACAGCGTCCAGTGTCCCACTCAGTGTTCCCGTCGACGCGTTGTAGGCGGCATAGCATAAGGGGGGGGGGGACATTTTCCGATTTTTATCTCATTATCATATTTGCAAATGATATATATACAGGGAGGTCCATTGATTATGACCGAGTCAAATATCTCACGAAATAAGCATCAAATGAAAAAACTACAAAGAACGAAACTCGTCTAGCTTGAAGGGGGAAAACCGATGACGCTATGGTTGGCCCGCTATATGGCGCTGCCATAGGTCAAATGGATTTCAACTGCGTTTTTTTAAACAGGGACCGCCATTTTTATTACATATTCGTGTAGTACGTAAAGAAATATGCATGTTTTAGTTGGACCACTTTTTTCGCTTTGTGATAGATGGCGCTGTAATAGTCACAAACGTATAAGTACGTGGTATACCGTAACATTCTGCCAGTGCGGACGGTATTTGCTTCGTGATACATTACCCGTGTTAAAATGGACCGTTTACCAATTGCGGAAAAGGCCGATATCGTGTTGATGTATGGCTATTGTGATCAAAATGCCCAACGGGCGTGTGTTTTGTATGTTGCTTGGTATCCTGGATGACATCATCAAAATGTCCGGACCGTTCGACGGATAGTTGCGTCATTCAGCCACATGTGAAACGTGAACAACGACCTGCAACAAATGATGATGCCCAATTAGCTGTTTTAGCTGCTGTCGCGGCTAATCCGCACATCAGTAACAGACAAATTGCGCTAGAATCGGGAATCTCACTAACGTCGTTGTTGTGAATGCTACATCAACATCGATTGGACCCGTACGTATTTCTATGCACCAGGAATCGCATGGCGACGACTTTGAACGTTGTGTACAGTTCTGCCACTGGGCACAAGAGAAATTACGGGACGATGACAGATTTTTTGCACTCGTTCTATCTAGCGGCGAAGCGTCATTCACTAATAGCGATAACGTAAACCGGCATAATATGCACTACCAGGCAACGAAAAATCCACGATGGCTGCCACAAGTAGACCTCAGCGACCTTGGCGGGTTAACGCATGGTGCGGCATTATGGGAGGAAGGATAATTGGCCCCCATTTTATCGATGGCAATCTAAATGATGCAATGTATGCTGATTTCCTACGTAATGTTCTACCGATGTTACTGCAAGATGTTTCACTGCATGACAGATTGGCGATGTACTTCCAACATGATGGATGTCCGGCACATAGCTCGCGTGCGGTTGAGGCGGTATTGAATTGCATATTTCATGACAGGTGGATTGTTCGTCGAAGCACCATACCATGGACCGCACTTTCACCGGACCTGACGTCCCCAGATTTCTTTCTGTGTGGAAAGTTGAAGGATATTTGCTACCGTGATCCACCGACAACGTTTCACGACATGCACCTGCGCATTGTCAATGCATGTGCGGACATTACGGAAGGCGAACCACTCGCTGTTGAGAGGAATGTCGTTACACATATTGCCAAATGCATTGAAGCTGACGGACATAATTTTGAGCATTTATTGCATTAATGTGGTATTTACAGGTAATCAAGCTGTAACAGCATGCGTTCTTAGAGATAATAAGTTCACGAAGATACATGTATCACATTGGAACAACCGAAATAAAATGTTCAAACGTACCTAAGTTCTGTATTTTAATTTAAAAAACCTACCTGTTACCAACTGTTGGTATAAAATTGTGAGCCATATGTTTGTGACTATTTCAGCACCATCTATCACAAAGCGAAAAAAGTGGGCCAACTAAAACATTCATTTTTCATTATGTACTACAAGAGTATGTAATAAAAATGTGGTTTCCTATTTTAAAAACGCAGTTGATATCCGTTTGTCCTTTGGCAGCGCCATCTAGCGGGCCAACAATAGCGCCATCTTGTTTCCCCCTTCATGCTAGAGAAGTTTCGATCTTTGTAGTATTTTCGTTTGACGCTTGTTTCGTGAGATATTTGGCCCAGTCACGAACAATGGACCACCTTATATATATATATATATATATATATATATATATATATATATATATAATCAATTATCAACTTACATGTGCAGTGTTCTATTAAATTTTTTAAATATAATCTACATCGGATGAAAATGTTAAAATTTTTGCGTGAATTATTTCAAGATCTAATAAAACTGGTAATTCTTTTTATAGAGGGCTGTGGATTTCTATGTTATAAAGTTTAAGTTACGTGCTCGTATTGGTAGCACTGTCAAAAAAAGTATTGTATCGTTTCATGGTATAAATACGCGTTGTTTGTGGAAGTGCTAACGTTTTTCTGAGGAAATGTGACGAATAGATTGGTAAAGCTCTCAAAATGTAAAGTATAGTGGTTCAAATGGCTCTGAGCACTGTGGGACTCAACTGCTGAGGTCATTAGTCCCGTAGAACTTAGAACTAGTTAAACCTAACTAACCTAAGGACATCACACACATCCATGCCCGAGGCAGGATTCGAACCTGCGACCGTAGCGGTCTCGCGGTTCCAGACTGCAGCGCCAGAACCGCGCGGCCACTTCGGCCGGCTTAGAAATAGTACTCGGGATTTGTTGAAAATGAAGCAGGCAGTATGGGCTACCTTCTTCCACAGACTGTCAACTGATGAAAAACCAGTACACCACCTTTGCCCTCCTGGACCTGATTAATGGTGCAATTACCACAATGCCTGGTAGTCAAACAGTTCATACAGCCATAAACATTCCATCCCAATCATGGATATCATAAAACCTATTTACAGAGACCTGTGTAGCGGTACCACCGTTTAGGGTAGGGATAGTTAATTTTGTGTAATATTCTGACCACAAGTTACAGCCAGGTGTGGGCTAGATTGCAGTGAGTTACGCATACCAACAGTTTTGAAGTAGAATACAGGCCACAGGGCCGTCAAATTGCAGAAAGAGTGTATATAGCAAATTTGCATGTCACAAATCACAGGCAGAAGGGGCCCACTGGCCAACCTAGCGTGTTACGCGTACGTGACACAATGCGGCACGTATGGCAAAACACAGGTGAACAGCCACGTACAATTTGGTGTGGATTTCTAACGAGATTCTTTCAAGTGTCGCAGCTCTCCTGGACGGCAGGGCGTGTCACACCACCAGCTACACGCCAGCGTTCCAGTCCATGGTGGGTCACTCGTTCGAACCTCTGAGGCCGACATGGGGTCCATAGCCAGCCAGCGACGGGCCACTCCATGTCCCTGGCTTCCAACACACATTGGAAGCATTCCGAGGCGAGAAGCACGCAATTGGCTACCTGCGGTTCACACCGAACAGCACTGAGTCTTCAGGGACGTAGACTGCTGAGTCGACTGCCGGCATCCTGACAACGCCGCAGCTCTGCTGGTATTCAAGACCAACACGCAGTGAAAACACTGGTCGGTGAGGCAGCCATTCCGCACCAAGCTACTTCACAGGGAAGTGGTGTACTCGGCATTACGGGACCTGGTAACGCAGACCGAGGGGAACACGGCACTGTAGTTGGAAACAATAAATCACTTGGAAAGCTCGGACGGGTCTTAATACCTTGCCTTCTACCTCTTCCCACTTCATTTGGTGTTGCTGTTACATTCGGTGGCAGAAGTTGCCACTACACCTGGAAAATCCTGAATGAATTAAGAAGTGTCTGCAACGTCAGACTGCCGGCCGGAGTGGGCGAGCGGTTCTAGGCGTTACAGACTGGAACCGCACGACCGCTACGGTTGCAGTTTGGAATCCTGCCTCGGGCATGGATGTGTGTGATGTCCTTAGGTTAGTTAGGGGACTGATGACTTCAGCAGTTAAGTCCCATAGTGCTCAGAGCCATCTCATTTCATCGTCAGACTCAAAATCCCAATGAGTCGTTCAGTAATCTTACACGAACTCGCTTACCAAAAAATGTTTATGTTGGAATGAAGTCACCAAAGTTGGGGGTCAGTAATGATGTTATTGCTTTTAATGATGGAGACATTGGTAGGGTGAAAGTGCTACTGCATATGGAAATTAATGCTGGAGAACTTGAACACATGGACAAAGTTCGCATTGATAAAGCAGAGTATGCAGCACAGTTGGCCACCAAGGGGTCCAGAAAGAAGAAAAGAAGAAAAAACTTGGGGAAAGATCAAGAGGCTGATATATAGTATGGTGCAGGGTGCTTCTGAGTGACTAAAAATAAAGAAAGTAAGCATATATTAAGTGAGTTACAGCCTTTTGAAAATTTAGAAGCCGTTCCTGAAAATTTACATCTTCTGTTTCTCATCTTTCCCTAAATCTCAGCCGGCTGGAGTGGCCGTGCGGTTCTAGGCGCTACAGTCTGGAACCGCGGGACCGCTACGGTCGCAGGTTCGAATCCTGCCTCGGGCATGGATGTGTGTGATGTCCTTAGGTTAGTTAGGTTTAAGTACTTCTAAGCTCTAGGGGAATGATGACCTCAGAAGTTGAGTCCCATAGTGTTCAGAGCCATTTGAACCATTTTTTGAACCTAAATCTCAGAAGCCACTTTGAGTAGAGTTTTCCAATTTTCAGAGAATTATAACATACATATCCTGAGTCTACAGAACTAAAAGAAGAACATTGTGCTATGTATAATTAAAATTATATAGGTCGATGTACAAAAAAGTACACAAAATTTTAACTGTGTAATTAAAAAATTGTATTTCGGAAAGCAGGGCTGAAATGCAATTATTGTAGTTCAGTAGACTCGGAACATACAGTTAAATGTTTTGTAAAAGTTTCATGTCAATGGCTAAAGTGTTCCTGAAATACAGGGAAGCCGTGTCACTAAATTTAACATTGTCGGGATAGGGCGTTCCAACTCCCCTTAACTATGCTTGTCAGGCGCATTGCGCTCTAACCGTTTAGTCACAAAATACAGTTGTTTGCTTCATTCATGACCACTTTGTTTGAATCAGCATGTTATGTATAGCGCGTTGTCACTTTTTATTATATTCATTGTGGAAATGAAGCAGTATTTATACAACCATAAGTACGAATTTTTCCTCGGGGAAAGAAAAATTTTCGCACTGGCATGGAAGAGATTACAGTTCCCGGAAGTCATAAATTCGCTATTTACGTGCTGTACGCCAGTGTTTTCGACTGACGCACTTCATGAGACGAAGCCGTTCTTGTGGCACACAACTGGCACTGTGTGATTAGCTGGTTTCTAGCTTCGCAACCAGCCATCCAGATATAACCTTTCCGTGTGAGCCATATGCTGACTTAGGCGAATGCAGTAGTAGTTCATATGAAAGGGGTACTTCCGATTCACCTCCATCGCTCTTGTCGTCTGATCGTAGGTCGTCTGCCCCTAATGACCACGTTGTTGAAGGGACATTATATCTAAATACTGGTATTCACTTCCATGGTTTATCTGAAGGTAGAATGTAAAACAATACTGGCTCCAGAGGGAGGTGTAGGAGATAAAAATAGTCGGGGAGGACAGAAATTGGAGTACATCCAACAAATAATTGATCGCGTTGATTGCTAAAGGCACTCTGAAAGAGGTTCGCAGGCTGCATCAAATCATTGAAAAGGCTGATGACTCAAAAATAAATTACGCAGAGATGATGAGGCGTGTATACATTAGCCAGGATAGTTACATCAGGCTACTATTGAAGACAATTACATCGAAAAACCTAAAATAGTAGTTAGGTGTGGCTGGATGATCAGTTACACGCAACAAAAGTAAATCACCCGAATATCGCATTGAAATCTTCTAACAGTTTTGGGACAACACAGATATTTCACAGTATCCTAAAAGAAATATCAAATTCGCCTCGTCGTCTGCTAAAATAGTGGTCAGGTCAGCTGGTAAACGGATCTCTGCTCTATCTTCTGAATATAAAAATACAGCCACTTATAATGTAGCGTACTGAAATCTAAAGGCCACAATGACCCCACAGTGGAGTAATCTTAGCTGGAGCAGGAAATCGAGCATCGTCATAGCGCTGCACCCGACGTTACAGAAAGTGAAAAATATTGCATCCCGCCTCAGTGGCCATAAGGAGATACGTCAACGTAGTTCGATTTATCAACCACACTTTATTGTTGGTCACATCTAGCCATTTTCTTCCCTCCATTGTATGGCACCGGTAAGTTAACAGTGAGGATGTAGACCAGATTTATGTACACTTCAGAGCAGATGAGGAATTTCTCACCACAGGTACGTCCTACCCGCTACAGTAACCTAAAGACTGCATACTGCTCGGCGATAATGGAGTGAAATCTTTGGAACCTGGTCAGAGACAAAATCTGATTATACAAGAGACTCCCCCTGCTTACAAACGTATGTAAACACAGCTGTAAAGTAGGACGGCTCTGCAGTCAGTAGCCAGTGTCAGATATTCTCAATAATGTTTCATGAAAGAACATCTTGGACACCTTCTGGCCGTCTCATTTCAATTTACGGAGCATTTATGTAATACGCGCATGTTGATCGAATCTACCGGCAGTTAATTAAACAGAAAGCTTATGAGCTGCTTTGCGGGGCTTCCAAACACTCGAACTGTATTTACGAACGGGTTGCATAAGTATTTTGTGCGTGGTCTCCTTTTTGAGATGAGCTAAACTTTTCTGCAACTGTCCCAATAAATCGAAGTCGACCATTTGCATTCCCTACAATCGATCTTACGTACTCTTTCCGTTCCATATCGCTTTGAAAATTTACGCTTAGATATTTGATTTAGTCGATTCTGTCAAAATGGTTCAAATGGCTCTAAGCATTATGGGACTAAACATCTGATGTCCTCAGTCCGCTAGAAGTTAGAACTACTGAAACCTAACTAACATATGGACATCACACACATCCATGCCCGAGGCAAGATTCGAACCTGCGACTGTAGCAGCATCGTGCTTCCGGACTGAAGCGCCTAGAACCACTCGGCCACAGCGGCCCACGCAATTCTGTCAAGCCGCACGCAATTCATACTATCTTCAAAAATTACACTTTTTTCCTACTCGTGTTCATTAACTTCCATTTTTTCACATTTAAAGAAAGCTGATATTCATCACACCAAACAGGTATCCTGCCTAGGTCAAGAAATATCCTCCTACAGTCGACCAGTGAGGGTCTTTTCCCTGAGACCACGTTGTCATTATCAAACAGTCACAGACTGCTGCTCACCTTAGCTGAGTGGTCATTTATATACGGAGAGAAAGCAAGAGACGTTTTGTCAAACCAGCCCGAGGCACGCCTGAAGATAACTGTCTGTGATGACCACTCGCCGCCCAGGAAAGCATACTGGATTCTATTAGCTGAAAAGTGTTCGTGCCAGCCACATATCTGAAAACCTAATAAAATGATCAGATCCTCGTTAACAGTGTGCAGTGAGGTACTAAGGAAGTAGTGTATGGAAGAGAGACGTTAGTGGAAGGGTTAATTTGGCGCTGCAAGTGTTCAAGTATTTCGCGACTGTAGCTTTTCCAGAACGTAGCCTTGTGCTAATATTATTTGTTAGTTTCAATGCTAATTTCGAATATGTATATTTTTAGTAGGTCGCTTATTTTATAGGATAGTTTTCCCATAGAGCTTACTAGTATGTAGATGGTTTTTTTTCTCACTCGCACATACTTCTCCGGAAATGACCACGATGATAAAATTCTAGAAATTAGAGAAATACAGTGGCTTACCGCCAGTGATTCCTCCCACGCGCCATAAACGAGTGGAACAGTGTGGTTGAGGATCAATTAATGGTACCAGAAGTGCCCTCCACTACACCATATTACGTGGCTTGCGGCTTATGATGTAGATGTAGACGTCACCGGCGAGCTACTGGATTCAGCGTTCTTATAGGGACCACATTATCTTCCGTAGGTAATTGCTTGACGATCGCTTCAGCGGTTTACATTCGGCAGCCTCTGGCTCGTTTCTTTTGAATGCACCTTATATAACTTGCGGCTCCACTACAGTGGTGCGGTAGTCAAGATGGAGAATGTCTGCGCGGACAGTTTCCTTTTCAGGAACTGATTAGTATCCATGTCTTCCGCAACAAGAGGAGTAAGGCTTTTATTTAGCCAGTATCTGAAGGGTAGGAAAACCCCCTTTAAAGTATAGATGACCTGTCATTCGCTTCGGTTAAATAGGCGGTAGTCTGATTAAACTGCTTTCCTCCCAGACACGAACGTCGTTACATGGCACCAAGTGCCTTGCAATGACATTTGTTGACCCAGATCTTTTGTAGGCCGTCGACGCGTCAATGTGAAACCTTACCTCGGGTGACATCAACTAATATTGAGAGGCGAGGATGAGAACGGCCCAGATTTTTACAGATGTTAGTGTCGAGGACAAGCGATAGCTAGAGATGCATTTCATGCTCGAAAATAATTCTTGGCGCTCTAGATGCAGGACTCCTTGTGCGTCGCAACGTTGCTCGCCTGGTGTTTGCAGACGTGAAAGCTTAATGTGGTTCCCTTGGCGCAAGATAAACAGGCGAGCAGAGTCAACAGCTCGACGGGGACGGCCGAGCCGGAGAGAGAATGCCACGCGGCCATCCTCGGTAGGGAAAAGCCGGCGAGCCAGCCAGGAGTAGCGGCCGGGCGGCAACCAACAGGCTGTCTACGGTGAAGGGCTCGCTCATTAGCGAGGAGGGAGTCTTAAGCTAAGGACACCGCTACGAGCGCCGTACCCAGTGCGCTGTAGTGGGCAGTTCAAATGCTTCCCGTACGGCAGATGGCCGTGACGTCATTGACAGGGTCAGTCGCCTCGGGGAAACTCTGGAAATTTGATTGAAGATAAAATGTATATGTCTCACCGAAAACTGTAAGATATGTTGGCGGGTATCATTTTTCCCGCACTGTACAGTTTTATCGGAAGTTAAGCCTTAGGTCAAGATAAACAGTTCCGTATTTCCACAGTCTGTTCAGACATCAGTTGTAGTTCAAGTAAATGACATCAAAGAAGGTATAAAACAGTTCAATGCGTGAATTTTCTTTTCCTGTCACACGGTTATCTAACAGTGAACTTGTTCGCTCACGTAGTCACAGTATTAGATATTCGAGTTAGACTCACCATTCAATTCACAAATCCATATCACCAGCTTGCTATGATATAAACTACTAGACAACTGCTAAGGGACGCAGAAATAGTTGGACAGGAATAATTACAGGCAGCAATGGACAACGTGGAACATAGTACATAAGTAAAAGAGGTGGAGAGTTATATTTATAGCAAAAATTGATACAAATTTCACCACATGGGAAAGCAGGATGACAGACAAAAATAACGTTAGTATTTGACACATGTCAGTCTTTCCAACACTAATGTGCAGAAAAATGCAATTTACACACTTTCACTTCAAATTTGTTGTTCAGTGTAATCGTAATGTTCTTTTTAGTCTGACGTTACGCCGGTTTCCTGGAATTCTCAGTGGTACTAATGCCAAAACTAAATAATTAAATAAATAAATAGAAAATAAAAACAAGAACGAGAAGGAAATTAAATAAATAAACGATGTTCATTATAACTGTAGTCCACGTTCCCTACGCTCTCCTTGGTTTCTGGACGGTGGGAACGGAAAATCGTGGCCAGGTCTCGGATTGCGACCTCTACCAACTTTGCCCCACACTTCCCTTTAGGCGCCGGAAAGGTACCTTGAAACAGAAAAAAGTGGTCACGATTTTGGAGTGCCAAATGGGCGAGCCGTATTGAAGCCTCCCTCGTACCATTTTTTTTTTTCGCTGTTCGATTTATTAAAATTTGTGTGTGCCACGGTGTGACGTCCTTTTGCTACAGCGAGGTGTTAGGTAGGGACTTATAATGACAGTTCATTCTGCCCTACTAAGAAAGAAAGTGACTGAAAGAAAGTGGCCGAAAGAAGATGGCTTTCGAATGGTAACCGCAAACGTTTGATGGCAAGGCGACAAGTCAACCGAATCCTACACCGGAAAACCGTCTGGCGTATCATAATTGGCTTTAGTGACATGTGTCATATGATAGGAATCTCTTATCGATACTCCTAATTTGTGCCACTGGTAAGTGAGTGAGATATGCCCCCTTGCCCGACATAGGTTGTCATAAGAATGTGATCACTCCCACTGAAATGAAAATATACTAATTTGACACATAAGCTGCAACAAATAGACACAACAGTTTCACAATCACACAGTTTCTCTGTGCTCTGTCAAGACATATGTTTCTAAAGTATTTGAAGTTGCGTTACGATGTTCATTTGGCGACTGAGACCAAATGTTTCTAAAATCAAGGTAAGCCAGATCCACCTGTCTAATCGCCTTTCATCAGCAAAGATCAGGCCACAGTTCGGCCCTCTTGGCACAGTCAGATACAACGAAAGCCCAAAATACCTGGGAGTCAATCTGGACAGAATTTTAACTTACAAAAAACACCTTCCCAACTTGGCCAGGCAGTACATGGGGAGCAACCATAACAGTTCTTCGAGGAGCATCCCTTCCACTGGTATACTCTGCAGCAGAATACTGTGCACCAGCTTGGCTCCGAAGCGCTCACGTAGTGAAAGTAGACGTCCAACTGAACTCAGTTATGGGAGTAATTAGTGGTACAGTCCAGTCTACACCTACTTGCTGGCTACCAGTGCTATCAAACATCTGTCCACCACACCTCCGTCAAAAGGCTGCTCTTATTAACCTCTGTCAACAAGTTTCTGAAAACAACTGGATCCCTCTTCATGACGATTTGCTATCACTTCCCAGGAAAAGGCTCAAATCTAGAAGAACAGGATATGAAATGGGAGTCCAAAGGCTGTCCACATGATTCGACCAGGACGCAGAGTGGATACGTGAGTGTCAAGCTACAAGAACCCGAAACCACGAACTTTTAGACAATCCAACAGTTCCAGTTTCAGGCTCCCATCAACCAAGGGAGGTGTGGGTGCAGTTAAACAGATATCGGACTGAAGAGGGTAGGTGCAAATACAACATGCACAAGTGGGGCTTTTCAAGTGACAGTGTGTGTGACTGTGGTGACACCCAAAGTCCGGAACCACGCGACTGCTACGGTCGCAGGTTCGAATCCTGCCTCAGGCATGGATGTGTGTGATGTCCTTAGGTTAGTTAGGTTTAAGTAGTTCTAAGTTCTAGGGGACTTATGACAACAAATGTTAACTCCCATAGTGCTCAGAGCCATTTGAACCATTTGACACCCAAAGAATGAGCCACATTGCGAATGTCCAATCAGACGCTTCCCTGGTGGCATTGAGAAGCTCCATCAAGCATCCCACGAGGCACTCCGCTGGATCGAGTCTGTCAACATCCGAGTGTAGTCTGAGCCGTTCTAAAACTTGTGTACTATATATAATTTCACATGTTCAATTTTTATATACACTCCTGGAAATGGAAAAAAGAACACATTGACACCGGTGTGTCAGACCCACCATACTTGCTCCGGACACTGCGAGAGGGCTGTACAAGCAATGATCACACGCACAGCACAGCGGACACACCAGGAACCGCGGTGTTGGCCGTCGAATGGCGCTAGCTGCGCAGCATTTGTGCACCGCTGCCGTCAGTGTCAGCCAGTTTGCCGTGGCATACGGAGCTCCATCGCAGTCTTTAACACTGGTAGCATGCCGCGACAGCGTGGACGTGAACCGTATGTGCAGTTGACGGACTTTGAGCGAGGGCGTATAGTGGGCATGCGGGAGGCCGGGTGGACGTACCGCCGAATTGCTCAACACGTGGGGCGTGAGGTGTCCACAGTACATCGATGTTGTCGCCAGTGGTCGGCGGAAGGTGCACGTGCCCGTCGACCTGGGACCGGACCGCAGCGACGCACGGATGCACGCCAAGACCGTAGGATCCTATGCAGTGCCGTAGGGGACCGCACCGCCACTTCCCGGCAAATTAGGGACACTGTTGCTCCTGGGGTATCGGCGAGGACCATTCGCAACCGTCTCCATGAAGCTGGGCTACGGTCCCGCACACCGTTAGGCCGTCTTCCGCTCACGCCCCAACATCGTGCAGCCCGCCTCCAGTGGTATCGCGACAGGCGTGAATGGATGGAAGAATGGAGACGTGTCGTCTTCAGCGATGAGAGTCGCTTCTGCTTTGGTGCCAATGATGGTCGTATGCGTGTTTGGCGCCGTGCAGGTGAGCGCCACAATCAGGACTGCATACGACCGAGGCACACAGGGCCAACACCCGGCATCATGGTGTGGGGAGCGATCTCCTACACTGGCCGTACACCACTGGTGATCGTCGAGGGGACACTGAATAGTGCACGGTATATCCAAACCGTCATCGAACCCATCATTCTACCATTCCTAGACCGGCAAGGGAACTTGCTGTTCCAACAGGACAATGCACGTCCTCATGTATCCCGTGCCACCCAACGTGCTCTAGAAGGTGTAAGTCAACTACCCTGGCCAGCAAGATCTCCGGATCTGTCCCCCATTGAGCATGTTTGGGACTGGATGAAGCGTCGTCTCACACGGTCTGCACGTCCAGCACGAACGCTGGTCCAACTGAGGCGCCAGGTGGAAATGGCATGGCAAGCCGTTCCACAGGACTACATCCAGCATCTCTACGATCGTCTCCATGGGCGAATAGCAGCCTGCATTGCTGCGAAAGATGGATATACACTGTACTAGTGCCGACATTGTGCATGCTCTGTTGCCTGTGTCTATGTGCCTGTGGTTCTGTCAGTGTGATCATGTGATGTATCTGACCCCAGGAATGTGTCAATAAAGTTTTCCCTTCCTGGGACAATGAATTCACGGTGTTCTTATTTCAATTTCCAGGAGTGTATTTCTTTGTTTTGCTAAATGTGTATTACTGTATTTGATGCATACGATAATAATAATTTGTTGTTTTCATTTCTGTGAGACGCCTATGTGGAATCTCGCCTGCTTTCACTATTCATCACATATACTTGCGACGGTAACGCCTTCTTACCACATGACTCATATTGAGTTGCTAAGGTATAGTATTAAACTGAGAAGACTACAGAAGGAGAACAGACATTTTAGTGACGAGACGGAGAGGCCATACTGTTGTAAAAAAAAAAAAAAAAAAAATGGCTTGACGGAGTTTTGAACATGGCTCTCTCGTTGGGTATCATACTCCATAACCACTTAACCATGACGCCGTTGCTGTGTTAGGTTGCTCTTTATTGCAGTTCTTGTCCTTGGACCGTTCACTGCTCCAATTTTGCGTTTTCCACAGTTCAGTACACCTTCTTCCTGTTTCCATGCTTGAGCTGCGCTCGGTTTTTGACGGACTATCCACTGAGCCATATTAAATGTGAGAGGGGTGTGATGGGGAGTTTCCTGTTTTAGCAACAGTCACTTGCTCCCTAAAAGTTGTCAAGCCGTGTACAGCGTAAAGCCTTTGAAATCCTTTTTGTGTGGATACTCTTAAAGACTTTTAAATAAAACAAACGTTATTAACATTCTACTTCTTTATCCTTCACGTCTACATATTATCAGCTCTCTGCCGCTAGAGAGCTCCGAATTGTAGACTGTGTCATGGCGGTGGGCAATGTGACTTTGTCGGTGCTTGAGAAACAGTGTGCTGTAATCGTGTTTCGAATTCGAAGACTTAGTTCATACATCGAGCATCCGCTTCTTCGGCATGAGAATGCCAGACCATACACGAGCGCTGCGACAATCCGATGCCTTGGGTTCACTGTAATCGATCATCCTCCATACAAACCATGCTTGGCCAGACAGATGGCAAAGCACTGTTTGTCCGAAAATCACGAAATGGACAACTAACCTACCAGGTTTCTGGCACAGACATCCAAATACTGGTACAGCTTCGTTAGAGAGGCTATCGATATTCTTACCAGGGATGGACTCATCAACCGAGATTGATGCTACAACCTCAGCAGTGCATGGAAACCAGCATTGAATCTAATTAAACAAACGTTCAGCAAAGGAAACGAATGGGCGACTAGGGCGGACGAGGCAATTATTCTGACGTCACCACAGACGCCGACGCCAGCATCTCACCGACCGCTGAGTCTCGGGCGCGGATCGCGAAGAGAACGCCTCGCGAGGAGAACGCCTCGCGAGGAGAGGGTATTTAAGACGACCGCCCGCCCTCAGGAGCTCAGTTCGTCAGCGCACTGACGATGGCGACATGTCTGATAGCCGAAATATTGTGCACGTTGGACAGTATGGACCGGCAGTACACTCGTGGAGTGTTCGAGCAAGAAATACGACTGTAGAAACTAAAGAATCACATTCTAGAAACTGATTTTTCTTTGGAAGAAATGTGTTTGTTCCAGGGTGAGAATGTCGAGAAATAAATATGTAGACATGAGAAATAAAGACGCACAATGTTAATAACGTTTGTTCCATTTGAAAAGTTTTCAGAGCTTTCACGTACGAAATTCGGAGGTGTTACTTTTCAGCACGCCCTCGTATAAGATATACAGAAATCATTGTGGACGTGATACGAACTATCGAGTATGAACTTCATTCTTCTTAATTCGAAAACGACGTTAATTTTAAGATATTAGCACTGGTTATCGAATTCCAACTGATCCCTGTAATTATTCATTTATCATATAATTCCAAACCCTACGTTAAACAGTTAGGATCACTGCCCAAAAATGTTTTGACTGTCGCGGCATATTGCCACTATGTTGTCTGGTACACCGTCTGCAAGTGTTCACTACACTCCGAAGTGACTTATGAAGTGAGGTGTTATCATGGTGGTACGTCCGTTGGTTGGAGACGCAAATCTCGATGGCCCCAACACTCACACGACACAGACAGATTTTCCCGGTCATTACAGGTTGGAGGGGGCAAGGGCTACCAACATACCCTAGGATCCTGCCTAAAAATGCAAACGACGGATTTTTGCATGTGTTTCGTTCCACTCAGTCTCTGAATAGGGGGCTGTTTTGACTGAGTCTGCTGTTAATAATCACGTACAAAACTACTTCGTAAATGTGTTAATACTGCAGGTAAATTTGCTGGGAGGTATATTTTCTTCATGGAACTACTCAGACCTTGTTCGGCCCTTAATGAGCTCGAAGTTGACAGTACTTTCCTTCCTTCGATGAGACCATTTTTAAAAGCAAGCACTTTTATCTACGCTTTGTGTGTCAAATACGGTAACGGGAAATAATAGGCAACACACGCAATGCAGTACTGTGCGTTAGTCCACCTATAGTAGTTGGTTCAGTGGAAAACATCATCATATCCCAGTTGGACTCGAAGAGATTTGGAGCCACCAGTAGCAGTAATGGTTATTATTGATGTTTTGTTCTTTGTGCAAAAAAGAAGTCTCCGCAGGAATCTAATCAAAAGTTCTGTTACCTTACAGGTGCTGTACCGTACGCACTGTACCATACGGCGAAGCATTTCCAGCTTATGAAGCTCCACAATAGGATTCAGTGAGCTCTAATGAAACGTCAGGTGAAGATGTCAAAGCCTTCGTTTCGAGCGTTGGCTCTGCATTCGCTTACTTACGTCGAAAGCTCCCCTGGCCCTGATTCGAGAAAGTGAATGTTTATGTGTTTATCGGTCCACTGTATAAAGACGCCCACTGAACTATAAGAAGACACTATTTCAATCGTTTAAGCATGTTTAGACCAGTTTTCTGTAATTTTTTTAAAGGATTGTGATGAAATATATGAAGATGACATCTCTAAAAGTCAGTGCTGAACTGAATCCGTCACTCACTAGCACTGTTAACACCAAGACAGTAAGAAAGAATCCCCATAAGCATGGAATTACAGGGCGATCTGGAAATCCAAAACTTCACATTATTGATGCAAATTCTCGTAATAGTAAAACGTTGTGCTCAAACCAAAAAACCTGGACTGTAGAGCAGTGGATGAATACCCTTTGATCGACAAGTCTTGTTTCACACTGTTTAAAACTTCTGGCGTAGAATTCCATTGGCGACACGGTTACTCTGAAAGGTCGCGTTACCAAGGATGTCACTGTTTTGCCTGATCTGATACATGGTTCAATGTGTGTTTCCCAATGGTGCGTTCCAAGACCATACGGCTTCTGTTCACACAGTGCGTATAGTGTAGAACTGATTTTGTGTGCAAAAGGAGAAATTTCCCTTGATCTCCACTGTCACCAGATCTCAATACTGTTCAGAGATATCTGAATTGCCACTATTTTATAGGAAGAGTAGTATATGACTCCCTCGAAAAGCATACAGGACCAGGATAAATCCGGTCCGAGACGACTGGAAGCTGTTCGAATGATAGAGATTTTCCTGCACCGTATTAGGCGTGGTAATCTTTGTGTTCTTGGTGTTTCCAGGTTAGTGCCTGTGTGTGCTGTATAGTTTGTGACTATATTTATTCGCACATATGATGACCCAGAATCCTCTTGCTCTATACGCTCGTGAATTCTGAAAGGATGGTGACATTCGTTCAGGTGCCAGTTAATAGTGAGTGCAGAGTTACATTATGAAATACTGTGAGTACGAGAGTTGGAACTTTAATAGTGGCAACTATTTATTTACAGTTCGTACAGAATAGATACATGTTTCAAAGTTGTGCTGACCATCAAAGTAGTCAACAGCATTGTGTATAACCCGATGCCAGGGATGTGGAAGTCGTAAGTTACTCTTAGCAGTGCCAGTTGTGTTGACAATTCGAGCGGCGTGATCTATTGCATGACGAATTTGTAGCAGTTCTTAAGGGAATGAGGTGAAGTGTTTCTATAAATTTAGAAATCGAACTGAACTTACGAGGGCTTAAGTCAGGGGACTGCAGTAGGTGGTATAGTACTTCCCAGCCCCATCACTCAAACAAATCATAACAGCTTGCACTGTACGTGCTTGAGCACTGTACTGCAAAATTGTGGTCACGTCCTGCAGAAAGGGACTCTATGCTGTTTATTTTTGATACACAACCAGCTTAGAGACAGAAGTGATGGCACTTCCTGGAGGACCTGACCATAATTTTCAAGGACAATGCTCAAGCATGTACAGTGCAAGCTGTTACTGATTTGTTTGACTGATGGGGCTGCTAAGTGCTATACCACCTACTGCACTCCCATGACTTAAGCCCTTGGGAGTTCAACTACATTTCTAAACTGAAGGAAACACTTCACGGCATTAGCTTCAGAACTGCAACAAATTCTTCGGGCAATAGACCGCGCCACTCGAACTGTCAACACAATTGGCGCTGCTAAGAGTATCCTACGACTTCCACATCGCTGGCAACAGGTTATACACTGTGCTGGTGACTACTTTGATGGTCAGTAAAAATTTGAAACACTTATATATTTTGTACGAGCTGTAAATAAACAGTTGCCAGTATTAAAATTCCAATTCTCGTGAATTGTGTGTAGAGTAGGCATGATGTGGGGAATGTAGGCATTATGTGGGGGAACCGAGAATACAATGAACAATGTAGAACTGGAATTTAGCGTTATGAAACAGCAAGAAATGTGGAAGATTTTGCCCTCTATGTAATTTTATCAACGAATCCTCTGATTGACTTCATTTTGTCGGGAGAACTATTCTCTGATTGGCTTTTTTCTATCGGGAGAACTACTGAGTGAGGCGAGTAGAGTGGAAGTAAGGTCGGGAGACAATTTGTGTGACTCACCAGGGTCTATCAGAGAAGCAAACGCAGCTGGTTCACCGACAAGGAAACTGCGAAAGAGAAAGATAAGGTTTGGGTGTGGACGGTTAAGATGGTCAGAATACCCCTTTGTCATGAACGTGGTACTGGAGTGTGTGTGTGTGTGTGTGTGTGTGTGTGTGTGTGTGTGTCTGTGTGTGAGAAAGAGAGAGAGAGAGAAGTGGGGACGGAGGACGGGAGGACTGGGGTTGGGGAGGGGGGAGGATGGAGGAGAGAATGGGTTGGTCTGATGCTTGCGCGTGTAGTTCGAGCAGTTCTCGTCCGCCATCAGAGCTCGGCCAAGGCCACCCCCCTCCACGGTTTGAATGGACGGCCCTTGTCGTTCTGGGGACGCTTCGCCACGACCCATTGCGTACCTCGCTGTCTGCACTGCTTCTGATGTCATCCAGTCCCAACAGCCGTCTCCCTGCCTTCCCTTTTTCTGGCTTATTGTTGACAGAGGCTGTGGTCTGTCAACACTAACATGACTTGTATTTGTAGTGTCAATTTTTCACATGTTTTCTGCCATTGTAAATAATTCACCAATGCTGTACTAGGACAAAGATGAATGATCGCGTTACACGAGGTGTGAATAAGATCCTTGAGTCTCTGTTTAAATTTATCTGTGGTTTAATTTCTCGCCTTTCAAGTGTACAGCACTGGGGCATTCTTGTTTGAAGCATAGTTGTTACCATTTGAGTTTTTAGCGAAGGAAATTTGATGTTTGTGAATTTGAGATACAATATTTGGAATGCCTTTTTATGGAGATGAAAACTTGTTTGTAAACACATGTTACTGATTATACTGATGCAGAGGAGATTATGGAGGAGTTTTTCAAGGTAACAAATGCATGGGCAAGACTGAAATATTTGTTTATCAGAACTATTACTTCGAGGAAATTTTTATCCCTCAGGTAACTAATACCATTCATGATTAGTTTTAATTTGATCTCTTTGTTTTCATTATGTCATAAATAACGCAACCGTTTGGAATGTCTGAAACTTTTGTGTTGAGACAATTTCGTAAGAAAATTAATTTTCATAATTTCAAATTCAGTATTTCACTAAGTCTCGCGGCACTGTTCACATGCACAACGCATGCCCAACGAAAAATCAGTATTGCTAACAAGTTGAACAATATATCTGAAACGCATCTTAACGAGGAAGAAGTTTTCGAAAAAATAATTTTCAGTATTTTCATTTATAGATATATTTTCATAGATGTCTTATAATGAGAGTGCAGAGAATCTTACGAAACAGTTTTAATGCGCCACTGATTGTTCTGCACGGCACAGAACGGGCTCGTAGGTGTGCATTTCAGAGCCCATGTTTACAAGATTTTTCTGCTTCTAATTGTTTTGTGTCATGTCTCTGAAAATTAACCATTCCACGTGGGACACCCTGTGGCTACAGTTTCTAACGTCTGCTGATTCCTTCAGTTTCCTAGAAGTTGTTCCCCGCCATCTTGTCACATGTCTTAACATTGTACCCCTTCTTCTAGTCATTATTTTCCACATCTTTCCTTGCCAGTATTTTAGATAACCTTATCATTCCTTTTTTATCAATCACATTAATTTTCGTGGTCGTTCTCAATTACCACATTAGTAACGATTCATTTCGCCTTCTGATTTTACCGAGGAAGGTGGTGCAGTGATTAACACACTGGACTCGCATTCGGGAGAACGACGGTTCGAAACCTCGTCTAGCCATCCTGATCTAGGTTTTCCATGATTTCCTCAATCGCTTCAGGCAAATGCCGGGATGTTTTCGTTGAATGGGCACGGCCGATTTCCTTCCCCATCCCTCCATAACTCGAATTTGTGCTCCGTCTCTAATGAACTCATTGTCGACTCGCTTCGCCAATCATGCGTTATCTAGCTTGCAAGGCAGCAGAATTTCTTCGCTTCCTGATTTTTTATATTAAGTTTTATCACTCACCTTATTTTTGTTACTCCTTGCGTTTCACCTATGTCGTGGGACAGAATGTGTCGAAATTGTGAGACAGATTCATAGTCAAGAATCAGTAATGGATTAAATATACGTAACGGACTGAGTTAACACTTTAGAAATTTTCGGCCCCGGCAGTGAGACTTAAGGTGAGGCATTCATAATTATTTTATGGAATGACATTGATCATGATAGAGCACCTTCTCACTATTTTAATCAGAATCATTATTAATGGGACTGAATTATTCCAGTGGTTTTCATACACAAAATATTAAAAACAAATTAAATGCTTGATCAACAGTTAAACCTTGACAAAGAATGAAATTGTCATGGTACATATAACAGCTGCTGAAGTTCATCGTTAGGTGTGGAATACTAAACATCATCTCTCTTATTTAATGAATTTACTTCAGTCTGTCTGAGCTTGATTAACAGTGATTGTATGGCTTGAAGAAGAAGTTGAAACTATCCCTATGACTGTGCCTGCACTGTCGAACGTAGGCTGAACGTTATTTCACCATGCTCGTCAATGTAATGTGAGCAGACTGCTTGTGGCATGGCTAGCTACCTCAGATGTACACCTAGGACTGTGCTGCAGTGAACTTAAACACTGACCTCCCCCGGTCTCAACTAACCAGGTGGGCTACTTTCTAAGTCTGCTATTCTGCATCCTTGAATTAATTCCTAAAGTTGACGTACCAAGATCCAGAAACTGAGAGTCTGAGTAAAGTGACAAAGAGCCAAACATCATGTCCCGTGTTTTTAGAACGAAGCATATGCCTTCAACCAGGCAATCGTCGGAGGTGTGTCTGGAGTCAATCGGGTCAAGCTGAACGCCTTTCTACACACTGTCCAGCGAGTGCAGCACCGTTTGCCAGCCTTGCCATCCCTTTTTACTATGTTTTCATTTCTTGGCTCTTGCCGTTCCAGGTTGACTGGCTCAGGGCTCCCCACATGTCCGGATCTTTGTTTCCCTATGGGCAATGCCTCTGGCTTCTTGTGCATTTTACCCGAGCACCCTTCACCATTTATCAGTAAGTACTTTTCTTTTAACTGCAGGATTTCGTTTACTTATCTTCCTCTCTGAATGTCCGGTAAAGAAAATGTAACTACTCCTATCAATCACTTTTATCACTTTATTTAAGATGAAAAACGTTTTTGGGTGACCTGCATAAGTTTAATCACGTTAAATCAAATCTTCCTATCGATCTATAGACGAGTGATTAGCCAAAACAAGTAGAAGCTTTCCACTTGTTACTTTCGTCTTTCTTCTGTTTACTGTCTATCCATTACATACAAAGCGACTTTTCTTTCCATTCAGAATGTCCTGCAACTGTTCCTTGGTTTCACTGGAGATAGCGACGTCATCAAAGAATCGTGCAATGATATTCTTCTTTCCTGAATTTAATACCAATCCTTGCCTATTCTTTATATCCAGAATCGCTTTCCAGTGTACAGTTAGATCACTAAGGGAAAAATGGTACTTTCATGCTTTAGGCTGCTTTTCAAACACTTGTCGCTTGAAATTTCGCAGCAGTTGTTGCATGTATTGTGTATTACGAAGCTTTCTTACATTTTTTCTAAAAACATCTAACACCTTGCACCATTTTCTGTTGTCGATCTTTCAACGTAAAGTAACCCTTTGGAGCTGCTTTGGTGTTTATACACTCTTGCCTTCACTATGAAGTACTACATCAAAACTTATTCACTTGTGATTTTTCATTTACGAAAGACTTACTATCATCCAACAGGTCCCTATTTTTTACATGTATATGCATATTATGTCAGTCAGAAACCTGAATGTATGTGCGACCGTTTTCTTTTTTATCCATCCATTTTGACGGAATGTGTTCGGTCTGGTAAGTTCTGCATATTTACGCGAGTAATCGAGTTCTCGCAACTTTCCCTTATAATTTCAGAAATTCCGAAGAAATTTGCTCACTCACTCACGCCTTGTTTGACTGCAAGTCTTCCAAACTCTTTGAAGCTTTTAGTGTAACACTGATACTGTGACTTCCAAATCGACAGCCCCTTCTTCTTATTTCACGTCAGTTAACAGTTCCTCACTCTCTTAGAGACGTTCTATTGGCTTAATGTTATGTTAATATTTCTGTCTTTTTCCTCAATTATTTGTAGTACTCCTTCTGTTACCCAACGTTTCTTCGTGGTTAACTCCCTTATTTACACATCTGTCTACTGTAATTATTTAATAGTCTTTTTTACGGACGTCCGTTCCCGTTAAATCAAACTGTTTACTCTGGTAGTCATTATCGTATTATCTATAGCCCCATACACCATCAGATGCACATAGTCATTTGTCAGTACATCAGCATCCTATTTCATTATATATCTCCTCCTCTTCAGTGTAAGCCTACTCTTTATTATTACTAAACTGTGATCTGACAAGGGAACCTCCCCATCGCACCCCCCTCAGATTTAGTTGTAAGTTGGCAGTGGATAGGCCTTGAAAACCTGAACACAGATCAATTCAGAAAACAGGAAGAAGTTGTGTGGAACTGTGAAAAAATAAGCAAAATATACAAACTGAGTAGTTCATGGGAAGATGTGCAACATCAAGGACACTTTAAACGCAGGAGCGCCGTGGTTTAGTGGTAACTTGAGCAGCTGCGAAACGAAACGTCCTTGGTTCAAATCTTCCATCGAGTGAAAAGTTTAATTTTTTATTTTCAGTTTATGTAACAAACTCTTATGTTTTCATCACTTTTTTGGGAGTGATTATCACATCCACAAGAAAACCTAAATCGGGCAAGGTAGAAGAATCTTTTTACCCATTCGCCAAGTGTACAAGTTAGGTGGGTCGACAACATATTCCTGTCATGTGACGCACATGCCGTCACCAGTGTCGTATAGAATATATCAGCCGTGTTTTCCTGTGGTGGAATCGGTTGACCTATGACCTTGCGATCAAATGTTTTCGGTTCCTATTGGAGAGGCACGTCCTTTCGTCTACTAATCGCACGGTTTTGCGATGCGGTAGCAAAACACAGACACTAAACTTATTACAGTGAACAGAGACGCCAATGAACGAACGGACAGATAATAACTATGCAAAAATAAAGAAAGTAAAATTTTCACTCGAGGGAAGACTTGAACCAAGGACCTCACGTTCAGCAGCTGCTCCCGCTACCACAGGACCACGGCACTCCTTAGTCCCCGTTGTCCATGATGTTGTCTATGTGGCCCATGGACTACTCAGTTTGTATATTTTGCTTATTTTTTCACAGTTCCACACAACTTCTTCCTGTTTTCTCAATTGATCTGTGTTCTGTTTATCAAGGCCTATCCACTGTGCCAACTTATAACTAAATCTGAGGGGGGTGCGATGGGGAGGTTCCCTTGTGAGTACATATCCACTCCTGGATGCGCCTTACAACCCAGTATCTGATTTTGAATCTCTGTCCTATAACATTATTTTCCAGCTGATATCGTAACGTGCCTATTGGAATTCTCGAACAATGTTTCCCATGTTACTCCCTAAAGTGTACCGCAGAAAGCTAGGGAATTTTTTCTCTGTCATTTTTACTACCGAGGCCATATTATACCGTATCTCCGCCTTCTGTTTTTCGTTATGCATCTCGCTTTTATAACAAGTGTACAGGGTGGTCCATTGATTGTGACCGGGCCAAATATCTCACGAAATAAGCGTCAAACGAAAAAACTACAAAGAACGAAACTTGTCTAGCTTGAAGGGGGAAACCAGATGGCGCTATGGTTGGCCCGCTAGATGGCGCTGCCGTAGGTCAAACGGATATCAACGTAGGTGCATTGGAACATTTTATTTCAATTGTTCCAATTTGATACATGCAACGTTGTGAACTTATCATTTCTGAGGACGCATGCTATTACAGCGTGATTACGTGTAAATACCACATTAATGCAATAAATGCTCAAAATTATGTCCGTCAACCTCAATGCATTTGGTAATACGTGTAATGACATTAAACAGCGAGTAGTTCGCCTTCCGAAATGTTCGGCCATGCATTGACAATGCGCTGACGCATTTTGTCAGGCGTTGTTGGTGGATCACGATAGCAAATAGCCATCAACTTTCCCCACAGAAGGAAATCCTGGACGTCAGATCCGGTGAACATGCAGCCCATGGCATGGTGCTTCGACGACCAACCCATCTGTCATGAAATATGCTATTCAATACCGCTTCAACCGCATGCGAGCTATGTGCCGGACATCCAACATGTTGGAAGTACATCGCCATTCTGTCATGCAGCGAAACATCTTGTACTGACATCGGTAGAACATTGCGTAGGAAATCAGCATACATTGCACCATTTAGATTGCCATCGATAAAATGGGAATCAATTATCCTTCCTCCCATAATGCCGCAGCATACATTAACCCGCCAAGGTCGCTGATGTTCCACTTGTCGCAGACATCGTGGATTTTCCGTTGTCCAGTAGTGCATATTATGCCGGTTTACGTTATCGCTGTTGGTGGATGACGCTTCGTCGCTAAATAGAACGCGTGCAAAAAATCTCTCACCGTCCCGTAATTTCTCTAGTGCCCAGTGGAAGAACTGTACATGACATTCAAAGTCGTCGCCATGCAATTAATGGTGCATAGAAATATGTACGGGTGCAATCGATGTTGATGTAGCATTCTCAACACCGGCGTTTTTGAGATTCCCGATTCTTGCGCAATTTGTCTGCTACTGATGTGCGGATTAGCCACGACAACAGCTAAAACACCTACTTGGGCATGATCATTTGATACAGGTCGTGGTTGAAGTTTCACAAGTAGTTGAACACTTCGTGTTTCCTTACATAACGTAACTATTTGTCGAACGGTCCGGACACTGGGATGATGTTGTCCAGGATACCGAACAGCACACATAGCACACGCCCATTGGGCATTTTGATCACAATAGCCACACATCAACATGACATCGACCTTTTCAGCAATTGATAAACGGTCCATTTTAACACGGGTGATGTATCACGAAGCAAATACCTTCCGCACTGGCGGAATGCCACGTGATACCACGTACTTATACCTATGTGACTGTTACAGCGCCATCTAACACAAAGCGAAAAAAGTTGATCAACTAAAACCTTCATATTTCTTTACGTACTACACGAATATGTGATAAAAATCAGGGTTCCTATATGAAAAAAACGCAGTTGATAACCGTTTGACCTATGGCAGCGCCATCTAGCGGGCCAACCAAAGCGCTATATGGTTTCCCCCTTCAAGGTAGACGAGTTTCGTTCTTTGTAGTTTTTTCGTTTGATGCTTACTTCGTGAGATATTTGGCCCGGTCAACATCAGTGGACCACCATGTATAGGTGGAGACAAGGACAGGTTTTTTTTTTTGGTCATCAGTCTACAGACTGGTTTGATGCGCCCGCCACGAATTCCTTTCCTGTGCTAACATCTTCATCTCAGAGTAGCACTTACAACCTACGTCCTCAATTATTTGCTTGACGTATTCCAATCTCTGTCTTCCTCTACAGATTTTACCCTCTACAGCTCCCTCTAGTACCATGGAAGTCATTAGCAGATGTCCTATTATCTTGTACCTTCTCCTTATCAGTGTTTTCCACATATTCCGTTCCTCTCCGATTCTGCGTAGAACCTCCTCATTCCTTACCTTATCAGTCCACCTAATTTTCAACATTCGTCTATAGCACCACATCTCAAATGCTTCGATTCTTCTCTGTTCCGGTTTTCCCACAGTCCATGTTTCACTACCATACAATGCTGTACTCCAGACGTACATCCTCAGAAATTTCTTCCTCAAATTAAGGCCGATATTTGATATTAGTAGACTTCTCTTGGCCAGAAATGCCTTTTTTGCCATAGCGTGTCTGCCTATGATGTCCTCCTTGCTCCGTCCGACATTGGTTATTTTACTGCCTATGTAGCAGAATTCCTTAACTTCGTTGACTTCGTGACCATCAATCCTGATGTTAACTTTATCGCTGTTCTCATTTCTACTACTTCTCATTACCTTCGTCTTTCTCCGATTTACTCTCAAACCATAATGTGTACTCATTAGACTGTTCATTTCGTTCAGCAGATCATGTAATTCTTCTTGTACATATTGAATAAGACACGTCTCTCCCTATAGCTTACCCCTACTTTTTTCAGAATCTCGAACAGCTTGCACCATTTTATATTGTTGAACGCTTTTTCCAGGTCGTCAAATCCTATGAAAGTGTCTTGATTTTTCTTTAGCCTTTCTTCCATTATTAGCCGTAACGTCAGAATTGCCTCTCTCGTCCCTTCACTTTTCCTAAAGCCAAACTGATCGTCACCTAGCGCATTCTCAATTTTCTTTTCCATTCTTCTGTATACTATTCTTGTAAGCAGCTTCGATGCATGAGCCGTTATGCTGATTGTGCGATAATTCTCGCACTTGCCAGCTCCTCCCGTCTTCGGAATTGTGTGGATGATGCTTTTCCGAAAGTCAGATGGTATGTCGCCAGATTCATATATTCCACACACCAACGAGAATAGTCGTTTTGTTGCCACTTCCCTCAATGATTTTAGAAATTCTGATGGAATGTTATCTATGCCTTCTGCCTTATTTGACCGTAAGTCCTCCAAAGCACTTTCAAATTCCGATCCTAAAAACTGGGTCCCCTATCTCGTCTAAATCGACTCCTGTTTCTTCTTCTATCACACCAGACAAATCTTCACCCTCATAGAGGCTTTCAATGTATTCTTTCCACCTATCTGCTCACTCCTCTGCATTTAACAGTGGAATTTCCGTTGCACTCTTAATGTTACCACCGTTGCTTTTAATGTCACCAAAGGTTGTTTTCACTTTCCTGTATGCTGAGTCTGTCCTTCCGACAATCATATCTTTTTCGATGTCTTCACATTTTTCCTGCAGCCATTTCGTCTTAGATTCCCTGCACTTCCTATTTATTTCATTCCTCAGCGACTTTTATTTCTGTATTCCGGATTTTCCCGGAACATGTTTGTACTTCCTCCTTTCATCAATCAACTGAAGTATTTCTTCAGTTGCCCCTTCTTTGTACCTCTGTTTTCCTTCCCAACTTCTGTGATGGCCCTTTTTTGAGATGTCCATTCCTCTTCAACTGTACTGCCTACTGCGCGATTCCTTATTGCTGTATCTATAGCGTTAGAGAACTTCAAACGTATCTCGTCATTCCTTAGTACTTCCGTATCCCACTTCTTTGCGTATTGATTCTTCCTGACTAATGTCTTGAACTTCAGCCTACTTTTCATCACTACTATATTGTGATCTGAGTCTATATCTGCTCCTGGGTACGCCTTACGATCCAGTATCTGATTTCGGAATCTCTGTCTGACCATGATGTAATCTAATTGAAATCTTCCCTTATCTCCCGGCCTTTTCCAAGTATACCTCCTCCTCTTGTGATTGTTGAACAGGGTATTCGCTATTACTAGCTGAAACTTGTTACAGAACTCAATTAGTCTTTCTCCTCTTTCATTCCTTGTCCCAAGTCCATATTCTCCTGTAACCTTTTCTTCTACTCCTTCCCCTACAACTGCATTCCAGTCGCCCATGACTATTGGATTTTCGTCCCTCTTTACATACTGCATTACCCTTTCAATATCCTCATACACTTTCTCTGTCTGTTCATCTTCAGCTTGCGACGTCGGCATGTATACCTGATGTATCGTTTTCGGTGTTGGTCTGCTGTCGATTCTGATTAGAACAACCCGGTCACTGAACTGTTCACAGTAACACACCCTCTGCCCTACCTTCCTATTCATAACGACTCCTACACCTGTTATACCATTTTCTGCTGCTGTTGATTTTCCCTACCACGTTCAAGCTTCAGACATTCCACGCCCCGACTCGTAGAACGTTATCCTTTCGTTGATTATTCAATCTTTTTCTCATGGTAACCTCCCCCTTTGCAGTCCCCTCCCGGAGATCCGAATGGGGGACTATTCCGGAATCTTTTGCCAATGGAGAGATCGTCCTGACACTTCTTCAATTGAAGAATTGAAGAAGGATATGTACACGTAAATTATTGGTAAGGCAGTTATCTCGAAATATATGCTTGTAAGTGGATAGGTATGATTCTATTACAAATGTTTCCAAAGTGGTATGTAACGTATATGCTGCTACCAGCCCGCCCCGATGGGGAATTGAAATACAATAAAGAAAAAAAAAATGTAACGTATTGGAAATTACAACAGATGAAACCAGCTTCTGTGAACGGAGAAAGACTTAAACACTCGAACACTCGAGAGAGGTGTTGTTGCTACGTTGCGAAGTATAAGATTGGATAGATTAAAGAGACTGAAGAGATTAAAGAGATCTGTAGAGTATATGAGTTTGTCGGACACATTTCTGTTATTCGACTGCAGACAGAGACGCATCTTCGAAAGTTGTAATTTACTAAATACGAAAGGCAAGCACTACTTCTCGACTGACAAAATGCTTCAGATCGCATTCCTTTTGAAAACTGCAAGTGCTAATACATAGTCTTACATGTTAGGATATTTCGTTGTAAAAGCAAAAAAAAAAAAAAAAAAAAAAAAAAAAAAAAAAAAAAAAAAAAATGGTTCAAATGGCTCTGAGCACTATGGGACTTAACTTAACATCTATGGTCATCAGTCCCCTAGAACTTAGAAATACTTAAACCTGACTAACCCAAGGACAGCACACAACACCCAGTCATCACGAGGCAGATAAAATCCCTGTCCCCGCCGTGAATCGAACCCGGGAAGTTGTAAAAGCAAATAATACTTGACTGCACCCTAAATATTTGGAAAAACGGCGAATTAAAGCCAACAAGTGGAATAATTATTGCAAATGCTCTTCTGTTCCGGCTCAAATAAACTCAAGTTGTGGTTCCAGGAAGTGATCTAAAAGATAGCACTGAGAGGCTAAGAAATTTATTTAGCCTTAAGATTTATTTTTGTTAGCGTCGTACTCTAAGGCAAAAGTCGTCTCCGACACAATTAAAGTAGGCTGATGAGACATTGACCCGCCTGCCATGGGGAAATAATTAAAAGAATAAAAAAGAAGCCCGGAGGTCAACCGTTTGAGGAGTGTCCGGCAATCGAGGAACCACAGTGTGCAAAGTAGAATTTTGTTTTCATTATTTACTCATTCTGATCATTCCAACGGCCGGAAAATACCCACTAAGGCTGGCTTAGCAACAATGCTGTCCCAAAAACAAAGTAGTTGTTAAAGCATTTGCATGGCCAGTTAGCAGAATATTTTTCTATGGCAATTGTAATTTATCTCGAAACCATGGTCACAGTTTCATCAGTACTTCAAGGAACAAACTACAAAGTATGTTACTAATTCTCGAACAGTTCCACAGTGAATCCCATAACCTAACGTTTGGCAGCATTCAACAAGTGGTGACCTGCCAGTTTCCTACAACCTGTTCATCCTTATGACCAGTTCTAGAATTTACATGGTCACAGAATCTCAGCTGTACTTCAGCACTATGTTCATTATTTTTTGAAATGTCATCTTATCTCGACTGCATTTACTTCACACCAAATATGCTGAGAACTTACGTTATAAATTCAGTCATATACAAAACAAAAATGATCATAATGGATGAGAGAATTTGAATATAAATAATGTTACTCTTGACATAAATTGTCTAGGATGATGCTATAAATTCCCAGCAGTGTACTACTGCGGGACTGTGGAGTGCCCCTTAATTACTTGCGCTTCAGCTGGAAATGCGAACAATTTGCAGTGAGTGTGCACTCCGTTCGCAGTTCGAGAGGCAGCACTCAAACCTAGGTTATATAGAGGATTATGCGGTTCTTTCTAGCCCGCTATTGTGTGCAGCTATTTGCCTAGTTTGGGGGTAGAAACGTTCCGGTGCTTGCATTGTGCTGTCCAGTACTTCAAACTCGATGAGTTTAAGCAGCTCAGTACAGGGAAAAGCTACTTACAATGGCCGCAATCCTGTTATTTGTAACAAATCGTAGTTGGAGCTCAGTGGAGGGACATAAAGAAAGATTTGTACAGTTCTGTATTTGTTAGACTAGTCCGAAATGGAAGCGTGCTTTTATATCTCTAGTTATTATTTTAAAGGAATCCCGTAGCCTTTTGAAAAAATTGTTTACCTTTGATGCATATTTCTTTTTTGTGAATTATGAATGGTGTAAGAGAGGCATGCAGTCTTTCGTCTCTACCTTTCAGTCTATACGTCGAAGTAGCAAAGACGAAAGTAAAAAGTGGGTTCAGTAGTGGAGTTAAAATTTATGGTAAAATAGTATCAGTGATAAATGTGATTGCAGATTTTCTCGGCGTATGATAAAACACTTTCAGTTGATCAGCCAAACGGTGACGTCGTCTCGTCGAGCCTTTGCAAATGAATTTCGTTTCCAACATCTTCAAGCTGAAAGCATCGCTGATCTCAGTGACAGAGAGGAGGAGTTAGAGGACATGTTAACTGAAATGAACAGCCTATTGAGTATACACTATGGTGAAAAGGACATCTAAGCGCTGCAGATGTGGTGCTGTAGAAAGATGTTGAAAACTTGGTGCAACGGTGAGATAGGAGATGAGGTCTCCTGTTTAATCTTCATCGTCATATCACGTGACACATTCTGGTTCTCTATCAAAGCATCGTAAGTGTCATTGCAATGCATTTTCTTCCATTAGTCTTCAGTTTGCTTTGATGTGGTCCGCCGTAAATTCCTCTCCTGAGTCAGGTTCTTTATATCAGAGTATAAATTGAATCCAACATCCTTCATTATCACACGTGTATATTCCTTTCTCCGCATTCTCCAGTAGGTGTTATCCTCTACAGATACCTCCAGTACCACGAAAGTTATCTTCTTCCTCCAAAATAGGATGTAAGTGGCCTGCGTTCACTCATCTTTCTCTCCGAGGAAGACCGCAAATGCTCAATAATATTGAGATGTGGTGACTGTCTTGACCAGAGCACATGTGACAATTCATCCTCATGTTCACAAGGCAAATTGTGGAAGATGCGAATTGTGCGAACAGGATCCTGGTTTCTTAGAACACAGACAAGCCGTTGGGGAACGAGCATTGTACCATGAAATGGACCTCATCAGCAAAATGCTAAAATAATTCTTGGCCGTAATGCGACCTTACGCAGTAGCCATGGGATCCATGGAATATAACAATATGGTTGCCCAAATCAACACGGAAACCTCGCCATATTCTACTCTTGGGACGTTAAGTAGGCCCATTAGTTGGAAACAGAGTGAAAAAATCTCATCCGATCCGGTGGCAATTTTCAACTGCTCTATAATGCAGTTTTTATGCCTTCAGCACCACATCCCCTGTGATGGACATTTGCATCAAAGGTGATGAATGATTTTGCAATTCCAACTCAGCCTGAATTACCGTACTTCAGGAGCTCCTTTCGGGTTATTTTGGTATCGACGTGGTTCGCAGTGTGACACACAGTTGTGTAGTGAGTTTCGTAGCTGTCGTCCTGTTTTTCCCGCCACAATCCCCCTTAATGACCATCCACCACGATCATTCAGCAAACACTTCGCTTCACGTGGTGAATGAGCGGATGAAGTTTTATCAGTTTTCCCTGTACACGTTATAAAGTTTTGATACAGAGCCTCATGGGAACGATACCCTTCGGCAACCTGAGTTATGAAACTACAACCACACAAACACCAACAGTTTACACACGGTCGAATGCACTGAGCTCCAACATAATGCACTCAAAGAATACTGTACTGACCTTGACTGATTGGTTCAAATGGCTCTGAGCACTATGGGACACAACTTGTGAGGTCATCAGTCCCGTAGAACTTAGAACTACTTAAACATAACTAACCTAAGAGCTGCCCGAGGCAGCCTTGACTGAGACTTGCAACGTATTGATGTCACTGCACAGGTGCAACAGCTCAACCTGCATGCTTAGCTATATCTGAATTTATGTTCAAGCATTCATTTCTCGCAGTGTTTCCATATTTTATCCCACGCTATGTAATTTGGATTACAATGCCAGTCATTCGTCGGGTCACTTGTGTTTCTAACTAGACTAAGATTTCCGATGTTTGATCATGTATGACTCTCAGTTTGTGGAATTACTGTAGATGAAAACGTGGTGCCGGCCACTGTGGCCGAGCCGTTCTAGGCGCTTCAGTGCGTAACCGCGCTGCTTCTACGGTCGCAGGTTCGAATCCTGCCTCGGACATGGACGTGTGTGATGTCCTTAGGTTAGTTAGGTTTAAGTAATTCTAAGTCTAGGGGACTGACGACCTCAGATGTGAAGTCCCACAGCGCTTAGAGCGATTTGAACCATTTGAAGACGTGGATAGTTCTTATTCCGAGATGGAATTTTGTACTATAGTGTTGGAAGCTGAAGATAAGAATTAAAATTTGTGCTGTGGTTGCGTCTTTATCGTAGATAATGATGAGACTTAACTGTATCACAGAAAATTAATTTTAATATTTTGTACCATGTTGTCAAATTTTGTGGTCAGACAAAATAAATCAATAGCGTCACACTCCAAAGAAAGTACAAAGCCCAAAATAATTAAAATTAAAATAAAAAAAAACACTTTTCAAGTGCAGTTTAATAACATAGTTTATATCTACAGCAATGTGCAGATTAATCTGCTGACAATTCCTTAAAATGACGGAAATACAATCATGAGAAACCCAATATATCTCACAGTCTGCAACATGCTTTCTGAAACGGTCGTTAAGCCTAGCGAATACGCTCATCAAACAAGTCATTTTTTGGCTCGAGCCCCCAAAAATAACAATATCGACCGATTAATGCCTTAAACTGCTCGATACCGTGATCCTGTGTGGCAGTCTTTACCAGATTATTAAATTCAACACATTTTAGGTTAGGCTTTACTCTGACTGTTATTGACATTAAATTAAGCAACAAGTTTACTGTTACCAGTCACTGTTTATTTATCTCCACGACGCGTTTCAAAGGTTTAAACCTCCATCATCAGGTGGATTTACATTTGTTAATATGACATTTGTGTGCGTATTGTGTTACGAGTTTTTGGGGGAACTTGTGGCACAGTCTAGTGGAGAAACCCAAAACTGAAATAGTGTTTTGTTTCTCCACTAGACAGTGCCACAAGTTCCTCCAAAAAATCGTAATACAAGAGGCACACAAATGTCATATTAACAAATGTAAATCCACCTGATGATGGAGGTTAAAACCTTTGAAACGCATCGTATAGATAAATAAACAATGACTGATAGCAGTAAACGTGTTGTGAAACTTCCTGGCAGATTAAAACTGTGTGCCGGACCGAGACTCGAACTCGGGACCTTTGCCTTTCGCGGGCAAGTGCTCTACCATCTGAGCTACACAAGCACGACTCACGCCCCGTCCTCATAGCCTTACTTCTGCCAGTACCTCGTCTCCTACCTTCCAAACTTAACAGAAGCTCTCCTGCGAACCTTGCAGAACTAGCACACCTGAAAGAAAGGATATTGTGGAGACATGGCTTAGCCACAGCCTGGGGGATGTTTCCAGAATGAGATTTTCACTCTGCAGCGGAGTGTGCGCTGATATGAAACTTCCAGGCAGATTAAAACTGTGTGCCGGACCGAGACTCGAACTCGGGACCTTTGCCTTTCGCGGGCAAGTGCTCTACCAACTGAGCTACCCAAGGACGATTCACGCCCCGTCCTCACAGCCTTACTTCTGCCAGTACCTCGTCTCCTACCTTCCAAACTTTACAGAAGCTTTCCTGCGAACCTTGCAGAACTAGCACTCCTGAAAGAAGGGATATTGCGGAGACACGGCTTACCCAAAAAAGTAAACCTGTAGTTTCATTTAATATCCAACATACCTCTAGCCTTCTACGGTCATCATTGTATGTTTGTAAGCTACTTAGATGTTTACGAGATCGTTCTCCACGACAGTCCGTTCGTAGGGTTATGAAGCTCTGAACATGATTATGTAAATCATACACTCCTGGAAATTGAAATAAGAACACCGTGAATTCATTGTCCCAGGAAGGGGAAACTTTATTGACACATTCCTGGGGTCAGATACATCACATGATCACACTGACAGAACCACAGGCACATAGACACAGGCAACAGAGCATGCACAATGTCGGCACTAGTACAGTGTATATCCACCTTTCGCAGCAATGCAGGCTGCTATTCTCCCATGGAGACGATCGTAGAGATGCTGGATGTAGTCCTGTGGAACGGCTTGCCATGCCATTTCCACCTGGCGCCTCAGTTGGACCAGCGTTCGTGCTGGACGTGCAGACCGCGTGAGACGACGCTTCATCCAGTCCCAAACATGCTCAATGGGGGACTGATCCGGAGATCTTGCTGGCCAGGGTAGTTGACTTACACCTTCTAGAGCACGTTGGGTGGCACGGGATACATGCGGACGTGCATTGTCCTGTTGGAACAGCAAGTTCCCTTGCCGGTCTAGGAATGGTAGAACGATGGGTTCGATGACGGTTTGGATGTACCGTGCACTATTCAGTGTCCCCTCGACGATCACCAGTGGTGTACGGCCAGTGTAGGAGATCGCTCCCCACACCATGATGCCGGGTGTTGGCCCTGTGTGCCTCGGTCGTATGCAGTCCTGATTGTGGCGCTCACCTGCACGGCCCCAAACACGCATACGACCATCATTGGCACCAAGGCAGAAGCGACTCTCATCGCTGAAGACGACACGTCTCCATTCGTCCCTTCATTCACGCCTGTCGCGACACCACTGGAGGCGGGCTGCACGATGTTGGGGCGTGACCGGAAGACGGCCTAACGGTGTGCGGGACCGTAGCCCAGCTTCATGGAGACGGTTGCGAATGGTCCTCGCCGATACCCCAGGTGCAACAGTGTCCCTAATTTGCTGGGAAGTGGCGGTGCGGTCCCCTACGGCACTGCGTAGGATCCTACGGTCTTGGCGTGCATCCGTGCGTCGCTGCGGTCCGGTCCCAGGTCGACGGGCACGTGCACCTTCCGCCGACCATTGGCGACAACATCGATGTACTGTGGAGACCTCACGCCCCACGTGTTGAGCAATTCGGCGGTACGTCCACCCGGCCTCCCGCATGCCCACTATACGCCCTCGCTCAAAGTCCGTCAACTGCACATACGGTTCACGTCCACGCTGTCGCGGCATGCTACCAGTGTCAAAGACTGCGATGGAGCTCCGTATGCCACGGCAAACTGGCTGACACTGACGGCGGCGGTGCACAAATGCTGCGCAGCTAGCGCCATTCGACGGCCAACACCGCGGTTCCTGGTGTGTCCGCTGTGCCGTGCGTGTGATCATTGCTTGTACAGCCCTCTCGCAGTGTCCGGAGCAAGTATGGTGGGTCTGACACACCGTTGTCAATGTGTTCTTTTTTCCATTTCCAGGAGTGTATATAGGATAAACCTCATAAAATAGGAATAATATGTTAGTGTGAGGTCATTGCCTATATTCATTGTATGACCTCATAAAATAAGAATAAAATGTTGTTTATGTGAGGTCATTTCATCTCTTGAGTGGTACACAAGGATGCGGTGTACACATTTTCTTCGCTGATCATGCATCCCTGGCATCTGCTTCGAAATTGAAGGACAACCAGGAATCTTCTTTGCAGGGTTTCGAAAAGGATATTTTCTGTCTCGTACTTTTGAACGCTGTACGTGCTTTCTGTGTCTGTTAAATTTTGATTATTATGGCATATTGGTTTAGGAACATGACAACCAGGTCCGCAGGGCCAGGACTACAATGTCTAACGACACTGTTGTGGTTAACAGTTAATAACTCGACGACCAGGCCTGGAGCTCCACGTGATGCTGATCAGCTGGTGTGTAATACTCTGTCATATTACGTTACTTTTATGCATTTTAGAAGGTTGTGGAGTCAACACATCAACTTTCCGGTCGTTGCCGACTTCCAGATCTTCAATCAGCTACTTTTCAACCAAGTAGCTCCAGAACTGATCTGATAGTGTCGAATGCACCCCGTTCTAGTCCAGCCACCGAGCATACATTTCTGGTAGTACCTGGAATTTAACCCAGATCGCATGCGTGCAAATATAATGAAGTGACGTTTGCTACTCGCACATGGCAGCTTTTTTCTTTGAATACAGTATTTCTACACTTCAATGGTCCCAGCGTGTCAACTTTCGACGAAATAGCAATAGATTCTTAAACTGAAAAGGAACGAGACGATGCAGTGAGGCAAGAGAGCAGTTGGGTGGCAACCAGACGAGAGGTTGTTGCAGCAAACCGCACCAGGATGAGTCTGAGGGCAGCCGGCAAGAGACGGGCAGACCACTGTCGGCGGTGGCGTGGCTGCCCTGCTGTGTTTACGGAGGCCGCAGGCCGCCCCTGGGGGCGAACGTGCCGGGGGCGGCGGTGGAGGTGGAGGTGGGGTTGGGGGTGGGCGACCGCCGCCGCATATCGATTACGCGACCGCCGTGTCCGTCCCGCCCCCACCGTGGAAACACTGCCCCAAGGCCTGCAGCCGGCGCTACTGGGACACGTAGGAAGGTCGCAGTGGTAACGTGCGAGACACCACTCTCTCCTCCTATCTGTAATACTGCAGAATTAATCTGTATGATTAAGAGGTGAAGCTTGGTTGCAGGTCAGGCTATATTCCTCGACTTCTGGAAGGCGTTAGGCACTGTTGTTGTTGTGGCCTTCAGTCCGCTACTGATTTTCTGCAGGTCTCCATGCTACTGTATTCTCGTCTTCATCGATGAATAACTACTTCAACCCACATCCTTTGGAAGTTGCTTCTCTGCAAGTTTCCTCCCGCCCCTCCCTCTCCGGTCTGCCCTATACTATGAAATTAGTGACCCCTAGAAGTCTCAGAACGTATCCCGCCAGCCGATCACTTATTTTGGTCAAGTTTTGCCACACACTTCTTTTCTCTCCAATTCTATTAAGCACATCCTCATTAGTTACATGATCTACGGATCAAATCTTCAGCATTTTTTGTAGCACAAATTTTCAAAAGCCTGTATTGTCTTCTAGTGTTCGGGTTTCAGTTCCGTAAGACGCTACTGTTATGATAAGTCTGATATTACGTATACGGTTCTCAGACTTAAGACCAATGTGAAAAGGGTATGCTATTTTCATGTGAAGAAAATGTACAATAAAACCATTTCCCATATTGAGATAACATATTGTGTTACAGACCCCTTGTATTTTTTTTAGTTCGTGCATATGGGAGTAATTGTACATATGTTGTTGTTATAGACGCGTTTTCGTAGTAACTGTAAAATACCAAAATCTTCTCCAGCACTTGTCAAATATAAACACATCAAAAAATTATGCATCACCCCGGAACCAAGAACTCCTGAAGACAGACGTTGACTGTTGATATTGTATCACAGACACAGTCACTTTGACTGTTCAGAGTTATCACTAAACCCACCAAAGGATGTAAACAACAATACATGAGCAGCAGCTACTAGACGAAGGGGGTCCGACATCCGATCAGTTCCACTCATTCCATCAGGAAGGTGGTACACAGCTCGTGTTGTCTATAGCAATAACGCGGTTCGATCCCGTCCGCATTGTTGTGATAGGAAGGGCTCTCAACAAGGGAAGTGTCCTGGCGTCTCGGAGTGATCCAAAGATACCATGTTGAATAATGCTTATCGTGCATCCACAGGACGTCGTGTTACCACTGAAACTGTGCAAAAATGGGGTTCATGACGCGCAACTTCACTCCTGACATCCATGGCGAGGTCCATGTTTGCAACCTCGACACCATGCAGCGCTGTACAGATGAGCCCAACAAAATGCCGGAATGACTGCTCATGATTGACATCACGTTCTCTTCACCGATGAATGTTGCATATGCCTTCAATCAGACAATCGTCGGAGACGTGTTTGGAGGCAACCCGGTCAGGGTGAACGCCTTAGACACACTGTCCAGCGAGTGCAGCAAGGTGGAGGCTCCCTGATAGTTTTTGGTGCCATTACGCGGGGCCGACGTACGTCACTGGTGGTCATGGAATGCGTCGTAACGCCTGTACGATACGTGAATATCATCCTCCGACCGATAGTGCAACCATATATGCAGCATATTCGCGAGGCATTGGTCTTCATGAACGACAATTCGCGCCGCCATCGTGCACATCTAGTAAATGACTTCCCTCAGGATAACGATATCGTTCGACAGAAGTGGGCAGCACGTTCTCTAGACGTGCACCGTATCTAACACGCCTGCGATAGATTGAAAAGGGCTGTTTATGGACGACGTGACCCACCAACCACTCTGAGAGATCTACGCCGAATCGCCCTGGAGGAGTGGGACAATATGGACCAACAGTGCCTTGATGAACTTGTGGATAGTATGCAACGACGAATACAGCAATGCAACAGGACGTGCTACTGGGTACTAGAGGTACTGGTGTGTACAATAATCTGGACCACCACCTCTGAAGTCTCGCTGTATGGTGGTACAACTTGCAATGTGTGGTTTTCAGCAGCAACAAAAAGCGCGGAAATGATGTTTATTTTGATCTCTATTCCAATTTTCTGTACAGGTTCCGGAAATCTCGGAACAGTGGTGATACAAAACTTTTTTTCATGTGTGTATAAACAAGGTCTTGTTTAGTTCATTCTTAGGTATTAAATACTTATGGATATATGAAATGAATTCATTTGTTTTTATACTGTATACCGCTTAATATTACCTGATATTTTGAAGGTAATGATGTACAATAGAATACTACACCTCTTGCATTGAAGCAAAAAATTAGACGTATTCCTTGGCAATGAAAGAAGCAGAGGAAAATGGATGAAGCCAAAAGAGCCTAGTGGTACTTCTTTACCAAGGGGAGACCACTTTTAATGCAGTCTTACGAGCGCACGAGTATCTCATTACCTCACACCGTTGTCAAGCTGGAGTATGCGAGATGCCAAAACATGATGAATCAAAAATATGTAGCAGCTACGTCTCTGATGGGCTGATTTCACCATCCCGAAGCTGTATTGTATTTCTAAACGAAAATTGTGTATATTCTGAAGCTGATATTATATAACTGTGCGTGAATTGGAAACTGGAACTCCGAAATTTTTAACATCTGTGTAATATTGTCATTGAATATTAACTAAAATGGTTAGTGAAATGTATATGCTTTTCTCAATACTACTTGAACTATTCTGGCTGCACTATTCATTAATTGGCATGAAATATTAATTTAAATGTTCTTTAACTGACATGGTGCAGTAAAGACTCTATCTTTTGTGAATAGCACGGCAAAGAAATTTTATAAGTTAAGTTCAATAAATTATGATTTAGACCTCGTTCAGTCAGTTCAGATTCAATCTGAAGACCTTTCTTTACGATAATGCTATTTTATTTGTTCGGCGGAGCTCTGCTACATCAGTGCTGATGTGCGCAAATCATATTGCCTCAGCAAAAGGGTTCACTCTTTATTTAGAGTTCTGCGTCATGATTTTATGTAGCAGCGAGTCTACATGTGTGCAATTGCGGCGCTTCCCGTGGAAAGTGAACGGTCGTAAATTAGTTGTATATATGAGCAAAGACTCGGTACAGATTTTATTTAGCTCGTCATCCTTCACTCATACCCACAACTTGTGTAGGCATAAATCGTTCAACAGAAAAACTAGGGTTCGGGAAATTTTGAAAATCGTTGGACACACACTTCAAAACTAAATGCCGCATAATCTTAGAATAAGTTATTAATCATCCCTAACATTTCAAGTCATCATAACTGTTCAAAACTCGTCCACTATCGGACGTAATTCTCTCAGTTATAAAATTGAGAAAATGGCCACCCACAATATTATATTACAACGACTGTGTTCAAAATGTTCGCAATGACTCAGACAGATCTAGACCTGTTCGTTACTGACGCCTCACAGCAATCGATGTGATAACTGTAAGGAAAAACACATGGAAGGTGGACCCAGATACTTCGTCAATTGTCATTTCATGGATTACACATTATTGCTTAACAGCAGTTATTATGCTTTCAAATTAAAGACGTGTAAAAATGAATAACAACGCTCACAGTAATTTAAAGAACTTAAACAGAATCAATAAGAAACTTAAATGACTGAGCTTAAAATGAGGAATATATATAATTCCCCAAATATAAGTAAGAAGTCACACCAACTAGACATGACTGCAGGCTGGTTCTACAAACTGAATTTTACTAGTAAATTGAGTTACGAATAACTGTTACTACATGTACTAACAATTCCCAAGCATGGATAGCATCTTAAACAATGGACAACGCCCACCCAAGGCAAAGAAAGGATAACAAGTCACGTCTTTGACTGTGGCTGTTATAAAGCCCTTAATAATCTATAAACCCTAATAATGTCCCTTAAGGAATTAAATACACAATCCCCCGAAATACAATAAAAGCTTGGAAGGCATACAATTTAAACGTGACTTCCAGCTGGTACACATCAGGAGAAACATTGACAATGGCCCTTAAATATATATACAAGCAACCTAAATACAAGAAAAGGTGGCAAATTACCGCGGACGGCTATCACAGCCAACAGGCACTAAGGAGGCAAGGTCACAGTGAATGGAGTTAGCTAACGCCGATAGATAAAAAAGGAAAATCTCAAGTAAAGGGCTTTAAAACTTAACATGGTCCAGAACTAGCAATAAGGGTGAAAGTTTTAAATAAGTGGTTAAAGAGCTAATGTAGTGACACGTAGCTTCGGACTTGCAGGAGACGTTTCAAAGCTTATTGTAAGTAGGCTGTTTATGTTTTCTTATTGGCAACGTTACGTAGCGCTCCGTATAAAAATCACTGGCTGTGCTGTGTGCAGTCTGTGGCTAGTTTGCATTGTTGTCTGCCATTGTAGTGTTGGGCAGCTGGATGTGAACAGCGCATAGCGTTGCGCAGTTGGAGGTGAGCCTCCAGCAGTGGTGGATGTGGGGAGAGAGATGACGGAGTTTTGAAATTTGTAAGACTGGATGTCATGAACTGCTACATATATTATGACTATTAAGGTAAATACATCATTTGTTCTCTATCAAAATCTTTCATTTGCTAACTAAGGCCTATCAGTAGTTAGTGCCTTCAGTAGTTAGAATCTTTTATTTAGCTGGCAGTAGTGGCGCTCGCTATATTGCAGTAGTTCGAGTAACGAAGATTTTTGTGAGGTAAGTGATTTGTGAAAGGTATAGGTAAATGTTAGTCAGGGCCATTCTTTTGTAGGGATTATTGAAAGTCAGATTGCGTTGCGCTAAAAACATTGTGTGTCAGTTTAAGCACAGTCATGAATAATTTTTCAAAAGGGGACGTTTCATCACGTACTGCTAAATTCACAATATGGAATAGGTTAAGAGTTCCAGAATAAATTGGCTAAAGTCCAGCATGGCACGTATCAAACGATCAAAATTACTGAACTTGAGCCAACAGAAGGCGGCTGGTAAAGGCGCAAGACTGCAGGCCAACCTAGACGTTGTCGAAGGCGGAAGTGTCGCTGCAGTAGCTAGAAAATACATCTCTCCTCCATGTCTGGGAAACAGGAACGCGTCGTCTACTGCCAAAAGTATCCTGCCAACACAGGTCAGAAAGGAACAGTAAAATGTAAATGTCGTGTGACTACGGACACCCTTTGGGTAGACCGTTCGCCGGGTGCAAGC